>NC_136067.1:862186480-863673645 GCF_964261635.1 Lissotriton helveticus
GAGTAAACATGTTCCCAGGAGTGTGCTGAAATCTTATTGGTCAAAGTGAAGAAGGAAGTCCATAAATGAAGCTATTGTTAATGCTCAGGCCCAAACTGGCCATAGCGGGCACTGGGCAATCCCCCGGTGCGCCGAACGGGTTGGGGCCGGTTTTGGGCCCCTGAGGGCCGTTTTTGTTATAGGGCCGTTTTTGCAGCAGAGCTGCAAAATCGGCCCTGTAACAAAAACGGCCGAAAACCGTCCCTGGCAAAGAGCTCGGCAGTACCCCAACCCCCCGTGGGGGGAGGAGGGAGGCCGCCGAGCACTTTGCCAGGGCCGGTTTTGGTTCTCAGTCCGGCCCTGTTAATGCTACATAGAAAATGTGTGTTAATATTAGTTCATGTTCCTAGACTAGGGAGAGCAGATGTATACAGATTCTACCACCCTTCGATGCAGAGCTGCATTTCATTCTGTTCCCTTTTTCTAACTCTTTGAGAGGAGATTTTGTACTGAGTTTCCTAGACAACTCTGTATGAGAAAGCGTAGTTAATTTCTTGATCTGCTGCTATTAGAGCAGAGAATATTTTCCAGCTTATTCTGCTAAAGCGTTGTGTTTATTATTGGAAGGTGGTTTATTAGTAGTGCTAAGTAGGTACATACCACTAGAAATAAGGCCACAATCACAATATAAGGCCTAGTAAAGGTCTCAATAAATTATTCCCTTGCTGAATCCTTAGTAGCTGCCTATGACCAGGTAGGCTTAGCTTAGGAGACAGGTGTTTAAAGCATTTAAAAACACCAGTACATTAAATAGGAATAAACAACACACAATAAAAATCCAACAACAATTTATAAAAATAGGAAAAGTTTTTATGATTAAAAATACATCAAAACAACAAAATATATTGTAGGGAATCGGAGATGTGAACTTTTAAAGATTAAAATAAAATTAGCACTTAGAAGCAAATAGTGCTCAAAGGGCTAAAAAAGGTTACGCTGTACAGAGACAAAGTCAAGACTTCAGGCCGCCTGCGATGTAACACTTTTGCACTTACTTCCAGAAGTGTTTCTCAATGCAGGAAAGTAGTCCACAGCACCAGCCAAGGGTTCAAAGCTCTGGGTTGCCTCTTGGGGCCTGGGACTACAACACCCACAATGCACCTGATCAATTAAAGCAAAAGCCAGGTGAAGCTTGTCAGCTGGAGTTGTCCTTATTGTTGATGTTGCAGGTAGCCCTTCAAGTGCTTTTCTACCTGTTGCTGATCAGGGAGTCCGCTGCTTATCATTTAAGACAGTCAAAGTTTTTTTGTGTGAAGTCTTGTGAGAGCAGCAGGTGCAGTCCTTATGAATACAGTCGTCTCTTGTGCAGCCCAAGGGTCTAGCAGGGCAGTCCTTCTTCTCCAGATGTTTCTTTTGGGTCCTTGAGGGTTCACAACACCGACTCAAGGTTCCAAAATCTCTGAGTTGCTCCTTGGGAAGTTGGGACTACAAGACCCACAGTGCACCTGGCCAAATCCTTAAAAGTCCACCGAACGGTACCCAACTGGGTTCTTCTCAGTGGAGAAGGTGCAGATGGAGCTCTTTTAACCTGTTGCTTTCAGGGTGTCCACTCCTTTAACTTTCAGAGCATGGCAAAGTGCTTTTTCGGCTGAAGACCAAAGTGGGCAGTGTGTGTGCAGTCCTCTCTTGTTCAGTTCAACTGTCCGGGCAAGGCAGTCCTTCTTCTCCTAGTTTCAAGGCAGTGATCTGAGTTACTGGGCAGGTCTCCCATATTTATACAGTGTTCTTGGGTGACAAGAGGTGAGGCACCCCTGACCAATGGGGTACGGTGTGCTCTTGCTACAGAAAGCACTGTTTTTCAAAATCCAAAATGGAGAAACTCTCTCCTGGAGGTTAAGATCTGGTTAAGTCAACCCACTGGCATGGCTAACTTTCCCTAACACTCCCCTCCCAGCCCCTCTGCTAAATCAATTACTGGAGCTCCTGTCATTCCCTCTTAGAAGGCCTGTCTGGAGACTCCACCCCATCCTGTCTTGTGCTGTGCAGCTGCAGCTTCCCTCCCACCAGATATCCTAGCAAATGGCATGGTAGGATCACTGTAGGAGAGTAGGGTCTGCTTCCTATGGTTACCCCCACTTTTTGCTGTGTTTCACTGGTTTTTCGACTTTAGTATGGCTGTGGCCATGCTAATCAGGCCCACAGCCAGTCTGTTCTCTCTCTAAATTGATATCATGTACTTTAGGTACATACCAGATTGGTTACTGGGTCACCCTTGTGAGCCCCTGTATATGGTACTTTAGGTACCCAGGGCATAGGTGCACCCTAGGCCTACCAGGGGCTGCAGCATGTATTGTGCCACCCCTGGTTAGCCTTCCAAACTGCTGACACCACAGGTCTGTACTTACAGCCTGGGTAAGATGGTGTAAGCACTCCTTACTTAGATACACTATACCTATATCTACCTTATATATAGACACATAGTAACCTATAAGTCACTCCTATGGCAGGCCTAGACAATCCTGGAGGCAGAGTGCTTGGTTTTGTGTGAGAGGGTGCCCTAGCATGAGCTGAGCCCCTCTGAAGCTTTCTGAGACCATCTCCTTATAGCTGTTCTATGATATAGCCATACCAGCCATACATATACTTTTAAGTGCATTATAATCCTCGCGGTTGATGCTAACTTTGGTTTGGCTTTATCAAAACATGTTGTGTAAGGTGTCAAACACTTTGGAATACTACCCCCCCCCCCCCACCAGTTCTAGTGGCGGGGGTAGCATTCCACCCTTCTAGAGGGAGAAGACGTAGTTACTGGTAAACCCGGTTAAAGTTAAACAGAGCCCCAGCATCACACAATGGATGCCGCTGCCAGACATGAGTCTGCCCTCCTGCTGCTGGATGAAACTCCAGCAAGAGAGGACTGAACAATAGGTTTCCTGTCCAGGAAGGTGCCAGCACCTCCCCAGACAGGCTTTAGTGTATTGTGGCAGGATGGCTTGCATTCAGTGAATGCTTTTCAGACACTGCCTGGGGCACACAAGGTGCTCCATGCATTTCCCAGTTCAAACCGGTTGCTGGGGCGCTCAGCCCCAGCTCTGGTGTGAAACTGGACAAAGGGGAAGGGGTGTAACCACCCCCTCCCCAGGTCCTCCCATAGGTGGGACCCTAGAGTTAGTCTAACCCCTAAACTTGCTATAAGAATAGGAGACCAGTCCCTGAGACTTTAGATTACCCTGGACAAAACTCTGATACATAAATCTTGGACCTTCGACATTCCATTTCGACTGGAAGACAGAAGAAACCTCCCTTGTGGTCAAGGGGTGACCACCCTGTCCAAACAGGCACCAACAGCATCTTTGCCTGGCTGCATTTCCGAGGCTTCCACCGGATCCCGAAGAATCTGCGACACAGGACATGGACTTCCAGACATCTCTGATGCTGACCTGCGCTCCCAGCAAAGCTGAGACCTGTAGCGGACAAGAAAGACGTGGGACCGGAACTCCTGGACATCCTGAATTTTTGCAACTGCACATACTTCCCAAGGTATCCCTAAGTTGTGCATTGGGGTATTTTAAGAACCTGCCCGAGCACCTTTGGCACCGAAGCTCAGAGGCCTACACTCCACGAGTGTCCCGTGGGCCCACTTTGTGCATTTCCGCTTGAGGCCCCTTTGCGGTTCCTAGTCCGTTGGCTACCGAGACCCCACGAAAGGTCATCTTTGATTTCTTGAGCTTTCCTGGTTGCTCCAGATGTGCTCTCACTCCTCTCCAAAGGAGGAGTCCCTCAGACTTGCTGGTCTGCACCGAAGCCTATCTTGACATCTTGCGTGGGTTGCTGTTGCCAAGGCTTGTTGGGTCCAATCCCGATTCCGACACCGCAGTCAGCTAGATCCTTCATGGGGCAGCTTGAATCAAGCTTCTGGTTGTCGTCGACGCCTCCTGGTCCTCGTGGCTGAAGAGATAAGCTTCACCTCTTTCACCTGAAATCACCCAACATCGACTGGCATCTTCTCCTCACCATCCTGGTCACTGGCTAGTGACCCACACTCTGTCTCCTCTGCTTTCAGGTTCTTCACATCTCCGATCCACCCTTGGATCCATCCGGACACTTTTCCTCTGTTCGCCTGCAGCATTTCTTCGCAACTCTCCATAGGAATCGATGACGAAACCCGACACCAAAAGACACCTATGCACCCGGCTTCCCTGGGTGAGGTAACACAAGTATTCCAGTGCTCCCGCGGGTCTTGACTCTCGAAGTGTCCTAGTCTAAAAGGGTTCCATCGTAGTTCACCTAGAAGAGCCCTTAATCTTTAAAATTGTAACTTGTTTGTTCTCCATAGAAAGTCAATGGTGATCCGCGGCTGTATTTAGACAGTGAACGCGTCCCCCGTGGGCCTCCTGCATCCTAACCTTTAGTGATTCTAGGTACCCCCAGCGGTTCTACAGGCCCAAGACCTGCTTTCTAACTCTCACGTTGTTCTTATACCACTATTTTAGTATATAGTATGTGAGGCCCCTAGGGCATAACGTATACTGTGCAACTTATCGTATGCTAATTAAGTTCCTTGTATTGTACGTTTACCTCTGACCACATAAAGAGACCAGAGGGGTTGTGTTTAGATTAAATATATATATATATATATGTATATATATATATATATATATATATATATATATATATATATTTGATATATACCTTGTGTGTTGTGCTTTCATTTGGTCATGCAAGAGATTATAATTGGTAAAACAACTTGCTTAACTCGCCTCTAAGTCTTAGCCTGAAGGCTGCTCTCCACAGCTACCACTAGGATAGCTTTCTATAAGGTTGACTTTACAACCTACCATCAATAAGGGTCGTGTGGACTGGTACAAGGTGCCCACTAGAATAGTGGACATCATATACCAGGCCAACTTCTCACAACCATTGCCTACTCAATCTGGACTGAGGAGATCATTTATGAGATTTTGACACAGTGCAGCACAGTATGTCCCCATGCTGCACTGCATGACAGGGAAAGGGCATTAATACACTGTATTTAAGGCAACATGGCAGCGCCCTTTTGGTAGCATAGAGCCAATTCAGGCACCCTTGCACCATGGTACAAGGGTGTTTGTGTTGCATGGAGCATTATTTTAGAGCAGGAAGGGGCACTTCCCTGCACAAAACCAATCTTGGAAGGCATTTTCCTCTTTCTATGTGTGCTGCACACATAGAAATAGGAAGAAACAGGGACAAATAGAGATATTTCTCCCCTGTACACCAGCCCCCGGGAAGATGTAAGATTTTGGAGCATTGCCAGTTTTACACGTTCTTGTAAATCTGAGAATGCGTCAAAATCCATGGGAGTTGCGTGGGAACACCTACACAACACCCATGGAAAGCCTTCCCAGGGCAGAGTAACACAGAGTAGCAGTATGCACTGCATTGGGTAACACCATATTTTTAAGGCCAAGAAAAGTGGCTTTGCATGGCTTAAACATTTTGACTTAGAGGCTTGTGTCACACATGTACCACGTTGCTTGGTGCAAATGCGATGCAACCATCTAATAAATAAGCCCCTGAGTTTTTAAGGCTGGTACATTTCTAGGCAATCTCATCAACCCCATGAAATAAGTTGGTGCCCAGTAGGAGTCTAAGAGACTACCACCTGGAGGGGAGGTGAAAAATTCTCTGCTGATTTTAGGGTCACTCCAAAAGTGTTAAGTGCTTTCAGCTTTCACCAAAGTGTAATATCTGTTTTTTAGTATCATTCTCATGAAGAACCGCTCTATTCTTCAATATCAATTTGGTGATTTGGTGGGAGGGAGTGGACACATCTATCCCTTTATCATCTAAATTAGAAGGGAGGTGATGACTGTCCTATTACATGGTACAAGCAGGGCAGTGCCTGCAGTTTCTCACTGTCATCTACCTCCATTCAGCATCCAGCCATGCACACAAAGATGTCTTGCTGTCTCGCAGAGAGACAAACCTCCTGACCTCAAGAGGCAGATTTCTTTGATGGTGAGTCAGGCAAGTTCCAACGCGCACCACTGTAGAGGGAGCCCAAAGATCCAGACATCACCTCTACAATGTGGCTATAAATCTGTCCTTTTTATTCTACAAGATACTTGGTTTTCCCTCATCTGGTGTCTCTATGACTCAGCCTCCAAGCTGGATATCTCTCATTTGTCAGAGCCAATGCTACGGGTAAGTATGATCTTTTTAATTTAAGAAAGATGAGACTGAAGTGGGGTAAATCATCAGGCCCCTGACCGAGTTCAAAACGACCTTTTCAAATGTTAACCCTTAGTGGTCTGCCTTTAAAACCCATATAGGGAATTTGGCCTTGGTACAGGGTTGATCACAGGGCATTGGAATACTGCAGAAATGAATACATTAAGCACACTATCCAAACCAAGGAACATCTCTCTCCTTGATTGTTTGCGGAACATCTTCAAGAATGTGGCACTGGAAGGGCTTCAGGACAATTTTCCCAGAAAAGTGTTAAATATGGCTCAGGCTTGCTTCTGTAAAATCCTGCAAGATATTGACCAAGCTGTCCACTTTCAAACTAGTATTATGTACTTTCCTCTTAAATTAATAACAAGATATCTTCCCATTAGAGCCTTCAACAAGGTCAAACAGGCAGGATTAATGCATGTTATCAGTGACTTGAGCATTAGAAATGGAATGGTTGTATTGATACACTTATTACATTTGCTTACTGTTATTCACCATGGTCACAGTCAAAAACAATTCCAATAAAATACAATTTCTAAAAAGAATTCATAAACATTGTATCTTGGCTCCTCTATGTTTGAATGTTGCATTAATATTTTGTAGACTATCTTGGAAAACATATTTTGAAGTTCTTACGCTTGGTGATGTCCTCATCATGAAGCTGTTTTTGTGACATAGATTCTGTGCCCTGTGCTTGAACACAGAACGACTAGTAACTCTGAATAGAATCTAAGCCAATAATAAACGTCCCTACGTTTAAAGTTTTAATACAGGAACCAAGCAAAACATAAGAGCAAGATGTTACTTAGTAGTCAGCAAGCCTTACAAACCCGTCAATTTGACTATTTATGCATATATTTTGTCATGTTAGAGAAGTGTGCCTGCCAGCTAATAAAATTTAAGAAGACATTTGATTCTTCTATATCAGGACTGAAGTTCTTAAAGTAAGACGTTTGGTGAGGGCGCATTTTCGGCAGCCATGTTAACGCACCATGGACGTCAATTCACCAAAATGTCAGGGGTAGGCGAAGTGACAGCACATGCCATTTGACCCTTACCTTCACTCAAACAGACATGCTTACGCATACACAGACATTCTCTCATACACACACTCTTGCTTACATATGGACACCAGTGGCGGCTGCTACCAATCTGACGGGGGAGGCAGTGAGGGGGAAACAATTCCAAAAAATAAAGAAATTGCCTTTCACCACAGTGGGCCTGATCTACTCCCCCTCCGCACTTCTCCTCTGCTCCCGGCACTCTAATCTTCATGAGCACAGGCTTCCAGTCTCCCCACGCAATCCCAGCACTTCTCTCATGCTATTACTCCAAGCATGAGAGAAGTGCTGGGATTGGGCAGAGCAGGCCGGTTTCATGCTCCAGCAGGGCCTAGGAGCCTGTGCCCTATAAGCATTGCTGATATCGCCAAGGTAAAGCCTGGAGATATCCAAGTGTGCATGCCGGTTTGACCATCCTAAGATGGTCGGCCAAAGTGACATGAGCACTTTCAGTGCCTACAGCACCTCCCCCTCCTGGTGCTGATGCTATGACCGCCCCCCCCCCTCTCCAACAACTTCACTAGAAGTGAAAAATAAAATGACAATAAAATAGTTTTACTTTCATTTTATTTTTGTTCACTGTGCTGCATTTCAGTAGTGGGGAGACGCTCCTCCACATTGCGGAGGAGCCACCTCTGATGGACACTCTCACCCACAAGCACGCACACAAAATACATTTAATAGCATTTTGTAGTTACCTTAGCTGCAAAATAGGGTCATATTCAAGCTAACTGTACTCCATTTATTTACAACACTAATAGTGAATAATAATTATTCCCCATTAGTGTAATAAAAGAAAACTGACTGAAAACTGAAAAAGTGGTGCCTCAACCAACATTCATAGGGAGGAGTTGCCCCTATTTTCCTGGCAGTGACTTTGACACCTCTGAGGTCAGATATCGCAAAGGCAGTGCCAGTGGTCATAAAGGACAAGCCAGGGGTCACAGCTGAGACCTCTAAACTACAATAATGTGATGTACAATTCAAAATCTCTCACTAATGCCCTAAAGGAGGCTGAACTTTTAGTCTAGTATCATAAGAAACTTTTTCTAAGTCCCATTTGCCTTCAACAATATCCTGGTATTCAGACACATGATGCACAGCACCCATGCCTAATTTGAGCTGGTGGTTGCAGGTAGGGCTTGTTTGTTTTCCTTCATAAGACATGAAAAAGAAAAAAAAAACACAAAAAGAGGAAAGAAGAAGGGAGAAAAATGGAAAAACAGCTACAAAGACAGAGAGCAGAGATAAAAACAAGGTGGAGAATGAAAGAGGCATGTGGTGGAATCAAGACTATTCAGCCTTCATAATCGGCAACCCTTCCGTTTAGCAGCACCGGCTACGGGCTTCTGAGAATTATTTGGGCACTGCAATTTATTATTTACAAAATTAAGGAATGATACTACGTCTTTTTTCTGGTTGACCTAGAAAAGTCACTGGGCACCATCCTCAACCATTCTGATCGGCAGCTGCTCCCAGATACCGCCCATAAAAGGGCTGGCAAAATGTAAAGCTAAATTACTGACAGTATATTTATTTGACGAGGCCTGTGTTGAGCACTACGTTCATAAGTAGGCATATCCTATGACTGCATTAAATCTTTCCACTGTGGCAGACATTACATGTAAAATGTGCCTCTACCATAGGTGTGTTCTCTGTATGCTGAATTCCCTCTAGCTGAGTGAACGAGAAATCAGAAACATTGTAATACATCTTTAAGTCTCTGTCGTTTATTAATGTAACGTTGAGTTAGTTTATCACACATTTTCTAATATTTTGCCAATTATTCAAGAATGTAAGTAGATATTGAATATTTTCTTTGTTCAGGGAATCCTCAGTCAGGTGTCTGTGTACTCCATATTGTAAAACCAGGATTCCTTACTGAGCATGCCGATAGCGCTTATGTTGTAGCAAATGATGTAAATTCTAGTTTATCTCAAAGTATAAAGATTCTAGGCCTGTCCTATTTGCCCATTTGAGTTCGATCTACTTTATACTTTTGCATGTTTTCATGCATTCTTTATTTCATATGCTATATTTGCCGGGGTGGGGCATAATTTGGTTGGACTCTGTAGTATAATAATAATATTTGTTACCAGAAATTTAGTTAAAACCAACTTTTTTCATTAACTTACCTTAAAGCAGACCCTGAGAATACAGGTTTGAAAGTATTCAGGGGCATATCAACAAGCGGCAGCGATAATTATCGCTGGCCACTCTTAGCGTGTGATTGCATATCGCAGGCTATCGCTGGAAATTATCGCAATGCTAGCGCTGTATCAACAACGCATAGCACAATGGCGATAATTATTCCAGTGATAGCGGTGTTTTCCATGGAACATCGCTGGTTTTCCAGCGATGTTCCATAGAAAATGGTGATATCCTTGGTGATAGGGCCTGTAGTCTTAGCCCCACAATCCACCCCCCATGTTAGGTATGCCTTAGTCAGGAATTAAACAGACGTTAAATGCCTGCGATAAGGCCTACTTAACGCGATTTTAAATATCGCTAACCCTCGTTGTCAATATGACGAAGCTGGGTTAGCGATATTTTCCCATGGTGTTTTGTCAGGCACGCCTCCTATGCATCTCATTAGCGATGCGATGGGAGACATGATGACAAGGGGCACTAATGCAAGGAAACACACGCTAGCATGTCCTTGTTGATAATGCGATAATATTATCACCGCTTTTCACCCGAAAACGGGCTCTAAAGCGGCAATAATATTATCGCTGTCCCTTGTTGATATGCCCCTCAAATGGCTGGGAAAGCTTTGACATCAAATCACTCTGTGATTGTGTTTGACCTGTCATCTGTTGTTGTAAGAGGACTTGACAATATGTGATCCATCTGGTAGACCTCAACGATACTTGTTGGTATTTTACAGCAGAGGCCATTGATTTTAATGTTTATTCCATCCTTTGTTCTAAATTGTGGCCACCATTTCCAAATTCAGGAAAGCCAATAAAACCTAGTTATGTACTTTAATAGTACATTTGTGGAATTGATGTTGTTAAAAGTAGTCCTTTTTTCCACTCCCACGAGTCACCTTGGTGGAATTTTTCCCCTTTAAAAATTGGTTATTCTACATTAGAATAAATACATGTATGAATTCTTTGTGGAAGCATCCATTTTAGCCCAGGAACTAACAACAATATTTTTCGATCGATACCTTGCGCATTTTGACTGAATTCCCTTGTTATCCTTTCTCCTTTTATGAAAACACGGCAAAGCTGCCATTTTGTGTTTCAGGATCGTCCATGGAGACAGAGTTTGCAGGAGTCCGCACAACACAGACAATCTTCTTGCAAGCTCCTCCCGGCATGCTCGGATATTAGCATAACGAGGCCTAGGGGACAGCAGCTAAGTAAACAGGTTCACCTTAAAAAAAGGAATGCTTACTCAGTACTTCAGAAATAATTGCCACAGTTCTTTGACCTTTGGTATAATTATTCTTAAGCACAGTAATGTGCTGTTTTTGATTATCAAGTGTGGTCCTCTACTAGGTGGCCTTTTGACTTAGTTTTTCCCAATTAAACTGAAATTATTTTATAACAGGGTTAACAGGCCTGGCGGGTTAAGGCTCAAACAACTTCCAATTTTACAAAAGTATTTAGCAGAATAATTTTCAAGGCTTTAAACCCATATGCAAATATTAGGTGGCTAAAAAGCGTGAAAGGAATTATAATGGTTTCACTCCGTAGAAGTGGCTCTCTAAATAGTAAGTTGAATAAACAAATGGGGGTTTCAGTTTGCATGTCTCCCTAACCCTGGAATTATAGCAGTGTTTGCACAAAATAGTGCAGAGGCCCACTGGTGTAAGGAAACTTGCGCGGGCTCCCCTCTAAAGTACATGGATGGGTCCACCTACGTACTCACTTGAGAGGTAAATTCGTATTTGTAAAGTGCAAACTACTCACCCTTACGGGTCGCAAGGTGCAGGGGGCCCTCATGGAAATTAACTGAGCTATTGACCAGAGTCACATGGTGCTGAGCTGAGCTGTTGCCGAAGCCAGGGATCGAACAGTGAACCATGTGCTCCGAAATCAGCTGCCCTGGCCACTGCACCACACCTCTTCACCTCACTAAGGTACCGTGCTGAGGGGGCCCCCTGAAGATCGGGCTCCTCCACTACGGGGGTTGTAGGGTCCTTTGTTACGCCCCAGCAGAGTTCGGCAATGATGAGAGCATATATTGCTTGGACAATGTGGTTCCCATTCTGAGTAGGCTGGAAAGTTTTCCCAATGGATTACGGCTCCAGCTGATTCCATGTGGCCCAGTATTCCCACATCCAAAAATACCAGGTGAATAAAAATTGGGACTAATTTCACTCAGTGCTTTTCTAAACTTGGTAACAATTCCTCTGACTGAGGAAGGGCTGGTGCTCAGGGGTGTTCTGGCAGCTGCATGAACCACTTTAATAACACAGAGGGACTATGGAATACTCTGCCCTAGCAGTCTTAGAGTCTGCCCTGACCGCCCACATTCCCCTAGACTGCCCCACCCTCGCTCCACCACATTAATTTGCTCCTTGCTCAAAATTACCACGTGTTGCATCAGCCTCTTACCAAACCCCCACAATGTCAAGCGAATCGCTGCTAATTCTGACATGACTAGGAGCAGGGGAAGTGTGTAAGTGGTGTAGTGGTGGTGTGCACCAGCTCTTAACTAGCAGTGCCCCCTGTCTGCTTCTCCCTGGGGCTACGGGATTTTCTGGAGATATCCTGTTTCCAGGATACAGTTTACAAATACCAGAGAAGTTATTCCTAAGGATTACCGTAGTACCCCATTCTGGTGATCTTTCACAGCATGATCCAAGCTAAGCGTGGTCGATCAGTGACTCTAGAATTGGTAATTTGTGTAATAATTTATTGTCTTGTTGGCTTCATCAGATGGTGTAGCCAGTAGATGTTCTATTATCAGGTGCTCTGATGAACTTTAAATATGGCACTTCTATAACAGAAGAGCAGGTGTCAGTACTGGTAGAATACATGTTACTGTCTACTCTAAATCACCACTTGAGTATTTTACTCTGCCCATCTTGAGATCACACTCAATACAGTATAAGGACAGATGTTTGCCCCAGGTGGATCCACTGTATAATTTATAACCAGTGTAAGAAATTGGGCATATATTTGGAATGGGTGTCTGCCCACCACAAGGAATAATCACAACTTTTGTGTGAATAACCCGTCAAAGTCATTAAATTAACCTGAGGTAATGAACAAAAATGACACCTAAATGACAAAATTCAACTAGGTGGTCCAGAAATGTAAAATGTTTTTCATATAGGTGAAAATAGCACAAAAAAGGGAACATTGGCAATCTAGGCACAATTTGAGGGCGACCATGATGGAGCCCTGGTTGGATACATCAAGTGGATTGATCGCAGTGAAAATCTGGAACTAAAAAAGTTTGACACTTTCTCACTTTTTGAGAAGAGAAATCCTCCTCACGCTGGCTGTCACTAAAATTGTAGATGCTACTGTAGAACCGAAAGCCAGATAATTGAAGCTGGTTGATCCCGCTGGAGCTTTGAAGATTTCTTGCTGAAAGTTTCTAAGTCCCAAAACAGAATTGGAATATGCCCATTTTTCTGAGCTGCTTTGATCCCTACTTTTAAATACCTTGTGGCCTGCAAGGGCTACATAGGAGTGACTAACTACTATTTAAAAGAGAAGTATTTACCAGTCTGAAAGGGTTTTTGACAGGTTGCACTGCAGAGTTTACACTGCTACTATAGTAGAGTTCACACTAGATGCGGAAGTCTACAAGTGACATTTAACTTCCAGGCTCTGGGCTCATTTTCTCCCCCATATTCTTGGGGATTACCAGAAAGTTGAATGTGCCAATCGGGAATAAGCCAATTTAACCATGTTCAAAGGGGGAGCACAGGCACTTTACTCCTGGTTAGCAGTGATTAAGTACACAGAGTTCTAATGCCACCAAATATAGAATCCTGAAAAAAGGTGACAAATCTGTGCTGGCCAATTAAAAAAAGATGGATACCACCAGTGATTTTTTTTAATTTAATTTCACTTTTTAATGATGTACCCATTGTCTACAGGTTTGTCCCAGAATCTGCCAACCTCATAAAATAATTGTTTAACATTGGTGATCCTGGAGAGTTTGATGTTGAGGACTTCAATGAGAGCTGCAGAGTAAGGATCCGTACTTAGGGGCATATTATCAAGAACAGAGTTAAAAATTATCGCCGGTTTAGCAGCAGAAAACTGCCGCTAAAACAGCGATAATGAGCTTGATGATTTGCCCTTGTGAATTCCCATAGAGGCCCAGGTTCTGGTGTCAAACTGGGCTTCTATTGGAATTCTTAAGGGCATATTATCAAGCCCATTATCACCGTTTTAGCTGCAGTTTTCTGCCGCTAAACCGGTGATAATTGTAACGCTGTTCTTGATAATATGCCCCCTTGCCTTTTTTATATTCTTTTCCATTGAAGATTGGATTTTTATTTTGCCTGCGATCAACCCCATTCTCGGTCAACTCTAAAGGTTTAGAGGCATATGATTTAGTGGTTTCAGAAGTAAACTGAGCAACCATTTGAAAAAATCTGTTTTCTTTAATCCTCGAATCAACAGTTATTCAAAACCCAGGTCCAGCTCCATATAGGTGCTTGGTGTTCTAATTTCAAGTGGTACATCACAGTATGCCATCACATATAGGGGTCGACCTTAGCGCTCCTTTTGCCTGTTTAGTATTTGGATGTGCTCGCTGTTTTCCTAAAGATATGACCCAGATTCTTCAGCCCAAGGCCAGCTGCATACGAAAGCATGCCTAATATTCCAAATACATTCTAGATTAGGTGAAGGAAGATACTAAAAAGATCACGTTAGAATTGCCTAATTTTGAAAGGGAAGAACTTGTTTAATAAGAATGTGTTTAAACGCCAAGGCACCATTTTCTTGGTACAACGTGTTTAACTCCTTACTTTTACTATGGTTTATACCACGTTTTCCTCAGTGACCATGGTAAAAAAAAGTTTAAGGGCAGTGCTTATGTCCAAAAGAGTTAACATCCTATGTGAAAGCCGTCTCTTTCAGCAGAAAGCAGTAAACCCAGAACTGTTATGTTGTTTCGCACCCTCGAGCTCAACTATTTAGGTTACAGACAAATGTAGCTGTCAATCCAGATTTATGTAATTAATAAATAGAAAAGGATTTTGGGTCAGTCCCCTTTGTCCTCTGTTCAGTGGCTCTGTCATTCACATTTTGGAATAACTCACAGACCAGCATGCAGCTTCCATTGGCTTTTGGATCAGCCGCTTTGGCATTTCTGCAAGTTTGAGTGAGGGTATTTTAGATCAATATTTACTGCCCAGTCTGCACCACGCCAGAGGCAAAGGAGTGCCCCCTGCCACACATGGTGGTGTTACACGAATGAAGGGGGAACCACAACAATACCAACAGCATGTCAGTGAAGAGCTTTATGCTGTGTCGTGTTTGTACTTTACAGCTTGAGATACTTTTTGGGGTACTTATCATGGCCACCACCCATGCTGACTCCAACATAAAAGGGGCGTGTCTGCGAAAGCAGCCACTCATTGCACTGAAGCACTTCCGAGGGTCTGTGTGTGAGTTTTGACCATCTCACTTGAGTCGATACCTCTTGGCCAAGCATACCACTGACCCATGCATATAAGGACGACTGGTCCTTCCAGCATGGTTCACAAAGATGCAACCACAGTGCTTTGTGGTAGGTTTAATCACCTGTGCTGTACTTTTGTCCAACACCTTTAAGGCAGGCGATGACTCCTTTGTGAATAGTTTTGTGTGCATAGAGTTTTTACCTTCCACTTTGAGATGGTACTTTTTACCAAACATTCTGTGTAGTAGCAGCATCTGAGTCAATCTCTGGCGCCAGCCACCTCCTGTGCCATTCTTTCACATCACCCCCTTGAAGCATGTGGTGTAGCTCCTTCTCTCCTCCCTTCCCATGCCATTTCTTGCTCTTGTCTTGAAGGCTTTGCTCAGAGACTCTTGTTACTCTTTTGTGGAGCTAGTTATTTTGAGCACCTTCCTCATGAGCGGCAGTCCATATTGAGGGTTTGACCAGGGCAACAATTACAGTAATAAAAATCCGAAAATGGTAAAGTGAGAACTTGAGAAATTTGGATGCTGCTGAACCACATAGTGTCGTGACCCGACAGACAGGGCTACAGGGCTGCTGAGAACACGACACATAGTTCGAAAATATACCTTACGTAAATCCGCATTTGTTTTCCCTATATGATGATGTACCTGATCACTCATGCCCCACATAGCCGCACCCCCTCCTTCTCAGTTAGCAGGACACGTTTAAAAAGGCACCAGGCAGTTTCAAGTTGGAGAAATATTTAATTTAAGCACACGGATCGTAAAGATAACGCGAGTGCCACATCTCTATATGTCACAGGGAATCTATAGGGAAAACGTGCTTGTATTGTTATCATTACTAGTTCTTTATTAATTTTCGTTCTGCCTCCTGTAAAAGTAATTATATATATATTGCCAGAGAAGGGATTCTTTGCTCCCAGTTGTCATTGTTTCCTTGTTGGAGGCGAAAAAATTGCAAATGTTCAAGGTGTACTTAGTCACTTAATTGTTTACTTTGAGCCTTGAAGATACCATTTTATGAGAGACCCGGAACCGGGCCTTTAGCTTACACCGAGGAGTGACATTGTAAATGCTTTGCTTAGAGACATAAACATGTTTGGGGCTATTCGGAAAGGCAGCTTTGGCCTTAGATATACATTTACAGCCACAATTCCACGTCTGCATTTAAGCCTGCCACGAATTATCACAATGAATCCTGGCAGGTGTAAATGGGTTTCCCAGGGCTTATTTCTCTCCATGACTGTAGCTAAAAATGCAGTAGTAACTCGCATGCAACTACTGTGAAGTGTGCGATACAAGGATAGATAGCCTTGCAATTTTATGACCACCAAACGCTTTTTCCTATGTGGGCATTCACAAATTTCTGTCAAACCCTTTTTCTACCCTGATATTTATCTACAAAGAGCTAAACTAAATTCTCATTCATGGTGGAAAAGGGAACGAATTGGCGGCAACCTTGTCACCCTTGAAGGATATGTAAGGAAAGGGTTTTTCTCCAATGGACACAAATGTTTCCCTACAGGTAAGAAAAGACAAATAAGTGAGCATGGTCACATCGGTTTCCTTTCCCGAGTGCTGGGGAATATGTCATACAACATTGCCAGTAGTGCTTTAGAAAACTGTGCCTAGAGTAACTTTCCAAGGTTTCTAGTGGGAGTATTTGCGAATCCCAAAGGTAATATTTCTGCTATGTTAGTGGGTGAAGATTTAGTGGAGAGGTGTGACGCAGCAGCCAGGGCAGCTGACTTCAGAACACAGATCTCATGGTTCGATCCCCGTCTCGGGTGGTAGCTCAACACCATGTGACTCTGGGCAATAGCTCACTTAATTTGTTCGACAGCCCCCAGCGCCTTGAGATCCATAAGGATGAGTAGCTTGCGCCTTACAAATACTGGATATTTATTATTATTACTACTTTCTTTGGCAATTGCATCCAAAGTATTCTACACTTTCCATATATCCACATATGCTCTTCAATTCTTGCAGATAATTGACAGAATGTAGTTCTGACATTTGCTTGTTGTCCACACTGGAGTATATATTTGATTATTACCTGGTAAGATCACTGTGGTATTCTTAGCATTCAAGAAATGTTTGCACTAAGAGGTTCTGAGAAAGTGAAGAGGAGAGTTGAAAGGAGTTAATGATGCTGATGAGGGAGGTTTGTTAGCTGAGCTTGTTTACCAGTTTCTTCAATAAAATCTTCTGGATTCGTTTTGGCTTCATGATTACACTGTTGACCTGCGGAAGAACTCATCTTTGACCTCACCATATATTTATTTCTGTGATTCAGAAATAACAGAAGCCCCTGGATGTAGCTGATTTATTATTGGGCTTGATATAGTCTCCTTTCAAAAAGTAACCTGTTTTTAGGTCGAATCTAGCGGCAACGGGCATGCACTGCTCGCTCTGTGAGACTGCTGTAGTAGAGTATGGGAGAGAAGCCGCCCCTACTCTTTTCCCATGTTTTCAATGGCTTGTTTCATTGTCTTTCATAAATGCTGCCTTTGTATTCCTTAATAGGCATGTTAGTCCCTCCTTAGTATGGCCTTGTCTTCATTGGTACCCTCCCATGGTGACTAGCCCTTTTACTTCAGTTGTTACAGTGGACCTGTTATTTAATCTGTAAACACTACTTACTTTATTGATTTTCCCTTACTGCCGGATGGACATGATCTGCTTCAGATGAAACCGCTTGTGTTTTTTTAAGCAGCATGGCCGCCTCCATAACAGGGGCGCCTGCTTTCAATCACTTTAACCCGGCATTATCTTGTGTCTGTTTCAAGCCCCCAGGTAAAATGGATTTAGAAATGATTAGCGAATTAAGTCATGTGAATTCCAGGTAGCACTTAATCCTGTGCTAATGGGCTGTTGCTGACAACAGCACATCAGTGTTACATGTCATCTGTACTAAGGCTAACTGACGAGTTGTTTTCAAAAGTCTGTTTTATTAACAACAACACCACCAATACCACCACCACTGCCAATACCACCACTGCCACCAATACCACCACCAATAACCTCACCACCAATACCACCAACAACACCACCACCAACAACACCACCAATACCACCACCAGTACCACTACCACCACCACCAATACGACCACCACCACCAATACCGGCTCCACCAATACACCACTACACTGTCCCAGGACACCCCTGCGCCGCACGGCCACCAGCTGTGTGTGTGCCCCCCGCCCTCTGCTCCCGCAGCCTCGTTGGGACTGCCTCTCTGTTCCCAGACCCTCCTCAGTATTTTACGAGTGTGTGTTGCGCTAATTCTGTGTTTAACCTTGTTTTTCCTTTTATAACTGCTTTTTTTGCCTTTCTGTATTCTGCCACTGCCAGGCTTCGTTGTTGTTCCTGTCCCCCTGTGCCCGCCCCGCTCCCCGCTTCCCGCCGCTGTCCAAGCGGCCACGCCCCCTTTTGTTTTGTGCCCTCCCCGCTCCCGCCTCCCAGCTGCTCCTCCCTCCCTCCCACTTCGCCATAAATGGCGACCGCGCGGACGTGCAGCGGTCACGCGCAGCGGGCGTGCGCATTGCGCACCGAAGGTAAGCCCGTCTGCGCCCGTCCGCGCCTGGACCGCGCCCAGTGCCAGGACCCCTGGCCCCCAACGACGCAAGACGACCTGACAAACCTACGATGCCGCGGCCCTCAACGCACTCAATACCGGCCGGAAGCCCACCTGCTGCCGGGCCGCCCCGAAACGCTTCCACGGACCCTTCACCTGCACAACCTGCAAGTTCACCTGCCTCCGAACTGGCACCGCGCCCGCCAAGCCAAACCCCAGCAGCGACCTCAAGTGCATCCTGCTCAACACCCGCTCCGTTCACAGACACGCCGTCGAACTCTGGAACCTGCTAGACACAACATCACCAGACGTCGCGTTCCTCACTGAGACATGGATGAACGCCTCCTCAGCCCCCGACATCGCCATCGCCATCCCGGATGGATACAAGATCACCAGGAGAGACCGCGTCAACCAGACCGGAGGAGGCATCACCATCGTCCACAAGAACACCATCCGCATCACGACCAAAGCCGATGACACCTTCACCGCCGCCGAACACCTCCACTTCCAGATTCACACCGACCCAAAGACGACCCTCAGAGGCACCCTCATCTACAGACACCCAGGACCACGCACACAATTCAGCGAAGACATCGCGGACTTCATCAGCCCACACGCCCTCCCCTCCACCGACTACATCCTCCTAGGGGACCTCAACTTCCACCTGGAGAACAACAAGGACCGCAACACCGTCACCCTGCTGGACAACCTCGCCAACCTCGGACTCAAGCAACTGGTCAACACCCCCACCCACAACGCCGGCCACACGCTTGACCCCGTCTTCTCATCCAGCAAGCACATCGCCTTCAGCCACTCCACCGGACTTCACTGGACCGACCACAGCTGCGTCCACTTCAGCTTTAGAAAAACCACAACCCACCACCACCCGCAACAGGTTCCTCACAGAAGCTGGAGCAAGATCGCCACCGACCAGCTCACCACCTCCCTCAGCCAGAACCCACCTGCCAGCACTCCGGACCCCAACAAAGCAGCCCGCAACTTCACGCAGTGGCTGACAGCATGCGCTGACGACCTCGCACCACTGAAGAACCCTCCCAGCAAACCCAGAAGCAAGAAGGCCCCCTGGTTCACCGACGAACTCAAGGACTCCAAGAAGACCTGCAGCACCCTCGAGAAAGCCTTGCTCCTCGACCGGACCACTGACAACATGACCGCCCTCAAACACGCGACCCGCAAGCACCACCAGCTCATCCGCACCACCAAGAAGAAATCACTGAAGGATCGACTGGACAACAACGCCCACGACAGCAAGGAACTCTTCAGCATCGTCAAGGAGTTCTCCAACCCGAGCACCGGCAACAACGACATCACCCCTTCACAAGATCTCTGCGACTCCCTCGCCTCGTTCTTCCACCGCAAGATTGCCGACATCCACAACAGCTTCGGCACATCCTCGCACCCAACCGTCGAACCAACGCACCCCACCACGTCCCTCCGCACCTGGACCGCAGTGACCACCGAAGACACAACCCGCACGATGAACACCATCCACTCCGGATCTCCGACTGACCCCTGCCCCCATCACGTCTTCAACAAGGCCGACTCTACCATCGCACCCCAACTCCGAGACGTCATCAACACCTCCTTCGACACCGCCACCTTCCCGGAGAGCTGGAAGCATGCCGAGCTCAGCGCCCTACTGAAGAAACCAACAGCGGACCCCACCGACCTCAAAAACTTCCGCCCCATCTCGCTCCTCCCTTTTCCTGCCAAAGTCATCGAGAAGATCGCCAACAGACAGCTTGCCGCCTTCCTCGAGACAAATGGATCCCTCGACCCCTCGCAGTCAGGGTTCAGAGCCAACCACAGCACCGAGACCGCCCTCATCGCAGCCACCGACGACATCCGAGCCCTTCTCGACAACGGAGAAACAGCAGCACTCATCCTCCTGGACCTCTCCGCCGCGTTCGACACCGTCTGCCACCGCACCCTAGTCCAACGCCTCAGCAACACCGGCATCCAAGAGAAGGCATTGAAGTGGATCATCTCGTTCCTCGCTGGAAGAACACAGAGAGTCCGCCTCCCCCCATTTCGTTCCGAGGCCACCGAAGTCATCTGCGGCGTCCCGCAAGAATCATCACTCAGCCCCACCCTCTTCAACGTCTACATGAGACCGCTCGCAGCCATTGCACGCCAACACAACCTCAACATCATCTCCTATGCCGACGACACCCAGCTGATCCTCTCCCTCACCAGAGACCCCTACACCACCAGAACCAGCCTCCACAAAGGGATGACAGATGTCGCCGAGTGGATGAAGATCAGCCGCTTGAAACTGAACTCAGACAAGACGGAAGTCCTCATCCTTGGACCATCACCCTCCGCCTGGGACGACTCCTGGTGGCCCCCAGCCCTGGGCACCGCCCCCAAGCCGACAGACCACGCACACAACCTGGGCTTCATCCTGGACTCCTCTCTCTCGATGACCAGACAAGTCAACGCCGTCTCCTCTTCATGCTTTCACACCCTCCGCATGCTCCGCAAGATCTTCCGATGGATGCTGATCGAAACCAGGAAGACGGTCACCCAGGCTCTCGTCACCAGCCGGCTGGACTACGGAAACACCCTCTACGCCGGAACCACAGCCAAGCTACAGAAAAGACTACAACGCATCCAGAACGCCTCCGCCCGACTCATCCTGGACATCCCTCGACGCAGCCACATCTCCGGCCACCTGAGGAACCTGCACTGGCTCCCCGTCAACAAGAGGATCACGTTCAGGCTCCTCACCCACGCACACAAGTCTCTCCACAACCTGGGCCCCAAGTACCTCAACGACCGCCTGACCTTCCACGCGCCCAACCGCGAGCTACGGTCCGCTAGCCTCGCCCTCGCCGCCGTACCAAGCATCCGAAGAGCCACCGCCGGAGGCAGATCCTTCTCCTACCTGGCGGCCAAGACATGGAACTCCCTCCCGATCCACCTCCGGCTGATCCAGGACCACCTCACCTTCAGGAGACAACTCAAAACCTGGCTGTTCGAGCAGTAGCGACCCCCTTCCCCCAAGCGCCTTGAGACCCTCCGGGTCAGTAGCGCGCTATACAAGTGTTATGATTGATTGATTGACTACTAACACCAACAATACCACCACCACCAAGACAACCACCACCATCAATACCACAACTACACCAATACCACCACCACCATCAATACTACCACCTCCACCACCATTAATATTACCACCAATACCACCACCACCAATACCACCAACACCACCACCACCACCACCAACACCACCAATACCACCACCACCAATACCACTACCACCACCAATACCACCACCACCAAAACTACCACCAATACCACCACCAACAACAATACCACCACCTCCACCACCACTAACACCACCACCAATACCACCCCACCAATACCACCACCACCATCAACACCACCAATACCACCACCAATAGCACTACCAATACCACCACCTATGCCACCACCGCCAATACCTCCACCACCAATATCACCACCACCAATATAACCACCACCACCAATACCACAGCCCATACCAATACTACCACCAATACCACCACCAGTGCTTAATTTGTAAAATATGAAGTCCAGGTGCTCAATTTTTTGGGGGAAGCCACACCCACTTCCCTGGCTCCACCCACTCCCTCCACTGGCTCCACCCATTTACTCTGTTGGCTCCACCCACATCCTCAGCTGCCACTGCTGAAGGCCAGGTGTAATACCCAATCTGAATTTCAGCAAGGGAGCCTTCCTCATAGTAATGTTTTGATAGTAGGTTCCCCCTGCCCCCGAGAAAACTTCAAAGGAGATATATGTCCAAGGCTCTAGGCAACTTCTAAGACTTAGGGATCCCAACCATAAGAGAAGAAATGTGCTGTCAGACCGTTTGTTGGTATGGTAACATCACAGCTTCTGGGGTACTATCTGTGTAGAGTACCATCGTCAACCACCTATAGCCAGGGCCTTATGTACTATTGCACTCCAAGTGGATACCCAAGTAACTCTCTCTATAGCTCTTGACTCTCAGTATCTTACTCTAGCAGTTGTTTTTAGGCTTGAACTCAGATATTGGCTGACAAAAAAATAGATAAAATAAATGCAAACTTGTGTCAGGATCTGAGTTACATTATGTTAAATCACTTTTTATTTATAAAGAATGCATGTATGGCTCTCTAAAGAAAATAGCAGAACAAGCTGTCTTAATGCTAAAAAAGCCTTTAAAAAAACCTCAAAGACAAGAGGGAATGCATCTGAGGCACAGTTTGGTCCATACTTTTGCAATTGCCACAGAGACAATCCTATCCCTAGAGGGCACCTTTCTAGTTTTCAGGATAGTAAGCAAACAATGGCGTAAGAAGCTTGCTGTGGAACATGAACATTGATTGTTTTGGCCATAAAAGTTTAGCAAGCACCTTAAATTTGTCTGCTACAGATCCAGGCTGTGCGGGGAACAATGGGTGTGTGTCACATCACAGATAGAGCCTCACCTAGCACATAGTGCTTTGAGGCTGGTCTCTGAGCAATGATGTGCGTACTGTCAGTGTCCCCACACAGATATAGTGGGTCCCAGTGCCTCGCGGCGCATGCAGTGCTTCAACACCAGTCTGTCTGATAGACAGTAACACTTCACAACACTTGAAACACACTTTTACCAAGTGGGACCCTACAGCACAAGGGACCTTTTATCCACACAAACATTTACCATATGGAATGAAACCTGCATCACACAAGACATTTTTAATACATGCCTCGGTATTTGGCCATTCAGCACACAATCGTGAGGCAGGATCTTAACCCAAACCCAGTGACTTACTTTACCACACAGATATTTGCCACATGTCAGGCTCTTTACCACACAGACGGAACTTAATTCTTACACTGGGAACTTTACCAAACTGGATTATCCTACCAAGAGACCTTTACGAGAGGGATGTTGATCACACAGTCCTTGGCCCTGTTGAACTTTGATCATTCTACCTCCGCACAAGATTTTGTTTGACCACATGGGACCTTCACTCTAGTACACAGACATTTTAGAACACCCAGCCAGCCTCACCTCTCCCTTGCAGCGATTGGACCCACCAATCAGTAACAAAGAAGCATTAATGGTATGCAATGCACTCACAGGGCTGCAGGCTCACAGTCAGTCGCAATACCATAATGGCTTATGTCTCAGAACCCCTGCTCCCTGGCCCGGCCTCACCGCAGATAACAAGACATTATCAATATATTATCAATATATTATAGTGACTACCAACTACTCATCTTAAATCTGACCTTCAGCTTCGGTGGCACTCACAGGTCCAGACTTCTGGCACATTGGTCCAATCCTACAGCATGCGTGAACGCACATGCAGTTTACACTGCACATGACACAATACAGTCTTACCACAGCCGCCCTGCCCCACCCGGAAGACCACGCAGCTGGGCATGCCACGCAGCATGTACAATGTGTAGTTTAAATGAAATCATGTAAGGTTGGCTCGTCTGGTGACAGACAGTCATTCACTGTTGTGTGTCATGCTCTAATCTTCTGAACAGGCAGGGCCGGCCTCTAAGGTTCAGTTTGGCCTACAGTGCCTGAAGTGATACCTGTTACCAAGTGATTTAATCCCTGTATGTTGCTACTCTCATGCAGAACAGCATTTATGGTGCTGGTGCAGGTGCATGCTGGCAGTTTGTTTGTACAGTGCAGTGCTGTAGTATTGTGCACACCGAGGCGAGGTCTGACAGGGACTGCGCTGTCTTTTGTTCTGCCGGCCCATGCCATGAACAATAGCATGCAAAAGTAACATTTTATGATTTTTGTCCTGCTTCAGTTCAATGCATCATGCAAGCTGTTAAAACAGTAAGCTACGCACTTTTTAATTACTGAGACCACTGCACCATTTATTGAACACTCATAATAGTTGTCGGATTTTTTACAAGCATCTATTATCTAGTCCCATTTTTTTCACTCATTTTTCAACCTCACAAGAACCTGTGACCTGAAGCCAGGGCGGAGAAAAAATAAGCAATTCCATTGTCAAATTAGAATATATTTCATGGAAAGTAGTTTTCAAATTTCATAACTCTATAGATACCATTACTCAACTTAATGCATCTGCCTTGAAAAATTAAAGATGAGCTAGCCTAAACAGAATTAAAAGCCGTGATCTGAAGACCGTGCTCCATTATATTATTGGTAGCCAACTCAGTGTTTATGTTTGAGTTAACTGTGGTCGAGCAACCCCAGCTCTCAAACCCTTGTGCGCCATAATACAAAATATTCTACCAAAATATCTGCTGCAATTGAAAACGTCTGACATTGAATTGGTTGTTCTGTGGCTGAGGCGGACCTGAACTTTCCAGGACCCAGCCTGCCTTGAGCCTACTCAAGCATGTCATCAGCCCTCAAATATAATTAACCAATAGGCATGACATACTCAGGCAGGCGTGTACGACTGACATCACTTACGCTATGCAGTCATCATGCCTCTACCTGGGTGGGCCTGACATACCAGGCAGACATGCATTCCGAACCGAAGGCTTCTCTGAGATCGGACGTTTTGAATTGCAGCAGGTAAGCACATTTATTTTTAGGCATTACGGGCCCATCGCATAGGTGAGAAAAATGCAATAGCCCCGGCCCTGTTAAATAGGTGCCGGTGCTAAGCACCGGAAAGCACTGGGCCAAATTAAGCACTGACCACCACCACAAATACCACCACTAATACCACCACCACCATCACCACTAATACCAGCACCACCAATACCACCACCAATACCACCACCAATACACCACCAATACCACTCTACCATCACCAACCCCCCACCACCACCAATACCACCAATAATACCACCTATCCCATCACCAATACCACTACCACCACCAATATCACCACCACCAATACCTACCAATACCACCACCAATACCTCTACCACCACCACCAGCAATACCACCACCACCACCATTACCACTACCACTACCAATACCACCAATACCACCACCACCAACAATACCACCACCACCATCAATACTACCACTTCCACCACCAATAATATCACAACCAGTACCACCAGCAGTACCACCACCAATACCACCAGCCCCACCACCAATACCACCCCCATCAATACCACCACCAATACCATGACCACCAATACCCATACCACCAACCCCAATACCACCACCAATACCACCACCACCAATACCACCACCACCAATGCCACTACCAATAACACCACCACCAATACCACCACCACCAATCCAATACCACCACTAATATCACCACCATTACCACCAGCAATATCACCACCACCAATCCCACCTCCATCACCACCAATACCAATACCACCACCATCAATACCACTACCACCACCAATACCACCATCACCACCAACGCTAATACCACCACTAATACCACCACCAATAACACCACCACCCCCAATACCACCAACAATACCCCACCACTACACCACCAATACCACCAGCACCAATACCACCACCACCAATACCACCACCACCACCAATACCAACAACACCAGCACCAATACCTCCACCACCAATACCACCACCTTTAATACCACCAATACCACCACCAATACTACCACGACCTATACCACTACTAAAACCACCACCAATATTACCACCTCCCTAAAACCCACACCACCACCAATACCAGCACCACCAGCAATACAAATACCACCATCAGCAAAACCACCACCAATACCAATACCAGCACGAGTACCAATACCAATACCAATGCCACCACCAATACCACTACCCCCACCAATACCACCACCAATACCACCACCATCAATACCACAATAACACCAATACCAATACCACCACCACCAATATCAATACCACCAGTACCAATACCAATACCAATACCAATACCAATACCACCACCAATACCATCACCACCAATAGTACCATCACAACCAATAGCACCAGTACCACCACCAATACCACCACCTCCACCAATACCGAACTACCAATGCCTTCACCACCACCAGTACCACCAATACCACCACCACCAATACCACCACCAATACCAGTACCACCACCGTCACCAATACAAATAGCACCACCAATACCACCACCACCAATACCAATACCAATACAGCCTCCACCAATACCACCACAACCAACACCAGTAGCACCACCACCAACACCACTAGCACCAATACAAATACCACCAATACCACCACCACCAATACCAATTCCACCATTACCAATGCTGCCACCACCATCACCAATACCACCCCAGCCAATACAACCACCACCACCAATACCAGCACCACCAATACCACCACCACCAATTCCACCAATACCAGTACCACCACCATCACCACCAATACCACCACTACCAATACCAATACAACCACCTCAGCGCCTCTTGCTCACTAGTAACAGTAGGGGCACTTTATGAGGCCAGAGCTGCAGCCGAGACCATCCCTCCTTCCCTCCATGCCTGCCATAAAACACAGCCGGCCCTGCACCAGAAGGTGAAGCCAGGGTCCTCCTACAGCTAGAGTGTTTTTTATTAGGCCAAAGCTAGCAATGACATTACGCAATGCCACACTGCATGCTCAAATCATGGGAAGGCCAGGAAATAGCCCTCACTTCCACTCTTCCTCCTGAGCTGTGACAGTGTAATCAGAGAGTGAAAGGTGTTGGAGCACTTTGTTAGTGTTTATAGCCCAAATCATAGGTAACTCTCACTTCACACTTTGTGTCTTTATAATTTACAACACTTACACATCTTCACTGCACTATTCATCACTACTTTGAAGACATCGCAGGCCGGTCTCTTCCTCTGATATTTACAATCTAAGAAGCGGTCAAGAAGGTCCTTTATTGCACTGCCAGGTCTCGCATTTGTGGGAGTTTAAGCTATTAGTATTGTAAATGAATGTGCCTTTTATTTATGTTTTAATAACATAAATAAAAGTCATTGGCATTTACAATGCCAATAGCTCATACTTGCATGAATGCGAGACCTATTGCATTGCAAATGCTTGTTTCCTGTTACCTCTGGTCTATCACCATTGTGTTTTTCAAACTACTGCAATTTCAATAGGAGAACTGCCTTTGCCTGTGTCATAAGGAGAGTACTGCAAGGAAAGTGGTATTATTTTCAAGGTCAGTTCATGCATGATTGCTGGATACTTTTAAACGTTCTGGTTGCCCCTACAACAGCATTGTGGTGCTAGTCTTATGTGTTTCTTCTGTACTCCTCACGGACTTTGTTGGTTGCTATTAGAACAGCCCCGCACAGTTTGTTGTGGGCGCGTGTCTTTCCTTTCATGCTTCTTGGAGAAGTGTGGCTCAATGGTTAGAGCGGCAGACCCTGATGCAGAGGTCTAGCCCGGGACCAGGGTTCAATTGCCTGCCTCGGCGGGTCTTGGGCTCAAAAATTCCACTGACCTGATAATTCTCGCCTCGGTGCCTATTCCAATCATGGAGTCCCACTCTGCAACTCTGGGCAATAGCTTGCTTAATCTCCACAACGGCCCCCACAACGCTAAGGATGCCTGGCCTCCATATTGGGGGTGCCCAGGAGTGGACACCTCACAGGGAAAGCCAGGATGGGTTCCACAGCGGTATTCGTACAAGCGCCTTGAGACCCTTGCGGGTGAGTAGTGCGCTATACAAGTATCAATTTACATTTTTTTACGCTTCTGCAGTCGTGTTCTGACAAATTATGTCAGCATTAAACACATCTTTGCCCCACACTGTGTGGCCATCTTGGATTGGGCAATATTTATGAGGATGGCAGTCCTGATAGATTTATAACTCAAAATTTTTTTTTCTAAAGCCTTTCACAAAGTTAGCTGATTGACATCCTGGGAAATTAACATTTGATGCTACCTAAATTTCATGTTTTGTATTGAATCCCAGGGCTTTCTTGTGGTCTCTGGTTTTATTTTGAATACCGGTGAGAAATTTTATTTTTGTTTGTTGTTTTGAATACCATTTAATACATTATTGTATATATATTATTTTCTTTTACTTTCTTTTCTTCTCTTGCCATTTCAAATCTTCAATATCATCTGCAGAATGTAAATGCTACTTCTTTTTTTATCTTCTCATTGTGATCCTGTTCTTCATTGAAAAAATAGAAACAAGTATGTGTCCGTCTTTAAGGACTGAGTGAAAGACTTCCCTTCTCATGCACTGTTTCGGTCCTGAAGGTTAAGAAGTGCTTGGAAATTTGCAATATCTTCCTTGTGAAGATGCCACAAGTTTAAATGAATTTGAAATTTGTATAAAGAAGTTGGATATTCACAATCTTCCAAAATGTTGTGCCTTGTTAGAACATTGTCATTTTGAGAAAAGCATGCAAAAATCTCATGAATCGGTGGAAGAATATAAAACTTCTTTGCGCAATTTAGCCTCTACATATAATTTTGGTTCTTCACACAAATGATGCCTTCGTGATTGAATTCATGTTGGGCTGTGTGATAGAAAGAGTTTGAGAATCTTTATGGCACAAAGTATTGCTAAACCTCTTGAGATTTCAGAGGAGTTGAGGAGGCTGATGGGGGAGGTTTGTTGGCTGAGGTTTTTGATCAGTTTCTTCAACAAAGTCTTTGAGAAGCAACGTCTGGATTCACTATTACGATCACCTTCTCAGACTTGCAATACAATCCAGGTGCCATATTATCAAGAAAGGGCAATACATTATCGCCACTTTTATCGGCAGGAAACTGCCGCTAAAGCGGCGATAATGTGTTTTAATAATATGCCCTTGTGAATTCCCATAGAAGCCCATGTTCTGGTGTTAACCTGGGATTCTATGGGAATTCACAAGGGCATATTATCAAGCCCATTGTCGCCACTTTAGCGGCAGCTTCCTGCCGATAAAAGCGCCGATAATGTATCGCCCTTTCTTGATAATATGGCCCCAGATTCTGTTGCTGAAGAGAATTGCCCAGCTTGATAAATGTTCATGGTGGTAACCATGATAGAGTCTAAGCTATTCTACCTTCCTTACTGCACAGAAGAGGGACAGTTGGTATATACTGAAACATTCTTTTACCATCACCCTACAATGCGAGGCTTTCAGTAGACAGAAGAAAGTTGTCCCCACATTACTGTGAATATAGGCACCTCTTTGTTTCTATTAAACATTTACAGGTTTTTAATACCCACATCGTCCTTGTAGTCTAAAGATAGAAGTTTCCATTTATAAAGAGTGTTTTGCATGTTACTGTTGATGATTTTGCCACAGGAATGCAGGTTCATCTGCTTGTCATATCAGTTCATATTTTAGACTAGAATACTCGATTTGTATAACTCAAGCAAACATTTTAGCAGAGTACTATAAATACAGCTGTTTTAAAGATGTTGAACTACATGATGATTTTGAACGTTTTGATACTGATGCAAATTCATTAGAATTGTTAGATGATTTTGGATATCGGTTTTGTGAACATACATCCCATATAAACATCCTGTGGACTGGTTCATAAACATTAGTTTTTTTGTGGTTTAATCATGTTTAATGTGCTGATCACTTAACAGCAATCTTCATTACTCCTATCACCCTTCCTGAGTCTTTGCTAAATGAGGTGCGCCCCTTCTGCGTACACTCCATGTGAGTTAGTTAAAACAAAAACTATCTCATGTTCCACTCCATACAGCCCCTCAGGGACCTGCCCTCATGAAGGACCGTAAAGAGGAGGACACAAGCAGTACTTCCTAACATACTCACATACCAGATATCAAAATCAGAACCACAGGAAAGGAGTTTGGAACATAAATACTGGGATAAACAAGGGTAACCAGAGTATTGAATATTGCCAGTAGGTAATTGGTGAATTACCTCATCAAATACTCCTCTTCACATCCCTATTATTCGAGGATATATCAATACAGTAAGCTCGTGACTCAATCCCTAACAAACACAAACAACCCTAAAATCAACACAAGATGCTCCAGAAGAAGAAGCATGATAGTACATTCAAAGGTAATGCACACAAGAAAAGAGCTGCAAGCAACTGAACCACCAGGCAGAGACCATGGAGGACCTTCAATCAATAGCGCACAGAAGCTAACAAAATAAGTAGTCCATAAAGGTACTTACAGGCACAAATAAACAGAGGGTCAGCCATGCCAGAGTCAAATTAAATGAAACCATGGTACTCTAACCAAGACACACAATGAGAACTTAGGTAGACCAACAGAGCCCGGAAGGAGGAGGAAACAAGCTAAAGAAAGGAAAAACGTTGAAGAAAAGAATCAGATGTGAGCAAGAAGGAATTACCATTCACAAGTAGTTGAAAGATTCATAAAGCTTCAAAAAGTAAATCCTGGCCCAACAACTAGGGGCCATGACAGATGCACTCAGAAAGATAAAAGCCTAGAACAAGATTGAATTCAGAGGGACAGGTTGATTCAAGGTCTAGTAGGACATATACAGGCTGCATATTATTAATCATCGATTAGACTGTTTTATTCTTTATTATTTAATCTAAAAAGCAATAGACAACATGTATTTTGCGAGCTGCACAATTACATGTGTCGCTTCATCAGGGCCGAGAACTATTGATTCTGTAAACTATAGTTGTGTGTAAACACTCAGTTTCTTCATCAAAATTACAATATCTCATTAGATCTGAACAGAATTTCTGTTCTAAAGTTTCAAAAGAGGTAAAGGATTATAAGGATTAGGACATGTGGCAAGGTGAGTTTTCACCAATATTCAAAACTTTTACAGAAACAAGTCTGACACATGCACTCCGGACAATCGGGACATTCACTAGTACCTCTGATTTCTTCTCAAGTCAGATTCACGATAAGGAAAAACATTACTGGAAACCCAAACAAAATCATAAGGCGGCACATGCACAGGGACACACAAAACAAAGCATGGCTAAAACAACACCAAGGCAGGAGACGGAGATCAACACCAAAGCCAGGTTAAATGACACTCAGGAAGATCACATAACAAAGTAGCCAATAAAGGGAAAAGCCAAGTAGCAGCCAAGCAACCAGGGACTCAACACACAACCTAGAAAATAAAGAAAAAATACAAGCAAAAAAGCGTATCAGCTAACCCATTATCATGTTATTCATACACCCAGCAAGGAGCATGTCAGTCAGAAGGTAAGAGCAAAGAATGGGAAAGGGCCTTTATCCACAACTCTCATCAGCCAAAGACCCGAGAGAAGGAAGAGCAGAAGGGCAGCTACAATGAGTGCAACAAGTAGGCCAAAAGGGAGACTAGAACCAGTCTGGCCAGGTCATTGGAACACCTAGAAGAGTAACATTTCAGGACAGCAAGACCCTGACAAGGACAGACAACACGAATTGGAAGCCATCGTGGTGCATGGGACAGTGACAATAAGATGAGCACAAACCCCTTCCTCTTAAAGCAAAGAGAAGACAAAGGCTAGAGAAGCTAGACCAATGCAGACTAACCTGTGACAGAAAACCAAAGCTCCACGCCCAGCAGCAGGCACATGGGGAAGGCTAGAGTCAACCCGTAGCCCAAAAGGCGAAGGAGGAATTGTACAAAAGGCCAGGGAAAGGAGCCAAATAATTCTGCCTAAACCAGGGTCTCTTGTTTACAAAGTCAAGAAAGTCAAAGTCAGGATCCAACACCCATGCCCACAGACCATCAGAGAGCCAGGATCCAAACCCAACCCCAAAAACCATCAGGGAGCAAAAGGGAACCAGAGCAGTCAGGGTCCAACTGCTAAGCATCAGGCCCAGCTGGGCGCCCAAGGTTGCCTGATTGGTTATAGCCTAACTCCAAGAGAAGGTCAACCCAAAGGAGGATACAGCAGCCAGTGTCCAATATCATTGCACAGAGCTGAGTAAGAAGCAAAGAATAGGCTAAGTTTAACAGTTCAAATTCCAAGCCTACCTAGGAGCATTCATGGAAGCTAGTGCAGTAGACCAAGTCTGACCAAATGTGCAACACCTCTAGTCTAGGTGAAACTCCACAACACAAAGTGAAGGAGAAGACCAGACAACCAAGGAGAAAGAGCACACAAGCACTCACCCAGACATCCTAATCACAGCAAGGAGAACATAGGGAAGCCCGAAGCCAATGTATAGGTCAGAAATATATTGCAACAGGCCTATCAACACCAGGTATTGGGTGCAGAATAACATCAAATATTCGCATGGGAGTAAAGAGAACCTGCTGCCTGCAGGAGTCAAAGAGTTAGGCCTGGGAACAGACTCACTGAATACCGGTGATGCTCAACTAAGTAGAACTTCAGGAACCCAAAGAAACCAATTACAGACAGTCAAAGATTGACCATCACCAGGCAGATGCTAGGGAACTAAAACCCTGTCAACACAGATACGTGATGACAGACAAAACACCAGGAAGACTTGCTTCCACACTTCAGCTCCAAGCCCAGCAGGGAGTCCCTGAGTGACAATAGGATGAGCACAAACCCCTTCCTCTTAAACTAAAGAGAAGATAAAGGCTAGAGAAGCTAGATCAATGCAGACTAACCTGTGACAGAAAACCAAAGCTCCACGCCCAGCAGCAGGCACATGGGGAAGGCTAGAGTCAATTCATAGCCCAAAAGACGAAGGAGAAACTGTACAAAAGGCCAAGGAAAGGAGCCAGTGGCTGAGATTAATTCAAGCATTCCATCCATCACTTTTTGCTTACTTTTGTGTATCGCCCTAAGTTGGACAGGTGTGCCCAGACGTAGGTCCTGTGAGAACTGTGTTACTGGAACCAGAATGTAACTGGCTGATGAGCCCTAACCATAGTAAAACACAGGTCCTGGGTTGTTTGTGTTCCAGTTCAGGGCAGACCTGGTTGGCAGTTCTGGTTGAACTGTTCCTATTGGAGCAAGGTCAAGACTGATTACATATGGCTGGGTACAAACTAAGGTGGCTTGGTGTGCAAAAGAACAATCGACTGAGACGCGGCCTAGAAGTTCCATCCATCACTTTTTTAATGTAGCAGGAAGTCCCAGTATAAACAGTAAATATTCCCACAAATTCCCCAAACCAAATAGAGAGCCAGAGCAAAACACTGGAGTAGGAGACTGCACATGCACCTAAAAAATGGGAAGGGCTAGACCTGAGTCCCCAAGGAAAAGGAAGCCAACAGCCAGTGCCAACAGAACAGTACTCAGTGTATTTATAAGAAAGATAAGAGCACACCATCTCATAAACAATCAAGATCACCCCGAAAACCCACAGGAAATAAGGAGCATTTCAGAGTCACACAAGAACTAAACTAGGATGCCAGAATAAATGCCCATGCTAGCAGTGAACATGAAAGGTCAAAGTAAGGAGCAATAGTACCCAAGGGGACTCCAAAGAGATTACACAGCCGCTGCAGTTATGAGGGTTTAAAGGACCACATGTCCACCATCCCGTTCCGGGAAACATCCTTTACAACGCAACTTTTACCACGCAGTGCCTTTACATCGCAACTTTTACAACGCAAACCATTACAACGCATTGTGCTGGGGGGCGCTCCAGGATAGGGAATAGATTTAATTTACTATCCAACACCTTCCCTAGTGTCCACGGGGAGTTGGAATAGTAAATTAAACCATTCACTATCCAGCACCCCAAAGCGCTATGCGTTGTAAAAACTGCGATGTAAAAGCATGCGTGGTAAAAGCATGCTTTGTAATGTCATACATCCTCCAGTTCCTGCTAGCTGAGAATCAAAATTGTCAAAAAATACAGGAAACTACACTAACTGGCAACAGAAACACCAACCGGTGAATGTCAAGAAGAACTGATATAGCATCATTTCCATAGTAGATGTGCTGTACTACGTCACTGAACCTGAAACTTGCAGATGTCAGCCATATTCTATTTGGTCTTTGAAACAGACCATAAAAGACTGGCAGATATGCCTAAAAAGTGCAAGCTGAAATTCCTTAGAATGTGGCTGGCCACCATAGTCTCAGAAGAAAGTTATCCTTGTTGGAAGGATCTCACTACACCAGTGGGGAGCCATAGAGGAAAGTAGCAATTATTAGCAGAACATATATGGCAGCATCACAAATTTAAGCCAACATATTCAGCAGCCCTGCCTGCTACAACAAACGTCTGGCCTGGGAGAAAGTAACCAGACCAGCTCATCCAGTGAGTCCCAGGATGTCTTGAAATCAGCAGCACAGAGCCAAGGCAGGCCAAGAATCAAAAGAACCTGCCCTGCCAAACTTTAGACTTTATGATCTGGAACAGAAGCATGGAGAGCCAACAATGCTGTCATACTAAACAACAACCAGTATTCTCAGTAACCTAGAAGAAGCATTGTAACACTTTTTGTCAAGTGCTTTCTCCAACAGCAGAGAGGCCAAACTGGAAAGAAAGTGGTCCTGCAACCTTGAAATCATACATGTCCCACCTCTATAATCAAGGTTTGAAAATAACCTTACCAGTCAAAGTCCACCATCCAAATGTTAAGACACTTAAGGATGGATACCCACACCCTGTCTCCCACAGAGAACCCTGCACCCCCATCCTCATGTCATTCATTATAAGAAGAAAGAAAGAAAACAAATTAATAAAAACTCTAAATAAGAAGGCTCCACCCAGTCAGTTCTACTCATGCATTGTCTGTGGGAGCACCCACTAAAACAGGAAGTGCTGCTGGTGCCCACCCCCTTTATGGCCCCTCAGGAAGAGGGGGACCCGAAAGAGGAGAAGCAAAAATGGAATAAGAGCTACTTTTGGTATTATTTAGGCAAACTTGTGTCTGGGGAGCTGGGTACCTCACAAACAGTAAGGACCGATATGAGGAAGGGCTTTCATGGTGTGTCCTCTGGTTGAGAATGCCACAGAATAAAACCACAGTTGCAAACATTTATAAACAGCTTATCCAAGACCAAACTTCAATTCCATTAAGGTTGCGAAAGTTGGCTTTTTGTTTGGCTTTGCAGACTGGACCTGGATACCCCTTCCCATCTTCTATCACACACAAAGGGTGAAAAAGTCTGTACTTAGAAGTATACTCCGCATTTGACTATTCAAAATCTTAAGCCCTGCGAGATGAAAATATAGTCATTATTTGTCTAAGAATGAGTTTCGGAAGCAAAAACTCAGCTATCTGCATTAGGCACCTTTTATTGACTTGTACGTTTCTTTTTCCTCCCCTGAGCTGCTCTATATAAACATAATTTAAGCTGATTCTTGTTGGATATTGTGTTTTTGGTCTTGAGAAGACTGATTATGTTGCAAATAATATTAGTAACAAGTAATCTGTTTCTTTTCTATACTCGGACTTCATCTTTGAAGTTTGTAATGAAATAATTTTTAATAAGGCTGGTTGGTAATGAGTAGTCTAATCCTTAGCAATCACTCAGGCTCCCTGAAGAAATTTAAAAAAAGCTATTGCTTATTCCTCTTTAGACAGTTGCGCAAGGATTGCAAAGAAGCTATTTCAACTAAATAACCTGGACAGGTGCCATCATGGTGAACTAATGTAGTCATTGGGAGGAAGAGTTTATAACATGCAGTAGTTTTAATGATGGTTGCAATTCCCAGGGACCTTGTGATGGCCCTGAGAGTATTAGCTATTTTTTTTATTTGGTTTGATATTCCCGTCTGCTCATGTGATTACCAACTTTCTGTTTATCCTTTGCCCTAAAATAGCCCAGACCTGTTGGCCATGCCAGTTCTTGACTTCTGCTGGGATGGCGGGAACTTGTTACAACTTCCCCTGTGTAACAGTGTCTCCTGTTTCACTATCTGTAGAAATTGCCCCTCCATTCAGGAAAGTTTCTCTTCCAGGCTCACTATCCCACTCAGAGCCTGAATACGACTTTGGCTGTGCGGCGCCGGGTCCGCCCTGTGTAACTCGTGTCTGATTGGCTTTTGTTTTGATGTTTCCACAGCTATGCCCTGAAAATGGCCACTGCAATGAGACTGCCAAAAACAGTTCCTGCATGGCATGGATTGAAAAGTCTGGTTCTGCTAACCATATTGATGCCTCTTACCCACCACAACACCGCCAGGGAACGGCGATTCACTGGTGGCGGTGCAATGGCAGTCCGACTGCCCTGATCGTAATAGGGAAGTCGGCAAACCGCTGCTGCCGCACTCCCACGGGTCTGGTGGACCACCAGACTTGTAATTGATCCTTAAATGTGACACACATACTCCACAGCTATGTTGCTTGTAGAAGTTGCACGAGTTTGCAGTAGTAAAATTTGGTTTAGTGAACACTTCTTAAATGTTAAGCAGGCTTTAATAATATCAGGGCACTCAGAAAAGTGCAGTTATCAAGTAAATCAAATCAAATCAAAGATAGCTTTATTCGATTTTACATTAAAATCATAAAAGCAGGTAGAGTAATTACATCCAGTAAAACAATGACAATTGATATTTAAAAAGCTATATACAGTGCATGGTTCATAAATACCAGACACCCCTTCCTCCTAGGGTGTAAAGATAAAACAGCAGTCATAAAAACTCATGAGGATTTCAGTCGAACCATCGTGGATCTGCAGCTAATCACATATTTCAGGTATCTAGACACAGCGATAATAGTCATTTCATCAGATAAGGTCAATAGTTTAAATAAAGCTGGTCTGCATTGTCTCAGGTTCCAAGATTTAAGGAGAGATAGTAAATATCTTTTCCGCCCCCACTCATAAAATCTGCAGAACAAAACAGAGTGTATGATTGATTGAGTTGAAAAATCATCACACGGACAAGTCGTTAGTTGCGGTGACCAATCATTTTGGGTAGGAAAAGTTAACATCCTGAAAAAGCTTCCAGTTCTCAAACGTGCTAAGAGCATTCTACTATAACTTGTCTGATCTGGTGACAAATAAAGCGGTAGCCCAGAATTTTGCAACAGGAATTGATGATAAACAACAGACGCCTTTTTTCTCTCAAGGCACCAGCGTCGATCTTCCAGATGGGCAAGGCAAACTCCTTTCAATGCCCGTCTGGAGATCGAGGACAATGTCTCAGGGGAATCATAACATTCTAGGCGCCCGATATTCTTAAAAAACTCCTGAACATAGGAGAGCCACTGTATCTTTTTGGAGCCTTCGAGTTTGATACAATCAGCAATAATCGCCCTGTTAAAAGCAGTTTCTGCTGTAGTCCAGATCTTATGCCACAACAACAAAGGACTGATTTTAATTAGATTTTAAATAAAAGACATGGCTAGTTCTTCGTGACAGACATAGGTAGAGGTGGAGCGGGGAACAGCGAGCATGTAGCAGAGAAAACCATTTTCCTTTGTTTGAATTTCATGGAAATCTGCAACCCCCCATATACCAGCTCCGTACACAGCCGTCGATACACATTTCGCCTTATATATGTCAATTAGGATGCGTACTGGCCTGTCCCCTAGCTTATTTGCGAATTGCTTCAGAGCACCAATAGCCAGTGAAAAAGCTAGATTCCTAGTCATGATCGCTGATCTCCAGGTACCCCTCTTGTTAAAAACAATCCCTAAATAGGAAAAGCCGGTTAAGCCTATCTTTGATTTTTCTAAATGAATAATACAAGTAATATTTAGCTTGTTCGAGGAGCACATAGTGAAGGTCTTACCTATATTAATCCTAATGCCCATATCTCCCATGTATGCCGCGAAGCTGGTTAAGGCCTTCTGAAGGCCAATTTGTGTTCGGGCCATAATGACCGCGTCGTCGGCATACAGAAAGATAGGGACACGTTCGCCTTCTATTTCCGGGTAGTCCACCTCTGTTTTTAATAAATGGTCTGCCACCCCATTTATATATAAATTAAAGAGGAAAGGAGCCAGGATACATCCCTGGTGGACACCTTTCTCAATTGGGAATTTCGGCGTGCGTTCTCCCAATTTTCCATAGCGGACTTTAGCCCCGGCTCCTCTATATAGCTCTTTCAAAAAATTAAGAATGTTAAAATCAATACCAAGATCTGCTAAAGTAGCCCACAAAATATCATAATTCAAGCAGTCGAAGGCCGAACTGAGATCTACAAAGGTCATAAATAAATTTCCCCTCTTTGCTGCCGAATATTTACCTATTACCAAGGCCAGATTTAGGTCTTGTTCGACAGTACCAAGGCCTGTCCTAAATCCGTACTGAAATTTTGAAAAAATTGATTTCTCCTCCACCCATAATTGGAGACGATTTAAAAGAATTCTGCCCGCTACCTTCATTAGCGAGTCAAGGAGGGAGATTGGCCTATAGCATTTAGGATCGTCTCTGTCCCCCTTCTTAAATATGGGGACAACAATAGCTTCCTGCCAGGTAGTTGGAAAACCCTTGATGCTACAACTGTTTAAAACATTGGTCAGGAGCGGTGCCCACAGGGCGACGTTATCCTTATAGATGTCAATTGGAATACCGTCTGGTCCCGGGGCTTTACTATTTGAGCTATCTGCCAATGCTAATTCCCCCTCATCTAAAGAGAAGACTACATTAAGGGGAAATAAATCTAATGCATCGGGTTCTGCGGTGCTCGTGACTCCCACCACTGAGCTCGTTAATCCAGTGCGAATTTCTTGTTTGTATAACTCAGTGAAATGTTTAACCCAGAGAGTTTCTTCAATGACAATCTCTACCTGGTCAGAATTCCTCTCCACAGTTATCAAGTAAAATAAAGTGCTCCCTTTTCAATTGGCCTGGATTTCTCTTTGCATAGAAGTAATATTTTAATTTTCAACCCATTTTGCTCTCTCAGGGCACAAAATCGTCCACTAAAGCACAACAAATGTAAAATGTATGACAACTAAAACCTAGACCTTCAGAACAAACTGTGTTTCCATGTATGAATTCAATGTCAATTTTCCATCCTACATATGTACTCTGTTCTATAAAGTGAATGAGCATAACTCTTGTGTTTTAACATTCTCATGGCATTGAGTGAATGTTGGAAAGCAGTAGGCAGTGAATGCCTTACCTTGAATCCTCATGAGGACAAAAGCATTTTTGTTTTGTTTTAAAGTCAACTATTCAATTCAGCTTTATTAGGTGAAAACACAACCATAAAAGCAATCGAAAAAAATACATATCGAGCAAATACAACAGTTTAGAACAGTTTCAATAAAATACAATAAATGAATGAATAATACATAAAAATAGCAGCATATAGTGTTTTTGAGTTATTCCATGAATAAAATAGGGCACAGCAAAATTTAAGTCATTCTATAGGTATGTACCATATTTTAATTTTGCCTAGTAAGGCCACGGGGTATAGTTTAACTTCTTTCTTTTAATCACTTTTTTAAGCGAGGGAAACTGCAGCATAATTTATATCTCATTTCCCAGACCTCATAGGGTTAAAGGAAGCATTGTACAAATATAATTGTCTACCACAGACTTAGTGATAAAATGCATGAAGAATAGCAGTTTTGTAGTAATATGGTTTCCAAAATGGACAAAACTGTAAAGTGCATATGAATAGCAGCATATGATAAAATCGATCCAGAGGTGATAATGGACATACAGTATTACAATCGTCCTGTGAAAGTATGGCCTATATAGTTTCATATTGTACAGCCTCGAGATGCAAATGTTCCTTCCTTCTTTTGATTGCTAGTTGTACAGATGAGACCACATTTTACACTATGAAAAAGGGACGTAAAATACTTTTCCCTATGGCCTTATAAAAATTACAAATGAGAATTAAGTGTAGAGTTGACTGTTTTGACTTTCCATCACATGGGTAATGTGGTAGTTTTTGTTTCCATTTGCCCATGTCCGGAAAGGCTAGCAAAAAGTGAAGAGTGCACAATCTTAATCTAGTAAGATCAAATCTGTTGTGCAACTTTGGTACCCAAAACAGATATCGTTGTATACCTATCTCTCGTTGTCCCTTGCTGTTTTCCTTGATTGTCGATTTTATTCTCTCACTGGTTTCTCTCGAAAGTTCCCTGGCCCCAGAAAGCCGAATTTTCAATTCCTTTTTACTATAATATAAAATGTGTGCAGGGTCGTTGATATCAAGATCCTTGGCAACCTCCTTCAGGAGTCTGTTGACATATGCCAGCACAGGATTTTATTACTTTACTCCATATCCCATGCCAGGCAATTAATGGGGCTGTACTAATATAATCATCGATATGAGGAACTGCAAGCTCCTTGTGTACTTAGTAGGAGGGAGTGAAATTAGGGACTGCCAATATTCTCCTCAAAAATATATTTCACTGGGTGTGGAGTGGGGCCCAGTCATTATCCAATGGGCAGCACCATAGCAGGACCCCATAATACATTTACTCTTGTAGAGGGTCAATATCTCTCTTATTGGTTTGTTCCCTATCTTGGCAGGAAATCTAAAAATGGCTTCTGTTGATTGTAACAATTTTCATGTACATATTTCGATTTGTGGCCCCCAGTGTCCATTAGAAGTAAATAACATGCCAAGATACAGGCAATTATGAGTTTCAGCTATTGGTACCCCATTTACATGATGTGTTCCAGTTTTAGGCTTCCCCTTCCCACATGCCATTGTGAAAGTCTTTTTAAGATTAAGTTTTAGGTCCTTTTCTTCCATATATTGGGCGAGGTTCTCAATCAGACATTGGAGCCTATTTGTGATTCTAGACAACTAGACTGCATCATCTGCATACAGTAATGCAGGGGTTATGCGTTCTTTAGGGGAATTGACGTTCATTTTTTATAAAAATTGGTCAACACCATTAATGTAGAGGGAGAACAATAGTGGGGCAAGGACACAACCTTGCCCAATCATGCATGTTACCTTAAAGCAGGAAGTACACTCACCATTAGACCCATATCGTATTCTGGCAGATAAATGAATATATAATTGAGATGAATAAATAATATTCTCACTATAGGGGGCACCCATCTTGGCCAATGTCTGCCACAATTTTGTGTGGTTAATCAGGTCAAATGCCCTTGTTAAATCTACAAAACATAAATGCAGATGACCTTTTATTTACTAATAATTAGATGTAAATGTATACATTGCTCTATTGTCCCTATCTCTCTTCTAAACCCAAATTGAGATTCTGTAAGAACTGAATTAACCATCGCCCACCTTTCTGGTCTTTCCAAAAGTACCCTGCCCATTAATTTTGAAGTTGAATCAAGAAGGTATACGGGGCAATACCCTTTTATATCTCCCCTATCTCCTACGACAAGTCATTTTTGGACCTTGTCCAGACATTCTTGTTCTGCTTGAATGAAGAACTATTTTCTTTCCTGCTCCCACTGCAATCATATGTAGAATATACGTACCTGACCATTGATAACTTTGCAGCCTGAGGGAGCGTGAAATCACAACACAGACAGCATTTATTTCTGGTTGCAAAACGTATGAAATCAAAACTGAAAAATTTCACTATGGGCCATATGTAGGAAGCCTAATTGCGCTCACAAATGCTGAAATTCTCAGAATTTCAGCATTTGCGATCGCAATTAGGGCAGTGTGCTATGTAGCACCCAAAAACCCATATGCAAAATAAGGAATCGCAAAATTTGCGATTCCTTATTTTGCTATTGCATTTAAGGAATCGTAAATTGCGATTCCTTAAATGCAATGTAGGAAGCACCCAAGTTGTGCAAATTTAGGCTTAAGGAATCGCAAAATACCACCAACTTCAGGTTGGTGGTATTTTGCGATTTCTTAGAAAAATGCACTTTTTGGCATTTTTCAAAGTGCCAGGTGGGTCACATACATGCCCTTAGGGCATGAATGTGGGCCACATGTGCACACATTTTAATTTCAGGGGTGCAAAAGGATGTCCTATTGACACCCTTACAACCCTGAAATTGCATTCTTAATTTGCAATTCTCTAATTGAGAATCGCAAATTGAGAATATCTGCCCATTCATTCCCATGGGCCTTCTAGCCCATAGGAATGAATGAGAAGGTTTTCCCTACTTGCGAATCTCAATTTGCGATACGCAAGTAAGGAATAAGTGGGATTCTCAAAAAAAATTGCTAATCCTACCTACATTGCGTTTTGCCATTCTCTAATTGCGATTCCCTAAAAATCACAATTTGAATCGCAAAACACAAATTACCTACATATGGCCCTATATCCCTGATGTACAATTATACAATTCGCAAAACGTGATTGCAATTTGTGAAAAACATTTTGTGAATGGAATAGTATTTAGCAGATCCACCTATGTACCAATAGGGGAGTCCCAAAAATACTGTTTCACAGGGCTTCAAAGAACAATCTGCCTAATATATATTCATTATGCAGGTCACACTTTGCAGCCACCTTTTGATTGACTGCAATCAGAGGTCTAATGTCCTGAAAGGGACAGCAGAACACCATCCCTATGATTGCATTCCAAAATGGTACACATGTATTTTATCAAAAGGAGGCTGTATTCCTTAAAGGAATCAATACCGCTTTTGAAAAACAGAGTTCAGTCTACGGCACACTGGGGAGGGGCTGTGGACAGGCCTCTAGATTTAGACCTGAAGGCCATCCTGTTGGGTCATGTGGACGATTTTGATGGCCAATGTAGTGTTCATTTCTTTGTGGCATTGAGATGCATAATCACCAAATGGGACACAGCCAGGTGCTGGGGCAGGAGAGAACCCCTGTACTGTCACAGAGTAGGCAAGGTTAATGGACATTTGTGCTAAATCCGAAGAGCTGAAGTATGAAAACAAAGCTATGTGACAGTCCGTGTAGGGAATTTATTTTACCACTCCTGAGGGTGCTGAACATTAGAAAATGCAGGCCGGCCCTTTTCCACCTTCGGCTATTCCAGTCAAAATATATCTGCAAAATGATTTATAGATTCATCTCTGTTGCAATTCGTTTAAGGACGTTAGTCGGAAAATTATTGCTTGGTCTCTTCTATAAGATTATGTTTCAAACGTTTTACTTACCTAAATAGATCACTCACAACTCTGCAGCTTTCTAAACCTTTTATGGCACTTTTAGAAAGGCACAATGCACTTTGTAACACAGTTTGTCTCTAAGGCTGCTAGTTGTGTTTGAGATTCTACGACGCTTGTTAAAGGCACCATGCACTTTATAAAGAAAACTAATGATTCGCGTTTTATTGTGCCTGATTTAGGACACTGAGGGGCATATTATCAAGGAAGTTTATCTCCGCATTTTTGGCTTTAAAAGCCAAGAAAGCGGAGATAAAATTATCTCCCTATTACCAAGCTGTCGCTAACACCAGTTAGTGACAGCTAATAGGAGATAGGGACCATCTTGGGCCCCGCTTTGCATGTCAGTGATATTTATCACTAATGACATGCAAAGTGGGCGTGCCAAGATGTTAGCGACTGGAAACAGTCGCTAACATCGCTATCTCCTATTACCAACTTTTGGAGATATTCGTGCTAAGCGCGAATATCTCCAAAAGCTAACACCTGCCCTGAGCAGTTCTTAGCCATGTTAACCAATGGGAGGTGGATAACATGGCTAAGAGCATTTGCTCGATAATGCATGAATATCGCTGACTTTTCAGCGATATTCGTGCATTGCGGCCGTTTTTTACCGCATTTGCGATAAACCTTGCTAATAGCAAGGTTTATCTGCGATAAAAATCGCCGATGTGCGGCGATAATTTTTGTCTCTAAACAAGTTAGAGACAAAAATTATCTCTATTGGTTGGTAATATGCCCCTGAATTCTAAATGGCTTGATCCAGACGGCCCCTGATCTGAGGTGTCCTTATGAATTTTAAATGTTGAACAAAACAGAGCAAATGGTGCACCACCTTATAAACAATATCACACAATTATGAGATCTATGTCCACGGTTGTTCTTTACATTATCCTTTTTATTTAGTGTTGATTTAATTGGAAATATCAAAAAACGTTTTCAAGTCGATCAGCAACTGCGTTTGGTCCAAATAGATTGGACTTCTTCAGCGCATAAGTGAGGCGCTCCTGGTTGTATGAGGTCAAGATGTCCGTAAATATGAAAAATGAGCGGCCTAAGAGTATTACCGTAGAGAGGACAAACGGAAGACCCCGTGTCCAGTCATAATATGTGTGGAAGCAGGAACGCGATGTCGTCTCCTTCCAAAGTCAGGAAAGGCTAGTCTCCATATTGTTTGCTTGTCAACGACTGTATATTTCTATGAATTTTAAATGTGTTAAGCTTTTCTCTTTGGGGCTCCATGGTCAAAGGTATTATGCACTTTATAAAGATAAGAAATTGTTTACCTATAGGGTGAGGTGTCATGCTTGAAAAATTTTAACAAAATTGATAAACTTAAACTGATCTAAATTGATTGTTTTTTTATTGTATCTGATCAAGGATTTCGAATTCTAAATGACTAGATTTGGAGGTCCTTAGTGAGTTGGTATGTTTTTTAAATATGGCAAGTAGTTCTCTTCTGAAATCTATGTCTTTTTTTCTTAAAGCACTTTCTGTATTGTTTTTTTCTTCTGTGATTTTTATGGTTTGATAAAAACCTAGTAAAGTTGTTTTTGATTTGATTTGAAACATGTTAGGATTTGGGGATACTGGCTCAATTCTGCCTCGTGATGTAATTTTCGGATCATAGGGGAGGAACTTGTGCGTAGCTTTAGTTTAGCCACTTTGTCATTGAATCCTTTCTGTGACACAAGGGTTGTGTGCTATTGATAATGGACCTGTAAATACCAATAAAAAGAATCTAAAAAAAGAGTCATCCTCCTGACAATATCAGCGGGAGACGCCTTTCCGTACTTTACCCATACTCGATTCCTAAAGGGCAAGGTTTTCTAATGGAACCCATTCCACTTTGTGAATTAGTTATCACCCCAATTTGAGGCTCAATAACTCATCAATGGTTTGCAATCACAATTGCAGCCATAAACAATTGATGCATTGCTCACCGAATCAGAAATACGAAGGGGACTCTCCTTTTATCCCCCCTAGTATTTGCAAATCAGATCACAAAACTGTTTCACGAGTTGGAAATAATTTTTCTACTCATAAAAGTGTTTTTGTGCATACAGAAAAGCTCTTTTGTAGTCGTAAAACCAGTGATTTTACAAATCACAAAGTTTGCTATAACAATAGGGATTTGTATAACTAATTTTGTTTAAGAGTTTAAATGTGATTATACATTTTTAACATTACGGCAAAAGTCAGAGCAGAAAGATATGAATGGCCCAAATGGTGACTAGTCATGGCTATATGGCCGTTTATTAGGAGATGCAGGCATACTTAGGAATGTATTACACACAATAGAGCCACCCAATAATCCCAAAGGGACTGGATATCGTAAATAACAAAAGTATAAATTGCCCCCCAAGAAATTATTTGATAATAATTACAATTCACAAATGTCACATCAGTGATCATAAATTCACAAATGCAGGGAATTTGGCATGAATGCCACAGATATATTAATAACACTTATCTGTTTTTAACTTAAGATTGCAACATGGCAACATCTATACTACTCAGGTTTTGAACACAATTAATAGTAGTACATGAAACACCTTTTGCATCAGGTATGGATCAGTGACATACCATACAGAACATCATTTTTCACATTACAAATTAAATTCAGAATCTTAAAAATCAGTGTATGAGCAAAACGGTGTTGGGCGTCGACGTTTCAGTCCCCCGGTGGTCTATAAGATCCTCGGGATCATCATCAGGACGAAAAAGTTGCACATATATATCTAATAAAGATAAATATATATCTAATTTTAAAAAGGAAATATTCTTAGTATCCCTACATGTATAACGTATCATCTGCTCACCCCAAAAGAACACAAATGACGAAACACACCCCCACGGTGTGGAAAACAACTCCATAGACCAGTGTACAACACACATATCACCATAGAATAGTGTTCCCAAAGAGAGTGGCTACCAATAATCCAAATTCACTCATTTTTAAAAACTCACATTTCAAAAGACTTCCAGCCGGAACTACAGGGATTAAGGGCACAATGTCACTCGGCCACTGTTTGTGACTCAGATTCTTGTATTTTCAGATTAAATAGGATACTTGGTGCTATTACGTGAGTACTTTAAAAGCATGTTACAAGTTATCTATTGATAATGACCTCAATTGAGTATGTTTATATTTATTTTGAGGAGCTGTTTTTGATTTCTTTGGACATTTTAGGTGGTGTGATATATTCAGAACACCTGTGAGTATAGTGTTTGGTCATTGTGTGATCATATGTTGTAGAAACCGCTATGAGGTATTGACATTAGGACCATTATTTATACAGTGTTACTTGTTTTATTACTAGACTGTGGGTTCTTATACCCTCCTTACATTACAGAACTTCCGGCTCTTGAAGAAATGTACAAATTTTTTAGAACCCTATGCTTAAAATATTTTTTTGCAAACACACCTTTGGTCCACACGACTAACATCAGTGGTCTCAAATGTCCATCAACTTTCTTTCCAGCAACCAACTTAATGCCAAAGGATCTCATCACATTTGAAAGAAAGAACCCTGGATGACTGGGATATTTTTATAGGCCAGGGGTGGGGGCTGTCCAGAATGGGCAAGAAATGCCCTGACCCTTCCCTCGAAAAAGGCAAAAGACTTTCTGCCCCCACAGGAGGGATATGGGACAATAGCTCCTGATCTGCCCCCTAGGGGGGCAGAAAGTCCACTAGGAAGCAGGGATATTTTTTAAATGCATAGGGGTGTAGACTGCCCAGAAAGGGCATGCCAATGCCCTACCCCCAAAAAAATGCCACATTATTTCTGCCCCCCCAGGAGGCAGATAGGGCAGTAGCCCCTGATCTGCCCCCCCATAGGGGGGCCAAAAAAGCCCACTAGGCACCAAGGATTATTTATTTTTGTATGTATGGGTGGGGGCTGTCGAGAATTGGAATGCCAAAGCCTCCACCCCCTTAAAAACTGCAACAGACTTTTTGCTCCCCCAGGAGGCAGTTGGGGCAATGACCCCTGATCTGCAGAGCACCCACTAGGCGCCAGGGATTACGCTGGTTTTTTTGTATGCACGGATACCCCCACCACACCCCAAAAAAATAGCCACAGTCTTTCTGCCCCCCCCAATTTGCCCCACCCCCAGGGCGGAAGCAGGCCACTAGGCACTGAGCTTTTTTGTGCCTAGCTATGGATTTTGAGCCCTAGAGCAGCCAGCACCTAGACACCAAGTGGAATCCAGAATGGGGTGACATATGTGCCTCTCACCAGATTCTGTTACCCAGAATCCCTTGCAAACCTCAATCATAGTAAAAAAACACAATTTCCTCATATGTCAGTGATTTGAAAGTTCTGGAATCTAAGGGGAGCAGCACACTTCCAACAACCCAGCATTCCCCTAAGTTTACCAATAAAAATGGTACCTCACTTGTTTGGGTAGGCCTAGTACCTGTGAGAGGAAAAGGCCTAAAACTCAACGTGGACATATCAAATTGTTGCAGTGAAAACTGAACCTTTTTTACAATGTGCCTAGCTGTGGTTTTGGACACTAGCTCTGCTGACACCCCAAGGAAACCTAGCAAATCCATATATTTTTTAAGAATAGACAACTAGAGGAATTCAGGATGGGGTGACTTGTGTGACTGAAACAAATCAGATAACTTGTTAGAGGTCTGGATAATGGCACTAAAAGCATTAGTGACATTTCACTTACTTAAATGTCAAGGCCCGACAGAGTTTTCACTCGTGCTATAGGTCAATAGTGTTTTTTCTAAAGACTCTGGGACGTGAGGAAACAAATAGTGAATAGTAAAAAACTGTTAGAAATTGGATCTCTGGTTGGCTAAGGCTTGCACCAAAGCCAGGAAGAGACCAACACTTTAGTCAGGGCAAGGGAGTTGCACGCCAGAGATACCTCCTGCTCACCCCCTGTGTAGCTTGGCACGAGCAGTCAGGCTTATCCTGGAGGCAATGTGTAAAGCGCACGCACACAGCAACAACATACCAGGCACACCACAAAAGGAACTCCACACAAGGTTATATCACAAATAGCCTTTGCATTCTCATAACACATTAGAATAGTAATCACATAATTTACATTGTGCCACCAGGCACTAGGTAATATCTAAAAGGGATTATGTACACCTGACAGGGCCAACTGGACCACTGTCAGAACCGTCACAAAGTGAACTTAGTAAATGTAGGACATATCATGAACATAGAACACAACCAGTAATCACAGGCAAACACTGTACTCAACATCATCCTGTAACATAAACCATATTATGCACAGTATCATGGTTTGGCGTGAAATACATTCTGCGCCAACCTCACCAGCATAAACACATTATGCAATCATCCCATAAGTCTAAACGCATTAAACAATACCCTCACAAGCATAAACACGTTATGCAGTAACCTCATCAGCATAAATCTCAGATTAGGGAACAACCTCCTAAACATAAATCATAGAATGCAAATTACCTCATAAACAGAAACCACATTAGAGGCATAAAACAGGGTGCGTAAATCATAGTACACGAATCACATTTTCTAGCACCACATAAATCACATTAGGGCCTGGCGCCCTACAAACCCAACCATCCCCCTGGCCAACTGGCCTTCTCAAAAGGGGCTCAGATTCCCTGTGTCCAAAATGTCTGGCCATGCTGCCAATGCAGTAATATCCAAAAGCGCGTCATTGCGCTGGGGCAGGAGGGCATGTCACTCATATCTTTTACTCAAAAACTGCCCCCAAAGAAAGGCCTAAACGTTGCAGCTGCCTACTACTTGCTGGGCAGCTGTGAATATCAAATGAGGCCTGGACACTCACGGTGCACTTTGGGTGGACAAATATGCAACGCGTTGAAGCTGTCTGCGCTGGTGCGGTAAAGCTGTGAAACAATAATTACCCCTGGCACAACTGTGCCCTCGAGGCCTTCACTGGGGGCTCCACAACCAAAATGCCCCTCACGTTGCAGTTGCCCACTGTCAAGCGGGCAGCTGTGACCATCTCTGAAAAGAGGCCTGGCATCACCATGCCTTCTGGGCCCCCACGGAGCTTTTAGATAAACTTGCCCCCATGTTGGAGCGGCCCGCTGCCAGACGGGGCCGCTCAGGAAATAGGCGCGGGCCTGGACCAGCACCACAACTGTGCCAAGAAATGCCCCCATCAAGTCGAGTAATTCGGCAACTCTGAATGTCAGCTCTGTCTAGCCTGCACATATCAAATCACAGTTAAGTGGCCAGTCGGTGACAACATTCCACCTTCCTGGGTCTCAAGGACAAGTCATTTCCCTACAGTAAAAGGATCATTAACTCTCAGTCAGGGATGTGTATTAGGCCTCTGGAGTGGGGCTGAGTTACAAAATACTTCTAACCCATTGTTTGCGGCTAGAGCAGCAAAAGTGCATGTTTGATAAAGTTACTTTCCCACTAACAGTATCAAAAATATACTTCCATTATATCAGATTTGCAAAACTATGTGGAAATTCCTTAAAGTCATTTTGCTAGCATTTTCTCAAACAATCATATCAAATAAAGATTTTAATTACACAAAAGCCTGTTTGTAGAAAATCTAATTTAATCTATGCAGTTAAAACTGGATTTTTATACAAGAAGCACTCAACACTATGGACTTACAAATTTGAGGTACATTATTAAAATTATGAAATGGTTTCGTTACAAAGCAAAGACACTGTTCCTTTGCATATTGCACTGTGGTGGCTTTAAAATGCCACCCAGACATAGCAAAGGTGTAATTACTCAATGCAGACCACATATGACATTTATCGCCTAATAAATTCACAACTTTCTGAACCATCTACCATGGAGTTAGGGGAAAGTCAAATAGACTAATTTGGTGAAAACAGTTTTGACATCACCATTTTAAAACAATAGCAGACTCCCAGTGGCACTGACTGGCAGTGCCAGAGTGCACAGGTTATGAATACCAGTAAAAGAAGGTGAAAAATCTAGGGTGACCATGCAAAAAAGCTGATTTCCTAAACATTGCTTATAAAAATATGTCCCACTTAATAATAGAAAATATACTTACAATAATACAATCTATTTGTAAATGATATTTAAAGTAGAATATTTACATCAGATAGTATTTATGTCTGTGATATTCTGGCATACAACTGAGAAAAATGTGTTTGTAATGAAATGCAATTTTGCACCAGTGTGTTGTTAAACACCACAAAATGTCTATGTTTGAAACCTAGGCCAATAAAATAGGAGAATGCATTAACAGAGTAATGGTGTGTTTGGTGGGCGATTTGTAGTACATGTGCCCAGATCCCTGCCTCATTTAACCACTGGGGTCTCCCCATTTGAAATTGGAACGTGGATCCCATCACCTTTCATGACGTTTCTACAGTGGTTGTGAAAATGGATAGACAGACAGATTGGAATCAAATAGCTAGATGTGACTGTCCGTTATAGGTTTTTAGGAGGTACAGAAGAAAGTGAAAATACTTTATAATTACAGAAGCAAGGTTAAGGCAAATTAAATAAAAGGAGATTGGATGTCCATAAAAGATTCCATCAGAGGAAAGGTCACTTCAAGTTTAAAAGCTCAGCAAGAGTACATAGAGTGAGCTGCATGCTGTGTAGCATAATTGTGACTCTGCCCTTTTATGTTTTGACCATGCCATATATATGTACACACTCTCTTATTTACTTGGGGGATTTAATACCAATAACGTAATGTAGTGCACTTGAACAGAGATAGAAAGTGCAATTACTGTATAATCTTCACATTTATATGAGTGTGCATACTAATGTTTTCCTTACAGTGATATCAGATTGTCAATTCTTACATAATCATGTACTTATTTGAATAGTATTCTGCATTTATTTAATAACGGTGTATGTATCTATAACTATGCAGTTAAACGTGTGCCAAGGCTCTTGCCACATTAACTTCGTCAAAGGCCATACCATTTACATTTTATGTTTAACATTCAATGTGCAAGTTTGCTTTGGTTGCAGTGTTTTACTCTCCTCTGCATGTGTATTCGTATGATCTCATAAATAGAGAAAGGCACATCATGTATGGGAGATGGTGAGGCTCAGCAGGAGTGCTTCTGGCAAGAGCGAGAGGCGCTAACAAACAAAGGGAAAATTACTGTCCATGCAGCATCAGTAGATGGGAGGAATCCAAGGAGGTTCTGATGTGTGGACCAAAAGAAAGGGTGTAGTTGCCACGTTTTACTGTGTGAAGGTGCAAAGTAATTAGACACATGATATGGGATTCTCTAATGGTCTTCTGTGTGTTTTATTGGTGATTGCACTTTATCTATAGATAGATTCTTTTTAGAATTAGAGGGGGTACCAACCTCTTTGCTTTCTATCTGATGTGTGGCTTATGCCATGCAATACTACTGATTTTGGAGAATTTCTACAAGAAGTCTATTTAATGCTGGAACCTTTCTGCTTTGCTAGATCTAATTTGGGTTTCCCCAATCAGTGCTACTTAGTGGAAGCTTATGTTAGGTAGTTTAGATTTACTCATGCCAAGGCAAGAGTAACACATATCATACTTTTATTGTCAAATCCCCTTCCTCATTTTCTGCATTGCCATTTCTGAATGTCTTGTATGTTTCATGTTGTTGAGGCTAAACTTTGTTAGACGATTCGGTCTATCAATAGTGATTCAGTATTTTTACAATGCATTTTTGAGATTAGTGTAGATCAGCTTGCCTTAGAATTTGTAATAAATCTATACTTAATAACATTTGCCAACTTTTGGGTCCACATTGTGTTGCTAAATTGGCTGCACTGTAAATTAAACTTGTGGATGATATTAACTCCCTTTTATTCCTTAGACTTCTAAAAAGGTCAATGCAGGGAATTTGGTCAAGGGGCTCAGAGCTTTAGCAGATGCGGAAAAGCTTGGCAGAGATCGGTGCAATATTTAGATAGATTTAAGGTGTCAGAGGTTAATGGTTTCTTTGGTATTATCTTTGTTGTGGGCTGGTGGTAGTCACTTATGTGAGTGTTTGAAACAATAAGAGGCTGGCTTCAGTGGCGTAGCTAGCCCATGTGCCGCCCGTGGCGGGCCCTGCATTTGCTGCCTATGGCGGTATGTAAGAGCAGGGGTGCTAGCAATTCATGGAGAGGCCACAGGTAAAAGCCGGGGTAGGCGTTGGGGTGCTGGCGATGCCCTCGACAGCTGCAGGTAAGGCGGGGGCTCTCTGCCCCAAAACTCATGCAACCAGGGGCAGACTGCAGCCCCCCTTGCTACGCCCCGGCACTATGTGTTCAAAATGAGTGTTCTTGCCGAGATGTAGTTTAGGTTTACATTCTGTTTCAAGAAGATTTCAATTATGGTTTTGTTGTTATTCTTTAATACTCTGTTGATTGCTTCCATGCAAGCATTCTTCATCTGTTTCTACATTTGATTGTTGACGTAGGTTTTGGTTCTTGTATTTGCTTCTGTATGAGTCTGAGTGGTGTCCCTGCATTCTTCTTTGCCCAAGGCTTGTGTCATTGTTCTGTGTGGGAAACTTCAAGAATGTTTAAGTGTCTAAGTGTAAAACATGTTATTACTGTCAGTCTGCCCTCTCCATTTTTGGCTGGTGTGCTGCTGCATTCTTAATTCATATTACCTGTTCAAATATACATTAATATTTGTACCTTCATCATCACAATCACCAAGTCATGCAAATGAAGTTGTAGCAGAAAAGACCAGCATAAAAGCCTCAAAGACAGCTTCCTGGATTTCTCTGCAGAACAAAAACCCCACAATACTAAAATATAACTTTATCATCCAGTGACCATCCCCTGACCTCCCATCACTCCCCAACCTCCATTACCCACATCTTTTTTCTAACATAACAAAATCAATTGCATGTTAATCTTGTACCAAAGATACAAAGACTCCTGGAGGTTGTACCATGCCTTCCAGCTAGCATGAAGCAGTTCTTTCCTACAATCAAAGCTAAAATGATGTGCATGATACATGAATCCCTTGCTGAGGTAACTCTTCCCTCTCAATTCAAACTTAGTGAATAATTTCAAACTTGCAATTCATCAGAAAAGGCCTAGAGGAGAAAGTGATGAATTAACTGGCAAACTCAAGCATTTACTTTATTACTTACAATTAGGCTATTTATTGAGGGAATAGAGACCACATTTACAAACTTAGGAAAGGGTATGCCACCATCACCTCATTATTTCAGGTATATTTAATTAAATACATAGGTGTATTCTTTCTGAAAAAAATTATATGTATTTTTAATTTAAAGTATTGATTTTAAGGCTGGCAAGGGAATTTTAAGGTTATGGGGTGGGTAGTTTTAGGGGGCTTTTCTTGCTCGGGGAAGAATAGATTTTGAACTGGTAAGGAATCTTTAGGGTTCAACGATGGGTAGTGTAAATGGGTAGAAAGACTCTTTTAGTGTTCAGCGATGGACACTGTGTAGGGATAGTAGCATTGTAGTAATCAGGGATGAGTAGTGTATGGGGTAGGATGAAGATTTAAGGGCTATGGGATAAGAAGTGTATTGGGATAGTTAGGAGTTTTAAGAGCACAGGGATGGTTAAAATATAGGAGCAGTAAGGTGGTTTCGGGTTCAAGAATGGGTAATGTATGGGACAGTATGGAGTTTTTAGGATTCATCGATTAGTAGTGTATAACAGTAGTAAGGATTGTTAAGTTTCAAGGATGGGTAGCGTAAGAAGTAAGGTGTTTTTAGGGTTCAGGATGGTTAGTGTATAGGGGTAATAGGATAACTGTAAAGTGCAAGGATGTGTGATTATAAACTCTATTTATAACAAGGAAATTAATTAACGTTAGTAAAGTAAAGTAAAGTTACATTAATTAAAATAAATAATTAACATTCATTTTTTTAAACTACAATTAAATATATTTTAATAAAATGTATGTTAGCATTAAAACGGATGATAATTAAAAAGTTTCTTGTGTCTGTATAATTCGATCAATATAAATCTTTATTCGATCACTGTCATGGTCATGATATGTATATAATTCTATGTATATATATGTATTTAGGCATTTATAATTGGACAATGATAGCTGCCACTGTGTAGTTATAGTTAGGACCTAGCTACCAATGGTAATTTTTTGTTTGCTTTGCAACTTTGGCGCTGTTTGACTAACGTTTGCAAAACTTGAAAATAAAGTTCAACCAGCTTAGCTCACATTCTTGGAATGTTTTTGGGTGATCTCTCAAGCAGGGGCCGAGAAAAAAGGGATGGTCTCAAAACACAACTTCCTCTTGCAATTTCCATTAAGATTTTTGAACAGCACTACAGTCAAAATGGATAAACAGAATTACACCAAATTTAGCAGGAAAAATACATGCATTAAAATGCTTGCAATGACAAAAGGTATTGCTGTATGTAATTTTTCATGGAGCTATTTTTTATGGCAGAAACTCCACACAGAATTGCTGTTGGTAATGTTTCTAATGCCCAACACAATGCACTCATATCATGTTTTACAAAGCAGCCAAGTCATTGGGACTGCCATACTGACAGCAGGTTTGACAATTGTAATTGTTGGAGATCAGCTTGCGAAGTGTTAAAATATATTCTAAAATACTCCTTAACAGAGTTTTGGCATCAGCGGATGGTTGGTGTGATGATCTAAAAATACCCCCCATTGGATTCTTTAAAAATAGTTATAAACGTGCATCTTCAAGTTTACTATCTACCACAGGTTGAGATTACGAGTTTCAAGAATTCAAAAAACTTATCAGAAGTAGGTTTCGAAAGTTGGGGCTGTTGCCAGGTTCCAGGCATATTTTTGTGAAACGTTTCTGAATTCCTTTTTTGCACACAGGGCCATACACTGCAGGCCAGATTTACTCAGTCCTTGTGTTACCCTTGTGTCACACATGGCAACACAATGACTTAAGTCAGATTTACCAAGCCACACCAAGCCACTTTGTGTACCCTTGAGTGGCTTGGTAAATTAGGGGTAACGCAAGGTAGTGCAAATCATTGCCTTTCATTACTCTGCGTTGGATAGGCATTCCATGGGTAGAGGGTGGGCATTCTCACACATTCACCCATGGATTTTGGTGAATTGCCAAATTTGCTAAAGGTAGCAAACCTGGAATTATGTCAAAGCAATATGCCATCCCAACAGTGATAAGGAGAAGTATCTTTATTCCTCCTAGTTATTTCCTCTTTCTACATACACTGTATTTTGCTGCACACATACAAAGATGAAACGCCTCTGTGGATTGATTTTGTGTCGGAAGGTGGTGTCCCTTCCTACACAAAAACAATCCTGCCTGTAACAAAGGCACCCTTGCACCATAGCACAAGGGTGCCTAGGTTGTGGCTAATCAGCACACGGTGTGCAGGCGCTGAGTGAGAGCAGGAATGCACCACATATTAGTAAACATGCCACATTCTTTCTTTCTGATATTTACACAGTGCAGCAAGTTGTTTTGCTGTGTTGAATCAAAAGTTAGTAAATCTGGGCCTGCAATGACTTAGCATTTAAAAATAAGGACAGCAAGTGGACTTTTTCTACAGGTAAGCAACAACATTTTATGGGTGAGGGTGCCCCATCTCCCTTCCAAACCTGGGAAGAATGTTACTCCTTCTTGACAAAGTTAAACCTGAAAACATTTCCATTGTTTAAAGGTGTTGGAAAATGGTTTCTGGTTTTCACAGTGACTAACATTACTGCATATTTAAAAACTCCCAACAGTATTCCTGTTTCGAATGTCCACTCTCCTACCAGAGTTGGATATTGCCTCACATGGAAACCTCCCAGTGAATCATTTTACCCATTTTGTTAATCAAAGGAATAGTTTTGTATGGGTATTAAAGCTATGTGACCTTGTCTAAATGAAGATTTTAGACCCTGACCTACAACAAATGAACCACGCGTGCCACGTATGACGTCTTCGCAACTTGGCTGTAGCAGGAATTGAAAATGACACAAAGTATAGTAGTTGTCTTTGATTGCCTTGAGCGTCCAAATAGTTTTTTCTATTCATCGGCTGCCTTCAGGCTTTCATCACTGTAAATGATTCATCCCTTGTCTTGATGAAATGTACCAGACTGCATCAGCATTCACTGAAGTGGAAATGTGACCACTCACTGACCATACATAAAGTAATTATTGTATTATGTGCAAGGACAGTTAGCCCAAGCCCTGAACAAGATGTAGCTCAAAGATGCAATTTGTCTGTTGTGTGGAATGATCACGCTTGAAATATTAAATCGGTTATTGAACATATTGTCCAATTTCTTTTTTTTTCTTTGTTGAGTATTTTCTGCGTCTTCACATATTTTTAGGTCTGGCTTACAGACAAGTTTACCTGTCGCGTCATTTCAAGTAATATATCATAAATAAAAATACATACATATAAGATATAATAATACATTTATAATTTCGGAATGCTGGCAAAGCTTCTCACAGTCTGAATGTTCCTGTATCACTCCCAGAGTATGTCAGCCCAATAACTCAGCAAGGTGCCAATCACAAAAGGGAAGGGAGCACACAGTCTAGCAAACGAGCACATAATTCGCCCAGATGTAGTATGATAAATGCAGTGCATGATAACGCTCACTTTTGTTGAAAGCCTTTACACTTAAAAAAGAGAACAAGCGCACTTTTTCTTCTGTTCGCACAGGTAACAAACAAACTTTTAGAGGCTGGGGGAGTTCCCTCATCTTTTCCAACCTGGAAAGGAAACTTCTACTAACCTAAACATAGTCAGACCTCCGAAAACTTATTTTGTATGAAGGTGTTGGAAATGGTTTCAGAACACCTATATAGATGTACATTTCTGGCTGTTTATAAGCTCCCGAGATATACCTATCACTCACCACACAGAGGTGGACATTGACTCACATGACCACCTCTGATTTGATCATTTTCCTAATTTTGTCAATTACAAAAGTTGATTTACATTGGTATAAAAGCTATGTGAGTTAGTCTTAGTGAAGACTTTAGACACTGACCTACTCCAAATGAACCACACGTGCCATGTATGTCGTTTACCTTAAACACACACAATGAGGCATTAAGCAACTTTGTGGTGCAGAAACTGAAAATTACACAAAGTACACTAGTTGTCTTAATTGCCTTGAACGTCCAAATAGCTTCTTGCTTCACCAGCAGGCCTCTGGCTTTCATCACTGTAAATGATTCTTCCCTTGTCTTGATAAAATGTACCAGGATTCACTGAAATAGAAATATGACCACTGGCTGACCATACAAAAAGTAATTACTGTATTCTGTGCAAGGACAGCTCAAACCCTGAACAAGACCTAGCTCTAAAGATGTAATTTGTCTGATACGCGGAATGATCACGCTTGAAGTATTATATCGATTATTGAACATATTGTCCAATTTCCTATTTTTTTTTTTTAGTTGATTTTTTTCTGCGTCTTCTCATATTTTTAGGTCAGGCTTACAGACAGGTTTACCTGTCTCGTCATTTCAAGTAATATATCATAAATAAAAATACATAATATAATAAAACATATATCATCTCGGGGTGCGGGCAAAGCTGTTCACAGTCTGCGAATGTTCCTGTATCACTCTCAGAGTTTGTCGGCCCAATATCTTACGCCTGTCACCAAAGGGGAGGGAGCACACTGTCTAGCAAACAAGCTCATAATGCGCCCAGATGCAGTATGATAAATGCAGTGCAGGATAACACTCACTTTAGTTGAAAGTCTTTACACTTAAAAAAGAGAGTACGAGCGTGTATTCCTTCGTTTGCAAAGGTAACAAACAAACTTTTAGAGGCTGGGGGAGTTCCCTCTCCTTTTCCAACCTGTAAAGGAAACTACTCCTAACCTTAACAGAGTCAAATCTCCCAAAACGTCCAGTGTATGAAGATGTTGGAAAATGGGTTCAGAACACCTATATAGATGTACATTTCTAGATGTTTATTAGCTCCCAAGATATTCTTATCAGTCACCACACAGAGGTAGATATTGACTCACATGGACACCTCTGATTGAATAATTTTCCTAATTTTGTGATTCACAAAAGTAGTTTTGAAAAGGTAAAAAAGCTATGTGCGTTAGTCTTGATGAAGACTTTACAAACCGACCGACTCCAAAGGAATCGAACGAGCCATGTATTTAGTTTTCCTTAAACTCACACAATGAGGCATTAAGCAAATTTGTGGTGCAGAAACTGAAAATGACACAAGGTACAGTAGTTGTCTTTATGTGCCTTGAACGTCCAAATAGTTTTTTGCACTCACAGGCTGCCTTCTGGCTTTCAACATTGTAAAAATGTTTTCCCTTGTCTTGATAAAATGTGCCAGACTGCATCAGCATTTACTGAAGTAGAAATGTGACCAGTCGCTGACCATACATAAAGTAATTACTGTATTCTGTGCAAGGACAGTTAGCACAAACCCCGAACAAGGCCTAGCTTTAAAGATGCAATTTGCTTGATGGACGGAATGATTACGCCTGAAGTATCAAGTTGATTATTGAACATACTGTCCAATTTGGTATTTTGCTTGGATGTTTTTCTTTGTTAATTTTTACATGTATCTTCACATATTTTTGGAGTGCCTCAAACACTGGTTTCACATTCTCGTCAAACTCAAGCAATAAATAAATCATTAAGAAAAATGCATACATATATGCATACAGAAAATTACTTTGGGTCAGTCTTCTTCATCAGTTGATCTGTTCAGCTATCATTTACATTATGCTTACACCGATCACATACAGCATGGGACAAACGGTTAGCTAACTTCAGCCATTGGCTCTCTTTCACTTTATGAATAATCCCTTTTGTCTGATCATATGTGCACATGTGCTTAACAAGAATTACACTGTTGTACCAAGCCAGATGGGTCAATACTAGGGGCCTGATTTCGATACGGTTAGGAAGGTCTCCTAACTCATTTGCTCTGTCCGAATCGGATCGGGAACGTGTCTTTCCGACCAAAATGGAAATGTTTCCGACCAACCATGTATGATGCAAGTTAGGCGTTAGGAATGTCCAAATCCGACCCCGATGGCATTTGGAATGACCAAGCCATACGGCGCATTTCAGAACAACAGAAAATGATGCTGGATTCAGACAGCCTATCCAAATCGTGCAGTCCAACTCGAATTGGCATTCAGAATCAGACATTGGGGCATTCTATGGGCAACCAAAGTCAGAGCCTTCCCAATCAGGCCGCCGGGGGTACTTATGGTCCCTCCTTACCAGCCATTGACAGCGTGGAAGGCACCTGGGGTGCCAACCAAAGGGCACCAGATTTTCCCCAGCCACCCCTTTCTTCAATGGGAGCCTATGGATTCGGTCGGAACATAGGCTTCCATTGAAGTCAATGGTAGTCCAACCAAATCGTATCTGGAAGCATCCAGATGCATCGTACTGGGTGGGTTGGACTCTCCCGATCAGAGTCGGTCGGAAACCATTCCAAAACTGATTAGGTTGGAATAATTTCCTAACCGCATCAGAATCAGGCGCTAAGTGTGGGAAAAATGTGTGTATTTTTCTTTGCGGAATCACACAGAAATTTGCAAAAATGACACAAAAAGCAAATCTTGCATTTAACACTGTATTTTAGCCCAAAATGAATCTTTGTGTCCACTTTAGGGAATGCATATTGCGATATAAAAATATCAACAAAAAAGTAAAGTGTCACATGCTCTCATGATAATAATTTGCACCTAACACAGTGTAATTAGGTGGTGAGGTATTACGGCATAATTTTCAGGATTTTGCATAACAAGTTTAATGAGAAGTTCCTGAAATTACGTTTGATTATGTTGGCATAATATGAGTTTCACCTGATCGTAGTAAATACTTTACTTTGACAATGTTTTTTCTTTCTATTCTTTAACATTGTTTTATTTTTTCTTATAAGTCTTTAGGTTATAGTGAAACAAAGCCAAAAATACTTTTTATTTGCACAATATGCAACATGGGTTCCTTTGATCCAGGCATTTTTGAGTACATAAAGTAGTACCCCTGTAGTACTACTTTATTTATTTATTTTTTTTAAGTAATTTTTATTGTAGTCATACACAAATCAGGCCAAAGCACATACATGTATCCCAGTGACCTGGGCGCTGTTGCGTATCATTTCCTTCTCCGTTTCACACATCCTGTGAGCCCACAACCCGGGGGTCGGGCGGCAAAAAGTTCTCAGCCCCTCCATGCCAGATGCCCATGTTGCAGGAGTACCGTGCCGCAGAATTGTGTGCATGACTACTTTTATCCCTCACCTATATGACGTAAATAACTCCCCTCCCCTTCCTCTCAAACTATAAACTCCCCCCGGCCCCCCCCCCCTCCCACCACCAGCACGAGGGCCTCCGGCTGCACCCGTCCCTGCCCATTAAGGGCGAGTTCCTTAGTCCCCAATGGCCAATGATTATGCGTCAACTATTCCGCTCAGCCTACCTTCCCTGTCCGGGTCAAGGGTCTCTTCCTTGTCATCCATCCCGCTATCTCTGAGGGCCTGTACCATCGTCTCCCACGCTGTCGCTGTCTCGGTCGCCCCCGGGTTAGGAGCCCTGCGCGCCAACTGGTACCTGTGTGTGCTGTCGGAGGTCGCCCATTTCAAGAATTCGTTGAGCCACCTTCTAGGGGTCGGGCCCACCCTCGCCTCCCAATGCCTGGTTATTTCGCGCTTAGCCACTATCAACCCCATATCAATGAATTTGCTCGTGAGTTTATTTTTGGGGGTGTGAGGGAACCAGTGCAGTATACACTCCGCCGGGCCGAAATCTACGGCTCTATCAGTCACCTCGTTCAGAGTCTCCCCTATGGCTTGCCAATAGTCCCGAAGGGTCGGACACGCCCATAGCATGTGCACCAATTCAGCCCCCTCCTCCAGACAGCGCGGGCATGACGGTTCCTCCGCTCCAAAGTACCTCTTTACCCTTCCCGGGATCATGTATGCCCTATGTAGTATATAGTAGTGGATAATCTGAAACCTGGCGTTTCTTGTGCTGTTGCGGGCCCGACGCACAAGCTGCGCCCACGTCGTGTCCGAGATGTCTCTACCCAGGTCAACTTCCCACTTGGCCTTCAGCGACGCCAGGGGTGGGAGGTTTTCACGCACCATCCTATTGTAAAGGCACGTCACTGCTTTGATTGTACACGTTGCCATCATGGTGTATTGGCATGTCGCAGCCGTCGCGGGCTCCGCCAGCCCCGTTCCCCAGTGGGTCTGGATTGCGCCGCTCACCGCCGCGTGTAGAAGATATCCTCCCCTTGGAAGGTCGAAGCGTTCCAGTAGTTCCTGGAACGGGAGTAGCGTTCCGTTTTCGTATAGGTCACCGACAACCTGCACGCCCGCGTCTTCCCATCGCTGTAGGTGCGACCAGTCGCCTCCATGCGGCAGCGCCGTCAGCATGCCCAGCGGGATCTCAGGGGCGTACGGGCGCCGAATCCCTACCCGCTTCTGCACTTGGTTCCAGCACTGACGGTACGTGCGTTGTTCTAGCGACAAGTCTCGGCCGTCAATCCGTTGTTGCAGGGTGATATAGGCCAAGATGTGGTGGGGTGTACCCTTATGCCTCCCGTCTTCCGGGCCCCTGTATACTCGCGCTACCTCCTGCGTGAAGACCTGCAGTTGGGCAGCCAGATAATAAAGCTCGTAGTCTGGCACCGCGAGTCCTCCCTCGTCCTTCGGGCGGGTGAGCGTTACCACCGCCACCCTACATCGCCCAGCCCCCCAGAGAAACGCTGTTATCTGGGACTTGAGCTGCCGGAAGAAGGAGCCGGGAATCCATATCGGGAGCGTGCGGAAGTAGTACAACAGTCGTGGCAGGGCAGCCATCTTCAATAAGGATATTCTGCCGGCCACAGAGAGCGGCAGCGTGGCCCAGAAGGACATGCAGCCCCTCAGTCCCCGCACGCAGCGCCCTAAATTACCCTCGAGCAGGTCCGCTGCCGTGTGATAGATGTGGACCCCCAGGTATTTAATGCAGGTAGGTTCCCAGGCAATCGACGGCCGGTGGTGCGGCCGAGTAGTGCCCTTCCGCAGTGGAAACAGGCTTGTCTTGGTCCAGTTAACCTTCAACCCTGATAGTGCTCCAAACCGCTCCAGCAGCTCCTCCGCACTCTCCAACTCCGCGACCCCGTCATTCAAGAAGAGCAGCAGATCGTCGGCGTACAGTGAGATGAACTGCTGCCCATCCCTGGCTCGCACCCCAGCGAAGTGCCGTCCCGTTCGGGCTTCAGCCGCCAGGGGCTCAATTGCCAGCGCAAACAAAAGTGGGGACAGGGAGCATCCCTGTCAGGTGCCCCTCTCCACCAGGTATCGGTGGGATATCGTTGTCCCGATTCTTACTCTAGCCACCGCTTCCGCGTAAAGAACCCGCGTCCATTGAATGTAGCCGGCGCCTCGTCTGAAACGTTCCATAACCGTGTATAAGTAGTCCCACTCCAGACTGTCAAATGCCTTTTCTATGTCAACAGAAAGGACCAGCGCTGTCCTGTCCTCCTCCCCTAGACCATCCATTAGGCGGATAAGTCGCCTAATGTTAAGCGTGGTGTTGCGGGCCGGTATGAACCCGTTCTGGTCTTCGTGAATTAGTCCCGACATGTGTGGCAAGAGCCTCGCCGCCAGAATGGAACTCAAAATTTTATAGTCGGTGCTGAGCATAGAAAGCAGCCGGTAAGACGCGGGGCTGCTGCTCTCCCTGCCCGACTTCAGGAGCGGCACCACTATTGCTTCGCGCATAGACTGTGGCAAGCGGCCCGCCTTCCTTGACTCCTTGTAAACTATTTGGAGCCGCGGGGCTAAAATATCCAAATACTTGCCGTAAAATTCAATGGGCAGCCCGTCTATCCCCGGCGACTTATTGCGAGCCATTCTTTTCACAGCCCTCCTAATCTCCCCCAATTCAATGTCTGCCCCCAGCTCCTTTGCCTGCTCCCCCTCCAACCGCGGGAGGGTTAAGCCGTCCAAAAAGGCCTCGGCCGCTCCTCCTCGGTCCCCTGGGGCACGTTTATACAAACCCTCATAGTACTGTTGGAAACCATCCACTATATCTGATTGAGTGTAACGCATGAGGCCAGCCTCATCCTGCTTATGTAGGATGGGAGAGCAGCGCCTAGTGGGGTTCGAGAGCCACGCCAACAGGGTGCCCGACTTGTCCCCTTCCACGTGTGATCACAGCGTGTACGTTCTATAGTCAAAAGTACGAAGCCTCTCTACCTCGGCCGCCACCGCCTCTCTAGCTGAGCCGACCTCCTCCTGGAGATCAGGATGGCCCGGACGTCTCCTCTCTGCCTCCCTAAGTCTAGTTTCCGCCCTATCCAAGTCGCCTAACAACACCTTCCTCGTGCCTACGTACTTCGTGATACATAGGCCCCTCATCACTACCTTAAAGGCATCCCATTCCGTAGCTCTAGAGGTCGCCGACCCCTCATTCTCCGCGAAGTACTGGGACATCCCCTCCTCCAGGGCCGCGCCAAGCGGGGGGTCCTCCAACGTTTCAGGCCTAAGTTTCCAGGTCGGCTCCCTGGGTGCTTCAGCCATCCAAGCCAGCCGAACCAAGAGCGGGTTGTGGTCCGAGATCGTTCTCGAGAGGTATTCCGACCCGGTGATGGCCGGCAGGACACTCCGAGAACACAACACCGCATCCAATCGGACATGTAGATCATGGAGCCCAGAGAAAAAGGAAAAATCTCGGTCAGTTGGATGCTGCGCCCTCCATACATCCGTCAGGTCCCAATTCTCCTGCCACTCCCGCCTACCCCTCGTCAGTCGATGCACCGGGGAATCCCTAAGTGGAGGGTGGGATCTGCCCAGGGAAGCGTCCACTATGGAGTTAAAGTCCCCCCCCCAGTAGTATCGGGCCCGCTAAGGAGTGTGCCAGCGTCCCCGACAATTCCGCAAAGAAAGCCAGCTGGTCGATGTTCGGGGCATATATACTAGCCAGAACAATGTCTCTACCCCTGAGCTTCCCCTCCACCACCACATACCTCCCCTCCTGGTCTATCAGCTGGAGTGCGAGTTGGAACGGTGTGCCTGCTCTGATCCAGATCAAAACTCCCCTAGCATAGGCTGAATAACAGGTGTGAAAGAGCTGGCCCCTCCACCTCCTCTGTAGCGCCGAACCCTCCTGCTTCGTGAGATGCGTTTCCTGTAGTAGTGCAATATGCACCCCCCTCCGTAATAAAAAGGCATGCACGTTGTGTCTGCGCTGCATTGTGTGTAGCCCCCTCACGTTCCAGGTTATGCAGTTCAAAACATTCACATTAGCCATTGTCCCATTGGTCAAATCGACTTCTGCCCTCCCATGCCAACTCCTCGCTGACGGTGGTTCCCCCCCCCAAACAAACCTTGAACTCTCAACTGCCCACCCCCCACCTCACCCAGGGTCACCGGTGGTAAGGAGATCAAACAAACCCCAACTGTGTCATCCCCCTCCCCCCCAGAACAGGCCCCAATACCGAGATATCAGCTCCCATCCAAACTCCCGCACCTGAGTAACCCAGGTTGCCGCTACACGGCCGTAGCCGTGGGTGCCTTAAGGGCCTACGGAGCGCGGCCTTGGCCAGAAGGGAGCTACGCTGCCCGCTTTCCCACCCCTTCCCCAATCCCCCATGAATGGATCTGGCTGCGAGCCCAGTGACCTTCCCCAGCCCTCATGTCCACCAGGTCATGAGCCCCCGCCCAGTGCCCCAACTGCTACCCCTTGCCTGCAGTGTGCAAACCAGACATTCAGGATCTCCTCCGACGTCTGTGGCGTCACCAATGGGCCCTTGGCACGATGGAGTCCAGATAGGTCCGATTCCGACCCTGAGGCCGAAACATGCGTGTCGTGTCCGTGCCTTGTTTGGAGCCAGGGTCCCCAGCCCGCGCCAGCTTCTCCACCTCCAGCAGCGCGGCCTTCCGCTCAGCTTCGGTTTGGGAGGCCGTCGGCTTGCGCGACCTCTGTTGCCGTTTCCGCAGCCTCTTCAATTTCCTTAGACCCACTGCCGAGCGCTCCCGCTCCTTTTCCCTTTCCTCTCGAACTTTGGCTCCATCCGTCCCTGCCTTGTATGTTTCCCACCAGTCCCAAGCGTCCGCTGCCGCAGTAAAGAAGAGCGTCTTGTCATCCACCACAATCCGGAGCTTGGCCGGGAAGAGCAAGGAGTAGGAAATGCCCTCGGTACGCAATTCCCTTTTGATCGTAAGGAAGGAGGCACGTTGCTTTTGCGTCTCAAAGGTGAAATCAGGAAAAAGCGTGACCTTACTTTTCGCGATCTGAAATGGGCCAGCGTCCCGGGCTTTTTGTAAGAGCAGGTCTCTGTCTTTGTAATGAAGTAGCTTGGCTATGATCGGTCTGGGCGGCAGCCCAGGCTTAGGAGGTCCAGACGGGACCCTATGCGCTCGCTCCAATGTGAAGAATGGCGACAGCCCCTCCGGTGCAACCACTGTCCTCAGCCAGTTATCAAGATAGGCCACCATATCTCTCTCCCCCTCAGTCTCCGGCACGCCTACTATCCGGACATTACTGCGTCGGCTCCTATTTTCCGCATCTTCTGCCCGCCTTTCCTGGGCTTGAATGCGATCTAGGGCATCCGCGAGTTTGCTCTCCAACCCTTTCTGAGCGGGCTCCAGGGCCTTTAGCGTGGTCTCATTGTTTCTGACCCTGTCCTTTAGCTTGTCGTGATCCGCCCGGAGCAGGCCCAGCCCCGACGCTACCTGGGCAATATCATTGTGCAGCGTCTCTCGCGTGGTCGTTATGGCTTCTAGGATGCGATCCTCTAGCCGCTGCAGGTCCGTGGGCTCAACAGGGTCGCCCTCCGCTGTATCTGAGGACGCCGCTCCCTCCACCTTGCCTCTTGGCTTTCCCATTGCGCCCAGAGCGTCTGGGCAGTGCCCGGTGCCCCTCTTGGGCGTCCGCTGTCCCACGGGCTCTTAATCGGCGGTGCGGTCCCGTTGCTCGGCTGCCGCCGCCCCTCCCGCGATCGTTGCTGTGGGCTCTGGGGGGGGATATCAGGAGTAACAATCGGCCCCCTCCGTCCTGGGCCTGCAGGGACTGCCCCCGGCGGAGCTTGCCTCTATGCCCCTAGGAGCCGCCACCAGGTAGGTCGGGGCCCGTCCGGTGCTTCGCGGTAGGTCACAGCCGCCACTCGCGGCCTCCTTGTGCCTTGATCGCCTGGCCCCCTGAGCGGCTCCTGTCTTCGTCGGACGCCCGCTGCCCGCGGGGGGGGGGTAGGGGCGTCGGCCCCTCCTGGTGAATGTCCACTGCCCCCGGCCTGCTGCGCGGTTCCCTCCGCTCACCTCTTGTCTCGCCAGGGAGGGGGGGGGGTCTCAGGGCAGAGTCCGGTGCTCCTGGGTCAATCCGCTTCCCCTTCTTCCTGCCGGCAAAGACGCCTCCTGGCGGCCGCCTCTCCCAGCGCGGCCGCTTGCGTCACGTTGATGGCCGGCCCCTCCCGCTAAGGCAGCGGCAGTCACCAGGTCCGCCGGTCCCTCGAGCCCCAGTGAAGGCGGCCGCCGGATGTCTCGCGGTCGGCGGCCGCACTCGATCATAGAGCCGCGGTGCGGCAGGCGGCCAGGCCAGTGTCAACGCCCTCGGCTTCTCAGCGCGGTCGCCATCTTGGGCGCCTCCGTCCCCCAGCTCCAGCCGCTCCGGTGTTCGGCGGCCGCACTCGCCGAAACAGCCTCCACAGCGGCTCCAATTACACTCCGCAAGTCACCGCGATGCGCCCCTCCGGCACCGGGGCTCGTGCGGGCTCTCCGCCGTTTGAAGCAGGATGATCGAGGGGAAGAGGCACGGAGCTCTGGGCTCACGCCGCCATCACCCTCGGCGTCCAAGCCACGCCCCCCCTGTAGTACTACTTTATGTACTCACAACTGCTATTCACTAATCACATTCTGGAAATCTCCCTCTCACCTGCCCTATCTATTATGTGCACAGTTCTCTGATGCAAGTGTGGGAATCTCCACAAGCAGAGGTCTCTGTTTTGGTGTAAATGTAGGATACAAGAAAAGTGGTATAAAAATGGGGAATGTCTACCACTTAGGGGCTGATTCCGATCTGGGTCGTAAAGCACCCCGACTGAGCCGGATCCGGAGTGTTTTCCGACCGTTCCGGACTCCTGCAGTCCGACCGAGTGAGTACGATGCAGCCGTATGTTTTCAGACTCGGTATGGTCGGACTCCCATAGAAGTCAATAGGAGCCGGTTGTACGACGCGTACATGGGTTCCCACTGACTGAATGGGTACATCGCGGACAAGTGCGCCCCCTACAGTGGGTACGCATTGGTGCCATCCGCACCATACATGCCTGTGTTGAGGAGACCCATGGGTCTCCCCCTGTGTCTTAGTCGTAAGGCTGTGGGTAATAGGGGGTCCGACGCGGACCCCCGAAGTTCAACTCCGGGAGCTATTGTGAGCCGGATGCTCCGACTCGATCCGGCTGTCTGAATGGAGCATCATACTAGGTCAGTCGTGAAACGTTTCCATTGCGCGCCACGGTTTGCTTGTGACCAAGTCATATGGACGGGTTCGGACCCGGGAACGATTCGGACGGACATTTCGCACTTGTTTGCATCGTACTTCGACGTCCGGACCCGTGCACAACTCAGATGGATATTCAGCCTCCGAATCGGATCCGCTAATGCAAAACCCGATTCGGTGCCCTTCCGACCAAGATCGGAATCGGCCCCTAAATAGGAGATGAAGTAAAATAAGGATGGGAAAAGGAAGGCATACACAAATACAAAAATACACCCACAACAGAGTAAGCCACATTCTATTCATCTTTGTTACATCCATGTCCACTCTGGTGGTACTATTGACCAAAGAGGTTCAAATCTACTCCAGCAAGGACTTGGAGTAGCCAAAACCAATCACTTGTACCACAGCTACATTTCCAATGTCAGTTCACTCTTGCACAGTAATTGGTTGCTAGGGCACTAGGTAATTTTAAATAATTCACAGTTGGATTGCATGTATTGTAGGGAATGGCATGATGGAATAATGCACTATATCACCAGCCACATATACCATCCATGGACACCACTGTTGTAATACCATGATGTCATTGTCAAATTTGCAGCTCTCAATATAATATGCAGCTTCTAACACATCACTCAGTTATTCATCCAAATAGTGCATTGTACAACAACATGAATCATTAGCACACAGTTACACTTTTAACTTACATTATAACACTTCACACATGGTCTATGAAAATAATATATAACATGTAGGATTGCATCTATGCATCTACATGTCACATGCATCAACTTTTTTTATTTCTAAAATGTTTGAATAATATCAAATATGTTTATTTTTATCAGCTTATTTTTTCAGGTACCACTAGGGTTTTTACTACCCCAGATACATTTTCGTCTTCATTTCCCATGCATGCCAATGTATTCTTCTGATGTACTGTAATTGTGTGCCTCTGCTATTTTGGTGGAAAACTCCATAGCTCTTGCGAAAAATTCTGTAGTCGTTGTGGAGTTCTTTACCAATCAAAACAAACAGGATACAGCACACAGGAACAGGAATTAGGTCATTCCTGGGCCATCAAATAGCATATACACAATCCTCCTCCATCCTGCTGTTCATTTTGGCACAGATGTGGGCTCTACCAGGTATTAGCAACTCGGGATATTTTAAATAAGGCTCAATTTTTTTTCAGACGCATATAGGTTAAAACTGACTAGGAAATAGACCAACACAATAAGTTTATTCTTGCCCGCTGAGACAGGGTTAAAACATACATATTGTGGATTGATAATGGGTTTGCATTGACCCACCATCCTCATATATTATGTTTTCAACTTGTTTAAGCTGACTAGTGCATAACCTGGGTCAGCTGCCTTTGTCAGAATGTAAAGATTCCTGCATTAGGTCATGTCCCTATAGTAGGGTAGTGAGACTCATGGACTGACACATAGGCATACAAAAACAGCAATAAGTGCTTGCTTGCAAATTTTTCCATAATAACGTTCTTTGAATGGGACAAAAACAAGCAATATATATTGAAAATGTCCTATTGTTTTTTTTGTGAAAGACTCCTTCCGTGCCCAATTCTGTGAGTCACGGAAAACAGCGAGGCACTGCACTAAGGGCCGGATGTAGGTCGGTCGGTAACGGCCGAAAATCGGTATTTTCGGCCGTTACCGACCGGTATTAACGAAATGGTATGTAGGGCCACATATTTTACAGATTCAGTAAATTTACCGATCGGTAAATTTACCGAATCTGTAAAATACCGAATCGGTATTTTTACCTATTCGATAAATTTGATATGTAGGTGGGACTCTTCTGAGTCCCACAACCCTTACCGAATCTGTATTTTACCATCAAATATATTTGATGGTAAAATACCGAATCCGGTGTGCATGCACATGTGTGCATGCACACCTGTGCCATATGACAGGCAGACCTGCCCTTAGGGCAGGTATGCCTGCCACATGGCACCCGAGCCTCTTTTGGGGGTGCCAGAGGGTGTCAAAGTGACACCCCCTGCACCCTTGTGGAAATCTGTATTTACCTATTCGGTAAATACCGAATCGGTAATGCCCATTCATTCCTATGGGCTGCAAAGGCCATAGGAATGAATGGCCATTACCGGTCGGTATTTACCGAATCGGTAAATACAGATTTTTACCGATTCGGTAAAAGGAACATCTGGATGTTCCTACATGTCCCCCATTCTTATTTACTGATTTTTAATTACCGAATCGGTAAAATTCGGTAATTAAAAATCGGTAAATAAGTCCTACCTACATCTGGCCCTAAATGCGGACACTATTAAACAAACATGTCGTCCTCTTGAAATAACTCTCCATGCCTTATTAAAAAAAAATCTTCAAACAGGGCAAGAAGAGGAACATCCCCTGTAGTCAAACATTGTGAAGTGAATATATGGGATTTACCAAAACACTTCTCCCATTAATAATGGTAACCTTATGATTCAGATGCATTTCCAATCATTGGTATGGCAACCCTAAGTTCTCTCAATTATGATAGCTACTTATGAATGAAGTGAGAAATGTCACACTATTCCCTCATCATCCCCTTCGACGATGATGAGGAAAGGGGACTGAAGGTCTTATTAATGCGTGGAGTTCACATCTTCCATTTCCACTTCTGACTTCAGCACATAATAATAACAATAATAATAATAACAATGGTACATGCACCTGCACCCTGTGCCCAATCCTTGTTTCTGGACTGTGGTTGTGATGGCCCGGATTTGGAAGAAATCTACAGCTAAAGTGGTAGTCTTGGAATAAATCTAGCCCGTTAGACTTCATTGAGCAATCCAGATATTACCCCGCTTCATATGTGGTGTATGTGGTGTGCTGCAGTGTGCACATTTTGGTATACTGTGAAAAATATCACTGTTCAATTTATTTGAAAGTTGTGAACTGTTCTGCACTGGAATGAGCGATAGCGAGCTCTTGTGCTATGTGTAATTAGGGAAAGAAGGATCATGTCAATGTGAGGAATACTCCTGGGTGTGCATTGTGTAATGTTAACGTGTCACACCATTCCTACCACCCCATAGTTTACCTGAGGTCTGTACAAGTTATCCCAGTTTCCCAGTTTGATACTAGGGGTATCTCATGGCTCATGCACGTTATGTCTTATACAAGGACGAGTCCCTGGGGATGGTGTACCCGGTGAAAGCCCTGAGAAGAAGGCCACGTTCCCCCTTAATTTATTGGTTGTGCCATGGGGGAGGGGGTCTCCAGGGCAGAAAACAGCTCGGGAGGTGGACTGTGTGCCCCCCCCCCTTTATTTAGTGGCTGGGCCCCAGGAAAGGGGGTGAATTTTACACCTTATTTTAGTTTTAAAATTTAAAAGAATGAATGTGTGAATAAAATGTATTTATAAACTTGTGAAATGTCTATTAGAAAGTTGAACTAATGTGACAAATCATAGTACAATTGATATAAAAAAAATTGAAATTTACAAATAAACAAAGTTTACTGGGATGTTATAGTTCGGAAATAACATTAAAAATGTAGAAATTCACTGGGTTTAGGGGTGGGTAAGTGTATCGGGTGGTAAAGATGTTATTAGGGTTTAGGGGTGGGTAAGGGCTTTGGGTGGTAGGCATGTTTTCAGAGTTATGGGGAGGGTTAGGGTATTGGGTGGCAAGGCTGCTTTTAGCATTCAGGGAAGGGTTAAGGTATTGTACATTATGTGTATTTTTAGGGTTTAGGGGTGGATGGGGTAGTTGATGGTAAGGGTGAGTAATGGTATTGGGTGGTAAGGGTGTTTTTAGGGTTTAGGGTGGGTAAGGGTCTTGGGTGGTAAGGTTCAGTTCAGTTCATAAGCTTTTATTCGATTTGTCAAACAAATCATACAAGCAGCAAATTAAAAAATAACAAACATTTCCTAAAAATTCAATAAGATCAAGATGCTCGATAAAAGCTAGATTCATTTAAAACATACAACTATATAAACAAATATACAAATATACAAATATACAGACAGGAGTCCAAAATTGAGACATGGCTCAATCAAATATATCATATAACTATGGACATCCTGGCAGCTGTACATTTTAACGGTAATACAAAACTATTTGTCGCTCGATGAAAACTGAATTCATTTAGGAATCATGCAGCTGTATGGACAAATATACAAATATACAAATATACAAATATACAGACAGGGATCCAAAATTAGATCATGGCTCAATTAGATGTATCAGATAATTATGGCCTTCCTGGCAGCTGTACATTTTAGTATCTATGAAGCTACGAAAAAGCAAATGTCCAGATCCTTCAAAGAATGTAGTAGCTGTAGAGCAGTCTTCGTGGAGCGAACATTATTTTTTAAAAAGATGGGCTTTAAATATGTTACCCTAAGGGAATGATAAAATTGACAAAACAGTAAAAAGTGACAACTACTCTGACGTGAGATGTTATCACAGGGGCATACAGTAACGGATCTGACTTTCATGACGGGAAATGCAACAAGATGGTGTACGATACCCAACCTTAAGCGTGTTAAGACAAGCCGGTGAGAATTGCGGGTAACACCAGAGAGGTAAGGTTGGAAACCCAAAGTTAGGTTGCAATCCCGATAAAGCGTCACAGATTGTGTCGTTCCCGACACCCTTTCACGGTACTCCTTTTTATAGTTTAGAAACCTTTGTTTTATGACATTTTTGGGGATAGACACAACAGATTTAGGGTCAAGAAATATGTCGAGCTGAAAAAGAAGGTGGAACCAGCATTGTATATATTTAAGCCATGTAAAACGCGAGGAATGGTCCAACCTAAGACAGTCGAGGATGATCTCCTGGGTGAATAAAGTTTCAGTCTTGGCCCAGATCGAACTCCATAACATCAGAGGGCGTAAAGCTGCTAAGTCCGATATGAGTTCGATACCAACTTCTTTGTGGATCAGTTCAACTGATGCTGAGGGTGGGACACATAGCAGTTTTCTAATAAACTTGTTTTCGTCTCTTTGTACAGATGGGCCAACACAGTGGCCCCCACACCCCCGCACCATACAGCGCTGAAGTCACACATTTAACATTGTAAATATTCAACATATCTCTAATACTTCTCACCCCTAATTTAGATGCGAATCTGAAGATACTGTTGGTGCACCTCATCATTTTAAGACTGATATTATCAAACTCAGATTGCCATATACCATTGTTTGCATAAGTAATTCCTAAATAGCAAAAGGTTTTGACCTGTGACACTTTAACCTTTTCCATAAAGAAACAGGGATTTACTTTCTTGGTTTTCATCCCATAAGACATAACAAAGGTTTTGGTTTTATTTACAAGTAGTTTCCTTCTTTGGATGAACAGCATAAATCTATCAATAAGGCGCTGCAGACCAATCTGTGTGCGGGATAGTAACACCGCGTCGTCTGCATACAATAATATAGGGACCGACTTTCCTCCTACCAATGGTGCATCTGCAGGGGTCTGGCACAAAATAGAGTCAATTCGGTTAATAAAAAGGGAAAATAAAAGGGGAGCCAGTACACATCCCTGACGGATGCCTCTTGAAACTTTAAAAGGGGGGGTACATTCGCCTGAGGGACCGTAGCGTACCTTACATGATAGTCTTTCGTAAACTCTGGCCAGGAAGTGAACAATCTCCTTGAGTGCTCCTGACTCTAACAGAACCTGCCATAATATAGAGTGGTCCACCAAGTAGAACGCACTACTCAGGTCCGCAAAACAAAGAAATAGGCTACCTTTTTTGACTACCGTGTATTTGTTTATTAGGAGGTCTAAATTGACACACTGTTCTAATGTCCCCATGCCTTTCCTAAAACCGTATTGTACTTTGGTTAAGATATCATTATCATTTGCCCAGCTGTTTTTTTCTCTGGAGGGACAGGATGCAGTTCCATTGGATACCTTCCACCGGTGCATGCCTGCTACAGTGGAATGGCTCCGATTGCACTCGTTGCAGTTTAACGGAACTAAGACGGAGGTCCTGTATTGTTCCAACGACCGAGTTCCCCGAGATCTTCCTGACGACTTCTGGCCCTCGTCATTTCCAGAGACGGTGTCAGCTGCACAATCGGCGCGCAATCTGGGCGTCATGTTTGAGCCCAACCTGCAGCTAGATCTGCACGTAAATAAGACCATCTCAACGTGCATGATGCTGATTCGCATGCTGCGCAAGATTTTGCCCCTCCTCCCTGAGCAAGCCAGACCCGAAGTAGTGCGGAGCACCATCCTTAGTCGACTCGACTACTGTAACGCACTACTTCTGAAGGCCCCGGTAACACTTCTGGGCAAGCTCCAAAGAGTGCAAAACATGGCTGCCAAACTTGCCCTTTCTCGCCCCTATCACAGCTCTTCCACGACAGCATTACAGGAACTTCACTGGCTGCCGGTTCATCTACGCGTTCGCTACAAAGCAGCGTGCATTGTGTTCAGGGCTATCCATGGCCTGGGCCCGGTCCCGCTGCGGAAAATGTTCGCCTGGTACCTTCCATCCCGAGCTTTACGCTCTTCTTCATCCAGGCTACTCGTAGTACCGCGCTTTCAGAGAGTGAGGATGGGTGGCCGATCGTTCAGAGTAGCGGCGGCCAAACTCTGGAATTCCCTGCCGCTTTCCTTAAGGAGTCTTGAGGATCTCTTAGCCTTCAGAAAGGCGTTAAAAACCTACCTCTTCCCCAGGACAGGCTAAGTTGCTGTATCTGCTGGTTCACTGTTCAAGCGCCAGGATGCCCTTGGCGGTGACAGGTTGCGCTATATAAATATACCACAATACAATACAATACAATTTGCCCAGGTTTCCAATCTTTCCAGCATAATGCGACTCATTACCTTGACTGAAGCATCCAGTAATGAGATGGGGCAATAATTACGCGCCTCAGATTTACTGCCTTTCTTAAATAAGGGTATAATAATCGACTGACCCCAAGAGGGTGGAAAACACCCCTCTGCTGCTGCATTGAAAGCCCTCGTTAGAATGGGTGCCCACAAATTCATTTCGAATCTAATTAGATCTACAGGTACTCCATCAGGGCCTGGGGCCTTCCCTCCTTTACTATGTAACAGGCCTTCATAAACCTCATCCAGGCTTATTCCCAGTGGTAGTGGCTGCCAAGCGGATATTTCGTGGGTTGAAGCTTCTAAAGGCTTCTGTTCAGGATTGAAGATGTTTGAGTAGTGTTCTACCCACGCGTTACAAGTAACATAAGATGTTAATTCTGGGATGCCCTCTGTATTCAAAAAGGGACTGTTGATAGTCTCCCAGTAGAGTTTACTATTTTGTGTTTCTGCCGCTAGGTTTAGATTATGCCATGCTTCTTCTTGTAGGGCCTTTTTCCTGTTGCAAAGGGCCACCTTGTAATTAACACGCAGTGTTTTGATGTTAATTTTGTTGCGTGGTTTGTTACTTAGTGCCTTTTTGAGTGCGTGGAGGGACTGCGTGCAGTTGTTATCAAACCAGCCCAACCTAGTAGTTCTGATCTTGGGTTGTTTCTTAGTGAATATTCCTTCTATGATAGTATTTATCTTGATAAAGCTTGAGAGCAGAGTAGCATGGTTCGGGGCTTCTCCAAGACAGGAGGTGATCTCGTTTCTACATAGCTCTACTACCTCCTTGTGTTTTTTTGCTGGGTCGATTCCGGCCCACTTAATCCTTGGGCCGTTCGGTCTCGTAGAGGCTATGTCCATGGAACAAAATGGTAAGGTGGTAAGGTTATTTTTAGGGTTTAGTGGTGGGTAAGGATTTTGGGTGGTAAGGTCATATACCAAAGGGGGTGAGGGGCAGGTAGCACCCTCCCCAGCCCACTTTTGGCCTCAGGGACCCCATCCCTGGGGCCTGGCCAGCAAAGGGTGGGTCCCTTGGTGGCTACCCAGGGCACACACCAATCCCTGGGGGGACGTGGAAGCCCCATGGCCCCTGTGGCCCCAGCTGGCAGTGCACAGGCCCATAGGGAGCAGCTAAAAATGATGCTCCCTATGAGGGGGATCAATCTTTTCATCTATTTCCCTACCCACTTCACTGTGAGGTGAAAGCTGCAGATGAAAATTCCGCTCCCAATGGGCGGGAGCATTTTTCCTCCTCCCACCCATTGAGAGCGGACTTGGGGCTCCATTACGATGTCGGGCGGATCGCCACCGCCATGGTGGCGGTGGCAATCCGCCCGACAGAAATGCCTGCCCGCCACCCTTTTCCCCCCGCCACATTACAATGGCGGGGGGGACCGCAACGGACGGAAACACCGCCCGCCACTTTTCCGCCCCTGTCGCCTTGCGACCGGGGCGGAAAAGGAATAATATGGTGGCGGTGTCTAATAGACACCGCCAGACATATTATGATGTGTGGTGTGCAGTGCCTTTCCACGGCGGCGATGCCGCCACGGAAAGGCATGCGGTCTTCACTCTGGGGGCCCCCTGCGGTCCCCTGAGTGATGTACAGGTGGGGGGTGCACATGGGGGGTACCTGTGGTACCCCCCTTCATTGTCATTTGCAAAGCGGGAGGCACCGCGCGGTGCCTGCCGCTTTGCAAATGACAATGTTAAAGTGCATTTTCAGCATTGTGGCGGGCGGTGCAGAGAGCACCGCCCGCCACAATGCTGAAAATACAGGATGTGCCCGCCATTGTCCCGGGCACATCCTAATGACACCCCCGGGACCCCCGCCCTTATGGCGGGCGGTCCCGATTTACGATGGGATGATGGGCGGGCAAAGTCCGCCCGTCATCCTAATGGACTCCTTGGTGTTTACTTCTGCTTGGCAGGAGATTTGAACTTGCTCCCGCAATGTGAGAGCAAACACAGGTTTCCTTCCTGCACCAGTGTGAGTATGTAAACCGCTATGTACTGAGGTGGATTCTCTGAGACATAGCCTGAGCCAGTCCTAGTGTATAGGGTCCCCAGCGCTGTTAAGGAATCAGGGAGGGGGCTCAAGGCTCATATATGTTCATGGCTTATTGAATCACCCTGGTGGATGGGGTCCCTGGGGCTGGCCCTGTGTAGATGGCCACGTGCTCTCCTACTCCTTAATTTATTGGCTGGGCCCCAGGGGACCATCCTAAACCCAAATATATCTACCCCCCCCCCCCCCCCCAGGACCTTGGCCCACCGAGGGGGGGGCGGGGGAGTCCTTCATCAAAAAACACAGGAAACTGCGCTTGTTTTTTTTCATTATTTTGCCATGGACCCCTGCGCATTTGTGGCTACATTTAAAAAAAGGGTTTTTGTCCTCAGGTGGATACCACCTTCACGGCTAACCCTGCCACCTTGTGTCTTTTTTTGTGTTTGTTCTTGGGACTTGGCTGAGTCCAAGTCTGAAGATAGCTTCCACCACTTCCTGGCTGAAGTGGTGGCAGCTAATCATGGCATTGCTGTTGGGGTAAACACCCAAAATATCGAATTTTAAATATCGAGTGTCCAGAATATCAAATCAAAAATATAGAGAGGCCAGAATATCGAATTCCCAAAATATAGTTGTATAGAATATCGAATTTGAGGTAAGAAACATTAATTTTCATAATATCCAATTTAGAAATATCGTTTTCCATAATATCGAATTATTTTAGTGTTATGTATGCTAGTATATGTGTTAAAATTATGTATTATTTTTGTAATGTATGTTGAGTTTTTTTATAGGAATTAATTTTATGTTATTTCATTTTTACGTAATTTAATTCCGTAGCGGGTTGTAGGTTTATAGTGGAATAGGGTGGGAAGTAATTTAATTATAGTACATTAAATATTAATTTTTATGAATTAATCATTTTTAATATAATTTTGCCTTTTAGTTATGTAACGGGTTGTGGGTTTATAGAGGAATAGGGTGGGAAGTAATTTAATGTAATTAAGTAAATATTTATTTGTATTTATATGTATTGATAATTAACTGATTGTTAATTAATTATTAATTGGTAATTATGTTTTTATTAATTGGTAAATAATTTTAATTAATTGTTTAATTGATAATTATGTTAATTGTATTAATTCATTATTTGGAGTAGGTTGTGGATTTTAGGGGAAAAGAGTGGGAAGTAATGTAATTAAATAATTATTGAAATTATTTGTGTCTATTGATGAATAATGTATTGTTAATTAATTATTAATTGGCCATTTTTTTATTACATATTACATTTTTGGTATTGTAAATTAATTGGTTGCTAATTATTAAAGGGTAATTAATTTGTAATAAATAATATTATTGTTATTTATAATTAATTATTAAATATTTTGTAATTGGTAATTAATTTTTAATTGGTATTGCTAATTAATGTATTCTTGTTTAAATATTAACTCATTACTTTTCCCTACTGTTGCACTCTCTGGAGTGGCAATAGTAATTTTTACCACTGCGCTATCCAACGCTTTCCCTACTGTTGCACTCACTGGAGGGGGAGAAATTTTTAACCCCTACGCTATCCAACACTTTCCCTACTGTTGCATTCTCTGGAGTGGGAATAGTAATTTTTATCCTCTCGCTATCCAACACTTTTCCTACTGTTGCACTCTCTGGAGTGCGACTAGTAATTTTTACCCGTACGCTATCCAACGCTTTCCCTTCTGTTGCACTCACTGGAGTGGGAATAGTAATTTTTACAACTACGCTATCCAACGCTTTCCCTACTGTTCACTCACTGGAGTTGAAATAGTAATTCTTACCCCTACGTTATCCAACACCTTCCCTACTGTTGCACTCACTGGAGTGGGAATAGTAATTTCTACCCTCCCACTATCCAACAAATTCTCTACTTTTGCACTTGTTGGAATGTCAATACTAATTTTATTCCTTTAGCTAAGCAATGTTTTTAATTTAGTTATATTTAATGTAGTGTAATTTATTAATTAACATAAAAAGTATAACTTTATTTATTTAATTTACTATATATTATATATTTTTATATTTAGTTAATAGATTTATTTATATAGATATGTAAATATATTTTTAATAATGTTTTAAATATTGTATAATTAAGATTAATAATTATTTTATAATATTATTAAGTAAATATATATGTTAAAAAAATTATGTTTTTTACATTACATTTATTATTTTTACATTTTAAGCTTTTTTACATTATTTTAACTATGTTTTATTTAATTGTGATTATTATTTAATTACTTATATATTATTTTTAATACATTTAAAACATTCAATATTTTAGTTAACTATATTTTAACTATAGATATTTTGAACTCGATATTTCAGTACTTACCTGTTTTTAAATAGGGATTCTATATTCTTTCCCTCGAAATTTTGGAGTCAATATTCTGCCCCTTGATATTTAGTCACTGAACCGCTGTTGGCACATGCATTCGTGGATCCACCACGATGGATCCTTGTTTCTAGATATACATAAATCTTTTTTTGCTGATAACTCCAAAACTGCTCAAAAGATATACACTAAATTATAAAAAGCACTTTCTGGACCAAGATCGAGGTTTCTGACAAATTTGGTGTAATTCCGTTTAGGGGTTCAAGCTGTAGTCGTGTCTAAATTCCCTATGGAAAATTGCATTAGGAAAATGCATTTTGGAACCTGACCTTTTTCTTGGTCCCGCTTGGCAAAATACCTCGAATCTTTTACAACAGCAGCTGAAGTAACTGGCAAATTAATTTAGGAACTTTAATGAAGAATCATCAGACTGCATCATGCATCGACCCCTGCACTGATTCATGCACTGCTACAATACCCTGAGCAGTACCCATGCAGGCCAGCCATCACTCTGTCACTACCCATGCACTCCTCTAATCACCCAGCATGCACCATTTACTTATCCAATCACTCCGCCAAAACCCAGGCACCTATACATTCGCCATGCACTGTTCTTGCAGTACTCTAATCATCCAGTAACTACTCATATACTCATGCAGTGACCCAGGCACTAACTCATGGCAAATACAAAGGAGATAATGCTAATTACAGGGGTACCCCAACGCAGTGTTCCCTAGTGAATGTAGGTGTTTTCACTGTATTCTAAGTGTCTTTAGCATAGCACTGGCTCCGGTCCTAGTTATTCAGAGTCAGTTACCACCAGTACTGGTCAGTAAAAGGTTGATTGCACAGGAGGACTTACTGCTCCTCTGTTGGTTCTTTCTGCACATCTATTGCTTCTTTCTCAAGTCAAGTCAAGTCAAGTCAGGTAATTTATATAGCGCACTACATACCCAGAGGGTCTCAAGGCGCTTAGGAGGGGGGAGGAGGATTACTTCTCAAATATCCACGTTTTAAGTTGCTTTCTGAATGCTAGGTGGTTCTGGGTAAGGCGAAGGTAAGTGGGGAGTGAGTTCCAAGTTTTAGCAGCTAGGTATGAGAAGGATCTGCCTCCCATGGTGGTCTTGTTGATGCGAGGTACAGTGGCGAGGGCTTGGCTGGAAGAACGTAGTTGGCGGGAGGGGGTGTAGAAGGACAGTCGTGAGTTGAGACATTCTGGTCCGATGTCGTAGAGTGATTTGTGTGCGTGGGTTGGCAGTCGGAAAGTGATTCTCTTATTGACGGGTAGCCAGTGGAGGTCTTTCAGGTGACCAGAGATGTGTTCGTTGCGCGGGATGTCTAATATGATCCTGGCTGAGGCGTTTTGGATTCGTTGGAGTTTCTTCTGGAGTTTAGCGGTAGTACCTGCGTAGAGGGTGTTTCCGTAGTCCAGTCGGCTCGTGACCAGAGCATGGGTGACTGGTTTCGGTGGGGATCCAGCGGAATGTTTTTTTGAGCATGCGAAGAATGTTGAAGCAGGATGAGGATACGGCGCTGACTTGTCTGTTCATTGAGAGTGAGGAATCCAGGATGACGCCTAGGTTCCGTGCGTGGTCTGTCGGGATGGGTGCTTTTCCGAGGGCTTCCGGCCACCAAGAGTCGTCCCATGCAGAGGGGGATGTACCTAAGATGAGGACTTCTGTTTTATCTGAGTTCAGTTTCAGACGGCTGTGTTTCATCCATTCGGCAACTTCTTTCATTCCTTCGTGTAGGTTAGTTTTGGCGGTGCTGGGGTCATTGGTGAGAGAAAGGATTAGTTGAGTGTCATCCGCGTAAGAGATGATGTTGAGGTTGTGTTGGCGGGCGATGGCCGCGAGGGGGCTCATGTATACGTTGAAGAGGGTGGGGCTGAGTGAGGATCCTTGTGGTACGCCACAGATGACTTCAGAGGCCTCGGACTTGAATGGTGGAAGGCGGACTCTCTGGGTTCTTCCGGTGAGGAACGAGGTGATCCATTCAAGTGCTTTTCCTTGTATTCCGATGTTACTGAGGCGTTGTAAAAGGGTGCTGTGGCAGACTGTGTCGAATGCTGCAGAGAGGTCGAGGAGGATGAGGGCGACTGTGTCTCCATTGTCCAGTAGAGTTCGAATGTCGTCTGTTGCTGCGATGAGTGCAGTTTCAGTGCTGTGTTTTGCTCGGAAGCCAGATTGTGAGGAGTCGAGGGATTTGTTGGCTTCGAGGAAAGCGGCGAGCTGGTTGTTGACAGCTTTCTCGATTACTTTGGCCGGGAATGGAAGGAGCGAAATGGGGCGGTAATTTTTGAGTTCGGTGGGGTCCGCTGTGGGTTTTTTCAGAAGGGCGGTGAGTTCAGCGTGTTTCCAGTTTTCTGGGAAGGTGGCGGAGTTGAAGGAGCAGTTGATGACGTCTCGGAGGTGCGGGGCTATGATGGAGTCTGCTTTGTTGAAGATGTGGTGAGGGCATGGGTCTGTGGGTGATCCTGAGTGGATGGAGTTCATTAGGCGGATGGTGTCCTCAGTGGAGATTGGGTTCCAGTCGTTAAGGGTGTTCACGGGGGGAGAATGTTCAGCATATGGTTGGGTGGGTTGGTCTCCGGGTTGGTTGTCGAAGCTGTTGTGGATGTCTGCAATCTTGTTGTGGAAGAATGAGGCTAGGGAGTCGCAGAGGGCTTGAGAGGGTGTGATGTCGTTGGAGTTGGCCGAGGGATTGGAAAATTCCTTGACGATGTTGAAAAGTTCCTTGCTGTTGTGGGCGTTGTTGTCAAGTCGATCCTTGAATGCTGTTTTCTTGGCCTTTCGGATTAGTTGGTGGTGAGTGCGGGTGGCGTTTTTGAAGGCGTCCTTGGTGCTAGTGGTTGGGTCTTTTTTCCAGGCCTTTTCAAGGGAGCGGCAGAGTTTCTTAGACTTCTTAAGATCATCGTTGAACCATGAGGCCTTCTTGTTGCCAGGTTTGCTTTGACGTTTTTTCAGTGGTGCTAAGGTGTCGGCGGTGTTGGATAACCATAGGGTGAGGTTGGCGGCGGCTTGGTTTGGGTCAGAGGAGTGGGCTGGGGTGTTTAGAAGGAGCGATGAAGAGATCTGGTCGGTGGTGATTTTGTTCCAGTTTCTTTGCAGAGTTGGTTGGAGGTGGTTGGTGGGTTTTGGCTTGTTGTAGGTGAAGTGAACGCAGCTGTGGTCAGTCCAGAGGAGATCCATAGTGTGGCTGAAGGAGACATGATTGCTGGAGGTGAAGATGGGGTCGAGTGTGTGACCAGCGATGTGGGTGGGGGAAGTGACCAGTTGTTTAAGTCCGAGGTTGGCGAGGTTGTCCAAGAGGGTGGTGGTGTTGCGGTCGTTGATCTTGTCAAGGTGAAAGTTGAGGTCTCCCAGAAGGATGTAGTCTTTGGAGGGGAGCGCGTGTGGAGTGATGAAGTCCGTGATGTCTTCACTGAATTTTGCGCGGGGTCCTGGTGGTCTGTAGAGGAGGGTGCCTCTGAGTGTGGTCTTGGGGTCGATGTGGATCTGGAAGTGAAGGTGTTCGGAGTTGGTGAGGTTGGCGTCAGAGCTGGTTGAGATGCAGATTGATTTCTTATGGACGATAGCGATTCCTCCTCCTGTGTGGCCGGTACGGTCTTTGCGAGTGATCTTATAGTCTTCAGGGATGGCAATGGTGATGTCTGGGGCGGAGGAATCGTTCATCCATGTTTCCGTTAGGAAGGCGATGTCTGGAGAGATGGTGTCTAGTAGATTCCATAGGTCAATGGCGTGTCTGTGGACCGAGCGGGTGTTGAGAAGGATGCATTGTAGGTGGTTGGGGTCGGGAATTTGTGGTGTGGTCGTAGCGGAGATGTTGTCGGTGCCGCTGAATTTGCAGGAGTAGCAGGAGAAAGGTCCATGGGTGTGTCCAGGAGCTGCTTGGACGCAGTTGGGGGCGCGACCGGGGTTAAGGGCTAGGAGGGTGGCGGCATCGTATGTAATGCGGGAGGGCTGGGCAGTGGAAGGGGCAGGGGGTATGGCACTGGGCGCGGTCCAGGCGCGGACGGGCGTAGACGGGCTTACCTTTGGCGCACCTTCGGCATGGACGTAGCGCGTGGACGCTGCGCGTTGGTACATCTGACATAAATGGAGAGTGGAGGGGGCGGAGGGTGGGAGGGTCAGCAGGGAGGCGGGGGCGAGGTTGAGGGAGGACTCGGGTCAACCTGGGAAATGGCCGACCAACAACAACAACAAGGAGCAATGGATCGCTATGAGGGTCAAAGATGCGAGTTCGTGCGCGGAGACAGAGGAGATCGTGGCACCCTTTAAATAAGAACACAGCCAATGTAATGCAGATAAAGCGCAGCTACAATTATTACAGGTACTGCACGGTGAAAGCGCTATCAGTTACCAATCAGCAAAGCGCTATGTAATTAAATAAACAGCAGTGCGCGCTAGCAAGTACAAACTCAGTGCCCAGGGTGAAAGCGATATCAGTTACCAATCGGCAAAGCGCTATGTAATTAAATAAACAACAGTGCGCGCTAGCAAGTACAAACTCAGTGCCCAGGGTGAAAGCGATATCGGTTACCAATCAGCAAAGCGCTATGTGATTAGGTAAACAACAGTGCGCGCTGGCAAGTACAAACTCAGTGCCCAGTCAGCAAGCAAATAGCAAATGTAGGCGCTACAATACCACAGGTGAGGGAGGAAGCGGGGGGAGCGACCACTCGCGTTGGAGGCAAGATGGTCACAGCTCACTGTGTGGGAGAGGGCGGCTCCTGTAGCTCTCGTGGGTGGGAGGGTCAGCAGGGAGGCGGGGGCGAGGTTGAGGGAGGGCTCGGGTCAACCTGGGAAATGGCCGACCAACAACAACAACAAGGAGCAATGGATCGCTATGAGGGTCAAAGATGCGAGTTCGTGCGCGGAGACAGAGGAGATCGTGGCACCCTTTAAATAAGAACACAGCCAATGTAATGCAGATAAAGCGCAGCTACAATTATTACAGGTACTGCACGGTGAAAGCGCTATCAGTTACCAATCAGCAAAGCGCTATGTAATTAAATAAACAGCAGTGCGCGCTAGCAAGTACAAACTCAGTGCCCAGGGTGAAAGCGATATCAGTTACCAATCGGCAAAGCGCTATGTAATTAAATAAACAACAGTGCGCGCTAGCAAGTACAAACTCAGTGCCCAGGGTGAAAGCGATATCGGTTACCAATCAGCAAAGCGCTATGTGATTAGGTAAACAACAGTGCGCGCTGGCAAGTACAAACTCAGTGCCCAGTCAGCAAGCAAATAGCAAATGTAGGCGCTACAATACCACAGGTGAGGGAGGAAGCGGGGGGAGCGACCACTCGCGTTGGAGGCAAGATGGTCACAGCTCACTGTGTGGGAGAGGGCGGCTCCTGTAGCTCTCGTGGGTGGGAGGGTCAGCAGGGAGGCGGGGGCGAGGTTGAGGGAGGGCTCGGGTCAACCTGGGAAATGGCCGACCAACAACAACAACAAGGAGCAATGGATCGCTATGAGGGTCAAAGATGCGAGTTCGTGCGCGGAGACAGAGGAGATCGTGGCACCCTTTAAATAAGAACACAGCCAATGTAATGCAGATAAAGCGCAGCTACAATTATTACAGGTACTGCACGGTGAAAGCACTATCAGTTACCAATCAGCAAAGCGCTATGTAATTAAATAAACAGCAGTGCGCGCTAGCAAGTACAAACTCAGTGCCCAGGGTGAAAGCGATATCAGTTACCAATCGGCAAAGCGCTATGTAATTAAATAAACAACAGTGCGCGCTAGCAAGTACAAACTCAGTGCCCAGGGTGAAAGCGATATCGGTTACCAATCAGCAAAGTGCTATGTGATTAGGTAAACAACAGTGCGCGCTGGCAAGTACAAACTCAGTGCCCAGTCAGCAAGCAAATAGCAAATGTAGGCGCTACAATACCACAGGTGAGGGAGGAAGCGGGGGGAGCGACCACTCGCGTTGGAGGCAAGATGCGCTTTTCTTCCTCTTTCTTCACACGTCCTAACTTTGTAGGCATAATTAGAAATTAGCATTTAAAAAAACATTGAAATTCACTGAAAAAAAACATAGGTTTCAGGGACGTTATAATTAGAAATTAGCATTTAAAAAACCTTGGAAATTCACTGCAAAAACCATAGGTTTTAGGGACGTTATAGTTACTTGGACATTTCATTTGTACAAAACCATAGAAATTCCCCTGTTATAGTTAGTTCAGCTAACTATAACTCACGCCCCCGCAATACACTGCTGATGAAATCACATATTACATCATTCATGACATGGTCGTTGACATCACTGATGAAATCTCTGATGACATCATCCAGTGACTGTGTGTTTCTGTAATGTTTAAATATGTTTTATATTTATATATATATACCATGATGCATTGAAGAATGAGTGGGTGTATAAGTGTCTGGATGAAGGATTTAGTAGAATAGAGCAGCTGTCTCCCACAGCAGCTCTTGGAAAGGAGGGAGACAGCTGTGAGTTAAGAGTCTCAAGTACCCAACTGTGGCCTGGCACTTGATGAATAAATACAATTTAAAAACGTATGTGTTGCATTACAAGGCTGCAGATGATGAAAATAAAAACAGATGGTAATGGTGAGCCGCAGAAGGCACTGAAGCCACCTAATATGCATATTATTTTCACTTTGTCAGCGAAAGCAGGGGCATTAAGGGCAGAGGGGCCACGTAGGAGCAGTAGTGAGCCCTCAAGATCCTCTAAAGGGCTGTAAGTGCCCTTTTTTCAAACATTTTGGAGCTAAGCTTTTTAGCCTTATGGCTCTAATTGGATTGATCTTTGTTGTGGTGTCCAAATGCTGCTTACTAGTATGTGTATGGGTACAAAAAACACTTATGCACAAAGTTAATTGAATTATGGCGCGTGTTAATAATATTCATAAAAAAACAGTTATTCTGTGTTATGGTATGTCTTTTGAAGACAATGCTATATTTTGAAATGTTAATGTTTGTGTAATTTCAGTGTAACACAACATTATGCCACTTTCAGTAACTGCACCATGTTTGTAGCAAAATGAATGCAGGAACATCGCAAATGAAAGCGTGTTGTTGTCATTCACAGTACTTTTGTTTTTTGAGCTTTTTTGTGCAAATTGCGTCCTAGCATAATTTTACATAATTTTACTGAAGTTTTGAATAATAACTCAAAAACAAAATCACACAAATATCATACATCTCTAGTAATAACATATTAATGCTTTTATGATTGTGATGACATCCTAACAAAGCTAGTTGCCCGATTTTAACACTTGTGCCACTGTGTTCAACAGGTATAGGGGGTACTTTGTTATTAGGGGTTAGTCCTTTCTGGACAAGCAACTCCAACATGAAATCACCTTTGGGATTTGAATCTACATATAATTGTGAATTAATGTGTAGTATTTAGTGTGTGTGCTATAAAATATATTTTCTATTTTAAGCTAAAGCAGTAGCTGCTCAATTAGTCCTATGGACTGTGATACTACGCTATTATGGCAAGACCATGGGGTCAACCCCGGTTGCACCAAGGGTTATTAACAGTGTGAGCAACCCTGCGATGTGCAGTGTGGGTTGGGCAGGAATGGTTGGTTGGGCCAAGTAAACAATTCCCACTGTTCATGGCTAAAGGCTGTGTGCAGTGGAGATGTAAAATAAGATACACCATAAAAAAAAATTCAAATGTGAGTTGGTGGTTTGGCTCTAATTTGTCAAGCCATTGAAATTCACTAGTTATGGTTAGCATTGCGAACAACACATGCTGTAACGCACACCACATGCAAGATTGTTATCTTGATTGCCATAACTGGTGAATTTTTGCTGCTTTACCGGTTTGAGCTAGAACCATAGCACAGTTTCTACCTTGTGAATTAATTTGTGTTTTTTTGATGCACTTAATTTTCATCCTTCAATGCACAACCCTTGCTGTGCTTGGCCATCCAAGTTTAAGGGCAGGAGGACAGAGCCTAGCGTGTAGACTATATTTATGTGCCCATAGGGCTAAAACCTGTCAGGTATGTGCGATTTCGGTCAGGTGAATGCTCTTTTCCTATATTTTTCCTTTCTGAGTTTTCCATAGTGTAGTTGGGATTTACTGCAGAGACTTCCCCCTATACGTGCATGTCTAAAATAGTTGCAGAACATTTGCTGCCATTTCAGTTGGACGAGTCTCCATCCCCTGGTGTACTGAGCGGGTGAAGACTCTTACAAACTTGTAAATACTACTAAAGGGTTGATATTTCCACCCAAAAAAGGTAAATACCATTGAGATTTAGATTTCCACCCAGACATTGGTGAAAATTAGATGTGTGGAGATTTCTATTGGTGCTCATTCAATTAGTTTAGGATTGTTAACACGTCAGTAATTTATTTCAGATGTAGGTGCTGACCCCAGAAATGTCTGTGAGCATGCTGATGAAGGAAACAGCAGCCTCCAGCTGCATGGTACACTTTGTTGGCAGAGTGTCAGTTAAGTCTGTTTGGTGATGTTTCTGAATTCTAGATAAAACAAAAATCTTCCAGACATACCAGGATGTGAAAGATGTCCATAGAATGGATTGTGTATAAATGAGAACTTCCGGACTTGAAGTTTTGGAGGTAATTCTAATCTGGAAGATGTCCAGTTTTATGCCTACAGTGTATTCCTTGATTCACCCCTGTTCCATGTGCCAATATTCAGATTCAACAACTCTGATGGGGTGTCCAGTCTTGCATTGTCCTCTCAGGCTCTCATCGTGAGTGGCCTCATAATCATTTCAGAATTCCAGCCCCCATGAATTACTAGTATATCGGGGATCAGTAAATCTTTCGTGAGGGATTCCCTATAGATTAGCAATTTTAGCCGCAATAATAGGGATCAACTGTAGGAATAAGAATTGCTGCACCTACTTTCACAGTTTTACCCTAATATGGAACCTCTTTTACCAATAATATTTTACCTGGTTTTACCAAGAAAATTTTGAATGGGGGCAAAGTGGAGCTGCTGCTTTTTCCGTGAAATTTGTACTCATGACTGCCATTACAAGCAACTTCAGGATTACCCGGTCGCTCATAATGAGATCCTTCGATCTGAAAAACATAGGGGCATATTATCAAGGGATTTATCTCTGCTTTTTCTGGCTTTAAAAGCCAAGAAAGCGGAGATAACATTATCTCCTTATCAGCAACAGGGTGCTAACACGCAAATTTGAATGTTAGCACCCTTTTTCTCTACGCTTCCCCTTGCATCTCTAATGCGATGCAAAGGGGGCGTTCCAGAGAAAAATAATAGGAGAAATGTTGTAAAGCGACATTTCTCCTATTATCAAGGATTTCGCTAACCCTGTTAGTGATAAAAAAAGCAGCGCTAACCACGGTTAGCGCTGCTTTTTCTACACCTGGTATTTTTCTGACTTAGCCATGATATCCTATGGAAGGTGGATATCATGGCTAAGTTTGTGAGCCCCTATCATCAAGCTAGCGCCAAACTTAGAGAGATTATCGTTGGTTTTCCAGCGATAATCTCTCATTTGGCAGTTAGCGCGAGGATTTTTATCACTTCTGAGATAAACCTTGCTAATAGCAAGTTATCTCTGCGATAATTTCCGGCGATGCGTAGCGATAAAAAATGCGTTGCTAAGCCTCATTAGCGATAAATATCGCTAATCGTTGGTAATATGCCCTTTAATTCAGATGGATTTAGCATTGCATCGCACCGAGGTATGGACTCAATTTATTCACGTGAAAACTTAAGGCTCTGAAGTCTTTAGACTTCCAACAGAACGAGGGATTTCCCAAAGTTCCTAATTTTACGCATGACTTTTTATTACGATTTTTCTCCAAAAAAGAATTAACTGGATTTCTGAATGGCAGACCGACTCTCACAGCTCATGGTAGATCATTTAGCAAACTTAGACAAAATGTGCAAGAAAAATATAAACAGCAAATAAATGTTTAATTTATAGTTTTGGTTTGATTATGAAGTCATGTCTAAGGAATCATCTCCTGTGCAACCTCGAAGAAACACAGAAAGGTGGGAGAGTCTCTTCTCACTGCGATGCTGCTGTTAGTTTGTAACAGACAGTCTGCTTGCTTTCCCGTTACTGGCTGGCAGCATTTATTCATCTTTCACCTTTTACTTCTTCTTGGATCCTGCTGCCATGGGCGGTTAACTGTTTTTTTTTCTTTGCTGGAATAAACGTTCTTGACAAGTCAGCAAAATCAAAGTAGGTTTTTGTGTGCCTTGGAGGCAATGCTGTGTAAAGTTTGTTCTTCCAGCTTCACAAATAAGCAACACGCCAAAAACTGCTGGAAGCAATGCAGCAGTTTGGATGGACGACTTCCGGGCTAAGCATCATGCTTTTATTTGGTTTGTTCCATCACATGCCCCCGATGCGAGTGTAAAGAAAATAACTTTTTCCCCTGAAACAACCCTGAATTGAATCAAAATAGAATGGCCTTCAGTTTTATTCTTCTGCCGAGCCATCTGATGCATGGAATTAAAGAAAGAACTTGGCCTACAGTGAGGTGTAAGTACATTTACTCTGACCCACCGTAGCGCTCCATACAATTCTCTCCTTGAATGGGCCACTAAAAGCTGGTGTTCTGCAGCTGCAGGTGGATATTAACTGCTGAGGACAGGAACAGTTTCAGCACGTACCTGGAATCTGATGACACATTGTACTGAGCCCGACACGATTATAACAACAAAGATCTCTTCTCCGCAGTCCCCACAACACCTCGCAAGCGCAATTAGTGGACCTTGGCACACATCTCTGAGCAGTGGAGTCAGAACAGTAGGTGGCTGAACATCTGCCCGAGCTAACTCCGAGTTCAGTACTGTAAAGTATTTCCGATAAGAATTGCAGGCTTGTGGCAAATAAAAACGTGCCAACGTCAAACTAACGAACCTAGATCACCTCATGTTGACACTAAATGCATGTCATCTGATCCTAAATTAGTTTATCTTAGGATAATGTCAAAGGGTCACATTTGAGTCGCACAGGATTTATCACCGTAGGAGAAACCACCTGGTATGACTTCAACTGATGCTGGATGCCATGTGACACTGCAGTGATTTTAAACTACAGTTCAGCCACAACACAATTATGTTCTCTGGAATCATATACTTTGGTCATATATGTAGGTGGTGTAAAAACACTCTGCAGCCCACAAATGATATTTAACTTTCATGCCACCCATGCCATTACTGTATCAGTCAACCTGGGCAATTAATGAAAAGTTAAATAAGACAATCAGGTGGAACTAATGTACAGTGTGTGTTCTAAGGGATAAGCACACATGGGCGACACTGTCTGACAGTGACATAGAACACATAGCTCTAAAGTTAACAATACAAAGAAGGACATGATAAGCAAACCTGCCCCCAAAATACCACGAACATGCACAGCAACTAATCTATGTAGGAATAACATACAATGTCCGATTACTGTGATCACTATGACACAAATCGAACATTATGAGCTCAGTCCGGAGGGCGTGGGCTGGTGGTTGAAATCAGGCTTTCAACACTTTCAGCCTTCCACACCTTGTACATCATTGGACATATTCAGATCTCATCTCTACATTACCTGTATTGTAGGCCTTGTGATCAGTGCCCTTCTGCATGACCACCACCACGTTTTGCAAAACATTGTTGAACGCTATTTGGTTCCTTGATGAGGTAATGTCCATCTGTCTCCCTCACTTTTTTTTTTATATCTTCCAAAAAACTTAAGTCTGACCTCTTCAAACCTTTTGGAGCTAAGCTTTTTAGCCTTAAGGCTCCGATTGGATTGATCTTTGTTGTGGTGTCCAAATGCTGCTTACTGATATGTGTATGGGTAGAAAGAACACCTATGCACAAAGTTAATTGAATTATGACGTGTGTTAATAATATTCATAAAAAAACAGTTATTCAGTGAATGTGTTATGGTATGTCTATTGAAGAGAATGCTATAGTTTGAAATGTTAATGTTGGGTTATTTCAGTGTAACACAAAATTATGCCACATTCAGTAATTGCACCGTGTTTGTGGCAAAATTAATGCAGGAACATCGCAAATTAAAGCATGTGGTTGTCATTCACAGTACTTTTGTTTTCTGGGCTTTTTTGTGCAAATTGTGTCCTAGCATAATTTGACATTATTTTACTGATGTTACTCAAAAAGAAAATCACACAAATATCATACATCTCTAATAATAACATATTAATGCGTTTATGATTGTGATGACATCCTAACAAAGCTAGTTGGCCTGATTTTAACACTTGTGCCACTGTGTTTAACATTTATAGGGGGTTGTGGTGTTATTAGGGGTTAGTTATTTCTGGAGAAGCAACTCCAACATGCAATCACCATTGGTATTCGAATCTGCATATAATTGTGAATTAATGTGTAGGATTTAGTGTGTGTGTTATAAAATACCTTTCCTATTTATAAGCCAAAGCAGTAGCTGCTCAATGAATTATTAAAGATTGCTTATTTCATGCCTATGGTCCGTGATGCTACGCCATGGTGGCAAGACCATGTGTCCAACCCTTGTTGCACCAGGGGCTATTAACTGTATGAGCAACCCCGCTATGTGCAGTGTGGGTTGGGCAGGAATGGTTGGTTGGGCCATGTGAACAATTCCCACTGTGCATGTCCAAAGGCTGTGTGCAGTAGAGATGTAAAATAAGATACACCATAAAAAATAAATGTGAGTTGGTGTTCTGGCTCAAATTTGTCAAACCACTGAAATTCACTAGTTATGGTTAGCAGTGCAAGAAACACCTGCCGTATCGCACACCACATGCAAGATTTTTATCTTGATTGCCATAACTGGTGATTGTTAGTTGCTTTACACATTTGAGCTAGAACCATAACTCAGCTTCTAACTTGTGAATTGGTGTTTTTATGATGCAGTTAATTTTCAGCCCGTGCTGTTCGCATCATTTGATGCACAACCCTTGCTGTGCTTGGCCATCCACGTTTAAGGGCAGGAGGACAGAGCTTAGCATATAGACTGTATGTATGTGCCCATAGGGCTAAAACTTGTCAGGTGTGTGTGATTTAGGTCAGGTGAATGCACTTTCCCTATACTTTTCCTTTCTGAGTTTTTCATATTCTAGTTGGGATTTACTGCAGAGACTTCCCCCTGTAGGCGTATGTCTAAAATAGTTGTAGAACATTTACTGTAATTTTAGTTGGACGAGTCTCCATCCCCTGGTGTATGGAGTGGGTGGAGACTCTTACAAACTTGTAAATACTACTAAGGGGCAGATATGTCCACCCAGAAAAGGAACATACCATTGAGACTTAGATTTTCACTCAGACATTGGTGAAAAATAGATGTGTAGAGATTCCTATTGGTGCTCATTCAATTAGTTTAGGATTGTTAACACGTCAGTAATTTATTTCAGATGTAGGTGCTGACCCCAGAAAGGTCTGTGAGCATGCTGATTAAGGAAACAGCAGCCTCCAGCTGCATGGGACACATTGTTGTCAGAGCGTCAGGTAAGTCTGTGTGGTGACGTTTCGGATCTCTAGAAAAACCAAAAATCTTCGAGACATGGCATGATGTGAAAGATTTCTGTTGAATTGATTGTGTTTAAATGACAATTTGTACACGTTTTGGAGGTAATTCTAATCTGGAAGAAGTCCAGTTTTCTGCCTACTGTATCTTCCTTCATTCACCCCTATTTCATGTGTCAACATTCAGATTCCTACAACTCTGATGGGGTCTCCAGTCTTGCAGTTTCCTCTCAGTCCCTCATCGTGAGTGTCCTCATAATCAGTTCAGAATTCCAGCCCCCATGAATTACTAGGATATCGGGGGTCAGTAAATCTTCTGTGAGGGATTCCCTAGAGATGAGCAGTTTTAGCCGCATTAATAGGGATCAACTGTAGGAATAAATTGCTGTACCTACTTTCACAGTTTTACCCTTATATGGGACCTTTTTACCAATAACATTTCACCTGGTTTTACCTAGCAGATTTTGAATGGGGGCAAAGTGGAGCAGCTGCTTTTTCCGTGAAATTTGTACTCATGATTTAGCCATGACAAGCCACTTCAGGATTACCCAGTCACTCATAATGAGATCCTTCGATCTGAAAAACATAATTCAGCATTGCATCGCACCCAGGTATGGGCTCAATTTATTCACGTGAAAACTTTAGGCTCTGAAGTCTTTATACTGCCAACAGAACGGGGGGGATTTCCCAAAGTTCATAATTTTATTTTATTACGATTTTTCCCCAAAAAAGAATAGGATTTCTGAATGGCAGACTGACTCACACAGTGTCATGGTAGATCTTTTAGCAAGCTTAGAATACAATGTGCAAGAAAAATTAACCACAAAAAAATGTTTAATTTATTGTTTTGGATTAATTATGAAGTCATGTCTAAGGAATCTTCTCCTGTGCAACCTCGAAGAAACACGGAAAGATGCGAGATTCTCTTTTCACTGCAATGCTGCTGTTAGTTTGTAACAGACGGTCTGCTTGCTTTCCCGTTACTGGCTGGCAGCATTTATTTATTTTTCACCTTTTACTTCTTCTTGGATCCTGCAGCCATGGGCGGTTAACTGCTTTTTTTTCTTTGCCGGAAAAAACGTTCTTGACAAGTCAGCAAAATCAAAGTAGGTTTTTGTGTGCCTTGGAGGCAATGCTGTGTAAAGTTTGTTCTTCCAGCTTCACAAATAAGCAACACGGCAATCACTGCTGGAAGCAATACAGCAGTGTGGATGGACGACTTCCGGGCCAAGCATCATGCTTTTATTTAGTTTGTTCCATCACATGCCCCCGATGCGCGTATAAAGAGAATAACTTTTTTCCCCTGAAACAACCCTAAATTGAATCAAAATAGAATGGCCTTCAGTTTTATTCTTCATCCGAGCCATCTGATGCATGGAATTAAAGAAAGAACTTGGCCTACGGTGAGGTGTAAGTACATTTACTCTGACCCACCGTAGCGCTCCATACAATTCTCTCCTTGAATGGGCCACTAAAAGCTGGTGTTCTGCAGCTGCAGGTGGAAATTAACTGCTGAGGACAGGAACAGTTTCAGCACGTACCTGGAATCTGATGACACATTGTACTGAACCTGACACGATTATAACAACAAAGATCTCTTCTCCGCAGTCCCCACAACACCTCACAAGCGCAATTAGTGGACCTTGGCACAGAGCAGTGGACTCAGAACAGTAGGTGGCTGAACATCTGCCAGAGCTAACTCAGAGTTCAGTACTGTAAAGTATTTCCGATAAGAATTACAGGCTTGTGGCAAATAAAAGCCTGCCAACATCAAACTAACGAACCTAGATCACCTCATGTTGACACTAAATGTGAGTCATCTGATCCTAAATTAGTTTATATTAGGATAACATCAAAGGGTCAAATTTGAGTCACACAGAGATGTATCAACGCAGGGGAAACCACCTGGTATGACTTTAACTGATGCTGGATGCCTTGTGACACTGCAGTGATTTTAAACTACAGTTCAGCCACAACACAGTGGTGCTCTCTGGAATCATATACTTTGGTCATATATGTAGGTGGTGTAAAAACACTCTGCAGCCCGCAAATGATATTTACCTTTCATGCCACCCATGCTATTAATATATCAGTCAACCTGGGCAATTAATGAAAAGTAAAATAAGACAATCAGGTGGAACTAATGTACTGTATATGTTCCAAGGGGAAAGCACACATGGGCTCTAAAGTTAATAATACAAATGAATGTGCTTTTATGGCTATATCTAGCCACAATAAAGTTTTGGAAATGAAATGAAATGAAAAAAAAACAATACAAAGAAGGACATGATAAGCAAACCTGTCCCCAAAATACGACGAACATGCACAACAACTAATCTATGTAGGAAGAACATAGAATGTCCGCTTACTGTGATCACTATGACACATATCGAACATTATGAACTCAGCCTGGAGGGCGAGGGCTGGTAGGTGGTTGAAATCAGGCTTTCAACACTTTCAGCCTCCCACACCTTGTACATCATTGGACATATACAGATCTCATCTCTACATTACCTGTATTGTAGGCCTTGTGCTCAGTGCCCTTCTGCGTGACACCCACCACGTTTTGCAAAACATTGTTGAACGCTATTTGGTTCCTTGATGAGGCAATGTCCATCTGTCCCCCTCACTTTTTTTAGTATCTTCCAAAAAACTTAAGTGTGACCTCTTCAAACATTTTGGAGCTAAGCTTTTTAGCCTTAAGGCTCCGATTGGATTGATCTTTGTTGTGGTGTCCAAATGCTGCTTACTGATATGTGTATGGGTAGAAAAAACACCTATGCACAAAGTTAATTGAATTATGACGTGTGTTAATAATATTCATAAAAAACAGTTATTCAGTGAATTTGTTATGGTATGTCTTTTGAAGAGAATGCTATAGTTTGAAATGTTAATGTTGGGTAATTTCAGTGTAACACAAAATTATGCCACATTCAGTAATTGCACCGTGTTTGTAGCAAAATGAATGCAGGAACATTGCAAATTAAAGCATGTGGTTGTCATTCACAGTACTTTTGTTTTCTGAGCTTTTTTGTGCAAATTGTGTCCTAGCATAATTTTACATTATTTTACTGAAGATACTCAAAAAGAAAATCACACAAATATCAGACATCTCTAGTAATAACACATTAATGCGTTTATGATTGTGATGACATCCTAACAAAGCTAGTTGGCCTGATTTTAACACTTGTGCCACTGTGTTCAACATTTATAGGGGGTTGTGTTGTTATTAGGGGTTAGTTATTTCTGGAGGAGAAACTCCGACATGCAATCACCATTGGTATTCGAATCTGCATATAATTGTGAATTAATGTGTAGTATTTAGTGTGTGTGTTATAAAATACCTTTCCTATTTATAAGCCAAAGCAGTAGCTGCTCAATGAATTATTAAAGATTGCTTATTTCATGCCTATGGACCGTGATGCTACGCCATGGCGGCAAGACCATGTGTTCAACCCTTGTTGCACCAGGGGCTATTAACTGTGTGAGCAACCCTGCTATGTGCAGTGTGGGTTGGGCAGGAATGGTTGGTTGGGCCATGTGAACAATTCCCACTGTGCATGTCCAAAGGCTGTGTGCAGTAGAGATGTAAAATAAGATACACCATAAAAAATAAATGTGAGTTGGTGTTCTGGCTCAAATTTGTCAAACCACTGATATTCACTAGTTATGGTTAGCAGTGCAAGAAACACCTGCCGTATCGCACACCACATGCACGATTTTTATCTTGATTGCCATAACTGGTGATTGTTAGCTGCTTTACACGTTTGAGCTAGAACCATAACTCAGCTTCTAACTTGTGAATTGGTGTTTTTATGATGCAGTTAATTTTCAGCCCCTGCTGTTCGCATCCTTTGATGCACAACCCTTGCTGTGCTTGGCCATCCACGTTTAAGGGCAGGAGGACAGAGCTTAGCATATAGACTATATGTATGTGCCCATAGGGCTAAAACTTGTCAGGTGTGTGTGATTTAGGTCAGGTGAATGCACTTTCCCTATACTTTTCCTTTCTGAGTTTTCCATATTCTAGTTGGGATTTACTGCAGAGACTTCCCCCTGTAGGCGTATGTCTAAAATAGTTGTAGAACATTTACTGTAATTTAAGCTTGACGAGTCACCATCCCATGGTGTATGGAGTGGGTGGAGATTCTTACAAACTTGTAAATAATACTAAGGGGCAGATATGTCCACCCAGAAAAGGAAAATACCATTGAGACTTAGATTTTCACTCAGACATTGGTGAAAATTAGATGTGTAGAGATTCCTATTGGTGCTCATTCAATTAGTTTAGGATTGTTAACACATCAGTCATTTATTTCAGATGTAGGTGCTGACCCCAGAAAGGTCTGTGAGCATGCTGATTAAGGAAACAGCAGCCTCCAGCTGCATGGGACACATTGTTGTCAGAGCGTCAGGTAAGTCTGTTTGGTGACGTTTCGGAACTCTAGAAAAACCAAAAATCTTCCAGACATGGCATGATGTGAAAGATGTCTGTTGAATGGATTGTGTTTTACCGCATGTGCGCTAGCGGTTTTCCCGCTGTGCGCTGCGTTTTTGTAAATACCGCGTTACATGACGAGCTCAGCTCATCATGAGCGTACGAGCGGCGTAACTCATGACGAGCTGAGCTCGTCATGAGCGCGGAAGGGGTTAATGACAATTCGAACACTTTAAGTTTTGGAGGTAATTCTAATCTGGAAGAAGTCCAGTTTTATGCCTACTGTATCTTCCTTCATTCACCCCTATTCAGGGCCGGACTGGTACTGTCGGGCACCGGGCCATCCCCCGGTAGGCTGGATGGGGTGGGGGCCGGTTTTGAGACTGGGGGCCGGTTTGGACCCTGAGGGTGGCGTGACAGTCCGAGCAAAAAAAGCACAACAACCATATCTGCACATAAAATGCAGCTGCTGCTTGTCCGTGGTGTTAGTTAGCCTTTTTATTATTTATTAAAAATCCACCGGCACTTAATGCGCATCATACGCAGCGCGCAGTGATATCTACTCCCTCTTTGCTCTCTCTGTCTCCGCCGCCGCATCTGCGCGCAGCGCGCCATGGTACATACCCTAAAGGTGGGGTCTGGTGGTGATCATGCGCAAGCTCATTGGGGTCGCGCTCGCGCAATAAGCGCACGTGACTTTGAGGCAGAGGAGGGAGGCCACCACGCAGAGGCTGGAGCGGATTCTGGAGCCCTCATAATGAAATTATTTCTTGCAGGCGGCGCCCGCAGGTGACTGATCGTTACGTTTTGATTCGTCCGTTTGCATTTGTAATGCATGCCACCCTGATTGAATCCCTGATCAATTCATGGCCACAGGCACTGTCTGAGACTGGGGGCATTGCGCTGTCCCCGGGATGGAGTTAAAAGTAAAAAAGCCTGGTTGGTTAGGCCCCGGCCCAGCCCGGTTCCGTGATCGCAGCGTAGTGAATTTCCTGAGCAGTGCTCACAAAATAAATCCACTGCTCTCTTTGCAGGCAGACGGGTTTCATCGGATACTTCTAGATGTTTTTGTGTTTTGATATTATTTCATATTCACAAATGATGATGTTGGTCATTAAATAGTAGTGAAAAGCGGCCCCAGTACTGTGTGAGGAAAAACCAAAATGTTTCCTGTGATACTTTGAGCGGCTCTTTGGCAAGGAGTGTTCGCCCACTGTCGTTGCTTAGGTTGAAGAGTGCAGAATTACAAAGTTTGTAATTCAGTACTTACAAACAGAAGTATAATACTTTACACTCTGCTTCGTCAGCCAGAGAACGGAGTCCCTATGTACATTGTACTGCATGGCTTCTGTTGGCATTGCAAACCACTTGCGAGGCCTACATGTCTTTTTTGTTGTTTGTTGCTTGTCCTTGTGTATTTGTGAGCTACAATGCTCTGTGCTGTGGGGGTGGGATACAGGAGTAGGTGGTTGTAGGGAGGGATAACAGGAAGGGAGATGGGATTGTGGAGGGAGACATGGCCTGGAGCCTAGGAGGTGTCCCTTCATGGAAACTTCTGACTGGGGAGGACATTGCACAGGGTGGGGAGGTTAGCAGTGAGGGATTGCCAAATGCTTGTGTGTCAGGTGACCAAGAGGTTACAAACTGACCAGAACTTGCTCGAAGACCAGGGGCTTGTGGTTTTTCCTGAAATGGAAGGCAGGCACGGCTTACCAGTTAATGACTGCAACGGAGATCCACATGCCCGTCTGCAACTGGGAAGTGCCTGGCGCCTGAGAGATGTGAAACGCTTGCAGGCATTATGACCTTTCATTGTAATGCTAACCTTCTGGTCGCATAACTGGGCTGGGGCCTAACTAAGTAACCCGGCTTAGGGCTTAGGGCGGCTCGGAGAGAGGTGATGGTGGTTGCTGCACTGGCTGGGCTGTGGCGTTGAGAAATGTCCTGGAAGGTGGTGTGTCAAACCAGGCGCTGAGACAATTGCTGCTCAGCCTACTAATACTTGTGCTGCCCCACTTCCAAGTCCCAACTATGACATGATGACACATGAACTAATAAAATATAAGCTACAGTAAGAAGAGCGAATGTTACAATTGCACATCAATGACTTCCTTGCAGACATTTGGGGTAGGAATGAGGCAGGGCGAGGCTCATGCAATTAAAAGTTTGCGTTTGTGTCCTGAGGCTGTCTTCAGTTCTGCTCTGTCTGACTGTCCCGCAGGCCGCAGACGGTGAGTGTCTCTGTTGCATGAGCATACGTCAGTAATGACGTCTCGTCCATTTTTCCCACATATCTCTGTCATGAGCCCTCCTTCACCAACCCATGGCTCCCCATAATCAGAAATGTCTTTAATGGGCAACTTGTTTTTTTCTTGCTAGCAAAAATCACGGGGCGAGAGGATGTGCATTCCAACACAAGACTACTATGTGTATCATTCTCAACAGGAAAGCTTGGAATAGCCTCTTTGTTTAGGCTTGTTTTGTGTACGTACGTGCTGCAAATGCATTGTGCAGAGCAATACATTAATTTAAAAGGACGAATTCCCCAGTGTCGTATGGTTCTCATTGCTGGACATGCTCCCACTCCCTTTCTAAATTACAGAATAAAACTAGCTCCACTTCGTGTGTGGAGGATGAATCAGACACGGTCCTTGGGCAATTTGTGGTAATTACCTATTTTCTCAAAAATTCACGTTACACATATTTATGCATCTTCAGATGATCTCTGATGATGATGGCGTCGCTCTCAATTCTCGCATATACAAGGCACACACACTCTGACTCCGGAATATATCTTTGCACCTTCCCCTACTGTGCACGGTCTAATGGGTGAGAAAATATTTTATGAAAGTGCAGATGAAGCCAAACTAGTCTGCGACGCGGTAATAGTGATGTAAGCCTTGCAAAGCAGGGCTTAGCCTTTCAAACGTTTGTTTCGGACAGTTTTCGGTGGGCCTGTTTATAATTCACACTCTACCAAGAGTTATTATTTGAGACAAGATGAACAGGGTTGGACTGGGAACTGAAAGCAGCCCTGGCAAATGTAGCCAGACCAGCACCCGTGTGGCGCATCGCGAGCGAGGCCGACCACTACTAGGAGGGTTGTGGGGGGGTTCTCCCCCCAAGAAAAGTTTGGAAAAAGACAGACCAAAATTGTGCATTTCCCAGCACATTTTTCATTACATATTTAATTGTATCAACTTTCAAAGCACAGTAAATAGTAGATGATGACCTTAAAGAGAACCAGGTTACCCACCCAGTCATATGTGTACCAATAGACATTCTTTCAGAGAGCACGAAAAATAGACATGAGTAGTGAATCTGAGAGAACAAAGTGAAAGTGAAACCAGCCCCCATATGGTGTGTAGCCAGCAAGCACAGTGAGCAACTACTACTAGGGGGAGCAGGGTAGGGGTGCCCCACTCATGCAGGGGCACCCTCAAACTTAGGACCCAGGACCCCGCATTCCGGATTGAAAGGCCTTAGAGGCGACTGCTAGGTTTTAAGTGTAGTGACCTCAGATATAGGGAAACCTATATCTATCGTAAATGGCGCTAGCACAAGCTTACACAGGCTACAATGGCAGACCCGATGTCACAATTTGAGTGGTCTCTCATGGGTGGCATAATACATACTTCAGCCCATGGGGGACCCCTGGGGTACCTATGTCCTGGGTACCTTAGTACCATATACTAGGGACTTACAAGGTTACCCCAGTAGCCAATCAGTAGTGTACCTAAGTACACACCATGTCAAATTTAGGGAAGAAGCACAGAGACTGGGGTCCTGGTCAGCAGGATCCCAGTCAGACTAGTCAGAAAAACATAATGACACCAGCAAAAAGTGGGGGTGACGTTGAAAGCAGATCCTACTTTCCTACGTGCCATATAAAAGAAAACTGCTGCTTTGCAGACCTGTTGATCCAGCAATTCCTGGAAGCGGAGGAGCAAGCCACCAGAGAACAAGTCCCCCATCATGCCAATACCTACTCTCTCTCATGCTGACAGAAACCTGGACATGATGGTGCCATGCCCTGTAGAGATTATTTTAAGTGGGAGAGCCAGGGCGTAGGGCTTTGTTGATTTACTGTGAGATGAACAGCATTTTAAGCAGCCCATAGCAGTAGTGAGCAGAAGTGAATGGGTGACCAGGACTAATGGAGCCAGGGAAGAGGACACCATGCAGGAATCCCTCCCAGATCTGAGAGTGCATAAGGTCTTTCTCCAAGTGGTTGTATCCAGCCAGCCAGTATGCCGCCCATTCCAGTTGTGTTGAAATATTATAGTTCGAGAAATCAGGGGCTCCCATGTCGAGGTTGGGGATTTAAGTTTTGCAAATGCTATGCGTTTCCTACCCATGCCTCAAATTAGACCATTTAAAAGGATGTCCAACTCACTGAATTTTCAGGAATGGTTCAAGATTGGAAGGTTGGCAAAGTAATAGAGGAGGTGGGGAGCATTACCATTTTAGACCACACTATACGGCCAATCACCGACAATGGGCGAGGAATCTAAAAGGAGACCTGTGACCATAACAATCTTATAGCTTTCCCCAGATTACTCTCCAGCAGGTCTACCTATGCATGATGGATTTGGATTTGCATATAATGAAAGGTGTGTGGAGAACCTGTTAAGGTCTCACTCCCCAGATGGATCGTGCGTTCTAGGATGGCATTGCAGAAGGGATATACTAACAATTATTTAATTAACTTTTAGCCCCAATAGCCTCCAGAATTCCTCTATAGTGTACACCACGGGGACCAGGGCCATATAAATATCAGAAATGATGTGTAGCTGCCCTCTTTCAAATGTTTCAGAAAAGGGGGTGGTGATGAACAGAGTGTCTGAATTAAGCAGACCACTCTTACCCAGTCCAAAGATCAGGGCTTGATCCATCACCGTTATTTAGCTCACTGCCCCATCCCAGCTCAGAACCTGGCTATATGCAAATTAGTCTGTCCCTGGCCCAGTGCATCATGGGAACAGGGCAGACCAAACTACCAAGCCAATTCTTCACCAGAAAGGATACAAGCTTCCGGGGACCGGTTTCTGGCATTTCAGCCTCGTCGGCCCGGCATGCTTGAATCCTGATGGAGCAGTGAGCAAGGGACTCATGTCTGGGTATACCCTGCCACACCTATAGTGGCCAAAAACGATTCACCACCCCCTTTTCTGAATCTCTTTCAAATGTAGCAAAAAAGTTCCTGGAGACTTATTTGCACCCCTCAGAATGATGTAAAATCACCTAACATTTAAGGGAGTATTACGGCTGGGAATTCGAAAAACATGACCAATTACACCTATATTTCATCAGCACATACAAACAAGTGAAAAATAGAAAAATGTGATGGATGGAATGCCTGAATTAATTTCAGCCACAGGTAATTACTTGGGCGCATCCCAGTCCATGACAGTTTCACACCATGCCACCGCAGTTATGGCCCAGCCAAAAGCAAATCAGTCTTGGCCAAGCTCAAAGAGGACCAGTCCATCCCAAACTGCCAGGCCAGATCCTCCCTGAACCAGAATACAAGCAACCCAAGACTGGTGCTGCTCTGATTGGGACTTATCACCATCAGTCGGGTGCCACTTGGTTCCAGGGGCACAGCAAGCCTAGGACCTGCGTATGGGAATACTCCTCTTACAGCACTACAATGATGCTGCAAAGAAGCTCCAGGGCTCCATAAGCATGCCTACAAGAAAGTGCCTAGAGGTGGACAGATAAGAAAAGAGGGATTGTTGTGGCACACAGCAGCAAAGGAACCAACCTTCGGGTATGGATTATCCGGGAGCAAGTCTAGTGCCTTTTGGGGCCTTGATGAGAGCCAGATGGGACAAAATGAAGGAAAGCATCGATTCGGAGGAGGGTGAAAAATGAGTGTATAATGATGGTTTAGGTGTGATTCATATGCTGCGTCTTTACTAGGAAGCATGCATTTGGTGAAAAAAAGACTCAGTTACATGATATACTATAGCCCCCCACAACCCTCCTAGTAGTGGTTGTCCTCGCTCGCGATGCGCCACACGGGGGCTGGTCTGGCTACATTTGCCAGGGCTGCTTTCAGTTCCCAGTCCGGCCCTGCCCCTATTCCATGTGTCAACATTCAGATTCCTACTGATGGGGTGTCCAGTCTTGCAGTTTCCTCTCAGTCCCTCATCGTGAGTGTCCTCATAATCAGTACAGAATTCCAGCCCCCATGAATTACTAGGATATCGGGGGTCAGTGAATCTTTTGTGAGGGATTCCCTAGAGATTAGCAATTTTAGCCGCAATAATAGGGATCAACTGTAGGAATAAATTGCTGTACCTACTTTCACAGTTTTACCCTCATATGGGACCTTTTTACCAATAACATTTCACCTGGTTTTACCTAGCAGATTTTGAATGGGGGCAAAGTGGAGCAGCTGCTTTTTCCGTGAAATTTGTACTCATGATTTAGCCATGACAAGCCACTTCAGGATTACCCAGTCACTCATAATGTGATCCTTCGATCTGAAAAACATAATTCAGATGGATTTAGCATTGCATCGCACCCAGGTATGGACTCAATTTATTCACGTGAAAACTTTAGGCTCTGAAGTCTTTATACTGCCAACAGAACGGGGGGATTTCCCAAAGTTCATAATTTTATTTTATTACGAATTTCACCGAAAAAAGAATAGGATTTCTGAATGGCAGACTGACTCACACAGTGTCATGGTAGATCTTTTAGCAAGCTTAGAATAAATGTGCAAGAAAAATGAACCACAAAAAATGTTTCATTTATTGTTTTTGGTTAATTATGAAGTCATGTCTAAGGAATCTTCTCCTGTGCAACCTCGAAGAAACACGGAAAGATGCGAGATTCTCTTTTCACCGCAATGCTGCTGTTAGTTTGTAACACTCGTGGAGACTGACTCACCGCCTAAAGACTCTCTTTGTGTTCTTGCTGCCGACCCTAGCTACAGGAGTAGCACAGCTTTCCAGTTAAAGTCCCGCTGAGCGACCGGGAGCGTGAGGCCGCAGAGGATGACGAGGCGCCGGCCCCAGGACTGCGAGGACCAGCATTCACCATCTTCAGCTGGTCCTCTTCCTGTGACAGCCGCGCCCCCTTCCAGTGCCCCGCCCCCAGCGAAGCACTACAACTTCTCGCGGCACCCGCTGGGCGGGTGCCACTCGTGGAGACTGACTCACCGCCTAAAGACTCTCTTTGTGTTCTTGCTGCCGACCCTAGCTACAGGAGTAGCACAGCTTTCCAGTTAAAGTCCCGCTGAGCGACCGGGAGCGTGAGGCCGCAGAGGAGGACGAGGCGCCGGCCCCAGGACTGCGAGGACCAGCATTCACCATCTTCAGCTGGTCCTCTTCCTGTGAGAGCCGCGCCCCCTTCCAGTGCCCCGCCCCCAGCGAAGCACTACAACTTCTCGCGGCACCCGCTGCGCGGGTGCCACTCGTGGAGACTGACTCACCGCCTAAAGACTCTCTTTGTGTTCTTGCTGCCGACCCTAGCTACAGGAGTAGCACAGCTTTCCAGTTAAAGTCCCGCTGAGCGACCGGGAGCGTGAGGCCGCAGAGGAGGACGAGGCGCCGGCCCCAGGACTGCGAGGACCAGCATTCACCATCTTCAGCTGGTCCTCTTCCTGTGAGAGCCGCGCCCCCTTCCAGTGCCCCGCCCCCAGCGAAGCACTACAACTTCTCGCGACACCCGCTGCGTGGGACGCGCGCGGGACGCAGCCCGGGGCGAAGCCCGGGCCAAGGGCGGGCCCGTTGTTGCCCGTTAGTGCCCGATAGAGTCCGGTCCGGGCCACTCCTCGTTCATCAACGACCTAGCAACAAAACAAACATGCCAGCCAAAACAAGAAGTACCTCCAAACCCAAATCCAAACATGCGCAGGAGGTAGCACAAGTAACAGGCCCCATTGACCTATTTATATCACGGGTCAACGAGACTATAAATCAAAGCATAGCTCTAATGGAGAAGAGAGTATCTTTAGATCTTATGAGCGCAAATGCCAAGCGATCCTCATTAGGTGCTATAGCAAACGCCGCCTCCCCAATTAACTTTAACACCCAAAACAGCTCCCTTCCGGTGACCCTACCAGCTCCTGACCTAAACACTGTACCATCGGTAGTTGACCTGTCAGTCACGCACTCCGAGTCGGACCTCTCCATAACATCGGATGACTTGGAAGTAACTCCCGACCTAGCTGGCTGCCAAACCCAGGGAGATTTCCAACCCACTGACAGCTTGCCCCAGCAAGGTGCTAGAGAAGGAGCAATACCGAAAACCCGATTAATAAACAGCGGAGAAACACACAGTCTACAGTGTCAGGAACATCCAATGCCTCTTTCAAACTCCTCAACGTCTAATAGCATACTATACATCCCCGAAACAACTCTTCCACACAAGGCAATCTCAAATGATACCACCCCTAACCAATGTAAGACCTGCAGAATCACCTCGCAAGTTCTTACTACAACTAAAGACTTATTATATCAATACTTAAAGCCAATTCAGCTAAGCATCAGAAACCTTGAAGCCCAATTAACGATAATCTCGGCCACCCTTCTAGATTCAAACACCCGGATAGACATAAAGGGGCAGCGTAACACCGTGCATCCACCCAAAAAGCAAAATCAACTGCACACGCAGACAACAGTCGTTCACTCAAACCCAACTTCAATAGCCCAGAGGAATCCAAAACAAACCACCACAATACCCAAACCTAATGTGAATATTCCTCATCCCCAGAAGGAGAAACCCCCTCCTAAAATAGCACAGCAAACAGCACCAATGGATACAACTACGGTAGGCACTCCATGCCCAGCAGCAAACATAGATTCTAGCAGAATCTGCCCAGGAAAGTCCGAATCGCATACATCGAAGTCCCTGCCACCTCAAAAAACACTTAAAAATACACCCAAAAATACACCAAAAAAACCTTTCACAGCTAGACGCCCTGCCCACATGCCCCCGGAAGCTACTCCCTATACAATAGTTCTAACAGGAGTACCCGAGTTAACAGATGATACATCGGAAACTGCATGGTCGCTTAAAAATAAGGCCATGCAGTGGCTTAGTATCAACAGACCCTTTGAATCTCACCTTTCGGGAGGGATCACCGCAGCCCGAAGGGTAGCCTGGATAGGCAAATCGAAAAAAACAATACGCGGTGACTGTATCATCGTAACCTGTAGAGACCCTGCAACTGTAGACCACATCTGCGCTTGGCCTCAACTCGACAAGAAAGGGGGAATAGATGCCTGTCACCTTTCCTTCTTCTACCCCCCAGCGAAGCAACATCGTAACCCTCCATTGTGGGAATGGCACCACCATCCCAAATATCCACGAAATCACGATCCACGACACCAAGTACCATGGAACCAGGCGGAATACTCGCATGACTATCCAGTCAGGGGTGGACCAAGTGAAAGGTACATAGAACGACAAATTCCTTACTGGCAGGACAGACCGTACCAAGCATACGAAGGATGGCAGGGCTTCCCAACCCAAAATCGATTCGATTGCCTCGAAATGGTCGACTGACCGTTTCTGGACAAACTTAGTCACCATAAAACTGACACTACACAATACTCTGTGTCTGATAAACAACATTTAGTACGACCAGAGTTGCCCATTACACCTGAGATATCATCACCCCACCTAAATGACCTCCGGATTAGTACCCTCCCAGCAGAAGCGGATATCAGCCAAAGATCAAATAATGAGCTAGATACAGCTAGTGAATCTAATACCAACAACATGTCATTATCCATCAACGCGAAAGATAAAGATGTCACGAGCGTAGGCATAGCCTATTGGAACATCGCAGGCCTAACCGCAAAAATAACATGTCCTTTATGGCTGAATACTGCGAGGACCTACCAAATCCTGTGCCTCCAAGAGACCTGGCGCACAACCCCTCTTCACCTAGTGGGCTATAAGACCTTCTTCACTAAAGCAACACCGAGCGCCATGGGAAGGCCAAAAGGTGGACTCATGATTTACTTCTCTAACATCGTCCCACTCAGAGTGAAACTATTAAAGGAAACATCTACCTTTCAAATCATTCAAATTACTCATCAGGTGGCAGCAACGAAAAATTTATTCATACTCATAAACTATTACAACAATGCAGGCGCCCTAGAATGCTGCTCCCGTGTAGATGAAATGATGACATTCATATCATCACTACAAAGTGCAAATCTCAATATAACACTCAACTATTTATGGGGAGGCGATTTTAATCAAGCATTATGCCCAAACCATAAAAGTGGGATTTGTGGATTACAGAACGAATCTGGAAATCCCATCCCTCATTTTGTTCACACTCTGGGCGAAAATAAGCTTAATGAAATTCTCTTCACTTTGGACTTAGACTTTGTCAATAAGCTAGTTAACCCGGCGCAAGAATTTTTACCCACTTTTCACGGGCGAGGCTGCATGACAATCATAGATTTTATCTTAGCCTCAAACACCTGCAAAGGCTTACTAAAAAACTATAAAGTAGGATCCAGTCCAATCAGCGACCACTATCCCCTAAGTGTGGATCTCCTTATGGGAAAAGTAGGTTTATCTTTAACAAAAGCCACCTCTCTTGACCAACAATCACTGGCCATAAAGAAAAAGAACGGCTACACCATCAAATGGTCAAAGATCGACCCAGAAGAGACCACGCAAAAGATACTCGCAAAAACACAGATATGGCTCTGTCTGCAGAGGCATCCCCCGAATTAATTATTACCTCCTTTAACAACATCCAAGGAGCAATAAGGGAAGAGCTATTCAAAAACACATCAAATAAATTAAAACCCCCCACGACGAGATGGTTTGACTCTGATTGCCGAAAGGCCCTCACGTCTCTTAAAGAAGCTCTCCGACAAAAACCTAGAGACGCCCTACTCATTTCATACCGGCGGAAAAAGTACAACAACGCACGGAAAAGCCGTAGGCGACAGATAAAGCAAGACCTATGGCGCCAACTACATGAGAGTGCACTAAAAAAAGATAGTATCACGTTTTGGCAGACAATAAGATCACCTTTTCTGGATAACATCACTGACCCCCATCATTTAGACGTGGCAATAACCGAGAATGACTGGCTCCATCATTTTATAATAATTTTTGGCTCAACAACGGATCCACCCCAATCAGAAGTTCGGGAACAAGTAAAGAACAATTTCCACCCCATTAACCTACGCTTCACAGTTGCTGAAATTAGAAAGGCCATCAAAGCCTCAAAAACCGGTAAGGCTCCCGGCCCAGACGGGGTGCCTATGGATCTGTTTTTACACAATAGCGATTACTGGTCACTAATAATCACCCGGGTAATGTCCGCAGTCACTGAAATCGGACTTCTTCCATCATGGTCATCATCCACCCTTTTGCCAATATTCAAGAAAGGGGACCGTAATGACCCTGCGTGCTACCGACCAATTTCCCTTCTGGACTCCACGGGCAAGATTGCAGGTCGACTACTCCTGGACCGATTACAATCCTGGGCCCAGGAAAATAACACCATCACAGACCTGCAATACGGCTTCCAGAAGGGGTTGGGGACGGTGGAACAGGCCCTAAACCTGATCCTCCTGGCCGGAAAATATACACGCGCGAAGGGAGGCAACATCTACTTGGTCTACGTAGACCTGAGCGCGGCTTTTGACTGCGTTCAGCATGCAAAGCTGTGGCAGACCAAGACTAGCCTTGGAGTGGATCCATCGTTACTAGCCTTTCTCAGGGAATTATATACCAACGCTGAAGGCCGAGTTCGCTATGGCACTGGCGGCGAACTATCACGCCCCTTCAAAATATCACGAGGAGTACGGCAAGGGTGTGTACTGGCTCCCTTCCTGTTCAATCTATACACCAACGGGATTGAACAGGCTATGTTGGAAGGGAGCAAGGACCTTCCACAGATAGCACGCCGCCCGATACCCATCCTTCTGTATGCCGATGACTCGGTCATCCTGGCTCGGACCCCCAACCAACTCCAACGACAGCTGAACAAATACGTGGCATTCATGGACTCCCTGGGTCTAAAAGTAAACATTAAAAAGACTTTCACAATGACTATCGGACCAAAACGGGGTGCCTCAAAATCAATTTTTATTAACAATAACAAGCTGGAAAAAACATCGGTATACCCTTACCTGGGCATACTTGTGGAAGATACAATGACCTGGCACAAAGCAATCGAAGCCAGGAACCTCAACTTTCGCCGAGCAGTATCAGCACTAAGTGCTTTTTCCAGAAAACTTGGAAAACCTGCCCCAGCGGAACTGCTAACGATTTATTACGCAAAATGCCATAGTGTGGCCACGTATGGAGCAGGCATTTGGGGCCACGGACGCATTGATCAACTCCAGGTAACGGAAAACGCTTTTATTAAATATATCCTAGCCCTTCCCCAAAGCTCCCCGACTCTATCAACACATCGGGAGCTGGGCATGGAATATGTAACAGACACCATACGATGCCAGCCTCTCATACTCTGGCACCGCATATGGTGTAATCCCGCAAGTCATATAACACGTTCCCTTATCACTGAATGCCTTGGCCTAGCACACTGGAGAAAAATACCGTGGCTCAACTACATCCATAAATTTCTCCAAGACCTAGATCGCGAGCAATATTTTCTTGAACCACCCTCAATAGAAGACATTTCAAAGAAACAGCTTAAAGAACTCTGCATGGGCCATCTAAGAGAGCTTCGCAACCAAGCAGAGATTGTTAAAACACAAAATGAAAAAATCCGCATATTGCAGCCAGAGAAACTGATGCAGCCCTACTTGACGTTTTTTCTTTCGAATTATGAAAAATTCCTATTGACAAGACTACGGTTCGACCTTTTCTTCCGCATAGTCTCATTTCCTGAACTGAATAACTGGTCCCGAAACCTGACATGCTGCCCTTGTGACGGACTTTCCAAACAATCTACGGTCCATGTCATCTTGTTCTGTAAATATTATAGACCAGCAAGAAAAAAATGGATTCTGCCCCTCCTCCGTTTAAGTGGACATAGACATACATATCCAGCACTCGCTTATCTTCAGACACCGAAAAACGCACATGAAGCAAAACTGGTAGCGACTTTCTTAAAAACAGTAACAATAACCCGTCGCAAAATCGTTTCTTAACATTATAAGCGTCTTATGTAAATGATCTTTTTACTTATTTTTACTTAATGATCTTTATAAAATTGTACTTTTTATGATTATACAAATTTTATAATCGAATAAAAGTTAATGAAATGAAATGAAATGAAATTGTAACAGACAGTCTGTTTGCTTTCCCGTTACTAGCTGGCAGCATTTATTCATTTTTCACCTTTTACTTCTTCTTGGATCCTGCTGCCAAGGGCGGTTAACTGCTTTTTTTCTTTGCCGGAAAAAACGTTCTTGACAAGTCAGCAAAATCAAAGTAGGTTTTTGTGTGCCTTGGAGGCAATGCTGTGTAAAGTTTGTTCTTCCAGCTTCACAAATAAGCAACACGGCAAACACTGCTGGAAGCAATGCAGCAGTGTGGATGGACGACTTCCGGGCCAAGCATCATGCTTTTATTTAGTTTGTTCCATCACATGCCCCCCATGCGCGTATAAAGAGAATAACTTTTTCCCCCTGAAACAACCCTAAATTGCATCAACATAGAATGGCCTTCAGTTTTATTCTTCATCCGAGCCATCTGATGCATGGAATTAAAGAAAGAACTTGGCCTACGGTGAGGTGTAAGTACATTTACTCTGACCCACCGTAGCGCTCCATACAATTCTCTCCTTGAATGGGCCACTAAAAGCTGGTGTTCTGCAGCTGCAGGTGGAAATTAACTGCTGAGGACAGGAACAGTTTCAGCACGTACCTGGAATCTGATGACACATTGTACTGAGCCCGACACGATTATAACAACAAAGATCTCTTCTCCGCAGTCCCCACAACACCTCGCAAGCGCAATTAGTGGACCTTGGCACACATCTCTGAGCAGAGGTGTCAGAACAGTAGGTGGCTGAACATCTGCCAGAGCTAACTCAGAGTACTGTACTGTAAAGTATTTCCGATAAGAATTACAGGCTTGTGGCAAATAAAAGCCTGCCAACATCAAACTAACGAACCTAGATCTCCTCATGCTAACACTAAATGTGAGTCATCTGATCCTAAATTAGTTTGTATTAGGATAATATCAAAGGGTCAAATTTGAGTCACACAGAGATGTATCAACGCAGGGGAAACCACCTGGTATGACTTTTTTTTGTGGAAACAAATATTTTTTATTGGATAATGTATGAAAGATTTCATTTTTGGTAAATGGTGAAAAATAACAGAATGAGAAAAAAAATATGTTTTCTTACAACCAAGTGAGCCACCTGTTTTAACATTCAGAGGAGATCAGGATCGCAATGAGAATATGTGCGCTTTGTTTATTTAACCAACACAGTGTTGCGAAAGTTTCAGCAAGGTGGGGGGGTCTATTGTCCTCGGTTTGCCAGTCCTGTGTTACAGCAGCCGTCCTCATACTTTGCAATCCAAGATAGAGTGCTTGCAGTGATCAGGCCGCTTCAGCAGGTCTGGCATAGATGGCCCAGGGTTTGCCACGGCATGCCAGAGTCAAGGCACCTGGTATGACTTCAACTGATGCTGGATGCCTTGTGACACTGCAGTGATTTTAAACTACAGTTCAGCCACAACACAAAGATGTTCTCTGGAATCATATACTTTGGTCATACATGTAGGTGGTGTAAAAACACTCTGCAGCCCACAAATGATATTTAACTTTCATGCCACCCATGCTTTTAATATATCAGTCAACCTGGGCAATTAATGAAAAGTTAAATAAGACAATCAGGTTGAACTAATGAACAGTATATGTTCTAAGGGGAAAGCACACATAGGCTCTAAAGTTAACAATACAAATGAATATGCTTTTATGGCTATATCTAGCCGCAATAAAGTTCTGGAAATGAAATGAAATGAAAAAAAAACAATACAAAGAAGGACATGATAAGCAAACCTGTCCCCAAAATACCACGAACATGCACAACAACTAATCTATGTAGGAAGAAAATAGAATGTCCGCTTACTGTGATCACTATGACACAAATCGAACATCATGAGCTCAGTCCGGAGGGCGTCGGCTGGTAGGTGGTGGAAATCAGGCTTTCAACACTTTCAGCCTTCCACACCTTGTACATCATTGGACATATACAGATCTCATCTCTATATTACCTGTATTGTAGGCCTTGTGCTCAGTGCCCTTCTGCATGACACCCACCAAGTTTTGCAAAACATTGTTGAACGCTATTTGGTTCCTTGATGAGGTAATGTCCATCTGTCTCCCTCACTTTTTTTTATATTATCTTCCAAAAAACTTAAGTGTGACCTCTTGTAGCCTTCTCTTGTCTACCCTTCTTTAGTTTATATCTTTCATGTTGGCCCATCTTGGCCTTCATCCATTTTTCTTGACCACTTCCCATTCTACATGCTCCAACACTTGATGTATAATGTTTAACGGTTGGTATTGTAATAAAAGCACATTGATATCTTTCAGCTAGACAAGTACAGTTGGAGATCCACTGGTTTCTGTTCTTGCAATCTTGCACCTGCCGTAGCTGATGATGTACGTGGCTTCTTAAGCTCAATGTTAACTACTATGTCAGTGTTTCCCAAACTGTGTGTTGTGACCAACTAGTGCGTCATGAGCCAAATTTTGGTAGATTGTAAACGTCCAAGCAATACATAAATATGTCTTTTAACCCTGCATTTATCTTGTCAGATATGCTGTCCTTCAAAGACAGAGGTCAAATGTCAGCCTATGTCTTCTAACAAAGTGGTGCTTATTGTAACATGCGGGTTGGTGTTTATGAACGCCTTTCACTTTACAGTACGAGACAGAAAAGTCAAGTGAATTATGTAACAATCTTGCTGGGATACAGGGGGCCTGAAAGGAAAGGCTGCAGGATGTATTTTTTGGAACAAATAAATTGTACACATTCAGCAGTTAGGAAAGAAAAATATAAACACATTTTTTGGTAATTCTGACATGTGATGGAAACGAAGATTTTAATTGGATCAAAGCAAATCAAGACACTTGGGGGCCGATTCCGATCTGGTAAAATCACCGTCCGTACGACTCGCATCCGGAGCCATTTCCGTACGACTCGTACAGACGCCGTACGACTCGACGAGTATGATCCCGACCCGGGGTACCAGGACGCGAGCTGTACGGTCCATGTCAGGTAAGGGCGATTCATATGGAAAAGCGCACAATCACATACTAACCGTATGACGCGTACACCTCATGAAAGCAAGGGTATGCGCCGTACCCCTGTAGGCACCGTACACCCAGCGTACATGGGGTACGGTGCATACACCATGTACGCTGGGTGTACGGCATGTATCCCCCATGATCGCAGGGGTACAGCGCGTACCCCTGCGATCATAGGGTGTACGCACCGTACCCGGGGGGTCCGTTCCGTACCTGTTTTGGGGCGAACTCTGCTTTTACGGCTGTTTTCAGCTCCCGTAGGAAAAGGGTCGTACGGTGCGTACCCAACACGAATCGCACTTGCCGGGTCGGAAAAATCGTCCGTGAACCGTACAGATGTCGCGTACAGCGGGTTCCGAGGGAGAGTCGTACGGGGATTTCATTCGTACGGTCCCTGTACGATTCGTACGGAGTACGGCTCCTGGTACGGATCGTACTTCGTCGTTCGTACGGGGGACGTTTACGGGTACGATTCGTATGGGAAAAACGCTCCGAACGGCAATTCGGAGCGCTTTTTACCGGATCGGAATCGACCCCTTGCTGATGCACAAATGATAAATATTGACTGAAATCAGATTCCCACACAATATCATTGTGTGCAACATAGTATTGTCAGTAAAACTATATGTCGTGCAAATTTTGTGGCCATCTTAATGGAAAATGTGCTGTGTGGAAATCACAGTGCACCACCACATGATGCTTGTTACCTTTAAAAAATACCTACCTCCTGTTCATTGAAGATAGGTGTGTTGTTCGAGCTCTACTCATTGAGTTGTGGTTCTAAAATGTTTGGGAAGCTCTCTACTATGAGCTACATTAATGCATTACATTTAAAAATAATATTACATTTTAAATACAATATACTTGTAATATGTCAAATATACAAACAATTCATAACTCACAAACATAAAATAAAAATATACATTTTAAAATAGGTGCAAATAATGTGTAAATATAAATATATTCAAAAATACTAATAATGAATTATAAAATCAAATACTGGATATTAATAAAATTAAATATATAAAATAGTAACAATAAAAATTGTTACAATGTAATAAAATATAATGTACATTAAACTAACTTTTAAAATAAATATATATATTAAATCAGCTTAAAAATAATAAAACAAAAAAAAATACACTTGGAGAAGTACCGTTTACTACTTCCACTCCAACCTGAGCAATGGCAGAAAAAGCGTGGTACTTTGGAGGGGGTCAGATTCACTAATTTCACTCCTAAATTTTTCAAATACAACATTTAAACAGTTAATGAAAGTCCTGAGCACTCAAAGCGTCCCACAGATTTCAGAAGTATTTGTGATTCTTTATGTTCCATCCAGAAGTTCTTCAATTTTCAGCACAAAATAAGCACTCCAATGTGGCATCTTAAAAAACAGCCACAAGTTTCGTCATGGGCAGATAAGCCTCCGACTTCCTCGGGACTGTAACAAAATAAAAATTCCCTAAATTAGACCTACCTATTTTAGGGTCTAATACCCCATTCCCTGCCAGAAGGGTGTTCAGGAAGTTGACAAGGTGTTATATATCATGTATAATGCCCAACAGAACGTAGTCCTCACTGTAGCAAACAAACAGCGCTCAACTCAGGATAAGATTCTTAAACAAGTACCCCAAGATAACGTGAAAATCATCCAGAGTGAAACGCAAAAGGTAATCGAAATCAGAAAAAGAAGACACCAGGCGTAAAGAAAGATATAAGACAAATACGTACTGGTCAGTACGCACAAGGATAATTCCTAATAGGTTTCCTTCAATATAGCAACAAGGAATCTGCATGATGGGGCTAAGTGGTAGGGGAATTGCTGTACTATTAAGAGGAGCTGCCTGATGGGAGTCATTGATTATGGTATTGTGTGGTTCGTTTTCTAATGGAGATTTCCTGTTTCCTTATATAGGAAGGAGATAAGAGTGGGTTTACCTTATTACTGATCTGATCTGATACAGATGGTGTTGTTGCTACACTGAAGGAAACCTATTAATATTATGCTTGTACGTACTGACCAGTGTACACTTGTCTTAATTGTTTCTTTACTTCGGGTGCCTTCTTTTACCTATTTCGATTTCCTTTTCCGTTTCACTCTGGAGATGTTTTCACATAATCTTGAGTTGAGCACTGTGTGTTTGCTACGGTTAAGACTACGTTCTGTTGGGCACTATATATCATCTATAATACCTTGTCAAAGTCTTTAAAACCCTTGTGGTGGGGAAAGGTGCATTAGACCATGGATCTAATTTAGGATATTTTGATTTTGTTACAGCCCTGAGGAAGTCGGAGGCTTATTTGCCATATGACGAAAGACGTGTTGGCTGTTTTTATGATGTCGCATTGGAGTGTTTAACTTCGTGCTTACAATTGAAGACCTTCTAGATGGAAAAGAATCATGCATACTTCTGAAATCTGTGGGACTCTTTGAGTGCTCATGACTTTCATTAACTTAGTAGTGCATTTACCCCACCCTGAGTGATGTTTAATGGTTGTCTGCTGGCTGAACATATTGACCATACGGTTGAGAATACATATTTTTCCCCCAACACTCTGTGCTCCCCGACTGTAGCCTGGCTACCTTTTCTTTCTTTTAGTACACCATTTAAACATATACCACAAAATGTTAACATATTTCAAATAATACATTTATTTATTAAATATAAAAAAACACAATTTCATATATTCTAATTTATATTACAAATAATAAATTAAAATAAAAAATATAAAACATATTTTGAATTAAGGCACTTCCCTCTCCGCTTCCCTTAAAAACAAACACAGACAAATAAATACAATTTTAAAGGAATAATATTTATATAATAAAAATGAGAACATTTTAACAGTAATGAATTATTACAAAAACAATTACAATTAAAGCAATTGATAATATATACAAGCAATTCAGATTATTTAATAATGAAATAAACTTATCAAACAATTAATAATTAATTGAAAGCAAACAAATTAAACAAGTAATTAAAATAACCATTATTCAATTGATTGATTTTTAATAAATGTCAATGAAAAAATTAAATTGCATAACAAATGAATTATAAGGTAAAAACAATATTTACATTTTGAAAATCTTCCAACTCTAATCATCTACAAACACACAAATCTGATACTACCTTAACAATTTCATATCAAAATATACAAAAATACAGAAAATACAAATGTTCTTATAATACTGAACTTAAAACGGTAGTAAAAGCGAATATTTTTCAAACAAATTAAAAGTGGTATTTTATACAACAATCTTAAAGAAAACAATATCATGTACAACTAGATAAAAAAAATGATACTAAATAACTAAAAACACAATATTCTTATCTTCCATATCCTGTCCCACAATATTTTTGACATTACAATAATTTTGACATATTTGTGAGCCATGATATTTTTAATCCATATTTTGTCAGATTATCCATGAGCCACCTTTCAATTTCGAGAGATGTTACCCCAAAAACTCTTGGGTTTGTGTCTACTGTTGGAGTATATTTTCTGTTATTAATTCCAGTAGGGCAATAATATGAAACAATGTTATAGACACTATATTTTAAAGTGGCAGCTCCTCCGCTAAGGCAGAGGAACGTCGCCTCACTGCTCTTAGAGAAGTGAAAGAGGGAAAATTAAATGACAATAACTGAACATTATTATTATTTTATTTTTGATTGCTGCGGGGCTGGGTTAGGGTGGGCGGGGGCTGGTAGCTCTGGGAGGAGGATTGGACTATGAACACTAAGTGCACATGACTGCTTAGCCGGCCGTTCTTGCTGGTCAAGCAGCCATGCGCACTTTGCATATTCCCCACCGGGCTGTACTGAATAGCCTGGTAAGGAATATGCACAGGCTCCCTGTTCCGATCTGAGAGCCGATCCAAGGCACTCAAACCAATCACAATGCTCCATTTCAGCATTGTGATTGGTTCAGGGAAGCCTGTGTGCCATGGTGCTTACTGCAGCTTCTTACAGACTACAGTCAGGAAGAGCAGAGAAGCGGAGGATAGATTCGGCCTGTAGAAAAGGCAAGTGCCTTTAAAAAAAAAAATTCAAACCACCCCATTGCCATCCCACCACCAGCATTCCCTACTAATCACCACTGATACTTTCATCGAACAATATTTAGTACATGACAATTTAGTACCAACCCTCAACTTCCCCCCACCCCTCCGAACACACACACACTACCCAACATGAATACGTACTGGCATCCCCAAAATGGAACAAGTCTGAGAGTGAAATATCTTATTGCTCATGACCCTGACAAGCATTCAGATGTAAAACAGGTTAGAGAGGTACGTAAATATGTTTTAATTTCGGGGTCAGAAAGGATTAGAATACAGTTCAGCCAGGCTTTCAGCCCAGACATTTAACTTTTCATGTGGTGCGATATCTCTTCAGTGTGGGATTGGCCATTCTGCCACTCTGGTTTGTCGCAGCTGGGTTGCAGGCCAGTGACTACTTTCAGAGTAGAATAGGCTGCCATAACCCAGCCATTCACTCCAGGCCCAATTCCAGTGTCAGCCTCCTGCAATGTGGGGCTGGTTTTGAACATTTTTGCCATGGCTGACTTTGGTATCCATTCCATCTGCGTATCTTTTGCAACAATACAGATTTCTTCAGATGCCTAGACAAATATATTAACTTGAATTCCTTTTCTTAAGATCCTGGGTTCCTATCTAGCATCAAACATGATGTGCACCATATCTGGTAGTTTTTGGTTTAGCAAATCTGCTAACCATACAACCTATTAAAAACAACAGTTTATACAGTGACAGCTTAAGGATTTGTGGGGTCCATGGGCAAGATAGGTTTTAGGGTACTCTCTTTGGAGCAACTTTGAATTTATTACTGCTTTTCGACGCGTTCAAATCCTCATAATGCTAAACAATATTGAAATATTTGTAAAACTTTCAGAAAGCAAACAAAAAACAGCTGAAATTTCAAGTCGGTCCACCAGCGAAAAAGTAGCAAAAGAACAAGCATTAGGAAAGCCATTTCTTTTTGTGTTTGGATTTAGATTATTTTACTTGCAATAATATTTTACGTGACATTCAGGGGTCTATTCCGATTCGGGAAACAAATCTGTACGACAATTCGAATTCGTAGCCGTTTCCGTACGAATCGTAAAAATCCGTCCGAATCGCGTAGTAGGATCCGTAGGTAAAAAATACGTCAGAATCTTTGCAAACCGTACGAAAAGAAAGGGAAAATCCATACGCAACGGACACTGAAAGTGTACCGTACGAATCGTAAACATGCCATACGACCCGACAAGTACGATCCAGACCTGGGAATCTGAATGCGATTTGTACTGAAAACGTCGCATATGAGCTGCGATTCGTACGGAAAACTTTGCTGATGAGCAAGCCACAAATTCAAATACGAGACAAACCCCTCCTGAATGAAGCGCACGCGAACCCCGTAAAACATCACGTATGAGCGACCCACAAAATCCAATACGATACGAATCCCCTGGACGAAGCGCACGCGAATCCCGCAAAAACGTCACGTATGAGCGACCCACAAAATCCAAAACGATACAAACCCCCCTGAACGAAGCACACGTGAACCCCGTAAAAACGCCGCGTATGAGCGACCCACAAAATCCAATACGATATGAACCCCCCCTGAATGAAGCGCACGCAAACCCCGTAAAAACGTCACGTATGAGCCAGCCACAAATTCAAATATGAGACGAACCTCCCCGGAACGAAGCGCACGCGAACCCCTAAAAACAGCAAAAGGATGTAGGAAACGACTCGTACCGCGACAACGTCGCGTTGCACACACAAATAAACAGAAGCAAATACAAGTAAACGAGCCGTACTGAACAACGCGGACACTGTAAAACAGCACAAGGAGGGTGAAAACGACTCACACAACACCACAAAACACGTCTCCAGTGTACAAACCATGGAAATTAATGTCCTGGCCAGATCCAAACAGGCAAACAGAGGGGCTAACTCAGAAACACCCACCAAAAATTCAAACTAAGCCCCACCCACAAATTGACCAATAAAAAGGGCCCACACACACAAACCATGATCCTTTGCAACAGACACAATTAGCAAGACACACTGACAACACACCACAACTGCACACATCAACCTTCATACATACCCCCAATCACATTCTGACCCACACCCCCTTCAAAATCAGACCCACACCCCCTAATCCATACACACCGTCACCCCATACCATGTCTGCACAGAAGAATCCAAAGTTCACAAAGGAGGAGATGGAGATCCTTGTAGATTAAGTCATCAGAGTCGAGCCACAGCTGTTTGGCGCATTGGTCAGACGGAGCATAATAGCTGAGAAAACACAGCAGTGGGAGAGGATAGTCCATAGGGTGAATGCTGTTGCACCCATCAGACGCACAAGGAAGGATTGCCAGGCCAGGTGGTACGATCTGCGGAGGATGAACAAGCGGAAGATGGACGAGGAGTACCAACAGAGCCAGCACACTGGAGGTGGTGGTCCCCACAGACCAGTACAGTACCAGCCCTGGGAAGAGAAGGTGATGGCCCTGCTACCACCGGTGGAAATACATGGAATTGAAGGAGTCGTAGAGCCTGGTGAGTACACAAACAACTTATGTAACATGGGGGTAATGGCATCCACACCCCAAGTACAAAAAATGCCTGCACCAACCCCCAAGCGCCCACCGACCCACAACTACATCCAAAAACAATGCTAATGCCACAAACATGTGAGAAAGCAAGGCCATGCTATGTCCCATGCCACAGGAAGCACAGACCCACAAATGGACGTCCGGTATGCTGGGAGGGTGGGTGTCACAAAATGCATTGTGGGACCCCAAATCAGACCCAATTGCATGGGTGTCCGCAGGTGGGGTAAGGGGGGCTCTTGGCGCCCCTGGATCACCAGTGCGTCTGGTGTGGGCCCAGTCAGATCTGGACCTAGTCCATCATGCTTTTGAAATGGTGACATTGTTCCGGGTGGCAGCCCCCTCCATTGGGTGGGAAGGGCGCAAGGGGGAGGGGGAGAAGGGTGCAAGGGGGAGGGGAGAAGGGTGCAAGGCGGAGGTGGAGCAGGGTACAAGGGGGATTTGGAGAGGGTGCAAGGGGGAGGGAGAGAATGGTGCAAGGCAGAGGGGAGAAGGGTGCCAGGGGGAGGGGAGAAGTGTACAAGGCAGAGGGGAGAAGGGTGCAAGGGGGAGGGTGAGAAGTGTGCAAGGCAGAGGGAAGAAGGGTGCAAGGGGGAGGGTGAGAAGGGTGCAAGGTGGAGGGTAGAAGTGTGCAAGGCAGAGGGGAGAAGGGCGCAAGGGGGATGGTGATAAAGTAACAAATTTGCACACCCCTATAAACATATCTGTGGACGCCCATGCCCAATTTCCCTCATCCCATACGGGCCAGATACACGCCCATGCACCATGCTCAATGCACAGTGAGTGGGAACGTACTGACAAGATAGCTGACACTGGGCCCTGGTGTAGGCAGCACAAGGCCCTCCTGTGACCAGTGCAAACACAAACACCAGGACAACAAGGTCAGATAACATGGTCAGGAACTCACAACCACTGTCATGGCAGCATGCTCCATGGGGGGACAGCCACACCACAAGGGAGGCCCAGTTCCAAATCAGACTCCAACTACCAGCAAGGCCTTTCACACACACCCCTTACACAAACATAGCCTCCTGGGACAGGCAATGGAGTGCCCTACTGTCACAATGGCCATGTAACACAACAATACCAATACAGATCTGCTGAAGCATCCAAGCGAAAAATGCACGGTGCGGATTCACAAGCCCCTTGCGCTTCTTTCACGCCGCCGTTGCGTCACCTTTGTGACGCAGCGGCCGCACAAAAGTGGCGCCATGGTGCTGGGAATTTACAAGGTGATGCATCTGGGAGATGTGTCACGTTCTAAAGCCCTGCACCAGAAGTAAGTGTTCTGGCGCAGGAAGGGCGGGGAGTGGGAGGGTGTACCGGCACAGCAACGCCTCCCAAAAGTGGCAAAGTGAAAATCTGTCACTTTTAAGCACATGCTGCGTCAAAACCCTGCGCATGCTTCAAGCAGGCGTAAGGATTGACGCAGCATTGTGCAGATAGGGCCCCACAGAGCATTGCTGGAGCTGCGTTGCTCTGGTGACGCAACTCCAGCAATGTGCACGTCTACGGAACATATGCGCGATGCAGCGGTGTTGTTTTTCCCCCATGGTGCTCCGCATTGTAAATGTGTCGCAGCCATGCTAGCATAGTTGTGGTGCACAATGACAGGCGAATCCCTGCTGATATGCAGGGCTGTGCCAGTGATTGTAAATATGCCCCCCCATGTCAATGACTGAGCACAGAACAATCTGACCCCACAACATACCCATCCACAAGTGAACATTGAGGACAATCCAAAGCATAGACAACTACCAGGTGGAACAGTGCCAACTACAATGTGTATGAAAAATGGATGTTGCATTAAATGACATTAACATTGTCTGTCTCTCACACCCACAGGGCAACGTGCGGTATCTACCCCCAACAATGGGGGAGATGAATCACAGTCCCAGGCTATGCAGGACCCTCATTCCACCAACAGCGACGCCTCTCACCACTCCACGGATGACCCCAACCAACCTGGCACCTCTGGTGCCCAAACCCGTGCAGCAGCTGGATCAGGAACATCTGCGCCAACCACCACCACCATTCCTGCCACATCCTAGCAGACATCTCGGAGCCCTGCCCACAGTCAACAACTGAGCCAGCTTGACAATGAGGGATAAGGTTCGCCAGGCACCCAGGAGGTGGCAGACAACACCACCACTGCCATCCCTCAGGGGTCCCGTCGACCCGATGTGCCCACAAGCACAGGCCAGGCTCGTGTGAGCAGAGGTGGTGGGAGTGTCGCCAGGCGGAGGCGAGAACCTGACCAGCCAGCTGTATGGCCCGGTATGTCTCAACTACGCAACATCATGGAGGCATACCGGCGGGACACCAAGGAGTCGGGACCCTCACAGAGATGAAAAACCTGCAGGCCGAGCAATACGCCAGTCAACAACAAAACCAAGGACAGATGGAGGTAAGACTGGCTGAGCTCCTGGCGGTGCAAAGGGACATAAGCCATTCACTCCGTCGGATCGCTGACAACATGGAGACCCCTCCCTGTGTCACCAGGCAAGAGACTTCTAGGCGAATACCGCCACCAGGCACAGGGAGGGAGGAGATGGAGGAATCATCCGACGGAGCGTCCCAAGCATCGTCAAGGCCTGCATATGAGGGTCCCCAAAGGAAGGTGGGTCGTCCACGGAAAAGACAGTACGAAGCAGCGGACCATGCACATCTCCCAGGTCACCTGGTCTGGCACCTTCACTTTGGGTGCAACAGCATCACCTCATTGACTGTCCTACTCTCCCACATGGACTTGCTGGTTGCAGTCTGAACAATGATGCCAAACACTGTGGTCTGGACTCTGTTGACTCAAACTGCAAGGCATCACATCTCCCTCTGTGAACTTTGGATTCCCGGCATTTTTGTACAGCACCTATCACTTACTCACGTTTCACGCACAAGACAGATAAATAAACAAAACAATCACAAGTAAAATTGGTGTGGCAGCCATTTAGCATGAGTCAACAACATATGTGTGGGGATATGTCAAAGTATGCCAGAGTGTGGAACAAACTCAAGCCATCCATACACAGGGTTCTGAGTCTGGTCGAGGACACACATAGGTCACAATGTATTATCAAATACATACATGGAGCGCAATACTCACCTGTGATAGTTTCAAGCTGCTGAGGGGGCTGGGCTTGCCATACTGCTCGGACAGACAGTTTTGGAAGTGTTTTATGAAGGCGTAGAGGTCATGGGTCATGTGGAGGTGCCCAGGGAAGGATTACCAGGTCTGTTTGGTGAGGTGGGAGAACTATCTCACGCATGCAGTTGTACTGTGGATGTGATGAATGGTGCCCAGGGCAAGGTAGTTGGACGGAGTTGGGGCAATGGGGTGTTGGATGGGAGACGTCCATGCTCGTCTTTGGGGCTGGGGTTGTGGAGTGCCTCCTGAGTGTGGCTGAGGAGTCTGAAGGTGATCCTGCAGTTGACAATGAGCCTATTGTAGGTTTCTCAGGTGGACGGTCAAGTGGCTGTGACAGGCGATGTTGAGGATGAGGTGTGTGGATGCACCCTGGATGTGCACAAGTCCTCCGGGAGTCTGGCTGTTGTTCCTGCGTAGAGGTCGTTGCCGTAGTTGAGTTGGCTGGTGTCGTGGACCTGGTTGACTGTCTGTCTTGCGTAGGAGTTGATCTATCTGAAGATCATTTGCAGCATGCAGAGGGAGTTGCAGCATGAGGTAGAGATTGTGTTGAGTTGCATGGTTATTGTGAGAGAGGAGTGAAGGATGAACACCTGCTTGCGTGCGTGGGCACTGTGTGCTGGTGCGCTGCCCAGGCCGGTGTGACACAAGGAGTTGTCGCAGCTATAAGGGGACAATCCTCAGATGATGACCTCAGTCTTGTCCAAGTCCAACCCCTGGTGGATGGTGTTCATCCGTTCCTCAACGCACCTCATGCCCTCTTGAAGGTTGAAACTGGGAGTGGCTGGGTCTCTGGTGAGGGTGAGGAGCAGCTGGGTGTCAATGGCATAGGACATGATGATGAGGTCGTGTTCACATATGATGGTGGAGAAGGGGGTCATGGAGACATTGAAGTTCGTCACGCTGAGAGATGAGCCCTGGGGCATGGGCCCGATGACCCCAGTGTACTACGTGCTGAAGGGGGAGGCGGTCTCCCTGGGCCTTGCTGGTGAGGTACTATGCGATTTCATCCATGGCCCTCCTCTGGATCCCAGTGTTGGAGATGTGTGATCTGACAGTGTGGTAGCACATGGTGTAGAATGCCGTTGAGAGGTCGAGGGGTTGAGGGTGGTGGTCTCACCATTGTTGAGCAGGGTCCAGGATGTCATTGGTTTTGGCAATGAGGGCTGTTGCAGTGGGGTGATGACTGTGGAAGATGGACTGGGGCGGGTTGCCTGGAGGTGTTTGCTTGGAGGGAGATGGTCAGTTGCTCGTTGACTGTCTTCTTGATGACATTTGCCGGGTAGGGAAGCAGGGTGATGTTCCTGGCAATTCTGCGGTACTGCAGTCCATTGTTAAAGAAGGGCCTGGGTCTATGCATGCCTCCAGCTCCCATGGAATGTGGCATACTCAAAGGAGCTGCAGTTAGATAGTTCACACACGATGCCGATCAGCTCTTTGATGTTGTGTGTGTTGGTGCCTATGCCCTACCTGAAGGATGTCCTCTTGTCCGTGCTGATGGTATACAACCTTTACCACGCATTTTTTACCACGCAATACCATTACAACGCTGGCATTACAACGCAAACCATTACAACGCATTGCGGTGGGGGGCGCTCTAGGGTAGGGAATAAGTTTAATTTTCTATCCAACACCTTCCCTAGTGTCAACGGGGACTGGAGTTGGAATAGAAAATTATACTTACCACTATCCAGCACCTCTAAGCGCTATGCGTTGTAAAGGTATGCGTGGTAAAAAACGCGTTGTAAAGGTATGCGTGGTAAAAGTATGCGTTGTAACGTCATACATCCGTGCTGATGATATGGTGATGTCTGTGCATGGCGGGCTTCATGGTTGAAAGGTAACTGATGGTTGTTTGTTTCGCAAGGTTTGCACGAGAGTCCGGCTAGACCTGTATGAGTCCAGTAGGTATGCCTTGTCCCAGGTAGATTAACTGTTGTACTTCACAGGAAAAGTCTGCCAATGTGGCAAGAGTGTTGTATCAGTCGCTGATCCAGTGTGTGGGGTTGCAGGGTGTGGCAGTGGCATTGGTTGGAGTGTCCTGGGCGAGGGTGCCACACAGCTCGTCTGTGGTGACTTAGGTCAAGGATCTCAGGGGGATCTATAGCTGAGTGTGGGGCAGTGTGTTGCTTGTTGGAGAACTGGATGCAAATGTTGATGTACCAATGAAGGATGGTGGTGTAGTTGTCCTCCAGCCAGAAGTTGCTGTCCCCCTGCCACATGTAGTCTGTGTAGGTGAGGGTCCGGGTGCTGATGTAGTTGTTAATGGGTTAGCGGAATTGTGGGTGTAGGCCTGGAGATCTGTAGATGAGTGTTAGACTGAGGGTGGTCAGGGGGTTGGTGTGAAACCTGAAGTGCAGGTGCTTCACAATGCTGAGTGTGTCCTTGTTGGCGTATGTGACTCTGAGGGTGTACTTCTGAATGAATTGCAATTCATCCTCCTGGATTGTTGGTGTGGTCCCTGCGGGTGATCTTGTATCAGTCTGTGATGGCAATGTTGAAGTTGTGTGCTGAGGATGCGTTCAACCAGGTTACTGTAATGAAGGCAATATGTGGGCTGTTGTGTTGAGGAGGTAACAGAGTCCAATGGCGTGATGGTGGATGGAGCGGGTGTGCAGTAGGAGGCACATGACCTGGTTGTACGGACATAGTCTGTGAGGCAGGGCAGCATGGTGTAGGCAGTAGGAGTTGCACACACATTATGTGAAGCTGTCGTGTGTGTGCTTAGGGGTTGCCTGATAGCAGGTGGTTGATTGTCTGGTGTTCATTGTTTGGAGTGTGGCTGGAGCATGAGTCTGTTGTGTTACGTGGGTCATGCAAGGACCAGAGGGTCTTGCACTGTGCACGTTGAAGGCGCTGAAGGGCGCTGACGGTCCTGCCTTTGGCACGGAGATGGTGCAACATTGGCACAGACAAGCTGCTGCCTGCATTAAGAATGGGTGGAGGGAGGAGCATCTGTGAGACATGTGGGTTGCAGAATCAGGGCAATCGGTGGTGCGGTGCCGCAGGGGAAGCAGCAGCAGGAATGAGTGAACACCTGATGGCGGAAGGGGTGAGACATCAGGCAAAAAGTATCACACAAAGACAAGGAGGTTAGAAAGGCACAGTGTAACAGGTGTATGGAAAGGAAGGAGTGTCTGGTTACTCATGGGTCACTCAAATAAAATGGATAAAAAATCACCAAAAATGACGGGCACAGGATCAGGCACCAAAAGGCCAAGCTGTGCCCAGGACACACAGCGTCAGCAGGTGTTGCTGCCCATTGTGGGTAGCAACCTGTACAAATACATACACAACCAAGTACTTCCTGCAAAATAGGGATCATTAGCCATGAAGAACTGCATGCATGTTGGCAAAATACACATACTCCCATATGCACAATCTTTGTCAATTATTCCATAGATGGCGCATGCAAAGTGGCAAGAGAGCTGCGGTGACAGTGATGAGGCACATTGTACTGTGGCGAACACATTTACTACACAAACGGATCAAGTATGTGTTGAGGCCATGCTGCATGAGCCAATGTCCATGACCAGTGCCATTGCTCTGAATACATTAACAGTCATGTAATGAGTTTACCTGTACTGCTGGTGAAACAATATGCACATGACTGCCTGTGACTGTCAGGGCCTTGAATCCTCAGAAACGTGCGATGCTCAAAATGGTCCATCTCCCGATAGCCCCTAGGTCTGAGTAGAAATGACAGAAACAAAAGGATGATCAGGCGAGGGAAGGAAAGGAAGGAAACAGCAGGGAGGGAGATCTGAAACAAAGGTAAACAAGCATAAGGATTCAACACTTCTTGTCACTGAGTCACAGAATACCTCAGGACCTATACTGTAACAGTTACACCTGTAGAGGAAAACAACATCCACTGTATCCTAGCTGGGATCACAGTAATGAAAGTGCTACTAGATCTGAGGATCAAACATGTGCATTACTACACATTTACAAAGAAGGATGTTTCATACGTTTACAGGTATTAATCCAGAACTTATCATCATAACCAAAAAAGTCCTAACAGCCATGTAACTGGGAAATTTGAGCTTACTTCTGGATGAGCTCTACAAGCTCTTGCTGTGAAAACAGAGATGAACAATGCACATGAATTCATAGCACATGGAAAGGTGATGAAACACCATAACACACCAAAGATTATGTTGTACGAGTTGCTAAAGAAATGGCCAATATTATGATTCTGTTCCAAGGATTTTGCAAGTAGCACAGGGATCACAGAAGACACATAAAGGTAGCAGAGTACTGCAGCAATATGAAAGTTGTATGACGCTCTGCAGGCTGCTTCAAGGCAAGTTAAGCCATGCGGTAATCCTGAAAATAACAGTGTATGAATAATGTCCAATAAACAGAAATTCAAATGTGCTGCAGCGCGACTCACACAAAGCCAACAATCCGTATTTAACCTTAGGGAATCAGTGCGGGTCAAGAATGGAAATTACACATCCCCCGCAAGAGCCTTAGGAAGCTCGTCCAACAAGGGAGGGAATTAGGTAAACACAAGGAAGCCCCGCAAGAGCTAGTCATCGGCTCATCCAACTAGGCTTTGAAATGCCAAACAGAATATGCTGCTGGGCCGGAACTCAACAGAGAGAGTAATGAGGAGCGATGGCACAAAAGCACCCCTACCGTGACCAGGATATGCAGCACACCACAAGAGAATCCTGGAATTTATGGCACCCGACTGGTGCCACAGAAGCGTTTACATTTGCTACAGCGCAACGTTGTGACATCATCAGCGCAACGTTCTTGGCTTCATGAGAATAGAAATTTCTTATCAAGTTAATGAGATGGCTTGCAAAGCAGTGTTCTCCACCGGCCCGGAGGAAGCGACGTAACAGTGACATGACATACTGGCACAAAGGGCAATGCATCCATATGAACAGACTCACAGGACAGTTGACAGAACATGTGGTACATACGCTGGCCCACACCTTCACAACATGTTTGTTGGAAATCTAAATGTACTGGCACACAAGATTAAGGGAATGAGCCAAACATATCCTGCTGCACACAGCAAGGCTGCAATTCCCATAGGGCCTGTTGTTGTGATGTCCCACACAATGTCAACACGTGGTATCCGCAATGTGTCAGGGGCAAGGTTTACACACATTGATGCCTTCGCCAGAGTCCACACTCCACTACAAATGACTGTCAAGAAGAGTGACTGTCATGTCATGGGAGTGGTGCAACATGTAATTTGATCCATGCGGATGAGACATGTATGCATGGTACTACAACATGCACAGACACAGTTCCCACACATTCCCGAACCATACCAATACAAAAAAGCCTGTTTGGATCTCTTACCCGAACTGACATTTACACATGTCCGTGCATGGAAAGCTGATTCAGCCCACGTTGCAATCATCCTGAGGAATAGCAGGAGGACAAAGATGACACAAACAGACAACAGGCACAGCAACCTGGGAATGACAGACACACCAGAGTTCACCGGTAAAAATCTTTGCAAAAGACATGGGCAGTTACAAAACAGGAACTATGTAGGACACATGCAAATTTCAAGGAAAGTTATTGTGCATTACTGTGTGGCATGACATCAGCACTTGCGTGACACATCAGAACACACATCAAAGTCACTTTGCATACAGTCAGCTGGACACACATATTGCAACACATGCCACTCAATGCTACAAGCTTGCTTACTCATTCCCAGTGACTCACAATTATGAGAAGAAGTAGCGTATGAGCTGACTCCGGATATCATCCTCTTCTTCCTTATCACTTGCATCGTGACCAAGCCCTTGATCCTCAACAGGTGGATGTTCCTGCTCCTCAGGATCCAGGATGAGTGGCACTGCCTTCTCAACTGTCATGTTGTCCAGCTTGCAGCACACGAGGAAGATTTTACAGACCTTGTCCGGTGCATATGGGAGGGATCCGCCGGTCTTATCGAGGCACCGGAATCGGCTCTTCAGGAGGCCAAATGTCCTCTCAATCACTCACCTGGTCTGCCCATTTGCATTATTGTACCGCTGATCTACAGCTGTTCTTGGGTTGCGGTGAGGTGTCATTAGCCATGGCATGTTGGGATATCCCGAGTCCCCTACATAGATACATCATGTAAATAAGTGGGTCAGGAGATGCCGTCAGAGCAAAAGATACTGAAACACACAGGACAAACAGAGTTTACCCACCAACAAGACATGCCCGCTCCTTGCGCAGCTGCAGCATCCTTTGTGGCACCCTGCTATGCCTCATGATGAATGCATCGTGTGCTGATCCTGGAAAACGTACACAAACATGGGAAATCAGCATGATAGCAAGACACACCACAAGGGCATTTATTGAATGATAATGTTTACGGTTGAGGTAAGCCTTCTCCTGTGCCTGTGGTGGTACCAAAGCTACATGTGTTCCATCAATGGACCCAATGACATGTGGCATCCCTCCCAGGGCATAGAAATCACCCTTGACATCTCTCAACTATTCAGGAGTAGGAAATTTGATGAATTCATCAATGTGCTCCAACATGGCTGCCAAAACATCACGCAGGACACGGCTGAACATTGTCTGTGACATTCCAACATCAGCTATGGTTAATTGAAACGTACCTGTAGCAAAAAATGGAGTGCTGCCATTACCTTTATCTTGGGGGTCTTGGGGGACTTGGGTAGGATATCTGTGTTGCGGTTGGAGATGTGGTGCCAGCTTGTTCGTCAACTCCTGAATCAACTGTTGAGTGAATCTGTAACTTTGGATGCAGGCACGTTCCCTCATGGTACCCAAGTCTGGGAATGGCCTTGGTAGAGGCGGTGCCCTGCAGGACATATTTGGGAATAATGGAGATTAACAGTCAGCCAACATCAATGGCATTGCACATAGCACATGCAATACTGCTACTAGACATCATGTCACTATGGAGTCTGGCGTGTGCAAAACATCCAGGACACATATGCAAGGTTGCTGGCACTCCTACGAAAAGCCAGATACAGCTGTTGATTGACAAATAAACATGACATGCCCTGAAATGAGCTGCTGGGCCAGTCTGAGTGAATAGCCCGAGATATCACTGGAGTGACACACGTCACCATACCTTCAGTGGAAGGTTGTCATCCCATCCAGACAGATGACTGCAAGGCACATGCACAGGTCACATGGAATGTCAGATGTACATATCAAACACTTTGCGATTAAGGTGTACACGTGACAACAAAACAACACAGCCATTGTCACGACACAGAAATGCATGCCTGGGGAAATATGAAGTCTGATGCCATCAGACCCAACAGCCGTGTGAATGCACATGTGGCATGGTGTGCGTAAATGTAAAACGATTCCCATCTCAACACAGACTCATGTTAGATGCACCAATATCAGATGTAGTTTACGGAACACAAACAGCCAGCTCATAGTAACACATGACACACACCTGACATAGTCACATAGGGTCATGCTGAGCGTGACATGTCAGTTGACAAAGTGCCCCAGTGCCTGGCATCAGGAGACAGGTGCCAGTAGTGATGACTGTGCCATCCCAGTGTTGCTGTGCATGACAAAATCTTCCTAATGATACACATGGGACAAGTGTCAAGGTGATGTGTACCACATAGTGCCCCATCACACATGACGTGTCCACACGTCATCACACATCGATTTGCAACAAGATAAGATGCCCTGTGCTATATCACTGGCTGCCACACCTAGGGCCTGCACACGAAAGTATGCAATGACAAGTACTTGATAGACATCCTTGTGCGAACCATACCCCTACATCCCTGCCGTGTGTGCGCCTCATATCACTATTGTAATGGTGCCATACGTGAGTGTATGAACCGCACCGTACCCCTGCATTTGCATCACCATGTGAAACGCACCATACCCCTGCGTCTGAAACGCACCATGTGAAATGCACCATACCCCTGCATGTGAAAAGCACCGTGTGTAAGGCACCGTACAACTGCATTCGCATCACCATGTGAAACGCATCGTACCCCAACATTCATGGCGTGTGTGGCATCGTATCACTATTGTAATGGTGCCCTACACGAGCTCGTGAAACGTACCGTACCCCAACATTCATGGCGTGTGCGCGCATTGTATCACTATTGTAATGGTGCCATACGCGAGCAAGTGAAACACACCATACCCCAACATTCATGTCGTGCGTGGCATCGAATCACTATTGCAATAGTGCCATACACAAGTGCGTAAAACGCACCGTACCCCAACATTCATGGCGTGTGTGTGCATCATAACACTATTGCAATGGTGCCATACGCGAGCGCGTGAAACTCACTGTACACATGTGTGGATCTCAAAATTACTTAGGGGACGCATAGGGGACGAGTAGTAGGCCCTGAATGCATCCTGGGTGTCATGGATACTGAGTTTAGACTAGCTATGTGTCCAACAGGTGTCCTGCAAAAGTCAGTTGGCCAAAAGAATACAATGTTGCAAATTGATTGTTGAGCTAAAGCTCAAATTTTAAATGATGCGAATGTTGTCAGAGCCGTATGTTTAAAGGGATTGGAGGAAAAGTATGATGCAAACGAATCTGACCTATCACTCTGTACTCCTCTAACTGAAAGCCCCTCAACAGCACTGATTTAAGGCAGCAAGAACCCCAGACAGGGCACTTGCATGCACAACATTGGAGTGGACCACACTGCTGCTGTCTCTGCATCCTCTGGCATATCATGGCTCTTACTATGGAGAGGGGCCCTGCCTTCACTGAGGAGGAGAACCAGGCCCTCCTGGACAGCCTCCTACCATAGTACAGCAAGCTTTATGGGAGACCAGACGAGCAGGTGTCTCCACTACCTTTGACTGTGCACCTGTAGTGTGAGTGTCAGAACAGGCATTGTGTATTGGCGGGACAGACATGCAATGTGTTTTGGAGCGAGTCCCAGGGGGTGTACATGGTGGTGTCTCTCATGCAGAGCATGATGTAGTTCATATGTGTTCACTTCTCACTTGCATTATGCTTACTGTGACATTCACTGCATATTGGATGACATATTCAGCCGTGCCAGACCTTGGTGGCTTCATTTCCAAATGTCCTGAGGTGGAACAGTGGTCCCCCCGAAGTGACAGGTGACTGTACTCACAGATGTTTATGACTTGAGGGGACCTGTGGTGAGATTGTCCAAATAATGTTTACAACCTCATCGACATTGATGTGTGTGAATCTGCCTTGTCATGTGGGTGAGTGTGTATGTGATGTGATGTGTTGCACCACTGCTGCATGGCGTATACAGCAGCTCTCCCCGTCTGATGTGACAAGTAAGCAGTGCTGTGTGCCTGACGTGCAAGGCTAGCACGACACCTGTGACACCCCAGTGGCACGTGCGACATGTGCAAAGTGAGGGTTGTAGCCGCTGTTGTCAGTGACAGGCAAGTGATCTGTGTCAGGGTGTGTCTGTCTGGTCTGCTGAGGGTTCTTCAGTGGAGTGGGATATGTGACTGCTTGGCACATGCTGGCCCACACCCTGCAGTTGCATGTGTTGTACAGTGTGTGTCATGATCAGTGAGTGTGTTGCACCCGTTACGCCATCTGTTGGCTTTCAATGCCATGTAGTGCATTGTGGATTTCACACAGGCCAAATTCACATGGACAATGTTATAGTTAGCTGGACATTTCACTCATACAAAACCATTGAAATTCCCCCGTTATAGTTAGTTCAGCTAACTATAACTCGCGCGCCCGCAATGCACTGTTGATGACGTCATTATTACATCACTCATGACATGGTCAGTGACATCACTCATGACATCACTGATGACATTTCAAATTACATCACTGATGACATCATCCAGTGAATGTGTGTCTTTCTGAAAAATAAATATCTTTTATATATGTATATCTAAAGCTTGATGGAAGAATAAATGGGTAAATAAATGTCTAAATGGATGTTTTTTTGTAAAAATTATTGCATAACTGACTTATTAAGTGTATCTTGGTGACTACATGTATTCGCAACTAATGTTTAAATATGTAAATATCTGTATCAGTGTCTCACTTTGTCTATACATGGCTGCATGGGTTAGTGAGTAGCTACATGAGTGTCTATATTAATCATTAGTTGGCTTTTTGAGTTTCAGTATGAGTGTCTGTATGGTATGGTTTGGTGGGGAGTATCACTTAGCGCATAGATGCATGAATGAGTAACTCACTGTTTGTATGTGTTTTGAAGACAGCATGTGTGCAGGACTGTATGGGTGGATGAGTGTGTGTATGGGTGTGTTAGTGAGTGAATGACTGTCTCAATAGTATCTTTATTAGTAACTACATATGTTTTAATCTACTATATGTGAGTATTGATGTATATAAGTGATTATATGTGAGAGTGTGATAGAGTGGATGAGGTCCTGTATAAATAAATGTGTGTTTATATAAGTGATTGTTTAAGAGAGTAAGTATGTCTACGCTTCTGTAGAAGTAAGTGTAGTGGTGTGTGTATAGCTGTATATGCAAGTAAATGGGTGTTTGATAGTTTATTTGCATGTGTGAGTATGTGTGTGAGTAACTCTATGGATGAGTATCAGTGTGTAACAGGTTGTATAGGTGTATGAGTACATATGATGAGTGAGTACATGTATGAGTGACTATATAGAACTGTTGGTGAATGAGTGGATGTGTATGTAGATGTTGGAATTACTGAATAGGTTGTTGTAACTAGTATTGGTATCTCCATTTTTCTGAAAATGTTAGTTTCTATTTTTGAATGTGTGTATCAAAGGTTATATTAGGGTGAGAGGAGATCTGCCACTCTTTCACAAGGATGATTCATCAGTGATGTCATTTGAGATGTCATCAGTGATGTCATGAGTGATGTCACTGACCATGTCATGAGTGATGTAATATGTGACGTCATCAGCAGTGCATTGCGGGTGCGCGAGTTATAGTTAGCTGAACTAACTATAACGGGGGAATTTCAATGGTTTTGTATGAGTGAAATGTCCAGCTAACTATAACATGTGTGAAACCTATATTTTTTTCAGTGAATTTCTAAGGTTTTTTAAATGCTAATTCCTAACTGTAACGTGGCTGCAACCTATGGTTTTTTCAGTGAAGTTCAAAGGTTTTTTAAATGCTAATACCTAACTATAATGTGGGGGAAACCTATGGTTTTTTCAGTGAATTTCAAAGGTTTTGTAAATGATCATTTTTAAAAGTATTAATTGTTACATTTTTTATACTAATTTACTCCATTGTTTTAAAGTATTTATTTTTAGATATTTTATTTTTTAAATTACAATACATATTTTTTATCTAAATTGAAAAAAAAAGATTTTAAAAATTTTGAAATTGTAATATTTTTATTTTTTATTCAATATTTTTTTATTTATATACATTGTATATAGCAGGCAATGATATCCTATGGAAGGAAATTCTGGTTACTGGTAAGTACAGTGAAATTTACTTTTCAGGATCAGTTGTGGGCTGAAAGATGCAGCACTGAGGTCTCTCCTGATAACAGGTGAGTAAATCGGAATTCGTAGTGTGGCTGATTTTAGATGAATTTTTTAAAGTTCCAAAACTCCACACTTAGAAAAATTTCCAAGTGAAACTAGTCAATGTTAGCCTATGGAAGGAAATTCAATTTACTGTAAGTATGGTTAGAATTACTTTTCAGGATCAGTAGTGGGCTGAAATATGCAGCACTGAGGTCTCTCCTGATAACAGGTGAGTAAATCGGAATTCGTAGTTGGCTGATTTTACAGGAATATTTTGCTCAATAGTGAAGGAAGGGGGCGGGGCCTGAGGTAACATGTGTGCAAACACACCCTGTGGCGCGTTTTAGGTTGGGGAATTAATTCCTCTTCAATCCTGAAGTCCCCTGTGAGCCAACTAGCCCACCAAGTACCTCCAGTATGCGCCAGGGAGCTGTGTTGCAGAGAGGTGTTCAGAGGGCACGCCCTCTTTTTACAACATTCAGCAACACATATCCATAACACAGCTCTGTGGCGCTTACTGGAGATACCTGTTGGTCTAGTTGCCCCCTAGGGGACCTCTGAATTGAAGAGGATTTAATTCCCCAACTTAAAATGCACCACAGTGCATGTTTGCACTCACATCACCTCTAGCCCCGCCCCCTACCTTCACCACTGTGCAAACGCGCCCTGTAGCGTGTTCTAAGTTGGGGGATTAAGTCCCCTTGCATACTGGGGGTCCCTGGGGCCAACTAGCCCACCAGGAACCTCCAGTATGCGCCAGGGGACTGCGTTGCAGAGAGGTGTAAAAAGGGGCATGGCCTCATTACACCTCTCTGCAACACAGCCCCCTGGCGCGTTTGCAGGGGGGAACTAATTCCCCTTACATACTGGAGGTCCCGGGGGGCCAACTAGCCCACAAGGAACCTCCAGTATGCGCCAGGGGACTGCCTTGCAGAGAGGTGTAATGAGGCCACGCCCCTTTTTACACCACTCTGTAATGCAGCCCCCTATGCCCCCCTTAAGGCTCCGGGGACTCCATTCCCCAGGGCCGGACTTTTATTTATATATCTTTTTTATTTTTTTGGGAGGGGGCCGTGTGGCCCCCCTCCCAGGCCCCTTCTGGCCCCAGGGACCGAAAATTCGTAAAATCCGCGATCGTAATGGATTTTCCGCCCATGCTTATTAAGGACCCCCAAGGCCATAAAAAACATTTTTTTTCTAAAAAGTTGCGAGGTGCGCGCACCCGGTCGCGCACCTTGATTTACAAGAGTGTGAAAAACTATAGTGGAGATCGTGGAAAGGGGGCAAGGTAGAGACTCCCTGACCCCCTAGGTTTTCTCAGGGGGTCCATTAAGGACCCCCAAGGCCAAAAAAACCATATTTTTTTTCTAAAAAGTTGCGAGGTGCGCGCACCCGGTCGCGCACCTCGATTTACAAGAGTTTGAAAAAGTATAGTGGAGATCGTGGAAAGGGGACAAGGTATAGACTCTCTGACCCCCTCAGTTTTCTCAGGGGGTCCATTAAGAACTTCAACGGGCCCCCAAAAATATTTTTTCTAGAAAAAAAATACCGCGAGGTACGCGCACCGTGCGCGCACGTCGACAAACAAACAGAAAAAAAATAGTTAAATAACATGTTTGAGAGTTTAGATGTTGGTTGGCTCTTAAAAGAGCCTTTGTGTTTATAAAGTGTTTTTGGTACCTACAAGTAAGTACCGATGCAGAGTGGTAAATTCAAAAGGAAGACTCTATTCCCCTCATCTGTAAAATGTACAGCATCTCTCCTATAGATGCCTTGCATGTTGTAACGCAAGTTGTTGTGGTATATAGAACCCATGCCATAGTCTCTGAGGAAAGCAGAAACAGACTTATTCACATGTTTCCTTGCTTTCTCAATCTGTGGGCAATATTGGTTGGACCAGTTCTATTTTTGTCTTTGGCATATATTTGAATATACAAAGGCAGTTTGTGGAAAAAGTGACATCAATTGCCCAAAGGTGTCCTTTAAAAGCATTTCCAGACCTACCCCAGTCAAAGTGCCCAGGTCATTTCCACCACAGTGCACAATAATGAGGTCAGGGTGTGGCAGATGTAAATAGGATTTTACCAATGGCATCAATTGGTGAAATTGTAATCCTCTCTGGCCAATCCACATAATATCCACATTTGGTAAATCAAGGTTGATAAAACATCTATTTGCTGCATACCTTTTACTCCAGTATATATAGCTGTGTCCTATAACCCAAACTTTTAGCATTTTGAAGACAGATCTGTCGTGTAGGCCTCAGCCAGACCCGCTAGTGCAAGGGGTTCGCCCTTCTCTGCACGAAGTCCTCAGACCAGATAGAAAGAAGTTGGCACAGAAACTGGAAATAAAAAACGTAACATTTATTACACCTCATGAGGTGGTGCTATGGTTCAAACAGTACCCTTTGGCATTGCAAGAAGTAGCACCCGAGCTAAAAATACATGGTTCATTTATACCCACACAAGGGCTCAAAAGAAGGCGGTACAAAGCACAAGATCACATTTTATGTACATATAAGGTAATAACGAGAGGCACAATCGATCAGTGGGAGGAACTAACAGTCTTGGGGGTTCAACTAACACATTCCAATCTAGAGCTAATCACTACCAGATGTGAACCTTAACGGTCAGCGGCAAAACAAGGGGACGCTCATAATAGCCTGTTGCTGGGCAGATTCAAGTGCCATGGACAGGAAGATAGGACAGAGCACATGGTCGGCACGAGGTAGCATGCGGCAGTCAAAATGGCTGCCATGAATACAAAATGGAGTCTGTTAAATGTCAAGATAACAGCTAGAACTAAGATGTCTTCCACTAATGCTCAATCTAATCGCTGTTAAATTACAACAGACGACCCTTTTAGCATTAGCTAAAGACATACGCTCTTTTGGGATAATCTAAACGCTCATCCCGTATATCTATACGCATCATATCAGCTACTTCTATATCTAACGTGTGTTGTGTATTCACAGTATTCCTTTTGGATGGTATACAAGCAGTTATGCACATAGAACATAGCATTGGGCTACAGTGGATACACATACAACAGGTGAAAATCACTGCAATTGCAATACAGAGAATAGTCAGTAATTTCCAACCCCAGTCAGAAACTAGAGCCCAAAACCAACCAGCAAAAGTCCAGGTGCCATTTTTAGTATGAATATCTGCAGCTATCTTATGCAGTTTAAGAATTGCATCAGACACTGAGGGCGAATTATCAGGGATGAAAACGCAACAACTACTACCGATAACTTTACATGCACCTCCTCTATCTGCTAACATAACATCTAATACCATCTTATTTTGGAGAGTTACAATTCTAGCAATTTGTAACTCTTCGGTAAGATTCCCAAGAGCTATAGCAGTTTGATTAGTGACAGCTTCCACGACTCTAGTCAATCGTCGTATTTTCCTGCGATTTAATGCAGCACCCACAAAGATAAACAAACCCAAATTAAAATCAACATATTGCTGCAGACTAGTATCTGTCTGATCCACATCATCTATTCTTTTTGTCCTTTTATAACGATTCATTGAAATATTTCTAAACAGTTTAAAATCTTGGTGGTATGAAGCAGGTGCTAGGAAAACAGGAGGCAGTAAAAAGGAAACGTAACATGTACCTGACCACCCTACTGGTAGTTTATGATATCCATGGCTCCCACACGCTAAATATGTGTTGTGTGAGGCCAAGAATGAACTATCATTCAGTCCATCTATATTTAATACAGTAACACATTCACTAGTTCCAACTGGAATTCGTCCAGTACTTTGTACACTTAAGTCTGCTTTAGTCCTTGTAACAGTAATTACAGACTGGTTGCTTGTGGTAGAGTCTCTCGTATGGGTGAAAACATATGGTGTAGAAGCATTGTCCGGTCGGTATTCCTCCCATTCCCATATAGTTCCATTTGCTTGAGGATACCCATGTGCATCTTGATAACACCCTTTATTCAGACGGAAAAGAAGTCCACCTACTGTAGGTTTCCTAGTTGCAAATAGAAGAGTCTACCAGGCTCGACAAGAACCATTATGCGAAAAAGGAAGTGGAATAAAAGGTGTTCCACCTTTCTTTTGATGTGCTGGAAGCATACCACATATCCAACAATTAGTGGTATTCGTAGCGTTATGAGTGTGATAGAGCATCTGGACAAACGTATTATTAAGATAAGATTCTCAATGCTTTTGCTCATGATACGGAAGAGTGAAATGCTGATGCTCTCCTGGAACTGGAGTAGTAGGAACCACAAAAAACTCATGAGCAGGAATCATCATCTCAATAGACCAGGTGATCACTGCTATAATTGTCAAAGCAGCAAAAACACCTATAACCCCTAATACCTTTTTCTTAGTGGTTATCATAGCAACAAAATCAGCCTTCTCAAAAATAGAACAAAACGACGAAAACAAAAATGATTGTAGGAGCCCTTCTCCCGTGGGTAGACGTTGTTTTCTTCACCGCAGATCAAGACAGGTGTCACCACACTACGCAGGGCTGATCCCCCTCCCTTGTCATATCGGCATTCCGTTTCCACTAACCAGGGCGGTTGCTCAACCTGTCTCTCTAAAAAAAAAGCTGTACACTCTTTCCTCGGTCTCAAGTTGTATCGCGTTGCTCCAGGAGTCATGTGGTCCGGGGAGAACTCCGCAGATTCATCAGCTGATGCAGCAGGGCCTTTCTCCGTAGACAAGATCTCTCGATGATCGGTCAGCGCAGCAGGTTCCACCAAGGTCGACAATACCTTCCGACAATGAGTGCTATGCACCCAGTTTTTCATGTTGGTGACTGGAACCGCTGTTCTCGTGGCAAGGAGCACCTGTTCTGGTCCACGCCATCTTGGCTCCAAGCTGCTTGACCTCTCGAACGCCTTAACCATCACAAGGTCGCCAGGACGGAGCTCATGGCCTTCACCTGCAGATCTGTCAGGAAGTGCTTCTCGAACCTGTTGATGAATAGAAACCAAACTGTCAGTTAACTGTGCCAAATAGTCACTCATCAGGACACAAGTTACATCATACACATAACTCGGTTTTGGAACTCCCCAAATATTCATGGGTTGTCCAAATACCACCTCGTACAGGGTGAGACCCGTCCTAGAATGTGGTACTGATCTGATAGACAACAATGCCAATGGCAACACATCTGGCCAAGTCAAGTGTGTAGAAGCTTGAATCTTCGCAATTTTCAGCTTCAGAGTAGCATTATACCTTTCCACCAATCCTGCTGATTGTGAATGGAACACTGCATGGAACTTCTGTTTAATTCCTAATCCCTTCAAGACATACTTGATAACTTCCTCAACAAAATGAGGTCCGTTATCATTCTATAAAAGTCTGCCAACACCAACCCTCGGGAAGAATTCCTTCAGTAGCACCTTAGCGGTAGTAATAGCAGTATTATCCTTTGTGGGGTACGCCTCAATCCATTTACTGAAAGCACAAACCACCACTAGAACATACTTTAAGATATTACAACGCTCAATCTGGATGTAGTCCATTTGCAAGACTTCAAAAGGTGCAGTTGGTGTAGCAAAACCTCCAGATGGAACTCGGGTTCCTTTTCCAGGATTATATTGTAAACAGATCAAGCAACACTGTACTACTCTCTTAGCTGTGCTAGCAATTTCTGGATGCTCCCAAACTTGCGTAAGCATTTTCGTTATTGCGGAAGCTCCAACATGTGCTAGCCCATGTGCCATCTGAACCATAGGTGGTACGAAAGCTCTAGGCAGCTTCCATCTATCCATCTGCTTATTCCTCCAACAACCTTCGTCATCTAACTCTCCTTCTTTAGACCACTGTTCACGTTCTTGATCAGAGGCTGTACCCTGTATCTCTCGTACTTCTTGCCTAGCATCATGCCATCTCTCAGCTTGTGACTTACCTACATACATAGGAGTAGTGTTTCTTCTCATCGCAGTTTCACGTGCCACGTGGTCTGCAAAGGCATTACCTTGTCCAATCTTGTCTGTCACTTTCTTGTGCCCGCTACACTTCACTATGGCTACTTTCTTTGGGCATGTCAATGCAATCAAAAGTTTATGCACTAATTCTCCGTGCATTCTTTGCATTCCGTGAGATGTGAGAAAGCCTCTTTCCTTCCAGAGTAGGGCAAAATCATGCGCTACTCCAAAAGCGTAGCGGCTATCTGTGTAAATGTTCACACATAAATCAGTACTAAGCTCACATGCTCGTGTCAAAGCTATCAATTCAGCTGTTTGGGCCGATTTCTGCTGTAGGCGAGCTGTCTCTACTATTGTTTCAAGCGTGGTGATTGCATATGCGGCTGAGGTCGTACCATCTGGTAATTTCAAACAAGACCCATCAACCCATAATTCACCATCCACATCTGGAAGGGGCATATCTTGCAAATCAATGCAACCCTTTGTATGTTCCTCAGTCAGGAATATACAATCATGCGTTACTTGTGACTGAGGCTGAGTCGCCGGATAGGGCAACAAAGTAGCTGGGTTCAAAGTTGCACATCTCTTCAATGTAATGTGAGGAGCTAGCAGTGTCAGTTCATATCCTCTAAGACGAGCGCTAGTTAAGTGCTGCATCTTTGTCTGATTCAAAAGGGCATCAACCGCATGGGGTACCAACACTAACAGCTTATGTGACAAAACTATTCTCTCACTCTATCGTATTGACACAGCAATTGCTGCAACTGAGCGAAAACACCCAGGTAATGCTCGAGCAACAGAACTGCTGAGAAATAAGCACAAGGACATTGCTTATCACCATGTAACTGGACTAAAACTGACAATGCCCATCCATCTTTCTCATGCACGTAAAGTGTAAATACCTTCGTGTAATCTGGTGTACCTAACACTGGTGCTGAACAAAGGGCTTTTCGTAACTGTCGAAAAGCACTTTCACATTCATCAGTCCATGGAAGGGGTACTGAAGTGTCTTTCATTAAAAGCGCTAACAAAGGCTTAACAATGTATGAAAATCCCAAAATCCACTGCCTGCAAAAGGAAGTGAGACCCAGAAATGCACATACTCCTTTCTGTGTGGTAGGAACTGGCGTGTCTAAAATTGCTTGTATACGATCTGATGTCAATGCACGTCTCTCCTTAGACAAAAGGTGACCTAAGTAGGTTACCTTTGGTCTACAGTATTGCAGCTTCTTTCGAGACACTTTGTGATGATGTGAAGCAAGAAAAGAAAGCAAAGATAGAGTACATTTGTCACACTGTTCCAGGGTGTCGGCTGCCAGCAAGATGTCATCGACATATTGTATGAGAGCTACACCTTCAGGTAATGCAAAAGAATCAAGTTCTCTTTTCAATGCTTGACTGTAAATACTCGGACTCTCAGTATAGCCCTGAGGAACTCTACAAAATCTATACGATCGATTATTCAAAGTGAAACCGAACAAGTATCGGCTGTCAGGATGAATAGTGATCGAAAAGAAAGCGTTCTTCAAGTCTATCACAGAACATGTAGTAGCAGTCGGGGGAACCAAAGTGAGAAGTGTGGTGATATCAGAAACCACAGGATATTCCGGTATGACAATCTTGTTTACCTCCCTCAATTCTATGATAAATCTGTAGACTCGTGTATCAGTATCTCTTTTCAGAATTGGAAGAATCGGGCTGTTGCATACATTAAATGGGTCTTCCTCAACAACCCCAACTTGGATGAGTTCTTGTACAATTCGTATGAGTGCTTCCTCACCCTCCTGTGAAATCCTATATTGTGGCAAACGAGGTAACACAGCTCCCTCCTTGACACTAATCTGTACTGGTGGGATAACCATTCGACCCACATCAGTGTCTGAGGTAGCCCACAAAGTTTTAGGAAGCAAAGCCAATGCAATATCTTCTTTAACAAAACAAATTCTGGCAGGCTCAGAATAATTATCATTCAAAATGACACGCACTCCTTCAGGAGAACATCGTATTGTAGCTCTAAAATATTTCAGCATGTCAAGACCCACAATATTATCTGTTGTGTTTGGAGAAAGCAAAAATGGACATGGAGCATTAAATTTATCAACATGGAATGCAAGTGGTTGTGACAATGGGCTAAGGGAAGGTGTTCCATCGAAACCTATTGAAGTAATAGTTACGCCAGACAGGGGAGCCCTCGGAACCAATTGTTTAGACAAAGCGCTACAAGTAGCTCCTATATCAACCAGAAACCGATCATTAGAACCCAAAACATGTGCTGTAACATAGGGACCCGTCTAATCTACTGGAACTTCAACTGATTCCTTACCCCATCCTAGGCAATCCTATGCATGAGCAGAATCGTAAAGGTCAGGCTGGACATAATCAGACATTTGATATTGATTTCGTCTATCAAAAGTGTTTTGGCCATTCTGTGTCCGTATATTAGTATCAAATCGAGCACGATCATTCGTATTTCCCCTAGGCCCTGAAAAACCTGAACGATTTCTCATTTGTCCCCGCGCTCGTGAATTCTGTTGAGCATGCAACACTGGACAATCAGCCATCCAATGGCCAAACTGCTTACAATACGCACATTGATTGATAGACAAATTCGCACGAGTAAAGGGGGCATTGAAAGATCCACGTCCGCCTCTATTGTAGCCTCTATCGTAGCTTCTATCATAGCCTCTAGAGGGTGGACCATAGACTTGGGCCAACATAATTTTCGTTTTCAAATCTTTGGAATTCTTTTCCTTGCTACCTTTCGCTTCTAATTCTTGACGCTCATAATATTGAGCCATCGTCAAAACAGATGTAAGGGGAAGATGTAGTACAAGAACTTTCACTGGCTATTAAACGACTAGCTATCCCTGGCAACAAATTTGGGACATATTTGTCGACAAACAGATGTCTGCCAGTATCATCTGTCAAAGACTGACCGCTAAAATCATGAAAAGCTTCCTCAAAGCGCGTAAAGAAATGAGAAACTGATTTGTCAGCCTTTTGTTTACATGATGCTAAGACAGTCCAATCAATCTTTTTAAGGGGAATAACTGTTTTAAGCTTAGTTAAAATTGCTGCAGGAAGATCGAGTATTAAACGATGTGGCTTTTGAGCGGGCTCTCTATCCACATCCACTCATTCTAAATCCTTCCATTTGGCACCAAAAGTAGCAGGGTCATCAATTTTACCAACAGTTCGCCACATATCCTCATCACCCGTTCCTTTAGGGGGAACATATAAGGGCGCGGCTTCCCGCATAGGCCTCATTTCGACTGGTATTATCTTATCTGTTCCGAAGATAGGAGACTGCGACACTCCGGACAGATTGGGCTGAGCAGCTGGGTCCGTACGCTTTTTCTACTCCTTCAAGTGAACCGCCTCATTTAGTAATTTAACCAACCGTCTAATCGCGTCGTCCACCTGAGAAGGAAGAAAAAGACCATTACGTAGCTGTTTACGATCATCTGCTATATCATTAGGCTCTAACACCGAAGAGTGTTTTCGAAACATTTCTACAACTTCAGCAGCAAATGTCTCAACAAAACATAACTGATCCTTTTCAGACCAGTCCTTCATAATAACTAAAAGATCGAGAGCAAAATCAGCACTACGTAAGGCTATACGAGCAGCTTGTCTGAGTTCGGATGAACGCGCAGTAGTCAACATGGATCGAGTGTCCCGCGCTTTTTGTTGCTCTATGTCAGAATCCCTATCGCCTTCGGCCGGAGCGGACGGAACGGCATACGGAGGTGGAAGTCGATGTAATAACAAAAAATCATCTTGCGGTTTATTAAGGACAGGATAGAGAGGCTGTCGGACAGGATATTGGCCAGATACCTGCAACCTACCTTCTTTCTCCTCTCTTTCTTTTAACTCTTTCACTTTGTTCTTTCTCAACTCCAGCGCTTTCTCATACACATTCTTTCGCTGTTCTTTCTCAATCAACGCTTGTTCACGCTTCTCTTGCTGTCGCACTTCTTTTTCCCACATACGCACTCATTCAAACATGTCACGTCTAGACCTTCGCTGAAACATACATCGCTCCACATACTCAATCTTTCATGCAACAAATGACCCATTCAGTGGCCACCGTAACTCAGGATCCTTTTTGGTATATTTATGCCATAACGTGCTGTACATTATGGCAGAAAGACGAAATTTCACATACATAGTTCTATTAGGTGAGCCGGCTGCGATTCCTCGAGACATAGACTGGTACCATTACAAAAGCAACACAACCTTCGAAGTGCGCTAAAAACAGGCATGCCAGAAATAATGCAAAATATGCAGCATTATACACAAAGTAGCACTTAAAGTACCTTTAGTACGTTGCGCCGTTCAAATCAAATAGTTGTTGAAAAATCTTCACATTGCCTGCCTATATGGGTTGCAACACATATATATATACCAAATTCCAAATACAAATTAGACTAGTCTTTTCCAAATACAAATATGCCACAGTAAGTGTTCCTAAAACTACATTACCATACAAGGGCATCCAAAACCCATAATAGGTGCCGCAAAACAGCTCTTACCAATCATAGGGTGTCCAGATTCCAACTGCCAAGTTCTAAATTCGACCAAACGGTCACTGCACGGCGAACCAACAGAAGAGATCTCAGTCGAGGACCGGTGCCGCCTGGATGGTCAGATCGGAAAGAAGGGAAGAAACCCCTCAGGTGCCAAGACTCGGGACTTCTCTGGCAGCGATCGTGTCCTCAGCGAAGTTCCAAACCTTCGTCACGACCAATCCTTCGGGCATCCGAGTCGCCGATGAGCCCCACGTGGGCGACAATTTGTCGTGCAGGCCTCAGCCAGACCCGCTAGTGCAAGGGGTTCGCCCTTCTCTGCACGAAGTCCTCAGACCAGATAGTAAGAAGTTGGCACAGAAACTGGAAATAGAAAACGTAACATTTATTACACCTCATGAGGTGGTGCTACGGTTCAAACAGTACCCTTCGGCATTGCAAGAAGTAGCACCCCGAGCTAAGAATGCATGGTTTTATTTATACGAACACAAGGGCTCAAAAGAAGGCGGTACGAAGCACAAGAGCACATTTTATGTACATATAAGGTAATAACGAGAGGCACAAGCAATCAGTGGGAGGAGCTAACAGTCTTGGGGGTTCGACTAACACATTCCAATCTAGAGCTAATCACTACCAGATGTGAACCCTAACGGTCAACGGCAAAACAAGGGGACGCTAATAATAGCCTGTTGCTGGGCAGATTCAAGTGCCATGGACACGAAGATAGGACAGAGCACATGGTCGGCATGAGGTAGCATGCGGCAGTCAAAATGGCTGCCATGAATACAAAATGGAGTCTGTTAAATGTCAAGATAACGGCTAGAACTAAGATGTCTTTCGCTAATGTTCAATCTAATCGCTGTTAAATTACAACAGATCCAGTAGTACTCAGATGGGCTCTGGAAGTGAAATGGCAGTTAGAAGCTGAGAATTTAGAAAAAAATGTGGATGAGGTTCATTGCACTTGAAAAACTAGAAATGATTGGTTGTTTCTTACAATTCAAGATTAAAAACTAGGGTGCATGCTAATGTTTTTTTTAAAGGATAAATGCTATTGGCTGAGAAAAAATCATCAAAACTAACAAAGCTGTGGATAAGCAGGTGTATTTGAAGGTCAAACAGCCTTGCTGGTTTTCTTTGCAACATTGAGATATGAACTTCTGACCTGTGTCTTCAGCCAGGTGCAGGATGAGGTGTTACCATGGTAACAGGCAGAGAGGGCAGAGGGGGATGGTTGAAGTTTTTGTGACTTTGAAAATAATGAAAGGTAGAAGTAATTGAAATGTTAGTTTGATTTTGAATTTGTGTGGGAAGAAATTTGAGTGGTTATGTACATGAATATGGGTTTGAAATGAGAGGGAATCTGTGCCATTAATCGGAGGCTACAGTGACAGAAGCATTATTCAGAAATTCTGCATAAGAAAATCTGATTTGTGACTGCCACTGTTCTAAATCTTCAAAAGCATTTTTAAAGGTGAGCCTCTAAATCTGTTTCACTGTCCTTATTTTTTCTCTCTCACTGTTTTCTTTTCTTTCCACTACTCTTCATTTTCTTTCCTCTCTCTTTCTATAAATGATTTCCTCTCACTTACTACTTTTTACTTTCTCTTATTATGTTTTTTTTCCTTACTCCTCTTCCCTCATCCTGATATCTAATCCCTCACTGTTACTGCTTTTCATTCACTCTCAGTACTTTTTCCTTATTCTCCCTCCTCACTTTCTTTCCTTCAACTTTCGTTCTTGACTTCCTCACTTCATCTCAGTTATTCATTTTCATTTATTCGTTCTTTTTACTTTTTCCCTCTTTTTCTTCCTTACAACTGATAGAATTTTCAGATTGTCACCTTGTAGTTTTGTAACAATTTTTGGTATACTGTAGAAATGCCATAGAAAATGTTTTAAGAGCAGATAGTAATTATTTTACTGATTTGCAAGCTATACTGTCATGTGTCTAAGATCACACTGTGAGTCAAGCTTGATTTTAAATGAATCTGGGTGAATAATTTGCTTAGTTGATGTGTTTAAAAATATGGGAATACATGTAGTCTTGAAGTTAGTTAGGCTTTAGGATATGTACTGCTAGAGAATCTTAGGCAGCATGTCTGTCAGACCTCTTAGTTCCCAAATAGGCTCTGTGCTGTGCAATAAAGATCCAGGATGTGCTGTTGAAATGAAAAAGGAATGTTATGTCTTGCTTATATATATATGGTCTGTTTGTTGCCAGTAGAGATGGTGAGATGGTATGAGCATAGACACAGATAGTGCAAGCAGACACAGACATGGTAGATTACATGTAAAATCCTGGTGAAAAACTTTAAAAGTGCTCATTTTACTAAAACCATTTATCACAGTCATTTTTTTAAGACAGAGAACACAGCCCATGTGTTGAATATTAGACAGATTTGGTGGCATGAGCTGGAAGCCATTTTGTATTTCTGACATCCATTTTCTTCTCCATGTGCTCTCTCCGACCTTTCTGTTAACTGACCTTGTAGCCTGTCTAGAGACAAACTATGTTTAACATACTCCACTTCACACATGCCCAGAAGGGCCTAACTAACAGAATGCACCTACTTCGCTAGTATAACTGTCAGACTATTTTGGCCAGGATCACAGAGAGTGTCTGGGTGAAAGAAAGAATTATATTTGCACGTTTTTGTTTAATCTGTAAAGATGGTGCAGAGAGACGTTGAGTTGGTATGAGCACAGACACACATAGTGCAAGCAGAGACAGACATGGTAGGTTACATGTACCATCCTGGTCAAGCTTGTTTTTAGATGAATCTATCTGAATAATTTGTGTTTACAAATCTGTAAATGATGTATTTTTGAACTGTAGTATAAGTTATTTCTATGTAGCATGTAACATGGTAATGAAATTAGTGCTTTTTTGGTTTTTTTAGTGTTTGGTGCTCAAATCAAAGATTCTGGAGTGTGATTGAGAGTGATTTGAATCTTCAAAACCATTTATAAAGGTGAATTGCTAATTTGTAAAGGGGATCTATTTTTGTGCAGTTTAAGATAATAAGAAAAATATTTCTCACTGTTTACAGCATTTCTTCGCTGTTGTACCATTTTATCTTCTGTGTGTACCATGTCTGTGTTTGCTTGCACTATTTATGTATGTGCTCATACCATTTCACCGTCTCTCGGCACCATCTTTTTTGTGACTGCTCCATGTGTTCCTGTGCTTGCAGCCCTGCATCATCTATCCTCTGCCTGTAACAGTTTAGTCTCTGCCTACGTTATTTCATTTTTTATGTGCATCTCTCTCTACCTCTGCCTGTACCATCTGTCTGCACCCTTTCATGTGCATTTGCAGAGGCCTATTATGATATGGCTGCTGGTGTGTGTTACACAGTGCTACCATGATAAATCGTTTCCCTTTCTGTCTGTAGTTTCGCACACTCTGCTTGTATTATTTTCTCTCTGTCTTCTCTATCTCCGCCTCTTTGTGCTGAATTTAGCCTTTGCATGTAATATTTCAATGTCTGTTTCCAGCATTTCTTCTCTGTTGTGCCATTTTATCCTCTGTGTGTACCATGTCTGTGTCTGCTTGCACTATATGTGTCTGTGCTCATACCATCTCACCGTCTCTCTGCACCATCTTTTTTGTGACTGCTCCATCTGTTCCTCTGCTTGCAGCACTGTACCATCTATCCTCTGTCTGAAACAGTTTAGTCTCTGCATGCGTTATTTCATTTTTTATCAGCAACATTTCTCTATATGTGCCTGTCCATTTGTCTGCACCCTTTCATATGCATTTGCATAGGTCTATTATGATATGGTTGCTGGTGTGTATTAGAAAGTGCTACCATGTTAAAACTTTTCCCTCTCTGTCTGTAGTCTCACATCCACTGCTTGTACCAATTTCTCTCTATTTCTACTATCTGTCCCTCTGTGGGCTAAATCACGTAAACCATGGACTGTGTCATGATTTAGGCGAGATAGTTGTAGAAAGTTCAATGCAGTATGTATCTCAGGCCTCTTAATTTTCAAATTGTGTTCAAGCTGTGCAATTTAGATGCCGGGTGTGCTGTTGAAATGCAAAAGCAACTGTCTCTGTAGCAAGTAGTAATCATTTCAGTGAATTTTCCTTTGTACATTCTGAGTCCCACCTTCACTCTCTACACAACTTGAACATCAGTTTATTGTGTTAAACCTAGAAATTCCATCCCTAGAAACAAATTATAAACTCTTTCAACAAATTATAAACTCTTTCAACAGTTCTACAGTCCGGAAAACCCTGAAACAACACTCACAGTAAGACCCCCTTTGACTGTAGTAATTACTTTACTAAATTGCAAGGGATAGTGTTATGTGTCTAAGATCACAGTGTGAGTCTGTTTTCATTTAGGAGGAAGGTGGCAGATTGATTTGCGTAGTTCGTGTGTTTAAAAGTATGGGAAAATCAAAAAAATCAAATAAAAAATATATGTACTTATAAAATTGATAAAGGTAGTTTTTTATTATCTATTAGTGAAAATGATATAATTAAGTGTTTATATTTTTTTGCAAGGACCAGCAACATTATCATATTGGTGCAATGGAAGAGCATCAAGAGAACGTTGCGGTGAATTTTGAGATCTCATGCAAATTAATAGAGGATGTCAAAGATGGACCTTTTCCAGAGGAAATTGATACTGAAACTGAAGATTTCTATGATGAGAGTTTGGACAGTGTTTTTGTGGAAGCGGTAGAAGATTTTGAATTTGAAGATGTAAATTTTGTATTTGATGAAAATGAAATACTGGACTAAGTCATGTTGGAAGTTTTATTGCAATATGAAATGTTTGATGAATACGTTTATAATTTATAACTAAAAATTATTCGAATTAGTTTTTTTGTAGTATTGTAATAATTTGGATCGCTGATGTGTTTAATAAAAATGAGAATAGATATTCTGATGAAGTGTGTTAGGGTCGGAACTATTAATCCCACTATGACCCCCTACACTGCCTGAAAACCACTGTACTGTTCTTAACCCTGAAATATTATTCTCAGCAAATAATTCTATAATGTTTAAACAGCAATGCACGGCCATAAAGTCAGAAACAGCACTCACTACATGATTTCCTACTCTGTCCAGAGACTGTTGCTATGCCTTAATTTTACTTATAAAGTGAACCAGTGTTTACATTATTTAGTGGTTATAATTTCTATGTAGTATGTTAGTAGTGGTCTATAACATTTTTTTTCTTTCTTCACAACAGATTGTAATTTTCTACAGAAAGAAAAATCAACATGCCGAACAAGAATGAAAAAAGAAAAAAATATACACAGACTTACTTTTCCAAAAAAAAACAATTAGAAGATTTACGTAATCAACAAAGTACGGACAAAAAGAAGAGTGTTCCTGGTAAGACAACCAAGGATTTCATAAAGAAATTAACTCAAAGAAAAAAAAGTTTGAATAATATGGAAAATGAAAAACACTTGTCAGTATCTACAAGGAGAAATCAGAGAAAAAAGCAAAATGTTTCCCAACTATGTGGTGATCAAATTGTTTATAATAATAGACGTACTAATCAGTTTGCGCAAATCAGGGAGCGCATGTTTTATAACAGAGTTGTTTCGAATTTATTAAAAAATGTAATGATTTCTAAAAGGAAAGTAGCTTTTTATAAGAAAAAATATATATTGAGAATTTATTGAATGCGCGTTTGATACAAAAAATAAGTTGTTTGTTTTAGTAATTAATAGAATAAATACACTCAATTAGGCAATCAATGTCTTAAAAGCTAAGAGTACAGGCAAAATAAAAATAAATAGAAGTAATTTTTGTAATGTTTTTTCTGGAAAATGGAAGCATAGTTCAAGTTGTGAGCCATTTTTTAATGAAGAGAGTTACTTTCAGAGTAATGATTTGCTGCATGCAGTTGACACCAGTGGTCGAGCATATGAGGTGAAGGACGGTTGTCCTATTGAAAAAGAGAAAATTGTGCCTAGAAATGCAGAAGAGGTGATAGCTGATGAAGTTTAAGGGAGACGTACTAAGGCTCCAGTGTACACTTGGAATTGTAGTAGTATTTGTAGTGTCCGACAGGATTCAATTGATTTTTTTCGCAATTTCTTACGTAAGTATGCTAAGAAAAGTCTTAAACAAAAGGTTAAAATGTTGCAAGAATTAGACCCTTGCAGAGTGAGAGAAAAAACAGGTCTGCAAGGGCATTCTCTGGCTTGTCGTTCTAAAAAAGTATGCCAGAGTCTTTTTCACCATTTCAAGATGTTAGCAGTGCATCATACCGAAGTGAGGAAATTAGTGAGAAGGTTGTATTATGCAAAAAGTCCAGTACTGGAGCTCAAACAGTTAAATAGTGCTCTTTTGCATGGATTTGAATTAGATGTTAAGAACATCTGTGAAGAAATTGAGGTTAGTTACTTTGGTCCAGAAGAAGACAGTGCAGAGACTGATACAGTAATAGAAGGAAATGTGGTAGAAAATGTACAGAATTTTAATACAGAAACTTTTGAACAAGAAATAACAAAGTTTAAGGTCATTTCAGGTGAAAAGCCGAACTTTTCTTGTGTGTGTTGTCGACACACTCATTACAAAAATCAAACTAGGTTAGTTGATTTATATTTAAAAAGTGAAGAGGAAAATAATAGTGAGTGAAAGATTTTGCAACTTATTTGTTGGTAGAAAATTGTTTTGATTTGGGTTCTGATCAAATTATTTGTAAATATTGTTATAATAAATTAGATGAAAATAGAATGCCTGCTAGAGCTGTACATAATAATCTTGAGTTGGTAAATATTCCATCTGAACTGATGGATTTAAATACTTATGGGACTATTCTGATTCAATGTGTGCATCCATTTCAGGCTATTGTTCGTATGGAGCCCAAGACAGGGAAATTGAATCCTTCAGATTTACAGAGAGGATTAAAGGGAAGAGTTGTATATTTGCCTCTTGATTTAAAGAAAAACATTGAGACAATTGGTGTTGAAAATGTGGAAGAGGAACCTCTAGTTATTCTAGTTAATGGCGTGCCTACAAAGAGTAAGAAAATCTGGCAAGATTTAGTGGATGTTAGAAAAGTCAAAAAGGCAACGTTGTATTTGGTCAAAAACAATCAATACTATAAAAATGTATACGTAGGAGAAGAGGAAACAATTGGAGAAGAGGATAATGATTTGTCAGCTGGACAAATTGAAAAAGTGGATGTGTCCAGAAGTGAAGAAATTTATGAACATTATAGTGTTCATCCACTGCATTCCAAAGAAGCAATGGGGAATGCTATTGAATTATTTCAGATGAAAAAAGCAAAAGGAAGTCCCATTAGTGTATGGGAAGAAAGCTTGTAAGCTCGTTGTTTTCCTCAGTTATTTCCAACAGGTGAAGGTGCACGATATGATGACCGACCTATACAGATTCCTGCATCAGAATACAAGACATCAAGATTATATGCAGAAGATCCGAGGTTCCGTCAATGTATTCCATATTTGTTTCATCTTCTGTTTGAGAGTGACTTGTCTGGACTTTCTTATGCAGTGAACCATATACTAAAAGGTGGAGTACATCTGCAAAATGTTTCGGCAAAGGACTTTATGGATAAAGTCCAACAGAAAGACAGTGTTTTGGAATCTCAGCTAATTAATCTCATGGCATGTCAGCATGGTACTAACGAGTATTGGTACCGTCGTCATGTGGATTTGAAATGTATGCTAAGAAAATTAGGAGCTCCTACATGGTTTCTTATTCTAAGCTGCGCTGAGTATGCTTGGGAAGATTTACTTGAATTTCTTCGAGAGGCAAATGCAAACATAGAAAATATAGAGTACAAGACCCCTGGAGAACTGTGCTCTTTGGGTCCAGTTAATGTATGCAGGTATTTTAATCATAGATTTGAAGCTATGATGTCTTTTATTACAAACAAAATAAAACCTCCTCTTGGCGAGGTTCTGGATTTCTTCTGGAGAAAAGAGTATCAAGCGAGAGGTACTCCTCATATTCATATGCTATTATGGATCAAAGATGCTCCCAAATTTGGAACAGACTCAGATGACACTGTAATGTCTTTCATTGAAGAATATGCAACATGTGATATACCCAAAAGTACAAAAGATAAGGACTTAAGAGGAAAAGTCTTACGATTTCAAAGCCATCGTTGTTGCAAATACTGTCGACGAAAGTTCAAATCAAAGGATAAATTCTATACCAAATGTCGTTTTGGATTTCCACGACCAGTAATTTCAAAAGGAAGAGTGAATAATTTTATGTCATCTTTGCGACATACTGTTACAAGAAGATCACCAAAAAATACCTACAATTTAAGAAGAAGTGAAGAATCAAAATACATAAATGACTATAACCCAGTCATTTTGTCCATGTGGAATGCTAACATGGATATTCAATATGTTGCAGACAACTCTATTGCTGTGGCTCGATATGTAACATCTTACATCACCAAATCTGAAAAGATGGAACTAAAGGAAATGTGGGAAGAAATTTCTCATGAAAAGAGCCTAAGTAAGAAATTGTATAGCTACAGTTTGAAGATGTTGTCTCATCGAGAAATTGGAGCATATGAATGTTCTGAATGATTATCATCTGCAAGTCTATATGCAAAATCTAGAACAATCATTTGGGTGAGTTTAGGTCTTGCAAGAACATGAAACCGAGTTTTGAAACCTGTTCAAGAAATTGAATATTTAGCAGAGAAAGAACCAAACAGTACAGACATTCTGAAGACAAACATGTTGGATACATACTATCCAAATAGAAGTAATCAGCTTGAAAACGTTTGTCTGTATGAAGTACTGCAAAGCTACACTTTTAAAAGGAATATTACAGAAGATATCGATAAAGGTGTATATGCTGTGATTGGATGTGAAGGATGTCTGGTGAAACAAAAAAAAGGACATTTGATTAATCACCGAAAAGTTGCGAAACTCCTGACAAAAGGGAATTTTACTATTTAGCTCTTTTGCAACTCTTTAAGCCATGGCGTACAGAAGAGGAACTTCTTGGAGACTTTGACAGTTATGAAGATTCATTCAATGCATCTAAAAATAGTATAGAATGTCCTGTTTTTAGTAATTATCTGAAAATGTTGAACGACGAAATACAGCAAGAAGCAACAATTGCAGCGGAGATTGCTAGAGACAGTTCTCAAGACAGTCAAAGTTCTGCTTCGTTGAGTCAAGATCCACTAGGACAACCAATTATCCAAAATGAAGCAGCCACTGCCATGGATGAGGTGGAAAGAGCAATGGAACACGCTCAAGAGGATGTAATAAACTTAGAAAAATTGGAAAAACAACTAAATCTTGAGCAAAAACAAATATATGATGAAGTGACAGAGCAGATTGAGCATGGTTTACGTCATGAGAAAAAAGAATGCTCATGTATGTCATTTCAACCTGTCCAACTATACGTGAGTGGAGAAGCCGGAACAGGTAAAAGTTTTCTAATTAAAGGAATGGCAACATATCTACAACAAAGAAGTGAGTCGCCACTCTCCAGTGTTGTCACTGCTCCAACTGGGTTGGCTGCACACAACATTAAAGGGATTACTTTACATTGTTTATTGATGCTGCCAGTAGAACATGAAAATAAATTAGAATACCACAAGCTATCTGGAGAAGCTTGTTGTGAAGTTTCTAGAGTCCTTAAAAAAATGAAACTTCTCATTATTGATGAGGTAAGCATGGTATCAAATTTAATGCTTGCCTTTGTGCATTTAAGAATACAACAAATCCTTAAAACAGAGTATGATGTGTTATTTGGAGGCAAACACGTCATCGTTTTTGGAGATCTACTGCAGCTAACTCCTGTGAAAGGACAGCTAGTATATAAAACAGTTACACATGAAGACACCCGAAGGTGCCTGGGAAGTATTGGAAATGTTAATATATGGTCGCATTTTCAAATATACAGAACTCATTCAAAATATGCGACAGGCAAAGGATGCTGATTATGGAAATATTCTTCAAGATATAAGAATTGGAAAACTAAGTGACCATGCCAAAGAAGCTTTACAGGCACGATTACTTTCAAATTTGTTTCCAAATGAAAATGTTGTGGCAGAGACTATATATAGTAAAGTGGAAGAAGATAAGTCAGTTATATGCTTGATGCCAACTCTACAAGAATGTTCAACCTTCAATGAAACAATGTTAAAGTTAGAAAATCAAGAAATTAAGAAACTGGAAGCTAAAGATAGAATAGAGCATGAAGGAAGTACTATTATTTTGTCAGAAAGGTTGAAGTTAAAATTGGATTCTTTAGAGAAATCAATATCTAAAACTGCTGGTTTAGAAAATAATCTGTATGTATGTTTAAATTGTCGGATTATTTTACGAAGAAATTTACATGTGGAAAGAGGTTTGGTGAATGGAGCAATGAGTAAAGTTGTTGGTTGTGTGAATTACCCAAATAGAGATGAGATTGAATTTTTAAAAATCAAATTTGATGGAATTGAAGAGGTACAACAAGTCAGTCGTTGTTCAAATCGATTTTTGCTTGTGAAAGATTTATATGTCCGACGAAAACAGTTTCCTGTTTGTTTGGCATATGCGGTGACTATTCATAAATCTCAAGGATTAAGTATAGATAGTGCTTTGGTAAATATTGGAAGTACTGTGTTCAAAGAGGGTATGGCCTATGTTGCTTTATCTCGAGTTAGAACTTTATCTGGATTGTATCTGATTGATTTTGATGAGACAAAGATTAGTGCAGATCTAAATTGTGTGAAGGAGTATAACAGGTTAAGAAGAGAATATGCTCCAAGTTTACCTCAATATCCTTTATTTGAAAAGCGTGTGGTAGGACGAAAAAGAAGATATGAGAAAAAATGTAGTGAAGTGGTAGAGAAAAGAAAAAAAGTAGATGAACCTGTGATTGGAAGCAAAAAGAAAAGGATACTACTGAAGAGGTTGTTGGATTTCAGTTTGAAAACAGTTCTGGTATCAACTGCTATGCAAATATAGTGGTTAATGTTTTTTTTTTTCTTGAAACTTTACAGCAACAGATTGTTGAAAATCGGGACCAAACATTTTGTTGTTTATTGAATTCGGTGTTTGAGGAATGTAGCAGTGATAACACTAAAATAGAAAATGTTTTTGATATTCGAAAAGTTTTAGACATATGTGCTGGACTAAATCAATTTTCTCAGAATATTCAGCAAGATTGTCAGGAATTTCTAATGTATATGCTTGCTGTTTTACAAGATGTAGGTGTAGATATTGATAGTCTTTTTGGCCTTTCTAATAAATGGCAACATGAGTGCGACAATTGTTCGTTTTCAAGTAGTACTGACATACACACTGAAAGATTTATATATTTAACATTACCAGACTGTAAAGCAGTGTCTTTCAATAATCTAGTTAGAGAAGCAAATCAAAACATGGTCTGTTCTCAATGTAACTCAGAAATGTTATCAACATTATTTATCCGAAGATATGGACAGTATGTAATTTTAATGCTCCAACGATGCAGACCTGATGGAACAAAATTGACAACTTCAATTATAAATTTTGTGGCTTCTCAACTATCAATTTCTGGAAGAACTTTTGTAACTGTAGCAATTATCTTTCATGATAGTCCTTCTACAACATCAGGACATTACACAGCGTATTTAAAATCTCCAAAAGGCTGGACACACTGTAATGATACTCAATTGACTTTTAAAAAACGTTTGCCTTTTGACTTAGCAAATTCTTACCTAGTGTTTTTGCAACCCAAATTTTAGGAAAATTAATTGGCCTAGGAAGATTACTGCTGTTAAGAAAGAATACTCTGTTGTTCAGAATTAGTTTGTGAGTGAGGGTGACCAAATTATAATAAAAAACTTTTATTTGAGATAGTGATAGCATCAGGTAGAGGTTTTACTAATGTTAGATGGTAGAGAACACGTTGGAACTTTTGATTCTAAAGGTCGGGAAAAGAAAGGTTAAGAGTACAATTAAGTAATTTTCAAACTAAGGACTTTACACATACTGTTTGGCCGTGAGGAGAAGTATCTCAGAACAAAATGACTACTTCGGGAAAATGTTGTTAGAACATCCTTGTATGTAAGTTTATTTAGAGGGTATAAAAAATAAATGATATTGTTTTATTACTTTGTGATTTTTGGAGATGTAGCATACTTAAACAAGAAATTGCGAATTAGAGAAAAACATTTAAGATATGTTTTTTCGAATATTTACATTATGTATTGAAATATTGTATGTTTTTTTTAAACACAATCTTTTTGATTGTGTTTTTTTTTTCCCGCTGTCATATGATGAGTAGTATTGCACTCACTGTTCTAAGTGAAATTCAATACATTCTGAGAACAGCAAAATAAAATAATTAAAATATTGTACAAATTATTTTGTATTTGTATTGCGAAATATACATTATAACTGAATTGTTTCTTCTCTTCCACAGATATTATATTTATAAGGTAAGTACGACAAACAAACAAAAACTTTTTTAAGAGTCTCTTACTTATCTTTCTCTCTTTCCTCACCCTTCTATCACTTCTGTCACTGTCACTGCCTTTCACTCAATCTAAGTCATATTCTCCCATTTCATATTTTCTTCTCTGTTCATCATTGTCATTCCCTTTCTCCTGCTCCTATTTCCTAAGTTTCACTTATTTTCTTTTGCTCACTCCATCTGTCAATCCCTTGCCCTTATTCCCCTTTCTTCAATGTCTTTTGCTAATTTTCATAACTTGAGTCTCTCACTTTTTTCACTCCATTTCTCTCTTCCTCTCTTTCTTTTTCTCACTCAGTCTAACCACTTCATTTGCTTTCAGTCACACACTCTACCTCTCTTTGTCTTTCACTTACTCTCTTTCTATCTCTCTCTGTCATCCTTCCTCTCTTTTCCTTTCTATTTTTTCACTCATACTTTCTTTTGTATTATGAAATATATATTATAACTCAATGTTTTCTTTTCTTCCATAGATAGTATATAGAAAATATATTATAAAGTTGTCATTATTTATAAGGTAAGTTTCACAAACAAAAAATATTTTTTCATCAGTCTCTTACTTTTCTTTCTGTCTTTCACATTCTTTAATATTAGTTTTTCTAACCTTCTTTTACTGATCTTACTCACCTTGTCTTGTTTTTATTACTGCCCTTCATTCACCTCTACTCTCCAAAAGTACTCTTCCTTCACGATTGTCTGTTTCTTACTTATGTTTCCTTTTTCCTTAATCACTTCCGTGTGTTGCTGTATCGCTCAATCTCTTCTCACTCCCCCCTAACTTTCTTTCTATTACATCATCCCTCAGTGACCTTCAGTCACTCCACTTCTTTCATTCCTTCACTCCATTTTGTTCACTACCCTTCCATAATTCCCTTTCTCACTATATTTTGCTTCCTCCATCTCTAAATCTCTTCCACAATTTTAGTCACTATAACTCAATTTTTCTCTAACTCACTCCCCACTTCTCATTTTCACTTACCTCCCGTTTATCATCCTCATACCCATTCCCTCACCATCACTCCACTTCTCTTAACCTTCACTCCCCTTACCCTACTCTATTTCCCTCTCTCCATCCCTTACACTCCTTCCCTGTCTCTGCCCCGCTCCCCTTCTCTCACTCACCCTCCCTCACTCTCTTTCTCTTAGTGCCCTTCCCTTACTTGTTCACTCCTCTTAACTCACTCCCCTACCCTTAGTCCCTTTCTTTTAGTCACTGTTTGTCTCACCTTTCCTCACTCATCATACTCTCTTTTCCTCACTCACCATACTCTCCTTTCCCCACTCATTCCCTCTGTCCCTTCCTCTCCTTCACTCAGTCATTTTAGTCATTCATTTATACACTACACATTCTCTCCCTCTCTCTCTCCCTCACCCTTTCTTTCTTTCACTTTCTGTTTCCTTCACTCCTACTTTCTTTTGTATTGTGAAATATATATTATAACTCCATTTTTTCTTGTCTTCCACAGATACAATATAATTTGTCATTATTTATAAGGCAAGTATGACAAATAAAAAATATCTTTTCATCACTCTATTATTTCTTTTTCTCTTATTTCCTTTCTTCACTCTCTCTCTTACTCACCTTCCTTTTGTTTATGTTAGTCCTCTTCCATCATTCTATTTACTCCTCTATATTCACCTTTACATTCCTTCTCTCACCATCAGTACTCTTCCTTCACCCTGAAGTACCTCATCCAACTCCCTCTTTCCCCTCTCTGTCCCTCACTTCTCTTTCCTATCTTCCTCCATCACTACCCTTGTCTTGCTGTATTGATCAGTCTCTTCTCACTCTCCCGTTACTCATCATCCCTCAATCTCTTTCAGTCTGTGCACTTCTTTCACTCTCTTTCCCTCACTTCATCCGTCAGTCCCTTTCCCTTTCTTCTTTCCTCATTTACTTTTGCTAACTCCCTTTCATTTAGTCTCTCACTTCTTTCACATCATTTCTCTCTCTCTCTCTCTCTCTCTCCCTTTGTCTCACTCAGTCGAATCACTTCATTTCCTGTAAGTCACTTGCTATCGCTCTCTTTCTCTCTCACTTTCTCTCTCTCTTTCTCTCTCCCTCACCCTTCCTCACTTTCCGTTTCTGTTTCCTTGAATTCTACTTTTTTTTCTATTACAAAATATATATTATAACTACATTTTTTCTTTTCTTCCACAGATAGCATTTTTTTTTTTAAATATACTATAAAGTTGTCATTATTTTTAAGGTAAGTTTGCCAAACAAAAAATACTTTTTCATCACTCACTTACTTTTCTTTGTGTCTTTCCCATTCTTTAATCTCTCTCTTACTAACCTTCCTTTACTCATGTTACTCACCTTTTCTCGTTGTGATTAGTGCCCTTCATTCACTTCTGCACTCCTTTTCTCACCAAAAGTATCTTCACTCACCATAACTGACCTTGTGTAACTCTCTCTTTCCACTGTTTGTCTCTCACTTCTGTTTTCTATCTTCCTCAATTACTACCTTGTATTGGTGTATTGCTCAATCTGTTCTCACTCCCACCTTACTCTCTTTCAAATACATCATCTGTCACTGATCTTCAGTCACTCTACTTCTTACACTCCTTCACTCCTTTTTGCTCACTCTCCTTCCTTTATTCCCTCTTTCACTCCCCTTTCCTCCATCCATGTGTAAATCTCTTCCTCTGTCTTAGTCACTATAACTGTTTTATTCTTTCACACTCCCTCAGTCTCCTTCTGTTTGTCTCTTTCACTTTCTCTCTCTCTCTTCATTTTTTTCCTTTTCTTTTGTCTCTTTACATAAATACTTGTCTTTCACTAACTTCTTTTTCGTTTCTCTTAAAATGTTTCTTTTTTAATCTCTGACCTCCCATTACACTTATATCCATTCTCTCACTGTCACTGCTCTTCACTCAATCTGAGTTGTGTTGTCCCATTTCATGTTTTCCTCTCTGTGCATCACTGTCATTCCCTTTCTCCTGCTCTCATTTCCTAGCTTTCCATCATTTTCTTTCGCTCATTCCATCTGTCAATCCCCTTCCCTTATTCCCCTTTCCTCAACCTCTTTTTCTAATTTTTATTCTTTTACTCTCTTACTTCTTTCAGTTCATTTCTTTCTCCCTCTCTCCCTTTGTCTCACTTAGTGTAATCACTTCATTTCTTGTAAGTCACTTGCTCTCCCTCTCTTTCTCTCTCACTCTCTCTCTCTCTTTATAACTCCCTCACCCTTCCTCTCTTTCTCTTTCTGTTTCCTTCACTCCTATTTTCTTTTATATTATGAAATATATATTATAACTACATTTTTTCTTTTCTTCCACAGATAGTATATATATTTTTTTAAAATATACTATAAAGTTGTTATTATTTATAAAGTAAGTTTGACAAACAAAAAATACTTTCTCCTCAGTCTCTTACTTTTCTTTCTCTCTTTCACATTCTTTAATCTCTCTCTTACTAACTTTCATTTACTGATCTTACTCTCCTTTTCTTGTTGTCATTACTGCCCTTCATTCACCTCTACACTCCTTTTCTCTCCAAAAGTACTCTTCCTTCACCATAACTGACCTTGTCTAACTCCCTCTTTCCACTGCCTGTCTCTCACTTCTCTTTCCTATCTTCCTCAATCACTACCTTGTGTTGCTGTATCGCTCAATGTGTTCTCACTCTCCCCTTACTCTCTTTCTATTACATCATCCCTCACTGACCTTCAGTCACTCCACTTCTCTCACTCTTTCTCTTCCTTTTCCACACTCCCCTTACTTTATTGTCTCCCTCATTCTCCTTTCCTTCATCTGTCTCTAAGTCTCTTTCTCTGTCTCAGTCAGTATAACTGATTGACTCCTTCACACTTCTTCACTCTCTCTTTGTTTGTCTCTCTTACTGTCTGCCTCTCTCTCCACCAGTCTTCCTTTTCTTGTCTCTCTCATTCCATAAATTCTTCTCTCTTACTCACTACTGTTTCCTGTCTCTTAATATGCTTCTTTTTCTCTCCCTGTCACTGCCCTTCACTAACTCCCACTCATCTTCTCCTACTTCATATTCTTATCTCTGTGCATCACTCTTATTCTCTTTCACCTGCTTCTATTCTCTCAGACCCCCTTACTCTCTTTCCCTCACCCGATCTGTCATTCCTCTTCCCTTACTTCATTTTTCTCATTCACGTTTGCTAACTCCTATTCGTTTAGACCCCCACTCACCTTCACTCCATTTAACTCTCCCTCTCTTTGTCTGTGTCACTCAGTCTAACCGCCTCACTCCCTCTCACTCACTTGCTCTCCTTCTCTTTCTCCCTCATTCTCCTTCCCTCACCCTCATACCCTTTCTGTAACTGTCACTGCCCTTTATTCACCGTCACTCCCCTTCCCCTACTACCTTTCCTCCTTTCTCTATGTCACCCCTGTTGTCTTTTCTGCTCTTTTTCCCTCACTCTCCCTCACTCTCCTTCACTCATTTAAATCCTCAGTCACATGCCCTCATTATGCTTTCCAAAGTCCCTCCATGTCCTCACTCAATTTCTGTCTCCCTCACTCCCCACTTCTCACTTTCACTTACCTCCCTTTTATCATCCTCATACCCTTTCCCCACCATCACTCCACTTATCTTACCTTCACTCCCCTTACCCTACTCTATTTCCCTCTCTCCGTCCCTTACACTCCTTCCCAGTCTCCGCCCCCGCTCTCCTTCTTTCACTCCCCCTCCCACACTCTCTTTTTCTTAGTGCCCTTCCCTTACTTTTTAACTCCCCTTAACTCACTCCCCTGCCCTTAGTCCCTTTCCTTTAGTCACTCTTTGACTCACCTTTCCTTACTCACTATACTCTCCATTCTTCACTCATTCCCTAAGTCTCTTCCTCCCCTACAATCAGTCATTTCAGTCATTCATTTATTCACTACACATTCATTCAAACAAATAATGACACATTGTGTTAGAAATACAGCTGTTTTTGGAGAAGTGAGTTAGTTCTGAAAATAACTTTTTTTTGTTTTGTTTTATATGTTTTTTTTCTTTTTTGAAAGTTTTATATATATTTTTTTTAAACGGGAACAGGAATCTTCAACTGCAAAACTGTTCAACAGGAACAAAATAAATCCAAACTTTAAAAAAAAATCATCTTCTCTGGGAGCGTTGGTGTTCATTAATTCTCCGCTCAATCAGAGTGAGGCTCTGCTCCCCATACACAATAATTTCAAAGCATTTGTTACATCTCATGTGGACTTTTGTGAAGAATGGTCTTAAGTCCATTTCTGCAGTGGATGGAGATGCAGGTGTTCCTGCTGATGATGTACTGGCCACAGCTGGTGGCATTTGTGTGGCAAGGGCTCTTGTTGATGCCTGTGCAAATTTCACAGGGTGCACTTGTCTAACATGCCTTATCATTGTGTGTATTGAGAAGGAGTATTTTTTGAAGGGTTTCCCCTTGAGAGAAAAGTGCCACATATAGTGCATGTGACTTTCGGTGCATTCACTTTTTTGAGCCCTTCTGGTATAGTAAAAAATTTCCAAATGAATGATTCCTTCCCTTTTCTTGGAGGTAGGTGATATTCTTCCTCAGAATCAGAAGATAAATGCTGTCTTTCTGCCATTTCTGAAAATTCTCAGGAAAGCTGGAAAAGCTCCTTCTCCCACGAGAGTGAAACAGATAGTGAGGGAAGTGGGTGGGGTTTTTGAAGATTCTAGGACAGAAACTACTATGAACCAATCAAAAGTGTTGTTTTCGAGTTACATGACTTGACGTGCGCGCACGCCGCTTCAAAATGGCTTTTTGCCCGATTTTCATAAAAGTTACAAAACGTGAAAAGGAGGCAAGGTAGAGACACCCTGACCCCCTAGACCTTCTCAGGGGGTCCCAGAAGAACCCGACGGTTCAGTGATGTCATCAGTGATGTCATCAGTGATGTCACTGACCATGTCATGAATGATATAATATGTGACATCATCAGCAGTGGATTGGGGGCGCGCGAGTTATAGTGAGTACAACTCACTATAACGGGGGAATTTCAATGGTTTTGTATGACTAAAATGTACAGCTAACTATAACTGGTGTGAAACCTATGTTTTTTACAGTGAATATATATATATATATATATCAACGCTCCAAAGCATGCCGCACAACACAGTAAAGTTTTATTCCATTTTAAAGTGAATCAGAGGTGCCACGATCCAACGCGTTTCTGCCTATATCAAGCCCTTTAATTAGGTGTCATGGCATTCATCAGGACTGCAGGTAATCACTGTGCCAACAAAGAGTGTTCTAAATCATAGAAAAAGTAAATAAAGCCAGTAGCGATGAGAATTGCAATCATGCACCGGTGTCGGTGACCCTCTCGCTGTTGGTTCTTTGGCTTATCTCACTTGCACCAAGTCGGGTCACTGTATCAGTCTCCGTCATCAGTGACAGGCCCTGTCTGTACAAGCTCACCACTGGTTGGAATCACTATAACCCTGAATTTGTCTGTTCCGTGATGCTGACCAGAAGTGTGCCTACATGGACTGCATTGACGTAACCTGAAGTTAATTGGGCCTCATAGAGGGCCAGCTGTTGTAAGTCAGAAATGTGACCAGAGTGGACTGCATGTTGCATCAATCTACAGGATCTGCACAGTCCCAGCCACTGACCCCAATATCAATCATGTGGTGTCAGAGCTGCATTGACCTGTGCTTTAATTGTGACCTATACTGTTTTACCTGGTACCTGGGTTTTACTGTGAAAGCTACTAGTGATACTGTCTGTGCCTGCTTACAGACCATGAGGAGTGGCCTAGCATCTGCTGATCCTGGGACTGGAGCCTGAGTACTGACATACTTGCAGGAGGTGCATCTTCTTCCCAGAGGAAGGAGAAGGAAGAAACATGCGCCTCTGCTGACCATTACATGATGACTCACATTTGGGTGAATAGAGTAATACTGAGACTGTATAGACTGACCACACCATATCTGCATGAAAGGGTCTCAGTACACATGTCCTTGAAAGCTCATCATTTATACATAGAGGAATGTCAGAGGGTAGCAAGAGGAACATTGAGCCCTAAGTATGCTAACCCTATGCTATTACTTATTCATAACTATATTTTGTCATGTGTAATACTTCATTTCAAAGGTATTCAAGTACTTTATTTTGTGGAAATAGAAAAGCACTGGGCTGGAATATCAGTTATTGTGCTACTTTGTGATTGTTGAGTAAAGAGATTGACTTACCGTCCACACTACTCTCCTGAGAAAACTGTGATTGCTAGCTATCACTTCCACCGAGGTCAGTGCTAAGGAGGCTATGGATGGGCCATTTTTGCAGAGCCGTATTTGCACCATTGCCTCAAATGGGTTCTCTTAGATTGTTCAAGCCAAATGGTCGCTAATACAGAGTTGTCGCTTTTTGAGTTAGATAGAATTGATAGCTGCCTGGAGATGGAAGTAATTTCAGAATTTTACGATGAGCCACAATGTGGTGGTCAGAACAGAGATGATTCCTTTTGCCTATATAAACGATAAAGGGAGAACCATATGCAAGTCACTGAATCTGGTAGCAAAGTCAGTTGATTCGACTGGCGGAGCATCATTGTTGTCCATCAAGGCAGTTCACAAAAAAGTGAAGGTCTGGGAGATCCATATGGTGGTTCCATTTTTGCCCAGAGATACATGGTGACTTCTGTTGAAAACCCTAGCAATTCAACCTCGTAGGATTCTTCCTCTATTTCCTTCATAAGTTCTTTATCATGAGAGATTATCCCTATCAGTTTTGAGCTTGAACAGAGTCCCCCACTAAATTTGGCTACAATAAATCAGGAATAATGGAAACCTCTACAATACATTACATTGTTCTAAACAATAGAAGATTTAACAAAGGTTTTACCAAAAACCCTTCTCTAGGCATTCCATTCTTTTCTTTTGATTCCCAATGTGTTGACCAGATTGCAGGGGAAAGATAGGGAGATCATAATGATATTTCTTTTTTGCCCAGAGGTACATGGTTCCTTCTGTTGAAATCCCTAGCAATTCAGCTTCATTGGATTCTTCCTCTATATCCATCCCTACTGAAGATGTTACCTTGAAATACTTGAAAGGTCTCAGCCTTTTAGAGCCTTGAATCATTTATTAGTTATATTTGCACTAGCAGGTCCAGGTAGTACAGCATCTGCACCATGCCAAAGAAGCTTTACAGGCACGATTACTTTCAAATTTGTTTCCAAATGAAAATGTTGTGGCAGAGACTATATATAGTAAGGTGGCAGAAGATAAGTCAGTTATATGCTTGATGCCAACTCTACAAGAATGTTCAACCTTCAATGAAAAAATGTTAAAGTTAGAAAATCAAGAAATTAAGAAACTGGAAGCTAAAGATAGAATAGAGCATGAAGGAAGTACTATTATTTTGTCAGAAAGGTTGAAGTTAAAATTGGATTCTTTAGAGAAATCAATATCTAAAACTGCTGGTTTAGAAAATAATCTGTATGTATGTTTAAATTGTCGGATTATTTTACGAAGAAATTTACATGTGGAAAGAGGTTTGGTGAATGGAGCAATGAGTAAAGTTGTTGGTTGTGTGAATTACCCAAATAGAGATGAGATTGAATTTTTAAAAATCAAATTTGATGGAATTGAAGAGGTACAACAAGTCAGTCGTTGTTCAAATCGATTTTTGCTTGTGAAAGATTTATATGTCCGACGAAAACAGTTTCCTGTTTGTTTGGCATATGCGGTGACTATTCATAAATCTCAAGGATTAAGTATAGATAGTGCTTTGGTAAATATTGGAAGTACTGTGTTCAAAGAGGGTATGGCCTATGTTGCTTTATCTCGAGTTAGAACTTTATCTGGATTGTATCTGATTGATTTTGATGAGACAAAGATTAGTGCAGATCTAAATTGTGTGAAGGAGTATAACAGGTTAAGAAGAGAATATGCTCCAAGTTTACCTCAATATCCTTTATTTGAAAAGCGTGTGGTAGGACAAAAAAGAAGATATGAGAAAAAATGTAGTGAAGTGGTAGAGAAAAGAAAAAAAGTAGATGAACCTGTGATTGGAAGCACAAAGAAAAGGATACTACTGAAGAGGTTGTTGGATTTCAGTTTGAAAACAGTTCTGGTATCAACTGCTATGCAAATATAGTGGTTAATGTTGTTTTTTTTCTTGAAACTTTACAGCAACAGATTGTTGAAAATCGGGACCAAACATTTTGTTGTTTATTGAATTCGGTGTTTGAGGAATGTAGCAGTGATAACACTAAAATAGAAAATGTTTTTGATATTCGAAAAGTTTTAGACATATGTGCTGGACTAAATCAATTTTCTCAGAATATTCAGCAAGATTGTCAGGAATTTCTAATGTATATGCTTGCTGTTTTACAAGATGTAGGTGTAGATATTGATAGTCTTTTTGGCCTTTCTAATAAATGGCAACATGAGTGCGACAATTGTTCGTTTTCAAGTAGTACTGACATACACACTGAAAGATTTATATATTTAACATTACCAGACTGTAAAGCAGTGTCTTTCAATAATCTAGTTAGAGAAGCAAATCAAAACATGGTCTGTTCTCAATGTAACTCAGAAATGTTATCAACATTATTTATCCGAAGATATGGACAGTATGTAATTTTAATGCTCCAACGATGCAGACCTGATGGAACAAAATTGACAACTTCAATTATAAATTTTGTGGCTTCTCAACTATCAATTTCTGGAAGAACTTTTGTAACTGTAGCAATTATCTTTCATGATAGTCCTTCTACAACATCAGGACATTACACAGCGTATTTAAAATCTCCAAAAGGCTGGACACACTGTAATGATACTCAATTGACTTTTAAAAAACGTTTGCCTTTTGACTTACCAAATTCTTACCTAGTGTTTTTGCAACCCAAATTTTAGGAAAATTAATTGGCCTAGGAAGATTACTGCTGTTAAGAAAGAATACTCTGTTGTTCAGAATTAGTTTGTGAGTGAGGGTGACCAAATTATAAAAAAAAACTTTTATTTGAGATAGTGATAGCATCAGGTAGAGGTTTTACTAATGTTAGATGGTAGAGAACACGTTGGAACTTTTGATTCTAAAGGTCGGGAAAAGAAAGGTTAAGAGTACAATTAAGTAATTTTCAAACTAAGGACTTTACACATACTGTTTGGCCGTGAGGAGAAGTATCTCAGAACAAAATGACTACTTCGGGAAAATGTTGTTAGAACATCCTTGTATGTAAGTTTATTTAGAGGGTATAAAAAATAAATGATATTGTTTTATTACTTTGTGATTTTTGGAGATGTAGCATACTTAAACAAGAAATTGCGAATTAGAGAAAAACATTTAAGATATGTTTTTTCGAATATTTACATTATGTATTGAAATATTGTATGTTTTTTTTAAACACAATCTTTTTGATTGTGTTTTTTTTTCCCGCTGTCATATGATGAGTAGTATTGCACTCACTGTTCTAAGTGAAATTCAATACATTCTGAGAACAGCAAAATAAAATAATTAAAATATTGTACAAATTATTTTGTATTTGTATTGCGAAATATACATTATAACTGAATTGTTTCTTCTCTTCCACAGATATTATATTTATAAGGTAAGTACGACAAACAAACAAAAACTTTTTTAAGAGTCTCTTACTTATCTTTCTCTCTTTCCTCACCCTTCTATCACTTCTGTCACTGTCACTGCCTTTCACTCAATCTAAGTCATATTCTCCCATTTCATATTTTCTTCTCTGTTCATCATTGTCATTCCCTTTCTCCTGCTCCTATTTCCTAAGTTTCACTTATTTTCTTTTGCTCACTCCATCTGTCAATCCCTTGCCCTTATTCCCCTTTCTTCAATGTCTTTTGCTAATTTTCATAACTTGAGTCTCTCACTTTTTTCACTCCATTTCTCTCTTCCTCTCTTTCTTTTTCTCACTCAGTCTAACCACTTCATTTGCTTTCAGTCACACACTCTACCTCTCTTTGTCTTTCACTTACTCTCTTTCTATCTCTCTCTGTCATCCTTCCTCTCTTTTCCTTTCTATTTTTTCACTCATACTTTCTTTTGTATTATGAAATATATATTATAACTCAATGTTTTCTTTTCTTCCATAGATAGTATATAGAAAATATATTATAAAGTTGTCATTATTTATAAGGTAAGTTTCACAAACAAAAAATATTTTTTCATCAGTCTCTTACTTTTCTTTCTGTCTTTCACATTCTTTAATATTAGTTTTTCTAACCTTCTTTTACTGATCTTACTCACCTTGTCTTATTTTTATTACTGCCCTTCATTCACCTCTACTCTCCAAAAGTACTCTTCCTTCACGATTGTCTGTTTCTTACTTATGTTTCCTTTTTCCTTAATCACTTCCGTGTGTTGCTGTATCGCTCAATCTCTTCTCACTCCCCCCTAACTTTCTTTCTATTACATCATCCCTCAGTGACCTTCAGTCACTCCACTTCTTTCATTCCTTCACTCCATTTTGTTCACTACCCTTCCATAATTCCCTTTCTCACTATATTTTGCTTCCTCCATCTCTAAATCTCTTCCACAATTTTAGTCACTATAACTCAATTTTTCTCTAACTCACTCCCCACTTCTCATTTTCACTTACCTCCCGTTTATCATCCTCATACCCATTCCCTCACCATCACTCCACTTCTCTTAACCTTCACTCCCCTTACCCTACTCTATTTCCCTCTCTCCATCCCTTACACTCCTTCCCTGTCTCTGCCCCGCTCCCCTTCTCTCACTCACCCTCCCTCACTCTCTTTCTCTTAGTGCCCTTCCCTTACTTGTTCACTCCTCTTAACTCACTCCCCTACCCTTAGTCCCTTTCTTTTAGTCATTGTTTGTCTCACCTTTCCTCACTCATCATACTCTCTTTTCCTCACTCACCATACTCTCCTTTCCACACTCATTCCCTCAGTCCCTTCCTCTCCTTCACTCAGTCATTTTAGTCATTCATTTATACACTACACATTCTCTCCCTCTCTCTCTCCCTCACCCTTTCTTTCTTTCACTTTCTGTTTCCTTCACTCCTACTTTCTTTTGTATTGTGAAATATATATTATAACTCCATTTTTTCTTGTCTTCCACAGATACAATATAATTTGTCATTATTTATAAGGCAAGTATGACAAATGAAAAATATCTTTTCATCACTCTATTATTTCTTTTTCTCTTATTTCCTTTCTTCACTCTCTCTCTTACTCACCTTCCTTTTGTTTATGTTAGTCCTCTTCCATCATTCTCTTTACTCCTCTATATTCACCTTTACATTCCTTCTCTCACCATCAGTACTCTTCCTTCACCCTGAAGTACCTCATCCAACTCCCTCTTTCCCCTCTCTGTCCCTCACTTCTCTTTCCTATCTTCCTCCATCACTACCCTTGTCTTGCTGTATTGATCAGTCTCTTCTCACTCTCCCGTTACTCATCATCCCTCAATCTCTTTCAGTCTGTGCACTTCTTTCACTCTCTTTCCCTCACTTCATCCGTCAGTCCCTTTCCCTTTCTTCTTTCCTCATTTACTTTTGCTAACTCCCTTTCATTTAGTCTCTCACTTCTTTCACATCATTTCTCTCTCTCTCTCTCTCTCTCTCCCTTTGTCTCACTCAGTCGAATCACTTCATTTCCTGTAAGTCACTTGCTATCGCTCTCTTTCTCTCTCACTTTCTCTCTCTCTTTCTCTCTCCCTCACCCTTCCTCACTTTCCGTTTCTGTTTCCTTGAATTCTACTTTTTTTTCTATTACAAAATATATATTATAACTACATTTTTTCTTTTCTTCCACAGATAGCATATTTTTTTTTAAATATACTATAAAGTTGTCATTATTTTTAAGGTAAGTTTGCCAAACAAAAAATACTTTTTCATCACTCACTTACTTTTCTTTGTGTCTTTCCCATTCTTTAATCTCTCTCTTACTAACCTTCCTTTACTCATGTTACTCACCTTTTCTCGTTGTGATTAGTGCCCTTCATTCACTTCTGCACTCCTTTTCTCACCAAAAGTATCTTCACTCACCATAACTGACCTTGTGTAACTCTCTCTTTCCACTGTTTGTCTCTCACTTCTGTTTTCTATCTTCCTCAATTACTACCTTGTATTGGTGTATTGCTCAATCTGTTCTCACTCCCACCTTACTCTCTTTCAAATACATCATCTGTCACTGATCTTCAGTCACTCTACTTCTTACACTCCTTCACTCCTTTTTGCTCACTCTCCTTCCTTTATTCCCTCTTTCACTCCCCTTTCCTCCATCCATGTGTAAATCTCTTCCTCTGTCTTAGTCACTATAACTGTTTTATTCTTTCACACTCCCTCAGTCTCCTTCTGTTTGTCTCTTTCACTTTCTCTCTCTCTCTTCATTTTTTTCCTTTTCTTTTGTCTCTTTACATAAATACTTGTCTTTCACTAACTTCTTTTTCGTTTCTCTTAAAATGTTTCTTTTTTAATCTCTGACCTCCCATTACACTTATATCCATTCTCTCACTGTCACTGCTCTTCACTCAATCTGAGTTGTGTTGTCCCATTTCATGTTTTCCTCTCTGTGCATCACTGTCATTCCCTTTCTCCTGCTCTCATTTCCTAGCTTTCCCTCATTTTCTTTCGCTCATTCCATCTGTCAATCCCCTTCCCTTATTCCCCTTTCCTCAACCTCTTTTTCTAATTTTTATTCTTTTACTCTCTTACTTCTTTCAGTTCATTTCTCTCTCCCTCTCTCCCTTTGTCTCACTTAGTGTAATCACTTCATTTCTTGTAAGTCACTTGCTCTCCCTCTCTTTCTCTCTCACTCTCTCTCTCTCTTTATAACTCCCTCACCCTTCCTCTCTTTCTGTTTCCTTCACTCCTATTTTCTTTTATATTATGAAATATATATTATAACTAAATTTTTTCTTTTCTTCCACAGATAGTATATATATTTTTTTTAAATATACTATAAAGTTGTTATTATTTATAAAGTAAGTTTGACAAACAAAAAATACTTTCTCCTCAGTCTCTTACTTTTCTTTCTCTCTTTCACATTCTTTAATCTCTCTCTTACTAACTTTCATTTACTGATCTTACTCTCCTTTTCTTGTTGTCATTACTGCCCTTCATTCACCTCTACACTCCTTTTCTCTCCAAAAGTACTCTTCCTTCACCATAACTGACCTTGTCTAACTCCCTCTTTCCACTGCCTGTCTCTCACTTCTCTTTCCTATCTTCCTCAATCACTACCTTGTGTTGCTGTATCGCTCAATGTGTTCTCACTCTCCCCTTACTCTCTTTCTATTACATCATCCCTCACTGACCTTCAGTCACTCCACTTCTCTCACTCTTTCTCTTCCTTTTCCACACTCCCCTTACTTTATTGTCTCCCTCATTCTCCTTTCCTTCATCCGTCTCTAAGTCTCTTTCTCTGTCTCAGTCAGTATAACTGATTGACTCCTTCACACTTCTTCACTCTCTCTTTGTTTGTCTCTCTTACTGTCTGCCTCTCTCTCCACCAGTCTTCCTTTTCTTGTCTCTCTCATTCCATAAATTCTTCTCTCTTACTCACTACTGTTTCCTGTCTCTTAATATGCTTCTTTTTCTCTCCCTGTCACTGCCCTTCACTAACTCCCACTCATCTTCTCCTACTTCATATTCTTATCTCTGTGCATCACTCTTATTCTCTTTCACCTGCTTCTATTCTCTCAGACCCCCTTACTCTCTTTCCCTCACCCGATCTGTCATTCCTCTTCCCTTACTTCATTTTTCTCATTCACGTTTGCTAACTCCCATTCGTTTAGACCCCCACTCACCTTCACTCCATTTAACTCTCCCTCTCTTTGTCTGTGTCACTCAGTCTAACCGCCTCACTCCCTCTCACTCACTTGCTCTCCTTCTCTTTCTCCCTCATTCTCCTTCCCTCACCCTCATACCCTTTCTGTAACTGTCACTGCCCTTTATTCACCGTCACTCCCCTTCTCCTACTGCCTTTCCTCCTTTCTCTATGTCACCCCTGTTGTCTTTTCTGCTCTTTTTCCCTCACTCTCCCTCACTCTCCTTCACTCATTTAAATCCTCAGTCACATGCCCTCATTATGCTTTCCAAAGTCCCTCCATGTCCTCACTCAATTTCTGTCTCCCTCACTCCCCACTTCTCACTTTCACTTACCTCCCTTTTATCATCCTCATACCCTTTCCCCACCATCACTCCACTTATCTTACCTTCACTCCCCTTACCCTACTCTATTTCCCTCTCTCCGTCCCTTACACTCCTTCCCAGTCTCCGCCCCCGCTCTCCTTCTTTCACTCCCCCTCCCACACTCTCTTTTTCTTAGTGCCCTTCCCTTACTTTTTAACTCCCCTTAACTCACTCCCCTGCCCTTAGTCCCTTTCCTTTAGTCACTCTTTGACTCACCTTTCCTTACTCACTATACTCTCCATTCTTCACTCATTCCCTAAGTCTCTTCCTCCCCTACAATCAGTCATTTCAGTCATTCATTTATTCACTACACATTCATTCAAACAAATAATGACACATTGTGTTAGAAATACAGCTGTTTTTGGAGAAGTGAGTTAGTTCTGAAAATAACTTTTTTTTGTTTTGTTGTTTTATATGTTTTTTTTCATTTTTGAAAGTTTTATATATATTTTTTTTAAACGGGAACAGGAATCTTCAACTGCAAAACTGTTCAACAGGAACAAAATAAATCCAAACTTAAAAAAAAATCATCTTCTCTGGGAGCGTTGGTGTTCATTAATTCTCCGCTCAATCAGAGTGAGGCTCTGCTCCCCATACACAATAATTTCAAAGCATTTGTTACATCTCATGTGGACTTTTGTGAAGAATGGTCTTAAGTCCATTTCTGCAGTGGATGGAGATGCAGGTGTTCCTGCTGATGATGTACTGGCCACAGCTGGTGGCATTTGTGTGGCAAGGGCTCTTGTTGATGCCTGTGCAAATTTCACAGGGTGCACTTGTCTAACATGCCTTATCATTGTGTGTATTGAGAAGGAGTATTTTTTGAAGGGTTTCCCCTTGAGAGAAAAGTGCCACATATAGTGCATGTGACTTTCGGTGCATTCACTTTTTTGAGCCCTTCTGGTATAGTAAAAAATTTCCAAATGAATGATTCCTTCCCTTTTCTTGGAGGTAGGTGATATTCTTCCTCAGAATCAGAAGATAAATGCTGTCTTTCTGCCATTTCTGAAAATTCTCAGGAAAGCTGGAAAAGCTCCTTCTCCCACGAGAGTGAAACAGATAGTGAGGGAAGTGGGTGGGGTTTTTGAAGATTCTAGGACAGAAACTACTATGAACCAATCAAAAGTGTTGTTTTCGAGTTACATGACTTGACGTGCGCGCACGCCGCTTCAAAATGGCTTTTTGCCCGATTTTCATAAAAGTTACAAAACGTGAAAAGGAGGCAAGGTAGAGACACCCTGACCCCCTAGACCTTCTCAGGGGGTCCCAGAAGAACCCGACGGTTCAGTGATGTCATTTGAGATGTCATCAGTGATGTCATCAGTGATGTCACTGACCATGTCATGAATGATATAATATGTGACATCATCAGCAGTGGATTGGGGGCGCGCGAGTTATAGTGAGTACAACTCACTATAACGGGGGAATTTCAATGGTTTTGTATGACTAAAATGTACAGCTAACTATAACTGGTGTGAAACCTATGTTTTTTACAGTGAATATATATATATATATATATCAACGCTCCAAAGCATGCCGCACAACACAGTAAAGTTTTATTCCATTTGAAAGTGAATCAGAGGTGCCACGATCCAACGCGTTTCTGCCTATATCAAGCCCTTTAATTAGGTGTCATGGCATTCATCAGGACTGCAGGTAATCACTGTGCCAACAAAGAGTGTTCTAAATCATAGAAAAAGTAAATAAAGCCAGTAGCGATGAGAATTGCAATCATGCACCGGTGTCGGTGACCCTCTCGCTGTTGGTTCTTTGGCTTATCTCACTTGCACCAAGTCGGGTCACTGTATCAGTCTCCGTCATCAGTGACAGGCCCTGTCTGTACGAGCTCACCACTGGTTGGAATCACTATAACCCTGAATTTGTCTGTTCCGTGATGCTGACCAGAAGTGTGCCTACATGGACTGCATTGACGTAACCTGAAGTTAATTGGGCCTCATAGAGGGCCAGCTGTTGTAAGTCAGAAATGTGACCAGAGTGGACTGCATGTTGCATCAATCTACAGGATCTGCACAGTCCCAGCCACTGACCCCAATATCAATCATGTGGTGTCAGAGCTGCATTGACCTGTGCTTTAATTGTGACCTATACTGTTTTACCTGGTACCTGGGTGTTACTGTGAAAGCTACTAGTGATACTGTCTGTGCCTGCTTACAGACCATGAGGAGTGGCCTAGCATCTGCTGATCCTGGGACTGGAGCCTGAGTACTGACATACTTGCAGGAGGTGCATCTTCTTCCCAGAGGAAGGAGAAGGAAGAAACATGCGCCTCTGCTGACCATTACATGATGACTCACATTTGGGTGAATAGAGTAATACTGAGACTGTATAGACTGACCACACCATATCTGCATGAAAGGGTCTCAGTACACATGTCCTTGAAAGCTCATCATTTATACATAGAGGAATGTCAGAGGGTAGCAAGAGGAACATTGAGCCCTAAGTATGCTAACCCTATGCTATTACTTATTCATAACTATATTTTGTCATGTGTAATACTTCATTTCAAAGGTATTCAAGTACTTTATTTTGTGGAAATAGAAAAGCACTGGGCTGGAATATCAGTTATTGTGCTACTTTGTGATTGTTGAGTAAAGAGATTGACTTACCGTCCACACTACTCTCCTGAGAAAACTGTGATTGCTAGCTATCACTTCCACCGAGGTCAGTGCTAAGGAGGCTATGGATGGGCCATTTTTGCAGAGCCGTATTTGCACCATTGCCTCAAATGGGTTCTCTTAGATTGTTCAAGCCAAATGGTCGCTAATACAGAGTTGTCGCTTTTTGAGTTAGATAGAATTGATAGCTGCCTGGAGATGGAAGTAATTTCAGAATTTTACGATGAGTCACAATGTGGTGGTCAGAACAGAGATGATTCCTTTTGCCTATATAAACGATAAAGGGAGAACCATATGCAAGTCACTGAATCTGGTAGCAAAGTCAGTTGATTCGACTGGCGGAGCATCATTGTTGTCCATCAAGGCAGTTCACAAAAAAGTGAAGGTCTGGGAGATCCATATGGTGGTTCCATTTTTGCCCAGAGATACATGGTGACTTCTGTTGAAAACCCTAGCAATTCAACCTCGTAGGATTCTTCCTCTATTTCCTTCATAAGTTCTTTATCATTAGAGATTATCCCTATCAGTTTTGAGCTTGAACAGAGTCCCCCACTAAATTTGGCTACAATAAATCAGGAATAATGGAAACCTCTACAATACATTACATTGTTCTAAACAATAGAAGATTTAACAAAGGTTTTACCAAAAACCCTTCTCTAGGCATTCCATTCTTTTCTTTTGATTCCCAATGTGTTGACCAGATTGCAGGGGAAAGATAGGGAGATCATAATGATATTTCTTTTTTGCCCAGAGGTACATGGTTCCTTCTGTTGAAATCCCTAGCAATTCAGCTTCATTGGATTCTTCCTCTATATCCATCCCTACTGAAGATGTTACCTTGAAATACTTGAAAGGTCTCAGGCTTTTAGAGCCTTGAATCATTTATTAGTTATATTTGCACTAGCAGGTCCAGGTAGTACAGCATCTGCAGTTATGAAGTAAACATTTAAGTTGGGATACTGTTTGCCTGATATTTCACTTTTTTCAGCCATCCTGGGGAGATCTCCTTGGAGGGTGGCTTCCTCTGGGGCTCCAGTTGGGGGCATTCCCTTATCTGAGATTGCTGGGCGGCCACTTGGGCTACTTCAAATATTTTTTCCAAGAATTATAGACTCTAGAATCTGATGAATGCTGAAAATAACTTTGGGGTTGCAGTTGTAAGTTCCTTTCTCTTAGGAAGACTGTTGTGTTTGCTTAGTTATTCCTCAAAGGCATTGTCTCAGAAGAAGGACATGGATGTAACACTTTAATTACTTAAAAGTAATATTCATTACTCCTAGTCCTATAGTCCTTGTCCCAATCATTACAACCACCTACCTTCCCTGGTTTAATACACCTTCATTTTAGCTTATAGTCGAGGAAAATTAGTAGTTAAGGAAAAGTGCTAGGAAGGATAGCATTTTTATTGGGGTCCACTTTTGCATCTTTTCAGTTTTTTTTAATCTGCAAAGGATGTGGGATTCACCATAAAAGAAATAACTGGGACACGGTTTTAGGACTAGGAGCAATGAATGTTATACATCAGTAATCAAAGCATTACTGTCTAAACTTCATAAACTATGTGCACAACATAACAAATTCACCTTTAATTGGGTGAATCCAGAAAGCAGGAAACAAATGTATAACCCCTGCACTGGGCCCCCTCCAAACTATTTATACATATCATTCATCAGCTACATCTCAATAAAGTTTGCTAAACATGTGTCTTATTTCCTGTGGTAGGCATTGGTCGTAGTTTTATTCTGTTAGCATGTATGAAATATTTGCGTAATAATTTTTAGATGCATTAGAGTACTCCAGTCATAAATCAATATGACAGGGCCATCAATTAATGTTATAAGGGGTCATAAATCACTATTGACAAGCTCATGAATCATAAACATGCCAGGTCATTAATCAGCCCATTTACCAGGTGTTAGATTTAAGGGTCTCTAGTTGGCACAGGTAGGTACTTGTGACAAATAGGGACACTTACCTCTTGTCGGGGTAAGGGGGTACACTCCTAAAATAACCCCTGCTCACCCCCTTGTTAGCTTGGCACGAGCAGACAGACTTATCTCAGAGGCAGTGTGTAAAGCATTTGTGAACACATACAGCAATCAAGTGACAACATTACAGATGGACACCACACATGTTGTATATTAAAAATAAGCATTCTTTTAATTGTTTTTAACAAAACAACACAAACGACATAAATACACAATACTGTACTTAAAATGGTAGGTTTAGCTTAGTTTTCTTCAGTTCTTAAAATGCAACACTTTGAGTCAATTTACCTTACGATGCGTCACGCTTCCTCGACGAAAGTGTTGCAGAGATGGAGATGCGGCAAAGATCCGGTGCAAAGAAATAAAGACGTCAAGCTCTTTCTAATGCGGCATGCTTCTCTGATGTTACGAGAAGTCTTAACTCGATGCGTCAGCTGCAGCGGTGACACCCTTGTTTGGTGATGCGACGACAGAGGCTTTGGCTGCGACACGCTTTTCCGACGATGCGAGACGCTTCCGCTCGATGCGACAACTGCAGCAGCGACCCCCTTGTTCCAAGATGTGACGACAGCCGTTCCGACTGTGGCACGCTTCTCCGTGGACGCGAGGCGCTTCTCTTGATGCGGTGCAATGCACCAGCTGCAGCGGCGACATCCACAGTGCGACGACAGCGGCTGTGACGGCTACACACTTCTTCTTTGTTGCGAGATGCTACTCTTGATGCGGTGCAATGTGAACAGCTACAGCAGCGACATCCACGATGCGAGGGCAGCGGCTGCGATAGCAACGCCCTTCTTCGGGATTGAAGGACGTTTCTTGAGATGTGGTGCAATGCGACAGCTACAGCAGCGACATCCACTATACGACGGTAGCGGCTGAGACGCGCTTCTCAGTCTTGAATCGCGCTTCCAGCTCCTTGCGACACGCAGTCCCTCAGAAGGCCAGAAACAGCAGCAGGCACTTCCAAAGAACTCTTGGGGAGCTGGTGGTTGTATTCTGTTGCCCCTGAGACTTCAGCAGGAGGCAAGCTCTTCTCTTATGGCCTTGGAGATCCTTCACAAGTTGAAAAAAGCACACAAAGTCCTTTTTCTTTTCTTTGGCAGTCAGGCAACCACTGCAGGCCAATCCCCCAAGCAGCACTTCAATTTAGGGATAGTCTCTCCTCAGTTTCTTCAGGTTCCTCTCCTCAGCAAAGGTTTCTTGTTGTTGTCCAAAAGTGATCTAAATTCTTGGGATCAGGGTCCCATTATTTAAACCCTTAAGATCCTTTCTCCTTTGAGGGCAGATGGGCCTTTGCCAAGTCCACACCAGTTCTGGGGCACTCTGTTTACATGACTCCTTCTTTCCTTTCACAGTGCAGAGCAGAAACATCAGACACACCACAGGAGGTGGAGCGAGCATTGTGGAGGAAAGGCACAGCCCTGGAGCACTCTGTTGACATGACTCCTTCTCTCCTTTCACAGTGTAGGGCAGAGACAACAGACGCACCACAGGACGTGGAGCCAGCATTGTGGAGGGAAGGCACAGCCCTATTCAGATCCCAGGTGCAGCTCTTCCCTCCCATCTAGATGCAGATCTCGCTATTCACCACTGGGCTGACTCACCCTGTCTCCTGGAATCCCCCAGGCCTGTCACTCAAACTCCAGACAAGGAATACACAACCTAGAAGAGGCAGGCTTGGATAGATAGACCAGAAAATAACTACTTTTTAACCCCTTCGACGCTGATGACGAGCTGGGCTCGTCATGGCGTAGCCTCCTCGCACGCTCATGACGAGCCCAGCTCGTCACGTAAAGTACGATTTAGAAAATCCCAGCGTACGAGCGGAATTCCGCCCGCACGCATGCGGTTAAAAGTGGTATTTTCAAACAAAGAATGTTAAAACCAACTTCACTGAAGGATGTATTTTGTCATTCTGAATTCAGGCACACTAATTTAGATTTTCTCCCTAGTTCCCTGAGTCAGTTAGGATTATAAGATGTAATAATCTAACTGCCCATTCTGGCCTATGGAGAACAGGTAGACTTGCAGTAGTGAAAAGCGAAAATGGCTGTAGTTCATTATTAGGACATGCCACACATACCAGGGCATGGCCTACCTTATACTTACAATGCACTCTGCCCTTGGGCCTACCATAGGGGGTGTCTGATATGAAGAAAAGGGAAGGTTTAGGGAGTGGCAAGTGGGTGCACCTGCCCAGTCAACATGGCAGTACCAGACTGCACACAGGCTCTGCAATGGCTTATTATAATAGGGGTAGTATATGCACCTTAGCACTGATAAGCAGTGGTAAAGTGCCCAGAGTCATAAAACAGCCAACAACAGGTCAGAAAAAATAGAGGAGGAAGACAAAAAGTTCAGGGATGACCCTGCAAAAAGTGCCAAGTCCAACACCAGGTCATTAATCATTTTGAAAGGCTCCCACCTCATGTGAGAGGCCATAACTCCTAACAGCTGACAAGCCATCAATAATTTCTGACACATTACAATCACATTCTGTTATCTGCTTGCTAAACTTGTGACACCTCTTAATTTGTTATGGCCAAAATACATGCCATTTTTTGGGGTCATAAAGTTCCCTGTTGGTCTTTATGCTGACTGCGTGGGGGGTAGGCTCTCGCTGAATTTAGGCCCCTGCTCGCAACCTTGTTTGACCATTTTGTGCCCTGCCATCTGGTGGATCTGGGCTGAGAGTGCCATCTCTGTTTACTCCCCCCTTTCGGCCAACTCACCCTGCCGTAAGGCATCCCCAGGTAAGTGCCAAGGTAAGTGGCCTTCCTCCTGCACACTGCCCCGCCGGTGTGCCTCCTTAACCACAAATGAACACTTTCTTAACCACTTCACCTGCTGTCCAACACTGTGACAATGCTGCTTCTGCTCAGTGTGGCAGGTGGGTCTCGAACGTCAATCTGTGCACTGCCCCAGCTTTCAAAAGTCACTTGTGCTGGGGCAGCAGCGTGCTTGTAACCCCCATTGTCCCTTTTCAGCATGAGGTGGCATCCCCCAATTGGGTTGTTCAAAACATCCCCTGGCCACCTATTGGCCAGATATCTTGGTGCCAAATTTGTTGTGCACCCTTGCCCGGGGAGGGAGCAGTGTGACCTCACCTCTTTGCTATTGAGCATACTATGGTGGTTCAGACCAGGTTTTTCAAGTCCCTGGCGGTCGCTATGGTGCCGGAAGTGATTCCCCCTTCGCAAATGGCTTCTGCTGTATCCCCCACACTGAGCTCACTCCAAACTGTTGATGCATACCATTCCTCACATACATCTCAATAAAGTTTACCAAATACGTGGCTTGTTTTCTGTGGTAGGTGTTGGCCGTGTTTTATTCTGTTCTCATGTATGAAATATTTCCATCATAATTTTTATATGCATTTCAGTACTCCAGTCATAAATCAATATGACAGGGCCCTCAATCAACGTTATGGGGGGTCATGAATCACTTTTGACAAGCTCATAAATCATAAACATGACAGGTCATTAAACAGTCCATTTACCAGGTCATAAATAATTTGACAGGCTCGTAACTCATGTGACAGGTCATAGCTCACAATAGGCTGACAAGTGATAAATCATCTCTGACAAATTACAATCACATTCTGTTATCTGCTTGCCATATTTGTGACACCTCTTAGTTCGTTCAGGCCATCACACATGCCGTTTTATGGGGTCATAAAGTTCCCTGTTGGTTTTTATGCTGACTGTGTAGGGGGGCAGCCTCGTACTGGAGTTAGGCCCTAACTTGGTACCTTGTTTGTCCATTTTGTGTCCTGCTGTCTGGTGGGTCTGGGCTACGAATTCCATCTCTGGTTACTCCCCCCTTTTGGCCTACTCACCGTGCCGTAAAACATCACCAGGTAAGTGCCCTTCCTTCTGCACACCGCCCTGTCAGTGTGCCTCCTTAATCACAATGTACCCCTTCTTAACTGTCACACCGGAAGGGAAGCTTCCGTCTTCCGGCAGCTCCTCCTTCCTCTTTGTGTTTTGTTTTTTGGTGCAGCCTGCCATTGCCATAGATGCCCACAAGTTCGCCCAGAAATTGTTCATCCCTTCTTCTGATAGATGCACCACACCTGAGGTGTAGAGCTTTGAGCACCCTGGGTTGGTCAGGCCCTGCCTGATGTCTCTGCCACTTGCTTGGGGTGGGGGTAGCCTTTTACTGGAGTTAGGCCCCCAGCTCGCTACTTTGACCATCCATGTTTGTGCCCTGCCATCCGGCGGGTCTGGGCTGAGAGTGCTGTCTCTACTTACTCCTATCCTTTTGCCCTACTCACCCTGCCGTAAGCATCCCCAGGTAAGTGGCCTTCCTCTTGCACACTGTCGCAATCCCGTTTCTGTGCTTGAATAAGGCAATGAGTACAGTATCAGGTTTCATACGGGTAGTAATTTGTGGAGCTTTTGATATTTTAGGTAATATCACTTCGCATGTTTAATTTATAGGGACCTCAATGCCCTTTGTAATTTTACATCTTGATTTAAACTTAAGAGCACTGCTCGGGTGGATTAAGAATTGTTGGCACCTCCCATCCCCTTTGCGGATTCCTCCAATGCTGCCCCTCCTCTCCCATGTATTTTACCCATTTTAAAGGGCTACTCATAAACCTGTAGGATGTAAGAGCCCTTCGCATCACCCGCATATTTGGCAGAACAAATGAATTGTATATCTATAAATCAGTGTATAGGAAATGTCTTACAAGTTAAATAAAGCTCTGTGCTCAGCCTGGAAAAGCACGACCTCAGGATTTAAAAGTAACACCCTGGATGGAGTTGGCTGTACCCATAAGAATGTATCTACACAGTAACCAACCTTTCTTAATGACATTAGGATAATAAGAGACTGTGAAAGTCATAAAGTTCTAATCTATACCTTGCAGTTTGCATACCGCCCTTTCATGCTGCCCAGATTACCATACTCTGGGTGTCACCTAGACATCGACCAATGGATTTTGGAGGAGTGATGTAGCAAATCATCTGCTTAACAAATACTCCTAAACAACTCACTCAGGTAAGTACAAATGTTTGTTTCTTGTTAGCTTCACTAGGGTGGTGTGTAGGCATATGCAAGTGCTTGTGCATATGGACCTGTGGACCTCTGCAGCAGAGAATGGTGTGGTTGGAAGCATACCTCTTAAATAGTGGGTCCTCCCCTGTGGGCCATCTTGTCATGTAGGCAAAAAGGGGGGGAAACAACTGCACAGTATCTGGGGTCTTCTATACATTCCAGCTGCACCCAGGACTCTTTGCCAGCCGATCTGGCTTTGACCCTCTCAACAGTCGTTCTACCCTTACTATTCCTGGCTTGATGTTGGCTGCTTGCAGGCATCTGATGCCCACACCCTTCCTTGCTGGGGCCCGAGCTTCCTGACCCTGAGTGCCCGAAGAAATGCAATTACAAAGGCTGTTTTGAAAGCATACATGTTTAATAACCACTGATTATTGTGTCGTATTACAAAAATAATCTATGGAGCTATACCTACCAATCGCCCCCACTTATCGTCGTACCAAATAATCAATCAGTTGGCAGTAAAGAAAAGTCAGTCAGTCAGTCAAAATACTTTATTGCGATAACTTAATATCATATAAAGACAGTGGCACCATACAAAAGTTATAAAACACATTAGATAAATACACACATTTAAAACAAGTTAAAATACCCTTCATAATTTCTAGGAACCACATAATAAATGTTAAAAATACAAACATTGATGTGTTAAAATTAGAATAAAAAACAATCCCACAACAATGTTTACCGTAATTTCAATTACTAGTGTAGTCACAAAGTACAGTTTTTACTCATTTCATTTCATTAATGGGGTATTGTTATCATTCACATTCCTGTTCCGAATCCTAATAGCACTCACTAGAAAAATAGCTACATGAAACGTAATCCTAGGAGTCTGCAATAACTGTAAGTACAGGAGGGCAGGTTTAACTTGTATGAAGCCAGCCTCCTTTAAAATGGGTACAAGAAACTTTCCCCTGACGTCTGTGTAATGACCACAGAACATCACAAAGTGCATTGTGTTTTGTTCGGAAAACATGTCACAGGAGCATGGCAATGCTTTTTCTGGAGTGCTCCATGCAGGGAAAAAACCAAGATTAAAATGTATCAAATTAAAACGAAATCGAGTTAAAAGAAACCTGTGGTAAGGGTGATTCACAGTATTTAAGTAAGTTTCTGGGCCACCATGCAAAGACAGAATTAGGCTAGCCCTCACAGTGGGTTTTTTCAATTCCATTTCTTCTCTATCCAGGCTTAGCATTTCTCGCATTGCGCCCTTAATTAGTGCGATGTCTTTAGATGTTATCATCTCTGGCGCTGAATATAGCTCTGGTCTCCCCACTTTAGTAAGACTGTCCTTAATGTACCTCAACCACTGTATATTATTTACCTTGTCCAAACATAAACAATCTTTCATTATAGTATGATTCAGGGGTATTTCTTTATTTAGCCATATCCTCATCCACGCTACTAAGGGTGATGTTTTTACCAAATCTGTGATATAGCCCTCCCCAAGTTCCGCATGTACTATGTAAGAAGGAGTAGATTGTGGGACGCCAAGGACACTTCTTAAAAATTTATTTTCTGTCATCTGGAGGGAGTCCGAGCACCTATATCCCCAGATTGAACTGCCATAGGATGCGACTGAAATGCATTTAGCCCTGTAAATTTTCATCAGGGCTACGATTGGCCTGGCCCCCAACTTCTTCAAGAAACCATGAAGGGCTGACGATGTTCTTGCCAAAGATATTACTCTGTTCTTTAGCTGAGGTCCCCAGTTGCCCCGTTTATCAAAAGTAATCCCCAAATAAGGGAAGGTAGCTACTTGACAAAGCTTCTCTTGTCCACAGGAAAAAGTTTTAGAGCTTTTTTTCCTTGCGGCACTGCCCATTAACATGATCTGGGACTTCTTAGCATTTATTTTAAGGTCCAATGACCCCATGAAGTTCTCAAAAACGTCCAAGAGGCGTTGTAACCCCACCCCAGTACGTGAGAGTAGAACCGCGTCATTCGCGTATAGGAGTACTGGTATACCCAGCTCCCCTACACGCGGAAAGTCAAGAGTCGCCTCTCTCAATGCAGGTTCCAGGGCGTTTATATATATTGTAAACAGAAGGGGGGCCAGGATACAACCTTGCCTGACCCCTCTTTCTGAATTAAAGGGTTCCGTGCGCCGCCCCGCAGAGGTGGCTGTGACTGTGGCTTTAAGGCCCGAGTGCAAGTCCGCCAGGAGGTTAACCAATGCCCTATCCAAGTCCATAGCTTTGATCTGTTAACCAGATCAAACGCTGACGAGAGATCCATGAAACCTAGGTACATGGATCCATTAGAAAAGTCAATTGTTTATTAGACAACCAATACTCTATAGAGGAGCCCCTCCTACGTCACCCAGCCAGTACGTGGAGAAGACTGCCGATTCACACTCAATACATGGCATATATACTTTCATTGCATTACATGAGATCACCGTACCTGGAAAAGTACTGGTAGGCCCAGTAGCTTAAAGGAAAGACCATAAATGGCACACAAAGCTTGTTTAGAAGTCTGCTTCTGCTATTATTGGGGAGGGTCAGGAGGGGTGACTCCCTTTCATCTCAGTGCCTTGTAGCATGGGTACGGCGCCTCCAGGAATACGCTCATCACCTCTGAAACCAGATGCGACCTTGGGTCTCAGAACAAGAAAGAACAGTATGAATTCAGCTGTCTGTATAACTCAACTGACAGGGCTTACTCGGCTGCTGAAGGGTGGCACGTGCCCACTGTCCAAGTCTAATACATGTACAACAAAATGGAGTCTGTTTGGTTCTTAGTCTGCGTATGAAGAAACATAATGCAAAAGCAAGAAAGGAGTTCCTGAATTGACGTAACTAATTAATCTAAACTATGATAGCATGAATATAGATACATCATGCTAACACAAAAGATTGCAATAAATGTAGAGTATCGATTTTATCCTTCAGAACCACCCTTTTAGCATGATGTAGCTAATCTAGAGAGTCAGTACTCAAAAATACCCTCGTCAATCTGCATCAGCTTTCGCATTTCTTGTTGGACCATTTGGGTTTTGACTTTAGTTGGTGATGGTTCTATCACAGAGGTGGTTAATTTGGATGCACATTAAGAACAACAGGCAGGTCCACAGTGTACGCCGAGACAACAGGTAAAGATGACACCTGCTATGCCAGCGAAAACGATCAGAATCTTCCAACCCCAGGTAGACAATAAACTTCAAAACCATCCAGAAAGGGACCAGGTGACAGTCTGCATGTATTTCAGACGCTAAGTGATGCAACTTTTGAATAGCCAAATGGACAGAAGGGGCGGAGTCAGGGATATACACGCAACTGGAGCTGCCGATCACGCGGCAAGCTCCTCCTCGATCTGCTAAGATAACGACTAGCACCAGACGGTTTTGAAGAGAGACAAGTCTTGTAGCCTGAAGCTCTACTGTCAAATTTGTTAGTATACCTGCTGTGGTATTTATAACTCTCTCAACTACCCTAGATAGGCGTCTTACTTCTTTACTAGTGATGATGGGCTCCCAAATAGGAAATACTCCCTTGACAATGTTGATAAAGCGCTGTTCAGGCGTATCAGTTTGATCTATCTCAGATGTATCTTATTCCCGTTTATCTCGTATTACAGGCAAACTTTGTCCATCTAACTCATGATCCTTATGATAATTGGAGGGTGCTATATAAACAGGTAGATACAGAAAAGACAAGTAACAGTGACCTGTCCATCCCCGGGGAAGCCATGTGTAGGCATTCTCGCCACATACAAAATAAACATTTGGAGGGGTTAACAAAGGAGGGCTACTAAAGGTTCGTAGTCGATAAGTATAATTACAACCGCTGTCTCCTACTGGAATGTGCCCAGTTCCCTGTACACAATGCAGAGGTACTATTTAATATGGGCACCGGGATAACTTTGTCATCAGTAACGTTTCGATCCTGAAATTGCTGAAAATACTGGGTAAAATTAAATTCTGCAAAGTCAAGTATTTCGCTTTTCAACCATGTAACATTTTCATATTCGGTATATAAATTCATGCAAGCATTCGGGTCCAGCGATCCTTCCCCGTTATTACCCTGTGGGTCAAAACACTGATGCACCTCTATATAGGCTAGGATCATTTCATAATCGCGTTCAGAATATCGAGATGAATCTACTGTATAATGCAGATACATCATCAACAACAATTTGAACCAGGCCTCAAAACTTCCCAAATAAGATAAGGGCAATGAAATAAAAAGATCATGCCTGTGCATAACTGATGGTAGCAGACCACAAACGCAGCAATTGGTCGTACTGGTAGCAGTATGCGTTTGATGCAAGATTTCTACAAATACATTCTTAACATAAGTCTGGCGATGCCTTTCCTTATGAGGGGCCAAAGTAAGAAAGTAATGCTCAGTCGGTGGAGTGGAAGTTCCTAACACAGTATGCATAGGATGAAGTATAAGAATACACTCATTATTATGATAACAAATGCTGCAATGGTGATCACTAAGTATGGGTGAATTTTGCGGATCTGCGGTCCGCGAATTCGCCAAAATCGAAAAAAATCCGCGAATTTGCGGATTTTCCCGCGAACTTGCGGATTTTGTTTGCGATTTGCACTGGAGTACTTTCTACTGGCTAATCCAGTAAGTGCTACCTCGTTGCACCACCCAACCATCAAGAAGCAAGGTGACGGTTGGGTCGAGAAGGGGAGCTGCAGTCATCCCAGCGAACTGACAACAAAACAAGGGGTGCTGAGGGGTGGGCCTTGCGAGGAGAAGGGAGTGAGCCTGCCCGATCACACGACAAGAATGAAAGTTCATAGTAGATGCCCCAGACGATATCGCTGACAAAGGGCGGCAGAGTGGATAAGGGACAGCTAGGCACGGGCACGCAAGGCTTATTGTGATGCCTTCATGCAGGCCCAGATGTGGACACCATTTTAGACTACCCAGGCTGGCTGTTACGAACTCTGGGCCCCACTTGTGAATGTTGACCAAACAGGCGTGCTGAGGGCACCAATTGGAAGGTTGGTATCGGCTCATGATGGACTAAAAGCACGTGTACTGCATACATTGCAGATATTAGCCTAAGAAATTGACAAATCCCACTGCATGAACCTCACTGCTTTCCTGCTGGAACAAGCCAGACTTTCCCCCAAGATACGGCCTAAGCCTGTTCCGACTTCCCAGCCCCTCCCCCCCTCGGCAGCTAGATCGGCGATTGCCGTCCACCTGAAGTAACGGCGAGCCCGGCAGCTGGGGATCCCTAGGGGTGCCCGCCCTCCCCTGCTTTCGGCCACCCTGAGGGGCACAATTGAGTGGCAGAAGGAGCATCAGACGTGACTACCACGGCTGGGGCCGACAGAGGAGGTGAGCTGGATAGGCACTGCGCTGCTAAGGGGGAGGCCTTGGTTGCCGCGAGGGTGGTGTGCCCACCACACTTGGAGCTACCATGCACCTTTATGCCAGCAGAAAACAGGTGTAACTGAGGAACTACGTGCCAGGAGCGCTGCCTGTGCCTAGACTGCTTAGCGCCGGAAGACCATGGCTTGCCAACTGACTCTGGTGGGCTCCTGGGCAGCGCAGGGGCCTTTGATTAAGACTCGCATACACTCCTGCAGACCTGAGACGGGCACTGTTTCCGTCTGCTAACAGGACCTGTGAGCACCAGCGACCGCATTGCCTGCTGTGAGGTGTAACATCTACGGGCTCACGACAAGATGGCAGCCGTAGCTAAGCAGCGCAAAGAGAGATCAGTGAAGGAGATGCTGCTCAAGCTGGGGTCAGAGGGGCCGTAGTCACCCAGGATGAAGGGAGTCTCCCCATCAGCAAAGGGTCAGACTGATGCGGATGGCCCGGTCACACGCGACATCCTTGAATCAATATTTGCCACACCCACTGGTGCATTCCATACAATCAGCCTAGCTCTGGCAGTCCTGGAGCAATGTGTCATGGGAGTGCTTTTGTGTGTGCGCGTCTGTGCGTGTATGAGGAGGTGTGTGCGGACGCATGTGTGTGTGTGTGTGTGTGCGCCTGTGCATGTATTAAAGACTATGTTCACATTTCTGTGTGCTTGTGCATGTCTGGGCGTGTGATGGTGTGGACATGTATTTGGGTGTTTTTGTATTAGAGCATGTGATTCTATGTGTGCTTGTGCGAGCAGATGTTTCTGTTTGTGTGCGTATGATGGTGTGTGCATGTATTTGACTGTCTTTGTATTAGAACATGGGATTGTATGTGTGCTTGTGCATGTGGATGTTTCTATATGCGTACTTGTATGCGCCCTCTGTTCACATATGAGAGTGTGTGCACACATTTGTGCGTGCTTGTGCATGTCTCTGCATGTGATGGTGTGTGTGTGTGTGCATGTATTTTGCGTGTACGTCTTTGGGTATTTTTGTTCTGGAGCATGTGATGGCATGTGTGCCTGTGTTTTTGATAGTTTCTGTATGTGTACTTGTGTGTGTGTGTGCGTGACTGCGTGTATGTAAGTGTGAGCACATTTGTGTGTGCTTGTGCATGTCTGTGCATGTGACGATGTTTGCGTGTGCATATATTTGGGTGTTTTTGTATTAGAGCATGGGATTTTATGTGTGCTTGTGTTGCTGGATGTTTTTTGTCTATGTGCTTGTGTGTGTGCGTCAGTGCGCATATGAGAGTGTTTGCTCACATTTGTGTGTGCTTGTGCATGTCTGTGCGTGTGATGGCGTGTGCACGCTGGATTTTTCATTCTCTGGCGGCCGCTGTCCTGGATATTGACTTTAACTGCCAGATGCCTGACCTTAGGATGGCCACCAGTGTACAGTACAGTCCCCTGCCAGACCCCAAGATGGCTTCCATAATGGCCCCTTACACGTTGTTTTACTTCCCCGGGACAACAATTGGACATTGACCAGACCTTGAACCTATTCCCTAGCCTGCCTAAACATCAGGACTTGGAACCTGCGGAACTTACCCCAGACTGTGGAGACCTAGCGATTTGGCTGATGCACCTTCCTTCTACCCCTTTACCCTGTCCCCTTACCCTTCCTTGCTCCATTCATCTTGTCCCCTATGTTCTTTAAATGCTTTTCTTTATACTTATGTACCTTTTAACTGATGTAAATTGCAATATTATTGTAACTCATGTACAGCGCTCTGATTCCCTCGGGTCTAGCCAGCGCTATATAATAACTCATTAATTAAATTTGTTCCCATTTAGTACTCAATCTCTCTTTGTTTACATCCCTAGCTCCTATCCCCTCCCCCTGAATCTCTCATCTTGCTTGCTAGTCTGCCTAGCCCTCTGTCCTTTGTGCCGTCTGACTAAGCACTCCTTCTCCCCTTGTTGGGGAAAGATCCAATATTTATACTCTGGAGTCTCAGCAAACCTGCTGAGAGAGTCTACTGCGCCAAGGGAGCCACTCACGGATGAGGTATGGTATGGCACCCCTTGCCAAAGCACTCCCTCTCCCACTCCTTCTCCCCTTGTGTAGGCCTTGGAGTCTCAGAGACCCCTCTGAGAGAGTCCACTGCGTAAAGGGAGCCTACCGCAACAGAGAGAGGGAAGTGATACCACTTCCCCTGGGATCACAGCTTACTGGACTTTGGACGTTGCTTTGACTCGTCTACCGGTTTGTGTTCGCAGTCGCCCGTCCCCTCCTCTTCCCATGCTGTGTCTTTCACCCTCCCCTCCTCTTTCCCGCCTTCATTACCTGTATACTTCCCCAGCTCCTTCCCCCTTCCCTGAATCTTTCCCCCTGCCTGCTTTTCCCCGTACGTATTTGTGCTTATTGTTTATCTCGACCATACAAGTAACTATGTTGCCATGCTCTAATAACTGTGTAACCTTTGTAACGATGTAACCTGTAACTGATGCTCATGTAAAGTGCTCTGATACCTCCGGGTCTAGCCAGCGCTATATAAAACCTTTAAAATAAATAAATAAATAAATAGTGCTTTTCCTACACTGCAGCTGCGAAAAGGGCCAGATGATTTGTCTCCAGTGACCATGTGTGCCACCGCGCCAAAACACGCCAAGGTCCCTTGAGTGAGCTGTCCACCATAGTGGGGAAAGGACGGGAAGACGTTTCATACCGCTAGTGTGTGGTGCGGGGCCAAACGGGGCTTCTATGCGTGTTCACATGCCTCTTGTGTATAAAGGGTCAGAGAGCGAGAAGGGCAGCAGATGAGGAGAAAGCAGCCTCCTGGTCACAGGAACTACAAGGGGGTTGTGCTCGAGAAACTCATGGATGCAAAGACCCGGGGCTTCTATGCGTGTTCACATGCCTCTTGTGTATAAAGGGTCAGAGAGCGTGCAGGGCAGCAGATGAGGAGAAAGCAGCCTCCTGGTCACAGGAACTACACGGGGCTTGCGCTCGAGAAACTCATGGATGCAAAGACCTCCCTCAAGTATTACAGCTAATTTTCGACGGCAGATATGGGGTTAAAGCACACTTGCCCAGCCTTGACCGTGCTCACTAATGTTTTGGGCTGATTAAAACGTTACTGAATTTGAGCTTCAACTCGGCACCTGCTTTATTTATATCTGTAAGTGCTTCCTGTTGAGGTTACACTTTTGTAACAGGAGCCTCATGCCAGAATGAATCCTGCCCTGCATAGTTATCCACAAAGCCACCGTTCTGTGCAATACCTCTCCTCAACTGGAGTACTTTCTACTGGCTAATCAGTAAGTGCTACCTCGTTGGGTAAATGTATAGTGCTTTTCCTACACTGCAGCTGCGTAAAGGGCCAGAAGATTTGCCTCCAGTGACCGTATGTGCCTGTAACTTTGGTCCCTTGAGTGAGCTGGCCATCAAAAAAAAAAAAAATCAGCCCTCGAGTGAATTTATGAATTTTGCGGCAATTTCGCGAGATTCGCGGATCGCAAAATTGCCGAAAATCCGCAAATTTTGCGATCGGAACGGATTTTTGGCCCATGCTTAGTGATCACAAAAGCAACTTTTACACATGTTGTCCAAGAAGAAAACATGGGTACATAAGTAGGCATATATCGAGGAGCGAAGGGACATTCCTCCTCAGGAATAAAGCAACCAAAGGAATACTTTCTAGCTAATAGTCCGAACTACACTAAGGGGTGCAGTCCAACCTGCCAGAGGGTACTTCTTTCCTGTCTCCGCCTAAAGGCTCACAGGCAGGCTCCTATCGTTCATCAAAGAGAAAACAGATCCTTGCAATGATTTTACATACAGTTGCAACCTGGGCCCTTCTTCGGCTTCTTAGTCTTTATTTCTGAACAGAGCAATACGATAATTCAGCTCTCAACGTGTTCAGTCCAGTGTCTCGCTCAGCAAACCCAACTGATCCAGCAATACCCTAGTACTCAAGTCTCTCCCTATCTCCTGCTATGTTCACCGGGGATACCGTGTTGTTTTCTGGGCCGCAGGTTGTAGCGAACATGACCAGGTGACTCCTGGTCAGCAAACAAAGCAGATGAAGTGCATTCGTGATGCCTCATGGGTCATGAACTCCTTGTGCAACAACAGGGGCAACAGATTCCGGGGCCAATCCCACTGTCGATGATGAGACCCCTTCCCAATGCTCCTTCCTCTTGCCTTTCGATTCCTTCGGCGTCAGAAAAAAGAACAACGAGAGGAGCTCTTTCGCTCTCCTAGGTAAAAACTCCGTCCGGGTTCTGCTGATCAAAGGGAGGCGGGAAAGGTACCTTCTCCAGGTGAGATACGTGTATCCAGTGTTTCCGACCGTTCACCTTCACCGCTGTCCGAATAGTCAGAAGGATCTGAACTGGCTCGGTCCACCAAGGCTCCAGACTAGAAATTCCGTTGATAATTCCTCACCATCACCCCCTGGCCGGCTTCCTTCCAAACGATGTCCGAGACCCTCCGGCCCAGGCTGCAGCGTATCTGATACCTGTTGATGGATAGAACAAAGATCTTTAGTCAAGGTATACAAGTAGTCTGTCATCATTGGATAATCAATTTTTTGAAAGTTCCTTGCTCGTGGAATGCCCCAAACATTAGCTGGCCGCCCAAAAATTACCTTGTAGGGTGACAGTCCTGATCGGGAATGGAGGGTAACACGCAAGGACATTAAAGCTAAAGGCAAAGCGTCAGGCCACTTTAACCCGGTGCTTTCCTGAATTTTTGCCATTTTCAATTTCAAACTTCCATTGTATTTTTCCACCAACCCTGCAGACTGAGGATGCCGGGCAGCATGAAATTTCTGATTTATGTGTAATCCATTACAGAAATGCTTTATAAGCGCTGCATTAATGTGCCCCCCGTTATCTGACCAAATCACTCTAGGTAATCCGTATCTAGGGGAAAACTCCTAAATCAAGGCTCTGGCTGTCGCTAGAGGAGTGTTTTCCTTGGTGGGGTAGGTTTCTACCCATTTACTGTAAGCACAAACCACCACCAGAACATATTTCAAATTATTTACTCTTTCAAACTGAATATAACCCATCTGAAGGACTTCAAAAGGTAAGGACTGGGGCGCTAAGTTTCCACCAAGAACAGATTCCCTCCCTCCTGGATTATGTTGTAAACAAACCGTGCAATGCTGAACTAAATGAGTTGCAGTTTTGGCAATATTAGGGTTATTCCAAACTGGATCTAACAAAGCACACATGCCTTTTGCTCCGATATACGTTGTTTCATGAGCCATAATTACGACAGCATTGACAAATGCATTGGGAAGCATGCATCTTTGTTTCTCACTTAGGTCAATCTATCAACCATTATCATCCAACTCTCCCCGCCTCATTTTCCCAACAGGACAATTCAGCGGGGGTAGCTTCTTTCTGTATTTCTCGGACACTTTCCATGGTGTTATCAAACAGATCAGACTCCTCAACCCATCTAGCCGAACTTACATACATGGGAGATACTTTAGATCTAGCTGTCTCCTTTGCTATTTGATTAGCAAAATCATCCCCTCTCCCAGAGTATCCACTATTGCCTTGTGTGCACTACATTTCACAATCGCTACCTTTCGGGGCAGAGTCAAAGCAGCTAACAACGTTAAGATCAAAGGGCCATGTTGTATTCGTTGTCCATGTGAAGTGAGAAACCCCCTTTCTGACCACAATTTTCCGAAACTATGAGCCACGCCAAAGGCGTACTGGCTATCAGTGTAAATGTTTATCCTCAATCCCTCACTTAACGCACAGGCTCACAATATTGCTATTAACTCAGCTGCTTGCGTGGAATGATAGGGAACTCGAGAAGCCTCAACTACTATGCGAAGAGTGGTGATTGCATAAGCAGCTGTTGTTGTGCCATCTGGCAACTTAAAACTGGAGCCATCCACATACAATGCCCCTTGGGGGTCAGATAGGGGCGTGTCTGTGAGGTCCACCCATCCCTTCGTCTCTTCCTCAGTCCGAAACATACTATCATCTATGTCATTGTTTGGCTCATCCGAAGGGAGGGGTAGTAACGTGGCTGGATTCAGAGTGGCACACCTTTTGATAGTGATTTGGAGAGCAAATAAAGTCAATTCATATCCGGTAAGACGAGCACTCGTAAGTTGCTGAGTCTTGGTTTTATTCAAGAGTGTATCCTCAGTGTGCGGTACCATCACTGTGAGGTCGGAATTTAAAATGAGTCCTTCCGACTGTCGGATGGCCACCGCCACCGCGGCAGTAGCCCTCAAACAGCTAGGAAGTGCTCAAGCAACATAATCCAATACTGCCGAAAAATAAGCACAAGGCCTTTGCTTACCACCAAATCCTTGTGTTAACACAGAAAGCGAACAACCGTCCACCTCGTGTGCATAAAGCACAAAAGGCTTTCGGTAGTCAGGAGTTCCCAAGTCAGGAGCCGAACAGAGAGCAGTTTTCAAAGAATCCTAAAGCCTTCTGACACTCATCAGTCCAAGGTAAAGGTTCATGTACATCCTTAGTGGTTAAGTACAAAAGAGGGAAAAGTTAGGAATCCACTGGCGACAGTAAGAGGTTATGCCCATAAATGCACGAACATCACATTGAGTACGAGGAACAGGCATGTTAAAAATAGTAGCCACACGTTCAGGAGTTAGTTTCCTCCCCTCTTTCGAAAGTAGATGACCGAGATAGGTCACCTCCTGTCGACAATATTGGGCAGGGGGCAAAGTCAATTCGTCTAAAAGTACTTTCAAAGCTTGACTATAAATACTAGGACTCTCCGTATAGCCCTGAGGAGCGCGACAACATCTAAAGCTGTGCCCAGATAACGAGAAGCCGAAAATATGACGGCTATCAGGGTGTATTGGAATGCTGAAGAAAGCATTCTTCAGGTCTATAACGGAGAAAAACTTAGCTGTTGGGGGAATCATAGTAAGAATTGTTGTGATATCGGAAACCACGGGATATTGAGGTACTACTACTTTATTAATTTCGCGCAGGTCAATTACAAAATGATAAGTATCAGCATAATCCGGGCCACTTTCTGTAGGGGCCTTTTTCAAAATTGGTAATATAGGGCTATTACAAGTATTAAAAACCATTTCTTCCACTACGCCTTTGTCGATTAAATCCTGTATGATTGTCAACAATGCCTTCTCACCAGCCGGTGAGATCTTGTACTGCGGAATACGGGGCAGACGAGCATTTGGTTTTAAAGTGATAGAGACTGGCGGAATATTTAAAAGGCCAGCATCCGTATCACCAGTAGACCACAATGTAGATGGAATGACAGCCAACTCAGGAGGAAGGGGTTCCTTTTCCGCAAAACTCTGCTGAGTGTGCTGACCAGGCAATTGAATAGTTAAATACACTCCATCAGGAGAACAATACATCTTTGCATGCAATTTCATCAGCAGGTCCAATCCCAATACATTTTCCCCACAATGTGACGTCAACAAAAATGGGGAATCCACCATAACTGGACCTATGGTAAGCGGGAGAGGCTTAGAAATGGGGCTTACTACCGGGATTCCAGAGAACCCGACTGAAATAATATTTTGCCCGGACAGAGCAGCCCCTGGGACCAGTGAACGAGCATTCAAACTATTCATTGCACCCTTGACTACTAGAAAATCCTAGACAGTCCCCATTAATTGCCCTTTAACATAAGGCACTCTCTGGTCAACGGGTACTGCCACTTGGCCCCTATTTTGTCCGTGGCTGTCCTATGCATAGCAATACCTATGTGGCCCGTCAGTTCCATAATCTTCATTATAGTACTGCCTCCCCTTTGAATTATCAAAACAATTTCCCCCTGCCTCACCTCGTGTCACCTCTTCTCTTCTCATGTCACTTCGATCAACTCCTCCGCGTCCTCTCCCTCTGCCTCTCACAGCTCCATTTTGTGCCAAGAGGAAAGGACACTGAGCTCGCCAATGCCCTTCCTGTTTACAATAGGCACATTGGTTTGCTCCCAAAGTAACAGCTGGACCTCCTCCTCATCCTGTTCCCACCCCTCTTGGAACAAACCCTCTTACCACTCCTTCTCTACCCCGTCCTCTAGCTACTTGCTGTAATAACACTCGAGTCTTAAGATCCTTCGTCTTTTTGTCTGACTTATCTTTGCTCTTGTTTTCCCTATTTTCATAATATTGGGCCATACTCAAAATAACAGAAGGGGTAGAGGTGGCCCAAGTGCTTTCAGCTGCCTGGAGCCGGGCAGATATTTCGGGCAATGGATTAGTCACAAAACGATTAAAGAATAATCTTATCCCACCTTCCACTGACAAATGTTGCCCGCTAAAATACAATGAACACCCCCTCAAATTGAGTAAAGAAATCCAACACACTCTCATCCTTCTTCTGTTTGCAAGCGTTTAGTTTATCCCAATCCACCTTCCGGGGTGGAATTAAAGAATGCATATGTGTGATAATCCGACCCGGCAAAGCTAACATTTCCGGTCTTGGTTCATCTCCCGGTTTCTGTTCCTTGTCCCAGTCTTTGATTTGATCCCAGGTTCCTCCCAACTCGTTAACGTGAGGATGATCATGCACCTGTCGCCATACGTCGACAGGGACCAGTAACCAGAAAAATAATTCTATGTCAGCTAAGGTCATCAGAGCCGGCAAAGCGGCCTCAGTGAGTTCCTTATAATAAGTAATGAGATTTTTCAGAGGGTCGGGCAACTGGGAGTTCAGGGAAAGAACCTCGCTTCTTTTCCAAGGGGTATAAACCCATTGTTCTTGGAATCGGGCTTCAACGCAAGCTTGAATGATTTGATTACCATTGTCCCTGGCCTCAGGGATTTCGGGGTGATAGATCGGATTAACTTCCCGCATGGGATGTTGAGTATCCCAACTCGGGCATTTAGTCAACAACCTTTCCCGATACTTCATTATGGTCACCAGATTCCCATATACATCTTCTAATCCTAATTCAAATTTGTGTGCCCGGTCCACAATGTCATATGGAACCTGTGGGGCTCTTCCATCTGCGAAACATTGTTCCCATAGGGAAATTAAATGATTGGCCATAGTTTCTAAAGCATATTGCTGCATGACTGGTTCATAATCCTTCATGGTCCCCCATATATCTGTAATCGTATAGATGGCGTTCCGCACCCATTGGGTTGCTTGATCTATTACCATCTGTTTCTCCCTCGAGCCCACCGTATAGCTGGTATACAGCCGCCGGGCGCCCAGAGTCTGGGAGGCATGGGAGGGGGTCAAATCATTCATTGCGGGAGTTGACGTGGCCGACAGAGAAGGCCAGGCCAAGGCCGGTGAAGCTAATTTTACAGAGGACATAATGGGAGGAGACGGACCACTGGTCAATAATGTAGCCGTGGCTGGTACTGGGGAAGCAGGAGTGAAAGTTGGCCCCATAGGCGTAGAGGCTGCAGTAACGGCCGGGGCCGTGGCTTGTGGGGCGGATGAGGCGGGGGCCATTACAAGTGGTATCGCGGGGCTTACTCGATGCGTGGCATAAGGAGGCGGGGAGGCACATCCAATAGGTCCTCAATTTCATCTTCCGGCTCTGTTCGAGCTGTGTAACTTTTATCCGACTGTAACCTAAACTGCCTATCTATACATTCAACGTTTTTCTCAGTTTGTTCCTTATCATATGCTACAGCCTTCTGGGTTATGATCTGACCATTTTTCACTTTGAGCAACTTCTCTTCCCTTATACGACGGCGTTTTGTCTCTTTCTGCCACAGTTTTAAAGAATCGAACATTGCCTGACGGCTTTTTTTGGCGAACAATCGTTCCGGTAAATACTGTATCTTTTTCTCATCAAATGATCCAGTTAAGGGCAATTGTAATTCCACGTTATCCTTTGTGTATTTGTGCCATAAATTATTAAACAAAATAGGCGTAAGGCCATGTTTTACATACATATCAAAATTTCGGCTGCCATCTGGTGGAGCAGGCTGGCTTTCATCCAATCGTCCTTTCTTACGGCGGCAACAACATCCAAAACATATTTGACTAAAACACAGCATTTTGTTATACACAATACACCTATCCACAAGCTCTCAGATATGGCCAGGTGCACTCATGCTCAATCTCTCCTCAAAACAGGGTCTGACACATTAAAAAAACCGAACAAAACATACAATATTTTACATTGACATGTCTTTTCCCGAAACCAAACAACCAAAGAACGGAGCCCGTCGACTCTCGTTCATGGAGAACCGTAGATTTCAACCACCAGACCAACAGAGAGCAGAAACAGGCAGTCCCGAGACTACCAAGAGGCCATCAGACAGGGACTAACCACAGACTGGCCAACAGACCATCCCACGTTCTCTCTGGTTCACCTTCAGGACTATTCTGACTGAGACCGCTGCCTTAGCGCCGCTTCAGATGTGTCCAAAAGGCTACCCAGTTGCAACCACGGACTTTCCGAGAACAATCCGGGCGGGTGGGCTCCACACGTGCCACACCAAGGCGTCTGATCGAAAACCTCTATTATTCACCAAACAAGTCTGTGGAGCATCTGCCCGTGCAGCCTCAATGCCACCCCGTCAGACCTCCTAAGTTCTCCGTGGTACGCCGACCACCAGCCAAATACAGTTAACTGTTTCCAAGACGCCACTCAACAGCGTAATCCAAAGACACCAAATCAATACACTCACCTGATGCACACAGGTACGATTGCGTGTTCTCCACTGCCCATTCATGAAGACCAACACTGTCAGCTCCTGGGTTACGCCCGTAGGACTCCGGCAAGTGGTCACTAGTAGCTGGGGCTCTCTGATCGTGAGAGCGGAGTTCAGCCAGAATCATTAGTCAGTCCATCCCCTCGACCAGAGTACCCCTTCATTTCTCCTTTCTCACCCCGTGTTACAGGAGGACGACCCCAAACGCGGAGTTCCACCAGAGTCCCCAACTGTCGTTTTACAAAAATAATCTATGGAGCTATACCTACCAATAGCCCCCACTTATCGTCTTACCAAATAATCAATCAGTTAGCAGTGAAGAAAAGTCAATCATTTATTAGACAACCAATACTCTATAGAGGAGCCCCTCCTAAGTCACCCAGCCAGTGCGTGGAGAAGACTGCCGATTCACACTCAATACAAGGCATATATACTTTCATTGCGTTACATGAGATCACCGTACATGGAAAAGTACTGGTAGGCACAGTAGCTTAAACGAAAGACCATATATGGCACACAAAGCTTGTTTAGAAGTCTGCTTCTGCTATTATTGGGGAGGGTCAGAAGGGGTGACTCCATTTCATCTCAGTGCCTGGGAGCACGGGTACGGTGCCTCCAGGAAAGCGCTTATCACCTCTGAAACCAGATGCGACCTTGGGTCTCAGAACAAGAAAGAACAGTATGAATCCAGCTGTCTGTATAACTCAACTAACAGGGCTTACTCGGCTGCTGAAGGGTGGCACGTGACCACCATCCGAGTCTAATACATATACAACAAAATGGAGTCTGTTTGGTTTTCAGTCTGCGTATGAAGAAACATAATGCAAGAGCAGGAAAGGAGTTCCTGTATTGACGTAACTAATTAATCTAAACTATGATAGCATGAATAAAGGTACATCATGCTAACACAAAAGATTGCGATAAATGTAGAGTATCGATTTTATCCCTCAGTTGCCCTGATATAATCTGAAGTACCAAGGTGAAATGCTTTAACCGGCAGCTGACATATATCCTTATAACGTTAACATTTTTACGACTTTATAATATTTTATGATGTTTGCTGATTGACTTAATGCTGTGTGTTTTTTCTGCTCATGCATGGGCTCCTAGGGCTGGGCAAGACCCTTGGATTGGATCCCCTGTTAATTTGTGCACTGCCCCAGCTTTCGAAAGTCACTTGTGCTGGGGCAGCAGCATGCTTATCACCCCGCAGTGTCCCTCTCCAGCATGCAGCCTCATGCCCCTATTGGGGCGTTCAGAATATCCTATTGCCACCTTTTGGCCAGGTATCTTCACGTCACCTTTGGTGTGCAACCTTGTCTGGGGGAGGGAGTGAGGGGACTCCCCCCTTTGCTGTTGGGCACGCTGTGGCAGTTCAGACCAGATTTTTCAGGTCGCGAGCGGTTGTTATGGCACCGGCCCTTGAGGCCCCCTTCAGGGTTGCCTCTGCTAAAACTTGCATACACCTATCAATTGATGAAAGAGAGCTATATTAAAGCAAATGAAAAAAGAAATGTCATCCTTATTACCACCAACACCCTAAGAAATAGCTTGCCATTTGATTAGCCAAGAGACCTGGGATATGGTTTGACAAAGGCCTCTCATTTTTACATGAAATTGTGTGGTTGTCATAACATCTATAATCAACTTAGATATACTCTCCCCCTTCCTCTAGTTAAGACACCAGATTAAACTCAACAGGGAGCTGGTTCTGTCCTATCACAACTACTGCAAAATAATTTACGCAGGCCCTCACAACAAAGATATCCTTAGACTAGAGTTTACCTCAAACTGAAGAGGCCTGGTGGCATCAGTCAATTTCTGGAACAGCTTGGGTGGTTCTCAATGACCCAGAGGCTGAGGTAAAGGATGTGCCAAATGTATCTACAAAATCAAATCTGATTGTTCCATCTAGCTTCATGCATAGACACCTCCAGGGCGTGGTACCCCCGCTAGTACATAACAGAGGTAGGCGGGGAACCCAAGGTTCTGGTGACACTCCAGGGTTGGAAGGTAGGCTACGGGCCTAAATGCAACAGCGGAGCACACACAGAGAACATCTGTGTCGAGCCCTTCTTTTCCGGCTTGCCTGATCATTGTTGTTTTTGCGGCGGGCCTGGGACTTTTCCACATCGATTACCGCAGGGGTCCATGCCTCACTGTTGGGTATTCCATCCCGCACCGCTCTCTTTAGCATGAGATCATGTGGTGCACATTTTATTGTGCAATGAGGTGTTAGGCAGTAGGCCCTCAGGAACTGATGTAAACAAGTCGCCAGATGGACCCCTTGCACCACTACGATCCGTAGGGCCTTGTTCAGTGTCTGCATGAACCTTTCCACCTCCCCGTTGGACTGAGGCCACTGTGGCATTATTTCCCGGTGTTTGATGCCTAATTGTTTGAGAAAATCCTTAAATTCTTGACCTTGGAATGGCGGCACGTTGTCGGTATGAATTTCCACCGGCAGCCCAAGCAGTGCAAATGTTTTTTTAAGGGCCGGCTGTAAACATTCAAACTCCGTCGAGGCTACCAACTCCACCACTGGGAACTTTAAGTGACTGTCGACCATCACGGCCATTTGTCGGCCATCTGGAAAACTTCTGTTAGAAATGGGATCCCTGGCTGGCCAGGGCTTTCGCCAAAGTCAGTCAGAGACCACCACTCCTAAGTCAGGGCAAGGGAGTTACACGCCAAGATAACCCCTGCTCACCCTCTAGGTAATGTGGCGCGAGCAGCACGGCTAAACTCGGAGGCGATGTGAGTTAAGTATTTGCGCACGCACCCCAGCAACAACCCCCAAGGCCCACCACAAAGGAAACTCCACACAAGGTTATATAAAAATAGCCTTTGTATTACACCAAAACACATTAGATAAAAACACACACTTTACAATGTGCCACCAGGCACAGGCAGAATTTACAGGGGATATGTACAAGACAGGGCCACCTGGACCACTGTCAGGAATCAGCACTTTTAGAACTTAGCACTTGGTAGAATTAGCACTAGAACATAGCATATAGAATGTAAAATCACTTTAGCACAAAATAGCACACAACCAGTAACTACTGGTAACCCGGACCTCACTAGCACCACCTGCACTAGGAGAAAAACAACCACCTAAGTATCACAATACCTGTAGGGGTGTAAGCACATAACACATGATGCATCAACAATACATTCAGAGGTGTAAGAACAAGGCACATGACGCATAAAAACACATTCAGAGGTGCAGCAAAAGAACAATTGCGCCAAACTCACATAAGTCACCACCTGTGACTGTCCCTAGGCCAACTGGCCTCTCTAGGGCTAGGACGCCCTGTGTCCAAAGTCAGGGGGCCTAAACGTGGCAGCTGCCCACGAAGTGCTGGGCAGCTGAAAGACAAGGATGGGCCAACGTTGGAGCCTCGCTGGGCTCTGAATAAATAAATGGCCCCTGAGCCTCTCCGGGCTCTCAAAGATACTGGTGGCGCATGAGCCCCTCGTGGGCTCTCAGTAACCAAAATGCCCCCTTGAGCCTTCCAGGGCTCATCAACACATGTGGCCGCTTGGTGGAGAAAGAAAACAGCTCTTGCAACCGTTGGAGTCTCTCACGGGGGACTCGACACAACCAACTGCCCCCCCACGAGCCTCGCAGGCTCTAGGACCATGTGGGCAGACGTTGGAGTCCCGCTCGGGGAACTCTGAAGAACCAACTGCCCCCGTCAGTGGAGTCCCCCCCCTTCTTTGGAGGACTCGAGATTCAAGAAAAATGCCAACAAGAGCCTCGGCGGCTCTAAAACAATATCCTCGCGCTGGAGGGGCGGACACCGGCAATGTGCCCCAATGCCCCCCTCTCCTCCAAGCTGCACCGGAGCCCCACTCACCGGTTTCTGGCGGCCGCTCCTCGGGTCTCCCGGCTCCTTCTCTCCCTCGGCAGCTGCGGGGCTCTCCCCACACCACGGGGGCCCCGCTGCTGGACAGAAGGCTTCTCTCTCCAGGGAGAGTGCACCGGATCCCGGGGTCCGCTCCCGGTAGCTTCCGGGTTCCTCCTACCTGTCCCGGGCCGGCAGCCAATCAGAGCGCGGCCCGGGGAATGAGGTCACGGGATGTCCCACAGTCCCGCCCCCGGCCTGCCTGACTTCCTGGTCGCGGGCCGGCGGCAATGCTCGGTTTGTCCCGGGCTGCGGCGGTGATGCGGGGGGACACCCGAGGGGTAGGCTCCCTCCAGAATTTAAATATAAAGCGAGGTGACACTCGCTACAAATCGAAATCCGCGGCAATTCGGGGCAAATGCCGGGTGGGCACCGGCTTGAGCACCAAGTGCTCCTAAGCACTTAGCAGCACAGGAAAAGCACCCCCAGGCGCTATGGGGACAAAATAAAGCGCTCCTTGCGCTAGAAAGGTGACCACAGCGCTCCCAAGCGCCAGCAGGCTGCAGATGTCCCAAAAGTCCAAGGACAAGGTAGAGAAATGCAGAAAGAAGATAGGGGGGCAAGGCTGGGCCCAGAGCCAGCTCACTGGGTCTCCAGGCAGGGAGACAGTCCAAGTGGCGGTCCTCTGGCCCAGCAACAGCAGCAGCCCCTTCAGGATCCTGGCAGAGAACAGTTTGTGTGGGGACACAGCCCCATTTTTATACACCACATTCCTTTGTCTGTAGGTGCAGGGTGGGGGAGAAACCAGTCGCAGCTGGTCTGTGAGCACTGTTGATGGGCTCAACCACCCTTTCTGTTCACTGGCAGGGCTTGGGTCATGAGTCGCACCACAGGGGGGCGGAGCCAGCATTGTCTGGGGAAAACCCAGCCTCATTCAGGACACAGGTACACTCCTCCCCAGCCATCAGCATGCTAATCTCTCACTCACCACCGGGCAGACCCATCCAGACTTCCTGGAGCCTGGCATGCCAGCCAGCTCCAGGCAATCACATGTCAGCACCTTCACAGCACACACATAGCCATGTCTAGAAGTGGTACTTCCCCACTAGACACAAACAAGCCGCACATACCATCGTGCAGCATTCACTCCCACGAGTTCACACATACCAAACTCGAGCCTGCACTCCCCACACATCAGGAACTACCAGGGACACATACATTCCCCATGCATTCCTCTGGGAGGGCAGGCCTATCTCACCACATGCACTCAAAGTGCGCACGCACTTTCCACTGGGACACAGTGAAAGTGCGCAGAACCCAAAAATCACCATCACCAGGTCACCATTACAAGCAAAAAGTTTAGGGGTGAACCTGCCATAAGGGCCAAGTCCAACACAACCACCTTCCAGCCAAAACGCAGGGTAGAACAATCACCACCGTGATGGACTTCCCTGCTTGGGGCGATAGAACACAGACGCGGGCCCGCAACTGCAGGGACACCCTCCTGTTCTACGCCACGGTGAACCCATGTGATTCCTTCTCAACACACTGTCTGGACCAACTGGGCTACCCCACTGGTACTCCCAAGCTGTCCGAGGCCAGGACCAGGCCCTGGGCCACCCAGATGCCACTGGTCCTTGCCTATTCGCAGAGCGGGGGGTAGTAACCCCTGGCACATAGGAGCCATTCTCCACTCTTCCTGTCTGCAAGACAGGACTAGACTGCCACTGGTTCTCCAGCCTAGGGTCTACAACCTTAGGCGGACCAGGAGTCTCGGGGAAGGCGCTCCTCCCCCTACCTCTTCTCCTAGGGTTCCTCCTCCTCCGGCGAGGGGTACACCTAGAACGCCATTCCAACCCAGGGCTTATCCACTCAGGTTGCACCGGGGTCAGAGGTGGGCTCAACCCACCCTCTGCACCCCCTTCCAGAGTCCTGCTCCCTACCAACTGGGGCGGGACCTCTGGAAGAAGAACCGGTCAGGACACTGGTTACAGTCGTCCTACCCTTCAGGTCAGGCTGATCCTGAACCTGGCCTCCCAACCTCTGGTCTAAAACCTTTGGTGGAATAGTTGCCTGGCACTCCAGAACTTCTGGGGATTCACACGCCATCCCCCTGAGGCTGACACATGACCCATGTGTCGTGTGACTGTCTGTCTGACGCAGACCTCCCGTCCCCTGTCCACCTGACAGGGCGCGAAGATCCCCCAGACCAGAAGTGGTATCACCATGGTCACTACACGGGAACCTAGCCCAACTGGGTAGTGCCTGACCCACTGGTCCTTCCACTGGGGAACACCCCCAATCACTCCTCACATCGGACTTCTGTGCCCTCCCAACTGGAGGGACACTGCCGGCCACTGGAACCCCTGGAGCTCTAGTTACAGATGCTCCAGGTTCCCTAGACACTAGGAGATCCTCCTCAAGTGTACTAACAGGACAGCCTAGGTCCCCAACCTGGTGTTCCCTCAAGAAACCACCCAGGTTTCGAGACAGGGCTTCGGGCATCTGGGGACTCTCAGCCACCCACTGACTCCTGCTCCACTGAGCCAGGTAGTCAGCCTCTCCACCCTTCTCACTATACTGGGACCTAGCTGGGCTACACTGCGCCTCTTCCACCATGCTGGGCTGGAAGATACCTGTACCACTACTGTTGGACTCACTCACTAATTACTCTAAAGAACCTCTGGCCCTTTCCCAGCGGTCTGCTTTATCTGCAAGCTCACATGCGTCAGACAATCCACACCCCAACAGGTGTGTGCGCAACCATGGTGAACAACAACTGAGCAGGTGCTCTTTGACAATCAGATCAAACAAGACGTCAAAATCATCTTTCGTGTGAACCTGTACCCAAGCCCACAGTGTATCACAACATTCATCCTCAAACTCCTCCCAAGACTGGTGAGACAGTTTCTTACTGTCCCTGAACTTCAACCTTAACTCCTCCTCTTGGGAAACAGGTACCAGACTGGGGGAACTGGGACTGAGATTTCCTACACTGAAATCTATATAGCTGCCACCACTGGACTCAACCCGCCCTGGGGAGTCCAAAAAATTAAAACTGCGCGCAGGGGATAGTCTACCCTCCAGAGCTACTTTGCCTCTGGTGGAGGCCCTCTCAGCCTCCTCTTTCCTTTCCTGTGCTAAGACCCTCTCAGTCTCTAACTGTTGCTTTCTTACGCCCAGCTGTGCCATAGCCTGGGCATGCTCTAACCTGAGCTTTTCTAAAGCCAACTGGTGCTCCCTTTCTCTCCTCCTATCTTCCAGCTCCTCTGGGCACAGGGAAAGGGATGAGGCGCTGCCTCCTATACTGGACCCAGCAAGGGACTCCCTATGTATGGGGTCTTCACTCTCTACTGGCATCCAGGTACTGACATCTTCTCCCTCCTCTTCTGAATCTTCAGGGCTCCCCACAGACCCACCACCCTCCTGGTGTGAATCCAGGGCCCTTTCCTCACTGCGCTCAAGATCCCACTGACCCTTTTGCCATAGGATCAGGCTGCTCCTAAGTTCGGACTGAGTGTCTGACTCATCCACCCCTATGTCTCTCTCTTCACAGAACCTTACCAACTCTCCCATACTGTATCTAAACAGATCACAGACATCAAAAGCAGGCTCCATTCTGGCGGACGTTCTAGAGAAAAGATTACAAAGGGAACCTAGGGGTCTGAGCTTAACAGTAGTACACAATTCACAAAGGATTCCGCAAGCTCTCTACCCCAGAGAACTCACTCACTTGTCTAGTGCCACACACCATTCATCCACACACAACCCCCCCCTCGGACTAGTAAGGCAGTTTCTACCACCCCTGATTTCTCAACCTGACCACATGTGACACAGGTACCAGACTCTGGGCGCAGGGCGGGGGACAAATGTGCTTGACACAATTGCACAATGATACCTTCAGGAGAAGCAATACTTAAACTTCACCTAAAAAACAATAATCCCCTAAAATGTGTTTATCTAAAATGCAGAGTTTTGTAGTGCGGCCAGTTGCCACTGTGGTACAACGCAAACACAAATCCTTATCCCACCGCTGCCACCAATGTTAGAAATGGGATCCCTGGCTGGCCTGAGCGTTCACCAAAGTCAGTCAGAGACCACCACTCCTAAGTCAGGGCAAGGGAGTTACACGCCAAGATAACCCCTGCTCACCCTCTAGGTAACGTGGCGCGAGCAGCACGGCTAAACTCGGAGGCGATGTGAGTTAAGTATTTGCGCACGCACCCCAGCAACAACCCCCAAGGCCCACCACAAAGGAAACTCCACACAAGGTTATATAAAAATAGCCTTTGTATTACACCAAAACACATTAGATAAAAACACACACTTTACAATGTGCCACCAGGCACGGGCAGAATTTACAGGGGATATGTACAAGACAGGGCCACCTGGACCACTGTCAGGAATCAGCACTTTTAGAACTTAGCACTTGGTAGAATTAGCACTAGAACATAGCATATAGAATGTAAAATCACTTTAGCACAAAATAGCACACAACCAGTAACTACTGGTAACCCGGACCTCACTTGCACCACATGCACTAGGAGAAAAACAACCACCTAAGTATCACAATATCTGTAGGGGTGTAAGCACATAACACATGATGCATCAACAATACATTCAGAGGTGTAAGAACAAGGCACATGATGCATAAAAACACATTCAGAGGTGCAGCAAAAGAACAATTGCGCCAAACTCACATAAGTCACCACCTGTGACTGTCCCTAGGCCAACTGGCCTCTCTAGGGCTAGGACGCCCTGTGTCCAAAGTCAGGGGGCCTAAACGTGGCAGCTGCCCACGAAGTGTTGGGCAGCTGAAAGACAAGGATGGGCCAACGTTGGAGCCTCGCTGGGCTCTGAATAAACAAATGGCCCCTGAGCCTCTCCGGGCTCTCAAAGATACTGGTGGCGCCTGAGCCCCTCGTGGGCTCTCAGTAAGCAAAATTCCCCCTTGAGCCTTCCAGGGCTCATCAACACATGGGGCCACTTGGGGGAGAAAGAAGACAGCTCTTGCAATCGTTGGAGTCTCTCACGGGAGACTCGACAAAACCAACTGCCCCCACATGAGCCTCGCAGGCTCTAGGACCATGTGGGCAGACGTTGGAGTCCCGCTCGGGGAACTCTGAAGAACCAACTGCCCCAGTCAGTGGAGTCCCCCCCCCTTCTTTGGGGGACTCGATATTCAAGAAAAATGCCAACAAGAGCCTCGGCGTCTCTAAAACAATATCCTCGCGCTGGAGGGGCAGACACCGGCAATGTGCCCCGACTCCCCCCTCTCCTCCAAGCTGCACCGGAGCCCCACTCACCGGTTTCTGGCGGCCGCTCCTCAGGTCTCCCGGCTCCTTCTCTCCCTCGGCAGCTGCGGGGCTCTCCCCACACCACGGGGGCCCCGCTGCTGGACAGAAGGCTTCTCTCTCCAGGGAGAGTGCACTGGATCCTGGGGTCGGCTCCCGGTAGCTTCCGGCTTCCTCCTTACTGTCCCGGGCCGGCAGCCAATCAGAGCGCGGCCCGGGGAATGAGGTCACGGGATGTCCCGCAGTCCCGCCCCCGGCCTGCCTGACTTCCTGGTCGCGGGCCGGCGGCAATGCTCGGTTTGTCCCGGGCTGCGGCGGTGATGCGGGGGGACACCCGAGGGGTAGGCTCCCTCCAGAATTTAAATATAAAGCGAGGTGACACTCGCTACAAATGGAAATCCACGGCAATTTGGGGCAAATGCCGGGCGGGCACCTGCTTGGAGCACCAAGCGCTCCCAAGCACTTAGCAGCACAGGAAAAGCGCCCCCAGGCGCTATGGGGACAAAATAAAGCGCTCCTTGCTCTAGAAAGGTGACCACAGCGCTCCCAAGCGCCAGCAGGCTGCAGATGTCCCAAAAGTCCAGGGACAAGGTAGAGAAATGCAGAAAGAAGATAGGGGGGCAAGGCTGGGCCCAGAGCCAGCTCACTGGGTCTCCAGGCAGGGAGACAGTCCAAGTGGCGGTCCTCTGGCCCAGCAACAGCAGCAGCCCCCTCAGGATCCTGGCAGGGAACAGGTTGTGTGGGGACACAGCCCCATTTTTATACACCACATTCCTTTGTCTGTAGGTGCAGGTTGGGGGAGAAACCAGTCACAGCTGGTCTGTGAGCACTGTTGATGGGCTCAACCACCCTTTCTATTCACTGGCAGGGCTTGGGTCATCAGTCGCACCACAGGGGGGCGGAGCCAGCATTGTCTGGGGAAAACCCAGCCTCATTCAGGACACAGGTACACTCCTCCCCAGCCATCAGCATGCTAATCTCCCACTCACCACCGGGCAGACCCATCCAGACTTCCTGGAGCCTGGCATGCCAGCCAGCTCCAGCCAATCACACGCCAGCACCTTCACAGCACACACATAGCCATGTCTAGAAGTGGTACTTCCCCACTAGACACATACAAGCCGCACATACCATCGCGCAGCATTCACTCCCACGAGTACACACATACCAAACTCGAGCCTGCACTCCCCACGCATCAGGAACTACCAGGGACACATACATTCCCCATGCATTCCTATGGGAGGGCAGGCCTATCTCACCACATGCACTCAAAGTGCGCACGCACTTTCCACTGGGACACAGTGAACGTGCGCAGAACCCAAAAATCACCATCACCAGGTCACCATTAAAAGCAAAAAGTTTAGGGGTGAACATGCCATAAGGGCCTAGTCCAACACAACCCCCTTCCAGCCAAAACGCAGGGTAGAACAATCACCACCGTGATGGACTTCCCTGCTTGGGACGATAGAACACAGACGCGGGCCCGCACCTGCAGGGACACCCTCCTTTTCTACGCCACGGTGAACCCATGTGATTCCTTCTCAACACACTGTCTGGACCAACTGGGCTACCCCACTGGTACTCCCAAGCTGTCCGCGGCCAGGACCAGGCCCTGGGCCATCCAGGTGCCACTGGTCCTTGCCTGTTCGCAGAGCGGGGGTAGTAACCCCTGGCACATAGGAGCCATTCTCCACTCTTCCTGTCTGCAAGACAGGACTAGACTGCCACTGGTTCTCCAGCCTAGGGTCTACAACCTTAGGCGGACCAGGAGTCTCGGGAAGGCGCTCCTCCCCCTACCTCTTCTCCTAGGGTTCCTCCTCCTCCGGCAAGGGGTACACACTAGAACGCCTATCCAACCCAGGGCTTATTCACTCAGGTGGCACCGGGGTCAGAGGTGGGCTCTCCCACCCTCTGCACCCCCTTCCAGAGTCCTGCTCCCTACCAACTGGGGCGGTACCTCTGGAAGAAAAACCGGTCAGGACACTGGTTACAGTCGTCCTACCCTTCAGGTCAGGCTAATCCTGAACCTGGCCTCCCAACCTCTGGTCTAAAACCTTTGGTGGAATAGTTGCCTGGCACTCCAGGACTTCTGGGGATTCACACGCCATCCCCCTGAGGCTGACACATGACCCATGTGTCGTGTGACTGTCTGTCTGACGCAGACCTCCCGTCCCCTGTCCACCTGCCAGGGCACGAAGATCCCCCAGACCAGAAGTGGTATCACCATGGTCACTACACGGGAAACTAGCCCAACTGGGTAGTCCCTGACCCACTGGTCCTTCCACTGGGGAACTCCCCCAATCACTCCTCACATCGGACTTCTGTGCCCTCACAACTGGAGGGACACTGCCGGCCACTGGAACCCCTGGAGCTCTAGTTACAGATGCTCCAGGTTCCCTAGACACTAGGAGATCCTCCTCAAGTGTACTAACAGGACAGCCTAGGTCCCCAACCTGGTGTTCCCTCAAGAAACCACCCAGGTTCTGAGACAGGGCTTCGGGCATCTGGGGACTCTCAGCCACCCACTGACTCCTGCTCCACTGAGCCAGGTAGTCAGCCTCTCCACCCTTCTCATTATACTGGGACCTAGCTGGGCTACACTGCGACTCTTCCACCACGCTGGGCTGGAAGATACCTGTACCACTACTGTTGGCCTCACTTACTAATGACTCTAAAGAACCGCTGGCCCTTTCCCAGCGGTCTGCTTCATCTGCAAGCTCAAATGCGTCAGACAATCCACACCCCAACAGGTGTGTGCGCAACCATGGTGAACAACAACTGAGCAGGTGCTCTTTGACAATCAGATCAAACAAGACGTCAAAATCATCTTTCGTGTGAACCTGTACCCAAACCCACAGTGTATCACAACATTCATCCTCAAACTCCTCCCAAGACTGGTGAGACAGTTTCTTACTGTCCCTGAACTTCAACCTTAACTCCTCCTCTTGGGAAACAGGTACCAGACTGGGGGAACTGGGACTGAGATTTCCTACACTGAAATCTATATAGCTGCCACCACTGTACTCAATCCGCCCTGGGGAGTCCAGAAAATTAAAACTGCACGCAGGAGATAGTCTACCCTCCAGAGCTACTTTTCCTCTGGTGGAGGCCCTCTCAGCCTCCTCTATCCTTTCCTGTGCTAAGACCCTCTCAGTCTCTAACTGTTGCTTTCTTACGCCCAGCTGTGCCATAGCCTGGGCATGCTCTAACCTGAGCTTTTCTAAAGCCAACTGGTGCTCCCTTTCTCTCCTCCTATCTTCCAGCTCCTCTGGGGACAGGGAAAGGGATGAGGCGCTGCCTCCTATACTGGACCCAGCAAGGGACTCCCTATCTATGGGGCCTTAACTCTCTACTGGCATCCAGGTACTGACATCTTCTCCCTCCTCTTCTGAATCTTCAGGGCTCCCCACAGACCCACCACCCTCCTGGTGTGAAGCCCGGGCCCTTTCCTCACTGCGCTCAAGATCCCACTGACCCTTTTGCCATAGGATCAGGCTGCTCCTAAGTTCGGACTGAGTGTCTGACTCATCCACCCCTATGTCTCTCTCTTCACCGAACCTTACCAACTCTCCCATACTGTATCTAAACAGATCACAGACATCAAAAGCAGGCTCCATTCTGGCGGACGTTCTAGAGAAAAGATTACTAAGGGAACCTAGGGGTCTGAGCTTAACAGTAGTACACAATTCACAAAGGATTCCGCAAGCTCTCTACCCCAGAGAACTCACTCACTTGTGTAGTGCCACACACCATTCATCCACACACAACCCCCCCTCGGACTAGTAAGGCAGTTTCTACCACCCCTGATTTCTCAACCTGACCACATGTGACACAGGTACCAGACTCTGGGCGCAGGGTGGGGGACAAATGTGCTTGACACAATTGCACAATGATACCTTCAGGAGAAGAAATACTTAAACTTAACCTAAAAAACAATAATCCCCTAAAATGTGGTTATCTAAAATGCAGAGTTTTGTAGTGCGGCCAGTTGCCACTGTGGTACAACGCAAACACAAATCCTTATCCCACCGCTGCCACCAATGTTAGAAATGGGATCCCTGGCTGGCCAGGGCTTTCGCCAAAGTCAGTCAGAGACCACCACTCCTAAGTCAGGGCAAGGGAGTTACACGCCAAGATAACCCCTGCTCACCCTCTAGGTAACGTGGCACGAGCAGCACGGCTAAACTCGGAGGCGATGTGAGTTAAGTATTTGCGCACCCACCCCAGCAACAACCCCCAAGGCCCACCACAAAGGAAACTCCACACAAGGTTATATAAAAATAGCCTTTGTATTACACCAAAACACATTAGATAAAAACACACACTTTACAATGTGCCACCAGGCACGGGCAGAATTTACAGGGGATATGTACAAGACAGGGCCACCTGGACCACTGTCAGGAATCAGCACTTTTAGAACTTAGCACTTGGTAGAACTAGCACTAGAACATAGCATATAGAATGTAAAATCACTTTAGCACAAAATAGCACACAGCCAGTAACTACTGGTAACCCGGACCTCACTAGCACCACCTGCACTAGGAGAAAAACAACCACCTAAGTATCACAATACCTGTAAGGGTGTAAGCACATATCACATGATGCATCAACAATACATTCAGAGGTGTAAGAACAAGGCACATGACGCATAAAAACACATTCAGAGGTGCAGCAAAAGAACAATTGCGCCAAACTCACATAAGTCACCACCTGTGACTGTCCCTAGGCCAACTGGCCTCTCTAGGGCTAGGACGCCCTGTGTCCAAAGTCAGGGGGCCTAAACGTGACAGCTGCCCACGAAGTGCTGGGCAGCTGAAAGACAAGGATGGGCCAACGTTGGAGCCTCGCTGGGCTCTGAATAAACAAATGGCCCCTGAGCCTCTCCGGGCTCTCAGAGATACTGGTGGCGCCTGAGCCCCTCATGGGCTCTCAGTAACCAAAATGCCCCCTTGAGCCTTCCGGGGATCATCAACACATGGGGCCGCTTGGGGGAGAAAGAAGACAGCTCTTGCAATCGTTGGAGTCTCTCCCGGGAGACTCGACACAACCAACTGCCTCCCCACGAGCCTCGCAGGCTCTAGGACGATGTGGGCAGACGTTGGAGTCCCGCTCGGGGAACTCTGAAGAACCAACTGCCCCCGTCAGTGTAGTCCCCCCCCTTCTTTGGGGGACTCGAGATTCAAGAAAAATGCCAACAAGAGCCTCGGAGGCTCTAAAACAATATCCTCAAACTGGAGGGGCGGGCACCGGCAATGTGCCCCGACTCCCCCGTCTCCTCCAAGCTGCACCGGAGCCCCACTCACCGGTTTCTGGCGGCCGCTCCTCAGGTCTCCCGGCTCCTTCTCTCCCTCGGCAGCTGCGGGGCTCTCCCCACACCACGGGGGCCCCGCTGCTGGACAGAAGGCTTCTCTCTCCAGGGAGAGTGCACCGGATCCCGGGGTCGGCTCCCGGTAGCTTCAGGCTTCCTCCTTCCTGTCCCGGGCCGGCAGCCAATCAGAGCGCGGCCCGGGGAATGAGGTCACGGGATGTCCCGCAGTCCCGCCCCCGGCCTGCCTGACTTCCTGGTCGCGGGCCGGCGGCAATGCTCGGTTTGTCCCAGGCTGCGGCGGTGATGCGGGGGGACACCCGAGGGGTAGGCTCCCTCCAGAATTTAAATATAAAGCGAGGTGACACTCGCTACAAATGGAAATCCACGGCAATTCGGGGCAAATGCCAGGTGGGCACCGGCTTGGAGCACCAAGCGCTCCCAAGCACTTAGCAGCACAGGAAAAGCGCCCCCAGGCGATATGGGGACAAAATAAAGCGCTCCTTGCTCTAGAAAGGTGACCACAGCGCTCCCAAGCGCCAGCAGGCTGCAGATGTCCCAAAAGTCCAGGGACAAGGTAGAGAAATGCAGAAAGAAGATAGGGGGGCAAGGCTGGGCCCAGAGCCAGCTCACTGGGTCTCCAGGCAGGGAGACAGTCCAAGTGGCGGTCCTCTGGCCCAGCAACAGCAGCAGCCCCCTCAGGATCCTGGCAGAGAACAGTTTGTGTGGGGACACAGCCCCATTTTTATACACCACATTCCTTTGTCTGCAGGTGCAGGGTGGGGGAGAAACCAGTCGCAGCTGGTCTGTGAGCACTGTTGATGGGCTCAACCACCCTTTCTATTCACTGGCAGGGCTTGGGTCATCAGTCGCACCACAGGGGGGCGGAGCCAGCATTGTCTGGGGAAAACCCAGCCTCATTCAGGACACAAGTACACTCCTCCCCAGCCATCAGCATGCTAATCTCCCACTCACCACCGGGCAGACCCATCCAGACTTCCTGGAGCCTGGCATGCCAGCCAGCTCCAGCCAATCACACGCCAGCACCTTCACAGCACACACATAGCCATGTCTAGAAGTGGTACTTCCCCACTAGACACATACAAGCCGCACATACCATCGCGCAGCATTCCCTCCCACGAGTTCACACATACCAAACTCGAGCCTGCACTCCCCACGCATCAGGAACTACCAGGGACACATACATTCCCCATGCATTCCTATTGGAGGGCAGGCCTATCTCACCACATGCACTCAAAGTGCACACGCACTTTCCACTGGGACACAGTGAACGTGCGCAGAACCCAAAAATCACCATCACCAGGTCACCATTACAAGCAAAACGTTTAGGGGTGAACCTGCCATAAGGGCCAAGTCCAACGCAACCCCCTTCCAGCCAAAACTCAGGGTAGAACAATCACCACCGTGATGGACTTCCCTGCTTGGGACGATAGAAAACAGACGCGGGCCCGCAACTGCAGGGACACCCTCCTGTTCTACGCCACGGTAAACCCATGTGATTCCTTCTCAACACACTGTCTGGACCAACTGGGCTACCCCACTGGTACTCCCAAGCTGTCCGCGGCCAGGACCAGGCCCTGGGCCATCCAGGTGCCACTGGTCCTTGCCTGTTCGCAGAGCGGGGGGTAGTAACCCCTGGCACATAGGAGCCATTCTCCACTCTTCCTGTCTGCAAGACAGGACTAGACTGCCACTGGTTCTCCAGCCTAGGGTCTACAACCTTAGGCGGACCAGGAGTCTCGGGGAAGGCGCTCCTCCCCCTACCTCTTCTCCTGGGGTTCCTCCTCCTCCGGCAAGGGGTACACCTAGAACGCCTATCCAACCCAGGGCTTATCCACTCAGGTTGCACTGGGGTCAGAGGTGGGCTCTCCCACCCTCTGCACCCCCTTCCAGAGTCCTGCTCCCTACCAACTGGGGCGGTACCTCTGGAAGAAAAACCGGTCAGGACACTGGTTACAGTCGTCCTACCCTTCAGGTCAGGCTAATCCTGAACCTGGCCTCCCAACCTCTGGTCTAAAACCTTTGGTGGAATAGTTGCCTGGCACTCCAGGACTTCTGGGGATTCACACGCCATCCCCCTGAGGCTGACACATGACCCATGTGTCGTGTGACTGTCTGTCTGACGCAGACCTCCCATCCCCTGTCCACCATCTAAGGGCGCGAAGATCCCCCAGACCAGAAGTGGTATCACCATGGTCACTACACGGGAACCTAGCCCAACTGGGTAGTCCCTGACCCACTAGTCCTTCCACTGGGGAACTCCCCCAATCACTCCTCACATCGGACTTCTGTGCCCTCCCAACTGGAGGGACACTGCCGGCCACTGGAACCCCTGGAGCTCTAGTTACAGATGCTCCAGGTTCCCTAGACACTAGGAGATCCTCCTCAAGTGTACTAACAGGACAGCCTAGTTCCCCAACATGGTGTTCCCTCAAGAAACCACCTAGGTTCTGAGACAGGGCTTCAGGCATCTGGGGACTCTCAGCCACCCACTGACTCCTGCTCCACTGAGCCAGGTAGTCAGCCTCTCCACCCTTCTCACTATACTGGGACCTAGCTGGGCTACACTGCGACTCTTCCACCACGCTGGGCTGGAAGATACCTGTACCACTACTGTTGGCCTCACTTACTAATATATCTAAAGAACCGCTGGCCCTTTCCCAGCGGTCTGCTTCATCTGCAAGCTCAAATGCGTCAGACAATCCACACCCCAACAGGTGTGTGCGCAACCCTGGTGAACAACAACTGAGCAGGTGCTCTTTGACAATCAGATCAAACAAGACGTCAAAATCATCTTTTGTGTGAACCTGTACCCAAACCCACAGTGTATCACAACATTCATCCTCAAACTCCTCCCAAGACTGGTGAGACAGTTTCTTACTGTCCCTGAACTTCAACCTTAACTCCTCCTCTTGGGAAACAGGTACCAGACTGGGGGAACTGAGACTGAGATTTCCTACACTGAAATCTATATAGCTGCCACCACTGGACTCAATCCGCCCTGGGGAGTCCAGAAAATTAAAACTGCACGCAGGAGATAGTCTACCCTCCAGAGCTACTTTGCCTCTGGTGGAGGCCCTCTCAGCCTCCTCTATCTTTTCCTGTGCTAAGACCCTCTCAGTCTCTAACTGTTGCTTTCTTACGCCCAGCTGTGCCATAGCCTGGGCATGCTCTAACTTGAGCTTTTCTAAAGCCAACTGGTGCTCCCTTTGTCTCCTCCTATCTTCCAGCTCCTCTGGGGACAGGGAAAGGGATGAGGCGCTGCCTCCTATACTGGACCCAGCAAGGGACTCCCTATCTATGGGGTCTTCACTCTCTACTGGCATCCAGGTACTGACATCTTCTCCCTCCTCTTCTGAATCTTCAGGGCTCCCCACAGACCCACCACCCTCCTGGTGTGAAGCCCAGGCCCTTTCCTCACTGTGCTCAAGATCCCACTGACCCTTTTGCCATAGGATCAGGCTGCTCCTAAGTTCGGACTGAGTGTCTGACTCATCCACCCCTATGTCTCTCTCTTCACCGAACCTTACTAACTCTCCAATACTGTATCTAAACAGATCACAGACATCAAAAGCAGGCTCCATTCTGGCGAACGTTCTAGAGAAAAGATTACAAAGGGAACCTAGGGGTCTGAGCTTAACAGTAGTACACAATTCACAAAGGATTCCGCAAGCTCTCTACCCCAGAGAACTCACTCACTTGTCTAGTGCTACACACCATTCATCAACACACAACACCCCCTCGGACTAGTAAGGCAGTTTCTACCTCCCCTGATTTCTCAACCTGACCACATGTGACACAGGTACCAGACTCTGGGCGCAGGGTGGGGGACAAATGTGCTTGACACAATTGCACAATGATACCTTCAGGGGAAGAAATACTTAAACTTAACCTAAAAAACTATAATCCCCTAAAATGTGGTTATCTAAAATGCAGAGTTTTGTAGTGTGGCCAGTTGCCACTGTGGACCAACGCAAACACAAATCCTTATCCCACCGCTGCCACCAATGTTAGAAATGGGATCCCTGGCTGGCCAGGGCTTTCGCCAAAGTCAGTCAGAGACCACCACTCCTAAGTCAGGGCAAGGGAGTTACACGCCAAGATAACCCCTGCTCACCCTCTAGGTAACGTGGCGCGAGCAGCACGGCTAAACTCGGAGGCGATGTGAGTTAAGTATTTGCGCACGCACCCCAGCAACAACCCCCAAGGCCCACCACAAAGGAAACTCCACACAAGGTTATATAAAAATAGCCTTTGTATTACACCAAAACACATTAGATAAAAACACACACTTTACAATGTGCCACCAGGCACGGGCAGAATTTACAGGGGATATGTACAAGACAGGGCCACCTGGACCACTGTCAGGAATCAGCACTTTTAGAACTTAGCACTTGGTAGAATTAGCACTAGAACATAGCATATAGAATGTAAAATCACTTTAGCACAAAATTGCACACAACCAGTAACTACTGGTAACCCGGACCTCACTTGCACCACATGCACTAGGAGAAAAACAACCACCTAAGTATCACAATACCTGTAGGGGTGTAAGCACATAACACATGATGCATCAACAATACATTCAGAGGTGTAAGAACAAGGCACATGATGCATAAAAAACACATTCAGAGGTGCAGCAAAAGAACAATTGCGCCAAACTCACATAAGTCACCACCTGTGACTGTCCCTAGGCCAACTGGCCTCTCTAGGGCTAGGACGCCCTGTGTCCAAAGTCAGGGGGTCTAAATGTGACAGCTGCCCACGAAGTGCTGGGCAGCTGAAAGACAAGGATGGGCCAACGTTGGAGCCTCGCTGGGCTCTCAATAAACAAATGGCCCCTGAGCCTCTCCGGGCTCTCAAAGATACTGGTGGCGCCTGAGCCCCTCATGGGCTCTCAGTAATCAAAATGCCCCCTTGAGCCTTCCGGGGATCATCAACACATGGGGACGCTTGGGGGAGAAAGAAGACAGCTCTTGCAATCGTTGGAGTCTCTCACGGGAGACTCGACACAACCAACTGCCCCCCCACGAGCCTCGCAGGCTCTAGGACGATGTGGGCAGACGTTGGAGTCCCGCTCGGGGAACTCTGAAGAACCAACTGCCTCCGTCAGTGTAGTCCTCCCCCCCTTCTTTGGTGGACTCGAGATTCAAGAAAAATGCCAACAAGAGCCTCGGCGGCTCTAAAACAATATCCTCGTGCTGGAGGGGCGGGCACCGGCAATGTGCCCTGACGCCCCCCTCTCCTCCAAGCTGCACCGGAGCCCCACTCACCGGTTTCTGGCGGCCGCTCCTCGGGTCTCCCGGCTCCTTCTCTCCCTCGGCAGCTGCGGGGCTCTCCCCACACCACGGGGGCCCCGCTGCTGGACAGAAGGCTTCTCTCTCCAGGGAGAGTGCACCGGATCCCGGGGTCGGCTCCCGGTAGCTTCAGGATTCCTCCTTCCTGTCCCGGGCCGGCAGCCAATCAGAGCGCGGCCCGGGGAATGAGGTCACGGGATGTCCCGCAGTCCCGCCCCCGGCCTGCCTGACTTCCTGGTCGCGGGCCGGCGGCAATGCTCGGTTTGTCCCGGGCTGCGCTGGTTATGCGGGGGGACACCCGAGGGGTAGGCTCCCTCCAGAATTTAAATATAAAGCGTGGTGACACTCGCTACAAATGGAAATCCGCGGCAATTCGGGGCAAATGCCGGGTGGGCACCGGCTTGGAGCACCAAGCGCTCCCAAGAACAGGAAAAGCGCCCCAAGGCGCTATGGGGACAAAATAAAGTGCTCCTTGCGCAAGAAAGGTGACCACAGCGCTCCCAAGCACCAGCAGGCTGCAGATGTCCCAAAAGTCCAGGGACAAGGTAGAGAAATGCAGAAAGAAGATAGGGGGGCAAGGCTGGGCCCAGAGCCAGCTCACTGGGTCTCCAGGCAGGGAGACAGTCCAAGTGGCGGTCCTCTGGCCGAGCAACAGCGGCAGCCCCCTCAGGATCCTGGCAGAGAACAGTTTGTGTGGGGACACAGCCCCATTTTTATACACCACATTCCTTTGTCTGTAGGTGCAGGGTGGGGGAGAAACCTGTCGCAGCTAGTCTGTGAGCACTGTTGATGGGCTCAACCACCCTTTCTATTCACTGGCAGGGCTTGGGTCATCAGTCGCACCACAGGGGGGCGGAGCCAGCATTGTCTGGGGAAAACCCAGCCTCATTCAGGACACAGGTACACTCCTCCCCAGCCATAAGCATGCTAATCTCCCACTCACCACCGGGCAGACCCATCCAGACTTCCTGGAGCCTGGCATGCCAGCCAGCTCCAGCCAATCACACGCCAGCACCTTCACAGCGCACACATAGCCATGTCTAGAAGTGGTACTTCCCCACTAGACACATACAAGTCGCACATACCATCGCGCAGCATTCACTCCCACGAGTTCACACATACCAAACTCGAGCCTGCACTCCCCACGCATCAGGAACCCTGCCATAAGGGCCAAGTCCAACAACTTCCCAAGTCCAAACTCACCCGTTCCCAGGGTGACAGACTAGGCTCTTCCATGATGACGGAGTTTCCGGCGGCTCGGCCCCAGTTATGATGCATGCGTGACAATGCCGGACCTTGTCTTCCACCATACGATCCACACCCGTGAACCACACCTTGGTCCGCAGGCAACCCTTGGTCTTTTGAACACCCTGGTGTCCCTGGTGTGCTAACTCGATAGTGCATTCTCAGAAGGCCGCCGGTATTACAATTCGGGAATCCTGCAGAATTATTCCATTTCCTTCCGCACTCAGCTCCCCTCGACACTTCCACTTGCTTTCCCAGTATTCCTTTTCCTCAACCGATCTTCATTAATTTTTGCTAAGGAACCACTTACATTGGTTGTCTTGTAGTGTGCGGCCTACCAACCGTAGACACTCATCTTCAGCCGACGTCTTCTGGATATCCTCCAACAGCAACGCTTGGGGGCGAACATCGTCCAGCAATCGCCTCACGTATATTTCTGCACCTTCATCCACTTCTATTCCCTGTGTCTCCTTGGGAGCTAGAGGGTGTCTCGACAGATAGTCAGTGGGGTTGCTTGCTCCAGGATGGCACACTACCTCAAACTGATATTTCTGGGCCTGGACACCCCACCTTTCAATTTGCGGTGGTCCACTTTGGGCTGTTCCTTGCAAAGAGGCGTACTAGCTGCTTGTGGTCAGTTATCACGGTGAAACGGTGTCCACAGAGGTAAATGTGAAAGTGTTGACACGCCTACCGGATAGCGAGTGCCTCCCTCTCAATCTGGGCATATCTGGTCTCCACAGCTGTGAGCGATCAACTCGCATATGCAATGGGTACCCACTCATCCTAGTCCGACCTCTGCAAGAGCACGGCCCCCAGCCCCACAGGGCTAGTGTCCACTATCAGTTCAATGGCCGCTCCTGGCCAAAAATAAGCCACGTGGCCCCTTTTAGTAGTGCTTTCTTCATATTGGCAAACGCTTGGGTCTCTTTGTCCGTCCACTGCCAGGTGGTGTCTTTCTTTGGCAACTATCGTAAAGGTTCAGAAATAGTGGGCAGTTGCGGAATGAATCAGCCACAGTAGTTGGCCATCCACAGGAAACTCCTCACTTCTGACGGCATCTGAGGGATGGCCGCCGTCCTATTGACTTCCACCTTGGCAGGATCCACCTGTAACTCTTTGGCCGAGAACCAGTATCCGAAAAATTCAACTTCAGTGGCATAAAACTCACACTTCGTCTGATGCAGTGTTAGGTCTTGTTCCACCAGCTTCCTCAGTGTGGCTCTCAACCTCACGTGGTGTACCTCCAGTGACTTCGCTGCCGAGGATACCCCTAAGCTCAGTCTCTTGAATTGGCGCAGTTCCACATGGGTGGAGAATGTTGTTATGTACCTGCTCTCTACCGCCAATATCAGTTGATGGTATCCCGAGTTCACATCTAATTTTGAGAACCACAGCGCCCCATTCAAGTCAGTCACAATTTCATCTATAGTGGGCATGATGTGCCTCTCACGGCGGATTGCCTTGTTCGGCAGCCGCATGTCCACGCACAGCCGGATGGGCCCTGGCTGCTTTGGCTTGGGGTCTATCACCTATTGGGACACCAGGGGCGTGGGGCCCAACACCTTCTCGATGACTCCTTCCTGTTCCAACCGATCCAGCTCGGCTTCCACTAGGGGTCTGAGGTGGAAAGGTACCCTCCGGTGACGTAATGCGACTCATCAATGGGTAGTTGGACCTCCACTCCCTTCAGGCATCTCAGTCCTCTGAACAGCTCAGGGAATTCTTTCAGGATTTGGTCTGCCTGGGACTGATGCTTGGCAAATGTCACTAATATGAGATCTTCGGGAGTGTAGCAGCTTATCAACGACGCAGCGCGGTCACAGGTGAAATAGAACCGGATGGCCGTGATTCTGTCCTTGTAGTTCACCTCGGTGTCAACTACTCCTTGCAGCAGAATCGGAGTGTCTCCTCCATAGGTCAAAATCTGGGCTGCCGTGGGCATTAGTCGGGGTCACGACTTGAGCCTCTTAAACTGATCTGCATCCAGAATGTTGACCGAGGCCCCAGTGTCAATTAGTGCCCTCAAACATGTTTCTCCAATACACACTTGGCATGTACGGGTTGGTCTTTTGGTGGTGTTTACCCCTCGGACATGGGATATCACAAATACATTGTCTTCTTCGTCTTCCGTCCTCGACAACTGCTGCCCCCTACTGTCCACCTCCTCCTCTTCCAGCACCTTCTTTACTGACTTTGTGGACCCCGACTCCGGAGGCCTACTGCTGCTCCGTGCCTTCCCACTTTGGCATACTTTAGCGAAATGTCCGTACTTGTTGCTTTTCAAGCACTGCCTCCCTTGTGCCGGGCATACTCTCTGGGCATGCGCCCCCATGATGCAGTTTCGGCACTCGTGCCTCCGGCACCTTTCCTCTGGCTTGGCTTCATTTCCAGGCCCTCAGCCATATGCTTTCTTTAGCGCATCGACCCTCTCTTCCTTGATCGGAGTGGGAAACACCGCCTGACTCCCAGACGATTTGTTTGCAAGCGCCATTTCCATTTTCCCAGCGCGTGCGTCCGCCAGCTCATTTGATCTTCCCAAGATTAGTATTTCTTCCAACGTAATCCCTGGTTGGCGGAGGATCAGCATATGCAGTTCCGGTGTCTTGCACCCCGTGATCAGCTGAGCTCTTGTCTCAAAAGCTCGATCGACCCCACTGCAAGTGCTGTCCAACTTTCTTAACCTTGCATAGTGCATGTCAATTGATTCTTCCCCCCGCTGTTTGGCTTGGCGCAACTTGAAATGTTCAAAATCAGGGTTTATTTGTGGGTCAAAGTACTGGTTTAGGGCCTGCACCACCTTATTGTAGTCTCCACTACCTCTGGTGTCAGGCAGATCCTGGAACAGCTCGTATAGTTTATCGCCACCCATTAATAGCATCAGGGTCCTCTTCACCGTGTTGTGGGTTTCTTGGGTAGTGACAAATTAGTTTTCCAGCTGCCCCAGCCATTTCTTCTGTCACGGAGCCGCCATCCCAGGGTCTGCCAAGTGGCTGAACTCCGGGACGGTCTTCCTGGCTGCGCGGTTTTGCCGCCCCCTGGCCGCTCCTGCAGCCGCTGTTCTTTCCGGTGAATCTGGCATGGCCACCTGGATTCACACCTCCTAGATCAATCCATGCCCCAGCCACGCGGTTGCTTGCGGAGTTAGATCCCACCCTCATCGCCAATGTGGTTCCCCTGCTAGTACATAACAGAGGTAGGCAGGGAACCCTAGGTTCTGGTGACACTCCAGGGGTGGAAGGTAGGCTATGAGCCTAATTGCAACAGCGGAGCACACACAGAGAACTTCTACACAGATACTCGGTCCGTGCCGTCAGCCACATGCGCTGACGTCACCCTTTATTAAATATTTCCTGGTCCTCACCCCACCCAGGGAAGTGCATGCAAACATTGTATTTTAGCGGCCGGGTGGCTCACCACACAGGGTAAGCTTGCGGGCCAGGTAGACCTCAGCTTTGAAACTCACTAAGCTTGGATGTAGGAATCCATCAAACATATCAAAATTCAAACGAGAAACTAAAACAAGCATTATCTGAAAGACGTTTTCTGCCCGCTCAAGTTTCACTGGTGCCACCCACCTTCGTAATGGAGGAGAGGGCCCCACAAAGATACATTCTAATCTGCAGCTAGGTAACAAATTGACACCAGAAGAGCTCTTTATAGCTATCACCAATTAACTATAGCTTTGTTATTAGGAGTATTTCCTGAAAATAGACACCATGGTTTTTGTAAGTTATACCACTACAAAAGGCCTTTTGTGCCATGAACTTACAGTATGCAAATCAATACAAAAAATATTTGACAAATGCACCTTATCTACAAAAACAAATTTTTAGAAATGCGATTTACCTATTTATCTATCCAAGGAGGAATGAAAAAGTGCCATGACAGGCAGCTTAAAAAATAGCAAAAACAATGTTATTTGTATTTAGTTGAATTGACATTGATATTTTCACCCAGCTCACAAAAGTGAGTTTTATCAAATGGGGCCTTACAATCTGAACACTATATGATTAATGTTTAAATAACCATTCTAACAGGAGTCACTAAGAATCTGCCACTACGCACTGTTGCTAATGGTAGTTACCAACTAAGTTGCATTTCAATAAACAAAGAACCTTTTCACACAGTATTATTGTTCATTACACAAATTGTGCACTTCAATATATAAACACAACCATCTTAAAAGCTTATACATCAGCTTTACTTTTAGTTCAAAATGAATTCACCAGAAAAAAATATATATACACAGTTTTTTCAACATCATTTTTTCAACGATCCAGAGTTCAGGAATTTATTCCAATCTTTCGTGTGTGCCCAATGCATTTCAGGTCAAGCGGGCCCTTCTTCAGGGGCCTTGGATAAGGAAAACGTTGGGGCATATTATCAAGAACAGCGTTAAAATTATCGCCGCCTTAGCGGCAGCAAACTGCCTCTAAAGCGGCGATAATGGGCTTGATAATATGCCTTGTGAATTGCCATAGAAACCCAGGTTCTGGTGTGAACCTGGGCTTCTATAGGAATTCACAAGGTCATATTATCAAGCCCATTATCGCCGCTTTAGCGGCCATTTCCTGCCCCTAAAGTGGCGATAATATTAATAACATTCTTGGTAATATGCCCCAATGTTCCTTCACTCTGTCAATGTCGTTTTGAAGCTGTTGGAAGTGTTTGTGAAAGATTTTAGAGGACCAAGCACAAGCGAGCTTAAGATTGCCCCTTGTAAAAGCTGTATGTTTAACACGGCGCTCTACGCAGAGAAGAAGCTTTGGGAAGATTTCAGTAGAGTGTAGGAACATCAAGATAGTTATGTTTATATGTTGAAGTGCACAATTTGTGTTATGAACAATAATACTGTGTGAAAAGGTTCTTTGTTTATTGAAATGCAACTTAGTTCGTAACTACTATGAGCAGCAGTGCGTAGTGGCCGAGTCTTAGTGAATTGTGTTAGGATGGTTGTTTTAGGCATGGTTTAGACAAACGTGCCACCACTGCAGCACGCTTTAATTAAAAGGTTTAATTCTTTGTCCTTAACTTGAAGAAAAATTAAAAAGGAGTGCTTCTCCGATTGATTGATTGATTTATAATGTTTAAATAAACCACATATTATCTTGAATATATAAGTGCTTAGATTATCTTATCACATACAGGGTTTTTATTGGGATCTTGCACATTAGAAAGCAGTCACAAGTCATGAGAGTGGCCCGGTTTCACCGACTTGTGTACCATCCAATGCACTCCCAGCTGCTCAGTATTGAGTGAGGCATTGCATTAAGGAACTAAAATTGGTAGGATTGAAAAACCTCTTATGAAGGACATTAGTCCGAAATGCATTGGGGATAAAAAGACAAATGAGCTTATGGGTGGACACATTGAAAACTGATTTCATGTTGAAATTAATTTTGCCATGCAAGTTGCGACAAGCAAATGGACTATGTACCATGTTGGGAATATTAACAAAATGGTCAAACCATAATAAATTAAGGGGCATATTATCAAGGGATTTATTTCTGCTTTTTTGGCTTTAAAAGCCAAGAAAGCGGAGATAAAATTATCTCCCTATTACCTAGCTGTCGCTAACACCAGTTAGCGACAGCTAGTAGGAGATAGCGATCATCTTGGGCCCCGCTTTGCATGTCAGAGAAATTTATCACTAATGACATGCAAAGTGGGCGTGCCAAGATGTTAGCGACTGTAAACAGTCGCTAACATCGCTATCTCCTATTACCAACTTTTGGAGATATTCGCGCTAAGCGCGAATATCTCCAAAAGTTAACACCTGCCCTGGGCAGTTCTTAGCCATGTTATCCAATGGGAGGTGGATAACATGGCTAAGAGCATTTACTCGGTAATGCTTGAATATCGCTGACTTTTCAGCGATATTCATGCATTTCGGCCGATTTTTATCGCTTAGGAGATATACCTTGATAATATCAAGGCTCCTAAGCGATAAAAATCGTCGCTACACGGCGATAAAATTATAGCCGCTAAGCCAACATAGCGATAATTATCGCTAGTTGTTGGTAATATGCCCCTAAGTTTCTGCATGAAACCATCCATAACCTTGAACATTTTGGAGCAGAATTTTGCAAATATGGCAGTGCCTCTGTGGGTCTACTTGTCTTATTACAGTTAGAATGGACATCTATCACATATAATATAACATTTGGCATTAGAAGTTACATTCTAGCATTATCAGTGCAATTACTGAGAACAATCACTAGATGTCAATAATTATCACTGATATTACTGTGATGTCGATTTCATTGGCTAACAATACATTGACTGAAAAATGGCGACAGAGGTTTAAAAAAAGAAAGAGTATTCGGAATTGCTTCAAGTTAGTGACTATCCTGTATGAGAACATTTTTTTATTGTATTGATTGATATTCAGTTTAACTTTTCTTGCCTATGCGACTTTCCCTGTCATCTTTAAGTCCCACAAATATTGAATACTTTCAGTCAGTCATAAAAAACTTTGGAATTTATTTTACATCCCTTGCTGGAACACTATGTTCAAAAAAGACCAATGTTCAAAAAAGACCCAGCGAGCAGCAGTGCTCCCATAATAGGAGAAAACCCCAAAGTAAGGATTTTGAATTTGAATCTTGTAAAATGTTCTATTAGAAGACACAGCGGCCACATCAATTTCTAATGAAAGCCCATGAACTTTCCATTACTGCGAACAAGGAAAATGTCATTCGCTGCAGATCAAAACTAAAATACTCGGTCAGACTGAAAGACAGATTAATGTAAGCTCGAGGACATTGAGTACAGTATGTACATAGGAGAGGGCAGCACCACTTTTCTACATCATAACCCACTCTCGATATGCGAGGCCGCACTGTTTGACATTTACACAAGCAGATTTAAGGGATTAAATGACACACGTTTGCAGAAACCTTGGGACCGCAGTGAGTGGATGCGTTCCTTTGAAAGCGATGCTTGTGACAGTAGGTCAAACTGCATCGAAGAGATGACATTTTCCACCACTTAGCAATGTCCGGTCTGACTAATCAGGTTCAGTTATGTGTCGATTAGATTCACAGCTCATTCCTCAAGAAAGCAAGAAGGTGCTTTTGAAAGAGCCTTTTCTACACGCAAATCATTTCAGGGGTGGACGTAGCGGGGGTTATAAGGTTCACCCTTTCAAAGCAGATGAAATGCCAAGGTTGAAGCTATTGGTTCACTCTCTGCCCCTCAGTAGGCTTTATTTGTCGGCTCAAGGTTAGGGCAAAGACTCCAAAGTAAATAAAATAATCATGGATTTTAGAGCTCTGTTTATTCTTTGCTACTGCTGCAGCATTTTCTTCGCTCTGAGACCCATGGGTAGGAATGGCAGTGTCATTTAATTAGTACTGTAAAGGAAGCTAGTGACAGCCGATACCAGTGCCAACTTTGGTGGTCCCTATTTGACGTCATTGTTATCTATCTTTCTCATAAAACAAAAAAACGTTTGAGGGGTGCTGGGGTGCTAGTTTTCTCCTTTCGTCATCAAAATTGCCAAATAAGGCATACATTCGACAACAACACATATTTCATGAAATCCACCAGGACCGAGAGCGCACTGAGACTGTATGTAACTTAGTATGTGTCAGACAAAGGCCCAGCACCCTGTGCTGGTTGTGCATAAATTGAGCCCATTTCTTATGTTCAGGCCTTCTATCCCATCACACAATGGAGTGCCCCCAAGGACTTGGTCATAAGTGCCCGTGCATAGATGTGGATTCATGCGTCTCTTTGTGGACTTCTCCAAAGCTCCTGTCAAAACAAACTCCAAATCTTCCCCCAATGAAAAAGGGCAGATTGTAGACTGATTTAAAATTAGCCCCCCTCCCCCTAACATGGATTAACATGGCTGGAAGAACATGCCCCAGGCTACGACTTGCATGTCTGCGAAAGGGTTTCCCAGTTTTTTATTGAATATCTCATTCAATTCAAAGCAATTGCCCAACTCAGCATCACAAAGGGTGTTAGGTATTAGCACATTATCCAACACTTTGCAATACATATGCAACACATTCACTACAATGAAAACAATTACCACACATTCACATTCACTTAATGACATTTACCATTAGAACATATTCCACAAAAATGCAGTTAAACACATTTACAACACTTTTTCCCACCAAATACAGTAACACAGATATATATGTTTGTACACATTTTCTGTGAAAGCTTCCCTTTCTGTGTATTTTTTACCTTTCCTGGACCTTATTTTGCTGGCCTTAGAACTGTGTGCACTGGGGCCCCTGCTAGTCAGGAATAAAGCGTGTGTGCTCCTCCTTTAAACATGGTTATATTAGTTTAAACCTGATTGGCTGATAATGCTAAAGTATATGGTGTACAAATACACCACTGATATGGAAAGTTAAATGAAACCTGTGGTCTGTGTCACCTATTGTGCCATCCACAACTGTGGCAGTGCAAACTAAGCCTGGGTGGAGTTCACAAAGTTCAAGTGACCAAATAACTCTGACACGCTACGTGGAGTTCCGCAAGTGGCAGAGTGCGCTTGGTCATGCCTGTCTGTGTAGATTTTCAGTGTTTGTCTTTAGCTGGAAAATCAACACGAATGGCACCATGCACAGCGTAAGAGGGCGCTGCTTCTTTTCTGCCACTCAAGTAGATTTTCTACTTGAGCTGCAACTTTCTCAACGCGAACAAAAGGTTCCTCAACACAAGCGGTTGTGACCACCCGCGACCACCCGCACTGAGAAATTCAACCGCCAGTGTTGAGAAATCAGAGCACGAGGTAGATTTTTCTTGCTTGTCTTTGCCAACTTGATGTGGGGAAGCGTGAGTGAGGAAAAACCTCACCGGGAGGTGGATTTTCCTTGCTTGCGCTAGCCAACTTGATGTTGGGGAGTGCAAATGAGGAAAAAACTCCCTTCTGTGAGTTTTTTGGAACTCCGCATGCTTCGCGGAGCATGGATAGCAGAAACTCCTCAAACTCCGAGAACGGTCGGAGTTCACCGCTCAAGTTTAGTGCAAACATGACTTCAGGCTAATCCTGTGAAGTTTCACTGCAGGAGCTTGAACCATGCTGGACAGATGTGTCAAAATCACCCTTTTGACAGTTAGGTAGACCTGATTTCAAATATCAATCATTTCGATGCTATGCCTTTACCCCCAAGTGCTAAGACATTTTTGGGCTATTTGAGGAAGTTTGCGCTTACGCCTCCTTGACATTTTGACCACATAAAGGAGCCATGCAAAATTTGCATCCTCGTTTACCAACTTCCTGCTAATTCTTAAGCCCAAGTTTTTTGGATTCTCTTGGAGAGGACTGAGAAATTAGCTAAATCTTTATTTTTTTCAGGAAAAGTGGGAAAAAAGTTCTTCAGATTTGTGTTTTTTTCCCTACAAATGGTATCAACAAAATATTTTTGGTGCTAAATTCACCATCTTCACCATCTTCCCATCTTTAAGGAACAGGCAGACTTAATTCAGAAAGCCCCATATTTTAAGACAGTTTTGGCATTTTAGTGGGAGATAGCTCCTTTTCCCAATTTTTGTGCTTTCAACCTCCTTCCAGTTTGTGGTGGAAACAGGTGTGAAATCTTTTGAGGTTCTGCAAAAGCTATACATTTCAGAAAACTAGACAACATTCTGAATTCCGCAAAGGGTTACTTGTGTAGCTCTTTCATGGTTTTCTAAAGAAAGTAAGTGTTAAAATAAATACCTATTGAAAATTAGTAGGAAAAAAGGCCATTTGTGATAACATTTTCATTTGCCATGATGGCCGGTTTACAAAAGCAATATACTATTGCATCTGCTAGACCTTTCAGGTGTGGGGATATATAGGATTTGTAGTTTTTCCAGGAACTTGAGGTACCCAGAGTCAATAACTAAGCTGCACCTTGCAATGGTTTTTCATTGAGTACCGGGTACAGAGCAATTCATATGGTAAAATATAAAGACTGACAACCAGGGATCAAGGAAACCTATGTATTTCTGAAATGGGCACAAGATATTAAGTGTAGAAGCAGTGGGTATTTGCACATCTCTGAATTTGTGGGTACCTATACTAGCATGGGAATTAGAGGGCATTTTTCAAAATGTCTTCTTTCTTACACACTGTCTTAAAATTTGAAGGCACAAATACAGAGAAATACAATTGATAATGCCGCTTGTTCTACTATTCTGTGTTTCCCGAAGTCTCCAGATAAAAATGGTACCACACTACATGGACACATCAACATTTTCCACTGAAAACTGACCCTATTTATGCAATGTACTGAGTGGTGGATTTTGGGCCATAACTTAGCCGGCACCTAGAGAAACATAGCAAACGCGATTTTTTTTTAAAAACTAGACAACTAGGGGAATCCAGAGTGGGGTGACTTGTGATGCCCCCACCAGGTTTTTCAACCAAGAAGCCTTTGCAAATCTCTACGTTTGACTAGAAACACACATTTTCCTCAAATTTCTGTGAGGAAAACTTCTGGAATCTGCAAGGAGCCACAATTTCTTACCACATATCATTTCCCCAAGTCTTCTGATAAAAATGGTACCTCACTTATGTGGATGGGCTAGGTCCACGACAGGAAAGACCCTAAAATGCACCATGGACACATCACATTTTTCCACAGAAAAAAAGATCCTTTTTTTGCAATGTGGCTAGCTGTGGAATTTGGGCCCTAGCTCAGTCGTTATCTAGGGAAACCTAGCAAACCCGCACATTTTGAAAACTATAAACTTAAGGAAATCCAGGGTGGCATGACTTGAATGGCTCTTCCTAGGTTTTCTTACCCAAAAGCCTTTGCAAACCTCAAAATTTGACTTGAAAACACATATTAACCCCATTTCTGTGATAGAAAATTCTGGAATCTGAAGGGAGCAACACATTTTTTACCACTTACCATTCCCCAAGTATCCCGATAAAAATTGTATCTCACTTGTATAGGTAGGCCTAGTTCTCACAACAGGAAAGCCCCCAAAATACAATGTGGATACATCAGTATTTCCTGTAACAAAATTGATCTGATTTAGCAATGGGGTAGCATCGATTTTTTAGCTGGAGATCACCGACCACCCAGGGAAGAAAACCTACCAAACCCAGACATTTCTGAAAACTAAACCGCCTTTGATTTTTTCTTCTAAGTAAGTGTGGTTGTATGTGTTTAATAAATGTGGTAGGAAGATCAAAGTGTAGAGATGGTCCTTGTGCTCATATACTCAGAAGAAAAGTTATTAATAATTAAAAAACGAAATAATGAATGATAAATATATAAACAGATTGTAGGAGGGTAAGATCCTTCTGCATGGCTACCCCCCACTTTTTGCCTGATGCTAAGCTGGTATTTGACTAGTCTGACTGGGATCCTGTGAATCAGAACCCCAGTCTATCTGCTTTCTCTCTACATTGTTATGTTCAGTGCTTATGTACATCCCAGATTTGATACTAATGTACCCATATAAGCCCCTAGTATATAGTACAAAGGTACCCAGGGCATAGGTACACCAGAGGTCCCCCATGGGTTGAAACATGTATTATGCCACCCATGGGAGACCATTCAAACTGTAACAACAGGCCTGCCATTGCAGCCTGTGAAAGCTGGTGCTAGCACTACCTACTAAAGATATAGGTTTCCTATATATTGGGTCACTGCACTTAAAACCTAAAAGTCACCCCTATATTAGGCCTTTGCAATCCTGAAGGCAGGGTGATTGGTTCTAAGTGAGAGGGTGCCCCTGCACGAGCAGGACACCCCTACAGCCTACGGAGTCCATTCTCCCGGGTTTTCACTGAGCAGCCATATACCATATAGAGGGGCACAACGTAATTACACGATGACCCTCTTGAAACTGGCTGCAGCAAATCCTATCATGTTTAATATCAAACACGTTGGAATCATACCCCTACACCATAACAGTGTGGGAGGTATGACTCCAAGCACTAGAAGAGCCCTCCGTTAGGCTCTCCATGTCCCCGGTACTCATCTTCCAGACAGCACAAAAGTGTTGCTGCCGACCAGAGACACGGTTCTGCCCTCCAGCTGCTAAGCCAAACTTGAGCAGGGGAAGGCAGTACAATAGGCATCCTGTCACAGGGAGGTGTGACCTCTTCCCAAACAGGATTTAGTGTATTGCAGCGGGGTGGGTGCGCTTGCCAGTGCCACTCAGTCTGAAAGTGGGGCACATTTGGTGTCCCATGCATAGTCCAATTTAAACCAGTCCTGGGAGTCATTGACTCCGGCTCAGAAGTGAAACTAGAAAAATGACATGGTAGGAACCTCCACCCTGTCCTGACCCTTCTAAGGGAGGATCCCCTGAATCATCCCAACCCTTTCTCTAGGGTTCTTTAGGGCTTACCTGTAGGTGGGTCCCTATATTTGTCATCGGATAAGATTCAGATCAGACACCACTTCTTCTACCATCTGGGCACTCTTCATCTGGGCTCGACTTCGTCTCCCTTCCAGTCTGTTGCATTGTCTGTGCCTGTGCACCATACAGAAACCTTCCAAGGCCTGTGGGCATCAAAGATACCTGAAGGACTCTCCCTTGGAGAGAAGGAGTCCCTCCCCTGCATTCGCAGACACCACAACTAAGACGACCAGTCCGCGGATCCTGAGCTCCTCCGGACTCCAACAGGTTCTGGTGGTTTTGCACAGCTACTGTGGCCTGCCCTGCCTTCTCACCAGGTTTGCCAGGTTTGAGGCCAGTATTCCTTGTGGGGATTGCAATAACTGATCCCCTGTGCACTGCATCAATTTGCAGTTGCAAAGGCTTATTGACTTCCTTCCAAGAAGATCTGCTGGTTCCAAGTAGCCCCGACCTCGAGCATCTCCTGTGTTGTCCAGAATCTTCAGCCACTCCGCATCATGTGCATTGCGGCCTGCATCTTTTGGTGAGCTGCTTGAGGTTCTCTCGCGAATCCAGTGCCTACGGCCTGTGGGTCCATTTGAGGATCACCATTGCTTCTCATGGGTTCCCCTGATTGTTTGGGCCTGCCCTGACTCCCCTTCTTGTGGTGAGTCCCCTGGACCATGCTGGCCCCGACGTTGCGCCTTCTTGAGCTCCTGCATTGTTTGAATTTATCAAGACTTGTTGGTGCTTCTGTCGGACACCGACCACTCAGCACTCAACATTCTTCACTGGACAGCTTGTGCATGGGTCCTGGTCTTCCCCAGCATCACCTGGTCCTCACAGCTGCAGAGTCAATATCCTCCTCATCTCTCCTGCAACACCAGACATTGGAGTGTATTCGTCTTCCAAGTCTCCTGTTGACTCCTGAGTGAAATAGACTCTGTCCCCTCTGCTTGCATGTACTTTCGTCTAGAATCCACCTACGGATTCCACGGGACACTTGCTCCTGTTCCACCAGTGGCACTTTCCTGAAGTCCTCCACTGGGTTCAACATCGGTTTCCAACACCACCTCACACCTACGCACCCAGTTTTTCTGGTGTAGGTAATGTGGGAACTAGGGTATCCATGGGTTGGGTGGCTTTCCAACCTTCTGTATTCCACAGGGTTTCTTCAGGGTCCTCTGGGAATGGTCCTAAATCTTTAAAAAAAACAACCGCGACTTACACGTAGAATCGTACTGAGCATGCAGTCGTGTTCTCACACTCTCTGTGGGGTTCCTAGTCATTTACCTTGGGTGGTTCTTTGGGTCCCCAGAACTTCTCAGTCCCCTGGACATTGTCCTGACCCAAGTCATGGTTCTTCTACCACTTTCTAAGTATATGGTTTAGTCTCCACCTGGGGTCCACTGTGTATTACGTGCTTTTTACTGCATTTCTTTGCAAAGTATTGTGTGCATTGTGCATATCTCCGGGTAGGAGATATCTGTATGTGTTAGAGAGTATTATATAATAAATAGATATTGTTATAAATACCTTGTGTGGTTATTTTTCACTGAATTTATCCTATAAGATTGTATTCTGGTAAAACAAGCTGCTTTACACTCCTTCTGGACTAAGCCTGAGGGTTGCTCTCCACAGCAACCACTTAGAGAGTGTTCTAAGGTTGTCTAAGACCTCTTAAATCACCATAAGGGTTGTCTGGATTGGTGCAAGGTGTCCACTTACATAAGTGTACATCATACACCAGTCCAGCTTCTCACACAGATTATGATGTGTTACATAATTGATGAAATAATAAAAAGACTGGAATAGTTTCAAAATTTTTGAGGCCTTACTGTATCGTTTTTCTTCCCCACACCCCCCTCCCCTGTGATGCTGTGTATTTGATCTCTTCTTCATTGTTCATGCACACAGCCTCAAATGTTGACCGGTCACGGTTCCATGTTCAATTCTGTATCCCTTTAGGATAGATTCACGGTTTGTAAGTACCATGAATACAAATTTAAAAAAACGAATATATTTTTCTGCATTAAGAACAGATTTTAAATTCAATTGCATCAGCCAAGAGCAGTGATACTTGCTCACTGTGTTATTTTGCAAAAGAAGGCAGGCAAATATTGCACATTCACTAGAAAAACGCAGACTTTTTCTGAAATTGATACCAGCGAAATGTTCCAGGCAAGAGCACGACATGAAATAAGCAGGATGAGGGAGTAGAACTTAGGAAAGCTAAAATACGAAACTAGATCTAATTCTTTTAAATGGTAGTAAAATGTGTCACAGTTAAGTATACGTCCACTGTGTGAAAATAGACCATACACAAAAAGGATGCATGTGTCAGTTCGTGTATGCCTAGATCAGTTAATCTTACTAAGTGGATGCTCACTCAATCAATTTTCACCTATAAAAGCTGAATCAAAACAGTGATGAGAGACGTTTTCGTAATGCGGGATCAGTTTGAGTCCAATACTGCAATAATGCGACCTCACTAAGTTATTTTTAAAATGCAAATAATGTATTTAGCTTTTCTAATTATTATCTTGCCTTTTTCCGTTTTATTACCCAGATCTTATTTTTTTAGTACTCTTATGCACAGGATTGTTCTTTGATTGCTTCTGTCAATGACATGTTCTATTAAAGGTTTAGCAAAATCTAATTTCATAGTGTTATCATCTGCTGCAGTTAAACTTTTGTTCGTAGTTATAGCGCAATCCTGCATTAGCAAATGGTACCTAATTGCGAATTTGAGATTGTGTGGAGTTCGTAAATTAGTAAATATGCAAGTTGTGCCCAGTCATGAAGGAATGGGGAACAATGTGCTAATGGTGCACATTACTCCTCATTCTAGCACATTGAAACAGCCCAGTGCGCTATGTGCTTAAGCAATTTGCATAAGGTTTCACTAGTCACACTTCACTGGAGCAAACATCCATGATTTGTACACCCCACATGATCCAATTTTGGGAAAATAATATAGTTTACACTGAAAATGTGTTTAACAGTTCACACATGATCGGGACTTTAGTCTACTATCAATATTCTTTACTGACCTGCATTTGTTGGACACCCATTCTGTTTGTTTTTCTGCACCATTCTTTTCAGATTTAACGGGCCTTACTAATTTTTGGGGCAGATTTACAAGCCCCTTGCGCCACTTTTAACATGGGAAAAGTGACGCAAAAGTTGCGCAAGGGGCTTGTAAATAAGCCTCTTTGTTTTCTTGAGACATGTTTCTAACAACTGTAATAAAAATACATATGATCTATTTCAAATGATCGGTTTAATTTGGTGGTTTCTCTAAAAACACCTTCGAATTTCACTTAAAAGCATATGGGGTCATATTACGTCGGCCGCGGTCGAACAGTTCTGTACCAACATTTGCATAATGAATCTATTGGAATCACAATAAGCTGGTAGAAAGTATGAACTTTGCTCCCACCAGCATTTGAAATATTTTTTCTGACTTTCGTGGAAATTATAAAGAGTTCCAGAAGTAGTCATGAAAATCATTGACAGTCCCAGATTCCCAGGACTACTCAGATGTGTTACAATTTCTCCGTGCAGAAGTGTAAGCAGGTTTAAAATTCAAAACACGTATAACACAAATGTGTATTCGCACGTTTTACTTATTCTTCGGAGATAAAATATTTCTCTGAAAACCAAATTTAATAATCTTATGTTTCCTCCACATTTTCTCATTGAAAGTGCACTTCCTCTCAATAGGAAAACATATGTGTTCATTTCGAGGGTGGAAAGCTCTCTGGGATGTTTTGGGTGAGTCTTGCAAAAGTATGAGCTTGTTAATAATGTTCACCCACTTATAAAGTGAACTCACTGGAAGCACCTACAAACTCACCTGTTCTACTGAGTTTACGTATACAGAAATTCCATCAGAGTGGTGGAAGTTCTACATTTTCAATTCCCATTAGTCAAGGTACAATGATGCTATTTCTTTTGCCTTCCCAAATTACTTTGGGTCTGATTCACAAAGATAAACTTACACTTTTGTGTAAACATTTATATTTTTGGTATTCACAAACTACAGGTTTAATTTTAGTAATAGTAATGTTATGACTGCTGTTACTCCGCCGCCAGGGCAGGGAACTCTGCACATAAAAAGATACAGCAGGCCTATCTTTGTATGTGCAGTCTCCACCACGAGTGCAGAGTCTCTTCAGTTGTGAAATTACTAATAGTAAAAAAATAAACTTGTACTTTGTAAATACCCAAACAACTGTAAACTTATACAAAACTGAAAGTCTACCTTTATGTATGTACACCGACTGTAGAGGCACAAAACATTTAAGATTCATACCCACGAAAATAGTGAAGTTCTCTGATTTTATGATCATCACTGACATTCATATGGCTGATGTCCCAATTGTCTGGGATATGTAAAAAAGAACAATTGAAGGACAGAATGTAGAACAATGTCATATATTCACCCCAGTACAGAGATCTGGGCCTAAACCCATCGTTTTTTTGCTCACCATGCCATGTGATCAGCATAGTCCGCCACTATGCTGCTTGCATCTATATATTCAGTGAATCATGCAGATTTGCTTAATCATTTGTACGCTTTTCACCTTAGTAGAGTTTAACTGAAAGAGAAATGTGGAAAACAGCTGAGGGACAACAATAATGGTGACATATATAAATGATGATTTGAAATAGGTAAATTGAGGAGACAGGTGCCAAGTCACAAACAGAATATACATTTTCTGCCAGAGGTGTACTTGTAGAAATTTGTAGTAATCTAAAAGAAGTACAGTAGTACTCCTGGAGTGCTGCAACAGGCAAAGCATTCCAGGAGTAGTAATGCTCGTTAGCAGGTATACATATGCAATGTTAATTTGCTCTTGCCAAACTTTTATTTATTGACTTGTAAAGTGCCCGAATCACCCCCAAAGGGGTATCTCTGCTCTACGGAGGTGCAGCAGTCAGGGCATGTTAGAAGCGGGTATTTTAGAAAAGCTCGGTTTTGAGAAGCTTTCTAAATGAAAGGTAATCTGGGCATTTCCGAAGATGAAGAGGAAGCTGATTCCAGTAATAGGGGGCTAGGTGGGAGAAGGCTTTCCCACCAAGCGAGATTTCATAAAAAGCGGAACAAGGAGCAATGATTTTGCTCCTGAGCGAAGAGGTTTGAGAGGCTGGTATTGAATACGTTTTTCTGCTAGATAACTAGGGCCTCTACCATTTAGTGCTTTGTGCACAATATAACATATCTTAAATCTAACCAGCTTACTTATTGGAAGCAAGTGTAAACTTTGTACTTGTGGGAGAGAGGCTGTTCTGGCAGGAGAGTTCGAGACAAGACGAGCCGCAGTGTTTTGACTACCTGAAGTCTATTTAAAGAAGACTCACTAGCTGAAATCAAAAGGGCATCACAAGAGTCCAGGCAGCTTATCATCAGTGCTTGGATGAGTGTTTTACATAATGTTAGGGTGAGAAATGGAAATACTCTGCGTAGGAGGTTTAACATATGGAAAAATGAGCCCACAGTGGTGGTAACTTGCTCTTTCATTGTGAGTTTCTGGTCCAGATGTATGCCTAGGTTCTTGACCACAGTCTTTGGGACCGGGACGGTGCATAATTGGGGTGGCCACCACTCTGGGGACCAGAGCAGATGAGCCTCTCTGAACAGCATGATCTCAGTTTTCCCAGCATTTAACTGTAGGAGGTTATTCCTCATCCAGCTAGCAATAACAATCATGCCTTCCAAGAAAGCAGACTGAGTGTTGTTGGAGTTTTTTATCAAATGGCAGTAAAAGCTGGGTGTCATCAGCACATGAGATCGGAGTAAAGTCCAGCTTTCTTAGTAATCCAGCTAACATAGCAACATAAATGTTGAACAAAGTAGGACTAAGGCAGGATCTCTGAGGTACTCCTTTGGTGAGTTCCATGGTCTGTGATCTGAATGAGCCAAGATTGACGGTCTAAGTCCAATGCGTAAGAAAGCACGAGATCCACTGAAAGGCTTGTCCTTGGATTCTAATTTCTCTGAGTCTCCTGAGAAGAATGGAATGGGATACCATGTCGAAAGCCGCTGACAAATCCAGCAGCAATAGAAGTACTGCCTGTCCATTGTCAAGGGAATGTCTTATATTGTCATTAACGGCAACCAATGCTGACTCTGCGCTGTACATAGGCCTAAACCCAGAATGAGAGGAGTCAAGGCAAGCAGTGGATTCGATATAATCAGAAAGATGTTTGTTAATATGTTTTTCCAGTTACCTGCTCAGAAGAGGAAGAAGAGAAATCTGGCTGTATGGACAGGTCTTCCAATTGGGCATTAGCTTTCTTTCGGTTGGGAATTAATGGCGCCACCTTCCATTCAAACAGAAGTTGGCCCTCTCTCATGGAGAGGTTGAGGATTGAGCAGATATATGGAGACAACTGTTTATAGAGTAGAGAGCATATTTTAGCTGGAATAATATCCAAAGGTGAACCTGATTTAATTGTTTTCAGTAATGTCACCACTATATCTACTGAAAGAGGAGAGAAACTTTCCAACGGATGCAAGTTGGTAAAGAAGGAGGACAAAGAATTGAAATCTCATTCGAAGGGTTCCTGTCTTTAGTGATTTTTTCATAGATGAGCTAGATTTTCTGTTCAAAATGTTTGCAATCTTATTGCAGAGTTCTTGAGATGGAGATACTTCATTGTTGCAGTCCTTAGGATTGGTAAAGGATTTCAGGATTTGATATAATTCTTTAGGGGCATTCCCTGCCTGGTTAAGTTGGAACGCAATGTGGGCTCTGCGAGCATTCTTTAGTTTCTTGTGATACCGAGTCAAAGAGAACTTATACCTTTCTCGGCCATTTACATTGTGTGAGTGACGCCAACGCCTTTCCAGATTTTTACAGAGACATTTCTCCTTCAGCAGTTCTAGGGAGAACCATGCCTCATGTGGGAGTCTGGTTGGATTAGGCTATTGTTTCAATGGGGCCAGCTGATCTATGGTTATTTTTGCTCTGGTATTGTAACTGGCTAAGCAATCCTCAACATTCCCTGATTCCAGATTAATAGTTGCTGGGAATAGTCAGGTGTCATTTTATGCCACTGACTTGGGAGACTATGGGTGGCCTTGGGAGGAGCAGGGTTGACCCTGGGTCCCCTTATTTGGAAGCTAATTTGAGAATGGTCAGACCATGTGAGAGGGCGGGGAGCCTCACAGGAGATTTTGTAGAGTTGGTCAGGATAAGATCTAACATGTGTCATCTCACTATGTACATTGAAGTCCCCATGTAACATAAAATGTTTAGTGCTGATAATATGGGGGGCAATTAATTCCATCAACTGGAGCGAAAAATCTTGGAGGAGACCCAGAGGCCGGTGTACAAGGGCACCTTTCCAGGAGTAATGGGGTAGAAAATCAATTATAAGAACTGAAAATTCTATTTTATCATTGCAACATTGCTCAAGTCCCGATACCTTAATAGTGTCTTTATGTTTGAGGGCTATACCTCCATCATCCCTAGACGGTCTGTTCAGCCTTTTGAATATGGTAACCATCAGGGAGTGCCACCACAATGGTGGGGGTGGAGCTAGGTTTGAGCCAGGTTTCAGTCAAGAATCCGACATAGGGATTTTCCGAAGAATGTAAGTCCCAGATTTCAATAGCATGCTTGGGCAATGATCTAATATTGAACAGAAAGTGCAGGGCGTGGCTTAGCCGGCTGCAAGATGGCCGCACCTTGAGTGGGCTCTGCCGGCCAAGCCGACAAATCCGTAACAATCCAGCAGACCAGGGGTGGTTTCGCCCCCATTCATCAAAGTGTCGAGTTGTCTGCAACTCAGAGAGCTAAACAGTGGCCTCCGTATCACCTGACGACGCACAAAGGCGGAGTGGCCAACACCAGAGGCCGCGAGGATGAAGATCCAACATGGCGGCTCCTGCGGTCAAGGCGAAACCTCAGATCGGACGGCCCTGCGGCGTGTACACTGACGCCGGCCGTGGGCCCTCGTCCATCACTGTGAGGCGATCTGGCAGGGCGAGTCTCCGATACAGCGGCAGCAGCACATCAGTGTGGTGTCCCCGACGGCCTGCGGCCCGCGACTGACATCCCTAGGCATTGCTGGGCCCAGGTGAGAGGCGTGATCTTGTGCGGCTGAGGGAGCTGCGGGTGGGACGGAGGTGCGGCGCTGTACCGCAGGTGCTTGTCAGGTGCGACTCGGAGTGGGGAGGGAGATCTCCCTCTGAGTGCTTGCATATATGCGGACCCTGTGACGGGGTGCCACACCTCCCTGGTATCCCCGCTCACGGCGGGCCCCGCTGTCGAGTGCCGCGCCCGCTTGGGCCTAACTCACATCTTTACTCACCCTGGGCTTGCGAAGGGCTTGCGAAGGGACATGGCTGCAGCCGGGGACTTTATCATCACGCTGTCTGCTGCCGCGACCCCCGTTGCCTGGCTCGGGGACCCCGGTGACTGTTCTGACGCCTACAGTGCCGATCCTTCTGCATTGCACCCCCTGTTTAGACTGCTCGGCGAACTGTGCGGTGGCCGTGCAAACCTGGGCCTTTGAGCATCACCTGTTCCTCGCTCCTGAGACTGTTTGGTGCACCTCCCGCCTTATGAGGCAGTGCCCTCTAGCCTTTCCTTGCCCGGAGTGACGTGGGCCTCTAAGTGGGCCCTATCTCAGTTTGCCTGCCACGCAACACTGTCTCTCCTTTGCCTCACTCCTCAGCCTCTGTCCCCACCTGGCTCTCCCGCCCGGGGCACCTCTTGCGCCTGCTACTACATCTCTGTTTCCCTGTTGCCCTTGTGTGTTCCAACGCCTCATCACCTCTTGCACTGCTCTGCATGACTGCACAGGGTCCTGGTCTGGCGCTGTCTCCCTGTGCCAGTCCTGACCTTGCTGGCCTGTTTCTCCTGATCGGTCTTCCCCTGTATTTGCTCCTCTTTCTGGGTCTGTGCCTGCGGCCCCCCTCCCTTTCGCTGGTGCCTGCCCCTCTCTACGCTGCTTCTCCACCCTCAGCTCCTCGGCAGCTCCGGTGGTGCACTTGTGTGGGGGCTGTGATCCAGCCATGGGGAAGGCTGATCCCAAGCAACCCAAATTGGCCTTTTATCAACGCAGGAAAACGCACCAGGATGGGGCGATCATGGACAAGGGCGAGCCCGCCGCCCAAACTGCGGTTGGCCCGACTCAAGAGGACGACCTCACAGCCATCGCGTTGGATGTGAAAGCCACTGTAATGGGCATTGCCACCCAGCTCAACCACTTGTCCGCCCGTCTGGATACAGTCAAGGCCCGGGTTGACTCGCATGACGCACAGCTGACCCATGTGGAAGCAGGAGTTTCCGATGTTGAAGACGCCGCGACCCTTGAACATCATAAACTACTCCAAATGGACAAAGTTCTAGAGTTGATAAAGGACAAGAACAAGGATTTGGAGGTGCCCTCCCGTAGGAGCATCCTCCGTATCATGGGTGTGCCCGAATCATCCAACATCTCCAAAATGGAAGACTTTGTTGAGCAACTTCTCCGGGACCTGTTTGAGGGTGCCCACCGCTCTCTGGGTCATCAGCCCGCTCCTGGCCTGCCTGCTTGTCCAATTATCGGCAAATTGCTAAAGTTCAGGGACCGCGATGCTGTTCTATGTGCAGCCAGGGAGAAAGATGAAATTCGGCATCAAGGGAACTCTCTCGCCTTTTACCCTGATTACACAATGGCTGTGCAGGTCGCCCGCTGTGAGTTCCTCCCGGCCAACCGTCTGCTCCAACAACATGACGTCTCCTACTCCTTGGCCTACCCGGCTAAGCTGCGAGCCAATCAAGGTGCCCAGTTTCACGTATTCACTGAGCCTAAGGCGGCACTGAAAAACTTAACAAGTCGCAACAATCTACTCCATCCAACTCATAGGCGGCTGTGGATAGCAATCTGAGTGACAATGATTGACTATCGCCTCCACTACTGGATTTTTGTTATTTGTATTCTCTGACTGGATGTTATTTGCCTGGCTAGCTGCTCACCCACTCCTGTAACCACACTTGTTCCTACCTCCATCTGTTGGTCTCACATTTGCTAGCCATTGGGCTCGGGGTATTTCTGTTGGAGGGCTGTTATCTGGCATACCCAACCTGGCCAGTTCATGTCTTGCTTAATGCAGCTGCCCATGCTCCTTTTCTCCTTTGCTGCTCCTCTACTCGCTAGCATTTGTTCCCTGGGGCTCTCTTTGATCGGTGGGCCACTCATAACTTCAAAAGTAATGACCCCTCTCCTTACCTCTTCCCTCATGCTCTCTCTGCTAGCTCACTTTTGGCTACCTGACACTTCATTTGCCTCCCTGTCGAGTGCTCCTGCCTCGCAGGCGCCTGCTGCTCTCCTTAGTTTTGTTTTCGATGTCTGCTATAATTAATGGCTTGGCCTCCCTGTCGGCAGGGGTGTACGCTGGGTAGAACCGTGCCTCCACCGGATAATTCCCTTCCTTGATTCTGATCTCTCCCTTCCCAGTTGGGTTTTCCTTGGGTGGGTGGGGTTGGTTTCTCAACCTGATTGGGGGTTGGTGTGGGTGGTGCTGGGGGGGTTTATTGGGCATATTGCCTCCTTTCTGAGGCCTGTTGATTGTTTTGTTTCATGACTTTGTTTATGACATGTCATTTGCTACATCGAATTCTCCACCACATATCCCTTCCCAATCACATCTGGCTCCCACTTCGCATCTGTCCTCTTCCATCACTCACTTTCATGGCACAGCAAAATGAGGGACACCACCCTCTGGTCTTGGAAGACCACAGTCTTAACGACCATCGAAAGGCCTGCCTAGTACATGCCCACCTCATCTGGCATAAGGTTGACCTATGTTTCCTTCAGTAGACCCACCTGCTACCCGCCTCATCTTCCAGGCTTCTCTCTAGACATTGGGGCGAATTTCACTCCTCCTTCTACTCCTGCTACACCCGCGGGGTATCCATCCTGCTGTGCAGAGGACTTCCATGGCACACATCTAAGATCATTGCTGATCCTGGGGGGCGCTTTGTTATTCTGCGTGGCACTCTCCTGGCCCAACCCCTGATTCTTGCAGCGTTACATGGTCCCAATTCCGATGAGCCGGACTTCTTTGCGCAAGAGTGGCAACACTTCTCTTCCCTGGGCCCTGCCACGCTGCTCTGGGGGGGGGGGGAGACGATTTTAACATTACGCCTTCAGCCACCCTTGATCGCTCTGGGCCCCACTTTCTACACCTGCGCAGTACCTCCCTTCTGAACTCCATATTAACCGGCAACTCACTGCTTGATGCATGGCAACACACCCACCTAGAAGCGCATGAAGGCACGTGCATGACGGGCTCTCTGGGCTGTTGGTCCCACCTGAACCTCTGAATCCCCACCCAGGATGCCTTCGCATGGGTCATTTCCATAGAGCAAATGGCGCGTGCCCTTTCTGACCATGCCCCAGCCTTAGTCTGCTCCCCCTGCATTCCCCGTGGCGCGCGTTTGCCTGGCAGCTGCCCCTCAATGCACTCCGGGAGTCGGTGTTCTGCGACGAGATGCAAACCGCTATTGCGAACTATTTTGACCTTAGCGCCAGTTCTGGCGACTCCCCCTCCACACTTTGGGAAAGTTTTAAGGCGGTGATTCGGGGCGAATGTATCTCTAAGCAGGCTGGCGTACTGTGCTCTATCAGTGGCGCTCTCGAACGGTTGGTGGGGGAAATCAAGACTCTCTACTCTTTGCACTCTCTCAGCCTCAGCACGACCTCCTTGTGCGGCTCAGGGACAAACTCTCAGAATTTAATGATGAGGCCAACATGGAACTCTCTTTTCTGGGTAGGACGGTGAGGGTGCACCACTTTGGTGAAGGGGATCGCCCTGGCAAGACTCTAGCCAATCTCCTTAGACAGCCTCATACTGCCTCTTATATCCCTTCACTCCAGGATGGTGGCCCAGACAGAACTACCTCTCCCAAGGAGGTGGTGGCTAGATTCACTGCCTTCTACTCTCAACTCTACACCGCTGGAGTTGCGCCCTGCGCGACATTCTTGACCAATACTTTGATACTCTTGAGCTCCTGGGGCTGGGCAACGGCCACCGGGAGTACTTCGATGAACCCTTTTCCAAGAAGGAAATCCTGGCGGCTATCAATAGTCTGCCTGGCGACAAGGCTCCGAGCTCCGACGGTTTGGGCGCCACTAAAGTGTTTTTACTCTTGAGTGGCCTTTCCTCTTCTACCTCCTTGCTCGCTTAGGCTTTAGCCCAGTTTTTCTGCGCAAAATCCAACTTCTTTATACTCTCCCCACAGCTCGCCTTCGGGTCAACAGTCAGATCACTGAGCCTATCACCATCGCTAGGGGCACGAGGCAGGGGTGCCCACTCTCACCCATGCTCTTTGCTGTAGCTATGGAGCCCCTCTCTGCCAGGTTTCGGCAGCATCACACACAGAGGGGTCTCACCTTTGCGGCTCGAGCCTTGGTTGTCTTCATGTAAGTGGATGACGTCACACTCTATACCTGCAATCCCCAGGAAAATCTCGGCCCCATGGTCCGCGAGGTGGTGCGCATCGGGGGGTTATCTGTCATCCAGGTCAACTGGGGTAAGTCCATTCTTTTTTCCCTGATGGACGCCACTGACCCCTTCACTCCGGATTATCTGTTTGTATGGGCATCGGGCCCACTAGATATCTGGGCATCTGGCTCAGCAGAGACGATGACGAACTCTGGAGGGCAAATTTCGGCCGGGCGGTCGACTGGCTGGAATCTAAGATCCACCTCTGACAGCAACTGCCCTTGTCCCTGGTGGGGCGTATAGCCATCCCCAAGATGGTGGTGCTCCTGAAGTTTTTGTACCTGTTCTTAAAAATCCCCATCCCCCTCACAGCTCATTTTTTCATAAACTGCGCTCCCTTATAATCTCTCTTGTCTGGGCCGGGCGTCAGCCTAGAATTGCATATAATATTCTCACACTTCCCTTATCATGTGGTGGACTGGGCATCCCAGATTTCAAATTATAAGCCCTTAGTGCCCAGGCCAGCTTCCTTAACTTCTGGCTGCATCGACGCCTTTTCAGCCTCACGCAGCAGTGGAGGCTGATCTTGCAGCCCCCTCGCCTCTCCTAACCGGTATCTTTGCCCCTGCAAGACCCCCGCAAGGATAGATCAACACGGTGGAGACCTGGCCTCCAGAGATACTCTGGCTCTAGCATGCTCTCCGCCAATGCCATGCACATAGCACACAATCCGGCATTCCCCCCTTTGCAGACTAGCAGGATGCTTAAATGCGTGCTGCGCCTGGGGCTGTCCACATTGTCTGACCTTTACCCTGACGTTGGCTTCTTTTCCCTTCCAGCCGAGTCCAGCCCCATGGACACCCTGCTGTATTACCAACTTAGAGCTCCTTGCAGGCAGATGCACCCCACGTTTCCTCAGCCCCCTCCTTCACATGCTGTCCTCGACTTCGTATCCACATCCACCTTCCCCCGCAAGCTGGTCTCCAGTCTTTACGCCCTCACGTTGACAGCATCCCTGATTTCCGCTGACCACGCTGTCTGGAGTGAGGACCTAGGCATCGACCTCTCACAGAAGGTCTGGTTGTACTGTTGCAAGCAAACCAAACGTCTGTCCCCTAACTACCACCTGCGCCTCCTACATTTTAAATACCTGCATAGACTGTATCGCTCCCCTGCCTAGCTGCACAAAATGGGCCTCACCCCCAGCGATATATGTCTCCAATGCTCTGCCCCTGCTACCGACTTCTCCCATCTTGCCTTGCTGTGACCAAAGATCTCTGCATATTGGTGAGATGTGTGCACCGCCATCACTGAGATCACCTCCTCACCTGTTACGCCTGACCTACTGATCTGCTTTTTAGGCTTCGTGAAAAATTGTCCATACGCCGGCTAGCCGCTATGTTGCTCGTTCTCGCACGGCATAGGGTCGCCATGCATTGGGGCCAGAGACCCGCGCCCAAGGTCAGAGCTTGGCTTGAAGATGCTGTGCATTGTCAGACTCTTCTGTCCGAATTCTGGGATCTGATGCTGGCAACTGGCCGCCCGATTGACATTTGGGGTCCCCTCATTCCTTACCTCCTGCGCCAGAGCACTTTGCCCTCTGCTGCCTCTCCCGCACCCCCGAGAAAAAAAAAGTAATAAAAATAAACATTGAACAGAAAGCAGTTTCAGCCCAGACTGAATTTGTTGTTTGAAACATAAGGGGATGAAAGAGACTATCTGATTTATAATTGCCACTTTTTAGATCATATATCAGTGGGGCCGCATGCTTCTGCTTCAACTCCAGGCTTTGAAATTGACAACACCTGCAAGCGAAGGATCCCTCCATGTCAGGGAAGGCCCCGGATGTGTCATGTGGGTGGGTAATATATTTAAATGTACTTGACCTTCTAATTTCTAGGAGTTCTAAGCTCATGTAGGAATATTTCTGCCCATATCCTAGGACAGGCATAAAAGGAGCAGGGGTCCTGGCTCCTGGCGATGGCTGGGCGCAGGCGGGCTTGACTTTGGCGCAGCAGTGGCGCACCCCCTTGTTGTTGGGGCAGGAATGAGATTAAATTGCTGTGAGTAGCAGCTAGACTGCTAACAAAGTGGCTCCATCCCAGCCTGGAAGCAGGGAGAAGGTATATCCGCTAGCTCCCTCCACGCAATCTGGAAAACCCGTGGTGAGCCAGGGAGCAGTCGCGGTACTGGCGCAGCCGGTGGCGGAAGAGTACAAGGATAAATGTAAGTTTAAAATTTGACTGATATAATCAACAGCAACACATTAAATATAGCAGCAGCCTTACTACAAAGCGGGTCGGTACATTTATTTCCTCAATGAAAATATTTTACTATATGGGCAAAGACTGTTCCCTACACTTCCAATAAATATGGAGGGTGTTTCCTTTAATTTTCCTTCCTGGAAATCGATTTACTCCAGCTCATGACAGGAGTACATCTCTTGCCACTTTCACAGGCAGCTGAGAAAATGTTTGTGAATAGCGGAAAAGTTCATATATTTATTGGTTGCACACTAAGGGGCTCATTAGGATCGCGGCGTCCGCGACCCCAGAGTAGGAGGGAATGTCCGCATGGGCAGCGGCGTTCCCTCCGTGAAGATTAGTATGTGACCACCAGGGTGGCGGTCACATCCTCTATCTCTAACATTGCGGCGGCTGCAGCTTCAAGCTGCACCCGACGCAATGTTAAAAATGCATACATTACATTTGTATGCAGAAAGTGGCAGGGACCGCGCGGTGCCTGACGATTTCTGCATACAAATGCAGGGGGGTACCATGGGTACCCCCATGTGCACCCCCCACCCACCCCTTCACCCAGGGGGCCTGCAACGGGCCCCCGAAGTCAAAGTCCGTATGCTTTTCCACGGCGGAAAAGCCGCAGTTGAAAAGCATCTCTTTTACACTATCCTAATATGGCTGGCGGTGTCTGATAGACACCGCCAGCCATGTTACAGCTTTTCCGCCGCGGTTGTAAGTCAACCGTGGCGGAAAAGCGGCGAACTGAAACCAGGACCCACCAGCCATCCTAATGTGGCGGTGGGTCTTTGGTGGGTCCGCAGAGGATGTTCCGCATCCTCCGGGCCGGCGTTGGCTTCCGCCGACCCGGAGAATGCGGAAAATCCTCCATCCTAATGAGCTCCTAAGCTTCCAGGACATGCCCACTTTTTTTCACAGCTTTTTATAGAGCACACTTGACACATGGACATGAGAGCACTTTTCAAGAGCAGCAAATTACATTACATCTTACCTTCGTGGACTTGAAATCGGCGTTAGATATGGTGGACCGTGACCAGCTGTGGAGTATCCTGTTGGACATGGGTGTCCCACCATATCTTTGTTTCCAGCTTTAACGCCTCCATGAGGGTACATAGGCTAGAGTAAGATATGGTAAGAATGGGCAATTAACGGCTCCTTTCCTGGTTGGTAAGGGGGTGAGGCAGCGCAGCGTGCTTGCGCGGACCCTCTATTCCCTCTTCCTAAATGGACTAATTGAAAATCTACTTGCCGCCAAGTATATAGACTCCTCTAAAATAGCAATCCGTAAATTCCCCGCACTAATGTTTGCGGATGACACCCTGCTCCTCTTGAAATCACCAATGGGGATACAGCGTGTGTTAAAGGAATTTAGCCAGTTTTGCAAGAAGAGGAAACTTGTAGCAAATATTAATAAAACAAAATACATGATCTTCAATGCCAATTCCACTAACTGCCCACATCCAATGATGGACGATAGGCCTCTTGAACGGGTACATATTTTTGATTATTCGGGCCTATCCTTAAACGACAAAATGGGGTGGGGTCCCCAAATTATGAAGGCCAATTTAAAGCTAACCCAGACAATTGGGGGAATTCTAAAAGTCCACCAGAGTTGTACTTTAAAGGTTATAAGCCCACCACTAGAAATATACAGAGTACAAGCCCGGTCGGCTTCTTTATATGGGACAGAATTGTGGGGGCACAGCCCATCTAATGCCCTAACCCTAACTGAAAATAAGTTCATTAGGCAAATTTTGGCTCTTCCAAAGAATACACCCATAGTACCTCTAAGGATGGTATCCTCCCAATGGTGGATCTAATCTCGTCACAACCGTTGCTTTACTGGCGACGGCTGTGGAGTACATCTGAGCTGAGTCACTATAGGGAGGAACTAAAAGCGGTAATGTCATCACTGGGGGCTGGGGGTAGTATACCCTGGTTGTCTTTTGTTAGGGATTCTTTCCGTGCAATGGGTAGGGAGGATTGATGGACCACCCCTGAAGAATCGTGTTTAGCTATTTCCCAAAAAACTTTAGCTAATGCAGTGAAAGAGTTTACACTAACTAGTTTACTACGAGTAGTCAAACCCACGAGTCTAACATATGGGTTCTTGGATTTTAAGTCACAATACCAATTTGAGCAGGTGTTAGATTCAATACAACCGCCATTAGCAAATAAGCTGTTTCTGCAATTCAGATATGGGACGCACCCGCTCGACGCAATAACCAATAAGTGGGCGGGCGCAACCGATTGCCTTTGTCCTGGATGCTTAGTGGAGGAGGAAACAGTAATTCATGTGTTATTCATCTGCTCGGTATACAAACAGGCTAGGTTTAAATGGGTTATACAATTATGTGTAAATCTGGGTATTAGGAACTATCGTGAATTCTTTAGGATCCTAAGATCTGATACTGACTCAGTTTAGGTTTCTGCAATTTCGAAATTCCTCTTTGCTATGTGGTCTAAATGAAGGTATTTGTTAAAAACTGATTTGACACCTAGTAACACTAGTTTTGTACTTCTTACCTGCTGTGATTATCCACTCTGTAATAATTAACCCCGTAGCTAGGCATCGGGAGCCAACCCTATGTGAGAGATAGAGTTACCTACATGCTGGCTGGTGTATTGACCATGGACATTTTAAAAGACACTGGACGTGTCTAATTATGTTCTTATATGCTTTAACTATAAATTATATTTTTAATGTATGTTTTAATTTTATGAATATCCCACCTATGATGATTTTCTACTTCCCAATTTTTACTGTGGTTTACATATCCCTAAATGTGTATTTACCAGTGTCCCCTATGATCCTGTACCTTGTCTCTTTGTCATGAATCTTATTTTATTGTGTTCTAAATGTAAATGTGCTTTTATGGCTGTAATAGGCGAAATAAAGTATTTGATGATGATGATGATTACATTACACACTTTTTTGAACCGAGTCTACGATTCCAACCTGGTCCCAACAGTTCCAAGGTCAGCAGCTGTGGCCATTAGGCCATATCTCCTCCCATCCATGCCATGGTAGCCGATTTACTTCCACATAATATTACAACATACAGGCAGACTATTAGATGGAAAAAATAGATTGACAAGTGCAAATTCACATTTTGTGAAATGCACACCTAAATCTAGCCATTTGTGCACCTACATTGCCTTGGTTGTGCCAATCGCTTTGTGAATCGGGCCCAGAGTGTGATATACCTGTGTCATATACTTTGTCCTTACAGCACCTTTTGTATCTCATGCCTGCTTCTGCCTCTGTAATCACCTCGCTAATCACACCTCTTAAAAAAATCCTTTTGTTCCAGTCAATGTGCTCTGCATTCAATTCGATTATAATCTACCCTTGACAAGCGGGACGATCCGCATTAATAAACATTTCTTTCTCTTTTCATCATTCACATTTTTAGACACAGTTTTTTGCTAGTGAAAATGGAACACCTCAATCAAACAAAAGAATAAAACTCAAATAGGAAAATGCATTTTAATCATATATGATAGGGAATCAGCTCACGTCGTTTCTTCTCCTGTCTCACCAGCAAGAAGACAATTTTTCAAATCCAGTCGTAAACTATGATTAATACATGGATCCCGATTGCTTGTTTGAAAAATAATGATCAATACTCAAGTAGCCTTTACCGAATGGTCTGCTATAGAATGTTCAACATATATTTTACATAATGCTCTTCTTTTCGGGGGTCGCTGCATTAGTGGTGATCAGTAAATATTATTTTTAAACTCAGAGGAATATTCTCAAGGTGATATTGCTGCGTAAGCAGCACTTTTCTGCCTCTAATGCAGCGATGTTTTTATCGCATTATTCTCAAGCTGTTTCTAACAGCCGTTAGCGACAGCTTTTTGGTGGAAACGTCCATTGAAAAGACGACGAGTTCAGTTAGCGATAATTATCACTAATGACATGCAAGGGAGGCGTTCCCATGCAAAATCTGCCATTAAGCCAACATCTCCATATTCACAAAGGGATTCCTTAAGTCCAGAGGACCCAAAAAAATGGCTCTAACTGCAACTAGTGGCAGTTTTTTAAGACCAGAAAATATCTGGTCTTAAAATGGAGATAACCATTGGGGCCTCATTTCAGCAGGGTTTGTTTCTGTACCGTGCTGTAAGCAATGTTGCTGCGCTGCCCTGCTGCAAAATTACAGGGCAGGACTGTGCACCATCAATAAGATAGTGTGCATTCCTGGCCCTCACTCATGAAACGTTTAGCAGCGTTGCAACAAGACAGCGTTGCAACACTTTTCACTACCCCTTTCTTGTGACATCACGGATGAGCTGTATTCACTGGACCGCGCTCCATGACGTAAGTAATAACAGATGCGTCTGGAATACTGACGTATCTGTCTGTAAAGTCACTCATTGCTGCAGTCTTGTCACAACCATGGCGCAATTTCAGCAATGCATGGTGCCAGCCTATCCCTGTGGCACTGCGTCACCCTTACACCTGCCATCAGGCAGGCGTAAGGTACTGACACAGTGCCATCCATGAGGGAGTCCGGTTTTCGGTGCAGTTGGATATCCATCGTTTGCGCGCTGCAGTGTCATCGTCTGTATGCTTAGGCGTAGTGGTGGTGCTGAGGGAGTGGACGGAATGTACTTTGGATGGCCTTTATCCATCTGCGATGTGTGCTATGATGACGTGGTGTACTGTGGGCATGGTGAAGACGTGATGTATGCAATGATGGTTGGTCCAGGAGAGTCCGGTGGGGTGCCTGTAGTTGAAGGTCCAGCTGGCTAGCTGCTTGACTCTGATGTTGTTGAGCTTCCCCAGGAGTGGGTGGTGTTCTGGTCACTGGGGTTGTCCAGGTGGAACTTGAGTCCGCCGAGTAGGATATTGTTGGTGGATGGGAGAGTCTAGCGTTCAATGAGGTTTACAATGGTATCGGAGAATGGGGGACCATGGCCCTTGGGGCCTGCAGATGAGCGTGCCGCAGAGGATAGTTTTGGGGTTGGCCCAGATCTGGAAGTTGAGGTGTTCCATGGTCACTGTTGGGTCATTGGAGTGCGTGGTCAGTCGGAGGATGCTTCTTTAGGTGATGGCAATGACCTCTACTTGACAGTCGTGGTGATTCTTGCAGGTGATTTAGTAGCCGTAAGTGATGGCGATGGCGATGTCTGGTCCGGAACAAAATTTGGTCCTGGCAGGAGTTGTGGCATCCAGGGTTGATGGCGAGGAGGGTGCTGGCGTCATAGCAGTGGAGTGTCTGAGAGGAAGGGTGCTTGGTGAAGAGAGCATTCCAGGGACAGAAGGACACAGACGGGCTTGCCTATGGCTTGCCTTTGGCACGGGAGACATCCATTACAATGCAGGCAGTACTTCATTAACAACGCAACTCCGACAACACAGGTGCCTTTACATTGCATTTGATTTCAATGCATTGAAAGGTCCTTAATGTGTTAATTTTAAAATTTTGGGGTGGGTATGGCTTATGGATGTCGGATCAGGAAACTGGTGTGTGTTTTGTGGCCACATATGAAAATTGGGATACGTTTTGGGGTATATTATGAAAATTGGGGTGTGTTTTGGGGCAAATTAGATTTTTGGGTGTGGTTTGGTGGCTCAAAAAAAAAATCCAGGGTTAACGGTTGGGTTTGGGGTGCAAGGGTAAGTTTAGGGTTTCACTCACTGAAGCGTGAATAGTGATATTTAGGTCTCCGCTATGCAACACCTACCACCTACCCTACTGTTGCAATATGCCTAGTATTAGTATGCATTGGAATGGAATGCGATGTCATGGCATTCTTCGAAACTACATATGTGCCTTTGGCACACGAGTTTTACTCCCATTGTACATGGGTGCACAGCGGCCACCATTGAGAAGTGCGGGGGGCTGGACAGCTGTGAGGTGGTAAACTCCGCAAAGACTATTGGACACGAGTGTGAGGGAGTTTGCCGCGCATTTTAGCTGCGGCTCTCTCTATCGGCTAGAGCCACTTTTAACCACTTTGATTGTTTTTCTTGGTGAGGCGGCGTAAGTCTGGGCATTACAACACCCTTATTCTCAGCTGCACCTCAATAGTTCTGGTGCTTGGTTTTCCTACCTGCCAGGATTTCTGTGCTCCTCTGTCCTCCCACTCGGTTTACTTGTCTCCACAGCCCTGGTCCGACACAGGCTTGCCTGTCGAGCGGAGGGCGTGTGGGGAGGTCTAACACCACCTGACCTTGGGGGGCGGAGTCACCGGCACCACCTCTTCCTGGGCTGTCTATTTAGCCCCATGTGTTACACTGCGCGCAGCGGACGCGGGCAGCGGGCACGCCTCTGGCGCGCCAAAGGCAAGCCTGTCTGCGCCCGTCCGCGGCCGGCTGGGGCCAGGGGCCAGGGGCCAGGTACCCTGTTCACCCTTATGCATACTCCTTTCAAGATCTAGTTGCCTTTCGCGGTAATTAGGCTATTTCGGCTCATATTTATTCCCGCATTAAGAGTACTGGCATCCTTAACCCCTGCCCCTCGGTGTCTCTTCCATTCCTGACAGGCCAGTCGGCACATCTCCAGTCTCATGCTGTGGTGTCTGCTTCCTCCTTGTTACCCCTAGCCCAGCCTGTCCCTACAATGGTGTCTGCCTATCTCCTCAATACCCGCTCTTTAGATAAGCATCAACTGGAACTTTTCACTTTTCTGGACACAGTTAGGCCGGACATGTTATTCCTTACTGGGACATGGCTCTCCTCCGACTCCTCACCGGACATACTAGCGGCCATTCCTGATCCTTATTACATTTTACGCTCGGACCGCCCAGATGGAAAAGTCGGAGGTGGAGTTGCGTTAATAATACATTTAATTGTCAGTTTTTACCTTTATCCTTCCCTCCCATTCCCTCAGTTGACTTTCTTGTTGTTCGCTCCATCTTCTACTATCCCTCTGACCTGTGTTCTTTTTTTTATCGTCCACCGCAGTCCATTCCCCTCTTCTCCTCGACAGTAGGGGATTTGTTGGCCACGCCTGTTGTTAACAACTCTCGGTTACTGGTGTTGAGTTACTTTAGAGTTCTCTGACCTTCTCTGTAATCTTAATCTCTCTCAGCATACACATCCCCCCACCCATATTCATGGTCATATCCTTGACCAAGTTTGGTCAACCAATTTGAGTATTCCTTCTCCGATTATTAGTCCATGTCCCTGGTCCGATCACTTTTTTATCTCATTTTTCTTTGACCTCATGGAGGTTAGTAAACCCCCACTCCCCTCTAACACCTGGATTCGAAACTGGGGTCGAGTGGACACAACTTCTCTTTGTTCCTCCCTCTCTTGTTAACGTCCTAATTTACATAATATTTCTCCTCATTCTCATGCCTATGCAATTAACAACTGGCTCACTTCGGCCTGTGGTCACTTGGCCCCTTTAAAACGCCTTAAGACCCATCGTCTTCACGACTCTAACCGGTGGTTCACCTCTGAGTTAAAATCTAAAAAACTGGCTCTGAGGCAAGCTGAACGTCGCTGGAGACTGAGATATTGCTCACTTCAAAAATCATTTTAGAATTGAATTGAATTGAAAAAACTTTATTTCGGCTACAAGCCATAAAAGTATAAAAATAGCATCACATTGCAAAAATCCAATGGTTACATTTAAAGCACAGAAAAATGACATGGACAATAAATATCTTGGGGGGAGGCTCACAAGGGGAAAGTCACAATCAATGAATTACAATTATAATCAATTACAATTAACGAAATAAAATCAGATTCCTATCATATAAATAATTTAAAAAGCCAGTATACTTAAAACATACATCAGGATTAAAAATGCATAATATGCACATAAATAGAGAAAACCAAGCATTATGTTTTGACACCAAGTTTCTTCCTAATCATACAAACACTAAATAGATACCTACTTACACCAAACACTACCAACTGGGAAGTAGTGGATCTAAGTAAGCGCTCAGCTTCTTTAAATGTTCTTACACCCAAGTTTTTACACAATGGTTTGATCCATCTTACCCTAGGTTTCTTATAAACTGGACAAAAGAAAAGCACATGAGCTTCGTCTTCTTTTACTTTTTGTACGCATAGAGTACAGAGATCAAGCTCCGTATTTGTGTTGTGTCCCCACCTACAAGTGTTTGCATTTATATGCAGTACTCCATATCTAAATTGCAGAAATACTGTTTTGGCAAGTGGTCGTTCTATTTCGTCCATGAATGGTTCAAACGAAGCTGTATCCTTAAATAGCAAAAACTTAAGGGTTAGTGTACCAATATTACAATCATGTAGCCTTTCATTATTAACGTATGACCAGAAGGAAAGCTTTAATAGCTTTTTACAATTCGGTGTTAAAGACAAAGTATTATCCCAAAAGTGAGCTAGCCCTAGTTTAGAGAACCAGTTAGAAATGTGTTTTAACCATTTAATAGAATTACGTGTATTCAAACCCATAATTTCTAGTAAATCACTTTTATAGTCATGGAGCTCTGGCGTGGTCCATAATCTCACCCAGTAAAGCAACGGCCTTAAATGCACCTGAAGGTCTGTACGCTTGATATCAATATCCAGGTGCGTTGGAATTAAGGGCGTTCTCAGTGGGATTCTAAGTAGCCGTTTTATGAAATTGTTTTCATCATGGTCAAAATTCTTTTTAGAATGGGGTCCCCATATTTCGGCACCATATAGTGCCGCTGTTTGCGCTTTTGCTTTAAATACTTCCAAAGCCGGTGTAATAGCTTTGGAGATGCTCCCCCCATGAGTTTTTAAGATAGGCAGTGAATTATGTTTGAGTATCAACCTGCTTTTTTCCAGTTGGCCCTTCCTTGATAATTTCTTATCCAGCATAATGCCTAGATAATTAAAGCACTCCACATATTCTAATTTTGTATCTTTTAGGACCAGGTTCTTTTTAAAAGATTTTTGTGGGTTTAGAGTTAATTTCTAACCCCTTTACCTCACGATAGCTATAAAATTGGTTTACCAGATTCTGAAGTCCTTTTGGAGTTTGAGAGATTAAAATGGTGTCATCAGCAAATAATAATGCTGTGATCACCTCGTTGCCCAACTTTGGAGAATCATGGTTACAATTAGCCAAAAAAGGCGGAATATCATTCACGTAGAGGGAGAAAAGCGTGGGGGCCAGCACGCATCCTTGCCGTACCCCCCTTCTCACTGGTATTGCCTTAGAGACCTCACCATTTCTCCCCCACCTCACTTTGGCATAATTTCCTGTGTGAAGCCTAACAAGTACTGAAAGAAGTTCACACGGAACACCCATTTTCATCAAAGTGTCCCACAAAAGGGAACGGGGAACAAGATCAAACGCTGCACATAGATCCATAAATGCTACGTACAAGCTACCCCTCCTAATGTTTACATACTTCCAACAAATACACATGAACCTAAAGACCTGGTCTATGGTACTTGTCTTTAATCTAAACCCGGCCTGGTATTTAGAAAGGATCTTGGATTCCTCTATCCACTCTAAAAGACGGTTTAAAATATGTCTGGCGAAGATTTTTTGTAAAAGATCAATTAAACTGATCGGTCTGTAATTGGCTGGATCATATCGATCCCCTTTTTTAAAAATTGTTACAATTTCGGCCCCTTTCCAGGTCTCGGGAATTGGTGTCCCTGCCGCTATGGAGTTACAAAAGAAGTTTATATACGGGCACCAAACTTCAATATCGTGCTTAAATAAATCCCCAGGAATTTTATCAGGGCCTGGTGCTTTCCCTGCCTTAGTGGCGTGGAGTGCCCGCATTGTCTCCTCTTCACTAAACTGTAACAAACCAACGCTAGAAACCCGGTCAATTTCCAGGTCGTCAATACCCAGGCCCGCTATCATTATAGCTTGCCTTGCTACAAGACTATAAAAAGGCTATTCTTCAAGCGAAATCGGACTACTTTACCTCAAAAATCCTTATGTCTGCAAACAAGCCGAAAGACATCTTTTCTACTGTTCACGACCTGGCCACCTCGGCAAGAGCCACTCTTAAGCCCTGTCCTTCACAAGCCCTCTGTAATTCTCTTAACGAGTATTTTATTGACAAAATTAGCACCATCAAAGCTAATATTCCTCTTCCTTCACCCAATTTCCACTGCCCTGATTCCTTATCCAATTCCCACTTTCTGGATCAGTTCCCCCTAATATCTAGGGAAACCTTCATCGCCTCACTTACCAAAGTTAAGTCTGGCTCTCCCACCGATAGTTGCCCTGCTTATTTATTAAAGGAGGAATGTTCTGTTTGCCCTTATCCGCCTTTGGCACTTCTCAATAATTCCCTCTCGTTGGGGATAGTCCCTGACCTTTTTAAATCTGGTAAAATTATTCCCCTTTTAAAGAAGGCAGGGGCCGACCCGTCCCTTCCTTCTAATTTCCGCCCCATTTATTTGTTTCCTTTCTTGGGGAAAATCTTAGAGAGCCATGTCACAGCATGCCTCAGCTCTTTCATCGAGAACACTCATGCTTTAGATCCTCACCAAGCGGGCTGTCTTCCCGCTCATTCAACAGAGTCTGTCATACTCTCTGTGATGGATGAACTCAGATGTAGAGCTGATGCCAATTCCACTCACGCCTTGGTTCTCCTGGATCTCTCGGCCGCCTTTGACACGGTCGATCACACAATCTTGATCGACCGTGTCAAGAGTGCTGCCCTCCAGGGCTCCTCCCTGGCTTGGATTTCCTCATTTTTGGAGAACCGCCAGCAGGCTGTTCAGCTGGCTGGCTTCTCTGCAGCCCCTCAACCTGTCATCTGTGGGGTCCCCCAAGGTTCTTCTCTCTCTCCTCTTCTTTTTAATTTGTACATTTTACCTCTCATCTTTGCTCTTCAAAAATTGGATGTCACAGTATATAATTATGCTGACGACCTCCAAATTATCTTTAACATCTCCTCTTCTCCTTCTTCTGTCTCAAATTTTCAATCAGTTATGTTGTTTATCAGTGACTGGATGAACTTTAACCACCTTAAGATCAATTCCAATAAGACTGAGCTTGTACTTACAGGTGGTGTTTCCAGTCCCTGGTCCTCCATTTTTTCGGCCCTCTTCTTTTGGCCCGCCTCCATCTCCTTCTGCCTCTGTTAAAAGCCTTGGCATTAAAGTTAGGAGCGACCTTTCCATGCATAATCAAGTTAGTGCTGTGGTCTCATCCTGCTTTCTTAACCTACTTACCATACGCAAAATTTCCTCTTTTTTCTCTATCGAGGCACTTGAACTAATCTTGCTCGCCATGGTTATATCTCGTCTGGATTACGGGAATGCTCCGTACGTCAGAATACCGGCGTGTGAGCTTCGCCGCCTCCAGCTAATCCAGAACCAGGCGGCAAGGTTGGTTTATAAACTGCCCAGACATCATCACATTACTCCACTTTTAAAAACTTTACATTGGCTTCCACTTGCCGACCGTTCCCTTTTTAAATTTGGTTGTCTGATTTTCAGGGCCTTAGCTGGCACTGCGCCTGCCTTTGTAGCCGCTAAACTCAAGCATTACGTCCCCATCCTCAACCTCCGGTCCTTATCTAAACATCTTTTGTGCATTCCCCGCTATAGAAGGAAGAAACATGGCGGCATGAGTTTTTCCTTCTTGGCCCCCTCGTTTTGGAATTCCTTACCCCTTAGTATTAGGACTATTGCTCTCTATATGGACTTTCGTAGGGCCTTGAAGACCTGGCTTTTCCTACAGGCTTTTGCCGAGTAGACATCTCTCTATTCACTTATGTCCTCAGCGCCAAAAAACCGTTTGGTCTACGTGCGCTCTACAAGTACCTTCAACTTCATGGTGTGTGGACGAGGGGATGTGTTTGTGAGCGGGTGTCGCAAATATTGTAATGAGGGAAGTCTTACCTCAAATCTGGCCCTGTATCTTCGTAGCTCCTGCTCACCTGCCTCTGATTCCAGGAACAGGAATTTGGTAGCCAGGCTCCCTCCCCTGAGCCAATCACAACGCTGACATGCGTATCTAGCCTCCTTTGTGTTCTACTCCAGTCACTCTGTGTGCTGTTAGCTGGGGTCCTGAGGCGGGGCATGGGGGTTTGTGCCTTTAGGGGTGGGCGAGCTAGCACATTAATAGAGATGAGCCACAGTCTAGCCAAAGATCTGGCTTAGCTGTAAGAGCCAGTGCATGAGGCGAGCCACGAAAATGTCTCACATGTACATCATGCAACAAACATTATGTAAACATAAAATATGGATTGTAGGAGTGTGTCACTTTAGTTAAATAGATTATATCAGTGCATTGAGAGGCAATTATTTGAAGTGAGGTCCTAAAAATATACTTAGAGACTTCTGCCCTGATGAGATGAAATGAGCAAACCATGAGAGGCAAGCTTGGTGTCATGTGCTCCTTATGTTTGGCATGCGGTGTAGTTAGGAATAGTACAACATTTTCTAATATACCACTTGTCCTTTTTGGGTTCTGGAAAAGCATGCCACTTGCAGAAAAGAGCTTCAATGCCTAGTCAGGGGTAGTATGCACTAAAGAAATACAATTGCAGTTTCAATTCTGAACCCTCGACTTGCATATTGAACACAGATTTGTGTAGCTGTGATTTTGGGATGCTTACACACGACCTTTCTCCTCTATCTAAGGCCACATAACCCTCCACTGCATATCCTCTATGGCTCCCTGAAAGTGTGGTGTTCCTTACAGTGTAGTGGAAGCCCAGGGTGCACTGTGGCTGACAGCGTGCTTGGAGGATGAAAGGGTGCTGTGGCTAACAGGGGAAACATCCTTTACAACGCAACTTTTACCACGCAGTGCCTTTACAACGCAACTTTTACAACGCAAACCATTACAACGCATTGCGCTGGGGGGGCGCTCTAGGATAGGGAATACGTTTAATTTACTATCCAACACCTTCCCTAGTGTCCACGGGGACTGGAGTTGGAATAGTAAATTAAACTATTCACTATCCAGCACCCCAAAGCACTATGTGTTGTAAAGGTTTGCGATGTAAAAACCGCGTTGTAAAGGCATGCGATGTAAAAGCATGCGTTGTAATGTCATACATCCATCTACAGGGTACATGGGTGAAAGTGCTCACACGATAAGGGGGTTCATTGAGAGTGGATACTGCCAGGTTCTTTAGCTGGCAGGGCGCACTGAAGCTGGAGAGGTTCCCGGGACTTGAAGGGCTGACAGGAATTGCTGTTCACATAATAATAGGGTGACAGGGTGTGGGAACTGGCTGGGCCAGGGATAACAGCGTGCTGGGCATGGCAGGCTGTCTGAGGCTGACAGGGTTCCCGGGGCTCAGTGAGTGCTGATGATCACTTGGTGATGAGAGAGGTGGGAAAGGGGAACTGAGGCGCTGTGGATAGCTGATAGGGTGCTTAGAGGTTGGCAGTGGTGCTGTGGCCAAACTATACTTGGAGGCTGACGTGATTGGAGACTGACATGGTGCTGTGGCTGAAAGTGTGCTTGGAGGCTGCCAGGGTGTGGGAGTGAAAGGTGCAGGGCTGATAATATGTTTGGAAGCTGTCAGGCTGACAAAATGATTGGAGTCTGACAGAGAGCTGGTACTGACCAGTGCTGTGGCTGACGGGGTGTTGAGGATGCAGGTCAGTCGTTTCTCTATACTGATTGGGTGCTATGCTTGCAGGGTGGTGTTGCTAAAGGTTTTATGGGTGCAGGTGCGGGGCAGTCATTGTGCTTTGCTCACTTGGTACTGTGGGTGACGAGTACGGGTCAGTCTAGGTGCTACACTGACAGCGTGCTGTGGGTGACTGTGTGTCAGGCAGCCATGGTGCTATGCTGAAAGGGTGCTGTGGGTGACTGGGTGTGAGGCAGCCTTGGTGCAATGCTGACCAAGCGCTGTTGCCAGCGGGGTGTTGTGGCTGCAAGTGCAGGGAAACCTGTGCGCTATGCTGACTAGGTGCTTTACTTGCAGGGTGCTGTGGCTGACGGAGTGTTGTGGACGCAGGTGCTGGGAATTCACGTGCTAAGCTGGCAGTGCTTTGCTTGCAGGCTACTGTGACTGACGGAGTGTTGTAGGCGCAGGTGCCGGGCAGTCAATGGGCTATGCTAAGTACTGTGAGTGTCAGGTACGGGGACGCCAGGGTTCTACGCTGACACCATGCTCTGGGCAAGTGGATGTGAGGCAGTCTGGGTGCAATGCTGACTGAGTGCTGTGTTTGCAGGGTGCCTCAGCGGCGTGTGGCTGCCTGTCCTTGAGGACAGCTCCTGCCCTCCTCATCTACATAAAACTTCGCTCTGCACCCTTGAAGCGGGCGAAAAGCACTTTCCTGCCGATAATGGGCCGATCGCCACGTATTGCCGGCTAACACCGAAATAACTATCGCGCAGATCTTTTCCTGAGTTGTCACCGACGTTCCCTGTTACTATCGCCATGTAGCGACTTCTTGGTAATACGCCACTAACATGGCGATAGTTTTCAGGGAAAGGCAGCGATAACAAAATTGACAATTACTGGCGTGGGCGATAGTTATCACCGGTCCTTGAGAATATCCCCCTCAGGGGCATATGTACAAGGAGTTCACACCACCTTAGTAGCACTTTTCCAACAGATTTGTGGTGATAACTTTATTGCCATGTGTACAAACTGTCGCTAACCTCTGTTAGCAGCAGTTTTCCGGCGAAAACGTCCATAGAAAAGATCGCCACTTCTGTTAGAGATAATGACATACAAGGGAGGCCTTCCAGTGCAAAAACCGCCGCTAACCCTACTTCGCAATATTTACAAGGGAATTCTTGAAGGTAGGAGGACCAAAAAAACGGCCTCTAACTGCAGTTAGAGGCAGTTTTTTAACCCTTTCCTGCTAGGTGTTGTCCCCGCCCCCCCTGTGCTAAGCCTTTTTTTGGCTATTTGGGATAGTGCGCGCTTAGGCCCCTGTAACTTTTTGACCACAGAAGGTATCCACGCCAAATTTACGTCTTTTTCTTCCAACATCATGGGGATTCTAAAGGTACCCAGGGTTTGTGGATTCTGCTGGAGGGGTCCCAGAAATTAGCCAAAATACAGCAAATTTTTGTTTTTAGGGGGGAAAAATGGGAAAAACGGGCTGCAAATGAAAGCGTCTGAGTTTTTCTCTGCAAATGTTATAAAAAAAGGGTTTGTGGGGCTGAAAAAATCATTTTCCCAGCTTTTAGAGAATGACAGACATCTGTCAGAAAACCAACATTTTTTACACAGTTTTGGCATTTTTCTGGGACATAGCCTATTTTTGCTATTTTTTGTGCTTTCAACCTCCTTCCAGTTAGTTAATGGTAGAAATGGGTGTAAAAGCAATAATGGATCCTGGAAAGCTATACATTGTAAAAAAGTAGACACAATTCTGAATTCTGCAAGGGGTCATTTGTGTAGATCCATCAAGGTTTCTTTATGGAAACTAACAGTTAAATATAGGAAAAATGGAAAAATAGTTGAAATAAACAGCCTTTTGTATCAACTTTTTCACCTGTAACTTCTTGTAATTATGACAGTTCCTTGAAAGCAATATACCGTTAGATCCGCTGGGCCTTTCTGGTTGTGGGGATAAATAGGACTTGTAGGTTCATCAAGAACCCGGCGAACCCAGAGTAAAAAAGTGAGCAGCATTTTGCAATGGCTTTTTATTATGTACTGGGTATATAGCAATTATTGTGGGAAAATGTATACATGGAAAAATCGGTATGAAAGACACCTCTGTATTTCTGAAATGGGAACAAATATAGAATTTAGAAACATTACATATTTTCACATTTTTGAAATTGGGAATACTCATACTAGCATGAGAATTATCGGTCATTTTTCAAAATGACTTCTTTTTACACAATGTCTTTCATTTGGAAGGAAGAAATGCATCAAAAATCAATAGGTAATAACAGTTGCTTTACAAATCTGAATTACCCAAAGTCTCCCAATAAAATTGGTACCTCACCTGTGTGGGTAGGCATAGTGCCCACGTCAGGAAATGGCTCAAAACCCAATGTGAACACACCCCAATTTCCCAAACCGAAAATGTACCTTTTTTTGCGAAGAGTCTAGCTGTAGTTTTGAACACTAGCTCTGCCGGCACCTAGGGAAACCTAGTAAACCTATACATTTCTGAAAACTAGACACCCAGCGAAATCCAGGGTTGGGGTGACTTGACTGCCTCCCACCAGATTCAGTTACCCAGAATCCCTTGCAAACCGAAAAAAATGTTAAAAAACTAAATTTTCCCACATTTCTGTGATGGAAAGATCTGGAATCTGCGTGAATCCACAAATTTCCACACACCCCATGTTTCCCAGAGTCTTACGAGAAAAATGGTACCTCACTTGTGTGGGTCAGCCTAGTGCCTGTGACAGGGAATGGCGCAAAACGCAATGTGGTCACACCTCAATTCCGCAGTGAAAAATGACCCTTTTTTGACAAAATGCCTAGCTGTAGTTTTCTAACCCTAGCTCTGCTGGAACCAAGGGAAACCTGGCAAAACAATACATTTTTGAAAACTAGACACCAAGGGAAATCCATATGGGGTGACTTGACTGCCTTCCACTATGTTCTGTTACCCAGAATCCCTTGCAAACCTAAACAATTGTAAAAAAAAACAGATTTTCTCCACATTTCTGTGGTGGAAGGTTCTGGAATCTGCATTTATCCATAAATATCCACCCACCCGCATTCCCCATAGTCTTCCAAGAAAAATGGTGCCTCACTTGTGTGGGTCGGCCTAGTACCCGCGACAGGAAACGGTGCTAAACGCAACATGGACACACCTCAATTTCGCAGTGAAAAATGGCCCTTTTTTGGCAAAGTGCCTAGCTTTCATTTTTGAAATATAGGTCTGCCGACACCTTAGGAAACCTGGCAAACCTATACATTTTTAAAAACCAGACACCCAGGGGAATCCAGGATGGGGTGACGTAGCTGCCTTCCACCAGGTTCTGTTACCCAGAATCCCTTGCAAACCTAAACAATTGTCCAAAAAAACAAATTCTCCCCACATTTCTGTGTTGGAAAGTTCTGGAATCTGTGTGAATCCACAGATTTCCACTCAACCCACATTCCCCAAAGTCTTACAAGAAAAATGGTACCTCACTTGTTTGGGTCGGCCTAGTGCCTGAGACAGGAAATGGCGCAAAACGCAATGTGGTCACACCTCAATTTTGGCCCTTTTTTGGCAAAGTGCCTAGCTGTAGTTTTTTAACCCTAGCTCTACCGGCACCTAAGGAAACCTAGCAAACCTATATATGTTTTAAAACTAGACACCCAGGGGAATCTGGGACGTGGTGACTTGACTGCCTCCTACCAGGTTCTGTTACCCTGAATACCTTCCAAACCTAAAAAATTGTCAAAAAAACACATTTTCCCTACATTTCTGTGGTAGAAAGTTCTTGAATCTGCGTGGATCCACAAATTTCCACCCACCCCACGTACCCCAAAGCCTTACAAGAAAAATGGTACCTCACTTGTGTTGGTCGGCCTAGTGCCTGCTACAGGAAACGGCTAAAAATGCAACGTGGTCACACTTCAATTTCGCAGTGAAAAATGACCCTTTTTTACAAAGTGCCTAGCTGTAGTTTTTGAACCCTACCTCTGCCGCACCTGGGGAAACCTAGCAAACCTATACATTTTTGAAAACTAGATACCCAGAGAAATCCAGGATGGAGTAAGTCACTGCCTCTCACCAGGTTCTGTTACCCAGAATCCCTTGCAAACCTAAAGAATTGCCAAAAAAACACATTTTCCCCACATTTCTGAGTTGGAAAGTTCTGGAATCTGCGTGGATCCACAAGTTTTAACCCATCCCGCGTTCCCCATAGTCTTCTGAGAAAAATGGTACCTCACTTGTGTAGGTTGGCCTAGTGCCAGCAACAGGAAATGGTGCAAAACACAACGTGGTCAAACCTCAATTTCGCAGTGAAAAATGACCCTTTTTTGGCAAAGTGCCTAGCTGTAGTTTTTGAACCCTAGCTCTGCCTGTAACTAAGGAAATCTAGAAAACCTATACATGTTTGAAAACTAGACACCCAAGGGAATCCAGGATGGGGTAACTTGACTGCCTCCCACCAGGTTCCGTTACCCAGAATCCCTTGCAAACCTAAACAATTGCCAAATAAAACACATTTTCTCCACATTTCTGTGGGGAAATATTCTGGAATCTGTGTGGATCCACAAATTTCCACACATCCCGCGTTCCCCAAAGTCTTACAAGAAGTTCTTGTGTGGGTCGGCCTAGTGCCCACATCAGGAAATGACGCAAAACGCAACGTGGTCACACCTCATTTTCGCAGTGAAAAATGACCCTTTTTTGGCAAAGTGCCTAGCTGTCATTTTTTAAATATAGGTCTGCCGACACCTTAGGAAACCTGGCAAACCTATACATTTTTAAAAACCAGACACCCAGGGGAATCCAGGATGGGGTGACGTAGCTGCCTTCCACCAGGTTCTTTTACCCAGAATCCCTTGCAAACCTAAACAATTGTCCAAAAAAACAAATTCTCCCCACATTTCTGTGTTGGAAAGTTCTGGAATCTGTGTGAATCCACAGATTTCCACTCAACCCACATTCCCCAAAGTCTTACAAGAAAAATGGTACCTCACTTGTTTGGGTCGGCCTAGTGCCTGAGACAGGAAATGGCGCAAAACGCAATGTGGTCACACCTCTATTTTGGCCCTTTTTTGGCAAAGTGCCTAGCTGTAGTTTTTTAACCCTAGCTCTACCGGCACCTAAGGAAACCTAGCAAACCTATATATGTTTTAAAACTAGACACCCAGGGGAATCTGGGACGTGGTGACTTGACTGCCTCCTACCAGGTTCTGTTACCCTGAATACCTTCCAAACCTAAAAAATTGTCAAAAAAACACATTTTCCCTACATTTCTGTGGTAGAAAGTTCTTGAATCTGCGTGGATCCACAAATTTCCACCCACCCCACGTACCCCAAAGCCTTACAAGAAAAATGGTACCTCACTTGTGTTGGTCGGCCTAGTGCCTGCTACAGGAAACGGCTAAAAATGCAACGTGGTCACACTTCAATTTCGCAGTGAAAAATGACCCTTTTTTACAAAGTGCCTAGCTGTAGTTTTTGAACCCTACCTCTGCCGCACCTGGGGAAACCTAGCAAACCTATACATTTTTGAAAACTAGATACCCAGAGAAATCCAGGATGGAGTAAGTCACTGCCTCTCACCAGGTTCTGTTACCCAGAATCCCTTGCAAACCTAAAGAATTGCCAAAAAAACACATTTTCCCCACATTTCTGAGTTGGAAAGTTCTGGAATCTGCGTGGATCCACAAGTTTTAACCCATCCCGCGTTCCCCATAGTCTTCTGAGAAAAATGGTACCTCACTTGTGTAGGTTGGCCTAGTGCCAGCAACAGGAAATGGTGCAAAACACAACGTGGTCAAACCTCAATTTCGCAGTGAAAAATGACCCTTTTTTGGCAAAGTGCCTAGCTGTAGTTTTTGAACCCTAGCTCTGCCTGTAACTAAGGAAATCTAGAAAACCTATACATGTTTGAAAACTAGACACCCAAGGGAATCCAGGATGGGGTAACTTGACTGCCTCCCACCAGGTTCCGTTACCCAGAATCCCTTGCAAACCTAAACAATTGCCAAATAAAACACATTTTCTCCACATTTCTGTGGGGAAATATTCTGGAATCTGTGTGGATCCACAAATTTCCACACATCCCGCGTTCCCCAAAGTCTTACAAGAAGTTCTTGTGTGGGTCGGCCTAGTGCCCACATCAGGAAATGACGCAAAACGCAACGTGGTCACACCTCATTTTCGCAGTGAAAAATGACCCTTTTTTGGCAAAGTGCCTAGCTGTAGTTTGCGAAACCTAGCTCTGCCGGCACCTAGGGAAACCTGCCAAACCCACACATTTCTGAAAGGTAGACACCCGAGGCTTCCTGGGAGATATGGCTTGCATGGATCCTGTAGCGGGTACTTGAGCCTTCCACACAAGTGAGGCACCTTTTTTATCGGGAGACCTGGGGGAACGCTGGGTGCTAGGAAATTTGTGTTAGCCCAGTGATGCCACACTTTCCAAACCAAAAATGTCTGAAAAAAGTGAATTTATTCAACTAAAATTCAGGTTTGCAGGGAATTCTGGGTGGGAAACGTTAGAGGATCCACGCAAACCATACCTCCCTGGAAGCCCCTGAGTGTCTACTTTTCAGAAATGTGTGGGTTTTGTCGGTTTCCCTAGATGGCCGCCGAGCACGGGATCACAAACCCAGGGGACCCCTCCCTTGAAAAACCAAATCGTTTTGATATAATTATGTGTTTATTTCTGCAGCGTGAGAATTTTGGCACAATATTGCAAGGAAAATGTGACAGACAGTTTTAGGTTTGCAGGACATTGTGGATAAAATAACTTGTTGGAATTCACAAGAGAGACATCACCATGTACTCCCATCGGTTTACGATAATGTCTACAGTTGGTAGGTTATTCTTAGATGGAATGTACACCTTGGCAGAGAGTCTAAAAAGACAAAGATTCCTGAACAGCCATCTATTCCTCAAACACACACACATACTGGTTGGATTTGGCATGAGGGCGAGTGATGGTTCTGTATATAAAATTTTATTAACAAGAGATTTCACAAAAATGAAATCCACTGTCAATAATTGAATGCACAAAAAACCGAACCAGTGACTCGCAGCTTGTGAGCTATAAAAGCCACGGCAAGGCACCAACAGTTTTACAGACCATTCACACACCTTTCATACGTGATACACATAAGACCATTCATACCACCAGGCATAAAACCAACACATCACAACAGTCACAAAAAGGGACAAGGTACACCCTGCTTCAGAAAGATAAAAAGACAAATATTGCTGCAGAGCCAACTAATCCTCAAGCACACACACATACTGGTTGGATTTGGCATGAGGGTGAGTGATGGTTCAGTATATACAATTGTATTAGTAAATGATTTCACAAAAATGAAATGCACTGTTAATAATTGAAAGGACGAGAAACTGAACCATTGACTCACAGTTTGTGAGCTATAAAGCCACGACAAGGCACCAACCTGTTTACAGGCCATTCATGCACCTTTCATATGTGTGACACACACAAAACATTCACACCGCCAGCCGCGGGCCCATCACATTACAGCGCTCACACCAGCAGACAGTGCCATTCAAGGGCCCATCACTTTCACACGCCCACATTCCTGACACAGCAACTACACAAACTGATGGATTGCGTGGAGTGGTGCTCAGCTAGCAGTGTGTGTAGTGACCAGCAGCAAGTCACTACTTACACACCACCAGCCGAGCGCCAGTCCACACACACCGCCAGCCAAGCACCAGTCCACACACAACGCCAGCTCAGCGCCACTCCACTCACAACGCCAGCCAAGCACCAATCCAACCACACCGCCAGCCAAGCGTCAGTCCACGCACACAGCCAGCCAAGCGCCAATCCACGCACAACACCAGCAAAGCACCAATCCACCCACAACACCAGCCAAGCGCCAATCCACGCACACTGCCAGCCAAACACCAGTCAACGCACACGGCCAGCCAAGCGCCAATCCACGCACACCACCAGCCAAGCCCCTGTCCACGCATACCGCCAGCCTGGCGCCAGTCCACGCACACCGCCAGCCAAGCGCCAGTCCACGCACACCGCCAGCCAAGCGCCAGTCCACACAAATCGCAAGCCAAGCGCCAGCCTACACACACCACCATCACATTTAGGATTTTTTATACAAAAAAACACAAACAAATTGCAAATAGATACAAATCTACTAACACAAAATCTGAAACTAAATACATTGCACTAATGGCAACCTTGAAACAAAATACAAATTTTCAAACAATAAAGACCAGGCAGTTCACTTTACCACTCATGGATGCTCCCAACAATTCTTTTGCGTGTAGTACGCTCTAAAACAAGCAGGCACACACAGCCCAGGGCTAGAAGGACACCCGGGGCAGAAAAGATGAGTCTCCTTCCGCAAACCACTTCGCCAACAGACTCTACATTTCCTAGTGGGAAAGTCTTTTGAAGATGTGGAAGGAATGTAATCAGGAAAGTGGCGATCTTTCAATCGAAAATAACAAAATCGGTGGAGTTAGGGCCTTAGGGAATCCGGTTTATAGACCTGTGATGAGAAATTTCCCCTAAACATAATTGGCAACACACTATCACCTCGGGTCTAGAATATGCATAAAGCCTTATCTTGGCAAAGATGTGTGATCAATGTCCGAACTCTGTCATAAATGTAGTGACAAATAAAGAAAAATTGGGGAAAATTATCCCTTTAGGACTAGAACCCTCACTCACCCCAGGGTGACATGCTTCATCATACAGGTTCCTCCTTACCATTAGGAAAACCTAGTCCTACTGGGAGCTACAGCTTCCTCACTGTGAGGCAGGAGCTCAGAGATGTTTCAATAGATGTACAATCTTGGAGTCAGGATGCTAAAATCCCATATGAGAGGCTTACGATGTAGTGAGGGTGCAGTGCAAAAGGAAAGATGTGTTGGATAAATGTAAAGTGTAAGTGAATGTTAAAACTGCCTATGTCGATACACAAAACTAGTTTTATTGGCGTGCTCTCACTGGTAGGATTAAAAAGCAGTGCAGAAAGTAATATGGATTTACAAGTACTTTTCAAAATGGGTCGACATGTTTCAGCCTTATGATCAGGAGTCTGTATCAGTGGCTTTCTTCAGGACCAATATAGAATGTTATTATTGCTGCTGCCAAAATGACAATAGAGTGTTAAAAGAAAAAGATACAACACCAGTATTCCTACCATGGGCTGTCAGGTAATACATGGAACATCTAAAAATACAAAAGAGAGAAAGAACAACAAAGAACACACAAATTCTGTTAACGTGCTGATTAAAAAGGAGAAAAAAAAATTACAATCACATATGCAAATAATGCACCAGTCCACACACAGTCCACCAGCCAAGCTAAGGGGTAGGTGGGCTAAGAGTATGAATTATATATTCACCCCCATGAGAGGGGAGCAACCCTTGCCCTTGAGGCCACCCCCAAAACAAACATTTTAAAAACTCTGGTGTCTAGTGGCTTCTGCCCCCCTTGGGGGCAGATGGGCCTAAAAACACACTGCTATTCTGCCATCCAAAGAGGGCAGAAATTGTCACAATCATCCTCCCATAAGGGGGAGCGACCCGTGTCCAAGGGGGCGCTCCCCAACATAAAAAAAAACCTTGTGGCCTAGTGGTCCTACAAAAAAAAACGGCCGATCTGCCCCTCAGGGTGATACCAAAGGGGATGATGGACGGAGCGCTTGAGCAAATCAAACACTCACTCCCTGTCAACTGGTCTGGGTTTAATCCATCATCATTCTTTAGCTCACTCCACCACCCCCGTTCAGACATGGCCATATGCAAATCAGTCTGACCCTGTGTGCTTTGATCACCCTAAGTTGGCAGGGTATGCCCAGACGTGGGTCCCTTGCTCACTTTGCAACTAGACTCAAGCTAGCCTGGCTGATGATGGCTGAGTAGCCGGAAACCGGTCCCAGGTTGGTTGTTGGCAGTTCGGGCTGGACTGGTACAGGGTCAGACAGATTTGCATATGGCCATGTCTGAACTGTGGTGGTGGAGTGAGCTAAAGCCTGACAATGGATTAAACCCAGATCAGTTGACTGGGAGTGAGTGTACATTTATTCTATTGGCCCAGTGGGCTTATTTCATTTTAAAACATTTAAATCTGACCCCCCCCGGGTGGCAGACAAAGCAAAAATGTATGCCCCCAAAAGGGGAGCAACCCTTGCCTAAGGGGCCCCTCCCCCAAACAAAACCTAACATCATAGGTATACTAAAATGGCCCCCAAAGAGGAGTCATGTCAAGGTAAATCATTGTAAAGTACTTTTCAAGATTACATTTTGACACCTCCCGTTCTTATATGTGTGAATATATATATATATATATATCTATATATATCTATATATATATATAAATATATATATATATATATATATATATATATATATATATATATATATATATATATATATATATATATATATATATTTTTTTTTTTTTTTCTGGATTCTCCTCGCCCCTCACTTTGTCGGCAGAAGTCACAGCACAGCAGCAGGTAAGTCTTTCAAAACTTGTTATTATTCACAAACCATGTGCAGGATGCAGCTCATCAAAAAACGGACGGCCTACGCGTTTCGGCTACTCTAGCCTTCCAGTGGACCATAGAGTCCTAGTGATCTAGACCTTAACTTATAGTGCAATGTAAAAGTACTCTCTTCCATGTCTATTAAAAAATCTAGACCGGCAACCTCGCTCATTTTACATGGTTTCCTTTGAGCGCCATTATTGCTCAACATTCCTTTGAAGTACACATTGTGACAAAAAGTCAGGGCTTATGTACAGGTATATACAAATATCTACATATTTACACACATTGCATACAATATGAGAACAAACCATGTGTCCCTCATATCGCCTTAGTGGACTCAACCATTGTTATTGGACATGATGAAGATTTTACCCAACTTTTCGACCAATTATTTCATATAATCTTCATTCATGTCTTCATCATGTACAATATTTATTTTTATGAGGGTTAAACTTAGGCCCATTATTCACAGTAAAGTACCTAAATACATTTCCACAATTTCTCAAGATATTCTCCATCAAACATGATTCTATTTCCCCCTTATCTAGTCCGCAAATTGGTGCAACCTATATGTACACTATTTACAATTACCAAGGCCAATTCATGACCCCAAGGTATTTACAGCCAGGATCCTCAACAATATCTTAAACTGCAAGTATATCTGCTGGGTTGAACATTGTTATTACAGGGTCTAAATTATTTTGTTCCAGTGAAGTACATTCCATATTTCAAAAACCCTGGATATCTTAAACTCATTGTACTCATTTGACCCAACACCAGATCCAGGTGATTTTGTTAAACCAATTTACATTTACAGACTAAGGATATTTATACTCATCCATTGTTGATGTTTTACTCATGTCATGATGTCTGCCCATGTGTACTACATATCCCTTACTGACTTTTCCTGACTTCTCAAGTTTGACGCCTATTTACAAATATTTACAAGAATGGTTCCAAAATGTCACTCTCAATTAGTTCTAATATTTTCCCATAGTATGGAATTTCATAACAGATGTACAAACAGTTCAGCATCCAGATTATGTCCATCTGGGTATTCAGTTCCCATGCCAAGAATCATCCTGGGCTCCAGTTTTCGCAACTGTAGAGTACGATCACCACCCCTCTCCGATGGTTTGCTCAGTTTGATCCCTGAATATCTTAGCAGGTCTGGATTGCTGTTGTGGTGTTTGGCAAAATGAGTGGCCATAGGGTAGCTTGGGTCTCTGTTCTTAATTGCCCTTAGGTGTTGTAAGATCCTCAGTTTTAGTTTGTTAATTGTGCTCCCTATGTAAAATTTCCCACATTGGCATTGCAGCCTATAGATCACACATTTAGATTCGCAAGTTATATGATCTCTTATTTTTTCAATTTTGCCATTGCGTAGTTAGTACTCTTTGACATTAGTGCCATGCTCGCAGGCCTTGCATTTGGCACATTTCCAAAAGCCCGGGGTTGTCAGCCACGTAGATTTTTTTGGGGGTTGTTCCTTCAGTGTGAGATGGCTTTGAGTTAAGATGTCACGCAATGAGGCAGTTTTCCTATATGTGATGCTTGGATATTGAGTTAGTTGTTGTTTTAAGGTGTTGTCCAGGAGCAGTATGTTCCAATTTTTCCGTAGAGCTATTTTCATATCCCTACTTTGATTATTAAAATCCATGATCAATCGTGTCTCTTCCTCCTCACCGGTTTGTTCATCACTACCACGATCCTTCCTGCTGCCACCAGGAATCAGAAGATCATTTCTGTTCTTTAGAACCACCCTATTTTGTGCGGTGCTAATGACTTCCTCGGGGTAGCCTCTTTCCCGGAAGCGTTGAGGCATCCTCTCAACCTCATCTTTCATGTCGTTCTCTTCTGAGCAATTTCTCCTTGCCCGTAGCATTTGTCCATACGGGATACTCCATTTTAAGTTAGCTGGGTGTCCACTATTAGCATGGAGTATGCTGTTACATGAGGTTGCTTTTCTGTGAATTTTAGAGCACAGCTTGTTATCACTCACGTACATTTCAACATCCAAGAAGATGAGGTTGGTCGAGCTGATTGTGGAAGTGAAATGAAGATTATATTCATTTTCCTCCAACGAGTCAATAAATGTTTGTAGTTTTTCTTTTTCTCCATCCCACACGATGAACAAGTCGTCTATAAAACGACACCAGAGTTTGATATTTGATCCATGCTCCTTCTCTTTGTCCACTACTGCTGTTTCCCATGCTCCTATCAGGAGGTTCGCATATGTCGGCGCAAATGATGTCCCCATTGCGGGCCCCTGTTTCTGGAGGTACAGTTGCCCCAGGAACAGGAATGCGTTATGCGTCAAGCAGTAGGTTTACATATCCGAAAGCATTGCCGAATGTTCCAAATAACTTATGGACCTCATTTCCAGAGTTTTTTTGGCAATTTCAACACCATCTTTATGGTGTATTGAGGTGTACAGAGAGGCGACATCAATGGTCGCCATTAGATAGTTAGTTTTCTATTCAATCTTTGAGATTTTATTCAAGAAGTCCATTGTATCCCTCAGGTAGGAAGGTAGAGCAGTTACATAGGTCATTAAAAAGATGTCTATAAATCTTGACGTTGTTTCCAACAATGATCCTATGGAACTGACGATAGGTCTTCCTGGTGGTTTACTGAGGCACTTATGTACAAGTAGAAAAGTATATTGTAGCAGTAATAGGATTGTCAGTTTTCAGGTATAGATATTCATTGAAGTCTATCAGACCTCTCTCCTTCCAACCTAACAACAGAGAGTGATATTCATTAATCCAGTTTTCAAGTGGATTCACCTCTAGTCGTTCGTAATGTTCCTCATTATCCAATTGCCTATTAGCTGCATTAATGTAGTCTGTCACGTCTTGCACAACCAGATTTCCCCCTTTATCTGATGCTTTTATTATTAGGGTGAGGTCATTCCTCAGTTCAGACATTGCTCTATATTCTTCTGCTGATAGGTTTTGAGTTTTGTCCTTTTCATTTTTGTGGTTTAGAGATTTGCCAGCAATCCTTGTTGTCTCTTCTATCATGACCTCATGGAAAAGGTCCACTTTGTTTCCTGGGGGAAGCTGTGGGCAAAATCTTGACTTCCTCTTTGAACCACTCTCACCTCCTACGTTGGTAGGGGTTCCTGATTCTTGGCAAAATTCAGTATCCTTTTGGACTGTGCTTGTATGGTCCTTTTGACTCAAGGAGACTGTGTCCTTTATTGTTGCTAGTGCAACAATCGTAAATCCTTGTGTCGGATGGTAGATGTAGTTACCTTCGGTCCCGCGTGCTCGGGTTTTTTCTGCGAAGACTTTTTTTTATTTCACTTTTCTGCAGAATTTATATAGATCAATACGTGTGTTAGGAACATTCATATTCTTATTCGGGCAGTAGGAAAGTCCCCTGTTTAAAAGTTTCAATTGTGTATCAGACAATTCTTTACTTGAAAGATTAATCACTATGTTGTCTGATACTGTTTGTTTTTTTGCAGCTACTTTTGCTTTCCTCTGCCTCTTTTTGCTTTGGCTCCTCTTACCGCCCCTTCTTGTTGTGGCTTTGGTGGGGGTTTCTTTTGGAGTGTTTGCTGTTCCCTTCCCCACGCATTGTTTCTTCCTCTTCCCCTTTGCCGCGTGATCATTTGGGCTAACGGCATCTCCCCACGAAAATCCATGGCTGTGGTATTGGTTTCTTCCTCATTTGAGCTTAATTCTGAGCTATATATATATACACATATATATACCACTAGGTAGTTATAGTTATAGTTAGGATGTTTCCATAGGAAGTGCTTTTTTTGTGTAGCTAATAACTTTAGAGCTATTTCATGAATATCCATAAAACTTACCAAACAAATGCTACTTATTGACTAGTTTGCATGTGGAAACTTTTGATCTCTCTAGTAGGGGATGAGAATAAGGGTGTAGTCCCAAAATTAATTTTCCTTATTCATTTTTGTATGTGAACTGTAGTCACAGCTACAGCCAACATCGCTGAACAGATTTACATCTGATTTGGCAGAAAGCTAGATCTTAGTCGTGAAAGAGTGCCTTTTGTAATTCGGTGTAAATTAGTTCAGTAGTTTTTGAGCACTTAATGCTCAAAAAATATATATCTAGGAAAGTGGAGCCTCTGCAGATCTGACAGATCTCCTGCTGAGATCTGATTGGCTGCCACCACCTCAACCAGGACGTGGTGGTAGCCATTGTCGGACTCAGGTTTAGCCCCTTTGTGCCTGAACATAGCTAATCCTCTCTGAAGAGCTATTATGTAGTGAAACATGTGTCAGGGGTTGCTTATATTCATTCCCGGTTGGTTTGGATGGTATTTTACTAATCCAAAGCTGTAATACTTTTCCTGGAGTGGTTAAAGGCTGTTGTTAATTTACAACCCAGCGTGGATGTCACTGTGCTAATTCTATGCTTAAAGACTTTGCTGTAGAAATGGCAAATACTTTGCCCCTTTCTAGCTCGGCGTGAATGGCACTGTTCTAATCATAGGCTTAAAAACATTACTAGAAAAACAGACATTTTAGGTGAGCAGATTCAGAGTGTTGCTGGTGTTGTACAGTGCTCTATACAGAAGCTGCTCTCCATCTAAACTTTGGAACTACCCATAGTTTTGTCCTTCTTATTTGCATAATTTATGCCGCACTCTAAGCCTGAAATGGCATTGTTTTGGTGTGTGTATATTCCATCTTATGTAACCATAAAGTTATTTCACAGTTGTGGCTCTCCTCGTTATTATGTTGGTCTTTTATTTGTTTTGCTTGGTCTCCAGATGCTATCTGATGACAGCGAAGTTTCTGCTGCTATCAACATTAGTGTGTTAACATTAATTGACAGTGTCAAGTAGGCAATGGTGGTGAGGCATCAATGAACCATCAGAATTGGCATTGCTGTTTAGTCTTAGTTATGTTATAGCAAATATTTCCCAACAGGTGTCATTGCTGCCATTTAGTCTGATTACAGGAAACCACGTGGTTCATCCCTGTTTCTTAAGATTTTCCACATATGCATGGAACTCCTCATTAAGTGCCATGAAATTTAATTCTGCTTCTTCTTTTATTTATTTGCCCATTCATTCTCTGGTTTGTATACAGCATGTGCAAGACACAGGGTGTATCGGAGCAATTTACTATTAAGGAGAACAACATAACAATAATCCCAAAATTTGCATTTGCATATGGAAACATTACCTAAGAAATAAAACAAAATAAATTGTAGTTTACAACAAAATTTCATTTAAAGTCTAGCATATATTTTGTATATAAATTGGTTTAAAGAATGTTTGCACGAGGAACAGAGTAAAGAGGTAAGGTCCGAAGGAAAAAAGAAAGGTGAGGGATGGGGAACATCTTCAAGTATATCTGAGTGTCCTTGTCAGATTCATGTTAAGATATTCCTGAGCTGTAATGCAGCAGGGCAAAGTTTTTAATGTAAAGGTTGAATACAGACAGGGGAATCCCATTAAGATGCTGAACAGGGTTAAATGGAGAATTGCATATCCTGGTAAGAGGTAAAACTAGTTATGGTTGTGTCTCTCAATTCATTCGTATAACATTTCTAGTATTGTTTTCTGATTGCTGATGTCAAAAGATTTGGGCAGGCTGAGAAGAACCAGCAAACAGGTGTCAACTTAATCAAGAATTTAAAATGTTTCATCATTATCATATGCATTATATGTGATAAAAAATAAGAAAAACAACACAATTACCATTTAAAGAAAACATCCATGTTTCTTACTTCAAATACCAAATTTATATTCACCTACAGCATTTCCTTTTAGAACATGTAAGCTATCTTGACAGTAAAGCCTTGCAGTTCATACACACATTGCTTCTCAAAAATTACCAAAGAACCAGTTTATCAATTGTATCATTAATTCAACACATTCCATATTCCTAAGAACTACTGACAGGCCACAAATTCGAATTCATCAGCCAAGTACCAAACTGTTAAGAATCTGACTCCCAGCTTCCAATTCCTTCAAATTTAATTTCTGATACTCAATTGGATTCATGTATTAGTGGAAACTTTCCATACTTGGAGATCTTGCTGCCTACTGTTCCAACCAATCACAGACCACAGTCCACCCGAGCTGCCCCTACATAATCCCAAGGGCCATCTGACCCCTTCACACTCCCCTCTTGATGGATGATCCTCAATGAACCTATACCCGTAATTAACAACCTTGGGCTGGACAGCTCTGCTTCCTCGCAGCGCACTTGAATCATCCCCTACCTAGGTATTACCTGGATGCATTCTGCCATGGTATCCCAAACCCCCTCCTACCCCTGTTTATTCAAATGTTAATGTTCCTGTTAAATATCTTGCTGCATCCATTTTACTTATGGCACATTGTCTGCAATAAATGGTCTATAGGACACAAGAAATGTACTAACTGTTCTCTTCTGACAAGGGCACCACCTACGTTCTTGCCGTATGTAACAGCACCTTATTTCCTATATACCCCATTTACCCCCATCTAAAAAACATCAATAAACAGAATGTTTAAAAAAATGGAGGGCTTGCCACCTGGAGCGCTTGCCACCACCATCTAAAACCACATTGTAGTAAAATAGCTTTCACCCAGCAATGTCTTATGACCAGGAAAATCAAAAATGCAGCTGTTTCCTTCTGCCAGTTAACAGAAACAAAATAGAGGACAAATGCCCCATCAGAATTAATCATTTAATTAAAATATAGGGGTTCAGCACAGAGACGATACCATTTCCAGACAGGCTCACTTTTAAAATGTATATATTATTGTGGGCACAATTAGGTGGACATATTTTGAGATCTTTATCATTTTCTCTCACTACCAATCATAGACTAACGTCACAATATTTTCCCAGTGTTTCTGGTTCAGCCAAAAATTCCACAAGCCTAAACCCACAAACACATTCCAGCTGATACATGGATGATAGAGTTCTCTGTCAATTTCAACATTTCTCACAGACCATCCATATACACCAAGTCAATGGGGGTTTTTGTGGACAATTCCATACAGGAAGTAAATTAATTGCTACACAACCTTTTATACTTATAATCCTAAATCCTTACCTTAAGGGTCAATCAAGGTGTGACATTTGGTAAAATCTATAAACTACCTCAGAAAGTATTCAGGGACATTAATAAGTAATCTGAGTTAGTTGAATCTCACAGCCCTGCACCATATAAGGCATCTGTCTGCTCTTTCTTCTGGTATATAGTCATAGGTATGAAGGGCTTCTTGTAGTTTTAATAATTGTAGGTGGGCAAGATACAAAGGGCTAGATGTAGGTAATTCAAAATTACCGATTCTAAAATATCGATTTTTACCGATTTGGTATTTCAGAATCGGTATTTGGGATGTAGGTAAAAATTATGTATTTTTTACCGAATCGGTAAAATTCGGTATCTGTAATTCAGAAATTACCGAATCGGTATTTACCGAATCAGTATTTACCAAATCGGTATTTCCCATTCATTCCTATGGGCCTTTTGGTCCATAGGAATGAATGGGAAATACCGATTCGGTAAATACCGAATCGGTAAATACCGATTCGGTAAATACCGATTCGGAAAGGAAAAAAAAGTTAAACCAATAGTCAGCCAATCAGGGGCTACCACCAACCCCCTCACAACTAGGAAGTGGCAACAGGCAGGCAGCTGGAAGTAATTAGAAGCTGTTGGAGAGGCTGTGAAAGCAGAGAGTCCCTGAGCCACAGGAAAACATTTGTGTTTTTAAAGTTTGAAAATGGCAAGCAGCAGTAAAAAGGAACTTCCAGAGAGGAAGAGAAAAATTAAATTTAGCACCAGGGAGCTGCAGGTCCTCGTGGAGGTGCTGGTTAAGGAACACCAGAAATTGTTTGGTAAGCAGTCCCTGACTTCGGCTGAATCTGCCAAAAGAAAAATTTGGCTGGAAATACAGTCAAAGGTAAATGCTGTTGGAGTGACTCGAAGGGACATAGATGAGATGAAAAAGAGGTGGTATGACCTCAGGAGCCTGACAAAGAAGAAACTTGCAGAGCACCACAAAGAGGCAAACAAAACTGGAGGAGGGAAAAACCGTGCACCTCCCCCGACTGAGCTGGAGGAGCTGGTGGGATTCACCATGGAACCAGAGAGCGTCAGTGGACTGGGACATGCAGACAGCTCAGCCAGAGCTGCCACAAGAAAAGGTAAGACGCATGAACAGCAATCACCCCCACCCCATCACCTTCCCTTTTCCCTATGTGGCAAAGTTTACCCCACACAAGTAGAGGTAGCACTATACAGGACCAATGCATTATGGGACATGTAGTCATTGAAAGACCTACCATTTCATACAGCACAGCAAGCAACAAGTTAGGTAAAACATATGAGTCATACTCAAGATAAGGCAATATGTACAGTGTTTCAGTAGAAGAATTTAATTGTAGAAACAGTGAGGCAGGAGTACAGAGCTAATGTACGCTTTTATGTCCACTGCCGAGAAATCTCGCAGGCATACCAGGGAGGAGGAAGGCACTGCACCACAGAGGGATGTCAGCCAGGAGGTGGGCACAAGTGCAGAGGATGTCACAGAGGACACTGGTGCATCAATACCACTGCCACCATCCCAAAACCTAGAAATGTCTCCACATCTGCAGGCATCCTCAGAACGTTCAGGATCCCCTCTGCTACTGTCCTCACCTGAACTGCCTGTGTCATTGCCACAAACAAAACCTGCACCTCAAAAGAGCAGGAGGCATGTAGTTGCTCCACTGGTTGAAATGGAAACCATCACCACCCCCTTTTGTACCACTTTGATCGCCATAAGTTGGCAGGGTATGCTCAGACGCGAGTCCCTTGCTCACTTTGCCACTGGATTCAAGCAAGCCGGGCTGAAGACGGCTGAAATGCCAGAAACCGGTCCTCGGAAGCTTGTTTCCGGTCCAGGGAAGGCATGGCTTGGCAGTTCGGGCTGGACTGTTCCCATGAGGCACAGGGTCAGACTGATTTGCATATGGCCATGTCTGAACTGGGGTGGCGGAGTGGGCTAAAGAACAGTGATGGATTAAACCCAGATCTGTTGACTGGGTGTGAGTGTTTGATTGGTTCAGATGCTCCGTCCATCACCACCCCCTTTTGTAGCACTTCAGCAGGTGAAATGGAGGGGGATGACACTCAAACCTTGGCTGGGGACGGAAGCACAGCCACACAGCAGTCCAGGGCAGAGGGTGCCCGTACAGGTACCAGACGCCACAGGCCCAGAGATGTTTGTGCTGCCCAACATGTGGATGGTCCCAGTGTCTACCGTGGGCTGGAGGGTAGCATGGTAAAGATTCAAAGGATGCAGTCGAAGGCCATTCGGTCTGTACAACGTCAGATGAGGCAACTAAACACAAATATGGAGAACATAGGGAAGGGCATCAGTGCACTGGTTGATGAGAACAAAGAGATGGTATCAGGTATGAGGGAGATGGCTGCAGGGATGCGGGACATGACACAATCGGTGCAGCTCCTGTGCACAAAAATGTACCAGGACAGGTTAGCAAGGCGCAAGGATAGGCAGCATGCGCAGCAACAAACTAAGGCAATGAACCGCCTGGCCACAGCCACTTCCCTAATATGCAGACGAAGCATCAACATTCAACACAGCAGGGAGTACCACACAGCAGCAATGAGGTGTCCAGGGGCCTTGCAAGGGTGACCAGCGCCGTAGAGGGGCAGATTAATGCACAGACAACACAAACTGCTGCTCTGGATGTAACGGAAAGTGAGGAAAGCACCAGTAGGAGCAGCATCACAAGCCCCCTTGTTGTTGAGACACGGAGGAGCAGCAGGCGCCATGGTGAGCCAACAGCACAAACACCCAGTGAAGACAGCCACCCACCTACAACTGGCACTGCTAGGCGTAGCCGGAAGTGACTTGTACAGCCCACACTCTATGACCTTAAATGGGGAAGTGAGCCAGGATGACCATTATGAAATGGATGACATTTGTGTTGCACATTTGTGCTTTTGACTACCTGCGTAGTGCCAGACATTAAACTACGTTTGGTGCATACTCCACCTGTCTGTGTCTCTTTACTTACTCAAAAAAAGTTCCTTGTGATCGCTGCCCGTCTCTGCCTGCCAATAGTTGGTGTCCCCACTCCTGCTGTGTGTGGTTCAGGCAGTGAATGTTCATCATCGTGGTCCTCATAGTCACTCATTTCAACCTCTGTGCCCTTCTTAGGAGCAAGGTTGTGCAACACTGATATTGACGAGCGACTCCTGAGGCGGAAGCCGGGAGCGCAAAAGCTTTTTTAACAATTTATTGTGATACTCTGTTTTAAATTTACCTAGCTTCTTGCATTTCCTGGCATTGTGTAAACAGCGGTCCTACGCTGCAACGATTCCCTACTTCCTGGTCGCCATTCTCGAGGGCGAGGTGCGCCACGAGACACGCCCACCTCTGTTGGCCGCGCCCCCTTACCATTGCTATAAATAGTGCGCGCAGATCTAAGGCGCGACACTGATATTGACGAGCGACTCCTGAGGCGGAAGCCGGGAGCGCAAAAGCTTTTTTAACAATTTATTGTGATACTCTGTTTTAAATTTACCTAGCTTCTTGCACTTCCTGGCATTGTGTAAACAGCGGTCCTACGCTGCAACGATTCCCTACTTCCTGGTCGCCATTCTCGAGGGCGAGGTGCGCCACGAGACACGCCCACCTCTGTTGGCCGCGCCCCCTTACCATTGCTATAAATAGTGCGCGCAGATCTAAGGCGCGACACTGATATTGACGAGCGACTCCTGAGGCGGAAGCCGGGAGCGCAAAAGCTTTTTTAACAATTTATTGTGATACTCTGTTTTAAATTTACCTAGCTTCTTGCATTTCCTGGCATTGTGTAAACAGCGGTCCTACGCTGCAACGATTCCCTACTTCCTGGTCGCCATTCTCGAGGGCGAGGTGCGCCACGAGACACGCCCACCTCTGTTGGCCGCGCCCCCTCCAACGCCCCCTCCATCCATCATAAATCATGTGCCTTGGCAGGAAGCGCAGCGGACGAGCGCAGCGGGCGCGACGATTGCGCGCCGAAGGCGCGCTTAAGGCAAGCTCGTCTGCGCTCGTCCGCGACCGGCCGGGGCTAGGGGCATGCCTCTCTGCTCGCCCTACCAGCTATTCCTCTTCCCAACTGCGTCGTCTCCAGGGCCCTTGGTCACTACCTGCCCCCACTCGCTCACGCATCATGTCTCTTGGCCTATCTCCACCTGCCCCTCCTGCCATTCCTCTCCCCCAACCTGCCCCCTCTCCTCCTTCCAGAGGTAGCGCTACTCCTGCTACCCCCAGAGCCCTTACGGCTCTTTATTTAAACACTAGGTCTGCAGTAGCTCACGCCCATGAGCTTTCGGTTCTACTGGATCTTCATGTCCCTGACTTGCTTTTCCTAACGGAAACTTGGTTCTGCGATGACTCCCTCCCTGTCCTCTTGGCTACTCTTCCAACGCCATATTACGCTATCCGCGCTGATCGCTTAAATGGCAGAGCCGGGGGCGGGGTGGCGGTCATTGCCCGAACCGACCTTCCCTTTACTACCTTATCCTTACCAGATATTGCCACTACGGAGTATCTAGCCATCCGCACTACCTCCATCATGCCCCCTCTTACTTGTATACTTATCTATCGTCCCCCTCAATCCGCGTTATCATTTCTCCCGGACTTTTTGGAAGTTTTGGCTACTGCTACAGTCAATAATTCTTCCATTTTGCTTTTGGGTGATTTTAATTTTTGGCCCTCTGATCCGGCGGAATGTTCATCTTCTAAAGAATTCTCAGACACTCTCCACTCTCTTAATTTCATTTCTCATATTCACTCTCCCACTCACATCAAGGGTCATACTCTTGACCAGATTTGGTCCCTAAATTGCCCAGTAGAGTCCCCCTCTGTCTCGCCCTGCACTTGGTCTGACCATCATCTGATCTCTTTTTCGCTCCTTATCCACCCTCAGGTCAAGCCCTCACTCCCGAAAAACATCTGGGTGCGTGCATGGGGCCGAGTGGACCCGGACAGTCTAGCTTCCCTACTCACCACTTCCCTTCCCTCCCTGAAAAATCTGCCTATTCATTCCCAGGTCAAGGCCATTGATCTATGGCTCTCTGCAGGCTGTGACTCGGTTGCCCCCTTGAAGCGAGTCTCAACCAAACGAGAGAAGGATGCCAATCAGTGGTTCAATCAAGATCTAAAAGCCACTAAACTAGCGGTTCGCCGGGCGGAGCGAGCTTGGAGGAAAAACTATTGCCCCTTTTTGAGACTAGAGTTTATTAACATCTTGACTCTCTACAAAAAAAACATCTTGGAGGCAAAAACCATCTATTTTTCCTCCAAAATACTCGCAGCCGAAAACAAATCGAAGGAAATCTTTTCGATTATCCATAATCTGGCGTTTTCGGACAGAACCTCCCTCAAACCCACTCCCTCCCAGGATCTTTGTCACTCTCTCAATCATTTCTTTATTCAAAAAATTGCCATTATAAAAACCAACATCCCCCCTCCTTCCCCCTCTTTTGTGGACCCTCAGTGCCCTCCCCCTAAGGAACACCTCACTGCCCTCCCACTTCTAACTCAAGAATCTTTGACTGCTATAATCCCACTCGTCAAATCTGGTTCTCCACTAGATCCCTGCCCGGCCCATATTCTCCGTCACATCTTCCTTAGCTGTCCTGACCCTCCTCTCCACGCTCTTAACAGTTCTCTTTCTCAGGGCGTGGTACCTAACTCACTTAAATCCGCCGTCATTGTCCCCATATTGAAAAAACCGGGCGCTGATCCCTCAGTTCCAGCCAACTTTCGCCCCATTTCCCTCCTGCCGTTTCTGGCGAAAGTTCTCGAGCGCCATGTTACTTCTGCCTTGAGTTCTTTTGTGGAGAAGAATGGGGTCCTCGCCCCCCGCCAGGCCGGGTTTCGCCCCGCACACTCTACGGAGTCCGTAGTGCTTTCGGTCCTTGACAACCTCAGGGAGGGTATGGATACCAATCAACCTCAGGCCCTGGTCCTCCTCGATCTCTCAGCCGCTTTTGACACGGTGGATCATTCCATCTTGCTTTCCCGTGTCAAGGCGGCGGGGATCGGGGGTACGGCGCTGGTCTGGTTATCCTCCTTCCTGAGGGACCGCACCCAGGCTGTCCGCCTGGGTGACTTCACTGCGGACTTCTGTAATGTTCAGTGCGGGGTCCCCCAAGGCTCCTCCCTTTCCCCCCTTTTATTTAACCTATACATCTCCCCTCTTATTTTTTCACTGCAACAAATGGAGGTCGCCGTGTTTAATTATGCGGACGACCTCCAGCTTGTCTTTAACCTTTCTTCCTCCCCCGACTCTGCTCTTAACTTTCAAACCATCATGATTCACATCCGTGACTGGATGAACCACAATCATCTTAAACTCAACCCAGACAAAACAGAGCTGGTGTTGACGGGTGGTTCATCCAGCCCCTGGTCCCCTATCTTCTGGCCCCCTTCCCTTGGCCCCCCACCTGCCCCCTCAAACTCAGTTAAAACTCTCGGCATCAAGCTTAATCCCCAACTCACCCTCCACTCCCAGGTCAGCTCCGTGGTCTCCTCCTCCTTTCTGGCACTGCGTACCATACGCAAGGTGTCCCGTTTTTTCTCATTTGATGCACTTAAACTGATTACTCTTGCCATGGTCGTGTCCCGCCTGGATTACGGCAACGCCCTATATGCAGGTATTCCTGCATATAGTCTTCGGCGGTTGCAGCAGATCCAAAACCAGGCGGCGCGCCTGGTGTTCAAACTCCCTAAATCCCACCATGTCACTCCCCTCCTAAAGTCCCTACACTGGCTTCCTGTCTGTGCCCGTGTCCAGTTCAAGCTTGCCTCTATCACCTTCCAAGCACGACTGGGCATGGCTCCGGCTTTCATCTCATCTGAGATTGTTCCCTATGTCCCCGCCAGGGAACTGCGGTCTTCTACCCAATCCCTTCTAACGGTCCCACGGTTCCGGAGAAAGAAATGGGGAGGCTCTAAATTTGCGACCCTTGCCCCGATTTTTTGGAACTCACTGCCTTTGAAACTTAGAGCTTCTACTTCGTACCTACTGTTTCGGAAACAGCTTAAGGCACATCTCTTTGCTAAATCTTTTTAACTAAATAATCGGAGCTTCCCCCTCATGTTTAGCTCTCTGTCAGTCTAGCGCCATGAAACCGCTGGTGTACGTGCGCTGTATAAATAATTTTAAATAGAAATAAATAGAAAAACATTGCACAAGTAGCAATTATCTTACAGCAGATGATTGGTGTGTACTGCCGTGCCCCTCCACTTTTGTGGAGGCATCGGAGCCTGCTTTTCAGCAGCCCAAAGGTGCGCTCCACAACGTTCCTAGTGGATTTGGGTGCCAAGTTGTATCGTCTCTGGCTGGGGGTTGAAGGGTTGAGGTAGGGTGTCACAATGAATGAGTGGACGGCATATGCACTATCCCCTATTGGAAGAAGAGAAAGCCATTACTCACATGCACACATACACATACATCTGCAATATCTATCAGGGTGTATCACAGTGTTTTACCTAGTAGGTATCCTTCGCCAAATTCTCCCGCTGTCAGGTGTGTGTATATCCCACTGTTCTGAAAGATGTAGGAGTCGTGGGTACTTCCTGGGAACTTGGCCACAATATCTGTGATTATGTAGTTGGCATCACAGATTACCTGTACATTGATTGTGTGAGTTGACTTCCTGTTTCTGTAAATGTATTCTGTGGCAGCAGGTGGGCATATTGGGATGTGGGTGCCATCAATACAGGCCGATAAAGTGCGGGAAATTTGTAATTTGATAAAAGTCAGTCTTGGTCTTGAGCAGTTCCGCGTGAGTTTGAGGGAAGCGGATGTAATGATGCATTCTCTGCATCATGGCCTCTAGGAACTTCCTAAAGAAATGGGACAGGCAGCTCTGGGATACCCCACCTACCACAGAAAGCACACTCTGGTAACTCCCAGATGCAAGCAGGTGTAGGCTACACAGCACCTGCACATGGGGTGGGATGGCGTGCGCCCTTGGGGTTGGGTGATCCAAAAGTGGGTGCAGGTCCCTGATCAGGTCCAGGATGGTTTGGGGGAGTAGCCTGTACCTTTGCAATATCTCTGGCTCAGTGAGTTGGAAAAGCGTAATCCTCTGCCTGTAGACTTGCTCCTCCCTTCTACAGACCCTCTCTCCTGCTGCCTGTAGCCGTAGCCGCCTTGCTATCACATAGAATGCCGCCATTATGGTCACACTGTTGCATTTTGGGGCCTTTTTTATAGCCTGCACCTGGTTACCACCTGCTTTCAATCCATAGTAAATACCGACTCTTAAATACTGAATTTCACGAAATTCGGTATTTTAGAAGTTACCTACATCTCAAAACTCTTTTTTTACCATTTCTTATTTACCGATTCGGTAAATAAGAATTCGGTAAATACCGATTCCGTAAATACAGATTCGGTAAATACCGATTCGGTAAATTCCGATTCGGTAAATTACCGACTCGGAAAATGAATATTCGGTAAATACCGATTCGGTAAATACCGATTCGGAAAATTACCGACTCCTATTTACCGAATCGGAATTTTTAGAGCTCGTACATCTCAAAAGCCAAATAACGGTCGGTAACGGCCGAAATTCAGTATTTTCGACCGTTACCGACCGGTATTTGGCTACCTACATCTAGCCCAAAGTGTGTTGCCCCTTTTTTGCTGATTCTTTAACTTGAAAGTCAAACATATCTACCAGCTCTACTTTCATATTGCTAATTTGGACATATTTGCTTGGGGGATTTCTTTCCCAGTGGATATGAAACTTCACTATGCTACATGCATTTGCATTTTAATGTTAAGCCATTTTTCCTCTAAAGTGGCCGTAACGTAGGTATGGTTTTCTCTCTTTCAGAAATTGGGGCATACTATGGAGCATAGACAAGGAAAAGGGACAACACTCTTGCTAGATGTGATGAGACGCTGGGGACCTTTCTGATACAAGAAAAAGAATCAAAGTTTATGCTCGATGTTATCAGTCATTGGGGACATCTCTGACAGTATATCGTTTAAAAACGATGCTAAATAAGGCAAAGATATAATCAAGCTCTAACTCAATCAGGGAGAGTTTCTGCTATATCGCAAACCGTACCAAGTTGTCATATTGCTTTTAAAAGTATTCCATGTGATCCTGAAGACTTGCATATCTTCTACCTGTCTCAGGACTTGTGACATGAGCATGATTGAGGTTCTTGAACACTGTATTTGTACTCAGCTTAAACAGTTCATCAGTGACAATGCATATTGATTTGTGCAAACCAGCAGGTAAGAAGACAAGGAAGGTCAGGGTTTAGGAAAATTTACAAATTTATAATTATATGTAGCTAAATAGTCGGGTAAAGAAAGGAGAAAAGAAACAATGGAAATGGAGTCCAAAATTCAAAGGGCTAGATGTAGGTAATTCTAATTTACCGATTCATAAATACCGAATTTTACCGATTCGGTATTTATGAATCGGTAAATTAGAAGGATGCAGATGTAGGTAATTTTTAAATAACAATTACCGAATCTGTAAGATTCGGTATTTACCGATTCGGTAAATACCGAATCTGTATTGCCCATTGATTCCTATGGGCTTTGAAGCCCATAGGAATCAATGGGCAATACCGATTCGGTATTTACCGAATCGGTAAATACCGAATCCTGCAAGGGTGCAGGGGGGTCACTTTGACAACCTCTAGCACCCCAAGTACAGGCTTGTGTGACATGTGGCACACATGCATGCCCTAAGGGCATGTCTGTGTGTCACATGGCACAGGTGTGCATGCACACCTGAATTTGGTATTTTACCACACAATAGGATTGTGTGGTAAAATACCGACTCTTAAGGGCCTGTGGCACTCTTTGAAGTTCTAGCTACATCTAGAATTACAGAATCGGTATATTTTCCGATTTGGTAATTTACCGAATCGGTAATTTTACCGAATCGGTAAATATACCGATTCTGTAATTTTAAGCCCCCTACATTGCAAAACCCAAATACCGGTCGGTAATGGCCGAAATCGGCCGTTACCGACCGGTATTTGGGCTCCTACATCTGGCCCAAAATGTTCTAAGGAGCTTGAGTGAACAGAGAAGTTTAGCTTAGAATTGAACGAAAGACAAATTATCAGATATTCAAAGTGACTAAATGGAGGAGAATAGTTCAAGAGTTGCTTGGATCTTTAGGAGCAGTACAGTGAAGAAATTTAATTTGTTAAAAGAAATTGTGGTTATATTTTACATATCATTTGCTAAGATGGCAAAATTAAAAAAATAAGTCAGTTTCAATCGGACCAAAATCCAAAAATTTGACATCAGAAGATGTCAATTGAACTTTTGGTGTTTGGAGGCTGTGGATGATGCACTTGCTCATGTTGAGGGCCACTGACAGAACATAATCACTTTTAAAAGCAAAAATTAATTTGTGGCTTTTGGTGAGCAGAGCAGGATGTTGACTCTTGTATTTCCTGATTATGCTGAGGCAATGCTATTTTCCACCCCCACAGATCACACTCAGCAAACTAGGTTAGCCATAGAACCTTAAGAATCTTTACAGGGAGAAGGAACAATGGAACTAGCACAGGAGGGATTAGGGGAGATTTTGCTGCCACAAGATGAAGCCACAGCCAGATGGCCAGCATCAGAAGTTGAACTGGCATAACAGTGCCAAAGGACCTCCAGGAGCAGTCACCCCTGCACAAATAGGCTGCAACAGGCCTACGAGCAGAAGGATGGAGACATAAAAAAAATAAGGGAACATGATTGCATGAGCATAGCTACTTGAGAGTCCACTATATAGATTTAATTGAGGAGCCTCGGGAAGAATACGGAGTGATTGGCAATCATGAAAGGGCAACCCAAGAAATGATAGGCTGTGGTAGGAGAGACAGTTGCACATCAGTGACCATGACCACAAGGTGAGGACTTCAAATGAAATATATAGTGTTCTTGCCTTGTGGTCAGACCTAAGATGGCACTGCATGATTGGCCACAAGTGTTTGGTCTTCCAGATCCTCCTCAAACAGAATTGAGAAATTATACAGGATGGAGAAGCTGTCATGGGATGTTTTGGAAAGCAGTGAAGTAGCAGGTTTTTGATGATAGCAGTCTAACATGGAGACAGATGGAAAGAAAGAGATCTTCCTTTTTTAAGAAGAGATCTTTCTTTTTTAAGAAACCCCTCACTCACCGACCTGGTCGGTGACATGCTACATCATCGGGGTCCACCCGAGTGACTGAGTGCCACTCAGGTGTGTTGCGGCGCCTGCAACTGCAGCGGAGCTGGGTTTTTTATGTGAGTGTGTGGAGAGGTTTGTGAAGTTAAAAAGTGTACTACTTGTACTCCCTATAGACTTTATTTTGGAGTCAGTATAACACTACTAAAAACAAGTGAGATACTTCTATTGGTTTAATTGACCAGGTAGTATCAAGATGTGCATAAAAATATGGTCAACATGTTTCAACCGTATATGATTTGTAGGTTTTCTTCAGGACCAAAAAGGGGGTGAGCCGGGAGGTCTGCACTCGCTAAGGTGCACCCTTCCCTGACCCTCCTGTGTGCTAGACCGTGTACTTACGGTTTAGCTTGCTTACAGCATTCTGTGTAAGGGAATTTGAAACAATAGAATAGAGCAAGGTTATGGTGCAAGGATATACATAACTTGTATTCTATTCCAAGTGGAAAAATTGTGTCTCCATGTGATTCAGTTTAAGCATGCAATCGCCATTCAAACACAGCATGCTAATTCCTACCATCGGTTGAAGGCGTCCAAAATTGTGTAACCCAGCTACACATTTGATGAGTATCCTACATACCCACAATCCATTCTTTTAAAGTGGGTGTCAAGCATTCCTCATAATACTCTTATGGACGCTTTGTGACTAGATCTAGTCTGTATGTGCATATATAATCCTTGAGTCAGGAAGGACTTTGACATATATACACTTTTTCATGCGAAATAGGACGAGAAAATCAAGGTATCTTTCACTCGTGATCAAAGTATACAGGTTGTGTTCAGGCGGCATAGCGGGGAAACTCTTGACACATGGACTTACTCGTAATTAGTGATGGTCGGGCTCCATGGATGCCGTGGGGGGCCGCCCTTGAGCGTTCTGTGGGCGGAAATGGCAGGCATGAGTTTTGCAATCATCTGGATGTCGTGATCAAAGGAGCCCGGTTTCTTACATTAATGTTGTAACAGGGGCACTGTTCTTAACCCCCAGCCCAGCGAACTTACTTGTCAAAAGGCGTCTGCCCACTGGAGACCTATCCTTACCGCACAGTGTCCCGAGGATAGTGCGGGTAGCACTTCCTTGTTATTTAAACAGGAGCCTTGCAGTTGGACGTTCGTAGCGCGCGTCACCCGATCACGTGACCGCGGCTCCTGGCTACGTGCGACGCGCACTGTGGTCTAGGGACCGTGTTTGAAGGTGTTGTTTTGGAGACTAAGGGGATCTGTGTAAAGGGTTGCCATGGAAGTATAGCTGGCAGAGAGCTTTTCAGTCTGGCATGTTTGCCAGAATCCCTGAAGAAGTTGTGGGGTACTTCCCCAGAAAAAACATGTGTTGGCTGGGCAACCGTTCAAGATTAAAGAAGATATCACAATCCAGACCACACTGTTCTCTGATATTATTGATTTGATGCACATGTTCTTGATTTCTACAAAAACTATACACTATATCGGAAGAAGTATTGAATTGTGTAGCGTGTGCACAGTCTTGCCGAAATCAGATGCTGACCCCAGGGTCTTTATCTTGGAAGGCTTAGGGGTTCTCCCTCACTTGTGGCACTGCATTACTTGCCTATGACATACTTTACACACACTTGCTTGGCGCAATTTCCTACCACATCCAAGAAACCCCTGTCTTTCGTATCTTCAAGAGAAAATTGATATTTTGGATCCTGATTTTAATGAATTCCTTGTTGATAAAATAAAGCTTTTTACAATAGGAGAAACAATTATGACTATTCAAGCCCAGAAATCAGGGAAGGTGCCGTGATTGGACAGAGTTCCTGCTAACCTATTTCGCTCTGAAACCTAGATTTGGGGACCCTATGTTAACATTCTTTCTATTGCCCGAAGGGCTGGGGTTCCTATCCCGAGCTCTTGGAAAGGAGCAGAAATAATCTCTTTATTTAAAAAGGGAGATAGGCTTGCAGACTGCTGACCCGTATTGATTTTATACAAAAGTCTATAGTAGACAGATTTCATAAGGCCCTGATAGTGGATGTCCTTTGCTGAAACTTTGTCTCATCTTCAGGCAAGATTTAGACAAAATGTCAGTACAATTGACCAGATTATGCGTTTTTTACCCGTCAAGTTGAAGAATATAGGGCCCGATTCACAGAATGAACTTAAGACTAAATCCTAAACTTACTACTATTTGGTATTCACAGAATGCACTTACTACTTTTGGGATTCACAGAGTGAACTTACTACTTTCGGGATTCACAGAATAAACTTACTACTTTTGGTATTCACAGAATAGATTTAAGACTACTAACTCTAAGTCCGAAATCGGGGAGTAAATTCCGGCCCGGAGGCGGGGCTTCCGGCTTGGGGGCGGAGCTTGCGGCCCGGAAGCGGGGCTTCCGGCCCGGAGGCGGAGCTTCCGGCTCGGAGGTGGGGATTTTTGCCATGCTGTAATCTCCAACTCTGGGCTGCAAGCTCCGACTGCGGGCCGCAAGCTCCGCCTCCGGGCTGGAAGCTCTGCCTCCGGGCCGCAAGCTCCGCCCCTAAGCCGGAAGCTCCGCCTCCGGGCCGGAATTTACTCCCCGATTTCGGACTTAGAGTTAGTAGTCTTAAATCTATTCTGTGAATACCAAAAGTAGTAAGTTTATTCTGTGAATCCCGAAAGTAGTAAGTTCACTCTGTGAATCCCGAAAGTAGTAAGTGCATTCTGTGAATACCAAATAGTAGTAAGTTTAGGATTTAGTCTTAAGTTCATTCTGTGAATCGGGCCCATAGACATTGATCTGGTTCGTTATTTGTAGCCTTGGTGGACCTCTGTGCCACATTTGAGCTTGTATCGAGGACAAAGCTTTGGTAGGTATAGTACAGGGCAGTGGTTCCAGGGGGTTTACTGTTCTTAATACAATCCCTGCACTCAGAGAACTTTGCAAGGGTTAGGTGGGGACCTGTGGGTGAACTGACAGAGGATATTCCTAAACAAAGAGGTGTTAGACAAGGGTGCATATTAGCCGCTATGCTTTTTCTTCAATATATAAATGGCTGTATCTCCTATTTCTTTGACTGCAATAATTATTCCCCCAAAATGGTAGGACACAAAATACTGGGTCTTTTCTTCACAGACAATACACTTCTGCTTTCTGAATCTGCAAAGGGCCTATCTATTCTCTTGGGAAAATGCACTCTCTTTTGCAAGGAGCATGGACTAGAGATCAATAGCCATAAAACCAAATACATGTTATTTTGTGCATACTGAAAAACTAAGGGAATGGTAGAACTTGAGGGTTTGACATTAGGTAGAGTCAATGAATTTGACTATCCGGGTGCAAGAATAAGTGACTTCCATGGATGGTAGCCCTAGGTGGAGAAAAGCTTACTGTCCTTAAATATTTTCCAATAGGGCATCCACTTATGCTCTTTCAACCCCTATGGGGATATACAATAACAAAGCCTGCAGAGGAGCCCTCTGTTGGGAAGACTTGTGGAGTTACTACAATCTGGCTTCTCTTGAAAAAGCAGAAAATTCTTTTGTAAAGTCCCTTGTGAGACTCCCCGATAGTGCCCTTATTCTTCCAATAAGATTCTATGGCTGACACAGCCGCTTTGAGACTCATCCAGTATTGGATTAAGCGGTGGACATACGACGGTCTGGGCCATTACAGCAGTTGCATCAGGGTACATGCTGAAGGTCAGTCAGTTAGGAAGATTTCTTGGCTACTTCACATAAAAACATAACTAATGAAGTTGGGTCTGAATGATTTTTGGTCTCATTCTACCACTTAATCTCAAGACGCCTGAGCGAAATAGAAAATAAATTACTGGATTTTGGTGCTGAAATCTAAGACATCTAGCATATCCTTGGCCATTTTGCAGATTCTTTCTTGATGTTTGATTATGCACCTGAATTTGATTCATTCATGAACTTCATATTCACTCCTACTGCACATGCACTTTATATAAAATTCAGGTTGGTGATTCTACCTTTGGCTTCTTTCACTTGTTCGTGGAACAAAAAATAAATTACATCTTACAAATGTCCCTTGGGTTGCCAAACAGCCGAGAATGGGGAACATGTCCTATTTGTCTGCAATGCTTATGCAAAGCAACGTTCATTCTGGATTATCCCTCTTTGTCGATCTTTTGGCTTGTGTGATCGCCAGTGTGGGCTAAGATTATGTAAAACCTATGTAAATAGTTGCATTATTTATGCAGTCTCACATTATTTGCCTTCAATACAGGTTATCAGGATTAAAAAAATGAAACAGGATGCTTTATTAACTTGTTATTTTATATATCATGAGAAGGATTTTGAGTATGAGCTTTGTCTTTAGTGATAAACTGTTTAATATTACTCCCAGACAACAGATGGTCCATTTAGTTTTACTCGAGTATTATCCGACTGAGGTTTGAGTATTTATCCTGATCAAATTCACTGGATCATGCTTCTTGACAAATATTTGTACCAATAAATCACAGCACGAGATGAAACTGTATTTTAATGCTGCACGCTTTGACTCTCTGCAGTGAAGTTATTTTATTTTTTCATGTTTTTACGATTGTTTAATGACATTTTATAGTTCAATTGAGCTGAAATGAAGGAAATACTATTCTTACTATAGGTAATGCAGTTTTTATTAGTTCCAATAAAGTAAAGCAAACTCATAATTATAATATGTGGAGTAACAGTAGTTTCCACACATAGCATAATTTAATAAGGGTCCAAATGTTTTGCACTTCATCAAAAAGCTATGCTGTACTCCAAATCTAATGAGTCTAATGAATTACAGCAAAGCTCAGTGTTTTTCATTTATGTCTGTTAACAACAATAGTGGATCATTATTCCAATTCTTAGAAGGTAAAACTAAGGGGCATATTTACGAGAAAGTGACGGAGCACGGCGATAGCCTCCTTGGTTTAACCCGTTAACTTTTGGTATTGAGCCATTATTGGGCTACTTGGGGTAGTTCACGCTTAGGCCCCGGTAACTTTTTTTCCACATGAGGGATCCATGTCAAATGTGCATCCTGTTCTTCCAACATCCTGAGGATTCTAGAGGTACCCAGGGTTTGGGGATTCCCCTGGAGGAGACCAAGGCATTAGCCAAAATACAAACAGTTTTTGGTGAAAAATTGGAAAAAAGTGCTGAAGAAGAAAGCGTCTGGATTTTTCCCTACAAATGGTATCAACAAAGCATTTGGGGAGAGGATGTGGCCTAACGGGCTAGTGTGGCCAATCTCAAATCTGCAGAACCGTGTTCGAGTCTTGGCAATGACACTCAACATCCTGTGATTCTGGGCAAATCCCTTAATCTCCCCATGCCTAACAAAAAAAACAAAATATGAATGTGTCCTTGTGTAATGTAACTGGTGCTCATCTAAAGCTCTTTGATACCTTTGGGTCAAGTTTGTGCTATATAAAGATCTGGAGAAAAAAAATCAACATCTTCCCAGCTTTCAAGAACAGGCAGACTTTTGTTAGAAAACCAACATTTTCCACAGTTTTGGTATTTTAGTGGGACATAGCCTATTTTTTCAATTTCTTTGTGTTTTCAACCTCCTTTCAGTTAGTGCTAGAAATTGACATAAAACCAATAATGGATCCCTGAACAGTTGAAATTAAAACATTGAAAAAAAGTTGAAAAAAACAGCCATTTGTGCCTGCATTTTTACCTGTAACTTTGTCTAAGTATGGCAGATTTTTAAAAGCAATATACCGTTATGTCCACTGGAGCCTTATGGTTGGAGGAGAATATAGGACTTGTAGGTTCACCAAGAAGCCGGAGTGCCCAGAGCCTATGGTTTTTCATAGTGTACTGAGTATACAGTAATTCACTTGGAAAAATATAAAGAGTGAAAAATAGGTATCAAGGACAACTATGTATTTCCGAAATGGGGACAACATATGGAGTTTAGAAACAGTGGTTATTTGCACAACTCCTTTTATGTGGGTACCTCTACCAGCATGTGAATTAGACGACATAATTGAAAATGAATTCTTTAATACACACTGTCTTACATATGGAGGGGAGAAATGCATAGAAGGTTAATTGACAATAACACTTGTTCTACTAATCTGTGTTCCCCTAAGTCTCCCGATAAAAATGGTACCTCACTTGTGTGGCTAGGCATAGTGCCCGCAACAGAACACAGCTCAAAACACAATGTTGGCACATCACATTTTTCTTGTGAAAAAGGACCCTATTTTGCAATGTACCTAGCTGTGGTTTTAGGACACTAGCTCAGCTGGCACCTAGGGAAACCTAGGAAACCGGTAATTTTTTTAAAACTAGACACCCAGGGGAATCCAGGATGACATGACTTCTGTGGCTCTCACCAGGTTCTGTTACCCAGAATCTCTTACAAACATCAAACTTTCTAAAAAAAAAATCCTCACATTTCTGTAATGTAAAGATCTGGAAACTGTGGGGACTCACAAACTTTCCACCCACCAAGCCTTCCACTAGGTCTCACAATAGAAATTCTACCTCACTTGTTTGGGTCGGCCTAGTGCCTGCGACAGGAAAATGTCCAAAACGCAACATGGGCACATCACGTTTTTTCCAGTGAAAACTGACCCTTTTTTGCAATGTGCCTCGCTGTGGATTTTGAACCCTAGCTCAGCCGGCATAAAGAGAAACCTAGCAAACCTATATATTTTTAATAACTAGACTTTCATAGAAATTCACGATGGGGTGACATGTGTGGTTCTCATCAGGCCGTGTTACCCAGAATCCCTTTTAAACCTCAAACTTTGTAAAAAAAACCAAAAACATGCTCCCATAGTTCAATGATGGTGGAGCCAAAAACTTCCACCTGCCCAGCAGTCCCCAAAGTCTCCCGATAATAACAGTACCTCACTTTTGTGGGTGGGCATAGGGTCCGTGACAGGAAACGGACCAAAACTCAGCTTGGGCACATCACATTTTTCCATTGAAAAAGGACCCTTTTTTTTGCAATGTGCCTAGCTGTGGATTTTCAACCCTAGCTCAGCCGGCACCAAGGGACACCTGGCAAACACCTACATTTTTGGAAACTAGAAACCCAGGGGAATCCAGAAGGGGGTGACTTGTGTGGCTCTTACCAGGGTATGGTACCCAGAATCCCTTGCAAACCTCAAACTTTGTCAAACAAAACACATTTTCCTCACATTTGTGTGATGGAAAGTTCTGGATTCTGCATGGATCCACAAAATTTCACCCACCCCGCATTCCCCAAAGTCTCTCAATATAAATGGTAACTCACTTGTGTGGGTAGACTTAGAGCCCGCGACAGGAAATGGGCCAAAATGCCCACATTTTACAATGAAAACTGACCCTTTTTTTGCAAAGTACCTAGCTGTGAGTTTTTAACCTTAGCTCAGGCAGCACCTTAGGAAACCTAGCAAAACTACAAATGTATTAAAATTAGACACCCATGCAAATCCAGGATGGGGTGACTTGTGTGTCTCTCACCAGGTTCTGTTACCCAGAATCCCTTACAAACCTCAAACTTTCAACAAAAAAAACACTTTTCCTCACATTTCTTTGATGAAAAATTACGGAATCTCCATGGTTCCACCAACTTCCATTCACCCTGCATTCCCCAAAGTCTCCTGATAAAAATGGTACCTCACTTGTGTTGGTAGGCCTAGTGCCTGTGACAGGATATGCCCACAACACAACATGGACACATCAAATTTTTCTGGTGAAAACTGACATTTTTTTGCAAATTTTCTAGCTGTGGATTTTGAACCCTAGCTCAGCCAGCACCTAAGGACACCTAGCAAACCCCTTGAAAATCTTAAACTTTGTAAAAAAGAAAAAAAAATCTCACATTTATGTGATGGAAAGTTCTGTAATCTGGGTGGATCCCCAAACTTCCACCCACCCGCATTCTTCAAAGTCTTCCGATGAAAATGGTACCTCACTTGTGTGGGTGGTCCAAGCACCCTCAGCAGGGAAGGGCCCAAAACGTGTTGTCAAGACATCAAAATGAACTATCACAAAACAACCTCGGAATGCAATGGGGGGCACCTGTTTTTTTTTCCCCGGGCTCGGTGGCTATCTATGGAAACTTATTAAACCCAGACATTTCTGAAAACTAGACACCCGGGGGAGTCCAAGGAGGTATGGCTTGTGTGGACCCTCCAATGTTTTCCTACCCAGAATACCCTGAAAACCTCACATTTAGCTGACAAAAAAATCACATTTTCTCTAATTTCTGTGTGGGAAAGTTGTGGGATCACCGGGTGGATACATCTCAAATTTCCTACCACCCAGCATTCCCCCAGGTCTCCCGATACAAATTGTACCTTACTCGTGTGAGTGGCCCAAGTACCTGCGACAGGCAAGGGCCAAAAACGTATTAAGGAGACATCGAAATTACCTATCACAAAACGATCTGGTTTTGCAAAGGGTGGCACCTGGGTTTTTGGCCCCAGGATCGCTGGCCATCTAGGGAAACCTACCACACCCACACATTTCTGAAAATTAGACACTTGGGGGAATCCAGGGAGGTATGGCTTGAGTGGACTTCCTAGTGTTTTTCAACCCAGAGTTCCCTGCAAACCTCAAATTTAGCTGACCAAATCTCATTTTTCTCAAATTTCTGTGTGGGAAGGTTGTGGAATCACCGCGCGGACACACATTTCCTACCATAGTCCAAGGCTGCCTGCGTTGCAAGGGAAGATTGTTCATGTACAGATAAACAATCTGAAATTGCATTTTGTAACTTCTATGTGTGCTGCACACATAACGCAGCACACATAGAAGGTGCAAAAGGTCATATTTTTACAGTGATTGTTTATGTGCAGGAAGGGACGCCTTCCTGCACATAAACAATCAATAGCCTTTTGCTGTTTCTATCTGTGCTGCACAATGCAGCACACATAGAAACAGCAAAAGCGAAGGGGAAATTAAACATTTTTCCTCATTGTGCCAGGGTAAGACCAGGGTTTCCCTGGTCTTAATTTCTGGTGCTGCCCCATATTTATGCCACCCGTGTACATATGGGGCAGCGTCAAATTCAATGGGTATTGCAGTGGCTTAAAGTTGCCTTGTAAACAAGGCAAAGCCTCTATCGCCACCACAACGTCAGAAAAAGTGACGATGTGGTGGGGCTAGGGGCTTATAAATATGCCCCTAAGTTTCATGGAAAGCATACCACAATAAAAGTTACAACTGGGCCGTGACTTAAGTGGCTAATGTTTTACATTTTAGTAGCAACTGTGGAAAAATCATCATTGACCACAGAAACCATGAGTCCAGCGAAGAAAAAACACAAGCAGGGCCGGTGATAAAACATCTGTCTGGGAAGCCTGTTGAGCATAAATCTCCATTGTTTTGAAGACACCTTTTAATGGAGGATAATAGCTTGTGAATTTCTGTATTTTGGAACATGTTGTAATCTTTGAGAGATTGTGACGTCTCAGATGTAGCTAACCTTTTACAAACAGCAGCCACTTACAATCTCCCTGCCAGTGCCAGGTGCCACATGAAATTGAACAGATGGTATAAAGGATGATTAGAAACACTTTAATGGCTACAAGAGCCATGACTACCGGTCATCAGGCCCCATGAGAAGTATAAGGGGTGTTATTTGAAGGGCCACACAGTCACACACTTTCAATCCCTACACTTTCAGCAGCAAGTACGTATGTTGTTGTGCAAGGAGAATATGTATCATTTATGACTATTATTTCAGTGTCACCAATGATGTTGTGCTGTAGTATGATAGATCAGATCCTATCATGTGTATCTTATTTTTTGTTTTTAATTGCTTTTGTGATAAAATGTGCGAGTGCGCGAAACAAAATGGCCACCTCGCGGTGAGCTCCTCGTCAGAACAGCCCGTTTTCGACTAATTCAATACGAATTCCGGTCCGAATATTTCTTTATAATGCTGCTATTCTTCATCTTCTTGTTCAAATTTTTCTCCTCTTCTTAGTCATTTCTTCATCTCTACTTTACTATCGCTAATGTTCATAACGTTAAAATAATCTCTTTGAATGTCAAGGGTTTACAACATCCTGTAAAACGTACAAAAATTCTAGATTTTTTAGGAAGCTGTAAGGCAGATATTTGCTTCATACAGGAAATGCATATTGAAGACAAAGGTTTAGATTATATGAAAAAAAGTGGGTTGATACTATGATATCTTCTCCCGCAAAGGGTAAAAATATGGTGTTGCTATTCTTTTTGTGAAAAAAAGACATTGTCAAATTTTAAGTAACTCCTCGGATTTAGAATATAGATATGTCATAGCAAAAATAAAAATTCATGATACAGTTATGTTTTTAATTATTGTGTATGGTCCAATTGCTATTTTTTGGTCTACTCTAACTACTGAAGTACTCAAGTTGGATAACGTTCCTCTTATAGTTGGAGGAGATTTCAACCTCATTTTTTATCCTTCATTAGATAGATTTGCTCTCACTAAACTTCGACCTCCTAAAGCATTTTTTACTTTTAATTTTTTTTAAACTACAAAATTGGTGGATATCTGGCAATTGCATTTTCCTACAGATTTTTTTTTTACCTTTTTCTATAACCCACATAACTCACACTCAAGACTTGATTATTTATTAATTTCCAGACAACCAATTAATTCTGTTGTTGCTCCTGCTATTGGCAATATTGATATTTCGGATCATGCCTTGAATTCCATTGTTCTACATTGTAATTCAATTTTAAAGCACAATCCAGATGGCACATGAATACTAGTATTGTTCTCAATGAACTAAATAAACTGAAAATGCTATATGCACTTCAAGAATACTTCCAACTCAATCCAGAAGGCTCTACATCTATGGTGAATAGATGGGGCGCTTTTAAAGCATATATCAGGGGTGCCTCCATTTCTCTCATGGAACATGAAAACAAAACGTTCAATACAAGAATTAAGGAATTGGATAAACAAATTGCAAAATTTGAGAGACTTTTTATTACCTCAAATGACTCTCAATATAGATTGAAATTACAAAAACTTCGATATGAATTCAATTTGATCCTTAGCAAAAGAGCTGGTGTTCAACTCGATAACTCTAAAGCCGAATTCTGTTTTAATGCTAACAGATCTGGACGAATTCTGGCAAACTATTTACGTATCAAAAAAGATAAAACGCAAATAAATTCAATTCATGGCCCCAATAGGAAAATTGCATTATTGCTAAATGATATTGTTAATGAATTTTTAAATTATTACACTACTCTATGTAATAAACCTAAATTTGATGATCCTTCCTTAATTGACTCCTTTTCATCTAAATGTGGTTTACCCAAGGTTTCTCAATTAACTAAAAATAAATTAGATTTACTCATTACTGAAGATGACATTTTATTAACCATTAAGTCTCTTAAACAAAATAAATCCCCAGAACCAGATGGCATTCCAGCAGAATTTGATGAAGAATTTCAGTTGCAGCTTATTCCTCATTTATTTAAACTATTTACCTTTTTCAGTTCTACAGGGGCTACCACAGGATCTTTTACTGAGGCTTTGATTGTTGTACTTCCTAAACCTAACAAAGACCCTACACTTGAGTCAAATTACTGTCCTATTTCCTTAATAAACCAAGAATGTAAACTCTATGCCAAATGTATTTATTTATTTATTTATTTTCGAGATTTTTATTGCGCAAACAAATACCCGAAGGTGTCTCGGCGCATGTAGGGGCTAGAGGGACCGAACAGCAAGCTTACTGGTTGAACAACCATGTCTTTAGGAGCTCATCAGATTGGGGGCAGTTTTAATCATGAGTGGCAAAAGGTTCCAAAGTTTGGGAGTAGCAACCAGGAAACGCCTGTCTCCCCAAGTTGCCGTTCTCGTGCGAGGTACCGGCAGGAGGCAGGTGTTAGCGGATCTCAGCTGCCTTTTAGGGGTATACAACTGAAACGCTTCAGTCAGAAACTTAGGTCCAACGCCGTGCACTGCCTTATAGGCAATGCAGAGGGCCTTAAATTTAATGCGGCCCTCTACTCTTAGCCGATGCAGATGACGAATGGCGGGAGTAGTAGGCTGGCGGCGGGGGATGTCAAGAAGGATTCTTGCAGCCGCATTCTGTATGGACTGCAACTTAGATAGAACAAGTTTCTGAGTGTTAAGAAAGAGGGCATTCCCGTAGTCAATTTTAGAAAACACTAGGGTAGAGACCAGGGTCTTCCCAGCTGAGGTAGGGAGGCAGGGCAGTAATTTCCTAATTTTCTTTAGAATAAAGAAAGCGGATGATACAACCTTATTGACGTGAAGGTTGAACTGCAACTAGGTTAACCTCTGTTTTAGATTTTCTTGTTCATCCAGATCAGTCTGGGTTTATGAGAAATAGATACTCTGTCAATAACACAAGAACTTTATTACATGTTATAGAACAAGGGTCTACTTTATCCTTACCATCAGGAGTACTTGCATTGGATGCTCAGAAAGCTTTCCATAAAGTTCATTGGCAATTTTTATTTCGTACTTTAATAGTATTTAATTTTGGTGATTTATTTATTTGTATGACATCTGCTCTTTACTCTACTGCTACTTCTCGTTTATTTATTAATGGCCAAACTTCAAACCGTTTTTCTCCTTTCAGAGGTACCACACAAGGTTGTCCACTATCCCCCGCTTTTATTTCTTCTTGTTATCGAACCTTTGCTTGTTTCATCAGTAAATGTAACGATATTGCTTGTATTCATATTAATCAGGTTATTATTAAAACATTGGTACATGCAGATGATGTACTTTTATTTATTAGCAATCCTGTATCCTCATTCGCTCCTTTATTAGAGATTATTTCATATTATTCCGAAATTTCTGGTTACAGGTTAAATACTAATAAAACTGAATTTTTTCCTTTAAATATTCATTGTACCCCAGATATGTTACCCATGAAATAAATAATTTGGCAAAGAGATACATTTAAATACCATGGCATTTTGTTCTCTTCATCTATAAAAACAACAATATCATTAAATTGTGAATCTATTTTATGTTATATTAAGGATAACATATCTAAATGGTCTTCACTTCATCTTTCATGGTGGGGTAAAATGGATTCCATAAAAAGACTATAGCACCACAAATGTTTTATTCCCTAGCCATGATTCCTACTCAATTTCCTATGAAGTTTTACAAAGTTGTGGATCAACCCCTTTCTAAATTTCTTTGGAGCAATAAAGCACCTCTTATTGGTTATAACAAACTAAAATTGCCTAAATGTAATGGAGGATTTGGTTTACCAGACTTTTTTTAGTTATCATAAAGCTTTTATATCAAAACAAAGCTCTATTTGGTTTAATCATTCTCATCTGATTAATCCCCCTACATGACTTTTAATGGAAAGGAGTCTGGTGGATCCTTTTCCATTATCTATTTTGTTAACTTTGTCCAATAAATCAACATTTCTTCATAAATCAGTTATTTTAAAATCCACTACACTAATATTAAAAGATTATGACTTATTTTTCTAACCACCCATGTCCATTACTGAAGATATGTCATTATGGTATAACTCACACCTAAAACTAAATAGAAATGTCAGATTTTGGCATTCATGGATTAAAGATGGTATTTTTTACCTTAAAGATGTCTACAATAATAACACTTTTATATCCGTTGATGTTTTACAGGCACTAATTTACCTTCTTCTGATTTCCCCAAATATGAACTTGATTTAATTCTACATTAGACTAATTTCCTTATAATATACCTTCAAATACCAAATCAGATCTATCAATTTATATTCAATCTGTATCTACTTTATCTCATGGTGTTTCATTAATCTATAAAAAGATGATTGCATTTCAAGGTAACAACATTAATGTGATTTCAACTTTCTGGAATAATGAACTTTCAACCTCTCTCTCTCATGATACATGGAAAACAATTTGGCTCAATAATATTTCAGTATGGTTACCTGTTTCGCTTTATTCAACTAATTCCTATATTTTATATAATTGTCTGTGGTCTCCACTGAGATTGGTCCAAGCTAAACTTCTTCATACTTCAAATTGTTGGCATTGTAATTTACATACTGGTTCGTTAAAACATATGCTTGTTGATTGTCCTTCTGTTTCTAAATTCTGGACAGAAGTTCGGCATGTTATAAAAAAATATTTAATATCCATGAAGGTTTTTCATTTAAAATGTTAATTTGTAAATCTGTCGTTCTTTCTCAGCAATTAACTGACTTAGAAGGTAAACTTTTAAATTTTTTGTTATCAGCTGCTGTAAAATCCATTACAACATGTTGAAAAGATGTTTCGTTATTATCTGTTCATGTTTGGTGGTCAATGTTTATTTTTACTAGAAGAGGAGCCCAGTTATCTTTGAATGATCCTATTCATAATTGTAATTCTTATAATTGTTTTTGGAAACCTATTGATTATTATTTATCTTCTTAAAATATATAGTTCTCTACTTATTTATTGATATTTATTATTGCTTTCTAATTGTTAGTAGCTCTACTTTAACCACTTCCATGCTAATGACAAGGTCAGCTCGTCATGCAGTTTACTGGGGCTGTGCTTATGACGAGTTGACCTTGTCATGAACAATGGGAATACATGATTATCAGCACCCAGCGGGAATTGCCTTAGCAGGCAAGGTGTTAATGATTATGTGTAGCATATTTATACCTATTTCTTCTCATTCCCTTTTAATTATTCATAATACTATATAATATTGTACCTGTTTAAATGTAATTGTTGTTCTTTATATCTATGTATTCTCATTGGGTACTTTTTATAGTGTTTTTTTTTGTATTGTCATTGTTTATTATAAAATGTAACGAGTCAGGCTATGTCGGCCCCTGTTACCAGTGAAAACTTACAGTCACCTAAAACACAACACGGGAAAAAATTATGTTTCTTAAGATAACCTTGTGGAATGTGGCTAGTATTGCCCCTAAATTGAGTGACAATAACTGGCTAAAAGTCTAGCAAGACCATGATATTACATACTTTCTGGAGACTTGGGCTACGGAGACAGTGTTTATAAATGGATACTGCTCCTTCCTGACTTTAGCTAAACCTTCTGTTTCGGGAAGGGCTAAGGGGGCATCCTGACATTAATTCGAAATAATCTACCGGTAAAAGTAACAAAGTATGAGATCTCAAACTCAACAATCCATATCCTCACAATTGAGGTACAACAGGAAGGGATATTGCTACTAATACATTTCTATAATAATATGATTGGCCCAAATATGCATTCTATTGTGAGAGATGTCGACAAGGCAATAGATAATACACAATGCAATATTAAGAACAAGATGGTCAACGTCATCTGGTTGGGTGACTTTAACATACACCATTGCAAACATAATGCATTCCCTGTATGTGGTATAGAGGACATGGGGTAAATCCAATATATCATTTTACCCACAATGAGTATGGCAACTGACTAAATAGATCATTAGCCTCCTTAAATATGAAAGAAACTAGTGATCCAGACCCCCCAACAGGTAATCCAGTGTATTGGTAGTAATACAAACTTTAAGTTAGTCAGCTTTATCTATGGCTAGATACAAAACATATTTTAAATAGGGAAGGATATTTGTGAAGATTTGTCTCACTTTAACATTATTAATTCACTAAAGGCTCCATCCTGCTGCCAACTGTTTGTGACTCAGCCCTCATAACTCTGCTAGTTAGTGCAAGCTCTGCAGACAGCAAATATTGAAAACACAAAGCAGTAGTTTAAACTGCAAAGTCTGGACCTCAAGTACTAATTAGTGGAGGTAATCAATGAATGCATTCTCTGCAGACCACATGAGGTATTTATGAGCACCCTGTGTCACATTTGCACCACGTAAAGTAATATATGCATGACACAGAGCTCTCATAAAGATTTATGAAGCCATGCTAAACCATCCGGGGTGGCTTTGAGTGGTCTCCTAAATCATGAGTAAAGTGACGCAGTGCAAATCACTGCGTCGCCTTAAACTGTACCCGGGAGGCATTCCATGGGTATTGCAATGGGTTTTTCCACTCAACACCCACGGAATTTGACGCTGCCCCAGATTTACAAAGTGATGTAAACCTGGGGAAGCGTCAAATCTCCATGAATCTCAACGTGAGGTATATTTTGCATTTTGCAGCACACATAGAAAGAGGGAAGCAGCTCATAGGTTAGTTTTTGTGCAGGAAGGTGCCCCTTCCTGCACAAAAGCAATCTTGCATGTAACAGAGGCATTGTTGGACTATGGTGTGTCTAAGCATAGTATTTTGTACTGCAAGGATAAGCATAGTAGTACAATTCATTATTTTTTGGTTGATATTAAGCTTTGGCCTGCCATCCTAAGTGATTGACCAAGTAGACAGTGATCAAAATGCCTTTTGTTTGACATACGTACCAAACTAGTCCCAGCTAATACAAGCAAGGAAAATAGAGCTATAGGAGATCTTTCGCCAAATAACAATTAATATCTATTGGGGTATTAGGTGGTATTGGGTAGTAAGGAATCCTGCAGCTCTGGATATTGTAAAGGGAAGTGCCGATGTGGACTATGAATATGTCAAAACTATCTATTGAGTCTAGAAATAAGGAGCTTGCATTTCGCCATGACAAGCTATTTAATAAGATATGGAAGTGCTGGGAAAAGACAGAAGGAAATCCCTTTCCAAAGTCCAATGCCTGGTATAATGGTATTGTAGAGAGGCCAAAAGTGAGCTCCTTGTGGCCATTAAATCTAAATCTCAAACAGAGATAGTTAAATGCAGTGCTCATTATCGGAAAGTACTAACACATGCAAAAAGGGAGTGGGTGAGCTCACTGTGGATGAATCTGCATAAAGCTCTGGTTAGCCAGAATATCAAGGCATTCTGGAGAACAGCTGTGATTTGTATAAATGGTTGCAAACCCAGGCTGGATTTTGTATCTAATCTAATGAGTGGGTATTGCATTTTAATCTGCTTTACTTAATTAAGTGCAAGTCTGTCAAGGTTAACAGTGTCCCACTAGATAGTGGAGCCCTACCCATGTCTAGTAGCGTGAAATTCTTTCTAAAAGAAACAATAAACACAATCAATTGTTGCATTCCAGGTCGTGCCCCGGGCCCAGATAGAGTACCAAATGATCTGTGTAGAGAAAATCCAGAAATTTGGAGGCCATATATAAACGTGTTCTCCAATATTTTAATTGGTATGAACAGTCCCCTCTCTTGGAAACTAGCTGAAATTGCACTATATTCAGGAAGGATGACAGGGCAATACTGGCCACCTACAGGCTGATTTACTCTCTTCAAAATATTTTTTGTAAGCAGGTTTTGGAGCATCTCCAAGATTGGATTAATGAAGTGAGTGTTTTATCAAATTGGCAGGCAGGTTTTAGATCCAATCTGAGTACCTTAGATCAGATCTTTCAGTTTGTTTGTGTCTATTGGAAGGAGGTGATTATCGACAAGGTTAAACTGTGTGTTGCCTTTGTTGATTTTCGATCAGCCTTTGATATGGTCCCCCGTGATAACCTATTGAGAGTACTCTAGGAAATGGGTGTTCCCGCCCCTCTCCTTAATATTTTAGTGAGGCTACATGCAGATACTCTTGCTCAGGTGAGATGGGGGAGGAAAGGGCATTGATGGAACCCATTCACATTGATAGAGGGTTAAGACAGGAGTGTGCTCTGCCATCAATGCTGTTTACTGAGCTTCTGAATAAGAATGGATGCGATGCACCCAAAATAGGAGGGCAGAGAGCCGCTGCACTCCTTTCTGCAGATGATACCCTGCTAATTTCTAAATTAGCACAGGGACTCCGGCAGCTTCTGAATGACTTCCAGTTGTTCTGTCTAGAGTGGGGGTCTGGAGCTTAGTAGCTCCAAGACCAAATGTATGATTTTTCCCCTCACAGATTCTGATGGTTGACACCCCCTCAGAAGCAGTGGCAGAATTTGATGATCTAAGTATAAAACTCGCAAGAAATTTCTGTTGGTTTCTGCAAGAGGAAATGGAGCAGTTCCCTTGGTACAACACCCTGCAAACATAGTCAAAATTTGTAGAAAAACTATATCAAGAAAGGTGGTCCCTGCACTTGAGATTTACAATGTTAAGGCTCTAGGGTTAGTAACATATGGGTGGAATGGAGCGATGGGGTAGTATAAAAAAACAAAGCTTGACTGTAGTGGAGCATAAATTCTTGAGATCCTTATTAAACCTCCCAGCGATACCCCAATGACTCCCCTCTTATTAGACTTAGCACAGAAGAAATGTACTCATAAGATTGAGTATTGATTCCTCAATTTCTGGCACTGGCTCTGGTCTAGAACAGCATTAGAATCATAGGCATTTGAGGCTTCATTGCTCCAAAATGGCTCCATACTGTAAAGGCTCTTCTTCAGAGGTTGAGCCTTGATACCATCTCCAGAGACCATGTGCTCAATCCCGAAGTCTAGTATTAAAGCTACTTTTTTGGGAAAGGGTTGCAGTGGACAACATTTTGCAATGTAAGGAATCACTATCTGCTGCTTTTATCAATTTTGAATCTATGGCACTGTATGAGAATACAATTTATGAAATCTTTTCCTCCTCTGGAAAGGAAAATATAGCAACAATTTAGGTATGGATCCGTGGCTGTAAAAACCTTTACCAGGAAGTGACATAAAAAATGGAGATTTTTGATGACCGTCCTGACGCTTGCTGAAGGCGGTCGCTCCCTTCGCCCCCTGCTCATGCTTGGTATCGTTATCTGCGCTGTTGCACAAGTTGGAATCGCTTTCTGCTGCCTCCTACACAGCATAGCGCTGTAGTGCGAGTGCCTTTTATAACATCCAAGAAAATTGCTTTTTTAAATTGTTAGCGCTTTTGGGGTCATTTAATAGGGCGCTTTAAGTCGCGCTTTTCATTACTGTAGCGCGATTTTACCGCTAGGCTGACTGTGCATTGCCTACTGACTTTGACTGCTGTAAACTAAATTATAGCCATTGCTGATTGTCTGTGCCCCAGCCTACCTACAGTTTCGTTTTATTTCGCGGCCGCCATTTTACTTGTTGTTGTGGTGCCTCGGAGCCCGTCCCCCACAGCCCGGCCCGCCTCCCAGCTGACCCTCCCTCCCACGGACTGCATAACCCGCTCCCACACCCATAAGCACTGTGACCGTCCTGACGCTTGCTGAAGGCGGTCGCTCCCTTCGCCCCCTGCTCCTGCTTGGTATCGTTATCTGCGCTGTTGCACAAGTTGGAATCGCTTTCTGCTGCCTCCTACACAGCATAGCGCTGTAGTGCGAGTGCCTTTTATAACATCCAAGAAAATTGCTTTTTTAAATTGTTAGCGCTTTTGGGGTCATTTAATAGGGCTCTTTAAGTCGCGCTTTTCATTACTGTAGCGCGATTTTACCGCTAGGCTGACTGTGCATTGCCTACTGACTTTGACTGCTGTAAACTAAATTATAGCCATTGCTGATTGTCTGTGCCCCAGCCTACCTACAGTTTCGTTTTATTTCGCTGCCGCCATTTAACTTGTTGTTGTGGTGCCTCAGAGCCCGTCCCCCACAGCCCGGCCCGCCTCCCAGCTGACCCTCCCTCGCCCCTCCCCCGCCTCTATCCATATATGACAGATGCTTTTGCGCGCAGCGTTCACGCGCAGCGGTCGCGCCCCTTGCGCGCCCAAGGTGCGCCAAAGGTAAGCCCGTCTGCGTTCGTCCGCGCCTGGACCGCGCCCAGCGCCAGCCCCCCTGGTCCCCGCCACACCCAACCCACTAGATTCACATATGATGCCGCAACTCTCCTCGCCCTCAACCCCGGACGCACACCACAATGCTACGAGGCCACCCCGGGACGTACCCACGGCCCATTCGCCTGCCTCTCCTGCAAGTTCAACCGCTTCAGGACCCACACCAAATCCACTCCCTCCACACACAGCTCCGACTCTCACCAACTGAAGTGCATCCTGCTTAACACCCGCTCGGTCCACAGACACGCAACTGAACTCTGGGACCTACTCGACACTGCGTCACCGGACATCGCCTTCCTCACAGAAACATGGATGAACTCATCATCAGCACCCGACATCGCCATAGCCATACCAGACGCTTACAAGATTATCCGAAAAGACCGCATCAATCAAACAGGAGGAGGCATCGCCATCATCCATAGGAACACCATCAAAATCACGACCAGCTCCGATGACAAACTTGCAACCGCCGAACATCTCCACTTTCAGATCCACACCGACCCTAGGACCACACTTAGAGGCACCCTCATCTACAGGCCTCCAGGAACCCGCACTCAATTCAGCTATGACATCACTGACTTCATCAGCCCACATGCCCTCGCCTCCGAGAACTACATTCTCTTAGGAGACCTGAACTACCACCTTGAAAACAAACACGACAGCAACACCTCCACCCTCCTAGACAACCTGGCCAATCTCGGACTCAAACAACTTGTTGACACCCCCACCCATGTAGCAGGACATACGCTCGACCCTATCTTCACCTCCAGCAAGCACATTTCCTTCGTTCGCACCACAGCTCTCCATTGGACGGACCACAGATGTGTTCACTTCAGCTACAAAACAACTCTGACCCACAACGGCCCACAACCTATTCCTCGGAGAAACTGGAACAACATCACCCCCGACCAACTACTCACATCACTCAACCAAAACCCTCCCTCCCTCTCATTGGACCCAAACCAAGCAGCCACCAATTTCAAGCAATGGATCACCCACAGTGCTGACGAATTAGCACCCCTGAAAAAGCACCAGATCAAATCAGCCAGCAAAAAGGCTTCCTGGTTCAATGATGACCTTAAAAAATCCAAGAAGCTATGCCGCACCCTGGAGAAAACATGGAGAAAAAACCCAACCACCGACAACATGGCCAACCTCAAGGCAGCCACCCGCAAACACCACCAACTGATTCGATCCGCCAAGAAATCAGCAGTCAAGGATCGGCTCGACAACAACACCCACAACAGCAAGGAACTTTTCAACATCGTCAAAGAATTCACCAACCCCACCGCAACATCTAACGACATCACTCCCTCCCAAGACATCTGCGATGCGCTATCCTCCTTCTTCTACAACAAAATTGCCGACATTCACAACAGCTTCGAGAACACTCCCAGCGATCAACCCTCCCCACACCCCTCAGATCCCACTCCGCCAACTAACAACCTTAGCGCCTGGAACCCAATCACCACTGAAGACACCATCCGCCTAATGAACTCAATCCACTCTGGCTCGCAACCGACCCCTGCCCCCACCACATCTTCAATAAAGCTAACTCCATCATCGCACCCCATCTCCGTGATGTCATCAACTGCTCGTTCAACTCTGCCACCTTCCCAGAAAGCTGGAAACACGCCGAACTTAGCGCCCTCTTGAAGAAACCGACAGCAGACCCTTCTGAACTCAAAAACTACCGACCCATATCCCCCCTCCCTTTCCCCGCCAAAGTCATTGAGAAAGCCGTCAATAGACAGCTCGCCACCTTCCTTGAATGTAACAACTCCCTCGATCCATCTCAATCCGGATTTCGAGCCAAACACAGCACTGAAACCGCCCTCATTGCAGCGACCGACGACATCCGAACACTACTGGATAACGGAGAAACAGCGGCCCTCATTCTACTCGACCTCTCCGCCGCGTTCGAAACAGTCTGCCACAGCACCCTTATACAACGCCTCAGCAACATCGGCATACAAGGAAAAGCCTTGGACTAGATCATCTCGTTCCTCGCCGGGAGAACTCAAAGAGTCCGACTTCCCCCATTCAACTCAGAGGCCACTGAAGTCATATGTGGAGTACCACAGGGATCATCACTCAGTCCCACCCTCTTCAACGTTTACATGAGCCCACTCGCATCCATCGCGCGCCAACACAACCTCAACATCATCTCTTACGCAGACGACACCAAGCTAATCCTTTCCCTCACCAACGACCCTAACACCGCCAAAACCAATCTTCACGAAGGCATGAAAGAAGTAGCCGAATGGATGAAACATAGCCGCCTAAAACTCAACTCAGACAAAACGGAGGTGCTCATCCTAGGATCCTCCCCCTCTGCCTGGGACGACTCTTGGTGGCCTTCCGCTCTGGGCACAGCACCCACACCCACAGACCACGCACGTAACCTTGGCTTCATCCTAGACTCCTCTCTCTCGATGTCCAGACAAGTTAACGCAGTCTCATCCTCCTGCTTCAACGTACTTCGCATTCTCAAAAAGATCTTCCGCTGGATCCCCCTCGAAACAAGAAAGACTGTCACCCACGCGCTTGTCACGAGTCGACTGGATTATGGTAACACACTATACGCCGGAATCACAGCAAAATTACAGAAAAAACTCCAACGCATCCAAAACGCATCAGCGAGACTCATATTGGACATCCCTCGCCAAGATCACATCACCAGACACCTAAAAGACCTCCACTGGCTTCCCGTCAACAAAAGAATTACGTTCCGTCTTCTCACCCACGCACACAAGGCCCTCTACAATCTAGGACCCGAATGCCTCAACACTCGACTGTCCTTCTACAAACCCACCCGCCAACTAAGATCGTCCAATCAAGCCCTCGCCGCAATCCCGAGCATCCGAAAATCCACCATGGGTGGCAGATCCTTCTACTTCCTGGCCGCCAAGACCTGGAACTCACTCCCCACTCACCTCCGTCTTACTCAAAATCACATCTCCTTCAGAAAAGAACTTAAAACCTGGCTATTCGACAAATATTGAACACCTTCCCCAAGCGCCTTGAGACCCTCCGGGTGAGTAGTGCGCTATATAAATGTCCGAACTTGAACTTGAACTTGAACTTGATGACTCTTGTACGTGTTGTCGAGGGGGGCCTGAATCGCTCATCCATGTACTGTTCTTTTTCCCATTTTACAAACAATATAGCATTAAATGAATTGCCCCCTTTGTAGAAACATGGGCATCAGGAGGCATTCAGACTAATGCAGAAAGACTGAAGCCAGATTGTGTCATTCTGCCAGACTAAGTTCTTGTGTGGATTAGACATGCCAAAAATGAATAAAATTGCTTTTGATTTTGATCTTTTCATGATATCACTTCCTTTATGTTGCTATTTTGATGTCCTACTGCTAATATTGTGTCTATCTTTTATATGTTCTTATTTTAAATGTGTTCTAAATGATGCAATGTTAAGCTTTAATAGAGAAGTTTATGTCATATGCTGCTACTCAAATGGATTAACAGATGAATATTTTAAAATCTTCTTGTTTTATGTATCTAGTTGTATCTGTCTAAAGAGTATATGCTGTGTTATTTATTTATTTTCATTTGTTTTATGTATTCAACTTTCAAATAACATATCATTTGCAGCTTATATACTGCACTTCGTACATATACATATCTTCATATTGCATAGTCCTGTAACAGATCATCTCCACCTAGTTATGTGCTGTTTGTCGTGTGCACTTTATTAGTCCCATCTCAATCGATTAACAGAATCCCGCCCTTATTTGTCTCAATTGTTTGCCCTCTTCCCTAATTCCGATTAATCTAGCTCACCTCTGAGCACATGGCTTACATATGCAGGATATTTACTAGACAGTTGTATGCCAAACTTTACAGTTGTCCCACCAATGCCCCGCTGCTTCCCACCCGTCTATGAGAGTCTATGTCTCATCCGATGTGGCTATAAGGTAAGTCTTCAGAGGGTTCAATTTATCCCCTGGTCTTGAAGTAGGTGGGAGTATTTCTGCATAGGTGAGAGATTGTTCCTGCCAAAATATTAGATCTGTATTTAATGGAGGTAGAGTTTGTGGCTCATGCAGGAACTTAGGGGTGGCAGTCCTAGTGTTTGCCTATGCCTCACGCACATGAATAGCTCCATAGCTGTGGGTGTGTTTTCCTGAAAGAACTGCACTTTTGTTCAGAACTTCCTATTCTCATACAGATCCCCCCATGTCTGTGCATGTAATTTGTCTAGTACTTGCCTGCATGCCACTTCATAAGTAACTTTCAATTCTGGGGGGGTATTTTAAAGGTAGTCAGGGTGAATATAGCATTGGCGTATCCCGTTTTGTTCCAGCTCTCGTCATGCCGAGAAGGTGCAGGTTACTGTGGTGGGGTCAGCTCCTTGTATTTTAGGCTTTGTTGCGATGATCCCGGACAAGGGGGTGGGGGCCATATATCCCATTTCGACTGCCAGATGTGGCATGTATGGGGGTGGGTGGAACCAGTAAGCTGCGTAATATGCCTGCTTGCAGAGGTAGTATAATTCTAGGTCGGGTACTTTAAATCCCCACTGTGAGAGAGGAAGAGTCCTCAGCTCCTATTTCAGTCTAGGTTGCTTACCACCTCACGCTAATCGGATCATTTGTGTATATGCTGTGCCATTTATAGATGATTGTATGTGTCTTGTCTTGTGCAATACTTTTTTGATCTAAAGTGATTGAAATAAAGTTCTTCTGACTGTACTAAAAGGATAACCTTCCAGTACAAAACCTATGGCAGACTCACGCACACACCCTAGCACTATGGTGCTAATGTGTGTGCTTAGTGCGAGGCAGCAAAAATCTGCGCTGGCTCTAGGGAGAGGGGAGGAGAGAGCCATATATCTGTTGATATAGAGCTCTCCTGCTCCCTCCCTGTCACGCAATGCAGCCAAGCAATTTTTAGCTACTGCTCTGCGTTCCGTCACTGTTGTGGAAACCTGGGCACTACTGTCAGAATTTTAGACTACAGATATCACCCACACAAATAAACATGGTAACTAAAATTCCAGATGCTCTAGTTGAAAAAATTCTAAAGCCACTATGTTATGATTTTTCTCTCTCTTTCTCCATGCTGGTGAACACTGTAGACACAGTTACGCACAAGTTAGTCATTTGTAGGCATATTAATCATATGGTTGCATCAATTTGGCGCCATGCAATGGGGTGCATAAGTGACACAACCTTCAAGTTTGATTTATCTAGCTATGCAAGCCCCTCTTGTATGGCCCTGAGAGGATTGATGAATTCGGAGCAATGCAACACAGTGCAAATCGCCGCATTGCATTACTCTGCCCCAAGGAGATGTCCATCGTTGATGTGTGGGTGTTCTCACGCAACACCCATGGATTTTGGCGCATTCCCAGATTTACCATTACTGGTAGACCTGGGAATACGTCAAAATACTACTCATCCCCAGTGGGTCCATAAGAAGGAGAATATCTTTATTTCTCCTCGTTTTTAATGCTGCAGCACTCATAAAAGGTGGAAAATGCCTCTCAGGATTTTTTTTGTACTGACAGTGTCCCTTTTTGCACAAAATAATCCTGTTTACAACGCATTGTGCACCAGCGCTGGGAAAACACAAGAATGCACCATATTATGTTTAATATGGTGCCCTTTCTATGTCATGCAGTGCAGCATGGTGGCTTGCTGCGCTGAGTGATTTAATGATAACTATGTGCCTTGTTTTTCTTAGTTTGTGTGCAAGTTGTCTAGTTCTGATTCTCGTTTGTGTGGCGATGGCTAAACACACCCTATATAAAGTGATCAAGAAGATTTCATTATTTATTTATTTGAAAAGTGCTAAGTTATCCATAACTTTATGCCACTCCTTTTTGGACGTAGCAACCTCGCAGAAGGTTGCATTCACATATTCCTGTCAGGGGAGCATTAATTCGGTGTCTGACTTACATATTAACTCCTGTAACCTTTTATTATGCAGTATTCTTTTTTCTAATTCACTTGCTTATTCATGTATTCATTATGTACAGAAATAGTATTTGAATCTTTTCAGCTTGAGCAGTCAGACACTTTACCTCCTGGAATGGTTTATTCAGCAGAAGAATTTTGATTACCAGGGAGAATAAACCTTGGGCATTCTATTAAGTCAGCGCTTACTTAATGTGGATTATCAGATCAACTAATTTGATTAAAAAAATACATTTATGAGTGATAGAAATGGCATGCCACTACATGCCATATTATAGATGCACACAATTCTGTTTTATTTGTTTTTTGTGATAAATGAGAAAGAAATACACTACAACATATACCATTAAATTAGTTTGATGCTATCAGTTGTTTATGTTTAGTTTGGTTCATCAGTATAGTTCAGCCTTCAGTACTTTTGTACAGAGAAAATGAATGAAAGAAATATCTGCGTGCACATCACATAGCCTTATTTCGTGTACCAGTAATATGCATAGTAACGTACAAAACAAGTTGAAAAATTACTTTTGCTAAGAGGAGCAGTCTGATTGTCCATGCTGCAAGCACAATTATGTCAAACCTGTCCAATGCGATGATCAGTTTCTATTCAGAAATATAATTTTGACCTGGGATTTTTGAAAGTTATGTTAGATTACACCCCTAACATCCGTTTGCATTGTTTTTCGGTCCTGATACTAGTGCTGAAAGATTACCATAATTATCTGGAGTCTGAAAGTTCAATATTTTGAAAGGCTTATATAGGTGACTGCCATCAAAGATGTCATGAGCAAATTTAAGGGACCAGGGAAATTTCATTTCAATCATCTTCACAGGGAACCGGTCAAATATGAGAAATATTTCATGGTTGCTTCAGAAATACAATTTTAGTGTGTGTAGAATAGCTGTTAAATATAAAGACTTAAACCTTGATGAATATTTTTCATTTTTATATATATATATATATATATATATATATATATATATATATATATATATATATATATATATATATATATATATTGAATGTTTACTCTATTCAGCATAGATCTGTATATTATTTGAATAAAAATATACATTAGGCATTAAGGGGCTCAATACAATGTCGGGTGGAACACCGCACCGGTCCTGGGACTGACCGACACCCAGTCGGCGGTCCGGACCGCCCCATTAGGATATGACTAAACACTCTTCAGTCGCATTCCTATATTTTACTATGGGAGCATGCATACCGGCCATAATGCATGCTCTCATAGTAAAATGGGAGGTGTTGTCCATCCCTGCACCCTGTGGCAGGCACCTCAAGGTGCCTGCCACAGGGTGCAGAGATCAAAATCGGTCACCAATCAGATGCCGTGCACCAAAGGCGGCCCTGCCGGGGACACCCAAAGACGCTTTCCAGCATGGTTTCCATGTTGGACAGACCTGCATGGAAACCATGAGGAAACCGCCATCATAATCTCAAGGGCGGCCCGCCACATTTCGACTGGCGGGTAGGCTCTCCGAGCCCATTGGTAGCAAGCCGAAATGACCAGTCTGATTCCTTTCCGACCGCGTCAATAAAAACAAGGCAGTCGGAAAGGAACCCGACCAGCACATTACAATGACAATGAGGCTCGGAAGGCTCCAACTGTCGGTTGGAGCTTTCCGAGTCGCATTATAGTCAGGCCCTAAATATTTCTTATTTCTTATTTTTAATTTATTTAATGTTTATTTGAAATATATTTATATTTATATATTGAAAATAGACACTAAATAAAAATACCCCATGTTTCCAAATCCCCGTGTGGGCTCTCGAAAAAAGTAAAATGCCCTTATTTAGTATTTTCACTGCCAGCTGCAGTATTTCCACAGCTAAAAACAAAACAAAAAATGAATCTAAAATTATTGCTAGGCAAATTAACACTTTGACTTACCAGCACTAATGGTGATACCTTCTGGAGTGGTGACAGTGGCATCACCCTGGGCCCTGGCAGACTTCTTGGCCCCGGTCCTCCCATTCTTCAGTTCTTCTGAAAGGAGAAAAGAATTTGAAGACAACGATTAGCAGTAGACCTATTTACAATAGTATTAACCTTACATAAATTTACAGGTAAACAAATGCACTGCTTGAGTAACCTATCATATGTTCTCAAACAACCTAAAACAACAAATAATAGGTCTTTGTAAAAAAGGAATTTTTTGCATGATCACAGCTATTTCATGTGGACTGATGTTGCTGGTTGTGGAAGGAGCATTGGATACACAGGGACATTGCCGTTTTTTACTTGCTGACCCGGGATCACGGTAGCAGGAACCTTTCAACGGGCGTGCAGCGGGACTGCGAGGACCAGGGGGCCAAGCAACATCTTAATTGGCCGCACCTGGGTCCTCTTCCCGCCCCGCCCCTACGTCCATAACAGCGCCTCGCGGCCCCCGCTACCCGGGTGCCGCTCGAGGCTACAGACTTTGGTGGCATAATCTGAATTCTTACCGGGCTGATTGAAGGAGCATTGGATACACAGGGACATTGCCGTTTTTTACTTGCTGACCCACGATCACGGTAGCAGGAACCTTTCAACGGGCGTGCAGTGGGACTGCGAGGACCAGGGGGCCAAGCAACATCTTAATTGGCCGCACCTGGGTCCTCTTCCCGCCCCGCCCCTACGTGGCCACGCCTACCGGCCGGAAAGTATAATACTAGTTCTTCCGCGCCCGAATCGCGGGACGCGCGCGGGCGCGCGCCGGGCGAAGCCCGGGTCAAGGGCGGGCCCGTTGTAGCCCGTTTGAGCCTGGGAGAGACCGGACCGGGCCACCTCTCTGGGCCCTCCCTGTTGGAAAATCACACTTATCATCCGAGTGTTCCGTCTCGCAGGGGATCCAGACACGCCAGGATTAAAGTTCCATGACATCAAGGGAGACACGGAGTAAAGCTACGGCTGCGTCCATCATGGCCACAGGTACTTTGGATAGCTTTCTTATCAGAACTAATACCGTAGTAAATAATGAACTCTCGGCCTTAGAAAGACAGCTAGCAGATGGCATTGAAAGTACTACCCACCCTAAATCACTAACCTTAAATACCGCATCCCCGGAGATAGTGGAGGCCTCTCATCTATCCCTTTTGGATAGTATAGATCAAACAATTGAGTCTGTTCTACAACAGCTAAGGACTTCCTCAATTTCCCAATGTGACTCTCACCAGTCCGCACTTGAAGTCACTCCACCTCCATTATCTGATCCAGCCCTGATTCAGAGTGAAGGGAGCGAACTAAATGCACGGGGTCACCGAGAAGTTGCTATTCCTAAAAGGAAAATAACTAGACAATCTAAGGTGGTTAAAAGGGCGCAACTGGAACATGTCCCTAGTAGTGTTGTTAACATCCCTGATACTTTGGAAGCCTCATCACTAACGACTGTCAACGAAATTGTGACTCTAATACAGCCTTCTCAATTGCCGGCGGTAGGGGAGGCGGGTCCATTCATCTTCGGTGAAGGGTCTTGTCGAGGGGGGACCAGCCTATTTCATATATTGCCAGTATGTTGCGGAAGCTCCTAGAACCCATTATTGCACGACTCGATTGTATTGACACTAGATTACAAGCAATTGAAAATGTCACTGAGGGTATGGAACAACTAAGAACTTTGGGTAATAGCTTTAGTGCAACAACAGTGAGTGTGGGGAGTTCTCCTCACTCTAATTTAGTTACTACCCCAGCTACAGGCCTTACTATATCACCTACGATAACAACTGTACCTATAGTTAGTCCTCCTACCCCTGCCCCCGTGCCCCCCCAAGGAAAGTTCCACCAGTACCACTAGTGCGAAATTCAAAGTTACCTGTGACAACAATCCCACCAACGCAAGAAAAAACGCAATATAAGATCGGCGACCGCCCCGCCCAGAACGTTTATACCCTAAATTGGCCACACATAGTCAATCTCACTCCAGAGGCGGCAGCCTACACTGTAATCCTGGCCGGTGTACCAGAACTTTCTAGCTCTGTACCAGAGCCTTTTGTTTCCTTAAGAAACAAGGTGATTAGCTGGTTCACAGGCCTCTCCCGCCAAACTTAAGAGGGGAAATACTAATGGTCAGACGGGTTCCTTGGGTGGGGCATACAAGAAAGGAGATTAAGGGAGATTGCATTTTGGTAACTTTGAGAGATTCTCAGATTGCCCCCCACATTACCAACTGGTTGGGCAGTCTGGGAAACACCACTATCCAACTGCTACCATTGTCCTTTTTCTATCCGCCTAGAAACCACAACTTGCATTCTAGGGCCAATGATGGTTGGACAAGGGTGGGTTTTGCCACTGATGGTACTAGGTACAGGCCCTCACGGCAGGAAATGTCAATGCAGAGTAACTATTTGCATCCCAACAGGTATAGCTGTCTCAAAGAGGTAGATTGACTGCACTGAGATGTATGTAAGGGAGGAAGCGATAGGGCGGTGCCTTCCGCAGAAATCCTAGAGACTGCTTCGGATATCACTGATATTGTAAACTCTCCCGTTGCCCTTGTGTCTAATGACCAGCCGAGTATTAATATTCTAGATTCCCCCACACATTCTCCAAAAACTGCTCCTAACTCCCATCTATTAAAAATTATTTCCTGGAACATAGCGGGTCTATGTAACAAATTGGCCTGCCCTGACTGGGGGTCATACATTGACTTGAACGACATATGCTTGTTCCAAGAAACATGGGCACGGGAGGAACAACATCGTCTGGGATTCGCCTCATTCTCAGTTGCCGCTAAATGGGCGGGAAAAGGTCGCCCGTCTGGGGGGCTAACAATCTGGGTGGCAACCCATCTGGGCTGCAGTGTCAAAACCATGGACACAGCCACAGATGATGTCCAGTGTTTAATTTTGGAATGGCCAAATGGATTTAGATTGGCAGTGGTTAACATCTATTCAAGACCTGTGAGCGCCTCGTCTGTGTCTGGAACCATTGAGGAATTATCCTCCTTTTTAACGAACATCCCTGAGGGTCTTATGTATGTGGTGGGAGGTGATTTCAACTCTCAGTTCGAACCACTCGACGGTCTGTTAGACGCCATGAATCAGGAGGAGGATGATGCTTGGGAAATTCCTCAAGTATCAGGCCCCTCAGCAAGAGCATGGTCTCCCATAGCTCTACAAATTACCTCACTGATGCTGACTCATTCGATAAGGGCGTGCAACGGGCGCTCTAAGTCTGACACACCACCTGCCTTTACTTTCCATCAGTCAGGGAGGAGGGCACGCCTTGATTATATTTTTGTGGAGTGCAGGGCTTGGAAAAGAATTCTAGATTTTAGGGTTACTCAGAGGGGGAGAGCGACCATAACCCATTAATCTTAGATCTTATAATTCCGGGTCCTGACAGGGGCACTCTATCACCTCAACCTGACATTCCCAACACGTCCACCCTAACAAGTAACAGACGAAGGGTAAGATGGGATAACTTGGCAAAAATTCCTAACGGGTTAGCCAAATTGTATACCCAGATAATGCCAGTATTGGCGAATGTTGCGGTATTAATGGAAGAGCATCCCATAGACTCTTTTTATGAAAAACTGGGAGAATTACACACTGCATTATTAAGCACCATAAAAGAGCCCTTAAATCTCGTAGTACCAATTAATGGTGGGTTTCACAGGAATCCATCCTGGTATAATAAGGCATGCAGGCTGGCAAAAGGTGACCTCCTAGAGGCTTTAAAGCAGAATAATAATAGGGACCTCAGTAAAGCCAGGAGACAAGCATACAGAAACCTTATACGTCATGCCAAGGACGAATGGGAACATGAGAAATGGGCAAATTTAACCTCAGCACTTGCGCTCAAAGGTGCACGCAAGTTCTGGTTAATTGTGAGTACTGGCTCCTTCGAGCCAGACCAGGCAGTAACATCTAATATTGCTCCTGAGATATGGGAACAACATTTTGCCGACCTCTATAAGGAAGATACCCATGGTACAAATGCCCACATGCCAGATATAGTAAGTACTCTGGCCTCTGACCCGCATGACTTCAGGTTTTCCTTAGCTGAGGTCAGTGCGGCCATAGCTAAGCTCCCTATGGGAAAAGCCCCAGGGTTAGACAAGGTCCCGGGGGACCTTTACAAACAGGAACACGAGATATGGGCCCCTTATCTTCAAAGAATTTTTAACGCAGTCTTTGGGGGAATGGCACCTCCTAATACTTGGTTGAGAGCCGAGTTGGTCCCAATCATCAAGAAGAGATCACCTCTCCTCCCACTCAACTATAGGCCAATCAGCCTAATAGATGTATCCCAAAAATGTTTCTCAAGGCTGATCTTGGACCGTATTTTAGATTGGGTTGAGGACTTAGAAATCTTGAGTGACTACCAGGCAGGCTTCTGAAGGAATGTATCCACCACTGACCAGATCTTTAGATTAAACATGCTCTATTGGAAAGTGGTCAAAGTCCAGGGCGGTTCGCTCTACACTGTTTACGTTGACCTCCGTGCGGCCTTCGATTTGGTCCAACGGGGGAAACTTTGGAGCGTATTGAGGGATTTAGGCATTCCAACCCCCCTCTTAAATATTCTTATTCGCCTCCATTCTCAGAATTTCGCGAGGGTAAGGTGTGGGAGTCATGGTATCTTGTCTTCTAGCTTCTCCGTTGGCAGGGGGGTAAGGTAGGGTTGTGTTTTGGCACCAACGCTGTTTTGCCTCTTTTTCAACGGAGTAATCAACCACCTGAATTCGGTCCCCAACAGAGACGCCCCAAGGCTCGCTGGTGAAGGGATCTCTGCAATTATGTTCGCAGATGATACCCTGTTGCTGGCTAAGACTCCAATGGGCATACAGCGAGTCTTGGACGCTTTCGTCTCATTTTGCCATGACCGGGGATTAGAAATTAATAAATCCAAACCGAAGTTCATGATTTTTAATTCACCGAAAACATCCCGCCCGAATCCTGCTATAGGAGGTGTTCGTTTGGAGAGAGTCCAAACGTTTGAGTATTTGGGACTAACTCTAAACGAGGATATGACCTGGGTACAACATCAGATTAAAACCCAATTAAAACTCTCCCAAAAAGCAGGAGGGATTCTTAAACTTCTGAAGCAAACTGCCTCTAAGCCTATTTCCTCCCCCCTAGAAATCTACAAGATGCAGGCACGGGGAGCGGTGATCTATGGTGGTGAGTTATGGGGCTATAATTGCCACCCCGAAATCACCACTATAGAAAATAGGTTTCTAAGGCAGCTGGTATCCCTGCCAGCCAGTACGCCCCTACTTCCCCTTAGGATGGACCTGGGACTCCGACCCCTCAAGGAAGAATTGGGTCTTAAACCTCTTACCTTCTGGAGACATCTCTGGGTAACACCGGAACTTGCCAGCTACAGGCGAGAGCTTGCAGAACTTTTAAAAACACCAAATGTCTGGAACTTGCCCTGGCTGAAATACATTAGGCAAGAATTCAATAGATTAGGATGTCCCTTATTATGGACTAACCCTGAAGAAGTGTGTAGAGGTTTATCCAGGCGGGAATTGGTTAGCCTGTATTATGATAAAAACATGGCCGTCTGTCTAACCAACGGCGAAACTGGAACATTGACAAGATCCTTTTTGTGCCAAAAGGACTACTATAAATTGGAGTCTGTTTTTGATATTATCAGCCCTAATGGCCACAGGAAGCTATATCTCCAATGGAGATATGACTCCCTACCGATAAGGGCCTTGACCTCAGGCTGGCATCCTAGCGCCCCCAGAAATTGCCCTGCGTGTAGCGCCGAAATTGAGTCTGAGTAACACATGGTTTTCTTTTGCCCTTCCTATAAGTTTTCTAGGAAGAAGTGGATTATCCCTATCTGCAAAAACCTGGGCATCAGGCAGTGTTTACACTCCTATCGAATATTAAAAACTGATTTGTCCCCAATAATTGTTTTTGCGGTCAGGAAATTTCTGGCGGCCATGTGGTATACCAGGAGAAAGTTTTTGGAAAATTGAGATGTATATAGTTGTGTAATTTGTCTTGGTGTTCAGGGGTCTGTGATGAACTGAACTGAGCCCTTTTCCGGGGGATTGCCTTAGGATTTGTTGTTGGATAATGTTTTTTTATAATAATTTTAACACTAATGGAACTTGCTCTCCTTTTAACAATTGTAATGGCATACGATGTATTTTATTCTGTATTCTTTTATGACATCCTTTTGGTCTAAATAAAGATGAAATGAATGATACCTTCTGGAGTGGTGACGGTGGCATCACCCTGGACCCTGGCAGACTTCTTGGCCGCGGTCCTCCCATTCTTCAGTTGTTCTGAAAGGAGAAAAGAATTTGAAGACAACGATTAGCAGTAGAACTATTTACAATAGTATTAACCTTACATAAATTTACAGGTAAACAAATGCACTGCTTGAGTAACCTATCATATTTTCTCAAACAACCTAAAACAACAAATAATAGGTCTTTGTAAAAAAGGAATTTTTTGCATGATCACAGCTATTTCATGTGGACTGATGTTGCTGGTTGTGTACTCTTTACATTGGGGTGCTTACGTCTGTTCCCCAGAGCATGTGCTCTGACCTATAAAAGATGATACATTTGACTAATTCACAATTGGAATATTTAACTTTCCAGTAAGACCATATTATGTGGTACAGAAAATGCACTAATGGACTGGAAGTTAAATGTCACCTGTGAACTGCTCCACATATTGCACAATTCCTTAGGCTGGCACGGAAAACATAGCTTCAGGCCTATCTATGTATCCTGACTGCTGCAGCCTTTAAATCTATAATCAGGCACGTGAAAATAACCCATGTTGACAGAAGGGAATCCTATTTTTAAACCATATAAAAACCACCCTATTGCAGACCTTGCAGCACAGAAGGTGATGCACCCAGTGTTTGAAAGTGGAATATGTAAGATATTAGGGTTGGCATATTCTAGTCAGTAGTCCCCGAAGCTGTTCTCACTGTATAGGCAGTAGCTTGTTCCACAAGTAAAAATGAAAGTGGCAATACATTTGCTATTTTTCTATATTTGCTTTAGAACCAGATTCAAAATCCATTGTACCATTATTTGTAATGTTCATTATAAGCCCAAATCAATGGTAAAGCCTAGTAGCTCTACTTAGCTAATTGGGCTATTACCATAATTAGCATCAGCCTGCCTGCATCTGCCTCTGTTAATGCTTTCCTTTGATGAGGTGAGAAATGCAGCTCCATTAGCAGAAACTTTGACTTATAACTGGCAGGATATCCTATTCGAGGTATGTGACTCAGCTTAATTCAAGAAGGGCAATTGAGGAGGGTCCAAGAAAAACATTAACCTGCAAGGACCATGATGAGCATGAGGGTTTAGTGCTAAGTGAGACCTAGAGAAGCGAGGTCTTTTGAGCAAAGGATACACGTAAAACCTCAGCAGAGTCAGGAGCTGGTCCCAGAAGCAGTGTGGTGTGGTTGAATGGGAGTAAACAATTTATTACCCTAAACACCCTGTGTACACCACAAGCCTCGTCAACAGGCAGAACGATTCTTCCACATCAGATTTCACTGAGTATGGTGTGCACTGTGGGATAGATTGCAGTTAGGCAAGAAGGATGTGGTGGAAAAGGGGGAGGGGATACCATTGGGAACTGTTTACCAATTGGTTGGGGAGTATTCTGGAGTGAAAAACAACAACAAGTTGGGAAGGGTCAAGGGGATTAATATTTATAGACCCTCCAAATTCAAACACCCCTATTAAGACTATGAAATAACACGAAAAACTGGAGGGTCTACAAGACCAGAGGCTGAGTCCGTAAGATCCTTACTAAGATGCCAAACTTATTGGATTGCACAAGATCAGTCCAAGTGGTCACATGACACTAGCTGTGTAGTCGATATCCTATCCGACCACCCACTTGGCGGAGCTTCGTCATATAGGACAACTGGAACCAGGGTAGTGCGTCAAGGCCCAGGTGAATTGGCCATAGAGCCCATACTTCTGGTTCGAACGGTGAGCGTGTCCATGCCACTACATGGTACTGGTCGTGTGCAGTGCAAATAAAAATAGTGAGTGAGTGATGTTAAAATGGCGTTCCTGGCAAAAAAAGTTTTATTAGTATTCACCAGGACGTCAGATTAAGAACAAGTGTAGAACAGTGTGAAAAAATCACTGTTGCTTAGCTATGTTGTAGAGGCGGCCAACATGTTTCTGCCAACTGGTGTGACTACACCGGCATTCTTCAGGGCCTTATAGATAAGCTCTTGCTACTGCATGAAAAACACGCTAATTTTTTCTTTGTAAAGTGAAAAAGACAGACCTAGAATCCTAAAAAGACTGTCAAAACTACTCGTGTGGTCACATTGACCATCCTACCGTATCCCCTTGTGCCAATATCTCGAAGGTGGATACACTCCTGTAAAGAAAACAGAAAAAGACAAAACTATTTTGTGTTCATTACACTATGCAAATTCTCAGTGTCATAAGGACCAAAGGGGCTCAGCAAGACTAGTCCCTATTAGAGCAGTCATTTATTTAGGTTGCCAGAAGAGTAAACCATAGCCACTGCTACATGTAATTCACAAATAATGTAAACACGACTTACCCATCAGTATGTGGGAGTCAAACCTCACCTCACCCGGCAACGGCTCGGAGAATGAGGCCCCGCTCTAAGCACAAAAAACGTATATCAATATATAAGTCTAGATGACTCAGAGGGCTAAGATAGTGTCCTGAGTCAAAAACATGTTTTGAAGGGTTTGTGCATATATACAACTGGTTGTTAAATTACCCACCAAGATCATGGGTCCCATGGAGAGCAATGTAAGGCTGGTGAATTAATAGACTAATATAACAAAAAACTAGACTGACTGAAAAAATCCTATGTGAAGACATATTCTTCATAAGTGACAATTGTCATATGGAAATGTACCGTGGGATGTCTGATCCACCATACAATTACAGGTTTTTGGGCTGTAGGAAACAGCCATAGCCAATGTCTGCAACTACGACTTCTTTGCAATGTTTAGGCATATTATAGGTCCTTACTCATTTATAAATTCTAGTTATTAAAACAGATCGAACTCATCAAAGCTTAGTTGCTAAACAAGGCTCCCACACCAATTCTAGCGCAGCGCGACGCTCCTGCTTACCTCTCCGTCGGTACCTCTTGGCTGAATGTGAAGCCGAAGGGGAGGCGACGACGAGAGGCGAGGCGCGAGGTTAAATACCTGCTCTGATTGGAGCAATTTTCATCATCCCCGACAGCTGCTCTGCAATTGGGAATGCTAGTCTACGCGCGTCTGATACAACGCGCATGCGCACCACGATGCGTGCAGACCCCGGGGCATGCGCAGAGGCATGCCACGGCGGTGTAAACAAACACCGCTCGGTCGCGCATGCGCGACTGATATTTCACTGTTTCTGACGGGAGAAGAGGCTTAAAATTAGAGCGTGATCGCTCGTCAGGCTGGGCATTGTTCAAAACCATCAGTCAAGCATACCGTGGTGACAAGAAAACACTCTAGGTCATAAGGTCGTATTCTGGAGTCTCCCACTTGCTTGTGAATTAAACGAAAAGTAGCACTTCACCCTCGGCACACCTGGACCTGCAGAAGGTGAGAAGAGATAGAAGCCTGCTGTCTATGACTTGTGTATCGATCTGAAGAGCTGAGCCTGCACCCACTTGTACCCAGGACTAAGAATGGAACTTCAATTGCCATTTTGCTGGCCATGTGTGTGACTACAGGGACACAAAAAGTTGCAAGAGGTCTTTTCCTGGATTGACCAGTTCACCAGTGGCAAGGGGACCTGCAAGATTGGGACCTGAACTCTAAGTGCTGTACCTCAGGTCCTGGGAGCCTTAGAATCGACTAAGAGGAGCTACTCCAAAATGCCAAAATTAGAACTTAATGTTTTTATTACCAGAGGACTACTGGGACCAACCCAGAGACCTGCCAAACATTTTGGCAGACAAGAAAATCAAACAAACCTAATATTGATTCAACCTTTCCAGCTACAGCTTCCAGACTTGTCCCACCATAGGTGCTTGAGCTCCAAAAAAAACTCAAAACTGGGGAGCATATTTATAAAAAAAATCCCAAAGTGCAGCGAGTTACCTTGCTGTGCTGCATGATAGGGAAAGGGCAGGGAGGGGCCGTATTTACATAGTATAGCCCATTCCTGTATGTTCCCTGCACTGGCGCACAAGTGCTGCCTGGTGCCAATGCAGGCACCTCTGAACCAAGGTCAAGGGTGTCTGCTTTTTAAGCTGAATTGTTCATGCAGGAAGGGGCACATTCCTGCACAAAAACAATCCAGGGAGGCATTTTCCTCTTTCTATGGTACTGAGTAGAAATACATATATTTCTCCTCATTTTGCCTCACCTGGGAAGGCGTTGCATTTTGATGCATTTCCAGGTCTACCAGTATTGGTATATCAGGGAATGCAATAAAATGCATGGGTGAATGCCTGAGAACATCCACGCTTCACCCATGGAACACCTCTCTGGGGAAGAGTAATGCAACGCAGCAATGTGTGCTGCATTGCGTTACTCTAGATTTATCAAGCAACTCAAGGCCATACAAGGTGGCCTTGCATGGCTTGATAAATCTAACTTAAGAGTTGCATCCCTATTGCGCCCTGTTGCGTGGTGCAAGTGCAATGCATCTCTTTAATAAATATGCCCAAAGGGTTCAGCTGTCAGGATAGTGGATGATATTACTTCATATTTTGAGAGCACTGCTGGTAGTGGTGACCTCGGTACTTGAGAGAAACTGCCAACTCAGCAGTTCCTCTGCAAGTACCAAACGTTTGGTGGACAACACTCATTGATTATTACCTCTGTTTACCAAACATGGGGGGTTGTTTGTGAAAAACCAATAACTACCCACAAATGGGCAGTTTTTTTCCCTGGGTGTAGGTTCTTCATTTACATTGTTCTGTTCAGCACTTCCAGGTAACCCCTGGCAATGAACAACAGAAAAAAAGACAGAAAAACAACATCTGATATTCCGCCGTAAACAGTAAGACTGGTGTGATGACCTTACTTTGGCAGCCAACCCTTCATTAGACCATCAAAGTAAGCTTTCCATCAGCAGAACCAATGGGAAAATAGTCAACAGAAAGCTCACTGAATGCCTAACTAACATAGGGAAAGTTGACCAAGAGTTTGGTGGACAGGATACTCTATCTGGTGTGTGAAGTAGTACCCTGTCCAGCAAATTCTTGATCAGTCACTAAGTTAAAATGTAAACTATATGGCCACATTTAATACAAGGCCTACCAGTTGGTGCATCACGGTCACCCTTAACTTATGCGTAGGTCCCAATCTACTGCATCCATAGCTGCTGTGCTCTTTGTTGGTGATTTTTAACTTTAAAAACAAATAAAAAAATTATCCATCCTGTTCCCATTACTGGATTTGTATAAGTTTGGTGTCATTTTTCTTATAAGATTTTTAGAAATTGGCTGTGGGATTTTTACTGTGTTGAGTTTTGACTTTTTATAACTTTGGTATAATTTTTCTTATTAAATTTTACTTAATTTTTGGAAATTGGCTGTGGGATTTTAACTGTGTTGAGTTTTGACTTTTTATTTGTTTTGGTATTAGTAAATACGTTTCCTTATGTTAAGTATAACTACCCTGTGCATTGCTACAGGTCGATGTTTACATTATGGAAACTGTCGGCCTGATTCACAAATGCAATTTAAACTTTGAGTAACTTTAATGCTTTTGGCTATTCACAAATATCCTGAAGCACGAAGGTAACTTATACTTTTGAGTGATTTACACTTTTGAGTAGCTTTACTACTTTTTGCTTATTAGCAAAATCTGAGTGTTACTACTAATAACAAAATAAACCGTAGTAGGTCCAGCATCACATATGGCCAACCACTGTCACTACAGTAGCCTTTTGTAGAAAATAATTGAGGCAGGCAGGGAATTAAGATATAATCCCCAACAAATAATGTTACATAAAATTATTTCAAATAGTGAAAAATATAAGTAAATATATTCTAATAAAACATTAAAAAGTTAATATTTAATATTTAATCATAAAATATTTTATCTCCCTATTTTGAAAAGAAAACTTAATGTTACAATGCTTTGTATTGAAACATAACTAAATTAAATCTATATGTCACTTTTAATAATTATTGTTTTTTTTGGGTTTATATGGACTTGAATATTCAAATATATTTGTTCATGCTTTGCTATTTGCATATTTCAAGAATCCTTCCTGCTTACAGAACCCAGTGCCTTTCAATCTTTCGACTGGAAGACTGCTATGTACCATAAAGCTCCTGTAATAAATAGGTTGCTGATTGAGGGGGGGGGTAAACCCCTAATAAAGCAGAGACCACAATCCTTGTCTGGGTGAAGTCACAAGCAAACCCTAAATGAACCTGTTCTTAACCCCCCAGTAGCTTGGCACAGAGCAGTCAGGCTGAACCTAGAGAGAATGTCTAAAGTGTTTGTGCAACGCTTCAAACAGTACCACCGTGACAAAATACTACAAATGCTCCCACACCAGATGTAGAATAATAGATTAATCTTTAATAAATAAAACAAGACCAAAACAGCAAAAATCAAGTTGTAGAACCAGCGATGTGCAATTTTAAACATTTCAGTGAAAAAAACATCAAAAAGCACACAGTGCTAAATATGGCTAGCTGGTCGCACCTAACCAGGACAAAGTCACAAGTACAAGCCAATCACCATGGAGCATGGCCAGCTACAGGGACCCACTTAGGCCCACTAAAGAAGAGTACCTTGCGGAGCATTGAGTGGTCCTGTGCTGAGGATGCATCGCTTCTGTGGAGCTGTGAGGTTGTGATGCAAGAACCTACATTGTTGTCGAGGTTGCCATCAACAAGAGATTTGCGATGTGACAGCAACGCTTTGTACAAGCATCGATTTCAAGGAGGGCTGCCATGTGGATGTGGAGCCCTCGCACTGAAAGAACCCTTTCAGCAGAGAAGATGTATCAGTTATGCTCTGGATTGTGCCGTGCAGCAGAGGAGATGCGTTAGTTCTGCTGGGTCCACAGATGCACTGGCAGAGCACCTTCAGGTCTACTTCCAAGGGCCCAGGACTGGAGGGTATCACTTGGCAGAGTAGGACTCACAGATGGCAGAGTCCAGGTGCTAGGTTCGAGGTTGTTGGAGCCTTCTATCCCTGAGGATCTAGTTTGGAGGCCAGAAAATTAGTCCTTGGAATCACTCTGGGTCCTAGGTTAAACAGATATACGTCCAGTTCTTCTCACCCAGACAAGGGGGGAGCAGGCAGCAGATGAGCACTGTAGAACTGCAGTCCTTGGCAGTCTTTTCAGCAGATCAGCAGTCCTTCTTCCTGGCAGAATATCTGAAGACTTGGTGTCTGAGATTCAAAATGTATACCTGGGCCTTCCTTTGAAGTAAGACAAGCTTCTAGAGGTTTTCCCTTTGAGGTACACAGGTTTCCTGCCCTGCCCTGGCTCCAGACTAACTACAGGGGTTGTGCAGCCCTTTGTGTGGAGGCAGGACACAGTCTCTTCAAGTTTAAGATATGCTGTGCCCAGCTCCGCCCAAACATCCTGCAAGTGATGGCCCATCTAAGAACACCTCAGCTCTCTATTGTGGGTGTCTGTCTAAGGGAAATACACAAAGGCCAACTGCCAGCTACAACCAATCATGCAACCCTACGACAGGCACTAAATGGCTTTCTATAAGTAAGCAAAACCAAAGGGGATAATGGACGGAGTGTTGAACATTGCAAGCACTCACCCCAGTCAACTGATCTGGGTTTAATCCATCATTATTCTTTAATCTTTAGCTCACTCCGCCACCCCAGTTCAGACATGGCCATATGCAAATCAGTCTGACCCTGCGCCTCATGGGTAAAGTCCAGCCCGAACTGCCAAGTCATGTCTTCACTGGACCAAAAACAAACATCCTGGGACCAGTTTCTGGCTAATCAGCCGTCATCAGCCAGGCTAGCTTTAATCCATTGGCAAAGTGAGCAACGGACCCACGTCTGGGCATACCCTGCCAACTTAGGGCAAACAAAGCAAAACCAGAGGGGATGATGGACGGAGTGTTGAACATTGCAAGCACTCACCCCCAGTCAACTGATCTGAGTTTAATCCATCATCATTTTTTAGCTCACACCGCCACCCCAGTTCAGACATGGCCATATGTAAATCAGTCTGACCCTGTGCCTCATGGGTAAAGTCCAGCCCGAACTGCCAAGCCATGTCTTCACTGGACCAGAAACAAGCATCCTGGGACCAGTTTCTGGCTAATCAGCCATCGCCTAGCTTCAATCCAGTGGAAAAGTGAGCAAGGGACCCACGTTTGGGCATACCCTGCCAACTTAGGGCGAACAAAGCAAAACCAAAGGGGATGATGGACGGAGTGTTGAACATTGCAAGCATTCATCCTGAGTCAACTGATCTCTGTTTAATCCATCATTATTCGTAAGCTCACTCGGCCACCCCAGTTAAGACTTGGCCATATGCAAATCAGTCTGACCCTGTGCCTCATGGGAACAGTCCAGCCCGAACTGCCAAGCCATGTCTTCCCTGGACCGGAAACAAGCATCCTGGGACCGGTTTCTGGCTAATCAGCCGTCATCAGCCAGGCTAGCTTTAATCCAGGGGCAAAGTGAAAAAGGGACCCACGTTTGGGCATACCCTGCCAACTTAGGGCGAACAAAGCAAAACCAAAGGGGATGATGGACGGAGTGTTGAACATTGCAAGCACTCACCCCCAGTCAATTGAACTGAGTTTAATCCATCATCATTATTTAGCTCACTCCGCCACCCCAGTTCAGACATGGCCATATGCAAATCAGTCTAACCCTGTGCCTCATGGGAACAGTCCAGCCTGAACTGCCAAGCCATGTCTTCCCTGGACCTGAAACAAGCATCCTGGGACCGGTTTCTGGCTAATCAGCCGTCATCAGCCAGGCTATCTATAATCCAGGGGCAAAGTGAGCAAGGGACCCACGTCTTGGCATACCCTGCCAACTTAGGGCGAACAAAGCAAAACCAAAGAAGATGATGAACGGAGTGTTGAACATTGCAAGCACTCCCCCCCAGTCAACTGATCTCGGTTTAATTAATCATCATTCTTTAGCTCTCTCCGCCACCCCAGTTCAGACATGGCCATATGCAAATCAGTCTGACCCTGTGCATCATGGGAACAGTCCAGCCCGAACTGCCAAGCCATGTCTTCCCTGGACCGGAAACAAGCATCCTGGGACTGGTTTCTGGCTAATCAGCCGTCATCAGCCAGGCTAGCTTTAATCCAGGGGCAAAGTGAAAAAGGGACCCACGTTTGGGCATACCCTGCCAACTTAGGGCGAACAAAGCAAAACCAAAGGGGATGATGGACGGAGTGTTGAACATTGCAAGCACTCACCCCCAGGCAATTGAACTGAGTTTAATCCATCATCATTATTTAGCTCACTCCGCCACCCCAGTTCAGACATGGCCATATGCAAATCAGTCTAACCCTGTGCCTCATGGGAACAGTCCAGCCCGAACTGCCAAGCCATGTCTTCCCTGGACCTGAAACAAGCATCCTGGGACCGGTTTCTGGCTAATCAGCCATCATCAGCCGGCCTAGCTTGAATCCAGTGGCATAGTGAGCAAGGGACCCACGTCTGGGCATACCCTGCCAACTTAGAGCAAACAAAGCAAAACCTTTCATTAAGTGGCATTTTCAAAATTGCAATCTAAAATCCACCTTTACCATGAGAGAGGATTTTTCATTACAATTAAAAAGACAGCAAACATGAACTGGTAATTTCTTCCCATTTGGAAGTTACAGCATATTACATTTAATAAAGTAACTCCAATATGTTCCTATGACAGAGGTAGTCTTTGCAGTACTGAAAAATGAATGTACAGGTTTTTAACTACCGGGACATGTAAAACTAAAAAGTACATGCCAACGTTTTTAAAAATACTGCACCTTGCACTTTTCGCTGTTCTGTGTCTAACCTAGAAGTGTCTCACATGTATTAAAAAGGAAGGTTTCGGTCTGGCAAAATGTTTATTTTGCCAGGTCAAAATGGCAGTATAGGTCTGCACAACCAGGCTGTAAGGGCAGACCTGATACATGTTTCAAGGGCTACTTAAATAAATTGAATATGCCAATTGGGGATAAGCCAATGTTACCACGTTTTAAGGGGTGAGCACATACATTTTAGCTCTGGTTATCAGTGGTAAAATGTGTAGAGTCCTAGGGCCAGCGGAAATGAGATCAGCAAAAATAACAAGGTTGTTGGCAAAATGTTTTGGGGGAGGCCACCCTAAGGCTAACAGGTGTAACATTTCCTGATCAAGTAGGCTATTTGATAGATTGGAAGAAGTTTGGATTGTAGGGATAGACCAATGATGCTACCTTAAAGACTTGTCAATGTTTACTAAGTACTTTATGTACTGCATAAGATTGTGATGTTTAAGGAGCAACACGTCTAAGACTATTTGAGTCCTCATTTTTTATTATTCATACTCTTGGGACCAAATAATATATCATCTCTATTGACTTCCTTTACCCTCTTGATGGCACCATTCAGAATCTTTTCAGTGTAACCTCTTTCATTAAATCTATCCACAATACCCACTTTCTCAAAGGCCTCATTTGTACTGCTGTAGCAGCATTCCACAATATGTCCCTATGAGGAATGCTCAACTTTAGTTTTGGTGGATGATGCTCGCCGCATGAAGTATACTATTTCTTGCAAGCGATTTTCTATGGATTACAGTGGTCAAAAGGTTTTCTCTACTTTGACTATTACATTCAAAATCTCCATACCTGTCCATTCATTCATGCTTATCAATTGTAAATTGAACTTATCATTAATAGTATCAATAAATTTACCAATCTGTTCCATTGGCACATTCCATACCAATAATACATTGTCTACATAGTATAAATATAACTTGCCACATCATACATTTCAGATGTTATCAGTGATGTAATATGAGCGGTCATGAGCACTGCAACACAGTGGTGCAAGTTATACTTATGCCAGTTACGTGCAACTGGTGAATTTCAGTGCTTTTTTGGTTATTAAACAGTAGTGCCTTTCAGTGAATTTCCAAGGTTTTTAAACATTTGTTACAATCTCACTACTTTCCTCACATTTAGCTCGACATCTTTTTAACATTTTTCCACTATGATACATTTTCAGCTGAAGGACTGTGGCCAGGCTATGCACCACACAGGTATTTAAGCCTCCTTTAGTAGACAACCAACCACAGACCCCCCATACTACATTTGTATTCCTTTTCATTGTTTTCCTGATCCAGCAGAGTACCATGTGGCAGCCAACATGAAAATAAAACCTTAAAATGTTCGAGTTTTATAATATGTGGTTACTAAGTAGTTCACTGAGGGTCATGCTGGAACAAATGCCAATATATCAATACATTCTGAACCTTAAATTCTCAAAAACAGATTCACAAAAATTCACAAATAGCATGCTCTCCAAGTAAAGATCTAGCTTTCTGACAAATCTAGTCTAATTCTGTTCAGTCCATTTTCTCTGTATTATTATCTAATTATTCCCATTATAATGCCAAAGAGAAAAACCTGACCTGCACCAACTTCTGAAAAGCACACTTTCTGAGTAAAGTTCTTACTCCCTGCAAAATTTGGTGTAAATCTGTCCAACCATTATTTTTCTACACCGCCGAGTCTCCAATCTTCCTATGGGAATGAGTGTAGGAAAATTATGTTTTGTGACTAACAATTTTCTTGTTCCCCCTACTTGAAGGATAAACCAAAACTTTCCAAGAGGAATTCAAGGTGGATGGATTTTTTTTAAAGGTTTTGTGAAGATTCTTCCAACTGTGCCAAAATTATTAGCAAAAGAAAAAAAACGTTCTTCCTATGGAAGGTATGTCCCACGTATAACTAAAAAGTGGTGACCGCAACTGTGCAGTATATTACCTACTGGTGGTTGCCAGTAGGTAGTTATAGTTAGGACCTACTTTCCATAGGAAATCCACAACATTCTATTTGGAATAACGTTGGCGCTAGTGGACGAATCTTCGTGAATTTCTCCAAGAAAATGGCCTGCTCAGCTCCGCTCCTTCCCTGAAAGTTTGGGGGGGATTCGTCAAGAGGGGGCTGAGAAAAAAGGAGGGTCCCAAAATGTGTTTTCCCCATGCAATTTTCCATAGGGACCTTTAGCCAGGGCTACAACCCGAACGGCTGAACGGATTTACACCAAATTTGGCAGAGAGGTATAGTTCGGTTCGCAGATTGTGCTTTTCGTAAAATGGTGTAAATCCGTTCAGTAGTTCCTGAGAAAATCAAAAGTAAAATCATAGTGATATCTAGAGACGAAGTACTGTACGCGTACAGAAATCCATACAATTACGAGCACGAGCTGCATGCTGATTGGTTGTCAACTGTCTGTCAACACTCCAAACCAGGAAGTGTTGGCAGCCATCTTGTGCCTCGGTAGAACCGAGGCACAAGAAAACAGAAAAAGAAACGCAAAAAACGTGATTAGGGGACAGGGTAGAAACACCCTGACCCCCTAGGCGGGGAACGCGTACCCTGCCGATCCCCCCCAAAAATTAAGACACCACTCTGCAAACGCGCCCCCTGGTGCATTTGCAGAGGGAGAAATAATTCCCCTTGAATACTGGGGGTCCCTGGGGGCCAAGTAGCCCACCAGGAACCTCCAGTATGCACCAGGGGGCTGCCTTGACGAGACGTGTAAAGAGGCCACGTCCCTTTTTACACCTCTCTGCAAAGCAGCCCCCTGGCGCATACTGGAGGTTCCTGGTGGGTTAGTTGGCCCCCAGGGACCCCCAGTATTGAAGGGGAGTTAGGTCCCTCTCTGCAAACGCGCCAGGGGGCTGCCTTGCAGAGACGTGTAAAGAGGCCACGCCCCTTTTTACACATCTCTGCAAGGCAGCCCCCTGGTGCATACTGGAGGTTCCTGACCCCCTAGTTCCTGGTGGGCTAGTTGGTCCCCAGGGACCCCCAGTATTCAAGGGGAATTAGTTCCCCTGCTGCAAACGCGCCAGGGGGCTGCCTTGCAGAGACGTGTAAAGAGGCCATGCCCCTTTTTACATCTCTCTGCAAGGCAGCCCCCTGACACATACTGGAGGTTCCTGGTGGGCTAGTTGGCCCCCGGGGACCGCCAGTATTCAAGGGTAATTAATTCCCCCTCTGCAAACGCGCCAGGGGGCAATCCGTCACCTCAAGCCCACCCCCTCCCTGCACCACTCTGCAAACGCGCCCCCTGGGGGCCAAGTAGCCCACCAGGACCCTCCAGTATGGAGCAGGGGGCTGCCTTGCAGAGACGTGTAAAGAGGCCACGCTCCTTTTTACACCTCTCTGCAATACAGCCCCCTGTCGCATACTGGAGGTTCCTGGTGTACTAGTTGGCCCCCAGGGACCCCCAATATTCAAGGGGAATTAGTTCTCCCTCTGCAAACATGCCAGGGGGCTGCCTTGCAGAGACGTGTAAAGAGGCCACACCCCTTTTTACACCTCTCTGCAAGGCAGCCCCCTGGCGCATACTGGAGGTTCCTGATCTCCAAGGCCTGCTCAGGGGGTCCCACAAGGACCCACCAAGGGCCCAAAAAAAGAGGGGGAAATAATTCCCCTTGAATACTGGGGGTCCCTGGGGGCCAAGGAGCCCACCAGGAACCTCCAGTATGCGACAGGGGGCTGCCTTGCAGAGACATGTAAAGAGGCCACGCCCCTTTTTACACCTCTGTGCAACGCAGCCCCATGGCGCATACTGGAGGTTTGTGGTTGGCTAGTTGGCCCCCAGGGACCCCCAGTATTCAAGGGGAATTAGTTCCACCTCTGCAAACGTGCCAAGGGGTAGCCTTGCAGAGACGTGTAAAGAGGCTACTCTCCTTTTTACACCTCTCTGTAACACAGCCCCCTGGCGCATACTGGAGGTTCCTGGTGGGCTAGTTGGCCCCCAGGGACCCCCAGTATTTAAGGGGGCTCATTCGCAGAGTGGTGCAATCGTCACCTCAAGCCCCGTGCCCTCCCTGCACCAATCTGAAAACACGCCCCTGGCGCGTTTGCAGAGAGGGAAGTAATTCCCCCTGAATACTGGGGATTCCTGGGGGCCAACTAGCCCACGAGGTACCTCCAGTAAGCGCCACGGAGCTGCGTTGCAGAGTGTTGTAAAAAGGGGCGTGGCCTCATTACACCACTCTGCAATGCAGCCCCCTGGCGCATACTGGATGTACCTGGTGGGGTAGTTGGCCCCAGGGACCCCCAGTATTCAAGGGGAATTAGTTCCCCCTCTGCAAACGCGCCAGTGGACTGCCTTGCAGAGACGTGTAAAGAGGCCACTCCCCTTTTTACACCTCTCTACAAGGCAGCCCCCTGGCGCATACTGAAGGTTCCTGGTGGGCTAGTTGGCCCCCGGGGACCCCCATTATGCAAGGGGACTTAATCCCCCAACTTAGAAAGCGCTACGGGGCGTGTTTGCACAGTAGTGAAGGTAGGGGGCAGGGCTTGAGGTGATATGTGTGCAAACATGCCCTATGGCGCGTTTTAAGTTCGGGAATTAGTTCCTCTTCAATCCATAGGTCCCCTTGGGGCCAACTCATCCAACAGGTACCTCCAGTAAGCGCCATGGAGCTGCATTGCAGAGTGTTGTAAAAAGGGGGCATGCCATCTGAACACCTCTCTGCAACGCAGCTCCCTGGCGCATACTGGAGGTACCTGGTGGGCTAGTTTGCTCACAGGGGACCTCAGGATTGAAGAGGAATTAATTTCCCAACCTAAAACGCGCCACAGGGCGTGTTTGCACACATGTCACCTCAGGCCCCGCCCCCTTCTTTCACTATTGAGCACAATATTCCTCTAAAATCAGCTGAAATACGAATTCCGATTTACTCACCTGTTATCACGAGAGACGTCAGTGCTGCATCTTTGAGCCCAGTACAGACCCTGAAAAGTAAATCTAAGCGTACTTACAAGTAACTTGTATTTCCTTCCATAGGAATCTATTGTGTGGTTTTCACCAGAAACGTTTCTGTCTATTTTTGAAACGTACAAATATTCCTGTTAAATCTGCCGAAGTATGAATTCCGATTTACTCACCTGTTATCAGGAGAAACCTCAGTGCTGCATCTTTTAGCACATACGGATCCTGAAAAGTAATTCTAACCATACTTACAGTAACTTGAATTTCCTTCCATAGGTTAACATTGACTGGTTTCACTTGGAAATTTTTCTAAGTGTGGAGTTTTGGAACTTTAAAAAATTCCTTTAAAATCAGCCGAACTATGAATTCCGATTTAGTCACCTGTTATCAGGAGAGACCTCAGTGCTGCATCTTTCAGCCCACTACTGATCCTGAAAAGTAATTCTAACCATACTTACAGTAACTTGAATTTCCTTCCATAGGCTAACATTGACTGGTTTAACTTGGACATTTTTCAAAGTGTGGAGTTTTGGAACTTAAAAAACATACCTAAAAAAACAGCCGAACTACGAATTCCGATTTACTCACCTGTTATCTGGAGAGACCTCAGGGCTGCATCTTTCAGCTCACTACTATTCCTGTAAAGTAAATTTAACTGTACTTACCAGTAACTTGAATTTCCTTCCATAGGATATCATTGCCTGCTATATAAAATATATATAAATTAAAAAAATATAATATAAAAAAATAAATATTACAATTTCAATATTTTTAATTTTTTTTTTCAATTTATATTCAAAATATGTAATGTAATTGAAAAAATAAATTATCTAAAAATAAATACTTTAAAACAATGTAGTAAATTAGTATAAAAAAAAGAACAATTTATACAATTAAAAATCATCATTTACAAAACCTTTGAAATGCACTGAAAAACCATAGGTTTCAGCCACGTTATAGTTATGAATGATCATTTAAAAAACCTTAGAAATTCACTGAAAAAACCATAGGTTTCACCCACTTTATAGTTAGGCATTAGCATTTAAAAAACCTTAGAAATTCACTGAAAAAAACATAGGTTTCACACATGTTATAGTTAGCTGGACATTTCGCTCATACAAAACCATTGAAATTCCCCCGTTATAGTTAGTTCCGCTAACTATAACTCGCGCGCCCGCAATGCACTGCTGATGACGTCACATATTACATCACTCATGACATGGTCAGTGACATCACTCATGACATCACTGATGACCATCTTGGTCACTCTTGAGCATTCCTGACTGGCTTCATAAAGGCACTCTTGATACATGCATATAGATAGCCAAAGTAGGATAGAAAATCTTCGCCTATTCCTTAAGTCAGACAATTTAAAGGTTCTCTCAATACTTTGCCAAAAGAGATACAAGAAAAGCTCCTTGGTTGCTCAAAAGGCAGCAAATCCTGAGGCCATCATTAGAGGGTGCATAGGCAATAGCTAACAAACTGGCTTTGAAAGGTGCCCTACAACCACTAAAGTATTATGGTCTCCTCAATGTTTGTCCAGGATACCAACATGAGTAAAAAGATAGAAATGTTTTGCATGGAAGAATATATAATCAATGATTGACAAGCAGCCATTTCCTCTAAAGGAAGGTACAAAGGGTCCTCCCACTTTGAACAGCAGTATAATATTAAGACAGTCAGCTGCAGCCTAACATGAGATCCTAATTCCTTCTCTCACTGATCAGGTTCCAATATGTAACTGTCTGATCATTCTGTCGCAAGACCATCAGTGTTAAACATGAGTTTGGCATTGAAGTCCCCACAAACAACATCATCTGGTTGAGTCAGTAAGCCAACACTATCAGATTTAAGTTGATTTAAAAACTAAACTGTACAGACAGTGTTAACTGACTGACTGATTATTTACTAAGCGCACTATTGCTGAGGCGTCTTGGTGCTGAGATGTGTACGGATCTTGCAGCATTAACAGATCTAGGTCTTTGCAAAAAGCCAGGTTTTCAATGTTTTCCTGAATAGAATCCTGCTGAGTTGTTGTTGCATCTGTATAGGGAGGGAGTTCCAGAGCTTGGCCGCTTGGAATGAAAAGCCCTTTCCTCCCATCTGACTCTTCTTGTCATGGGGACACATACCAACCCCATATTTGCGGATCTAAGACAACGTAGTGGCACGTACCGAGGAAAAAGGAGCTTGAGATCCACTGCTCCTCCTCCATACAGAGCTTTTTGCACCAAACAGAGGGCCTTGAAGTCCACTCGTCTTCGAACTGGAAGCCCAATGAGGCTGCTTTACACCATTGGACGTCGGATGATGTTTGAGGATGTCAACAATATCCGAGCGGCCGCATCCGGTAGTGACTGAAGTTTGGAGAACTGCCTTGAGCCAGCTCCCAAGTATAGAGCATTTCAATAATCTACTCTCGACAGAAATAATTATCCTACTACCGTTTTCCTTTGTGAGAAAGGAATGAAAGGAAGAAATTTGCGTAGGACCTTCATTGTAAAAAAGCAAGCCAAAGTGACTTGGTTAATTTGTGAGGCAAGCGTTAAGTCTTTATCGATCAGGAAGTCTAAGTTCCTGTCCTTGGACACAGGGACAGGACATGTGCCAGCTTCGGGGGGTGACCATAGTTGGCTCCATACTGAGGGTTTCTGACCAAACTCAACAACCTCAGTTTTTTCTGTGTTGAGCATCAGAAAATTAGAATTCATCTATGCCATCAGTGCCATGAGGCAGTTGAGGAACCGTTCAGCCGTTATGTCCACACTTTGTGTGCCTGACACCACTAGCTGGGTGTCATCCACGTACGACATTAGTGTCAGATCATGATCTTTTATTAGTCTAGCAAGTGGTGCAATGTACAGATTAAACATTGTCGGGGACAAGGCTGATCTTTGAGGAAATCCACATGGGAGGTAGAACTCTCCTGACTGAAGACCATCCCAGTGAATTAGTTGCTCCCTAGAGGTCAGGAAGGATGTAAGTAAAGTTAGAGCTTTATCCTTAATGCCCACTGCTTTCTTCCGCCGCAAAATACAGCACGGTTCATGGTGTCAAATGCTGCAGTTAGATCTAGCAGGATGAACAGCCCTACCCCCTCCATCCATCACCTTGCGGGTCTCTTCTGTTGCCATAATCAAGGCTGACTCCGTAGAGTGCCAAGATCTGAAGCCATGCTGAGTGGAGTCGAGAATGTTGTTATTGTCCAAGTACTCCATCAGTTCCAAATTCATGACTTTCTCCAAGATTTTAGAGGGCAATGGAAGGCAGTATATAGGGTGATAATGTTTGGCCTCCTGGGGATCTAGCGTGTCTTTCTTTAGGATAGGTCTAGTACAGGCCTTTTTCCAAAGCTGTGGAAAGACCCCGGAACTTGTGATCTCATTTAGTATGGGGGTCATGGATGCACTGACCTCCTCCGGAGCCAGATGTAAGATGAAAGGGGGCAAGGCTCTAGGGGGGTAGCGGACTTAGTTTGTAACAACAGGTCAGCAACCTGGTTTTCCCCTAGTACTGAGAAACATGATAGGCTAGACTGAGTTGAGGTGTCCTCCAGCAACTCTTCACAGTTCCCACCAGTAGTTTCTGCTGTGTTCAAAAGTTAATTGTAGACTGTCCGAACTTTATTCTGAAAGAAAGTAGACATTTTGTCCAACAAGTTTTGATCAGGCGCAAATACTGTGTCTCGCGGGCACTTTGGTGGACAAAGTTTTAAATAGTTCCTTAGAGGAACTAGTGGCATCTTGGACTTTATTGGTAAAATATACAATTTTTGCCTGTTTTATAGCAGTGTTGTATTCATGTAAGGTTCTATTATAGTCCTTTCTATGTTCCATGCTGCAGTCAGCTCTCAAAATATGTTCCTTATGCCTGCATTTAACTTTTATTTGTCTAAGCTCAGCTGAATTCCAGAGTGACATAGCTTGCACTCTCCTGGGGTGCTTAGTCACTTCCGGAGCCAGCCCATTTACTGCGTGACTGAGCCAGTTTTAAACGTTTATAGCTGCTGCATTGGAGTCTGATATAGCTGGAGGGCTCCTTGCCAAAGCTGTGATCAGGTCATTTCCTTGTATTAGCTTCCAAGGACGTGATTTGACCATAGAGGATCTTTTCCAAAGAAACTCATTATTATGAAAATGTTAACCAAATAAAAATACAATTAGCTCAATGCATCCTTAATGCGCAAGGCCTAAAAAACAGAGCACTTGGGGGCCAGATGTACGAAGCTTGTTCCAACGCGCAAAATGCACAATTTGCAGAATCTGTACTGCTACTTGAAAAAAGGAATTTTAAAAGTAAAAAGCCCTATTTGCAATTCGGTAAGCTATTAGAGAATCGCTAATAAGAAAGCTCTTCCTAATACAGAAGCGCTGGGGCATTTATGAATGTTTTGCAACTGACTCCATAAAGGAGGCAGTAACCCAATCACACATGGGATAGGACCCCTTCCCCTTTGTGAAAGTTGTTGCCAAAATGTTTTTAAGCTATTAATATATATGGGATGACCCAGTATCTCACATAACCTTTACCAATAACAAAGCAATATATAGCAACAATTGGTTCTGTCGAGGAATGCACAATTCCTTAATGAAAATGAAATGTATCCTTATATACTAGGAAAAGCCACTAAATGGCACACTAGGGACCTTATTTATGAAGGCCTTGCGCCGCCGGTGCGTCACTTCTTCCCATTTTAAAAGTGGCACCCCGGCGGCGCAAGGCCTTCATAAATAAGGCCCTAGGTACATTAGAAAAGGGGAACTGACACAAATATATATCATACACAGTATATTAATATTCATATATCGTGAAGGAATCCATAAGTCGTGTACCCAAGATACTTTTATACAACATATAAAATTACATATATAAGTGCCATACAAGAGATGCATCACACCTGTGATATGTTGCATGCGATTGAAATGGTCGACCAAGGAGGGCCCCCTGTGTTTTACAATGCATCCTGCCTTGACTACGATGTTCCGACCTGTCACTCTGCCAGGGGGCACCATGCAAAGAAAAGAGAAGTTGTATCAAAGTTTCTTGAAGTGCAATGATATCATAATTGTCTAGATGAGCTTGCCATTTCGGGTTATCAGTCTTTGTCTTAAGCCCGACCATATACTAGCTCAACAAGTTAAAGGAGCAGAGATTCATAGCTTCCCTTTGGCTATCATGTGGCTTCTGGGTGGCAACGGTGTTCCTATCAGTGGAAAGGAACACCTTGTCCGTGTCGGGAAGTGGAATTTAATCCATATCAGAACTGTTTGCCAGGGTTTCATAAAATCTGGACGCTGATATAGGATCCACACCACTAAACTAGTATGTCCCTTGCAGAAGAGAAGGCAAAAACCTTTGTTACTCGTAAACCAAGTAAATACCTTATTAAATAGCTCTTCTCCAGATTCCCTGTGTCCCTGTCAAAGTGGGGGGACTCCCAAAAGATCTCCAAATAGGGCATGCTACTGGGGAGGCTAATAAAGTCACATCTCGGATTTAGGTTCACCCTCTCTCCAGGCCCGTGACTGACTAAGCTTGGGTGGAATGTATACTCTCAGGCTAGTGATGCCTGAGTTTGAGGGGGCAGGTGAGCCCCGTAACAGGAATTTTGCCCCCAAACACTGTGTGCACAAGCTGGCACTTTTTGAAGGAAGAATGAGGTTTGACTATATAGATTGAAACAGTCCCCCGCCTCCGCCATTCGAGGCTTACAGAGGGGGGCTAAGTTGGTTACATAATTTTGGGCACTGGCCTCTATGGCACCTAATGTGATAACTGATCAGCGCAGCTGCTGGGGAAGGGCTGCAAGCTGTAGCTCAATGCTTTTTAAGCAATATACTAGTGTTGAAAGTTCTGTGTGAAGCAGGAATTTAAATCTGGATCAATAATCTTCCATCTTGTGCTACATACTGCATGTCAGAGGTATCATAGGGGGCTCAGGTTGGGTTGATGTGGGGATAAAGATAAGTGAAAATAGATTCCTTTCAGCGTGTGGCTTGAGATCCCCGTTTTATCCTCCTAGTGTTTGGGGAACTTGGGCTAACTGGGGTGACCTCTGGTAGCGATTGAGAAAAACACAAAGATGCTGCGTCCACAGCCGTGAACATTGTTGCTTGTAGGGATGGATACGGGCCCATGGATAATCTTTTCTCGCCGCCAGGCTATTTCTGTACTCATTAACCCGACAGCCCTTTGACTGCACAGGAATGGAGGGTCTGAAGTTCCCCTAGATGGCTAATTGTGTCTTGTGCTGCTGGAGTGTTGCTAAGCTACATAGTGCTGGAGCAGGAAGAGGGCTCTCCTTCCTGCTTCTTCTCCTCTCCAAGGTAGTGGCTTGTCAGTATTGTGGCGCCTGAAGTCCTCCTGGATGGCTGACTGTGTTCTTCTGTTATTTTCGGGCATGAAATGCTGAAACTGTATTATAATAACAAGTAACTTTGCATACTTTCTGCATATTTCATGTAATTTGCAGGAATTAAATGTGAGGTTCACTAGGGAGGACCTAAGTGACAAAATGTGGACTTATTTTCTTATTTTGGTGTATATATCCTTAAACCGCTGGTTGTTAGTTATCCAGTGGGGCACACATAGAACACACCTGCTCTTTGAAGCGAGAGTATGAACTAAAGAAAATACAAGTCACAAGCAGTCACTTTACATAAGCTTGTGGTGATGGCAGAGAAGGGGATAAGCTGAGAGAAGCATACAATACCAATTGTAAACAATTTACTTTAGTCCTTCATCACTCTGTAACTTCATGTTGTGTAGACAGTTGGATCATCCCATGAAGAAAAGAACTGGAACAAAGCAGTCCTCCCTGACTGCATTAACCTATGTATAATGGATGTTGAGCTACATTGCTGTTAGATAGATCCCCATTCCTAACTTGTCAATGACACGAGGGCGGTTTAACAATTAGTGCTCATGTGTCTTGCTCTGTCAGAGGTCATAGGGTTGTCAAGTCCATGTATCTAAATAATGTATCTACCACAAAACAACATAGACAGAAGGGTGATAAAAGAGGCATTAGTGTTACAAACACTATAGTGTCTTCCTCCCTACCCAGTGCCTTATGGCACTTATTTTAACTTTTTATCTAATACCTTTTCGAATGGAAACATACGTATTACCTCACCTAGGTTTTTAAGGACACAGTTAACCAACTCACATTTCTTAGTATTAGATCCCAGACAACGACCTGTATTTAGGGAATAACCTACAGAAATCAGTGTGCTATCAACAATTTCTCTGGCCATTCCCACTCCAAAGGCAAAAACTTGTAATACTACGGTGATTTGAAGTCACACAATTACAGATCCATGTGGCACTTGGAGTTTAAGGAGAAAAATTACCACATCTTGAGCTTTTCTCATTAAAAATTATGGCCTTGCACCTTGATCTTTACTGCATGTACTCAACTCAAAACTTTCACCGTAATTAAAAGTTATCATGGGAACTGATATTTTTAGATAGATAATGAAAAAGTATACAGTGCTGTTAGTGTCCTCAAATGTCTCTTTTCAGCACATTATTTTATAATTTCAATAGTAAACCTTTTCCTGACATTAATCAGCAAACACCACAAAATATAATATAAATAATAGTACTAGCAGTATTAGTAATATTCTTTATTGCCAATTAATTAAAATCATTACAATACAAAACTAGATATTTGTACAAAGTAAATTAGTGAGATCAGCAAAAGATCTAATTAAAACAGATAATGACATTCAAATAATGGAACAATGCAGCTTTGATTGCATATATAATTTTACTGACTATCACAGTTGAGACCGGGGAGGGGAAAGTTTAGAAATTCGACATTCCAAAAACCTCCACTTAAAGTGCCTATGAATATAAAGTGACCAATGCTTATTGATGGATGAAATACGTCTTATGAAGAAAACACTGTGACTTGTAAATATTATCAGACAAAGTGTATGTAACGCTGTATCACCTCACTGATCTTCTTTAAGATAATTTATTATAGGATGCAGGTAACAGATGCCTCATCCACCTTTCAGCTTGATAGGAATGTCTCAGCTGACATACCTAGAATGCACCGAGCCTTCCACTCCTCTGATTCCAACTCTGACATATCAAACACTCCACTCCTACCCTAATCAAGATACCACACATCTCTCTTCTTTTACAATTAAAATATTCGGCCTATGAAAACCCATTAGCACCCACCCCTTACCTGAACATGGCCCAGAATTACCCCAAAAGTACATATATCAACTTCACTCTTAATAATGATTTACAAGAACATGTACTTACCATATTGTAATCACACAAAATAGTTTAGGTTAGCATGTGCTCTTGTTACTCTATCGGAGCGCCTTAAACATCTCACTTCATCTTGTCCCATAGGAGACCTTGCATTTTCACCAGACAACCCTGATGTACCACCCGCCTGCTCATGATTCAATATTATTACTCAATACAAATTCCAAATGTGACCATCATTTAGTTTTTAGTGTTCATTTTTGAACATTCTGACCACCCTCATCGGTGCTCCAAATTTTGCTCCTTGTTTTGCACCTGGTGGTAACTTAATCTTTAGCCTATCACCCAAAGTCACTTTAGTGTGCTTTACTACCTGCCTCTTGTTATACTATTTCTTTCTCCGCTGTATTTTAAGTTGTTGTTTATCAATCCAATCTTCATCCTTTGTTACCTTCTCTCTAAACCTGCCAATCCACGGTGGGCACACAAATGAGGGTGGCTGCCTTCCTCGAAACAATTCGAACTTAACTCTACCTGTGACCGAATGTGGAGTGAGACAATATACCTCAATCCTAGTCTGAATTTCTTCCCTCCAATCCTTTGACTCTTGTTTAGCTTTGTTAAGTACTCTATTCAACCTCTCCACTACTCCATTGGATTCAGGGTGATGGAGAGCACATCTCTACATGTAATCCCTCTGGCTGGACACTTTTTTATCATTGGCCATATGCTCACTCGCACCACATCTCTAACACTTCCTTGTGAATTTCTTTTTCTGCACACCCTCACTTTTGGCATACTCCGTTTTAACTTTATACATATTTTGTACCCACTCTTTCTTCCCAGAGCTATTATCTTTTTTAATCACATCTACACATTCTAAAGAATGTTACATTTTCTTTACTATCAGCTAGACTTCATCCAACTTAGAATCGTCCTTTAACCATACCTCATCCTTTACTCTCTCTATATTACACCCCAACATGAATTGATCCCTGATTCTTTCATCAAGGTTTCCTTCAGATTTACAAGTTTAGGCTAGTACTCTAAAGTCAGCCACATAGATCTTCATGGACTCCTGTGACTTTTGTAGTCTCCTACCAAAGTGGTAACTTTTTAATACCAGGCTTATCTTAGGTTGATAATACTTATCCATTTTTATATGCAAAACTCAAGTACATTAATCCCTTCCTCTTCTTCAGCCTGCAAATTAGGAAGATGTTCATACACCTCCTTACCCTCTGACTAGGCAATGTAGAAGCAGAGAAGTCTTTCATTCTGCACTTAATAAAGTTCCACAAACCCTTGCATAATGCAAAAAACCTTTTTCCACTTTGGCCATAACTCTTGAAGAACCAATAACCTTCAAGATCCAATAAACTCTTATGCACCTCCTGAATCAAGTTAAATGTATCACCCTTTCTTAAAACCACCACAAATAGCTATACACATAACCACAAACCCAGTCCTTATGTTCAAACTTGGTGAAACGATAACACACCTGTTGTTCCGGATTCAATGAGTGAATCACCAACACACATGGTACCCTATAAGGCAATATGAAAATAAACTGGCCTGGATGAATGTGATGTCACAGTCTCACAAGAAATCAGCTGCTCCAGGCACCGTTGGCGATCAACGATGAGGTGTGGGTGTCACCACAGGAAGTCTTCACCAACATTGAGATGTGCATGTCACCATAGGAACACGCATGCATAACTTGATGACTAAAACTTGCAGAGGGCATGTCACCAAGGACATTACACAATAGAAGTAGTGTGCCTAACTGATTAGGGAAGATCTCCGACTATACTTGAGATGAGGTGTGCGTGTCACCACAGACACGCCTCTGAAGGCGGAGATCTAAAACCCAAAGATGGCGGCACTCCGGAATGGTTACGCCACAGAATGAGTTGCTTCAAAACCCAAAACAAGATGACAGCACGCAGGAGTTGTTCCATTAGGTGTGCGTGTCACAGCAAGCATGCTAGCGAAGGCAGCGATATGCCAGAGTATTTGCGTTAGGCGTGCATGTCACCACAGACAAACTAGAGGCAACATAAGCCAACCTCACCTGATGATGAAGGAGAGACTCACAAATGGTTGCATCAGCATGCCCCCTCCACTTCAACGTTACTCACAAATTCAGAGCCCAAGCATGCGGTCTGTCGCTGACACAAGATTCCTTCACGTCACACACCTCAGTAACTAGGTCCCTCAATTAAGCAAAATGCTGGTAACCTTTCAGGAGTCTTGTGCTCTGCATTCAGCCTTCCTCGTTCATGTAAAGATGTGACCCAGGTGAGATTTATGACCTCGCAGTACTAGCACAGACAAGATACAAAGATAGAGTTGAATCAAAAGTCCTGTTCATCCGGAAACAGGATGTTAATACCCTCAAGGTGAGGTGAACACTCATGGTGTTCAGGAAAGAAAATAAACTAAGTTACAAATACCCTGATACTAAGGGAGAGTGAGTGGGAATCATCACAATCTTATAATTGAAAAGTCAAGTACACAGAGATTCAGAAGGTTTTGATTCTGTTTATGTACCGTAGAAGCCTGGTGAAAGTTTGGGAAATATTAAAACTGGATGATGACTTGAAGGATGACATCGGGGATTATCCCACGATGACATTTAGAAAAGCTAAATCTTTGAAGGCTACCTTAATGTCTTGTAATATCAAAGATATAAAAAAAACAATTCCTGTACAAGGTTTCTTTACATGTACTAAATGTAAAGCTTGTAGGTACAGTAACAACTGCAAATCACTAAAACTCTCCAAGGATAAACCAGCATTTAAGATCAGCAAACATTTCACTTGTGAAACTGATTATGCAGTTTATGCACTAAAATGTCCTTGTAACTTGTATTACATCGGGAGTACCATTAACAAGGTTAAATTACTCACTTTAGAGCACTTAAGAGCCATTGCTAAAAACGATAAACAATACCCGGTGGCTCGCCACTTATGTCTAGCACATAAAAAAAATCAAAACCTTCTGAAATTCTGTGTACTTGACTCCATCCCTCTGAGGGACAGAGGTGGGAATCGTACATTAGAGTTAAGGAAGCTAGAGTCCAAAATGATAATCAAGTATAATACAGTGAGCCCTTTTGGTTTAAATCTGGACGAGGAGATGTCAATACATTTAAGATAAATTGTAACATAGAACTTGGAACTGTCTCTACGTTTGTTGCCTTTTTAAAGACAATGTTTTAATTAGCCTTTTTTCACTATTTTGTTGCACACAGTAGTTCCTATTATTTTTGTAATTTTTAATGTCTGGTTTTGTTACTGAGGAGAAGATTACTATTGAAAACTGCGGTTGATTTGATGGATATCTCGCTCACTGGAGCTTAACTAGAATTTTCATTCCTTAAAAGCACAATTTTGGAAAATAAATATAATTCCCATTGAGACATTGTAAAGTGTTGAGCCCATAGATGACCATTTAGAGACATTGATTGGTGGCTCTAAAGACAACTGTGTTTATGATTTACCCCACTTGGGGGTAATTTTAGTAAATATGAACAGACTGGGCCACAACCAGCGACTGTATAGCGAGTTGCACTATGTCGAAATATTACCCCACTTGGGGATTATGTCAGAAAGCTAGTAGCAATGTTTGGGAAATCAATTTCATCCTTACAGTGTGTGTAATTACGGTACTCATTTTATTTTATTTTTACATTGGCTGATTTTGCCTTTTTCAAAATCACTGCAAACTTTAATAATTTTGACAATAAAAAAACAGTTTGACAAATATATGATTTCTATGTCTATGAATAATAGAAACTCTGTATCTTTAAATGTCAATGGCACTGGTAAAACTTTACCCGTGAACAAGGAGTGAGGTAACTCCGAAACGCGCTGGGCACCCGTTTGCTTTGAATAAAGTCTACTGCATATTGAGGCCACGGCACCAGTGAGTTTTATTTCTCTGAAACTGGCTTTCGCTAAATAATTTGGGAGTGGCGTCCCGGCTGTGTTTGCCCGCCGTGCTTGGCGGCTTGGCACACCGAAAACTACGTTTGGAATATATATATATATATACATATATATATATATATATATATATATGTATATCCAGATAGCTGCTCGGGAAGACCGCTACCCATGTAGAACTCTAGCAGGCAGCAAGCAAGCAGACACAGACCCAGATTAAGTGCAAATTCTTCTGCGTTTATTTGTCGGCCATATCGCGTTTCACCAACGGAGTGGCTTGATCACATGACAACGCTAAAACATCGGCGGACCATTTAAGAAACTGCACCTGTAGCACGTGATTGTGAGGTAGGTGATAAACATAAAAGAAATTTCGGTAGTTCCTAAACAAATACATAAATGCGTTCAGGTTGAGACAAATACAAATACTAATTATGCCGGTGAATTGCACAAAAATAATTGCAAGATAAACATGAGTTTCAGAATTACTATGTGAATAAATTCAAGTTAAAGTACATGCATTGTTACCGGCAAATTGCATAAAAATGTTTGCAAATTAGACATTGTTGTCAAGATTGCTGTATAAATACATATATGTTCTTAGGACCTAAAACAAACAAATGGAGTTAAGTATGAATACATGTGTAGATATCCGACTGGACACTGTATGCAAACAAAATTACATTTGTTACAAGGGCCCCTGTGTCGGTGGAGTGTCAGTATGGGCAGGAGCTGGAGTGTTGAGCCTGATTAGGAACAGAAAGTGCAAAAGTGCTGAAGGTGAAAATATTCGTTATAAAAATGGGTTAAAAACCTGAGTTGGGTAAGGGGAAGTGAAAAGCGGTTACAGGGATTATGGAGGTGAGAGCCAAAGGAAATGTATGGACTGACCATATCAGTAAGAATGTTAAAGGGACAGCGATATTAATATCCTGACAAAAATTAATTCATGACAAAAAATTAATTAATTAAATTGCCAAGGATAGGACTCTGGAAAAAGGAGAAGCTGGGGGTTGGGCTTAGGCGGAGAGACACTGTGTATAGGCCTGGAGGTTAATTAATGTGTTCACAGGCAGGTGTGTAGGTCTTTGGTGTTGTTAAGACCTCCCGGATTTTTGCTATTAAAGTTAAGAATGTACCGGGTTTCCAGTTTGCGCATTTTATGTTCTCTGTCTCCACCTTGTTTGGTTTTGGGGACTGTATCGATGACATAATATCGGAGGTCCTGTAAGTTGTTGTTGTGGACCTCATGAAAGTGCCTCGCCACGGGGTAAGCGGGATCATGATTAATGATTGCCCTCATGTGTTGTAGGACCCTCATGTTGGCTGGTAGTTTGGTGCTACCCACGTATCTCAAAGGACACGTGCATTCGAGAACAGAAATGGCAAATTCGGTTTTGCAGTGGAGGTTTTTGGTAATTTTGATTTCTTTGTCACTAAAGGCTGTGCGGTAGCTGCTAGTATTAATGCCATATTTGCACGCTTTGCAAGAGTGACATTTGGTGAAGCCATTGGGTGCTTTAAACCATTCTGTGGAAGGCTTGGATTCAGGACAATTTGTCACGAGGCTGTTGTGTAGGGAAGTGGCCCTTTTATATGTGATGCTAGGTTTGGCCGGCATGTGTGTGCCTGTAACGGGGTCACTGCGTATGATTGACCAATTTTTGTTGATGATTTTGGCTATGGCATTTTTTTGAGCACTGTAAGGTACAATTAGTCTGACCCCTGTGGCACTATGCGGTGAAGCATCCATGTTTTCGTTAGAGTTTCTTGCTTTTTTGGGGATGAGGAGAATCTAACTCCCTGGTTTTATGAATTGCTGTTTCTATGATGGTTATGGGGTAACCCCTGGCAAGAAATCTTTCCCTACATTCCTGTTGGGCATTTGCTAAATCCGTCGGGTTACTGCAGATCCTTTTAATTCGCAGCATTTCCCCGTAGGGAATGCTGTGGATTAAATGCTTGGGGTGGAAACTAGAGTAATGCAGGACGGAATTACCCGCGGTTTCTTTCCTGTGTAATTTAGTTTCCAGAGTGTTGTTGGCAATGTACAGTTCCGTATCTAGGAAACAAATGTTGGTTTTACTGATGGTACTGGTAAACGTTAGGTTTATGGCTTTGTTATTGAGTGTGTTTACCCACTCCTGTGCCTCGTTTGCTGTACCATCCCAGACAAAAATCAGATTGTCAATATATCTGTAGTACATTTTAACGTGTTTTTTGTACTGATCTGCATGTGTGCCCTTGAGGACCAGCTTCTCCCACCAGCCCATAAAAATGCATGCGTAGCTGGGGGAGAAGCTAGCCCCCATTGCCACGCCCCTGGTCTGCTGGAAAAAGACCTGATTGAAAGTAAACATGTTGTGATTCAAACAGAATTTTACCATGTCCAACAACATGCGATTGTGTTCGGGCGATGAAGTTCTGTTTTGATTCAAGGGCTCTTAATCCATCGTGATGGTTTATGCAGGTATATAAAGACGAGACGTCTAGAGTCAGTAAATGGTAGTTGGAATTCCATGCAAAGTCTTTTATTTTCCCAAGAAAGTCGCTTGTGTCCCTCAAATAGGATTCTAACCCAGTAACGCAGTCTTGTAAAAAAAAGTCTCTGTAATTGGAAGTGTGTTCCAAAAGACTGTGTCTGGTGGAAATGATGGGCCTGCCCGGTGGGTTCATGGCATCTTTGTGTATTTTCGGCACAAAGTAAATGTTGGGGATCGTGGGATAGTCATTTCTCATGTACAGGTATTCATCCTTGGTAATTAGGCCAGCGCTTTTCCAGGCTATCAATTTCATATAGTAGGAATTGGCAGTTTCCCTGACTGCCGATGCACTACTAATGTGGTAGCATGTGCGGTCATTTAGTTGAGACATGGCTTCAGCCATGTATTGGTCTTTTCCCCATACAACCACGTTGCCTCCTTTGTCCGAGTTCCTGATGATAACGTGGTTATTGTTTTTCAATTTGGAAACCAAAGTTTGATATTGTCTGTTTTGTTTGGACATTTTCTTTTTAGATGCACATGTTCTGTAGTTAAGTTTTTTGATTTCCTCCACTACGTGCTCATTGTAAATGTCTATCCCGTCGCGGAGCATGATCGGGTTAAATGTGGATTTCCTTTTGAAAGGGGTAGGGGCAGCTGCTGCTGTAAGCTGACTGGAGAGTTGGCTACCAGGATTGACAGATGAAGTTTAAGAATTGTCTGTGCGGCTTTCTGCATGTAAATCAGTTAGTACATTTAACAGGAGCAGTTGAGACCCTGGGGTTTGGGATGTGCCCTCTTTTTCCTAGCCTGCGCACGCCCACGGGGGCGGGACTGAGCAAACAAATAAAGCATTCCAAAACGCTTTGATGCCTCTGTTACCTTACTTGCATGTCATTGAAGAAGAGCTACGGCTTGAAACGCGCCTGGTTTCCTGTGCAAGTTGTAAGCTGTGTACCTTGCTGACTGCCATGACCACTGGTGTGAGTGCGGCCAAACCCCTTCAGGTGTGACTTCCTAGTGGGGACACTTTGGTTTTGTGCATATAACAGCTCGTCCAGCAGGAGGAAGTCCCGCCGCAAACTAAGCGGATCCACGCGCTTGCAAACGCAAGCGGTTACGGAGTGAAGGGGGCCTCGCCTTTGGATTTACAAAGTGTGCCGTCAGCTTTGTCTCACAACTTTTACCCACTTGGATTTATTTTAAACAAGTACACGACCACTGGGACTGCAACATCCATAATGCCTAGCCTGCGCGCACCCACGGGGGCGGGACTGAGCAAACAAAAAAGCATTCCAAAATGCTTTGATGTCTTCGTTACCTTACTTGCATGCCATTGAAGAAGAGCTATGGCTTGAAAGGCGTCTGGTTCCCTGTGCAAGTTGTAGGCTGTGTACCTTGCTGACTGCCATGACCACTGGTGTGAGTGCGGCCAAACCCCTTTAGGTGTGACTTCCTAGTGGGGACACTTTGGTTTTGTGCATATAATGGCTCGTCCAGCCGGAGGATGTCCCGCCGCAAACTAAGCGGATCCATGCGCTTCCAAACGTGAGCGGTTACGGAGTGAAGGGGGCCTCGCCTTTGGATTTACAAAGTGTGCCGTCAGCTTTGTCTCACAACTTTTACCCACTTGGATTTATTTTAAACAAGTACACGACCACTGAGACTGCTGTTGTGCTACAGAGGCATCGAGACCCACTGGGGTAGATGGAATATCGGGAGCAGGCTCACGGACTGCAACATCCATAATGCCTAGCCTGCGCACGCCCACGGGGGCGGGACTAAGCAAACAAATAAAGCATTCCAAAACGCTTTGATGCCTCTGTTACCTTACTTGCATGCCACTGAAGAAGAGCTACGGCTTGAAACGTGTCTGGTTTCCTGTGCAAGTTGTAAGCTGTGTACCTTGCTGACTGCCATGACCACTGGTGTGAGTGCGGCCAAACCCCTTCAGGTGTGACTTCCTAGTGGGGACACTTTGGTTTTGTGCATATAACGGCTCGTCCAGCCGGAGGAAGTCCCACCGCAAACTAAGCGGATCCATGCGCTTGCAAACGCGAGTGGTTACGGAGTGAAGGGGGCCTCGCCTTTGGATTTACAAAGTGTGCCGTCAGCTTTGTCTCACAACTTTTACCCACTTGGATTTATTTTAAACAAGTACACGACCACTGGGACTGCTGTTGTGCTACAGGCATCGAGACCCACTGCGGTAGATGGAATATCGGGAGCAGGCTCATGGACTGCAACATCCATAATGCCAAGCCTGCGCACGCCCACGGGGGTGGGACTGAGCAAACAACGCCCAAAACAAATCTAGAGAAATCTTTAGGGTCGTAAACGAACTGTGTAATGACGTCAGAACCTCCCCCTCTCAACCCCCTACTCAAACGATGTGTAATCAGCTCAATGACTTCTTTAAGGACAAGATCACCATTATAAAAGATAGTATTCAGACCACCTCTACCATTACGGACAGAGTGGAAATATGCAGAAACCCCTACGAATTTGAGGTTTTCCCTCCTATAGATCAACCCAGGTTAGAGGAGTTGATGAACCGTGTAAAGTCCGGGTCTCCCAACGACCCCTGTCCCCCTCCTATATTGAAGGAAGTCTATTCAACGCTTCTTCGCGGAATACTCCCCCTCCTGAACGAGTACCTATCACAGGGAATAGTTCCCAACTCATTTAAAAACGCCAAGCTAGTCCCACTAATTAAGAAACCAGGCGCCGACTCTGCTAATTTATCGAATTACCGGCCCATATCCCTCCTCCCATATGGTGCAAAGATTCTAGAAGCCCATGTGGCTAGCTGCATCTCCAATTTTATAGAGACATCTGACTACCTGGAGCCCAACCAAGCCGGATTCCGCCAGGCGCACTCCACCGAGGCGGTAATCCTCGCTGTCCTGGACACAATGAGGTCTAATGCCGATAAGGGCATACATTAGGCCCTGGTGCTTCTGGACCTGTCGGCAGCGTTCGACACGGCGGATCATACCATCTTATTACACCGTGTTGAACAAGCTGGCCTTCGCGGCGCAGCCCTTGGTTGCTGTCAAGTCCTTTCTGAATGACCGTTCCCAGGCAGTCAAGCTCGAGAACTTCACGGCGCCCAAACTCCCCACCACCTGTGGCGTTCCGCAGGGTTCGTCATTATCCCCCGTCCTGTTTAATCTGTACCTCAAACCGTTGTTGTATTCTCTTAAAAACAGGAAGGTTGCAATATACAACTGCGCGGACGACCTGCAGCTTATATTTCCACTAAACTCAACGGACTCCGCTGAGGAATTTCAGGCCACCATGCTGCACATCCAAGGGTGGATGGAGCAGAACCATCTAAAACTTAACCCTGGAAAGACGGAGCTGGTACTCCCGGGTATAAGTGCAACTAGCTGGGGACCTCATTTTTGGCCGTCTTCAATGGGATCTTCTCCGTCTCCCTCTCTTTCGGTGAGAAGTTTCGGGATCACTCTTAGCTCCGACCTTTCACTGAAAAGCCAGGTGGGAACGGTGATCTCCTCTAGCTTCTTCCAGCTACGAAAGATCAAGAAAATTGCTCATCTGCTCACACACTCTGCCCTCATCCAGGTGGTAATTGCCTTGGTCCTCTCCCGCTTAGATTTTTCCAATTCTATTTATTTAGGCCTTCCCCTGGCTCTTTCTAAATGCCTGCAGATTGTGCAAAATCAGGCGGCCAGACTAATATTTAAAAGCAACGGCAGGAGTTCGGCGAAACCATTGCTGGCCACTCTTCATTGGTTACCCATAGTCCATCGGGTGACTTTCAAGGTAGGCTGTCTGGCCTTTAAAGCTCTCCATGGAAAAAGTCCTAAGTTCATTAACCATTTGATAAACAAACATGAACCGATTCGTAATCTCCGCTCTGCTCATCTGTTTCTTCTCACCTTGCCCCTTTTCAAAAAGAAACGCCTTGGAGGATGCCGATTTGCTTACTTGGCCCAAAAGATCTGAAACTCTTTTCCCCTGTCACTCCGGAGCTGCACCAATCTTGCGGAATTCAGGGGTGCACTGAAGACCTGGTTATTCAAGCAAGCGCACGGTTAGGTTACTGTTTACCATCTTTCTCACCTCTAGCGCCATGAAACCCTTGGGTGCCCGGGCGCTTAATAAATCTTGAATAACATAACATAACATAACAAATAAAGCATTCCAAAACGCTTTGATGCCTCTGTTACCTTACTTGCATGCCATTGAAGAAGAGCTACGGTTTGAAACGCGTCTGGTTTCCTGTGCAAGTTGTAAGCTGTGTACCTTGCTGACTGCCATGACCACTGGTGTGAGTGCGGTCAAACCCCTTCAGGTGTGACTTCCTAGTGGGGACACTTTGGTTTTTTGCATATATATATCTATATCACTCAATAACCAGATTCCCAAACAGTGAAGTGGACCACAAGAAAGCTTCTTAAAGAAAACACGAGGTTTATTGACAACCTGCTCGTGACATCAAAGCTGGTTGCAGCCTCAGAAAATGTTCAAAGCCAAACGCGTTTCGAGATCACCATCTCCCTTCTTCGGTGGCATATAGTGAAAGCAAACGATCTCGCTATGTTTAAATAATTCGGAAACACGCCTGCCCCTGGGCGGGGGCGTGGCCGTAACTACGGCCTTTTGGGCGTTGTAGTCCATTCAGTATTTCCCAAGTGGGTGAGCGAGTTCCATTGCCAATCAACACTGTTCATGTCCCATGTGGGTTGAGGGAGCCTCCAGCTCCTCTGGCACGCAGCTTTGTTGTTGCCAACTGTGTTTGTGTGGGCGCGCACTGGAATAGCGCTCACACAGCTTTTCTCCATACGCAGGACTCCGGGTGGAGCTGCAGGCCGCAGGTGAATGCGGGGGTCCTCTTCGCGACCGGGACGGCCGCTGACATCACTCAATAACCAGATTCCCAAACAGTGAAGTGGACCACAAGAAAGCTTCTTAAAGAAAACACGAGGTTTATTGACAACCTGCTCGTGACATCAAAACTGGTTGCAGCCTCAGAAAATGTTCAAAGCCAAACGCGTTTCGGGCTCACCATCTCCCTTCTTCGGTGGCATATAGTGAAAGCAAACGATCTCGCTATGTTTAAATAATTTGGAAACACGCCTGCCCCTGGGCGGGGGCGTGGCCGTAACTACGGCCTTTTGGGCGTTGTAGTCCATTCAGTATTTCCCAAGTGGGTGAGCGAGTTCCATTGCCAATCAACACTGTTCATGTCCCATGTGGGTTGAGGGAGCCTCCAGCTCCTCTGGCACGCAGCTTTGTAGTTAACAACTACAAAGCTGCGTGCCAGAGGAGCTGGAGATGGTGATGGTACCTGGTCTCAGCAAACCCAAAACGATCAACAAATGTATCACCTGTACAACCCCATTTGTAGTGTACTGCTTGGTTTGTCCCTGTGGGTTACAGTATATCGGTAGTACTATTAACAACGTAAAACTCCATATACTGGAACACCAGAGGGCAATCACAAATAAGAATGCAGCCTACCCAGTTGCCCGACACTTTGCCAAAATGCATGGCAGCAATAGGGAATTGCTGCGATATTTTGGCATCGATCATGTGCCCCTACACCCCAGAGGAGGAGATAGACTATTAAGTCTTCGGAGACTAGAGTCTAGATTTATAATAGATCTACAAACTAAGAACCCATCGGGATTAAATATAGGGGATGAACTAACGGTGCACCTGGGTAGGTAATTAAGAACTCTTCTGACCCCATTCTGATTTTGAGGGTATCCTTGTCCGTAACTTTCCTTTTCCTTCAACCAAGACTAACTCTACTGTGTACTTTAAGGTTCTTTGTGTAGAACCTAGATTTATCAGAATTTTTGTATTTACTCTCTCGTGCTTTCAAGTATATTTTGAATGAGTTCCTTTACCTGTCCATTTCCACTCAAAATAATTACATGCATTATTTGGAAGGCCAGTTCGAAAACTATTACGAAATGAGAGAACTGATTATGTATCTTACGCAAATGAAATATGCGAAATGTAATCTATGATGTATATACATAATAACTTTTTTAGATACCAGAATTCCTCTTTAATGTTATACATATCAGTATCATTAAATGTGTTTGTGGACAGGTCATTGCTCCGGATGACATAGGCTTATGTTACCGGAGCTATGCCGATACACGGCTAGATTATCTTCTGTCACCGGTATTTTAGGGTACAGTAAGTCGTATGTTTGATGTATGAGGAACATTTCCTCGGTTTATATGCCAGTTCAATGCCGATTCACGGCAACATAGTTTTCCCTTTCTGGCAGTGGTGAATAGTCTGCACAAAGTTCATGATCCATATCTACATTTAAAGAAATGTTAAATGTTATAATAAGATTTAAAACTAACGTGTGTTTTCATGAAATGTGTTTTAATATGGCCGCCACGTTTAAACCTTCATTTGGCATTATGTCTAAATGCTCCTGCTTGAATGTCCGCTCTCAGTCTCTAATGGGGGCGTGTACATAAATGTCCCGCAAACTGTGTGTCGGCGACACTGAGGAAGGACTGCTGTCCGAAACGCGTTTGTCATCCTTTTGCCGTGTGCAGTAAATAAAATCTAGTGCCATACCCGGAGTGCTTCAAGTCTTCTTTCCAAGTGGTGAGGGAGACCTACGAGCTTCAATATATATATATATATATATATATATATATATATATATATATATATATATATATATATATTACCTACTGGTGATAGCCAGTAGGTATATATAGTTAGGATTGTTTTCCATAGGGAAATCGCAACATTTTATTGGGAATAACTTTGTCGCCGGTTGAGGAATCTTCCTGAAATTTCCTTAACTTTGCCTCGCGGTGCTCCGCTCCTTCCCTGAAAGTTTGGGGGGGATTCGTCAAGCAGGGGCCGAGATAAAAGGGGGGTCCCAAAACGTGTTTTCCCCATGTTAATTTCCATAGGGCGGTTGGACTCACTTTTAGCCCGAACGGCTGAATGGTTTTCCACCAAACTTGGCAAAATGGTAGGGACTGGTAGCCCGATGTGCCTTTGCTATGTCTCAAGATATGTGCTCCAGTGGTTTTTATGAAAATTAACTTTGAAAACATATATATTGGGCTACATTGGGCTATATATATGTTAGAGCCCAAATGTAGCCCAATGTAGCCCAATGTAGCCCAATGTAGCCCAAAGATGGCCACCAGAGACAAAAAAAACAAATGTAGCCCAAATATCAGCCAGATGTAGCCCAACTATAGCCCAATGACAGAATGTCCCAGAGTGTTCTAAAGAACAACTAGAGCGCTAACAGTCTTACTTATGACAAAAGTATGGCACACCTGAAGTCATCTTGATTGGAATAAAGTGTTAACACTTAAAACATTTAATTTGCAAAGGAACAAAATGAGGGGGTTCATTGTGCCATAGAAATTATGATTAGTGCTGAAGAAAGAAAAATTAGGGCACATTTTGAGTGACTTCTCAAATCCTCTTATATTTCATTTAAAAAATTCTGATATGCAGTCTCCCAAGATGGCCACCAGAGACAAAAGAGCCCAAATGTAGCCCAAATATCAGCCAGATGTAGCCCAACTATAGCCCAATGACAGAATGTCCCAGAGTGTTCTAAAGAACAACTAGAACGCTAACAGTCTTAATTATGACAAAAGTATGGCACACCTGAAGTCATCTTGATTGGAATAAAGTGGTAACACTTAATACATTTAATTTGAAAAGGAACAAAATGAGGGGTTTCATTTTGCCATAGAAATTTTATATATATATATATTCACTGAAAAAACCATAGGTTACACACCAGTTATAGTTAGGAATTAGCATTTAAAAAACCTTTGAAATTCACTGAAAACACCATAGGTTTCACACCAGTTATAGTTAGCTGTAAATTTTACTCGCATAAAACCATTGAATTTACCACGTTATAGTTAGTTGGACTCACTATAACTTGCACGTCTGCAATGCACTGCTGATGACGTCACATATTACATCACTCAAGCAAATATTTAAATATTTAAACATTACTCGCTAATATATGTATTCACTAAGATACACTTAATAAGCCAGTTAACCAATCAATTTTTTTTTTAAAACACTGAAAAAACCATAGGTTTCAGGCCTTATATAGTTAGGAATTAGCATTTAAAAAACCTTTGAAATTCACTGAAAAAACCATAGGTTTCAGGCCTTATATAGTTAGGAATTAGCATTTAAAAAACCTTTGAAATTCACTGAAAAAATCATAGGTTTCAGGCCTTATATAGTTAGGAATTAGCATTTAAAAAACCTTTGAAATTCACAGAAAAAAACATAGGTTTCAGGCCTTATATAGTTAGGAATCAGCATTTAAAAAACCTTTGAAATTCACTGAAAAATTCATAGGTTTCAGGCCTTATATAGTTAGGAATTAGCATTTAAAAAAACCTTTGAAATTCACTGAAAAAACCATAGGTTTTAGGAGTTATATAGTTAGGAATTCGTTTTTAAAAAACCTTTGAAATTCACTCAAAAAACTATAAGTTTTAGTGGTGTTATAGTTAGCTGGACATTTTACTCATACAAAACCAATGAAATTGCTCCTATATAGTTAGTTGTACTAACTATATTTCGCGCACCCGCAATCCACTGCTGCTGATGTTACATATTAGATCATTCATGACATGGTCAGTGACATCACTGATGACATCTCAAATGACATCACTGATGACATCACTGATGACATCATCCACGTGACAATCACATACACCTTTTCATATACTATTACAATTTTTCATCACTGTTTGTAAAATACAGAGTATCATATTTAAATCCATTGTCACAGCAATACAAGTATCTAAAAATCCACTCAGTGATTCATAGATGTATACACACATCTAATCACTTACCTATGGATTCACTCATACATGCTGTCAATGAACAATAGAACACTATCAAAAATACTTATACATCTATATCGACATTAAACAACATCACGCATCCTATTCACATATGAAGTCATCCTACTCACTTATGCAAACAATGGATCATACTTACATATTTACTTAGCAAAACACTTATACAAACACCACTTCTTCTATTCATTTAGATAGTAAGTCATACTTAGTGAATTATAAAATCATTATTACAAGTATACAGTTATCCATACAGTCACTCACACAATCATTGTGTCTTATGTATACTTATTTATATACAACAACTGACACATACACTGCCTTTTATTTTTCTAGTTTGTTGGACCTGTACCTTTGAGAAATATATTTGCTCATCACCACACCCATAAAGAGATTCCCTCACCCAAACTGTTAGAACATGTAGTTTTAACTTCATATATCTACTGAATCAACTATTCACACATCTTTGGACAGTCACACACCCCCCACCGAACCACACACACTTTCACACTCCCATACAAATACTCAGTTAACTAATCAATAACTAATATAGACTTTCATATAGCTAGTAACCAACTGTAGAATCAGTTTACACAACAACTGACAAAGTGATACAGATATTCACACAGTTTAGTCACTATCCACTATATTTAGTGAGACATTATAAATTGGTCAAGTAAACAGTCAATTACACTGCTACTAAATCCTCCATCCAAATATTTATTTATATATATCCACTCATTCTTCAATATAAATTGCTATATATATAATGCATATTTCAATAACGAAGCAAACCACATTCACTGGATGATGACATCAGTGATGTCATCAGTGATGTCATTTGAGATGTCATCAGTGATGTCACTGACCATGTCATGAATGTTCTAATATGTGACATCATCAGCAGTGGATTGCGGGTGCGCGAAATATAGTTAGTACAACTAACTATATAGGAGCAATTTCATTGGTTTTGTATGAGTAAAATGTCCAGCTAACTATAACACCACTAAAACTTATCGTTTTTTGAGTGAATTTCAAAGGTTTTTTAAAAACTAATTCCTAACTATATAACTCCTGAAACCTATGGTTTTTTCAGTGAATATATATATAATATATATATATATATATATATATATATATATATATATATTACCTACTGGCGGTCGCCAGTAGGTATATATAGTTAGGATTTTTTCTCTATGGGTTTTTTGAAAATTCTATGTCTAATAACTTTGGCGTTTGTGGACGGAATCGGCTGAAATTTTCAGGAAAATGGCACATTTTGTTTCTGAGCAGCCCTTTGAAATTTGGGGGGGGTTCGTCCAGTGGGGGCCGAGAAAAAAGGGGGGTCCCAAAACGTGTTTTTAACATTGAGTTTTCCATAGGGCGGTTGGCCTCACTTTTAGCCCGAACGGCTGAATGGATTTGCACGAAACTTGGCAAAATTGTAGGGACTGGTAGCCCGATGTGCCTTTTGTAGGTCTCAATATATGTGCTCCAGTGGATTTTGAGAAATTAACGTTTAAAAAAAGATATATATCTGTAACAGCGGACCGGTTAGCGCTCTGGTTCGCGGACTTTTCGCGCAACGGAGCTTTGTGAAGCGAAGCTGATTGGTTCTCCGGCGTCTGTCAACATTCCAAACAGTCCGTAGCGGCCGCCATCTTGTCTCTCGGTAGGATCGAGAGACAAGAGGAGGTCAAAACAAAGGGGGAAATAACTATAAGGGGGCATAGTAGATCCTCGCTGACCCCCTAGGTTTGATGTGGAGGTTTTAAAAGGGCCCCGCGGGGCAAAAAAAAATAATAAAAATAATAATTGAACGGCTGAATGGATTTGCACGAAACTTGGCAAAATATTAGGGACTGGTAGCCCGATGTGCCTTTGCTAGGTCTCAATATATGTGCTCCAGTGGATTTTGAGAAATTAACGTTCAAAAAAAGATATATATCTGTAACAGCGCTCTGCTTCGCGTAACGGAGGTTTGCGAAGCTGATTGGTCATTCTGTCACTGGGCTATAGTTGGGCTACATCTGGCTGATATTTGGGCTACATTTGTTTTTTTGTGTGTCTGGCGGCCATCTTTGGGCTACATTGGGCTACATTGGGCTTCATTGGGCTACATTCGGCTAATTAGCAAATAGCTCATCGCAAACTAGGAATGGTAAAGAATCGCTATTTATTCCTTAAAGTTCGCTATTTAGGAAATGCAAATAACTTTGATGATACATATGGCGGTTCATCTCTAACAAGATAAGAAGCATAGGGATAGATTTATGATGACTGGCGCATCACCAGGGATGTGTTAGTCATTCTGTGCCGCTGTTCCGTCACCTATGGTGTGCTGCATTTACAATGTGGCGCATCACGGGGCAAAAACAGCACAGATGCGTGATGTATCTGTGCCGTAAAGGTGGCGCATTGCTGGAGTTGTATCGCAAGTGTGATGAAGCTCCAGCAAGGGTCGGGGGTGCCCCTGTCGCAGGGTTTCTGTTCTCACACAGAACTGTGGACAGAGGATTGGAACCTCGGCGAATTAGGGTGTCCCAAAACTCACGTTAGTAATCAAAAACTATTTAGCAAGCTAGGTACAGTGTCACATTGGATATAACAAACTCTCAATGTTTAGACAATCCAGAATATGAACTTATAGTACCTCAGGATACGTGGAACTCATGAACAGTCGGTCGTTATATATTTCTTAGAAACCAGAACATGGAGTTAAGAAGAACACATGTGTATTTGAAATGTTTATTTACTAATGCCGTCTTCTCAGGCGTAGTACCTTAGATAATAAAAGTACACATATTATCAGTAGCAAAATTACCAGCATAGTTACTAGTACATAAAAAGTGAATGGTGATAGTATGTTAACATGCTGTAAATGAATAAGAGTTAGCAACACTTATAAGCAGCCGCGGGCCGTGGAGGGAGTTACGGTGAGGCAGGGAGGCGGGGAGGGGGAGAAGCAGGGTGGAGAATACAAGTACACATATTATCAGTAGCAAAATTACCAGCATAGTTACTAGTACATAAAAAGCGAATGGTGACAGTATGTTAACATGCTGTAAATGAATAAGAGTTAGCAACACTTATAAGCAGCCGCGGGCCGTGGAGGGAGTTACGGTGGGGCAGGGAGGCGGGGAGGGGGAGGGGCAAGGTAGAGAGGGCTCCACCCTGCTTCTCCCCCTCCCCGCCTCCCTGCCTCACCGTAACTCCCTCCACGGCCCGCGGCTGCTTATATCTCACCCTCCCTAATACACATATTATATTATTTGCTAAGAAGGTCTCTTTGTGTTGGTTTAGGGCGTGCCCATACTTTAGTGTCTTAGATTTGAAGGAATCACATCAGCATACACCAGCTCTCTCTTCATGTGAACCGCATCAACTGTTGTGTATGTGTGTTCGGCAAAGCAATATAAAACCCGCCTCATGCCCAGAATTGGCAGAAGTTGCACTTATGTTATGAGTATGAAGTCGTGGAGATCAGACCTCATAACAATTCTGTATCGTGTTGTTCTTGAAACTTTAGCACTCGCTGTACAGATATAGTTTAACAAGTAAAGCAGATAGTAGACCAATAACATATTATTCTCATGTAAACCACGATGAACTACTAGGTGGAAAGCTAAAGCAACAACTAAATGTCGTGTGCAGAAGTTGCAAAAAAGGAAAAATGGCGTTTAAACCGGTAATGAGCCCATGCTAACTTAACACGGTGTAAAGATATCCAGGACCTAGATGACACCTCCCCATGATCCGGAAACGAACTGAATAAGATAATAGAAGTGCCATCTCATGAGAGCAGATTGCAAGTTTATATGTGGACGGTCCGCAAGGTAAAGCATTAAAAACTAGGAAAATTCAATGCTAAAGAAAAATAAAACAGCCAAGTACTTTATCGAGTCTTAAGCCAATAGGCAAGGTAAATAATAAAAACTTGACAATTAAGTCAATGAATTGTCAATGAAATGCTAGTACTCAGCATATGAAACATGAAAAAGGTCTATGACATAACTGTGTATGCAAAATAAGCTGCAACAGCCTCCAACAGGAAGTCACCGTCTTCATCCGAAAACAGTTCAGCCATCCAATTTAAAAGCGGAAAAGAACATACGTGCTCTCCCAGCACCGGATCCTCTATCACCATCAGAGGACAGCTCGGTGGGTTTTCAAGAAAGCTGTGTTCCAAGAAAGACTGTGCTGCCGCCAGTAAATTCCAGGGACCAAGTAGTCCATGCATCAATGCCACAGCCATAATCCTTTCGCCAGGACAAACCAACTCGTGAGTAATGATAGGAGTCATCAGCTGATTAAAGTCGACGTCAGGAGAAACCGGTCCGCAGAGACACAAATCAATGGCCCAATCGAAATCACAGGTCAGGCAGTGAAATACAGGCTGGACACAGGTGAAGTAGGAGAACCGAAAAGATAATCCATATGCCGTGCTTAATATCGCCAACGGCATTGTGCCATAATATTCTAGCATGCGATTGCGGAACAGTGTCAGCAGCTGCAGGGTCGGAGGTTGCATAGGAGGGACATCCATATTTAAAAATGTAAAAAAGCACAAGAGCGTCCGCTGGTAATGCAAGTAAAAATGCAATCCACGAACCAGAGTGGAGAAAATGGAATGAAAGGGAGCAGGGATGACTCCAAAGATTTTCTCAAATGAAGTCACGAGACCACTGGTAACAACTTTAAAAAAGTGTGCCAGGGATTTTGTGGAGGATGCGTTAAAGATAGTCGGAAACATGTTGCTGAAATTGAAAGGCAAACCTGTGTACGGGTGTTCGCTATGTGAAGTACGAAAGTTTCACGGGCCGAACTCAAGGCCACCTCTCTCTGAGACAAAAGAGCTCTTATTCTTGTCATGCCGTTGAAACGTGTCCCAAGGTTGGTATTTGTGGCCAGATTGAAAACTCCCTATGTTCATGTGTGGGAGGAAATAGAACATTTCTGCAGCAAATAACCCGTTCACTTACTGTTACGATAAAAGGAATACTTTTAATTAACTCAGAACAATCTTCATTATTGAGCATCAAATAACTACCATTTTCCAACAACTTGAACGTGGGGATGATAGCAGGAACTGGCGTGCCTTGCAACACGCAAGCCATATTTGGTCGGTGTTTGTTGCATGAATCGTGTAACTGTATGTGCCTACACATTAGTGAATGATCTGGCGTCTCAGTGCATTCCTCTCCATTCAGATAAACTTCTTGATCATCTTTGAAACATCTGTATGTGTATGGAAGCGACCAGACCTCATGAACAAAAGCACTACCTAAAGGTTCATAAAGACCTATTGGTATATATTTCATACAATTTGAAAACTTATATAAAGCAAAAGGCAGCGTTATTAAACCGTGGATAAGGCATGTTGCCAAAAAACCCGCAATCCTCTGCTGATGATGTCACTGAGCATGTCATGAATGATGTAATATGTGACATCATCAGTAGTGGATTATGGGTAATAGTATCTCTAGTTTACTCCCCTATAGCTGTCTTTCTTTTAACATAAGTGTGTGTTTCCTTCCCTTATACTTACTGTTTTTGGTTCGCTTCCAGTTCGCGTACCAGCGAGCGAACTAGGAAGCGAACTAAGAGAAATAGAGGTTGGCACAGTTCCAAATATTGTACCAATTTTTTAATAACGGGGAGGTAGTTCTGAAAAGAACTTTTTTTTTTATTTTTCTGAACATTTTTTTAATGTTTTTGAATTTTTCGGAACAGTTTTATATTTTTTTGGGTTTTTCTTGGAGGGGGCAATGAAAACGATTCATTGTAAAGGGCTCAACAGGAGCAACAAAACAAAAAAAAGAAGTATTTATTATTTTGGGCGTTTCGGACAAACTTGCATATGATAGTCAATAGCTCTGTTGATCAGAGTGATGCTTCTTTCTCCGTAGGAAATGAATCCATCGCAAAATACGCAGGTGTGTTTTACTTCACCAAATCTCATTTGTATATTTGGCACCATCTCCCTGCCCTCTGGTCCCGTTACTTCCGGTACAACAGATCTTCTGGCCATAATAGGGAGATTATCTAGGTCGTTCCGAAACTGTGCAGCACTGTAGTTGTTAGGATGCCACCTAGTCATATGGCGATGCATTGTGTAGTTTCCGAAACTGTATTTTTTGTCGGTCCCTCTGGACAGTCTATCTTGACATATAAGGCAAGTTACGTATCTTGCATTTACTTTTTTCTGACCTTTGGGAATTTTAAAAAATTGCCAAATGAAGTTTTCTTTCCGGTGAGACGTCTTGGGCTGCTCAGGCAAAAACTGCCTCTCTTCGTGCTCGTCCTCCTGTTCCTCTTCTTCTTCTTCTTGTTGAATTACAACTTGAGCAGGTGGTCCTCTCTTCCTTGGAGGTGGTGGAGGTGGTGGGGAAGCACCAGCTGAAGCTACTAAAGAAGCCATTGCTCAGTGATCACAAAGGGTCTTTCTCTCACAATGATGAAAGTCAGAGTGAGGAAAGAAGGAGGGATTTTCATCATTTGGGAAAAACAAGAGTTCTCAACCAATAAAAAATGTGTTCATTTTAGATTATATGACCTAGTCTTACATCATTAGGAAACCAAAAGTGAAATGAACCAATGAAAAGTGTTATTACCAAGTCACATGACTTGCTGTGTTTACGTTAAGCGCTTTGCAGGGCCTCCCGGTTTGCTTCCAGAAACCTGCGCTTTGGCACTCGCTTCGCGTACCAGTTCGCTAACGTAGCACGTCATATGACGTATCACGCGACAACGTGGAACGTCATGCGGACGGGAGGCGTCACGATGTTGTTTTCTAACGCGGCACTTGCGGTAAAGAAACGTTTACCGGCTCGCGGTCTATTTCGCGGCATCAAGGTCAGCTAACGGGAAGCTTCCCGATTCGCGAAGCGGGAACGAAGAAAAAAAAATATTTAAAAAAAAAATTATTCATAAACATATAAAATATATTTTTGGATTTAAAGAAGAATACATTTTACAGCTACAGATATTAGCTGTTAAAAAACCAATGAAATTCACAGAAAAAACCATAGGTTATAGACCATATATAGTTAGGAATTAGCATTTACAAAACCTTGAAAATTCACTGAAAAAACCATAGGTTATAGACCATATATAGTTAGGAATTAGCATTTAGAAAACCTTATTTTACTCACACAAAACCATTGAAATTCCATATATAGTTAGTTGCACTAACTATATATCGCGCACCCGCAATCCACTGCTGATGATGTCACATATTACATCATTCATGACATGGTCAGTGACATCACTGATGACATCACTGATGACATCTCAAATGACATCACTGATGACAACATCCAGTGACTGTATGTTTCTGTAAAGTTAAAATATGTCTTAGATATTGAAGAATGAGTGGATGTATAAGTGTCTGGATGAAGGATTTAGTAGGTGCGTGACTGACTGTATGAGTGAGTGATTAAATGTGTCTCACTGAATGCATGGGTTAGTGACTAAACTGTCTTAATTTGTGCATCATTATGTCTGTTGTGATGTAAACTGCTGCATGTGTTGATCATTAGCTATACGAGAGGCTATATGTGTTATTAATTGGTTGCCCAAGTATTTCTATGGGAGATTGAGTTTGTGTGGGGGTGGCTGGGAGGTGTGTGACTCTGTGCATAGATGTGTGAGCAGTTGATTCACTAGGTGTATGAGTTCAAGAGTGCATGTGGAAAAAGCTACATGGGCGGTTGACTGTGTGCATGAGTGTATTGATGAGTGAATGGATATCTCAATGCTACATGTCATAGTAAGTACATATGTAAAACACAGTACATGTGAGAGTTGGCATATATAAATAACTGTGCATGAGAGCCACTGAATGTGTGAGTGGCTGTATGGATCATTGTGAACTTGTATCAGGGATTGTATAAGAGAGTAAATATGTGTTAGTATATGTTTGAATAAGTAAGGTGTGTATAACTGTATAGTTGAGGAAATGGAGGTGAGATTGTTTCTTTGCATGACTGACTAGGTGTGTGAGTAACTCCATGGATGAGTGACAGTGTGTGAGTGTCTGTATACACTGAGTGTATCTAAGGTTATATTAGAGTCTGAAGAGGTTTATCGTATTAGCACAAGAATGATGTCAAATGAGATGTCATCAGTGATGTCATCAGTGATGTCATTTGAGATGTCATCAGTGATGTCATCAGTGATGTCACTGACCATGTCATGAATGATGTAATATGTGACATCATCAGCAGTGGATTGCGGGTGCGCGATATATAGTTAGTGCAACTAACTATATATGGAATTTCAATGGTTTTGTGTGAGTAAAATAAGGTTTTCTAAATGCTAATTCCTAACTATATATGGTCTATAACCTATGGTTTTTTCAGTGAATATATATATACATATACATATATATATATATATTTATATATTTCCAGTGAGTGCGACAGTAGGGAAAGTATTGGATAGCAGAAGGGTACAAATTGCTATTCCCACTCCAGTGAGAGAAACATGAGGCGAAAGTGTTGGATAGCGGTGGAGTAAAAATTATTATTGCCACTCCACTGAATGCAATAGTAAAGTAGCTTTTGGATAGCAGAGGGGTAAATATTTTTCTTCCCACTCCAGTGAATGCAGCAAGTAGGGAAATTGTTGGATAGTGGAGAGCTAAAAATTACTATTCCCACTCCACAGAATGCAACAGTACTGAAAGTGTTGGATAGCGGAGGAGTAACAATTTCTATTCCCACTCCAATCAGAGCAACAGTAGGGAAAGTGTTGGATAACGGAGGAGTAAAAATTACTATTCCCACTCCACAGAATGCAACAGTAGAATAACTGTTTGATAGAGGAGGGGTCAACATTTTTATTCCCACTCCAGTGAATGCAACAGAAGGCAAATTATTGGATAGCGGAGGGGTAAAAATTGACTACTCCCACTCCAGTGAGTGCAACAGTAGGTAAAGTGTTGGATAGCGGAGGTGTAAGAATGAGTATTCCCACTCCAATCAGTGAAACAGTAGGGAAATTGTTGGATCGCGGAGGGGTCAAAATTACAATTCCCACTCCAGTGAGTGCAACAGTAGGGAAAGTGTTGAATAGCGAAGAAAAAAAATACTATTCCCACTCAAACAGTTAAAACAAAAATTAAACACATTAAAAATTATAAATATTCATGAAAATAAATCAACAATATTTAGAAAAGAAAAAGCAAATATATTAAATATATAAAAATTAAAAATATTATCAAATTAATTATATATAAAAAATACAAATAATAAATAATATAAAATGATAAATACATTTATAAAATAAAAATTATTTTAAACTAGCAAATATTTACAAATACATTACATGTATTTCCTACCCTATAACACCACACATTAAGAAAACACTTAAACATTTTACATTCAATTTTACCCCCAAAAATTAATATAGTTAATAATCAATTTAAAAAATATTATTAATAAAAAAAACATTACTTGACTGCACACACTTTAACAGTATGATATCCACAACACACGCCTAAATGAACCTCTAAAATTATTAAACACAATTAAAACTTATTTATAAATTAAAAACTATTACTATTAACAAATAATAATAATGTAAAATCATTATAAAGTGCATTTAATACCCACCCTTTACTCCTTTCAAAGTAAAAACAACAGGCAAAAAAAGTAAACAATAACCGAAAATACATATCAAATAATTAAAATTAATTAACAACTATATATTAACTAATTAAAGGGAAATTACTTCCCACCCTTTACTCATATACACATATCTAAAACTAATTACACAATTACCATAATTAAATACCAATTAATGAATTAAAATTAATTAACATTCAATTATTAGTTCATCATTAAAAAATAAATTACTTCCCAACCATAACACCTATAAACATCACAACAAACCTAAAATTAATTATACAATTACCATAATTAATTATCAATTAATTAATTTAAATTAATAACAACCAATTATCAGCTAATTAATAATAAATTAATGTACACATTTAACACTATAACATCTCAATTAAACAAATATTAATAGATTAAAAATAATCAATACATTTAATATAATTAAATTAATTCCCAACCTATTCCCTAAAAACCCACCACCTGCTACGGAACTGAAAATGCAAAATTCAAATAAAAAAAGAATTAATACCTACTAAAAATGTAACGGATATATTAACAATACAGACAATTCTTATACAAAAAACATACAAAGCATACACATAAAATATATACTAAAATACATAACATTAATAAATAAACAATATTTTTAACAACTATATTTTAGCAAACAATATTAAACACTTCGATATTTTTAAAATTGATATTACTTACCTAAAATCGATGTTCTTGACCACGAGAATCTGTATGTCGATATTTCTGAGCCATGATATTTGTAACTCGATATTTGTGCAATTCGATATTTTTTTATCAATATTGTGTCTCTGCACCTACAGATTAAATGCAGCAAACTTTTTCTGCTGTACCCACATAAATGGTGAGGGACAGAGTCTCTGAATTAAGCAGAATACTCTCACCCAGTCAAGAGATCAGGGCTAGATCCAACACCGTTTTTTAGCTCATTGCACCATCCCAGTTTCAGAACCTGGCTGTATGCAAATTAGTCTGTTCCTGTCCCAGTGCATGATGGGAACAGGGCAAACCAAACTACTTCCAGTAAAGATTCGGCTTGGTAGTTTGGTCTGCCCTGTTCCCATGATGCACTGGGCCAGGGTCAGACTAATTTGCATGTAGCCAGGTTCTGAACTGGGATGGTGCAGTGAGCTAAAAAACGGTGATGGATCAAGCCCTGATCTTTTGACTGGGTAGGAGTGTTCTGCTTAATTCAGATACTCTGTCCATCACCACCCCCTTTTGAATCGTACCCACATAAATGGCACTGACTGTCCAGCTAGGCCTGCTTCCAGGTAGGTGCAAGGTCCTCTGATGAAAATTCATCAAGTCGAAAGAGGAGTAGGGCCTGTTTTTTGGCATCTGACATATGAATGGTCAAATATGGCTGTGGGTTCCAGAAAGTGTACATTTCATTTGAAGAGTAATCAACATTCTATATTTACACATTGCTTTATTTTGCTAGGTATGAGTATACAAAGGAGTGATAGATAAATTGTGAGTCTTGATAATGATGACGGTGTTCTGAGACAGATCTTTGCTAAAGGACCCCTGCAAAAACGCACACCCATCAGCATGAACCCAATATGTGGGCCTTTTGGCGCCTTGCTTTCTAGTTGTCAGTATTTCGGAAATGGTTATTTAACAAAATGCAAGCTGATGTGCTATGAAACGTTATGACAGAAGTGCGCCGCGCCCCTTTACAATATTGTCCGCATTTGCTGCAGGTATTTTGTAAATGTACACAACCCTAAGTAAGCGGAATTCCATAAAGGAGAACCCGCCTCAGTAAACAGCACTTGACAGAAAGCATTCATGACAGTTCATGGAGGCGACTGCTGGGAGAAAATGTAGTATTCAGTTTTAACTGACAGCAGTCTTTTACTGCTACTTAAGTGAAATATGATTCCCTTTCAATGGTGTAATGGTAAGATCAACTGAACAGTAAATGTGAGCAAGGATTGGATAAGAGGTCATTTCGCTGACAGCACTTTGTCATCTGTAAGGCACTCCAATGTGCAATATTGTGTGCCAGTTTCGTCTTCCCTTTCATTCCTCTCTCCCAACAGTTACACTAAGTGGTTTGAAGATTAAAATAATGATAGTTTCTAAAGTTCTGCCCAATAAACTGTCTTGTGTTGCAGAATCGCCCAGAAAACTATTCTCTGATGCAATCTTTGGTAGCAAAGCCGTTGTCAAACTGAGACGGAAAAGCAACAATTAGATATATTATTAGTAAGGGGAGCCCACTGATATTCGCAGAGTAATAAATTCTGTTTCACACGTCCAAGCAAAGAACAAAGCATTTATATAGAAAACCAGCAATGTGTGCTGTGGTTTAAAAAAATGCTTGTGCTGGGAAATCTTAAAGATATGTTATGTACTGCATTATTTTCTACTTTGCTCATGTTGTAGATTTTCTACTTCAGAAATCATTTGGTATTTCTCTTTGTTGTATTTTGTTTACTATTTAGTAGTTCATTTTTTACTAATCAGGTATTAGTTACTGTTAGACTCATGTCTTGTATTAATGACTACTGTCATTATTGTTTGATCAGTGGTAATCCATCATTAAATTGATGTTTTTTGTTTTCTTAATTTATTGAAACATGCATGTTAGTATCGTGGGGGCCTATGGAGTAGGATGGCCATAAAGGGTTGGATTAGGATTAAAAATCGTCCCGGGCACGCTAAAAAAAAGTGGCCCACATTTCCATATTGCCTTTCCGCAAAACACTGCTTCGGCAAAATTTTATTTTTAAAAAGGGGGGGGGGGGTAAATAAAATGCATGCATTAGTTTACACTTGTGAAACACACCTGAAAACAAGTGAGGCCACTACTGCTCAGGCCCCCCTCCCCTTCTCAATATGCATATATTAATGGGCCGGCCCAGCGGGAGAAAGGGAGGGACACCTCTGCCCATTGAGAAAAAGGAGGTAATGGACACCCATCCGCCTCTATAAAGGCCTCTCAGGCACCCACTGGGCCGCTGGCGGCATCGAATAAAGCAGAAACCGCCCAAATCGGGCCACTGGCTGCTCAAAAAAGCAGCCCACAGCTGGAACTGGACACCGGCCCCCCTGGCATTGCCTGAGTGCCCGTGTTACCAATCCGACCCTGTGGCCAAACATGAGGAGATGGTCTTGTGGATAAAAGTGCAGTGAGCTGGGATTTCAAAGTGATTTATCGGATATAAAATCGAAACTTTGGTGTGAAGTTTTTACCCTTACACTTAGATTTGCGCAAACTTGAAAACATGTAAACATTCCCACTGGACTTACTCTCTAAATAAGAACTCAACACATTGCCAAGCTAAGAACTATTTTCTTTCTTTTGTGATTTCTGGCAGAAGCTGAGGCAATCTTGTTTACAACATCTTTCCCTGAGTCCTAATTGATAACATCCTGAAATAGTTAAAAACGCATTCAACCCTGTAGTTTTTCTCTTTCATCAAGTATGGACTCCAGTACATATAGTCCTTCTTCCTGCGGGATCTTGGTGTAGAGGGACTATATGTACTGGAGTCCTTACTTGATGAAAGAGAAAAACCACACAGGATCCCCACCTCTTTCATTCTAAAACTAGCTGCTTTTGCACTTTAAAAAAAACTATTTCAGCTTTGATGGAGAATTGTATTTACAAATAAGTGGAGTAGCGATGGGCTGTCCATTTGCCCCAGAATTGGCAATTCTGTTCATGTCCAAGTATGAAGAAATTTTTGTGTATCTCAACAATCCATACATACAATGGATAGAAAATTGGAGTCGATATATCGACGATATTTTCTTCGTGTGGACAGGTACCGAAGATGACCTTTTGAAATTTTTTGATTGGATCAATAACAAAACAGCAACCATCAAATACAGTACCAGCTATTCCCAAAGTAAATTGTCATTTTTGGACGTTGAAATTTATCCGCATGAGGACGGCTTGGTCACGACACTATACAAGAAGCCAACCGACTGCAACAAGGCATTACACTATAAAAGCAACCACCCACGCAGCCTTAAGGACGACTTGCCGTACGGGCAGTATCTTAGGATTCGCCGTAACTGTCATGACAAGGAAGAGTATAAAAAACATGCTGAAAATCTCACAACTAACTTAAGACAACGAGGCTATCCAAAAAAGCTTTTAAGAAAATCTATGAAAAGAGCGTGGTGGACTCCCCGTGAATGCTTGCTGGAGAGAAGGGATAAAAAAGAATCAGAACGGATGGTCTTTGTATCCACCTTTTGTCCTAACTCGAACATGTTGAAGAAAGTGGTAAAAAACAACTGGCACTTATTAAAGAATCTAAACGAAACATTCACCAATGAACCTCTCTTTGCCTTTAGAAAAAACTCAAGTATTGCCAACCAACTTGTACGGGCAGCACTACCACAGACAAACTCTCCGGATTTAAGAACGATGTTGAGATTACCACCCATCCAGGAACACCACAAATGTGGGTCGTGCAATTGCTGTAGTACCACTGTTGAAGGGACGTTTTTTAAGCATAACAACATAGGATGGAAACACAAAGCATTCACTAACTGTAGATCAAGGTATGTCGTATACAGTATTAGATGCCCATGCGGATTGATCTATATCGGAAAAACAAATCAGGAAGTCCGGACACGTATTCAGCAACATAAATCAAGAATCAATAATAATGTACTGACAGCCCCATTGGTCAACCACTGGCGTCTACACAACCACAAGGAATCAGATCTGATGTGAACAGTGATCTCTAAAATAGAGAAAGACATAAGAGGAGGGGATTTGGACCTCAAATTATCCAAACGAGAGGCAATGTTAATTGTGAAATTTAATGCAGCCACTCATGGACTCAATGAGCTCACCGAAATCTACAAACTTAATTGAGTCAAAGCGCAATTATGCAACCTCCAAACATATATTCTCTTTTAAAATTGATAAGCACTGTCGGTTTCATAACCCATTTTGGCAAACAGTTACCAATTCCATCATTACTATGGGTACCAACTGGACCGTTTCATAGCCCAATCCAAAATGGCCGACATCGTTCTCAATTCTATAGGATTACCGCCAAGTGGGTGAGTAAGTTCACAATTTTGCAGCTTCCAAATAAACTTTATAAGTGGACCCCCATGATTTTTGAGCCAAATGGTATAATTTGAATCTTTTTAAATTGTACAAAATAAACAAGCATGGGAACTGCTCACATGAACTTGGTACATCCAATAAATTCAGCGGATGTTCACAAGTTGAGGAGAACTAACTGTGGACATTCGCAGCAATATCTCCAAAGGTTAGTGCAGATATAAGGACAAAACGTCCGAAAATCCACAACTCCCAGGAGCCTTTGTGGTCCCGGAAGTGAGTTGGGAACCGAGACGCGGGACCGGCGCTGCAATTCATCACAGCACCAGGAGAATCGATGCCCTCTGACCAAAGCGGGTTTGCCAGAATGCCGTTTAAGTAGGTATGATCCGTTTTATGAACACTACTGAGATTAATAAAAGTGTGGCGAACAGCACAATATGAACAGGGGACTAACTTCTAAATATCTCCCCTGTTGCAGAATCCACCCGCTCCCTGTGAATCCCATTGCGGACAGCAGCCACCAACTAACAAGTAAGCGTTAGCTTTCAGTAGACATGATTAGAGCCCACATTGAAAAGACCAAGGCAGTTAAAAAATATTTACTTTCCCACAGGGTTGACTGCATACATGTCCCACATTCTTCCTCCCGTGATCTTGTTCACAAGTAAGTCCATTGTCCTAATCTACACCAAACCGACTTCAAAACACAGTGTACCTGGTACTGATTGGTTCTCTTGTCTCACACAGATTTATGTTGCCATTTGGACTTTCTGTTGCCCCGTCGGGTTTATTTTCAAACCCCAGTCAGCTTTAAAACTTTAGAGGTAAGAGAAGGAAGCTAGAGTGATGGAGGTTGGAGCAAGGTCACCATCATTTCTGTCATGTCCCTAAAGAAAGGTTTTACTCTCTTTTCTTACAGCCTTTTGTCCTGATGAGAACTCCCCCATTCTTGTGAGTTCGAAACGCGTAGACAATTTATGCCATCCAAACAAAAGGAGTAATCCAAAACTTTCTTTCAACAAAACTTTATTGATGGGAATTTATTTTCATGGCTTACTGTGAATATTTCAATTCCAGTGTGTTTGTATATGTATTAAGATATGAATGGCTGTGTATGCATGAGGGTATGATTGCTTTTGAATGTAGGAAATCTCTATATATTGTTGAAATTGTATGAAGGTTTGTTTGTAAATATTGTGTACATTTATATATTGTGTATAGGAGGTCTTGTAACAAATTGGTGAAATAATAACCAAATGTCTTTCTTTGAGAAGAAAATCTAAAAATAAAACAAAAGATTCATTCAGACATATTTGTGTCAATGGACCATAGTGTACAATTCTTATGGTTTGTATGATTTAAAGTAAATAGTGAGACAGTATAGGCATCTTGTTGTTCAATAGTAATTTGTGGCTCAGCCTTGCTGTTGGGGGCCCAGACCCAGTGGTGGTTTTTTGTTTTCATTCCCAGGGAGGCGCGAAATTTTCAACTCATTGTGTTTGGAATCTGAAGTGCCTGGTGCAACTCATACCAACGCACACAAGGTACAGTATCCTGATTGCCTGGGCATGACCCGGATCACTGTGCCACCTCTTATCACCAGGCTCCCCTGTGTTACTCCCATTCATTGATTGTTCCTTTTTGACCCTCATCATGGCGGACCAACTGCCCTCGCCACACCTGGCCCGTCCTGAAGACATCATGGTGCCAGGAAGTAGTGACAGAGAGATTAACTGGGTTGAAGGAACGCTTCCATGGCAGTTTGGAGGTGGGTCAAGAGACTGAGTAGCTCCTTTTTTGTTTTGAGACTTGTGGGTGAACTTCCTGAGTAGCTTCTAACCTTTCCTTGTTTACATCTACCTCCTAATTAAAACTGGTACATGTTTCCACTTGCTTCCTGAGGACCCAGACTAAGGGTGAATTCAGCTGCATGCAACCCAGAGTAGGCGGGGTTGGTTATCTTCCATCCATCCGGGGGTATAGAACAATTGGGGTGAACTAGAGGGTGGAGGGAGGCATGGGCCATGGAGTCTGCAGAGTGTGAGCCATTGAGCTGCTGGGTACCAGTGGCACTGCAGGAGGGTGCTGAGTGCATATGTATGTAAGAGCATTCCGTACAGACTGGCTGATACCTGCCAAACTGAGTAGCGGTGCGGAGTGTGTGTGTGTGTGAGTGGGAGTGATCACTGAAGGCGTGCCAAGTGCAAGCCCATCTGTGCCCGTCCACGCCCGAACGGGACCAGGAACCCTGCGCCTTTATTGAAAAAACAAATATTTGCCATCAATACCCTAGAGAAGTGCTTTTGAAGTTAGCCAAATTCAAGCCAGATAATAATGAACCCTGTGTGACAACATCCCCCGGGGATATGGAGGGGCCTTTCTCTTGCCTCCACTGTAAATGGAGTTGCCAATTATCAACAGAACAGCACACAAGGAAAGATATCAGCCAAGATGACCTTCAACTCACCTGTATTTACTTTAACTCCAGATCAATGCCCAAACATTGACTCGAGATCTGGGACACCCTAGTAGATGTAAATCCTGACCTTGCATTCTTGACAGAAACATGGTTAGATGATAACAACTCCCCTGACATTGCTATCGCCTTACCGAGATGTTATAAACTACTAAAATGCAACAGGAAGAGACTGAAGGGAGGGGGTATTGCTGTCTTATTGAAATATTGCTTTAACCTCAACAACTGACTCTCATTCTACGTACCCAACAGGAAACTCTGCTCCGCCGACCTATCACTGGCCGCCGTCCCATGCATCCACTGAACCACTTCCGGGGGTAGGTCCTTCTCCCACCACGCCACCAAGACTTGGAACACCCTTCCTCTCTTCCTATGGCAAACTGAAGACCTGCAGACCTTCAAGAGACCTGGCTCTTCGACCACTTGCAGCGGCTACTCCCCAGCGCCTTGAGACCCTCGCGGGTAAGTAGTGCACTTTATAAATCCTCTGATTGAATGATTGATCAACTGTGTTCCTGAATCAGTGGCCCAACTGGGTGAACATGAGATCTTGGATTTGTCAGTGTCCAGGGGTGAGCAAAATCTACTTGGAGGGCAGTGTTCTATAAACACAAAAACGTTATAGCAATTGGTGACTTCATTGTTCACTTTGAAAATTCCAGGGACCCAATAGTGCAGCACTTAGAAAATGACATGCAGATACTGCAACTAAAACAATGGATTAAAGGACCAACCCATACAGTAGGGCATACATTGGACCTTCTATTTTCTAACCTTGAGGATACCATTGTCTCCGAGGTCATACCTCTGTCATGATCGACCACTCTTTAATCTCCTTTCCCCTTAATCTGCCAATTAAGCTAACCAAGGCACTTACACGAAGAACAACAGCAAAAAGACCATGGAACCGTATTACCCCTGAGCTGTTTGCATCCCATTTCTCTGCTTGCAACCTAAATATTGCAGAAACACTCTCCGCTCAGGTAGAGGCTGAATGCTTGCATATTGAAATTTCTAATGCATTGGATTTATTCGCCCCTAGAGTAAATAAAAAATACAATAGGAACACATCATCTGAGAAATGGTATACATTAGAGTTAAAGTTACAAAAAAGGAGATGCAAATTCCTAGAGCATAAGTGGAGACTATCCAAAGAAAACAATGATAGACTGCTCTACAAAGAGGAGTTAAACCTATCATAAGGCCCTGAAAACCGCAAAAAAAAACTCCAATGTGCAAAACAATTTGAAGATAATTGTAATTCTTCTAAAGAATGATATAAAATTGTCAAGGAACTCTGTAAACCACCTAGTATGGCCCACACTATCACCCCTTCTGTTGAAAACTGCAAAATACTCAACACTTATTTCACTGATAAAGTAACTAAAATATATTCCTTCTTCAATAGACAATCTACTGTCAACAAACTAGACAGGGAGTCAACAACACCTCACCCCAAAGCGCAGGCTTATTTAAGCAACCTTGCTCCTTTTTCTGAAGAAGAAGTCACAAAAGCAATAATGGAGGTTAAAACAGGTTCTCCACTAGACCCTTGCCCTCACTTTATTTTCTCAAAACTTGCCTCAGTCCTAAGCCTGCATGTCACTCGCATCTTTAACAAATCCCTAGACTCAGCATCTTTCCCAGATTTATGGAAAGAACCTATAGTATTTCCATTCCTAATAAAAGCTGGTCTAGAAATTTAAAGCCCTGCTAGTTACCGACCAATCTCTCAATTACCTTATCTGTCCATGGTGTTGGAGAAACTGGTGAACGATCAATTGGTAAACTTTTTGCAAACTAATGAATTGCTGGATCCCTCCCAGACCGGATTTAGAGTGAACAACAACACAAAAACCACTCTGCTTACCGTATCAGATACCATCAGACCCTTGGTAGGACAAGGGAAGGCCGTTGCACTGATTCTTCTGGACTTGACAGCAGCTTTCGATACTGTTTCCCATGGCCATTTGTTAAGAATTCTGTATGAAAAAGGAATATACTCAAAAGCCCTTCAGTGGTTCACCTCTTTTCTATCCAACAGAACACAGAAAATCCAAATGTACCACTACTCCTCCAGCCCGCGAACTATCAAGTATGGAGTGCCACAGGGAGCCTTATTGTGCCCCACTCTCTTTAACGCATATGTCTGCTCCCTGGCGGAGATAAGCAGGAAATGGGGCTTGATTATCTACTCCTACGCCAACTATATGCAACTGCTAATAGCTTTTGAAGAAAGGCATGAACACACTAAACACAACCTAATCAATTGTCTCACAGGAACAGCAACCTGAATGACAGAACATAGCCTGAAATAAACGCCGAAAACTCAGAAATCCTGCTTTTTGGAGGAGCACACTTGGGAAAATACCTGGTGGCCCCAAGCACTGGGGACTACCCCAGAACCCAAGTGAGTGCCAAAAAACGTGGGGATTTTCATTGATAATGTTCTAACAATGAAGGACCAAGTCCAAGCACTATGTGGAAAGAGCTTCGCCCTGATGAAACTATTGCGCAGACTTTTTCCATGAATTCCCTTAAATTGCAGAAAATCCATTACTCAGTCACTACTCAGTCACTACTTTCTAGCATGCTGGATTATGGGAATTATGGGAATGCGTCTATGTAGGCATGTCTGACTATTTCTTCTCCCGTTTGCAGGTGGTTCAGAATGCTGCTGCTAGATTGGTTTGCAATAGGAGAATTACATTGGCTGCCCATTCGCCAAAGGGCTAAGTCCAAGCTCCTGGGTTATGCTTAAATAGATATACATAAAAAGGGCCCTCAAACCTTAAGAGATAAAATTGAATGTTATATGCCTACACAAAATCTGAGATCCCACAATCAGGCCAAAGCCAAGACTACAAAGATCAAAAAAGTTAGAGCTGCGGACGGCCTTTTTCCAATCCGGTGGCCGTCCATTGGAATGAGATACCCCTAGATCTGTACCTGACTGAGGAACATCTGTCTTTCAGGAAGAAACTGAAAACGTGGCTGTTCCCTAAACTTAAACCAAAACATGCATTATCTTGATTGGATAATCTGCAGCGCCATGCCAGAATAATGAGTGTCCTAGTGCTGTGATGTCCCTTGGAATTAATGTTGCATACATAAATAAATAAATTGTGCCTTTGTTTTATGACACTGGCCGGTGCCGCTTCATACGCTGAATGTATGCCAAATATGACATTGGGTTTACCTATGTGGTTCCGGCCTGCACTGCCGCAAAAATGTGTTCTACTTTCGGGTATTTACAAATTGTTGATATTGTGCACCGCACAGGGGTGCTATCTCTTAATTCACGGGGGATTAAATTAGAAATTGTCCACAGAGTGTATACTATTGATATCATAACAGTACGAGTGGGCCTAGTACTGCTAGTAATATTTCCAAATGTGTTTTATGCCCAAAAAGTATATGATGTTCATATTATATTGATTGAAAATGTGTTTTGAATATAAATGCTTTCATATAAATCCTGTGTGAAGTCTCTTTTGTGACGCACAGTGTATTTATCATGAGTGACTACTGTGCTTTGCTTTACACATTACCTCTGTAGTAAGCCTGACTGCTCAGAGCCAAGTTACCCAAGGGAGAACATGGATTAAACAGTGAATGTAATCACCTGCCCTTGATGGGAGCAGCAGTGCTCTGCTTTGCTTTACACATTACCTCTGTAGTAAGCCTGCCTGCTCAGAGCCAAGCTACCTAAGGGTGAGCACAGGTTATACGGTGAATGTAATTAGATGCCCTTGATGGGAGCATCCCTTCAACCAACCAGACTCTGCAGGTTCCAACTGTAACATGACTCTTTCCAAGTCCCAAGGTTTTTGTCTACATAACTATTCCATAAACCTAGTGCTATGAGTCATAAATTGGCTAACTTTGGAGGCCAAAATCAAGTTCACCCACGCTTGCTTAACTTACATACGCCTCCTATTCCAACAGCCAGGTAACCTGTACTCTTCCCTAAACTTATACAGTGGCTAAAAATTTCACACAAGGAAAAAAGACATTATAAGAGTCATTTAGAGTTTGGATGAGTTGGTGCACTGCTCTAAATCGGAGGTACTCTTCCCACACCTGACTTGTAGTTCCTTTACTCAACTTAAAAGTGGGGAAAGCACCAGGGTTACACCAACAATATGTTACCTTGTTCTGCCAGCATATACTTCTGACCTGAAAAAAACAAAACAAAAATGTGATGAATAGATTTCTTGGATTAATCTCAGTCATTGGCAATTAACAGCTGCAATCCATTTCATCATGATTTTTTCCATCATTCCACATCAGTCAGGAACCAACCATATACATACTAGCTTTTGTTCTGCCCCAATAGGCAATTGCCATCCAGAAATTCAGGTCCGGGTCCCACTGAACAGGGACGCAAGGAACCCCAGCCAGTTCTGGCCAGTTTGGGTCTAAGCAATATGGTGTCCCTGGAGTCCTATGATATAGTTAATACAGGATCCTAGTCTGGGCATACACTTTGAAATTAGGGTGTTGCACTGAGAAGCACTAGCACAAGGGCAGAAATGGAGGGAAAATCATTGTACCTCCTCCAATAGAAACTGAATATCACAAAGGTACAATGAATGATAATGTATCATTCACAGCACCTTTGTGATATTTTGTTGCACTGAGAAAAACAAAAAAAAAATGCCTGCTTTCTGGGCCACCTAACAATAGTGACGGTGGGTCATGTTCTTTAGGGTGGGGAAAACATCAATGGATTTCCCTGCCCATGACGGCTAAGTGAGCAACAGTTGACCAGTGTGTCACTCCTCTTTTAGGAGAAGTCATCCCAGATAAGGCCTATGTTAACTCGTCACAGGAGTGAGGGGTTCTCAGCATCAAGTCAAACCTTCTGATCACAATTCCAGCTACATTTATTGAAACCAGTAGAGTCATATATGGGTAAGTGTGCAAATGGCATACTTTTTTATAGCGAGGACATTCTGGAAAGGTCTAGAGATGAGCAATTCCACTAGATTTGGGATTCTCGCCAGCCGTCTTGAACTGAAAGTGGATAAATACCCCACCAATCCAGTGGTATATCTTACTAGGCAGTAACAGTTACTTACTGTAACGTACCTGTGAGATTTACCTGTGTAAAATCATGGCTGCTGGAAGCAGAAAGCTGGATCAGAAGATTTGGAAGTGATCACCTCAGATGCCTGGAAACGTCATGAGGGAATTACCAGGACCTGTAATCACACAGACAAGAAAGAAAAGAAAAACAGAAAATGAAAACGCTGATGCTCATAGTGTAATGTCAAGCATGTCACGAGACTAAGACGTTAATCGTTTCCAAGGAGCAAATCATTGCAAACATGGTGAACCTCCGATAATACAAAAGTGTTGCTTTTAAAAATAAATGTTTACCAAAAATGAAGAAACTATTGCTGAGTAGCCCGTTTGACAGCAAAGTAACCTTCTCTGGAATAATAATTTAGCCCAAGGCAAGTCTGTAAAGGTGAAAACTTGGATTTGTTTAAAATGTATGTTGCCAACTAATTAGAGAGAAAGAAAAGTATTGTAATGCAATGCAGCACTTAACAAGACAAATGGCCAGATTTAGAGTTTATCTGACTGGTACTCCATCACAAACGTGAAGGATATCCCATCTCCCTTATCACAAGTGCATTACTACTCACTGCCAAACTCTAAATGAGTCCCAGAATCAAGAGAGAGCAATTCAGATAGAGGGAATCACTTGACATTTATGAGAATAAGACTCTTGTAGGAGGTTTATGTATCCAATCAACACAGAATGAACACGTGATTTGAGTAAATTCAAGGTCACCAGTCAGTGAAGTAACAGCTGTGATCAGCAGTCTCTCTCTGCGCCCCCATAATGTTTTCCCTTCTGAGTAGACCCTGACTGAGTGTAAGGAGAAATATTCATTCAAGTTTGTGCGCAGATGGGTGAAGGAGGTAATTTATTGCTTCTGCTGACCCAGTACAATCAGCGTAGTCCTATTCCTAAATTTTTGGTTTAACAGATCCTGACAGACAGCAGGTGGTCCTAGATAGCAGTCTCCGGCAGATGTCCCAGGCAGAGAATTCTAAGAATGATCCAAGCATACAGGGTGGAAACTCCATGTGCATCAGCAACATTGTTTATATATTTTCATGAAACAAACCCCCCAAAAAACCTTTGCAGAGCAGGTGCTACAAATAAGCATTCAGTGCCTTTAGTGGAGCCACCACACTGTTAGCTCTACTTAAGCCACTGAGATCCCAGAGAAGTGAGGGATCAAGGCATTACTGACCTGGTCAACCAATTTGCCTACTCCTGGTCAGGATCTAAATGACCCCATATATATATATATATATATATATATATATATATATATATATATATATATATATATATATATATATATATATATATATATATATATATATATATATATATATATATATATATATATATATATATATATATATATATATATATTACCTTACATTTTCAATTTTACATTGTACTAACAAAAGCTTTCAATAGAGCTACTGCCTCATAACAGAATTCTCTTCCCAATGCACAGACACCGAGAAATTCTTTCAAAACTCCCTATTCAGAATTCCCTTTAAATTTTAGTTCACCCTCTCACCTTTGTCTATTCTTACACAGCCTTTTATTTCAATTACTTTTACTATTGCCCCTCTTGTTGCAACGTGAACTATAGCTGTACAATTTCCTAACTATTGAGATCTTCCATCATTTGCTTTGTTTTATGTAAGATTTGTTTTAAAGCCACCATCTCAGGACTTTGTTAATTGTGAATCACATACAAAGTCACTGTGGTTACGTGTTGGAAAGTGGGTTATAAGTAGAGGTAAATATGCATCTACCACTGGCAATTAGGCCACTAACACAGTATAGGGTTCAAAACAGGTCTCAGAAAATTATTCCGATGCTTAACTTTTGAGAGCTTGGTTGCAAGCAGGCAGGCTTAACTTCAAAGACAGGTATGTAAAGCATTTACCAATCAACAATTCAGTAAATAATTACACACAATAAAAATCCAACACCAATTTATAGAAATAAGAAATCATTTTATCTTTAAAATGACACCAAAATGAAAACAAAAATCCACATTAAGGAGCCAGAGATATGAATTTTTAGGGATTAAACAATTGCTAGTGCTTAGAAACCAATAGTGCCACTTCTGGGAATTTAGTTGCCTCTGACCAGGACAAACTCAAAGTTTGAGGCTGACCGCAATGGAACCCTGGTCGGATACACTAAGCGGGAGGCACTGGTCAAGATTTTACCTTAACACTTGTGCAGCCTCCTCCAACAGGCTTAATTTAGTGAGAGTTCGCCAGATTACCGTACTGTGGGAGTCTGGTCACCCTCGGGAGCTTTTTTATAAAAGTTCACCAAACTTTCCCAAACTTCTGGAACTTCTACCTGAAGTTTCTTTCAACGGTCCAAAGTGTCCAAAACACAACCCAAGTGTCTGGAATCTCCAAGATGGTCCAAGATGGTCCTTGAATGTTTGGGACCATGATTCCCACAATGCAACTGGACAACACCCTCAAAAGTCCACTGGATACACTCCAGGCTGGACACTCTAGGTGGAGTTAATGGAGGTGAGCTCTGTTAACCTGCAGCTTGCAGGGAGCCCACTTTCTATACCTTTTGAAACAAGGTACATCCAAAGGGCAGTATTTCCGGGTAATGCAGCAGGCGCAGTCAGTCAGAATGCAGGGCCTGATGATGTAAATCAAGCTTCCAGTTTGAAGCAAGATACATCGAAAGGCCTGTGGTGCCGGATAATGCAGAATGCAGAGTCAGTTAGAATGCACGGCCTCATCAAGTATCCAGCTGGGCAATCCCTCTTCGTTTCTTAGTTGCAAGCAGCCGAGCTACCGCCGTTATCCACCACTTTAGAAACGCAGGGCTGCACCTTATTCACAACAATACAGTTCAGCTCTGCGTTTCTTGCTGTGCTGGCACTAAAATTAGCTGCCTAGCACCAATTCAGGCACCCTTGCACCATAGTGGAAGGGCGCCTGCATTGTGGGAATGACACGTTGTTGAAAAAAACATAAAAGCTGGTGTCACTTCCTGCACATAAACAATCATAAATGGTGATTTGTTACTTCTATGTGTGCTGCACACTTAGAAGTTGCAACTCATCATTTTTAAAATGATCTTTTATGTGCAGGAAGGGACCCCTGCTTTTATTTTTTTACAAATGCTCTCTAGTAATTCTGTTCTATATATCCTTAATTTCTTGAGTTTGGTGGTCAGGCTTAGATCTAGTTGTGACTAACCTATATGGCTGTGGCTACTAGGGAACTGTGGTGATTGTTATATGTGATTGTTTTAGTTTGCGTCATAGCCCGCTCTATTATTCCTGTTCTCTAGGGGTAAGGTATCTATGAGCTGTAACGTTCTATGCATTTAGATCTTAACCAATCCCCAGTGGGGTAACGGTAATTGAGGGGGCCCCCCTGCCAGGTACGTGGAGGGCCCCCCTCCAGGATCCATTAGGAGCTCTCAGGCCAAAGTGCAGTGCTGAGGGGGCCCCCTTGAGCTTGAGGGCCCCCCGCACTGCAGGGGATGCGTGGGCCTGTGTTACGCCCCTGCCAATCCCCAGCTCTACTTTTTTGGGCATAGCCTCGCACATTATTTTTGTAAATGATGGGATATGGTAAATGTCTTGTACCACTGCAAGTCTTTTATATGCTGTATCCTGTGTGGTTTTAACTTAAGATTTTCTTGTTTTCCTTTTTTGTTGTAAACATTGTACATAGTTTCAAATGAATATTGATGATTTTAAGAGAAATGTAGGTAGGTAGAACTGTATAGTGGACCCCTAGCTGAGGTGTTTGTTTCTTCCCCCTCCCTTCAGACCTTAGCTCCAAATGTAAAACTATTACTATAATGTTTTAGAAAGGGGTGTGATGAAAGTTTTAATATCATCATTTTATGAAGCAGTTTTATAATGTACTGGAAATTGTATCGTCATCTATTTATTTTATTGTAATATTTTTCCTTTCTTTGTACTTTTATGGTCTAGTTTGATAGATTGAATAAAGTTTATTATGATGCTGATGATGAACTTCTATAGAAATTGCAACTCATTTTTAAAATGATTGTTTATGTACAGTAAGGGACACCTTTCTGCACATAAATAATCAAACATGGCGTTTTGCTGTTTCTATGTGTGTTGCACAAAGCAGAACACATAGAAAGAGCAAAGACAAGGAGAAATAAAGCTCATTTTCCTGGTCTTCATTTTGGTACTGCCCATATTTACGCCAGCCTTGTAAATATGGGGCAGTGTCAAAATCAATGGGTGTTGCAATGGAACACCCACCACAACACCCCTTGCCTGCTCCTTTCACGCTAAGTATAGTGTGAAAGGGGTCCTTATTTACAAGGCAGCGTTAAGCCACGTTAAGTAACTTTTCGCTGCCTTGTAAATAAGGCAATGCTCATATCGCCACAAGAACATCACTAAAAGTGAAATTCCTGCGGCGATAGGGACTTGTAAATATGTCCCACATACCAACAAATACAGAAGAGATTTCTATTTCTGTAATTTAGATATAAGCACAACAGCAGCTGCTTATTTATTCAATGTACATTAAAAATGGCTAATACCCTCCGCCCAAGCCATTCTTATTAGTTTGTGGGCCTGGAATAGACTGAATTGTCAGACTTGTAAGAGTGTAATGGTTAGTAGTCGCATTGGTACTGTCATTGGCAGCACTCGTAGGGGAAATACGTGGTGCAAGCTGCAAGGGCCTCCTGATGAGTGCCCTGACACTTACTTGTTTACAGGCTAAGCACTGGATGCAGGCAAGGGAAGCTGAGCAGTCTGTGATTATAAGAAAATTGTGAAGATGTGATTCTCATTCTTTTCCAGCATTTCATCAACAAAAGAACACGTCTAAGGTACATTAGTGGGTTGTTCCATAATTTCGGTAAAATTGCAACAAAGGTCATAAATAAGTTTATTATAGTGCAAGCACCACTAGACTATTGAGTTTAGAACAAGTTAGTCAGTGTTACTCAAGTCATATGCTTTATAGATGAGGAAGAAGATGCATTGAAATTGCTTTGGTGATTCTTCAAGGTGCATGAGGCTGTTGATGTCAGAATGAGCTCGGGCAGGTATCAGAAGATGCCCTTGACCAAGGACAAAAAGTCCCCATAGGAGTTAAGAAAGACTTGATTATGTGCAGTAAGAGAATCTTTAATTGTGTAGTTTCTGTTTTTTATTAAGGTTGTCCTTGAGGACAAAAGAGTCATTGAGAATATTCAGAAATTGTATTGATGTTGATAAGCAGTAAGCAGCCATCAAATGATTTGAAATAGTATTTCCATCAAAATAAGAACTGATCCAAGCCTCCTTCAACTCATAAGAGAATGTAAGGCTCATCCTATCAAGGAACAATATCCCTCACATATAGGAATTTGCCTGTCACAAGCCTCTCTTTAAACAACCTTCAACTATATCTCTTGACATTGGCCATTGTTCAGTGTTTGTTGCTTCTTAGCTTAGTTTGCACTATTCAAATACTTTTACTTACACACAGACAATATATAGTTGAGCCTCTCCTGACTGAATGATTTGAGGATATATGGCCTGTTTCATTATTTACATGCCACAGTTACTGCCAAGTGGAGTTTCCATTCTGGGGTCTTGGGTAGGCTTCACTTCAAGGGGTTGGTAAGGAGTCTCTCATTTGCTCCTGGCCTCTTAGGTTTCTCATAGTGGAGGGCTTCACCCTCAGATGAAAGACATTCTCCCTCCACTCTTTCTTATGCCATGTAAGGGGAATACGCCCTGAGACTGGACAGGTGACTGGAACTTTAGCACTCCCAGGTAGAAAACACAGTCCTCCTCAAAGGTGACACATGCTGTACCATGTAGTTGTCTGTCTGTTGCAAGATTCCTGTTGTCTGTCTGTGTGACAGAAAAAGCAGAATCACCAGGTTGGAAGTGGCCTCACCTGAGTCGGTCTCGGGATGCTCTCCTCTCAGAGCAGGTAACCCCTGGCTCACTGGTCCTCGGACAGTGGACGACATCCCCTTTCTACCCCTTACTCTTCATGGAAGACAACCCAATGTTATCACTAGAGGGAACTTATTGCCAAGGATGTAATCAATTGGCATCTGGCGACTGACAATTACCTTCCTTTGAACAAATATCCCCTCATATTCTAAAGATACCATGGCCATAGGGCAGAAGGCGTCCTACCCATGGACCTGCAACACCATAAAAATGTGTCCTGTTAGATACTGTTCTGTGAAAATCAGCCTGGCTAATACCATGGGCTGCTGGCACAGTTATCCTGCAGAGCATGACTTGGTCCCCATTCTTCAAGTCTGCCTGAAAGTGAGGGCTACCACCAACTAGCTTCACCAGCTGATCTTCTGGGTCCACCTTCCGTGGTAAGGGATGCTATGGCATGCTCTACCATCTCCTCCTAGGGATAATCTCTCCCTAGGGCTTCACTGGCCATGCCTGTGGAGTGCACACCTGTAGGTGGTTTCCTGGGACACAGAATCCCCTCTCTTATTTTTGTGTACACAGTCATAAAGCTGTCAAGGCTGTAAAGGCACCCTGGACATCCATCCATCGAATCCTCCCCGACTGTATTCTGAAGAGGAATGGAGTTTATACTGCATGCAATTATTTTGGTTGCCTTTGAGACTTCTTTGTATCATCTTGGCTGTTAGAAATGGGGGTCTCTATTTGGAAAGGGTTTGCACCTTTGTCCAAGTAGGGACCCTTCTCCCTAGTCAGAGCAAGGGGGATACACTTCTAAAATAACCCCTCCTCACTTCCTGGGTAGCTTGGCACGAGCAGACAAACTTATCTCAGAGGCAGTGTGAAAAGCATTTGTGAACACATACTGTAATACAGTGAAAACACTACAAATAGAAACAACACCAGTTTAGAAAAATAAGTAATCTTTATCTAAACCGAATCAAGACCAAATGACAAAAATACACAATACAGTACTAAAAATATTATTCTTAAAATGTAGAAACAGTTCTGTTCCAAGAAAATGTTGGATGTGACACTTTTACACAAAGTACCTTGAATGCATCAAAAAATGCATGCAAAAAGGTTTGCAGGGAAGGTGAAGCGCTAGTTCCTTACACTTAGGGACGGTGATGCGTCGGTTCCTTGCTCCGGGGGAGGTGATGCGTCGGTTCCTTACTGCTGCTCAGGGGCTGTGATCCTTAGGTTCCTTACCAGAGAGGAGGTGATGCGTCAGTTTCTTACTGTGTGGGGAGGGGATGCTTTGTTTTTTTACTGCGCCCCCCCAATAATGTGACAGACTTGGCGCTTTGATGCAATGTGTGACAAACCAGTACGATGAGATGCATGAAGAAGACCCGGGATGCGCTGCGATGATTTCAGCTGCATCCCCTTGATGCATCGGTTCTTCTCCAAGTGAGCCTGCGTCAGAATCGGTGCAGTGATCTCGGACATCAGAGATCGGTGCACAGGATTCGTCAAAAGGCAGACACTTCAGCCGCGAGCAGGTGCTGCATCGATTCTTTGGTGGTGGTCATCCATCGGAAAGTTCTTCTCACACTGCTGTGATGTCTCGGAAACAGGTGATGTGTCAATTTTCACAATTCTTGCAGTTTCCTGTCCAAAAACAACCTCCAGAGGTCCAGAACACAGGCAGACACCTCTCATCAGGTCAGACCTCCCAGCAAATGAGTTCAGGGGGTACGGGGGGTGAAGTCTTTGTATCCCTTGGAACTTCAGAACAGGAGGCAATCTCTATTTCAAGCCGTTGGAGATCTTTCTCAAACAGGGGACACAGCAAACAGCAAAGTCCTTCTCCTTTCCTTGCCAGAAAGTAGCCACTGCAGGCCAACCCCATACAGCAAACAGCACAGGGGCAGTATTCCTCCTCCAAAAGTCTGGGGTCTGGGTCCCTACTACAAAATCCTTTGTTTTCTGTGGCAGAGAAGCTCTTTGTCCAGCCAAAAACAGTTCTGTCCTCTCTGGTGCAGCTTTATGGCAGTGGGTCAAGGCAGAATTGTCTGAGGCAGACCAGGCCCATTCAAGTGTGACATAAATCTCCTCTCCCTATTCTGAATGCAATCCAGGTCTATTCAGCCCATCTCTGACTCATGCTGGAAAAGCAGGACACACCTTAACCCCCCCTCCCCAAGTGACTGTCTGAACAGAATGCACATCCCCAGCCCCTGTCCCTCCAAAGCTAGAAAGTCAATATACAACCCTAGCAGTGGCACACTGGATGGTAAGGCAAGAAAATACCTACTTTCGAAAAGTGGTATTTTCAAACCCAGAATGTAAAAATCACCCTCACTAAAAGATGCAACTTAACATTCTGATTTCAGCCATATCAAACTTTTTTTTCCTTTCTTGTTCCCATGGGCAGTTATGATCATAAGATGTTATGAGCAACATTCCCATTCTATTCGATGGGGACAGAACCCCTTTCAATAGTGAAAAATGAAATTAGCAGTATTTCACTATCAGGACATGCCACACACATCAGGGCATGTCCTAAGTTTCACATACACTGCACCCTGCCCAAACAGTTACATTGGGCCTACCTTAAGGGTGACTAACATGTGAGAAAAGGGAAGGTTAGGGCTTGGCAAGTGGGTGCACTGGCCAGGTCGACAAAGCAGTACCAGACTGCACACAGGCTCTGCAATGGCAGGCTTGAGTTACATTTACCGGTTGCTTATGTGGGTGGTACATTCAGTGCTGCAGGCCCACTAGCAGCATTTCATTTACAGGTCCTGGGCACACAGAGTGCCTTAACAGTAAACCAAATAGACCAATCATGGAAACACCAATCTATAACAACAATTTACAAAGGGATCACTTACACTTTGGCAGTGAACAACAGTGGCAAAGTACCCAAAGCATCTAGACAAGCAAAACGAAGTCCAACACCCAGCAAATGAAGAGGAGGTAAAGCAAAAATACAGGTGAAACCCACGCCAATGATGCCAGGTCTAACATTGGCCTTCCCCTTTCCTCTGCAGAGGGAAACCTGAACCACTGTTCCTACAGTACATCATTGGATGCTCTGGTGCTGGTGCTCTGGTACTGATACAGAGGTCAGCTTCCTCCCAAAGCTCCCTGGGCACCGTGAGATTGGTGTCTATCAGCTGCCGGCACAACTCTGTAAAACAGTTACTTGAAATATACTTGAGCATAACCAAACTGTGCAGCCCATCTTAATCTTTTGCTTTACTGCCCTTCACCCTACTATCTAGTACCTTGCTAGAAGAATCCCCAAAATCCACCCAAGACTGGTGGGACTGCGTTTGGCAATCCCTGATCTTCAGGTAATACTTCTCTGGGATCACACCAAACTTACAGAGACATGGTTACTTCTAGGGTCCCATAGCTCCTCAGGTCAGCTACATCTAGGGCCAATAGGACATCCTTCCTGGGTGATGAGTTTTTTGCTTCCCCAGCCTAGCACCCCAGGCCCAAACTCTAAGTATGTGCAGGGCCACCTCATATGTTGCAGACCATTTATATCTGTTATCCCCACAACATAACTAGGCACCAGATCTTTGGGACTTGGACTCTTTTCCTTTTCCTAAGCTTCATTGTCACTACCATCATCATCACTGGACTCAGAGGCCCTCCAGAACCTCTTGTGCTGGCTCCTCTCATGAACTAGCACGGCCTTTTTCTACTCCAAAGCCGGGGTTAACTTTTTTTCCTCCAATGTCTTATCTGCTACTGCTCTTTTCTCCTCAACTACCAGGGTTGTCATCTTTTTTTTCTGCAGCGACCTCCTTTCCTCAAGGGCAATTGTAATGAGTTTTAACTTCAGAGTCCTGTCTGAATGTCTGTCCTCCAGCTCTGATGGCGACAAACAGGGGTCAAACACTGTGCTCATTGCCTTGGATATGCTGCTTCTTGGGGACATACTCCACTGGTACTTAAGGCTCCTTGCTTTCATTCTCATTTTTCTCCTTTATCTCCTCCTCATCCTCATACTCCCTTGATGTGTATTGCAGCAAGTGTACTTCCTCCCAAGCTCTGAAGTCAATGTGGTAGTCCTCCTTCTTGGACTTCCTGCTAAGCCTTAGTCCTCAGTATTCACACATCCTCCTCAGTTCAGTCATGCTGCATCTCTCCATGTTGCTCAAGTCTAAAGTCATGCTTGTCCAAATCACAGGTACAAAATTGAGGACTGGAATAATTTTTGGAAAAATACAAAATAACCAATTAAAAAACAAACACCAATTAGAAATCCCAAAAGTCAGATTTTAAGTTAATTTAAAAGGAATTTTAAATTTCAACCTATGTCACTGAGTATTACTGCAAAATCCAAGTCCTGGATCCCACAGCTGCCATCAATGTAATACATTGGATTATTGTTTGGGGTAGGTGACTATCCACCTCGAGGAAAAATCACAACCCTCATAGACACTAAATAACATAAGCCTAATTCCCTGGTAGGTATGTCACAAAACATGTAGGCTTGATTTTGGGTAATCTGTAAATTATTTATGTAGTACCAAAATAATAATGAAAGTCAGAATGAAACAGAAAAAAAATGCCAAACCGAAACAGGAACAAATAACGTAGAATTTAATTAGGAAAATGACACAAAAATTACAATTAAACACACTAAGAGGTACTGGAGATATGTATTTTTAAAGTTTAAGCAGAAATAAGACTAAAAAGCACAAACCATCAATGATAGGCAATATTCACAGTAGACGGGACCTAGGCACAATTTGAGGTTAACTGTGATGGAGCGCGGATCGGATACACCAACAAGATTAGTCCTGGTCAAAGATTTTACTTTCTGACCTGGTCCTTTAGACCACAATCCACCACAGCAGTACCGTTCTAAAGTCCCCTACAATCTCAGGTGAGGCATTTAGAGACTTAGTGGGTGTCTGGCATGGGCCAGCAGCAGGGTCCAGTCCAGGTTCAGTTTCCACTTGTCAGATGAGCTGTTAAAGGAAAGGCCTCTTGTAGCCTGTTAAATGCCTGTAGCTTGAACAGGAGTTCAGCCTTATGAGCCTCTAAGTCTTTGTCTTGGGTACAAAAGTGGGCCAAGCCAGTCCTTCAGGGCTCCTCTCAGGTAACAAACAGCAGGTCCAGTCCTCTTCTGTTCTTGCTCAGGTCCAGCAGTGTTCTGAAGTGGGTGTCTAGTATATTTATGCCAGACCCTAGTTAGTGGGTGGGAGTGTTATGTGTACTGGAGCAGGAGAGTTGGTCCATCAATGCTCTTAGCTGAATAGCCAGGTCTTCAGTTTCTTGTGGAAGTTGAGAAGTGAAATGGCAGTCCTGATGTATAGAGGAAGTTTGTCTTAGTTTTTAGTGGTAAAGAAGAAGAATGTGCGACCTCCTAGCTTGCTTCTGTGGATGCTGGAGATTTGTTTTAGGGAGATAGAGGTGGATCGTAGCTGAATGGAGGGTTGGTAGAGCTGGAGTTGGTAGTTGAGGTACACTGGTCTTGTGTTGTGGAGGGCTTTGTTGGCGTGGATGAGAAGCTTGGATTTGAAATGTTTCCGGATGGGTAGCCAGTGTAGTTCAGTGAGGTAGGAAATGATGTGAATGCATGTAGGATGAGTGGTGGTGAGGTTTTGGATTGTTTGTAGTCTTGGTGTGAGTTAGTTGGAGATACTGAAGTAGAGTGCATTGCGGTAGATGAGTCTGCTGGTGATGACCATGCATCTTGTTTGCATGGGGAGCCATTTGAAAATCTTGCAAAGCATTCTGAGGATGTGGCCACAGGATGCAATCACTGCATTGACCAGTTTGTTCGTTGTGTGCTTGTCAACAAGGATGATGCCATGGTTTCATGGTGTGGTCTGTGGGAATGGGAATGAAATGACTCTTGGGCATGCCCTAATCAATAGGGTAAAAGTTCCAGATCGCAACATTACCCACTTCGGGCATTTTCATGTTGGCAAAAATCTTCGGCCACACTAAAAAGGGTGAGGGTGTGTATGGGAAGCCCTTACAAGAGTGATAAGGTACTTCAGGAACTGAAGTGAAACGCTGGGATTAACTGGAGTCTGAATCACTGGAGCCTGATGTTTTGGAAATCTATTCATCCTATACCAAGTTACCAAAAATCCTGAGGTCAGCTTCCCAGAAAATGATGCTCCAGCTGGTGTGACAAAAATGTTTTGAAGGTAGAACCTTCTACAATCTAGTATTGTGAATGCTAGGTACCAAGGACAATGAAGACTGATCAGCTGCCTGACTGTCGACGGTGACCAACAGTTCACTTTCAATATATAATAAAAAATGAGCTTGGCTTTGCGAAAAACAGAGACAATAGGGAAAGGAAGAGAAAAAGACAAATGAAATAGGTCAATACTCAGAGAACACTCCAGCTTCTAGTAGGAGTCTCTGGGACTGGTAACACAGACAATGAGAAGATAAAGTGAAAAGTGAACATGAGGAAAACAAGAAAGCTGTAGTTAGGAAACGTTGAATAAACAAACTTACCAACACATAATGATACCAGGCACTGTGTCCTTTTGCAGGGGTGCTTATGTACTGATTCTGCCTCAAAGTGCACTTGAAGCGAAAATGTGTCTCATATGAGAGGCCATCTTGTATAGGGAATGAGATCCAATTGTATTGCTAGAACACTGGTGTGATACTGCAATGTCAGTATTGGAGCCATGCTGTTTCCTAAAAGCACCAGTATAAGTCCACCAATGCCCTCCAAACCTATCTGCCAAATTTGCCAAGTTTTTCAAGCCCTGGGCATCCTTTGACTATGAAGGTGCTCCCTGACTCCAAACCAAACAATGTTCTAAATGTGTGTTGATATTTAAGGCTGCTCTCTGTGTAACTCTTTCACATTGCCACTCTCTTTCAAGACTAAATGTAAAAGTTCCTCAAATATGTGAAAATGTATCAATTCTACACAGCATTTATCTTACTCAGAGCTCACCTCTTAAAAACTGGCAATCAGTTTCAGCTGTCTATTTCCTATCCACCCCTGTTCATTCGTCTTCCTACAGCATCAACCTGCAACCCATATTTACTTATATGTGCAATGAATACCCTCCTCAAGCAGAAAATCTGATTTTTTGGTGCTATGGATATCTCTCCTTCCCTACCCAGCCACAGTCCTGAAACCCTTCAACAAGCTCTCCAATGACCTTGCCAAACACCAGCTTCTCAAGTCCACACAATCAGGATTCAGACCCAACCAGACCACAGAGCATGGAAACTGCTGTTATAGCAGCAACTGATGACATCCGGATGAATCTTGTCAGAGGAACCCGCAACCTTCTTCCTTCTAGACCTATCATCCTTTGACACCATCTTCCACTCCATCCAAATCACCCTTGAATGGATCTTCTCCTTCCACATCAGAAGCATTAAATTGTCAACATGCCCCCTATATCTCTGACGCACACAATCTTATTTGGTAAGCCCTGCTGGGCTCCTCACTCAGCCCAATGGTCTTCAACATCAACATGGCCTCGATGGTCGATGTCATACAAGCTCACAACATAAACATCCTCACTTACGTCAATGACATGCAACTGATACCATTCCTCTTGGACAAACCACCTACTACTAGCAACAAGTTCACCACATAAATGACAGAAATCCAATTGCCGCAAATTGAACTTGGACAAGTCCGATGACGTAGTTTTCAGGAAGAACACCTCGCCATGGGATTATCGTAGACAATAAATTGGACATGATCCCCTAAGTCAATGCAGTGGTTTCACCCTGCTTCAGCCCGTAAAAGATGCTAAAGTACATCTTTAAGTGGCTGCCAGACACACCAGGAAAACAATCACCCAAGCCCTTATCACCAGCAGACTAGTGTAGTGTAGTTCCTATTTCCCTGATAGGTTCTGCGCATTGGAATAACATACAAGAGAGGCTTGGCATAGGACTGAGGTCAGTATGCCCCTATCGTGTATATTAAACTTAATTACTGTGTACCAGCTAGCTCAGAGGCCACTGGAAACTTCTTGAAGACAAAAAAGGAATAGCTTCTGGCAACCACATAACATAAAACCCTGATCCCTCTGGATCGTGGAAACAATATACTACTTTTCATTCAGTCACTCATCTCAGAGAAGTACATAGAAGAAACAGTTGGGTGTGTTTACAATAACATTTATTGCACAGTTGTTATTCTAGTACTAGTTATATGTGCTACGACAACTGTTGGACAGTAGTAGAGAAATATGGCCAGCAGTGCAGTTAAATAAAAAGGCATTGTATAGTTCTACCATTTTGCAATAGTAATGAACACATACATGAAATACAGAATGCATTAAGATAAAGCCTATGGTGCCTAACTAGATGTACCTAAGTGTACCTAGCATGTGTGTAGGTCTTAGAGAGCCAAGAATCCCCCTAGGATTTAGTCTAACCCCATTACCTTAGTTGGACTTCATCCTGATCTCAAGCTGGACCCTCCAGGATGGGTGGATGGACTTCTGCCAGCTGGAGCTGTGGCATGACACAGGTTGCAGCGTCTCATGTCGGAGTGTCTGCATGGAAGTCTCGGTCTCCTCTGCTTTACTTGGGCAAAGGGAGGTTTATTTATACCAGATAGGTGCCTTGGAATGTTAGTATTGACGTAAAGTCGGTCAGAGGAAAACGTTAGGAATGAACTCCTAAGAAATAGTGGTTCATGCATATTTAATGAGTTCTTGGAGAAATCAATAATCCTGTGCTAGGGAAAATCCCAAGCGGTTAAGGGTCAATTTCTAAGAATTTTCTGTGATGTAGGTTAGACACTGTTGGATAAGGAGATGACGTAATTAGGATGGACCGTCTTCTGCGCCCGGAGCACACCTCAGATAAGGGACAGCCTCTGTTGCTCGTGATTGTGAAGGGAGGGCTAATGCAGGTTAAATGACCTTAAGTGGGTGAAAGGGCATGCCTGTCTTTGTGGCACTAAGGATTTGTGCCTCTGAAACGGCGCACCTATGTTAGGGCCTCCATCCAACACATAACACCCATTCCAATCTATGGACAATCGTGAATAACCCATTAAAAGCAAACTACATGACTTAAATAGGCATTTACATATAATTGGCAGGTATTTGCATGAGAGTGGTTTATGAGCTGAAAAAACAGCAGCTGTTAAAATATGTAAAATTAGTATAGACTCTGTGGAGACAGGAAAAATCTATAGTCATTAAAAAATACTCCTTAGAGTCAGTGGTTACTTATAAAAGTTTCTGTTTATATAATTGAAAACTCTTACATGCTGTTCAGAAGACCATGTTTTATTTAGAAAAAAACAAAAGGTCAATTTAGAGGGAAAGCTCCAAGCACTCGGTGAAAGTTAAAACAAAAAGAGAAAAAATGTCTTTCAGCGCACGTTTTGAAAAAATAGAGATAAAAAGTACTGACTGGGAGAATCAACATTTTTGTTGCTAGTTGCTACAGGGAACAGACCTTTTTAATACCTCACAGAATCGTTGTGGGAGCACAGAATGAACAGTGCTACCAGTTGCTGGTTCTGAGGCAGCCGCTGCTGTAATTGATACCTTGGTGCTGCGCAGCTAAAGGAAGCAAAAAGGCACCCACTGGATTTGCAAGGAATGCTTTGGTTCGAAGGGAATACGCTTGAGACACAGCCAAGCATGGAACTTCAGCAGTTCCAGCCTGGTGGTAAATGCCACTGGCGTTTTCCTTTGGAAGTATGGAACAGATGATGACCACGCATTCTTCACTGCAAAAAACAGGCATCAGAAAACAGGTATGTAGCAGTCTTTTCAGACTGGTCTGTTAAATATTAGAAACCATAAGAAGCAAAGTTCCTGCTTGAGGTATTCCCAAGGTGTATCACACTGCTTTTATGTGAAAGATAACATTTATCAAAAAGGAAAGAGGGGAAGTCTGTATTTAAGAGTGCTATTTTGCACAAAAAGAAAATATATTTATTTAGCTGATGTGAAATGAAAAATAAAAGTGCTGCACAAGCATGGTTTTCAGAATTTTACAAAGGAAACTTTTGTTTCACTACTGTCAGTGTTGGAGCTTCTAGCCCAAAAAAAGGCACAGCTGCCCTACACTGTAGGATTTCACTACCTCTGGATGTTATCTGTACATAACGTAGGTCTGGGCTATGTATACTGAGTTCCTTGGTGACGTTCAGGAATCATTTTTGTGACAGGTATTTGTGTCAAAAGGCCAAACCACCCATACTTTCCTAACTGGGTCTGTTGTTGTTTTGTAAATGGCATCTAATGTTGCCCCTGTTGATGTATGTCAACTTTTCCCCCTCAGTGCAATGGTGTTTGGTGGTGTTTGGCAACGTTCCTACTGGTGTTTAAACAACCACATTTCTAGATGCATTACAATTGTGTAGGAGTAGATAACCTTAATGAAGGAAACAGGTATCAAGCGTCGCAATACGAATACATCTCTAACATTTCAGGATCTGAAAATGTAGCAATTATTCCCAAAACAGAGAGCATATTATTCACTGTATCAATAACCCAATTTTCAGAAAAATGTACTGAAAGTAATGACATCACTGAATGAATGATAAAATGAATGAAAATGAATGAAAGTTCAAAATACATCAATCAGAATTACAAACGGGATGATTAAGTACATCATTTAGAATACAAAGGCTTGTTCAGGCTGAATACATTTATAAGTCTCTTTTGCATTTGAATTGAAAATGGACGCGGCTACACTTTTATGTTGATCCTGTGTTGTAGAAAATGTCCACTAAGAGTCAATAGTAAAAGCTAGCTCTAAGCAAAGCCAGAACAGAAAAAGATGAACCCAGAAATACTCCAAAGTTCTACTCATGGTGAAGCCAGGTCTATATCTTTTGGAAAAAGAAAAGGTTGAAAAGTTTGTACTTGCATGTTTGTTGTTTGTTTTTGGGCTGGCCGTCGCTTCCTTTTCACGTGGAGCCATGGAAAACGTATCACAGTTAATGAAATAGCCAGTAGCTGTATGATCAATTGTTGAAATTGCATTGTATTTAGTTGCAGTTATTTCTGCTTGCTTTTGTTGAAAAACATTGAAATTTTGAAGTTAATAGTTGATATCTTTGCCGAAAAACGTTTAGATGTTGAAGTTAATATTTTATGTTTTTGTTGAAAAACATTGATGCATTTATTATTTGATGTTTTGTTGAAAACCGTTGAAGCTTTTATTGTTTGATGCTTTTGTTGAAAAACGTTGAAGCATTTATTATTTGATGTTTTTGTTGAAAACCGTTGAAGCTTTTATTATCTGATGCTTTTGTTGAAAAACGTTGAAACATTTATTATTTGATGTTTTTGTTGAAAAACGTTACAGCTTTTATTATTTGATGCTTTTGTTGACAAACGTTGAAGCATTTATTATTTGATGTTTTTGTTGAAAAACGTTGGTGTACACATTGTTTTAGGCCAAATGGCAACTTGAGTGTTGTCTTGACTTTTATTTTGAATTGGCAAGGTTGGTTCAAGGAGAACTAGTTCCATTGCATTGTTGCATAGTCCCCCACTCCATGGATTTGATTTCTCAAATGTGATTAGCTTTTCAGTTTGAATTTCTTGAATAGTAGTGAGAGGGACGTCTACTACTGTGGAGTTCACGAGGCTTACTGCTCAGTATGGGCCACATAGTTTTTGGTTGATTCTTTCATTTGAAATGAATCTGGTGATTTTATCATGGCAGGATACGGCAAAAGTACGGTTCTTGTTCCTTTCACTTAAAGGACTGGCACATGTATTTCTGTTATGAGGGGCCAAGTTCCTTTGTGTCCACGATCTTTTTCTCTCTCTGCCCAGATCCCCGACTTTTGGGATTCAGACAGATCTTGTCGTGATTAGCTCGACTTCCCTGTGGTGGCCTGTTTCACTTTGACAGAATCTTTTTTTTCTTTGTTTCCTTTAGTTCCTGTAAAACAGCCAAACGATCATAGATACAGAATGGTTTTCATCCGCCACTGTGCCTTCGCATTTATGATCAGGTTCCCACATTCATAAATGGAGTGACACATCCTAGAGAGCTTCTTGGCTGAGTATGTTTTGCCCCCTGAATCCAAATAAGTGTTTGACCTCACTAATGCCCCGCCTAATACCCTAGCTGTTAAGGATTGGTCTATGCCCCAGTCCTTCCTCTCCTCTACCTTAATTCCCTCAGGATGGCGTTGGAGAGGAGTACCGCAATACTACATCTATCCCTTCCATGGCCTCTTAGTAGGCTCGAGAGCCAAGTGTGGAGCCACAGTCAGGGTGTAACGTTGATTTCGTATCTCCTGTTATGGACTCGCAAATCTTTCTATAACAGTTTTGAGCGTCAGCCGAGTTCTGAGGCCATACCTATTGGAAACTTGAGTACGGATCCACTGCCACCAAGATATATTTTTAAGCCACCTCAAAATTTGAGGTGCCACAGTGGTCCTGTTACATGACACGATCAAGTGGACAGTCTGATGCTGTCTAGTAATGGGACCTGCGCGGGTCTTGTGATGGTGTAGCCTGGCATTTTTGTGCAGATGTTGCAGTTCAAGATAAGGCCAATAGTCTGACTTCTGATCCCTGGCCACCAACAGCACTGTTGCAATGAAGAAATAGTAGCTATGACCCCTGAATGTGCGGAGCCCAAGCCATAGTGTGTTTTAAATGATTAATTCCTGCCTACTATCCATATTTGGAAATACTCTAACCCCCACTTCAGGAATCTGAGCATACCGAATGTTGTTTGCACCTAACTTGTAGGACTATTTGAGTGGAATTTTTTTTAGGCACTGCTGTGCTGCCTTTGCATGAAGCAATTACAGTCACCATATTCTAACCGTCTATTCTCGTTGTTGGACAAGTGTGCGCAGCTATGGAAGCTGTGTGAACAGCCACTGAATTCCCTTCAACGTGCACGCCATCATGTTGATGACTCAGCATGTTAATCACGTGAGTTTTTGGTAGGTCGTTTTTCAACTCCACTACCTGTTCCCATAATTTTTGCGTTTAATTATGCCACCTTTTTTCATCTTTAAACCCATTTTGTTCCCAATGGTGTAAATGTTTATTATATCATTCCACACAGTAAAAGGAACCACACACAATGAGTGTGGTGAATTCTTGATCCGTGTTTACAAGTGCCAGTTTTAGGGGTTTTAAAGCTGCCAACCAAGCCATGCTATTACCTAGAGGTAGTTTTTTGATGTAATAAGGATGGAACTTGCCATCCAGCATCTGATCTTTTAACAAAGGCGGCCGGTGGGGCAGACCCATCAGTGTACATTTTTAAAATTCATACTGATCTAGGGGCAAGATTTTATTTGGTAGATGGTGTTCTTTTTCATATTGCAGGGATGCCTGTGTTTTTAAACTTGGACAAGTGTGCGCAGCTATGGAAGCTGTGTGAACAGCCACTGAATTCCCTTCAACGTGCACGCCATCATGTTGATGACTCAGCATGTTAATCACGTGAGTTTTTGGTAGGTCGTTTTTCAACTCCACTACCTGTTCCCATAATTTTTGCGTTTAATTATGCCACCTTTTTTCATCTTTAAACCCATTTTGTTCCCAATGGTGTAAATGTTTATTATATCATTCCACACAGTAAAAGGAACCACACACAATGAGTGTGGTGAATTCTTGATCCGTGTTTACAAGTGCCAGTTTTAGGGGTTTTAAAGCTGCCAACCAAGCCATGCTATTACCTAGAGGTAGTTTTTTGATGCAATAAGGATGGAACTTGCCATCCAGCATCTGATCTTTTAACAAAGGCGGCCGGTGGGGCAGACCCATCAGTGTACATTTTTAAAATTCATACTGATCTAGAGGTAAGATTTCATTTGGTAGATGGTGTTCTTTTTCATATTGCAGGAATGCCTGTGTTTTTAAACTTGGATCAAATCTGGATTCAAAGTCTGATGCAGCAAAAGAATTAGCCCTTTGTATCTATTCTGGAGGTAAAGTTTTGGCATTAGGAATGCTAACCCCGGTACTGGAGTGATGACAATAATGCATCTTCCCATGAGCCAGTGCTCTTTCTTTTGCTACAGCAGTCTGAATAGTTGTCAGAATTTGTTTCTGTTTAATTAAAACTCATTTCTGTGTTTGTGTACAGATGAGATTAGTATGCGATTGGTACAGTTTCACCTTCATTAAAGGTTTAATAAGTGTACCCGCATTGACCCAAAATGATACTGAGTACCAAGTGGCGCAAGTTTGCACATGTGTGTATGTGTTTGGAAGCAATAATATCTCCCTGGAGTGAACAAAGACTATTGGTGTGTTCTTGTGTCCAGTGTTTGAATGAAAAGTCAGGTTTGAAAAGGTCATTGAAAGGTTTTACTCTTGCTGCGAAATCCAAAATGTATGTTCTGCCAAAATCTAGGAATCCCAGTACTGATTGGAAGTTGTTTAATGTCTTTGGAGGCTGGAGCAGGGCACACTTTTCTAAAAGGTTAGCTGCAAGGCGTGTCCCTTCACTTGAAAGCTCATATCCCAAAAATAGGACACAGAGGTGGGCAATTTTTTGATTTTTCAAAATTAAATTTGTAGCCCTCAGAGGCAAATCCCATGATAATGGTGCTCACCCCGGTCAAGTGTTTCCCCAATAGGTCGTTCGTTAGATAAATATCATCCATATAGGACAACGCTTCTTCATCAAAGTGCTTTAGCAATTCACTTATTCTTTCAGAAAATACCCCTGAGCTGTTCTTATACCCACGGGGAAAATGACAATAATTGTCCCTGGGACTCTAATATACTAGATGCTGTTAGGTACCTGTTTTCAGGTGCTATAGTTTGACAGAAACATCCATTTGAGACAACAAGTGTTGTTTTGTATTTTTTCCCGCATAATGTTATTCATTAATGCGGCACTATCTGCATGTTGGACAGCATATCTCTTTGTGCAAGTGTTCAAGTGTCTGTAAATGAAAACTAGACAAAATGTATTATTAGGTTTTGATAAGTAATGCAAGGGATTGTTCATTCGTGAAGTGCATTTCAAATGATCTTCTGGTATTCAAGTTGATCTAAGATCTCCCTGACCTCTGTTTTAGCTTCTTGCTTAATAGGATATTGTCTTTGAGCATGTGGTGAAACTATTAACAGGATCACAGGGTGGGTTGAGTCCTCATCCCATCCAGCGTGATTTTTATACAATGCTGGAGCTTGGGTTACTGCCCACTCCTGTGCATATGTATGTATAGGGTGAACAGGAACATGGTTGGAAAATGCAGGAAAAATATACTTTCTCCCTTTGGGCGCTCCCTGGCGAATGCTGGCGGCTAATCTTGTTCTGCTAACAGTATGTCAAAAACAGAAGATAGGTTCTTCGCAAAGAGACCTTTTACTTTCCTGTGTTTGTCCTTCTCCATGTGGAGTGGTATTTCATATAACTTTTGTGGGACTTTCACTCTTTTGTCTGGTATTTCCACCGTGATTTAATCATTCAATTTTGTGGTCCAGAAATTCCTTCAGGTTCTTGTGAGCTATTGTTACATTGTTACTTCTGCCGCTCTGTCTTAGCATTGTCTGAGCCCAATCCACGTTCAGAAGTTGAGTCCTTAGTATTCTGTGCATGTCTAACTTTGAGACCTGCAACTTTCTTCTTTTTTTTGAAATTGAGGTGTGGCTTATCTTCTATTTTAGAAGAGTTCTGAGCATGCTTGTCCCTGGACTGCTTACGCTCTTCTTTTTTTTTCCTCATTTAAAGATAATATGCTCCAAAAATCAAGAGAGAGGATTTCGCTGACCCCTTCAAGTGTATGAAGGATAGATTTTGAATTACCGGTCTGGATTCACCCCCACAGAGGAGAAAGGATACTATGTTTCTCCAGAACCACACCTTCGACTACTTGTATAGGCTTCAACCCCTGTCTTGAAAATCTGATGGCCAATATAGTCCCACTTTCCAGATAGAGGCCTAATTAGACCAGTCCCCTGGACTTTGTCTAAAACATATTATTAATCATTGGACCCAGAAACATGTATATCTACTTGAAAATCTGAAAACGTAAAAAAGAGATTTAAAACCCATTTAATCTTTTATATATATTATATATGTCTCGCCCCTGTCTCAATCCAGTTATCCCAACTTTCCCAGTATTTAGTCTTTTTCATGAAATTACCTGCTTGATCTAAACGTACTACCCTCTGGATGGAGTAAATCCATTCATTTTCCGTAGGGGGACATGGTAGTATCCATTTAATACAGAGTTCCCTATGGGCTAGGAGTATCAAAGTAAAGAATAGAGCTTTATGGTTTTTTGTTCATTCTCTTTCATCCACTTCGCTAGGAGGTAACCCAAAGATTACAGATAAAGTTGTTAGTTTAATTTCTAGACCCATAATGTCTGATATGGTCTTACCCACTTTATTCCAAAATGCGAATATTACCGGGCAGCTCCAGAACATATGAACCTCATTAGCTCTATCTTCTCTGCATTTGGGACATTTCTTGATCTCCTGATCTCTCATCTTCGAGATTTTTTGGGGAGTCCAGTGGACCTTATGAGCTGTGAAAAGGTGATTCTTTTTTAATGGTGCAGCATTTATAGAAGACCAAAGAAGTGACATAGATACTTGCCCAATAGTTTCGAGCTCTGCATCTGCCAGGTCCTTCTTCCATATCTCTACAAATGAGGACCGCTCCTCTTCTCCATTTTGAGCAAGTAACCAGTACCAATCTGACACTTATTTTTCCTTAAAGCCACAAGAGTAGATCTTCAATGCTAGGTTCGAGTTTCCCTTCAGTTCTTTTTCCAATGCTTTCGTCCAACTTATCAACTGATAGTGTTTAAACTTTGAAATCAAGTTTCCAGTTATAGCTAATAAGTGTGGCCAAGAAATGAGATCTGCCTTGATTACAAGTTGCCCCCAAGTGTTTATTTCTCATTTTCTCAGAGGTTTCGCCAGGGTATTTTGCGCTATTCTTTGTGTGCTGACTTTCCTTCTCTCCCTGTGTTGTTTGCTGAGAGGAATGTGTATCAGTATCCTGATACCTGTCAGGTTTCCTAATATTATGCCCATTCCAAAGGTTATACCTCTTTGCAGAGGGCTCCTGTTGAGGAGACCTACCTCGGGACTTAGAATCTTTTCTGAAAACTGTTGTTTTTTTATTATTATCCCACTTCTTTTTAGAAGAAGTAGGTGTCTGCTCTGAAGTGTCCTTCTCAGGACTGCCATTAGCTGTGGTTTTAAAAGCTTTCCCACCCAAACTGTCCCTTCCCAGTTCTGCATATGCAGTTTTAATTATTGTGGAAAGTTCTTGTAGTTGGTCTATTAGACTGACCTCTCTTAGGTGTTGGCGGATCGCCACTGAAGCTGTTACCCCTTTAATGTTAGCTATTATGATTGTTGATACTGGGTCATAAATACCTAGTAATTTCATACCTAAGGTCAGAGCTTATTCAGCGCCATACTTGTTCTGTATCTGTCGTAAGACATCTGAAATTACATCTAAGGAAGGAATACCAAGAGTTCTGGTAAATATGGCAGCAAAGACTGTACCACAAGTGGTGCAGTCCTCTAACTGTGGTGTGATCCCCATGGGCAAGCAGAGTGTTAGCATTATATGATTTCAAATAGTGTGGTATTTGGAAATACTGCTTCTAACTGGGTGATTTTCTGAGCTACCCAGAAAGGAATATGTTCACGTTTCGTGGGCAGTTTACCCATTACTGTGTGTGTGTTTTGTGAAGTGATTTTAGTAGCAGTGCTCTGTGTAGGAGCTGTATTATTTGTAGATACCGTGGGCTGGACACCAAGTGTCCTCATGATGAGTTGCGTCATGGCTCTGTAAGAGTTTTACCAACTCTTTGTGTTGTAAGAGCAGTGCATCTTGTGGCATTATATCAATGTCAGGATTTGGTGTGTAGCCGGCTAATGTTGGCTATGTAGCTCCTGGTCTACCTAGTGGACCAAGCCTGGTTTAATTTATTTGTTGTAGGGCGCCATTAAACCAGAAATTGTGGTCCTGGTTAGTGAGCAGAATCTTAATCTCCTCAAAAGGAGTGTAGACCGCTGGAACTTTTTCATGAATGTAAGAATGAAAAGTCTATGTTTTTGCATTTACTGATAGGAATGTAACCCAAGAATAGAACACATCTGTTTGATAATCTTATTGTGCCTCTATAAATATCACTGTACCTCCTTGGTCTGGTAAACCATGTCTGATGGGTTTTTGTGTGAGTGTTTGCCTGATTTTGGGTGCAAAATGTATTGCATTTGCTTCCTCTTTGTCGTTTGAGACCTGTGTCCCAGTGACAGGAGCAGCTGCCTCGACAGACATTGTGTTGTGAAAACAAAATGTCCTAAAAAAGGGTTTTCAGATAAGGTTTTAAAAAGGCACAATTGTTTGGGAACTTTTTCCTTCAAGCTTGATTAACCAACAGCTAATACATAGGAAGTTTGCCTACTCAGCTGTGGCGGAATTTTGTGCCTACCCACTCCAGACTGCTCTGGCGTTTTGTGAGTAGGGGTCTCTGAGAATAAGCATGACTGAACTACTCAAATTCTACTGTTAAAGAAGTACCACATCCAAGTTGGGCACCATGTAGTGTAGTTCCTATTTCCCTGATAGGTTCTGCGCATTGGAATAACATACACGAGAGGCTTGGCATAGGACTGAGGTCAGTATGCCCCTGTCATGTATATTAAACTTAAATACTGTGTACCAGCTAGGTCAGAGGCCACTAGAAACTTCTTGAAGACAAGAAGGGAATAGCTTCTGGCAACCACATAACATAAAACCCTGATCCCTCTGGATCGTGGAAACAATATGCTACTTTTCATTCAGTCACTCATCTCAGAGAAGTACATAGAAGAAACAGTTGGGTGTGTTTACAATAAAATGTATTGCACAGTTGTTATTCTAGTACTGGTTAGTTGTGCTGCAACAACTGTTGGATAGTAGTAGAGAAATATGGCCAGCAGTGCAGTTAAATAAAAAGGCATTGTATAGTTCTACCATTTTGCAATAGTAATGAACAAATACATGAAATACAGAATGCATTAATATACAGCCTATACCCCTATGATGCCTAACTAGATGTACCTAAGTGTACCTACCTAGCATGTGTATAGGCCTTATAGAGCCAATAATTCCCCTAGGATTTAGTCTAACCCCATTACCTTAGTGGGACTTCATTCTGATCTCGAGCTGGACCCTCCAGGATGGGTGGATGGACTTTTGCCAGTTGGAGCTGTGGCATGACACAGATTGCAGCATCTCAGGTCAGAGTGTCGGCATGGAAGTCTCGGTCTTCTCTGATTTACTTGGGCAAAGGGAGGTATATTTATACCAGATAGGTGCATTGAAATGTTAGTATTAATGTAAAGTCGGTCAGAGGAAGATGTTAGGAATGAACCCTTAGGGAATAGTGGTTCTTGCATATTTAATGAGTTCTTGGAGAAATCAATAATCCTGTGCTAGGGAAAATCCCAAGTGCTTAAGGGTCTATTTCTAAGAATTTGTTGTGACGTAGGTTAGTCACTACATAGAGATGACGTATTTAGGATGGACCGTCTTCTATGCCCAGAGCACACGTCAGATAAGGGACAGCCTCTGTTGCTCGTTATTGTGAAGGGAGGGCTAATGTAGGTGAAAGGGCCTTAAGTGGGTGAAAGGGCGTGCCTGTCTTTGTGGCACGAAGGATTTGTGTCTCTGAAACGGCGCACCTATGTTAGGGCCTCAATCCAACACTTAACACTAGACTACATAAAATCCTGTATACAGGAATTACCAACTAGCTCACAAGAAGACTATAGACCATCCAAAATGCAGCAGACAGACTATTCCTCAACTTTCCATGCTGAGCTTACATCACACCACAATTTAAGGAACTCCACTAGCTCCTGATACACAAGTGCACACATTTTAAACTTCTCACCCACACCTTCAAATTCTCCATAACACTGGTACTGCATGACTGAACAGTCACATTCACTTCCATCAACCTTTTAAACACCTCAAATCTGCTGGCCTCTCACTACACACACTCCACGCATACACGAAATCAGAGAAGGGGCCTATGCCTTCTCACACTTGGCCCCTAGAGCCTGGAATGACCACTCCCATCACATCACAGTCTCCTCCTTGTTGACTTTTGCAAGAAGCTGATGACAAGTTGTTTTGAAAAAAAACAGGGCTGGACTCACACCTGCTTCAGAGCACCTGAATACCCTCACAGGTGGTTAGTGCACTTTAAAAACACCAATACCATAACATCTGGGTTGAAACACACACTAATTCTGACCTGGTATACTATGTATATTGTAGTGACATATGCACCCAAACATGAAAAGTTGTAGTGCATTCATCCTTTTTAATGGGTTCCAGGAAATAATCTCTGACACCTCCATTTAATAAGCCTGGCTCATCGGAATATATATATATATATATATATATATATATATATATATATATATATATATAGTTGTAATTGGTAAGTCATGTAAGAAAGAAGCAGTTAATATAATATATATATGCCTAGTCAATCAAGAACATACTACTGTCTGAAGAACTGGAAAGTGTATCTTGTTCAATAAAAGTGTAAAACCTTTCTTAAAACTTCAAGATGAAGGAAGCAGGATGCTGAAACAGGTCTTAAATGAGAGTTCATCATTGAACACTACACCAAATTGCTTCATGGTCCTTGATGGAGGAGGGCATTGACCCAAGACAACTAGCAATCATCCAGATGACCAGATTGTATGCAGACCACTGTGCACCATAAACTTTATTTTGTCTGAATTAAGTTTCAGGCAATGTCTGGACATCCAGGATTTTCAATAAGAGTATGGTGTCAATAAAGACACAATTTCCCACAAATCCATCTGGATAGCAGGAACTCCAGCTGTTAATCAGCCCGAAGTTAATTAAAAAACAATTTTATTTTTAGGGTCTAATCAATATTTTTGTGTATTCTAGGATGGAGTTTGGCATTTAAAACCATGTTAAACCCAAAATCATTTCTAAAATCATTTCTAGATAATATGGTGAGATTAAGTGAGCTAACTGTAGTGGAAACATCGGCAGGGACCTATCAAAATCTTGTCTGGCAACATAAAAGCCGGTGTCAGTATACAACTCTGTATAGTAAACATTGTCAATGTTTTCCTCACTTGAAGAACCTTAACAGACAGGTTGAACATAGGACAGATCCTCCTTCTGATGGACACACAGTTACCGCTCCACCACCCACATTCCATTCATTAGTAAAGTCATTAGGAACACCGTCTTCAAGCAACTCCAAACCCATGTAAACAAGACCAATCTCCACCAAGACTAACAAATGAGTTTCTGGCCAGGCTGCAGAAGAGAAACAGCTACTGTTCGGGTGGTCAATGCCTTCCTGACAGACAAGAATTACCCCTTGATCTTTCTCAACCTTGACAAACACATTTACACCAAGCACAGATCCACACACTAGAAACATCTATGGGCTTCTCTGACATTGTCCTTCATTGGTTAAGTAGCTTCCGCACCAACATATACCACACCATTGAGATGGTATCCTCATGATCCATGGAACTATCTACTGTGTATTATTGCAAGGCTCTGTTTCTCACCCCCTCATCTTTCACCTATGCATAGAACTCCTTAGTCCTCTGCTCCCTGACTCCAGCATCAACATAAATCAATATGTGTTGACACACAATTGTGTGTGTTTAGGAAACTCCTAATCACTGAGGTCTTGCGCACGATTTACATTGAAACTGGTTAGTTTCTTCACTTGCTTCAAAAATTTTTATAAAAACATTAATTCGAATTTCCAATAGATAGTTCATCAGTGGATCTTTTATTTAGTAATTGTTCATTCAAAATTCTTTTTTCAATCCGTTATTGACTCCATAACAAGATCTGACATAATATATTTCTTGTGACACCACCCAATGCATTGCAGGTCTTGAAAACGACCCTTCCTCAGGGGTCTATGGGGTGAAATACAGGGGACCAGATCAGTCTATAAATGCAGTCATCAAAAGTTCAACCCATATGTATAGATAAATGGGTGACTTTTCAATATTGAGTGTGAGTTTGAAAGAAACAGTCCCATGAAATCATTATTGTCGTGCGCGTGGAGCATGCATTAAATGGCAAACAAAGTAGGTCTTAAACACATGTGTTGTTCAGTAACTAACAGCGAAAAACGGGTGCTCGATTAGTAAATCGCAATTACGTTTAGAGTATCGAGTGTTCTTCGAGAGGCAAAGAGGTACAGTTGAGGATATCGAAGTAAAATTACAGCAGTGCAAATAATGGGTAAAATGAAACTGTGATTTAAAAATAAATATACATGCAACCAAGATAAGACTATCTCGTGTGTCAGTTTGGGCAATAAGTGCACTTACGAGCGTTATGGTCAATAAAGCAAAGATTGCGGTTGGTGAGCAGCAGTCACTTCCGTGTTCATTCGGCGGAACAAAGTTAGAACATTAAACCAACCAATAAACGCTGCTTAAACATGAGTGTCATGTCATGTGACTGCAATGGATAGTGCGTTGTTACGTGTATTCGTAACGCTTAACTTGAGTCATGTAATTATAGTATACCGACTTCATTCGTCACGTGAAGAGGGACAGCCTATTGGGAGAGATTTAGTGCTCATGCATCGCGAATGTAGTGATGTGGTCCTGCTGATAGAAATAAAAGTCAGGAAGTGACTCAACTGGTGAAATAATAACCAGAAAAAAAGACTAAGAAAAAACAGACTCGAAAAATATTGAGTTGGTGAAATTAAATAATAAGGAACTTCGTGAGTAAACACATTAAGGTTAAACACTCACACAAGATTAACTGAAAAAGATACTGCTAATGTACATTAGGTTAAGAATAGCTGATGGCCAATGATAGGCTGCAATTCCAATTATAGAAAACATACATATTCTACCTGGTCATTCATCCCATTGGGATGTAAAGAGTTCAGTTTTTTAATCCAAAAGAACTCCGCCATTAAGCGAGATTTATGAGGATCCATGTCGCAGCGTTGTGGTACTACTTCCAGTATTGTGAATTTTATTTGTGAAATTTGATGATTGGCCTCCATCCAATGTGTTGCAATGGTGAATTTCGTGTTTTTTAACCTGATGTTGCTTTTGTGTTCGGTCATTCTGACCTTGATCTTCCTCTCAGTTTGTCCAACATAAATTTTTCCACACAAGCATTTTATTGCATAGATTACGTTTTTTGTGTCATAAGTGCTTGAGTGACGAAGCACTATTTTATTCCCTTTCATTGGATGCAAAAAAATATTTCCAATAATTACATTATTGCAGTGGAGGCAATTTTCGCATCTAGACATGCCTTTGTATGTTTTGTTGGTAACTTTCTTACGATTCAAAATCTCTTTTAAATTTTTTGATCTCTGAAATGCGAATGTTATGCGATCACTGTGCAATCCTTGTAAATCTGGTTCCCATGTTATCAGTGGCCAATGTTGATTGAGTGTTTTCTTGATTTGTTGTGACACAGTTGAAAACTTGAGTACACACACAGTTTTCTTATCTAAATTGGATGTTTTAGGTGCAAATAATGTTTCTCTTGGCATTTGATTGACTTTTGCGATTGATTCATCTAGAATATTTTGTGGGTACCCTCGTGCTAGATATTTGTTCATTTGATTATCCATGATCATAGGTAACTTGTTAGGATCAGACACGATTCTCTTGAGTCTGATAAATTGAGAAACCAGTAGATGTTTTTTAAGGGCTTCTGGATGAAAACTTTGGAAGAGTAAACTCGTATGTCTATCCGTTTTCTTTGTAAACAATGTGGTGTTAAGTTTATTATCTTCCAAGGTGATTTGAACATCAAGGAAAGAAATTTGATGTTTGTTGATGGTTGATGCGAATTTAATCCTTTCGTGATGTGTGTTTATGATTTCTATATTCCTTTCAAGTTGTGTTTTTGTGCCTTTCCAAATTAGGAATATATTGTCAATGAATCTTTTAAACACTATCAAATTTTCTTTCCAATCAGGATTTCCTAGAATATGCTTAGTTTCGAATTTAGACATACAAATATTGGCATACGAAGGTGCCCCCCCCCCCAAGCCCATTGATGTTCCATTACATTGGCTGTAGAAGTTCTCTTGCCATTGAAAATAGCTGTGAAATAAAGCGAAATGCATAAGTTCTAATATGAAGGCTTTGTTGGTTTCTTCTTTTTCATCCTTGAGTAGGCACCATTCCAGTGCTTCCAATCCTTCGTTGTGCGGAATGGACATATATAAGGCTGTAACATCCACCTTGCATAGCCACCAGTCATGTGTTGAGTCAATTCTCATGTTCTTGAGGATATTCAAAACACACAATTTTTTTTCTTCTGAAGGGCACCGACAGACACGGTGCGACAGACATTGCGGCACTGACTGTTGAAATTAGAACACATCTGAGAAACTATACTAAATTTCGTGTGCACTGGGATACCAAAATTTGACACACAATTGTGCCTGAAAATCAGCAATGCTCATGAGAATCAGTGAATCAGAATTTGTCTCAATCTCATTTAGCATTAGATGTCCAGTGTGAATAATAAATGCAGCCAAACCATGAAAGACTTCTCCTTGTTCACCATCAGGAACAAACATCATCAAACTGAAGCATGCTCTCAGAAAAGAACATGGACAGCTTCATCCCCAGATGACAAAGCAAAATTTCTTGGATGTATTCTTGATACTGATCTCTGCATCAAATAATACATCACAAAGAAAAACAGCATAGTACTGGCACTGCTTCCTGAAGAAAATAAAGAAAATTCATCTATTTCTCCTTGAAACCAACCTAAAATCAGTTCGCTGTCTAAGAGTATACTCTACCATGGTAAAGAATGCTGAACCGTAATTAAGATGTGTCATCATTTTTCCATTCACTGTTGTTCTGTACCTAAGTTACGGCTCTCTAAGCACCATCTTCTAAGGGAATAGTTTCAACTATTCACTTAAATAATGAAAGCATGTCCTTCACCCGGTTGCACTTTTAAAACACACTACAGTGCACATGTTGTTAACAGAGAGAGCAGTAAATTAGGTTCTTGAGAAAACAGGAAACTACAATTTTAAAAATATTAGACAACACACCTTGAATTTGGTACAATAAAACCCATAAGATAATCCAAAGAGAACCTTTGTTCTTAATTTTTTTTTTTAAATCCCTTCACCCAAGCTATATATTGCAGCAAATAGATTATTCTGAACATTGACAAGCTCTCACAGAGGGGCAGATCTACAAGCCCATTGCAACACTTTTGCGCTGCCGTAGCATCCCTGTTGAGACACAGCGCTGGCGTAAACAATGCGTCCAATTTTCAACATGACACATCTAGGGAGATGCGTCACGTTGTAAAGCCCTGCGTCCCTTTATACCTGTATTAGGTACGATATATGCAGGATGGCATTCCCATGTAGGAAAACCTTGTAAAGATGATGTAGTGAAATCTACAAGATTTCACTGCGCCTCTTCTAGGACACCACTGTTTGAAAACCTTACACCTGCTTGAAGCAGGCGTAAGGAGTGACGAAGTACAATAAGTATAGCCCTCAACATGCATTGCTGGAGTTGCATTGTGCTTGCGACACAACTCCAGCAATGCTTGAATTTTGGGCCAACAGATGCGTCAGAATTTCTGACGCATCTGACAATCCTTGTGCCACGGTATGCCGTATTGTAAATACGGCACATTCATGGTGGCACAAGGGTATCGCAGGATGACGCAGGGAAACTGACGCATTTCTACAGATGCATCAGTTTTTTGTAAATCTGCCCCAGATTTTTTTAAATAAAAACATCAGCGGCTAAGGCAACAAATACCTGCCCAATAAACACGTGTAAAACCTTCAATACTATATGTCCTAAAGTTCCTATCACAATTTCTCTAAGCCTTATTATTTTACAGAAGATAGCCTGCTTACATCGCAATTCAAATTTACCTAAAAAATCAGTGACAGGGAAAAGGTGTTGGAGAGACGGGACGCAAAGTCAACTGCTTTTTAACATGCCGATTGCAGATCTTAGTTCTTGATGTTCACAACTTTATTTGCTAAATCCCGTTTACAAATTCCTTCAAGAAACAGTTTAAGTAAATAAATCCCTAACTTACTTCTTACTATGTTGACAATTTTCTTGTCACAGTTCATACTATATTAGGTCAATCAAAGCTCAGGACATAGGCAACACATTTGCCTGCTGCACTAAGGGAAACCAATATTTGTTCTATGTTTTGCTGAAGAAGAATTTCTCTATCCCAACAAATATTCACACTTTTTGGTCCAATAACGGTTTCTCTTTCAGTCTGTTTCGATGTGAGACATGTGCCACATGTGCCATTTCTATGTGTGCTAACCAGGGCCAGACTGGCCGCAGCGGCCACTGGTCATTTCCCCGGTGGGCCGGAGGGGTGGGGGCCAGTTTTATGGCAGTGGGGGACTGTTTTGTCAATGTGGACAGTTTTTACTGCCGGGCTGCAATATCGAACTCCTGTAACAAAAGCAGGCACTGTGCTTTTTGCTAGCACCTCCCCCAATCCTTCCTCCCACCCCCGGCTGCCAGTGCTGATTGCTGTTTTCTGTCTGTCCCTGATGCTAACAGATATGAGATTACTGTATTCTCCTTGCACATGATATTACTTAAATAGTTTTTAATTAGTAGATGTGGCTCTATTGCACGTGCCAGCAGACAAAATGAACATGCTACCCATTATTAAAGTGAGAGATCCCCATGGATTTCTGTGCAACCATGAATACCCCTCAACTCCAGACCAATCTCCTTAATCCTGTGCCAGTGAAGCAGGCAGATAAGTTACATGTTATTTGGTACTGCTTGCTAGGCACTGCATCTACCAGTGATTGTAGCACTCTTGGGGTTGTTTAAGGCTTGGTGAGAGTGCATCCAGGAGCAACGTGTAGACTGTGAAGCATCTGTTTAGAAGGTGACCATGCTCTAATATTTGACAATAAAACTTTGCTCAAAATAGGTTAGGATCTCCGAAGGAGAATGTTTTATCTGTAGCAGCCAAATTGGATCTTGCCACGGGAATGGAGCAATGCAGACATTCTCCAAGGACAGCGTCCTTTGAGCAAGCAGTGGTAAAGCCAATTGATATGGATGTTTACAATGTGAAAATAAATAGAATAATAATTAATAATATTGCCAATACCCGGTTAGAACCATCAAAAAGGGAGTAAACTGCACAATATTTAAAATGTAACACCTCCCACAAATGACCTTCAGAAAGTATAAAAATAACCCTTCACAGCACTTCACTTAGCCTGATTCTATTTACTGTTTATGGGGCCCCCTTTATCTTTCTTGACTCTCATTTAATCTCACTTCTTTCTCATATGAAAGATACTCTGCTTATTTTGACGCCTAATGCAAATTCTAAAACCCTTCAATCACACTTCAAAGACAATTAGGTCAGCCACTGCTTATTGGACGAATGGCAGCTCTCTACTCCTCAACTCATCCAAGACAGAGGTTCTTATCTTCAGCTCTCCATTGGCCTGGAACTCCAAATGGTTGTCTGACATGTTGAGCTATTTTCCTATTCGAGTTACAGATGCATATAATTTGGGGGAAACCCTAGGCTTTAGTCCTTCTGTTCAAAATCACATTCCCACAAATGTCTCTACCTGTATTCTTTTTTCTGAAAATTCACAGATTTTCTCCTGTACCCTTTTGCAAATCAGTCAAGTGGTGATTCCACCCCCACTTGAATATTGTAACTCTTTATTTTTGAGTTTACCAAAATATTTATTAAACCATCTTCAGATTGTTCAAAACATGTCTGTCCACTGCCTTTTCTGGCAAAGAAACATTTCCCTATTGCTGCTCACCTGGCCTCCCTCCATTGCCTTCCAACTGAGATAAGGTCTCTCTGAGAAGTTGGCCTGGCATATGCTGTCCACTATTCTAGTGGGCACCTTGCACCAGTCCAAATGATCCTTATTGATGGTAGGTTAAAGACAGCCTTAATAGAAAGCTATCCTAGTGGTAGCTGTGGAGAGCAGCCTTCAGGCTAAGTCTTGGAGGTATGTAAAGCAGCTTGTTTTACCAATCTATAATCTTGTGAATGATCAAGTGAAAGGAGAACCACACCAGGTGTATTTATAAAATATATGTATTTCTTCTAAATACATCCCTCTAGTCCCTTTATGAGGCTAGAGGCAAAAGTACATTCATTAAACTTAATAGCACACAATAAATTAGCACAATAAACGTTGAACCCTAGGGGCGTACCAAATCATATCTTAAGAAAGTAGTATAAGAACCACGACTGGCATAGAACCAAGGCCTAGAGCCTTTAGAACCATTGGAGCCACCAGGAGCCACCCAAGGTAGTGACACAGGGGACCCACGGGGGTCACGAGCAGTGTCTAACACACAGCTGCGAATCACCATTAACTTCTATGGGGAAAGTCACTTTTGGAATTTTAACCAATTCCGTGCGGCGCACGTTCAGCGGACGTCGCGTGCACTACCTCGGTAGTGCTGCACACGTCCGCTGAACGTTCCTGCCTCGCCCGCACAATAGAATGTTCCGCACCAGCGCGGAACGTTCGTCGCAGCGGAGGGGTTAAAGATAAAGGACACTTAAAAGAGGACTTGGAGCAAACCCCTTTAGAACTAGGAGCTTCTAGAGTCAACACCCATGGGAGAACCGGAGTACTCGAGTTACCTCACCCAGGGTAACCGGGTGCATAGGTGTCTTTTAATGTTGGGTTTCATCGTCATTTTCAATGGCGATAAGCTGCAGAGTGCTGCTGGCGTCCAAGTGGAAAGTGTCCGGTGTGATCCAAGCCTAGATCAAGGATGAGAAGAACATAAAAGCAGAGGGGACAGAGTCTGGGTCACTTGCCAGTGACCAGGAAGACAATAGGCGGATGCCCACCAATGTCGGGTGCTTGCAGGTGAAGAAGGAGAAGCTTGACTCTTCAGCCAAGAGACCAGGAGGTGTTCATGACAACCAAGTTCTGGATTTGAGCTGTCATACAAAGGATGTCAAGTGCTGCGGTGTCTGTTTCTGGATTGGACACAACAAGCCTTGGAAACAGCAACCCACACAGAAAAAAGAGATTGGCTTTGTTGCAAAACAGCAAGGTCTGAGGGACTCACCACTTGGTAAGGAGTCAGGGCACCACTTGGACAACCAGGAAAGCCCTAGGAAAAGTAGAGTTACCTTCGTAGGGACTCACCAGTCGATGGACCAGGCATCGCAAAGGGGCCTCAAGCGGAAATGCTAGAAGCGGGATTGCGGAACACTCGTGGAGTGTAGGCCCACAATCTTCGGTGCAGATTGGTGCTCTGGACTTGCGCTATCAGTAACCCCATGCACAACTTCAGGAAAGCCGGGGAAGTTGATGCACTAGCAAATGTGCACAGTGTCCAGGGGTTCTGGTTCCACGTCACTCGTGACGGCTGTGGGTCTCAGCTTTTCTGGGGACTTGTGTCGGCCTCTGAGAAGTCTGCAAATCCTTGACCTGTGTCACAGATACTTCGGAGTTCATCAGGAGCTTCTGTAATAAAGACTGTCAAGATACTTGGTTGGTGTCTGTTTGAACAGGGGAGTCACTCCTTGACCCCAAGGGAGATTCTTTCATCCTCTAGTCTTGAGTAGAGCATCGAAGTTCCAGGATTCAGTATCAGAGTTTCGTCCAGGTGTAATCTAAAGTCCTGTTGCCAGGGGTCCCTTTCTTATACTAAGAAAAGGGGTTGGACATACCCTGGGGACCCACAGATGGGAGGGTCTGGAAAGAGAGGTGGTTACATCTATTTCCTTTGTCCAGTTTCGTGCCAGAGCAGGGGCTTTTAGCCCCTGTAACCTGGTTGGAACTGGGCTATGCACAGGGACACCAAATGTGCCCCCAGTGCTGTCTGAAAAGCACTCACAGAGTACCCCCACCCTGCCCCAATACACAAAAGCCTGTCTGGGAGGTTGTTACACCTCCCTGTGTCAGGAAACCTATTGTCCAGGCCTCCCCTGCCAGAGGTTCATCCAGCAGCAGGAGGTCACACCCATGTCTGTGGCTGCAGCATCCATTTGGTGATGCCAGGGCTCTTTTAAACTATTACCGGGTAGACCATTGTGTACATGCCTCTCCCTCTAGAAGGGTGGAATTCTACCCCCGCCACGAGGACTGGCAGGGAGGTAGGATTCGAAAGTGTTTGACACCAAACAGAACATGTTTCCATGCAGCCATTCCAAAGTTAGCTTTTACTGTGAGGTTATAATGCACTTAAGAGTATATGGTCTGGCTGCATCACAGAACTGCCTCAGAGAATAGGCTCCGAAAGCTGCAGAGGGTCCCAGCTCATGCATGGGCACCCTCTCACACAAAACCAAGCACTTTGCCTTCAGGATTGATAAGGCCTGCCAAAGGAGTGACTGATATGTCAGTGATTAAAGGTAGATAGGGTAACCTATATCTTAGTAAGGGGTACATGCATCACCTTACCCTGGGTGCAGTAGCAGTCCTGTGGTGTCATTTTGGAAGGCTTCCCAGGGGTGGCATAATACATGCTTCAGCCCCTGGTAGGCCTCTGGGGTCCCTATGCCCTTAGTACTTGGTGTACCATATATTACGGACTCACAAGGGTACCCCAGTAACAAAACTGGAGTGTACCTAAAGTACATGTAATCATTTTAGAGAGGAAGCAGCTAGGCTGGGGTCCTGGATGGCAGGTTTCCAGCCAAACTAAGTCAAAAACCATCAAAACACCAGCAAAAAAACCTTTATAGAAAGCTATTCTAGTGGTAGCTGTGGAGAGCAGCCTCCAGGCTGAGTCTTGGAGCAATGAAAAGCAGCTTGTTTTACCAGTCTATAATCTCCTGCATGACCAAATGAAAGGAGAACCACACAAGGTAAATTTATAAAATATATGTATTTATTCTGAACAGATCCCTCTAGTCCCTTTCATGAAGCTATAGGCAAAAGTACATAAGGAAAGCTTAATAGCACACAGTAAATTAGCACAGTATACGTTGAGCCCTAGGGGCGTACAAAACCATATATAATAAGAAAGTGGTATAAGAACCACAACTTGCATAGATACAAGGCCTAGAGCCTATAAAACCATTGGGGTCACCAGGAACCACCCAAGGTTGTGACACAGGGGACCCACGGGGGATACGTGCAGTGTGTGAACACAGCCGCGAATCACAATTAACTTCTATGGGGAAAGTCGCGGTTGGAATTTTAAAGATAAAGGACACTTAGAAGAGGCCTTGGAGCAAACCCCCTTTAAAACTAGGAGCTTCTAGAGTCAACACCCACGGGAGCACCGGAGTACTCGAGTTACCTCACCCAGGGAAGCCGGACGCATAGGTGTCTTTTCGTGTCGGGTTTCGTCGTCGTTTTCAATGGCGATCTGCTGCAAAGTGCTGCTGGCGTCCAAGTGGAAAGAGTCTGGTTCATTTGCCAGTGACCAGGAAAACGATAGGCGGATGCAAACTGATGTTGGGTGCTTGCAGATGAAGAAGGTGAAGCTTGACTCTTCCGCCACGAGGACCAGGAGGCGTCGACGACATCCAGGTTCTGGATTTGAGATGTTCCATGAAGGATGTCGAGTGCTGCGGTGTCAGTTTCCGGATTGGACCCAACAAGCCTAGACAACAGCAACCCACACAGGAATCAGAGGTAGGCTGCGGTGCAAACCAGCAAGGTCTGAGGGACTCACCACTTGGTAGGGAGTCAGGGCATGTCTGGAGCAGCTAGGGAAACCCAAGGGGAGCAGCTAGGGAAACCCAAGGAAAAGTAGAGTTACCTTCGAGGGGGTCCACCAGTCGACGGACCAGGGATCGCGAAGAAGCCTCGAGCAGAAAGGCAAGAAGCGGGCTCACTGTACACTTGTAGAGTGTAGGCCCACAATCTTCAGTGCAGATGGTGCTCGGGGCTGGGGCTACAAGTAACCCAATCCACAACTTCAAGCAAGCTCGGGAAGTCAATACACTAGCAAATGTGCACGATGTCCAGGGGTTCCGATTGAGGGCTGCGGGTCTCGGCTTTGCTGGGGACTCGTGTCGGCCTCCGAGAAGTCTGGAAATCCTCTATCTGTGTCAAAGATACTTTGGAGTCTTTCGGGAGCTTTGGAAATGCAGACCTGCAAGATGCTTCGTTGGTGCCTGTTTGAACAGGGGAGTCACTCCTTGACCCCAAGGGAGATTCTTCCGTCCTCTAGTCTAGAGCGTCGAAGTTCCAGGATTCAGTATCAGTGTTTCGTCCAGATATAATCTAAAGTCCTGTTGCCAGGGGTCCCTTACTTATACTAAGGAAAGGGGTTGGACATACTCTGGGGACCCACCTATTGGAGGGTCTGGAAAGAGGGGTGGTTACACCCATTTCCTTTGTCCAGTTTCGCACCAGAGCAGGGGCTGAGTGTCTCTGCCACGGCTTAAACTGGACTATGCACATGTACACCAAATGTGCCCCCAGTGCAGACTTTCTGGCACTCTCAGAGTGCCCCCACCCAGCCCCAATACACTAAAGCCTGTCTGGGAGGTGGTTACACCTCCCTGTGAGAGAAAACCTATTGTCCAGGCCTCACCTGCCAGAGTTTCTCTCCCTCTAAAAGGGTGGAATTCTACCCCCACCAGGACTGGTGGGGGGGTAGGATTCCAAAGTTAGCATTTACCACAAGGTTATCATGCACTTAAGAGTATATGGTCTGCCTGCATCACAGAACAGCCTCAGAGAATAGGCTCCGAATGCTGCAGAGTGGCCCAGCTCATGCATGGGCACCCTCTCACACAAAACCAAGCACTCTGCCATCAGGATTGATAAGGCCTGCCATAGAAGTGACTGATAGGCTTATATCTGTCAGTGATTAAAGGTAGATATAGGTAACCTATATTTTAGTAAGGGGTGCATGCACCACCTTACCCAGGCTGCAGTAGCAGTCATGTGGTGTCACTTTGTAAGGCATCCCAGGAGTGGCATAATACATGCTGCAACCCTTGGTAGGCCTCTGGGGGACCTAAGCCCTTAGTACCTAATGTACTATATGCTAGGGTCTCACAAGGGTACCCCAGTAACCAAACTGGAGTGTACCTAAAGTACATGCAATCACTTTAGAGAGAAAGCAGCTAGGATGGAGTCCTGTATAGCAGGGCCCCAACCAGACTAAAGCAGAAAAACAGTGAAACACCAGCAAAAAGTGGGGGTAACCGTAGTAAGCAGATCCTACTCGCCTACACAATATCATACCAGTTGAAATTAACAAGCAAGCATATGTATGAAATAACGTATATGATCTGTATATGTATCATAATTAAATGACTGGAGTGTTTGTGTTGAAGGCCATTTGTTTTTGTGAAATGTAAAACTTAATAAAGAAATCTGGAAGGAAAATGGATCAAAAGAAAAATATAACCTCAGTTGGGGCCTACAATCCTCTTCTGGTCATTACGTACATGTTTCTAGAGTTAAATGTGCCAGAAAAGGCGGCAGATCCTTTGCATCGGACGCGAAAGACTGGAACCACTGCCACTTTCCATTCATGCTTCCCCCACTCTTATTCTATTTTACAAGCAGCTTAAAACTCACCTCACCCTGCAGTAGTTTACCATTCTCCACTGTAAAGAATCATTCTTATGCATAATGGCGGATGGGGTGGCAGCAGTAGATTAGTTTGACTTTTGTCTTATTTTCTTGCATTATTTCAGGACAACACCAAATGTACGAGATCAGGGTTAAGAAGTCCATCTGGAGGGTGATGCCACTTCCACCACACTGGACGCTAGTCCTGCCAGTACAGATAAGTCACATTTATTTAGCCTTTCTTAGATTTAGCAATTATTCTTACCTCATGTGCAGCATTGTATTTCGAATTTGTCTTTCTTGTAGTTTTCCTTTTTCTTCATTTCCTCTTTATTTAATTTACCTGCCATTAACCCCACCCAGCTTTTTGTGCTTGCTTTTACATCCTGGTCTGTTTCCTCAACTTACCACTGTTAAGAAAGACGACGCTCCAAGTGATGTAATGAAGAGACTTTATTGGAAGCAAGCAATTGCCATCAACCCCTGGCAAGATCCTCCAACTGTTACTCCCAAAACTTACCAAGAACATCCTATCTGGTGTCGGATAGCAACCATCGGCATTTGACATAAGCAAGGAGATTACAAAATATCTCCTTTTTTATACAGAATTTAAGGAAGGAAATATACAAAATAAATGCACGAGAAATAAATACAACATCATACTAATGCACGAGATCATCACAACATAATAAACGTTACCCACCTTACAGCATTGGACATCATAAACAATGGTGTTAAGTAACAACATAATCTTTCAAATATTTGGGCTTCCTTCTATTAAGCACAGGACAATCCTTATTACTGTGTAGACCAGTCATCGATCCACCTTTATCCTTAGATTGACCAGGGGATCCACGCAATATGGATCAGATCCATTCTTATTACGACAAGCCTTTCCAGTCACCCCAAGTTCCACATCATTACACTTTACTAACTTCCTTCCATTACACCACCTGTCATCCACCAACACATTTTGACACTTTCACATCATTGACCACCTTAGGACCGGACCATCTGGAAAAAAAAAACTTTTTACGGTTCTCCCTTAAAGTTCTGACCCAGTCTCCCTCCTTAAAAACTCTAGATTTAGATATCCTATCATTGTGCCTATGCACATAACGATGTTGATATTTACAAACTCTCTTCTCCAACTGCTCCAAATTCAGTTTCTCCCTTGCAGTTCTTTCCATCCACATTGGGACAGCTGTGGTACAAGCTACTCTCCCTTTGAAAGAAAGAATGGAGTTTCACCAGTTACCGAATGTGGAGAATTTCTGTAGTTCCACAACATATTTGTTATCTCTCTTTTCCAATACAACCCAGAACACAACGCCAAATGTACACACTCCACAAATACATGATTAAACCTTTCAAATAAGCCATTTTCCCTTGGATAATACACCGCCGTGCAATACTGCTCAATCCACTCCATTTTCAAAAATGCTGTGAACTCACCAGACGTAAATGGCGGGCCATTATCCGACACCAAAATTCTCGGACATACTTTTAACCTGAAAATCTCATCACAAAATGAAATAACATGACACCCTTTGACCTCCTTCATAAAAGCCACCTCCAGCCGTTTTGAAAAATAGTCAATTATTACCAAAGCGTATCTGCTATCCTGTCCAAGACAATCAAAAGGCCCACAAATATCAACAGCCAGTTTTTCCCACACCCACTTGGGAAACGTAGATGAAACAATCAGAGATTCCATAACAATATGAGCCTTGTCACTACAGGTACAAGGTACAACATTCTCACAAATCTGCCGATCTCCCATCCTTTCCTGTGCACCAAATGTCAATGAGTGCCTTGTGTTTCATGGCAGAAATTCCACCATGACTGGCATGTAACAGTACAAACAATCAATAACGTAAGCCTTCAGGAATAACTAATCTGTCATTTCTTCTCACAATCCCCTTCAACAAAGATAGTTCATTCCAAACAGTAGCATATTCGCTAATATTCTCTTTTTCTTGTCCTCTTATTTCAGTCCCATTTTGAATTAACTCCACAACTAAATTCAACCTCTGATGTTCCAACAAGTTTTGTTTCCACTCATTCTCCCAATTAGCTCCTTTACATGTCTCATTAACATCTGCCACAACCCACTCTTCATCTTCCACCTCCTCCTTACTATCCATAGGTAACCCTGATAAACAGTCTGAACTTTAGGTTTTACTTCCAGGCACATAGCACATGTTGAATGTATATTCCTGCAGCCTTTATAACCACTTGGCTTTATGAGGTGAGGCTCTGCTTGCACCTTTAGTGGAAAAGAAGTCTGTCAACGGTTTGTGGTCAGTCCGTAATTAAAATTGGTTTCCCAAAACATATGTGCAAAACGGTTGTACACCCCACCAAAATGCCAAAGATTCTTTTTCAATGCTGAAATGCGTGGGCTCTGCACCTTCCAGAGTGCGGGATGCAAACGCTACAGCCCTTCCAGGCCCCTTACACTTCTGCATCAAAACAGCACCCAAACTGTATGCACTAGCATCAGTAACAATTATTGTTTGGTCATTGGGATTAAATGATTTTAATATCAAATCTTCACTGATGGATTTTTTTATGTTTACAAACGCAGCCTGACACGTGTAACTCCACATGAACTGCACACCCTTTTTAAACAACTTTTGTAGCACATACACTTTTTCTGCAAAATTCATTACAAAATTAGCATAGAATTCAGCTAGCCTGAGAAATGATCTCCATTACTCCTTCTTTTGTGGTGAAAGCGCATTCTCAATAGCTTCCGCCAGTTTCAATTTTGGTTTGATTCCGTCACCCGTCAAAGTATGCCGCAGGTATTCAACGTAATTTACTTCAAACTTGCACTTTTGCAAAGCAATTTTCAAACCAGCTCTCGCCAGTCTTGAGAAAGCGTCTTTTAGTCCCATATCATGCTCTTCTTTGTTTTTACCCTACACCAATATGCCATCTTGAAAACCTTAGATAACCCCTTCAGTGTAGAGTGCGTGACTCTGTAAACTGACAACGCCGACGCCAAGCCAAAGGGCATGCGTACAAATTGGTAGGCCCCTTCAGGAGTAATGAACGATGTTAGATATTTCGACTCCACATGCAACCGTATCTGATGATATGCACTGGAGAGGTCTAACGTTAAAATATATTTTGCTCCTCTTACATTCATTAACATTTCGGTTATCAGAGGCAGAGGATGCCGATCAACCCATATACAGCTATTAAGATCCCTTAAGTCTAAGCACATGCACAATTTGCCATTAGCCTTCCTCGCCAAAACAAGGGGACTAAGCCATTCTGATGCCTCAATGGGCTTAATGCCACCAGCTTTACATAAACGTTCTAATTCGCCTTTGAGTTGAACATGTAGCACTAAGGGAACATTGTGCACTTTGTGAACCTTAGGTACAGATTCTTGTTTTAAAATGATTAGTTGTTCAATTGTTTCCAGTTCTTCATTGAATAAACTGGGAAACTGCCTCCTCCACTTTTCCTCCCCTTTATAAGTCATCAACAATACCTGGTCAGGATGATTGAAGTCCAATACAATACCCAGCGTTTTCTGTTCTCTCCATCCTAGAAGTGTTTTGCCTTTTCAACAACATACACCCTATACCTGGGACATCTACTCTTATATTTCAATTCAGTACTAAAGCAACATAAAATTGGCAATTTGATTCCACAATACCCCTCTGGTTCAACCATTGTGGAAGCCATAGCAGGTGCCCCAATTCTTTTCCACACAGTTTTGTCAATCAAGGTGTACCGAGAGCACAAAGCAGCCCACATGTGTTCCTGAACTTCATTCATAACTACCACACACTTAAGTGAATTATGTGCACTTATTACGGAATTACCACCTTCATTGATCTCTTCCACCTCACTTACCACCATCACTCCAACCTCCTCATCAGTACCCGAACTTGAATATTCATTCCTGGGACCACGTCTTCCACTAGATTCACATTAGGTTTCCTGTGAAGTACTCCATCTTTACACATTCTTGAAAAATTGCAAATATTTTGCATTTGAAACATCTGGACCTAAAGGCAGGACAAACATTGGACTCTCCCACATGCCTAACACTTCCACATCAGAAACATGGCTTACCACCTGATCCATTACACTCATCATTGGCCTCCCTTTCCTTGAGCCACGTACCTTTGGAATTTGTTCCAGAATAACGTATTGCATTAACGGCTTTCTCACCAGTTTCACTTTTCCGCACAACTTTTATTCAATTCTTTAACATAATGAGATGTGTTCTTGATCCTGCAAGCGATTAATACAGCCTTTTCAAGAGATGTATCTTTCAAACCCAAAAGCTTTTCTTGAATTTTGATGTTGCAATCCTATTCATCATTTGATCTCTAATTATTTCTTCATGTAAATCTTTAAACTTACAAGACACAGCTAATGTTCTTAACTCAGACACAAATTGTTCTATGGATTCCCCTTTAAATTGTGCCAGAGAAAACAACTTATATCTTTCAAATACTATGCTTGTTTGTTTTCGTACTGAAATTCTCTTCAAGAACCTTAAATGCTAAGGAGTACACATCTTCTTCACACTCTTCACCTTCCTCATTCTCCTCATCAAGAACTTCATCTGGTAATGGTAAAGTCTTCAAAATCCTCCTTGTAAAGTCTTCAAAATCCTCCTCCCCTCCAACCCTAGATTGTGTCTTAATATGGCTAAATGTCTTTTTGCAATATAAAAATCGCCCCCACTAGCTTTTAAATAGGTCTCAAAAGAATCCCTCCAATCTTCCCACACACTGCTAGGCATCCCTGGGTTTTGTGAAAAATGGTGGAGGTGGTACAGTATTTTTCAATGCCATTGTAAAAGTCAAAGTCAAAAGCTTCACTTATATGAAATAATACAAGTAGACCCCGCAGTTTGAGTAGAAGCACAACTCACACAAAGAGAAAAGAAAATAATAAAAGTAGTCACCGTAGTCTAGAATGAAGCTAAACAACATCTAAAAAGAAAATAACTAAAATAAAGAAAGTAGTCACGGTTGTCACTTCCTGCTTTTCCACAAATGTTGTAGGAGATATGTTGAGTAGCAGGTCTAGATTGTGGATTGCATCCACCACCAATCATCTTGTCTGAAGAAAACACTCATCCACCAATGAGAAAGCATGCAGTAGCACAACAGATTAACATTTGAGCCATTACCAGGACCGGGTAAAGACACCTGAACCACTGCCAAAAAACTCCTCCTTCTTCTCTTTTCTTTTGTTTCTGTGTGATCACTTAAATGAAGCAAAACACAGAGAAGCACGCACTTTCCAATCTCGTGTCCCAGCCAACGACTATTAAGGCGGTAAGCTTATTTCCTTTGATTAGACTGTCAGCTCACACTTCCTACTGCCTGAAGATCGAATAGTCCACTACTTTAGTGTTAGTGCCAAACAGCTCCTCTCGATCACGAACTGTAACACTTCAAGCACAGGACCTGGTGACACAACTGAAACACACTGAATAGGCAGGCATGCTCTTCACAGGTCATTGCATACAAAAATGTACAGAGTCCCAACTCCTTGTTTATAATGAATTCATGTTCCAAATGCATAGCCGCTTTACCCGATTACAAGGATCTCCGCTTGCCCGGCCACAACCCTGCTTGCCCATCACCTCCTTTTCTTAGAGTGACACTCAGGGGTTGATTTCGAATGGCCGAAAACAGTCTCGACACCTCTACTCGCTTAAATGTGTATTGTCGCATCCCATCCTCATCGCCACTGTTAAGAAAGACGATGCTCCGAGTGATGTAACAAGAGACTGTATTGGAAGCATACAACCGCCATCAACCCCTGGCAGGATCATCCAACTGTCACTCCCAGAACTTTCCAAGAACATTCTATATGATGTCAGATGGCAACCATTGCCATGTGACATCAGCAAGGAGATTATAACAACCACCTCTTATCTCCTTTGGGATTTTCCTTCTTTATCCTTTGTTTATGCTGTGGGAGAAACCACTCCTATACCTCAATTACCATCTCCTTCCCTTAATCATTGTTTTACGGATCCTTTCCTAGCAATATCAGTGCTACTAAATTGTTTTAGAGCCTTGAATTTGTACCTATTTGATGTTTTTAAATTTATTCATTAACCTTTCGAAGAACAACTTTGGCTAGCAAGAATTTAAGCTTCATTGAGCATTTTTTTAAAATATGGAACTACTGCGGTTAGTAATGATATTAATAAATAAGTGCCTTTAATTTATTTTTAGAGGCATCTGAGGCCCACAAGGAGGATGCTCTGGAGGAGGAAGAAGTTTATCAAGAGGAGAGACAGTGGCTTCTTAAGTGAGTGGTTGTAAGTCAAGTTCTTTCTTTCCTTCCCAATGACAGCTGTTGCATTTTATAAGATGTTCCCTCGTTGCTCCTAAGCTCAGTACTGAATACTTTTTAAGTTACCTACCTTTGTAGGTCTCTGCATCTCTGACATTTAAATTAATGAAATTAAATTACTGAATAGAACAAGAGATGCGTTGCCCAGTTTCCACTATGCACTTACACCTACCACCCACCATCTCCATCCCTTCATATCCCATCCCACCACGTGTTATGTTTTTCACAAAAACTTCTTACTAAGTTTGCTCTAAGTTATCCATTATGCTGGTCTGCATTCTACCTTTCATTAACCACTCAACCTATCTATAGTAACCTAAAGTTAGCCCAAACTCTGGCCTAAAGTCAAACTTACTTAACATATACTTGCTCCCTAAACCTGGAGCAACATTTGTTGCACTGATGAAGAATTAGGGGGGATATGAAATGTTTTGGAAGTGAGGCTTTTCAGTTAATAATTATTTTAACGAGTTAAGTGTCCTGTGAAAATATCACACAATGAATTCATTCACTTATATTTTTCATTGATTTGAGCCCATTTTTAGGTCTCGCCTGTCGATGCGCATGCGCATCGAGCTTGCGAGCCTATTGCGGCTTAAACAACATTTAACTAAGAAGCAAGGAATCGTGGCGATTCCTTGCAGTGCCCGTGACTTTTAAGCTCAATGCGCATGTGCATTGAGCTTAAAAGCGCGTGCACATCAGTTCCCTCAGCCGCAATCGCCGTCTGTTCCCTCAGCCGCATTCCTCCGACACCTTTTGAAGTGAAGCTTAGCTTCACTTCAAAGGCCCCGGCTTCTTCACACCCACATGCCGCTCTCCCCGCTCCGCCCCCTCCCCTGCCCGCCGTGTGCATTTCTCCTACACCCCCTCCCCACAGCAATGCCCTCCGTCTGTTTTACAATTTGAAGAGGTAATCGGAGTGCCTCCTCACATTTCACTTCACTGCCTTCCAACCTCATGGTTGAAACTTTAGTCACCATCTCCTGTTTGTCGTACCCCAAGCAGCGGTGCACGCACTACCAATCCTTCTGTTATGCCACATCTCGCAGCTTAGATTCCTTCGCTCTTTCTTTTACTCTCCACGTTTCTGCCTCTTTCACTCTCTCTTCCAACTCTCTCCCCCCTCTCCATTTACTTACACAAATCTCGCAGATACCCCAAGCAGCAGTGCCCGCACTACCAATCCTTCTGTTATGCCACATCTCTCAGCTTACATATTCCTTCGCTCTTTCTTTTACTCTCCACGTTTCTGCCTCTTTCACTCTCTCTTCCAACTCTCTCCCCCCTCTCCATTTACTTACACAAATCTCGCAGAAACCCTAAGCAGCAGTGCCCGCACTACCAATCCTTCTGTTATGCCACATCTCTCAGTTTACAGATCCCTTCGCTCTTTCTTTTCCTCTCCACGTTTCTGCCTCTTTCACTCTCTCTTCGAACTCTCTCCCCCCTCTCCATTTACTTACACAAATCTCGCAGATACCCCAAGCAGCTGTGCCCGCACTACCAATCCTTCTGTTATGCCACATCTCTCAGCTTACAGATTCGCACTTTCTTTTCCTCTCAACGATTCTGCCTCTTTCACTCTCTCTTACAACTCTCTCCCCCCCTCTCCATTTACTTACACAAATCTCGCAGATACCCCAAGCAGCAGTGCCCGCACTACCAATCCTTCTGTTATGCCACATCTCTCAGTTTACAGATTCCTTAGCACTTTCATTTACTCTCCACGTTTCTGCCTCTTTCACTCTCTCTTCCAACTCTCTCCCCCCTCTCCATTTACTTACACAAATCTCGCAGATAGCCCAAGCAGCTGTGCCCGCACTACCAATCCTTCTGTTATGCCACATCTCTCAGCTTACAGATTCGCACTTTCTTTTCCTCTCAACGATTCTGCCTCTTTCACTCTCTCTTACAACTCTCTCCCCCCTCTCCATTTACTTACACAAATCTCGCAGATACCCCAAGCAGCAGTGCCCGCACTACCAATCCTTCTGTTATGCCACATCTCTCAGTTTACAGATTCCTTAGCACTTTCATTTACTCTCCACATTTCTGCCTCTTTCACTCTCTCTTCCAACTCTCTCCCCCCTCTCCATTTACTTACACAAATCTCGCAGATACCCCAAGCAGCAGTGCCCGCACTACCAATCCTTCTGTTATGCCACATCTCGCAGCTTAGATTCCTTCGCTCTTTCTTTTACTCTCCACGTTTCTGCCTCTTTCACTCTCTCTTCCAACTCTCTCCCCCCTCTCCATTTACTTACACAAATCTCGCAGATACCCCAAGCAGCAGTGCCCGCACTACCAATCCTTCTGTTATGCCACATCTCTCAGCTTACAGATTCCTTCGCTCTTTCTTTTACTCTCCACGTTTCTGCCTCTTTCACTCTCTCTTCCAACTCTCTCCCCCCTCTCCATTTACTTACACAAATCTCGCAGAAACCCTAAGCAGCAGTGCCCGCACTACCAATCCTTCTGTTATGCCACATCTCTCAGCTTACAGATCCCTTCGCTCTTTCTTTTCCTCTCCACGTTTCTGCCTCTTTCACTCTCTCTTCCAACTCTCTCCCCCCTCTCCATTTACTTACACAAATCTCGCAGATACCCCAAGCAGCTGTGCCCGCACTACCAATCCTTCTGTTATGCCACATCTCTCAGCTTACAGATTCGCACTTTCTTTTCCTCTCAACGATTCTGCCTCTTTCACTCTCTCTTACAACTCTCTCCCCCCTCTCCATTTACTTACACAAATCTCGCAGATACCCAAGCAGCAGTGCCCGCACTACCAATCCTTCTGTTATGCCACATCTCTCAGTTTACAGATTCCTTAGCACTTTCATTTACTCTCCACGTTTCTGCCTCTTTCACTCTCTCTTCCAACTCTCTCCCCCCTCTCCATTTACTTACACAAATCTCGCAGAAACCCTAAGCAGCAGTGCCCGCACTACCAATCCTTCTGTTATGCCACATCTCTCAGCTTACAGATCCCTTCGCTCTTTCTTTTCCTCTCCACGTTTCTGCCTCTTTCACTCTCTCTTCCAACTCTCTCCCCCCTCTCCATTTACTTACACAAATCTCGCAGATACCCCAAGCAGCTGTGCCCGCACTACCAATCCTTCTGTTATGCCACATCTCTCAGCTTACAGATTCGCACTTTCTTTTCCTCTCAACGATTCTGCCTCTTTCACTCTCTCTTACAACTCTCTCCCCCCTCTCCATTTACTTACACAAATCTCGCAGATACCCAAGCAGCAGTGCCGGCACTACCAATCCTTCTGTTATGCCACATCTCTCAGCTTACAGATCCCTTCGCTCTTTCTTTTCCTCTCCACGTTTCTGCCTCTTTCACTCTCTCTTCCAACTCTCTCCCCCCTCTCCATTTACTTACACAAATCTCGCAGATACCCCAAGCAGCTGTGCCCACACTACCAATCCTTCTGTTATGCCACATCTCTCAGCTTACAGATTCGCACTTTCTTTTCCTCTCAACGATTCTGCCTCTTTCACTCTCTCTTACAACTCTCTCCCCCCCTCTCCATTTACTTACACAAATCTCGCAGATACCCCAAGCAGCAGTGCCCGCACTACCAATCCTTCTGTTATGCCACATCTCTCAGTTTACAGATTCCTTAGCACTTTCATTTACTCTCCACGTTTCTGCCTCTTTCACTCTCTCTTCCAACTCTCTCCCCCCTCTCCATTTACTTACACAAATCTCGCAGATAGCCCAAGCAGCTGTGCCCGCACTACCAATCCTTCTGTTATGCCACATCTCTCAGCTTACAGATTCGCACTTTCTTTTCCTCTCAACGATTCTGCCTCTTTCACTCTCTCTTACAACTCTCTCCCCCCTCTCCATTTACTTACACAAATCTCGCAGATACCCCAAGCAGCAGTGCCCGCACTACCAATCCTTCTGTTATGCCACATCTCTCAGTTTACAGATTCCTTAGCACTTTCATTTACTCTCCACGTTTCTGCCTCTTTCACTCTATCTTCCAACTCTCTCCCCCCTCTCCATTTACTTACACAAATCTCGCAGATACCCCAAGCAGCAGTGCCCGCACTACCAATCCTTCTGTTATGCCACATCTCGCAGCTTAGATTCCTTCGCTCTTTCTTTTACTCTCCACGTTTCTGCCTCTTTCACTCTCTCTTCCAACTCTCTCCCCCCTCTCCATTTACTTACACAAATCTCGCAGATACCCCAAGCAGCAGTGCCCGCACTACCAATCCTTCTGTTATGCCACATCTCTCAGCTTACAGATTCCTTCGCTCTTTCTTTTACTCTCCACGTTTCTGCCTCTTTCACTCTCTCTTCCAACTCTCTCCCCCCTCTCCATTTACTTACACAAATCTCGCAGAAACCCTAAGCAGCAGTGCCCGCACTACCAATCCTTCTGTTATGCCACATCTCTCAGCTTACAGATCCCTTCGCTCTTTCTTTTCCTCTCCACGTTTCTGCCTCTTTCACTCTCTCTTCGAACTCTCTCCCCCCTCTCCATTTACTTACACAAATCTCGCAGATACCCCAAGCAGCTGTGCCCGCACTACCAATCCTTCTGTTATGCCACATCTCTCAGCTTACAGATTCGCACTTTCTTTTCCTCTCAACGATTCTGCCTCTTTCACTCTCTCTTACAACTCTCTCCCCCCCTCTCCATTTACTTACACAAATCTCGCAGATACCCCAAGCAGCAGTGCCCGCACTACCAATCCTTCTGTTATGCCACATCTCTCAGTTTACAGATTCCTTAGCACTTTCATTTACTCTCCACGTTTCTGCCTCTTTCACTCTCTCTTCCAACTCTCTCCCCCCTCTCCATTTACTTACACAAATCTCGCAGATAGCCCAAGCAGCTGTGCCCGCACTACCAATCCTTCTGTTATGCCACATCTCTCAGCTTACAGATTCGCACTTTCTTTTCCTCTCAACGATTCTGCCTCTTTCACTCTCTCTTACAACTCTCTCCCCCCTCTCCATTTACTTACACAAATCTCGCAGATACCCCAAGCAGCAGTGCCCGCATTACCAATCCTTCGGTTATGCCACATCTCTCAGTTTACAGATTCCTTAGCACTTTCATTTACTCTCCACGTTTCTGCCTCTTTCACTCTCTCTTCCAACTCTCTCCCCCCTCTCCATTTACTTACACAAATCTCGCAGATACCCCAAGCAGCAGTGCCCGCACTACCAATCCTTCTGTTATGCCACATCTCGCAGCTTAGATTCCTTCGCTCTTTCTTTTACTCTCCACGTTTCTGCCTCTTTCACTCTCTCTTCCAACTCTCTCCCCCCTCTCCATTTACTTACACAAATCTCGCAGATACCCCAAGCAGCAGTGCCCGCACTACCAATCCTTCTGTTATGCCACATCTCTCAGCTTACAGATTCCTTCGCTCTTTCTTTTACTCTCCACGTTTCTGCCTCTTTCACTCTCTCTTCCAACTCTCTCCCCCCTCTCCATTTACTTACACAAATCTCGCAGAAACCCTAAGCAGCAGTGCCCGCACTACCAATCCTTCTGTTATGCCACATCTCTCAGCTTACAGATCCCTTCGCTCTTTCTTTTCCTCTCCACGTTTCTGCCTCTTTCACTCTCTCTTCCAACTCTCTCCCCCCTCTCCATTTACTTACACAAATCTCGCAGATACCCCAAGCAGCTGTGCCCGCACTACCAATCCTTCTGTTATGCCACATCTCTCAGCTTACAGATTCGCACTTTCTTTTCCTCTCAACGATTCTGCCTCTTTCACTCTCTCTTACAACTCTCTCCCCCCTCTCCATTTACTTACACAAATCTCGCAGATACCCAAGCAGCAGTGCCCGCACTACCAATCCTTCTGTTATGCCACATCTCTCAGTTTACAGATTCCTTAGCACTTTCATTTACTCTCCACGTTTCTGCCTCTTTCACTCTCTCTTCCAACTCTCTCCCCCCTCTCCATTTACTTACACAAATCTCGCAGAAACCCTAAGCAGCAGTGCCCGCACTACCAATCCTTCTGTTATGCCACATCTCTCAGCTTACAGATCCCTTCGCTCTTTCTTTTCCTCTCCACGTTTCTGCCTCTTTCACTCTCTCTTCCAACTCTCTCCCCCCTCTCCATTTACTTACACAAATCTCGCAGATACCCCAAGCAGCTGTGCCCGCACTACCAATCCTTCTGTTATGCCACATCTCTCAGCTTACAGATTCGCACTTTCTTTTCCTCTCAACGATTCTGCCTCTTTCACTCTCTCTTACAACTCTCTCCCCCCTCTCCATTTACTTACACAAATCTCGCAGATACCCAAGCAGCAGTGCCGGCACTACCAATCCTTCTGTTATGCCACATCTCTCAGCTTACAGATCCCTTCGCTCTTTCTTTTCCTCTCCACGTTTCTGCCTCTTTCACTCTCTCTTCCAACTCTCTCCCCCCTCTCCATTTACTTACACAAATCTCGCAGATACCCCAAGCAGCTGTGCCCGCACTACCAATCCTTCTGTTATGCCACATCTCTCAGCTTACAGATTCGCACTTTCTTTTCCTCTCAACGATTCTGCCTCTTTCACTCTCTCTTACAACTCTCTCCCCCCCTCTCCATTTACTTACACAAATCTCGCAGATACCCCAAGCAGCAGTGCCCGCACTACCAATCCTTCTGTTATGCCACATCTCTCAGTTTACAGATTCCTTAGCACTTTCATTTACTCTCCACGTTTCTGCCTCTTTCACTCTCTCTTCCAACTCTCTCCCCCCTCTCCATTTACTTACACAAATCTCGCAGATAGCCCAAGCAGCTGTGCCCGCACTACCAATCCTTCTGTTATGCCACATCTCTCAGCTTACAGATTCGCACTTTCTTTTCCTCTCAACGATTCTGCCTCTTTCACTCTCTCTTACAACTCTCTCCCCCCTCTCCATTTACTTACACAAATCTCGCAGATACCCCAAGCAGCAGTGCCCGCACTACCAATCCTTCTGTTATGCCACATCTCTCAGTTTACAGATTCCTTAGCACTTTCATTTACTCTCCACGTTTCTGCCTCTTTCACTCTCTCTTCCAACTCTCTCCCCCCTCTCCATTTACTTACACAAATCTCGCAGATACCCCAAGCAGCAGTGCCCGCACTACCAATCCTTCTGTTATGCCACATCTCGCAGCTTAGATTCCTTCGCTCTTTCTTTTACTCTCCACGTTTCTGCCTCTTTCACTCTCTCTTCCAACTCTCTCCCCCCTCTCCATTTACTTACACAAATCTCGCAGATACCCCAAGCAGCAGTGCCCGCACTACCAATCCTTCTGTTATGCCACATCTCTCAGCTTACAGATTCCTTCGCTCTTTCTTTTACTCTCCACGTTTCTGCCTCTTTCACTCTCTCTTCCAACTCTCTCCCCCCTCTCCATTTACTTACACAAATCTCGCAGAAACCCTAAGCAGCAGTGCCCGCACTACCAATCCTTCTGTTATGCCACATCTCTCAGCTTACAGATCCCTTCGCTCTTTCTTTTCCTCTCCACGTTTCTGCCTCTTTCACTCTCTCTTCCAACTCTCTCCCCCCTCTCCATTTACTTACACAAATCTCGCAGATACCCCAAGCAGCTGTGCCCGCACTACCAATCCTTCTGTTATGCCACATCTCTCAGCTTACAGATTCGCACTTTCTTTTCCTCTCAACGATTCTGCCTCTTTCACTCTCTCTTACAACTCTCTCCCCCCTCTCCATTTACTTACACAAATCTCGCAGATACCCAAGCAGCAGTGCCCGCACTACCAATCCTTCTGTTATGCCACATCTCTCAGTTTACAGATTCCTTAGCACTTTCATTTACTCTCCACGTTTCTGCCTCTTTCACTCTCTCTTCCAACTCTCTCCCCCCTCTCCATTTACTTACACAAATCTCGCAGATACCCCAAGCAGCAGTGCCCGCACTACCAATCCTTCTGTTATGCCACATCTCGCAGCTTAGATTCCTTCGCTCTTTCTTTTACTCTCCACGTTTCTGCCTCTTTCACTCTCTCTTCCAACTCTCTCCCCCCTCTCCATTTACTTACACAAATCTCGCAGATACCCCAAGCAGCTGTGCCCGCACTACCAATCCTTCTGTTATGCCACATCTCTCAGCTTACAGATTCGCACTTTCTTTTCCTCTCAACGATTCTGCCTCTTTCACTCTCTCTTACAACTCTCTCCCCCCCTCTCCATTTACTTACACAAATCTCGCAGATACCCCAAGCAGCAGTGCCCGCACTACCAATCCTTCTGTTATGCCACATCTCTCAGTTTACAGATTCCTTAGCACTTTCATTTACTCTCCACGTTTCTGCCTCTTTCACTCTCTCTTCCAACTCTCTCCCCCCTCTCCATTTACTTACACAAATCTCGCAGATACCCCAAGCAGCAGTGCCCGCACTACCAATCCTTCTGTTATGCCACATCTCTCAGCTTACATATTCCTTCGCTCTTTCTTTTACTCTCCACGTTTCTGCCTCTTTCACTCTCTCTTCCAACTCTCTCCCCCTCTCCATTTACTTACACAAATCTCGCAGAAACACTAAGCAGCAGTGCCCGCACTACCAATCCTTCTGTTATGCCACATCTCTCAGCTTACATATTCCTTCGCTCTTTCTTTTACTCTCCACGTTTCTGCCTCTTTCACTCTCTCTTCCAACTCTCTCCCTCCTCTCCATTTACTTACACAAATCTCGCAGATACCCCAAGCAGCAGTGCCCGCACTACCAATCCTTCTGTTATGCCACATCTCTCAGATTACAGATTCCTTCGCTCTTTCTTTTACTCTCCACGTTTCTGCCTCTTTCACTCTCTCTTCCAAGTCTCTCCCCCCTCTCCATTTACTTACACAAATCTCGCAGATACCCCAAGCAGCAGTGCCCGCACTACCAATCCTTCTGTTATGCCACATCTCTCAGCTTACAGATTCGCACTTTCTTTTCCTCTCAACGATTCTGCCTCTTTCACTCTCTCTTACAACTCTCTCCCCCCTCTCCATTTACTTACACAAATCTCGCAGATACCCCAAGCAGCAGTGCCCGCACTACCAAGCCTTCTGTTATGCCACATCTCTCAGCTTACATATTCCTTCGCTCTTTCTTTTACTCTCCACGTTTCTGCCTCTTTCACTCTCTCTTCCAACTCTCTCCCCCCTCTCCATTTACTTACACAAATCTCGCAGAAACCCTAAGCAGCAGTGCCCGCACTACCAATCCTTCTGTTATGCCACATCTCTCAGCTTACATATTCCTTCACTCTTTCTTTTACTCTCCACGTTTCTGCCTATTTCACTCTCTCTTCCAACTCTCTCCCCCCTCTCCATTTACTTACACAAATCTCGCAGATACCCCAAGCAGCTGTGCCCGCACTACCAATCCTTCTGTTATGCCACATCTCTCAGCTTACAGATTCGCACTTTCTTTTCTTCTCAACGATTCTGCCTCTTTCACTCTCTCTTACAACTCTCTCCCCCCTCTCCATTTACTTACACAAATCTCGCAGATACCCCAAGCAGCAGTGCCCGCACTAACAATCCTTCTGTTATGCCACATCTCTCAGTTTACAGATTCCTTCGCACTTTCATTTACTCTCCACGTTTCTGCCTCTTTCACTCTCTCTTCCAACTCTCTCCCTCCATCTCCATTTACTTACACAAATCTTGGTGAGGCACAGGCAGCAACACTCCAAGCTTCCCTCACACACAGAGCAGGTACAGCACAGGCAGCAACAGTGCAAGCTTCCATCACACACGGAGCAGGTACAGCACAGGCAACAGCAATGCAAGCTTCCCTCAAACACGGAGCAGGTACAGCACAGGCAGCAACAGTGCAAGCTTCCCTCACACACAGAGCAGGTACAGCACAGGCAGCAACAGTGCAAGCTTCCCTCACACACAGAGCAGGTACAGCACAGGCAGCAACAGTGCAAGCTTCCATCACACACGGAGCAGGTACAGCACAGGCAACAGCAATGCAAGCTTCACTCAAACACGGAGCAGGTACAGCACAGGCAACAGCAGTGCAAGCTTCCCTTACACATGGAACAGGTACAGCACCGACAGCAGCAGTGCAAGCTTCCCTCACACACGGAGCAGGTACAGCACAGGCAGCAGCAGTGCAAGCTTCCCTCACACATAGATCAGGTACAGCACAGGCGGCAGCAGTGCAAGCTTCCCTCACACACAGAGCAGGCACAGCACAGGCAGCTACAGTGCAAGCTTCCCTCACACACGGAGCAGGTACAGCACAGGCAGCAACAGTGCAAGCTTCCCTCACACACAGAGCAGGTACAGCACAGGCAGCAACAGTGCAAGCTTCCCTCACACACAGAGCAGGTACAGCACAGGCAGCAACAGTGCAAGCTTCCATCACACACGGAGCAGGTACAGCACAGGCAACAGCAATGCAAGCTTCACTCAAACACGGAGCAGGTACAGCACAGGCAACAGCAGTGCAAGCTTCCCTTACACATGGAACAGGTACAGCACCGACAGCAGCAGTGCAAGCTTCCCTCACACACGGAGCAGGTACAGCACAGGCGGCAGCAGTGCAAGCTTCCCTCACACATACATCAGGTACAGCACAGGCGGCAGCAGTGCAAGCTTCCCTTACACATGGAACAGGTACAGCACCGACAGCAGCAGTGCAAGCTTCCCTCACACACCGTCACACACCCTCAGCTTCACACACCCTCACTCACCCTCACACACACACACACACACACACACACACACACACACACATACAACAACAAAAGGAAGAATAGAAATAAACTATCCTAATCCACACTCTAACTCCAAGATAGAAATCCTGAGTCCTAATTCACCCTAATAAACTAACAGCCTAATTCACCCTACAAATACACCCTCAAGATACGCAACAGAAAGACATCCTAGAAAATAACAACCAAAGTAAAAATACGCGCAATGATGTTTATCAAGCTTCAGGTCACCAAACCAACAATTATTAGGACAACATAACACCAACAAAAGAACGAAGAAATATCGGTCAGGATGCGAGGACGAGGATGTACAAACACAAAAGTAAAACAGCCTATTTTTAACTTGGGTAATAAACAAGCACTATTCATCCGGTAAATGGGACGGATTAAACACAATTGTCACGAGTTACACAAAAAGCCGTAGGCATATAACAATAGCAGTTCATCACACGGAATTACATCAAATATAAAAAACATATTACGCAACTTGGATTCAGCGCTAACATCCCTCAGCCGCACTCCTCCCACACCCCCGCTCCGCCCCCTCCCCTGCCTGCCGTGTCGCGTTTCTTCAGTTATCTTAGCCCCACTCCAGGCCCCTGCTGCTTTCACACCCTCATGCCGCTCTCCCCGCTCACCCCCTCCCCTGCCCGCCGTCTCAGTTATCTTAGCCGCACTCCATGCCCCTGCTGCTTTCACACCCTCATGCCGCTCTCCCCGCTCACCCCTCCCCTGCCTGCCGTGTCACATTCATCCCCCCTCCCCTTCTCTGCCTTCCCTCCATTCACCTCTTCCAACTCTCTCCCCCCTCTCCATTTACTTACACAAATCTCGCAGATACCCCAAGCAGCAGTGCCCGCACTACCAATCCTTCTGTTATGCCACATCTCTCAGCTTACATATTCCTTCGCTCTTTCTTTTACTCTCCACTTTTCTGCCTCTTTCACTCTCTCTTCCAACTCTCTCCCCCCTCTCCATTTACTTACACAAATCTCGCAGATACCCCAAGCAGCAGTGCCCGCACTACCAATCCTTCTGTTATGCCACATCTCGCAGCTTACATTCCTTCGCTCTTTCTTTTACTCTCCACGTTTCTGCCTCTTTCACTCTCTCTTCCAACTCTCTCCCCCCTCTCCATTTACTTACACAAATCTCGCAGATACCCCAAGCAGCAGTGCCCGCACTACCAATCCTTCTGTTATGCCACATCTCTCAGCTTACATATTCCTTCGCTCTTTCTTTTACTCTCCACGTTTCTGCCTCTTTCACTCTCTCTTCCAACTCTCTCCCCCCTCTCCATTTACTTACACAAATCTCGCAGAAACACTAAGCAGCAGTGCCCGCACTACCAATCCTTCTGTTATGCCACATCTCTCAGCTTACATATTCCTTCGCTCTTTCTTTTACTCTCCACGTTTCTGCCTCTTTCACTCTCTCTTCCAACTCTCTCCCTCCTCTCCATTTACTTACACAAATCTCGCAGATACCCCAAGCAGCAGTGCCCGCACTACCAATCCTTCTGTTATGCCAGATCTCTCAGCTTACAGATTCCTTCGCTCTTTCTTTTACTCTCCACGTTTCTGCCTCTTTCACTCTCTCTTCCAAGTCTCTCCCCCCTCTCCATTTACTTACACAAATCTCGCAGATACCCCAAGCAGCAGTGCCCGCACTACCAATCCTTCTGTTATGCCACATCTCTCAGCTTACAGATTCGCACTTTCTTTTCCTCTCAACGATTCTGCCTCTTTCACTCTCTCTTCCAACTCTCTCCCCCCTCTCCATTTACTTACACAAATCTCGCAGATACCCCAAGCAGCAGTGCCCGCACTACCAATCCTTCTGTTATGCCACATCTCTCAGCTTACATATTCCTTCGCTCTTTCTTTTACTCTCCACGTTTCTGCCTCTTTCACTCTCTCTTCCAACTCTCTCCCCCCTCTCCATTTACTTACACAAATCTCGCAGAAACCCTAAGCAGCAGTGCCCGCACTACCAATCCTTCTGTTATGCCACATCTCTCAGCTTACATATTCCTTCGCTCTTTCTTTTACTCTCCACGTTTCTGCCTCTTTCACTCTCTCTTCCAACTCTCTCCCTCCTCTCCATTTACTTACACAAATCTCGCAGATACCCCAAGCAGCAGTGCCCGCACTACCAATCCTTCTGTTATGCCACATCTCTCAGCTTACAGATTCCTTCGCTCTTTCTTTTACTCTCCACGTTTCTGCCTCTTTCACTCTCTCTTCCAAGTCTCTCCCCCTCTCCATTTACTTACACAAATCTCGCAGATACCCCAAGCAGCAGTGCCCGCACTACCAATCCTTCTGTTATGCCATATCTCTCAGCTTACAGATTCGCACTTTCTTTTCCTCTCAACGATTCTGCCTCTTTCACTCTCTCTTACAACTCTCTCCCCCCTCTCCATTTACTTACACAAATCTCGCAGATACCCCAAGCAGCAGTGCCCGCACTACCAATCCTTCTGTTATGCCACATCTCTCAGTTTACAGATTCCTTACCACTTTCATTTACTCTCCACGTTTCTGCCTCTTTCACTCTCTCTTCCAACTCTCTCCCCCCTCTCCATTTACTTACAGAAATCTCGCAGATACCCCAAGCAGCAGTGCCCGCACTACCAATCCTTCTGTTATGCCACATCTCGCAGCTTAGATTCCTTCGCTCTTTCTTTTACTCTCCACGTTTCTGCCTCTTTCACTCTCTCTTCCAACTCTCTCCCTCCTCTCCATTTACTTACACAAATCTCGCAGATACCCCAAGCAGCAGTGCCCGCACTACCAATCCTTCTGTTATGCCACATCTCTCAGCTTACAGATTCCTTCGGTCTTTCTTTTACTCTCCACGTTTCTGCCTCTTTCACTCTCTCTTCCAAGTCTCTCCCCCCTCTCCATTTACTTACACAAATCTCGCAGATACCCCAAGCAGCAGTGCCCGCACTACCAATCCTTCTGTTATGCCACATCTCTCAGCTTACAGATTCGCACTTTCTTTTCCTCTCAACGATTCTGCCTCTTTCACTCTCTCTTACAACTCTCTCCCCCCTCTCCATTTACTTACACAAATCTCACAGATACCCCAAGCAGCAGTGCCCGCACTACCAATCCTTCTGTTATGCCACATCTCTCAGTTTACAGATTCCTTACCACTTTCATTTACTCTCCACGTTTCTGCCTCTTTCACTCTCTCTTCCAACTCTCTCCCCCCTCTCCATTTACTTACACAAATCTCGCAGATACCCCAAGCAGCAGTGCCCGCAGTACCAATCCTTCTGTTATGCCACATCTCGCAGCTTAGATTCCTTCGCTCTTTCTTTTACTCTCCACGTTTCTGCCTCTTTCACTCTCTCTTCCAACTCTCTCCCCCCTCTCCATTTACTTACACAAATCTCGCAGATACCCCAAGCAGCAGTGCCCGCACTACCAATCCTTCTGTTATGCCACATCTTTCAGCTTACATATTCCTTCGCTCTTTCTTTTACTCTCCACATTTCTGCCTCTTTCACGCTCTCTTCCAACTCTCTCCCCCTCTCCATTTACTTACACAAATCTCGCAGAAACCCTAAGCAGCAGTGCCCGCACTACCAATCCTTCTGTTATGCCACATCTCTCAGCTTACATATTCCTTCGCTCTTTCTTTTAACAACTATCCCGATTACACATTTCCCTCCCCTGTCGTGAGACCTAAAATCCTGCCCATTTTTATATACACTATCTTGAACCCCCCCCTCCACCGCCACCCACTGTCCCTAAAACTACCTCGACTCTGATGGCGCGAGATTACCAGTTTAGGATATTTCTAAGCACCATACTCACCTGGGCCCATAATCTTACACACCTTTAACATGGTAATCTATTTCTCCTGCCTATCAGGATTTTAATTATCTTATTATGATATGTACCTGTACAGCATAACTTACCAAAATCTATGCCACTTTTTATTCCTCTAATGGCGCCCGCAGAGGACAGCTGAAGCCCCCTGACAGACAGTGCAAACATTTCAAAAGCATCATCACAACAAATCACACTCACACCCAATGACACCCTCACCCCTCAGCCTCACACACCCTCACTCATCATCACCCTACCTAACACCCTCACACCCTCAATCACACTCAGATCATCACACACCATCACTCACTCACCAACACACCCTCAACCACAACTTCAACTCCATCTCACTCACAGACCCTCACTCACCCTCACACACCATCACTCAACATCACCACCTCACCCTCACACCCCCTCACACACCCTCACACACCCTCACACACCCTCAACCCTCAGAAACACTCACCCTCAACATTCAAACTCGCACACACTCACTCACCTTCACACCCTCACAACAATCACTCTCAGCCTCACTCACCAACACCTATCATGACACACTCTCACATCCCCTTACCCTCACCCCCTCATCCTCACACACACTCACACCCTCACTCATACTAAAACGGTCACACTCAATCACCCTCACACACCATCACACACCCTCACACCCCCGGACCATCACATCCACTAACGCTCACACCTTCCAAGTCCACCTTCAAACTACACCCTATAACTACAATACCACCCTACAACTCTACCCTCCAAATATAACTCCACCCTCCAACTACACACATAAATAGCGTTAGGCAACATTTATTTTAATAAATACAAATCGGATAACACACTTGGAGCTATTCAAAACTTAAAACAATGCAACGCAAGGACAGTGCATCAATTAGTACACATAAATGCTGAAAGAGATTGTAAAATAAAACCATTTTTTAACATATAACATAAATGCACAAAAAATAGGGAAACATCTGAATACACAGCAAATACAACACGTTAAAAGTGGACAAAGCCATCAAAAGGACACCAATTCACAACATAAAGCACTTACTAAAGTAAGGGAAAATAAACCATTAAACCATGCCGGAGTAATTCAAAAACACAAACAAAGTGCGTAATCACAAAAGCACGAGCCTTCACAGCCTAATTGCAATTCAGCAAAAAATACAATAAAGTATTCCACTCTAAGTAAGCAAAGGAATGTAAAAAATTCATTAAGGTATGCGAAACAATAAGGGAAAGAAGATGTCTACAAGCAACAACTTAAGTCCAATAATAAACGGTCTAATACAAAGACAAATGAATATAACAAATACACGTTTAAAAAATCATCAGTCACAAGATGGATGAACTTCCACATTGTTAGTACATCTGGTTATAGACAGTGACCATAAACATGCAAAGGTACACGGAACAAAGCTTACTTAACAAGGACCAGAACATTTATAACTGGCTTCTCACTAAAACTTTCAGGAAAACATCCCATCAGTAAGGATTAAAATTGACTTTTACGCAACTAGAACACAATATTTACATCCCTCAAATTAAAAATATCACGAACATTATTACATACAATTACAAAATAGCAGTTTGTAAAAAGTTTAAATTGTACACATTAAATAACAGTACTTCTTATTTATACATAAATATACTCGAAACGAAATAGCCCTTCTAAGTGCTAAAATCATTTCATGTACGTAAAATAACGAACAGCAGCTACAAAATAATTAAATTAGAGTTGTCGCTAACATATACATTATATATCAACAAGAAAAACACTTAATTAAATTTAATTTACATAAATAAATGACAATAATTACAATCGCTAACAAAAAATTTTTATATTTATATAAACACACTCCTAATAATTAATTACTTTGTACATACTATGGATACTACATTTAATTAGATAACAAAACACTTACAAATAATATCTTACCTGTCAAACGACGCAGCAACACCACACGAACAAGCACACGCCTTCCGCGCCCGAAGTTTCTCGATCTTCTGGGCATTTCCACCGTTGACGTAAGCAAATCGGAACGCTACGTCAAAAACGTAGCGCTCCGATTGGCTAAAAATAAACGTCAATCAAAAACAATATTTAACAATACAAAAAAAAACTAGAACGCAAACGTAGGTAGCGTCAAGGACACGCATTGCGTCCTCCATTTTACAATTATTCACTTACATACGGGAGTCAACAGACACAAAACACACACATAACACAACACATATTACAAAACACACACATTTACATTACATACAAAATAAGACAAGGCACTCACTCTCACTCACCCTCACTCACCCTCAACCCCTCACCTTCACTCACACTCAACCCCTCACCCTCAATCACCCTTACTCTCACTCACCCTCAACCCCTCACCCTCACTGACCCTCAACACCTCACCCTCACTCACCCTCAACCCCTCACCCTCACTCACCCTCCCTCAACCCTTCACCCTCACTCACCCTCACCCTCAACCCCTCACCCTCACTCACCCTCACTCTCCCTCACTCACCCTCACTCACCCTCACTCACCCTCAACCCCTCACCCTCACTCACCCTCACTCACCCTCAACCCCTCACCCTCAACCCCTCACCCTCACTCACCCTCACCCTCACTCACCCTCACCCTCACTCACCCTCAACCCCTCACCCTCAACCCCTCACCCTCACTCACCCTCACTCACCCTCACTCACACTCACCCTCACTCACCCTCACTCACCCTCAACCCCTCACTCACCCTCACTCACCCTCACCCACCCTCACTCACCCTCACCCTCACTCACCCTCACTCACCCTCACCCTCACTCACCCTCACTCTCCCTCACTCACCCTCACTCACCCTCACCCTCACTCACCCTCAACCCCTCACCCTCATGCACCCTCACTCACCCTCACCCTCACTCAACCCTCACCCTCACTCACCCTCAATCCCTCACCCTCAACCCCTCACCCTCAACCCCTCACTCACCCTCACTCTTACTCACCCTCACTCACCCTCAACCCCTCACCCTCACCCACCCTCACCCACCCTCAACCTCACCCTCACTCACCCTCAACCCCTCACCCTCACCCTCACTCACCCTCAACCCCTCACCCTCACTCACCCTCAACCCCTCACCCTCACTCACCCTCACTCACCCTCACTCACCCTCAACCCCTCACCCTCACTCACCCTCACTCACCCTCAACCACCCCTCACCCTCACCCTCACTCACCCTCAACCCCTCACCCTCACTCACCCTCAACCCCTCACCCTCACCCTCACTCACCCTCAACCCCTCACCCTCAACACCTCACTCACCCTCACTCTCACTCACACTCAGTCACCCTCACTCACCCTCAACCCTCACCCTCACCCTCACTCACCCTCAATCACCCTCACCCTCACTCACCCTCAACCCCTCACCCTCACCCTCACTCACCCTCAATCACCCTCACCCTCACTCACCCTCACCCTCACTCACCCTCAACCCCTCACCCTCATCACCCTCACCCTCACTCACCCTCAACCCCTCACCCTCACTCACACTCACTCACCCTCACTCACCCTCACCCTCACTCACCCTCACTCACCCTCACTCACCCTCACTCACCCTCACTCACCCTCACCCTCACTCACCCTCAACGCCTCACCCTCACTCACCCTCAACCCCTCACCCTCACTCACCCTCAACCCCTCACCCTCACCCTCACTCACCCTCAACCCTTCACCCTCAACCCCTCACTCACCCTCACTCTCACTCACCCTCACTCACCCTCAACCCCTCAGCCTCACCCTCACTCACCCTCACCCTCACTCACCCTCAACCCCTCACCCTCACTCACCCTCACCCTCACTCACCCTCAACCACTCACACTCACTCACCCTCACCCTCACTCACCCTCAACTCCTCACCCTCACTCACCCTCAACACCTCACCCTCACTCACCCTCAACCCCTCACCCTCACCCTCACTCACCCTCAACCCCTCACCCTCAACACCTCACTCACCCTCACTCTCACTCACACTCAGTCACCCTCACTCACCCTCAACCCCTCACCCTCACCCACCCTCACTCACCCTCACCCTCACTCACCCTCACTCACCCTCAACACCTCACCCTCAATCACCCTCACCCTCACTCACCCTCAACTCCTCACCCTCACCCTCACTCACCCTCACCTTCACCCTTTCACCCTCACTCACCCTCAACCCCTCACACACCCTCAACCCCTCACCCTCACTCACCCTCAACCCCTCACCCTCACTCACCCTCACTCACACTCACTCACCCTCACTCACCCTCACCCTCACTCACCCTCACTCACCCTCACCCTCACTCACCCTCACTCACCCTCACTCACCCTCACTCACCCTCACCCTCACTCACCCTCAACGCCTCACCCTCACTCACCCTCAACCCCTCACCCTCACTCACCCTCAACCCCTCACCCTCACCCTCACTCACCCTCAACACTTCACCCTCAACCCCTCACTCACCCTCACTCTCACTCACCCTCACTCACCCTCAACCCCTCAGCCTCATCCTCACTCACCCTCACCCTCACCCTCACTTACCCTCAACCCCTCACCCTCACTCACCCTCACCCTCACTCACCCTCAACCCCTTACACTCACTCACCCTCACCCTCACTCACCCTCAACTCCTCACCCTCACTCACCCTCAACACCTCACCCTCACCCTCACTCACCCTCAACCCCTCACCCTCAACCCCTCACCCTCACTCACCCTCACCCTCACTCACCCTCAACCCCTCACCCTCAACACCTCACCCTCAACCCCTCACCCTCACTCACCCTCACAACACATATTGTGTTACAATAGGTGTCACATTTGCGAAAGATAAAACTATCTAGAGATGTAGCATAACGACGAGAGCTGCCATATAAGTAACGTAAATACAAAACATGTTGCATTCAAAATGCTATAGGTGTCACATTTGCGAAAGTTATAACTATTGGCATTGTAAAGGACAAAGCCATCAATTTAGCAATTTTAACAACGAAAAAATAAATAAATTATGTCATTTACAAGACCAATAACTACAAATTTTCTAATGCGAGGCCTATTGCATTCCAACCCCACTCATCCACGCAACGCCACTCACACACGCAACGCCACTCACACACGCAACGCCACTCACACACGCAACGCCACTCACACACGCAACGCCACTCACACACGCTACGCCACTCACACATGCAACGCCACTCACACACGCAACGCCACTCACACACGCAACGCCACTCACACACACCACTCATCCACGCAACGCCACTCATCCACGCAACACCACTCATCCATTTGCAAAACGAAAAATGTCAAACTCTTCTATTGCGAGACCTATTGCATTTTCAATGCTTGTTTAAATGTATGTATGTGGTTGGCATGACTCAATTAATGCCAACTGGCAATTATGTGTAAAGAATAAATCCCAGGCACACAGAATAACCTAATTCCAAAGGCCCTTGACAACGACAACCAGAAACACTATCTGATTCTCTAAACATGCAAACATGTGCTAGCAGTGGGTACTTCAATTCATGTGTTCTTGTTCTTTTCTCAGATCATCCTGCTGTTCCAGCTGGATGCCAGGAGTCAGACCAGGAGGAATATGTGGAATCCCAGGGCAAGGCCCAAAACCAGTGGGATATAGCAGATCGGCTACATCAGAAAAACTTTAAGGTGCTTGTGGTGGCCTTCTGTTGGCTGGTATTTCAGAGGTAGAGACATAAGTGTCATCTCTCAGCACCTTCCAGCGAGTGGCATAAAAAGCAATGGATAATAGAAAGTGCTTCCACAGGCAGCTGAGCCACCCCAATGCAAGAGCAGCCAGCTCCCCTCCCCTTGAACCACAAAGGTCCTTAACCAACAGTTATTGGACAACCATTAGACCATGGCCCATGACCAAAGACAAAAAAGGGTGAGGATGGACAAACTAAAGGACCAATTAATTACTAGAGAGAAGGTGGGTTTGTTCTATTGTAGGTGGTGTGGAAAATTCTTTTGTTCCCCTGTCAAGGCTCCATGAAGTCTAGGCCAGCAAAAGAATATTGTCCGCTTCCTTTGTGTGTGATGAAGGCAAGTCACTTTGAAATGTAATTAGGGTTGGGTACAGCTCCTATTAAATACAGTTCAATATTATATTCTTTCCTTCTATCACCTTTGCACTAAAACTAAGTGCCTCCCCAATAGCAGATGTAAGTGAAGACATGTTTAACAATGATGAAGTAAGACATGAATAAACGATCATTACATGTTCTTCCCACTCTTGTTTGGAAATTGAAGCACGTATGAGTCTCAGGATGATTAAGCCCTTTAGACACTAATTGACAGACCTCTCTGACATCATTTGACTGAAGTGTCTTAACCCTGGTATCCTGTGCCTGGACTCAACTGTTGCTTCTATTATTCCTAAATAGGTAATAGCAAATTATTTAACTTTCCCCAATTGAGAGCATAAGGAATCAAGGAGCATATTAGCAAACCGCGCTTAGAGCAATGTTATTTATCGCCTCCTATCGCTGGATTTTATCGCAGAGATAACGCAGTATTACCAATGTTTATCTCCAAGGCGATAAAAAATCCAGATTTAGCAGCGAATCCCATCTTTAACGTGAGCTCTCCAGTGATAATAATCCTATCGCTAAGGAAAATCTCGCTAATAGGCAGGTGGGGAATTAGCCGTAGAATCCACCTCCCATTGACTATTATGGCTAAGTCAGGTTTTTAGCAGGTGTAAAATCCTGGTGCTAATCATGGTTAGCACGCGTTTTTTTATCGCGTCGCGGGTATTGCTAATAGGCGATAGCTGTGCTAGCTACTGCTTTCAGTTGCTACCAGTTTGGGTACGCCCACTTTGCATGTCATTAGCGATAAATATCGCTGACATGCAAAGTGGGCCTCAAACCGGTTGCTATCGCCTGGAAGCTTGGTAATTGGGTGATAAAGAATCGTCGCTTCATTGACACTTTTTGCCGATAAAGCGGCGATCTGGCCCTTGCTAATATGCCCCCTACACTTTTATTCTTAAATACTTTTGTAGTGCTTGCCGAAGTTTGCTCCAGTTATGTACACAGTCCTTTTCAAATGAAGGGGCATATTATCAAGGAACGGCGTTAAAATTATCGCTGCTTTAGCGGCATGAAACTTCCGCTAAAACGGTGACAATGGGCTTGATAAAATGGTGTTGAGAGTTCCAATAGAAGCCCATGTTAACACCAGAACATCGGCTTCTATTGGAATTCTCAAGGGCATATTATCAAGCCCATTATCGCCGATTTAGCCGCAGTTTCCTGCCGCTAAAGTGACGATAATTTTAATGCCGTTCCTTGTTCTCCTAAGATCGACAAATAATAAATTGGCAAAATCTTTTAACTTGCATTACAATGAGGGTAAAAATGAGGGTAAATCATTGGGTTTAAGCTGCAATATAAATGTTTGTCAGTTTATAGTTCTGTCAAGACTTTCCACTGAGTTAGTATTCATCATTCTTTAGAGCAACCTTCCCTCTAAGTGTCGCAACATTATTGTTTTTAATTATGCTGTATTTTACAAAAATTGAGGAAAACAGCAAAGTGCACCTTATTGGTAAATGGTCATTACCAACCCACTCCAATACTTTAAATAATCTTAGAAAATTGGAATGTTGAACACTTCATTGTAGACAATGGAGTGCTCCGGGCTTTTACTGACTGGTAGAAGCCCGGAGAGCAGCATTCCAATTTTGTTTTCCTTTCACAGCTGCTGCAGTGAGCAAAGGCCTCTTGGAGCCCGAGGGGATTCAAACCCACTCATGCTACAAAAGGCCTTTGTTTTTACTAATTCAAACATTCTTCCCTCCATGGGTGGAATCTTCTAATAGCCTTAGAGCCCTCCTAGTGGGATGTGTCGGCCATTAAAGGTCCAGTTGTATGGCGTTTTAGGATCCGAGCAAAATTTCCCGATTCTGCCCTTATATGGGTACAATTCAAATTGCCCTAATATAGGCATAGAAATCATACCCATATTTAGACATAGCCCATGCAGTCCAAATACAGGCATGGCTACTTCCACCCGTATCAGAAAGCCACAACTAATTCTTGGAAAATCGGCTTAAGCAGTCAGGGACATCCCCTTGCTTGAATATTGATTTGTCCAAGAACTCATGGAGTTTTCAAAGAACTACCATTCCCTTGGGGTTCTTTTCTGACTTTATTATGCCCGACTTTATGTCAAACTAGGCACCTTCAAGGTATAAATATACCTTCACTTGCTCTAGCAAGGACACAGTGGTTCGGAGCAGCTCGACTATCTACTTGCCCGATGCAGCTCGCTACAGCAAGTGCCGAAGGAAGCCGACCCTCCAGCTGACGCACTGATCGAGAAGCTGTCCTTTCTCTCGCTGAGAATCCAGCTCCAATGTTTCCAAGCTCCCCTCGCAAGGTGATGGGAAATCAAGTCCCCAGACAGAGATACCAGACCCCCTTAATTCTAAACTGAGGTATGGAGCTGATTAGACCCTAAAGAGAAATCTTGGATAGATTCTTGGCAAAGAAAAGTAAACCTATGCTACACCACACTTATTTCTTCCCTTGTACTAGACTTAGGTTAGGTACATCAGGGTAGGCGCATTTTAAAAGCACCAGTTGAGTGCTTTTAGCATTCGGTATTTATGTATGTATTGATCTATGGCTTAGAAACCATACAATGCTTTTACAGTATTATTATATAATGCTCTTTACGCTGTACGCGTTATACTTTGCAGCGTGTATTACGATTGTAGCAGTTCACTTTACTTGCATTAGAAAGAAGACTGTTCAATAAATCCTTTTATTGGAAATGCCCGTCTCTCTATTTCTCTGCACCTCGGATGAAACGAAGCATGCACGATTGACTGAGTAAAATATTGATCTATTGTTTCCAGGACTCTGAAGATACGTTTATTCTTGGGGAAACAAAGTTGTCATGTTTATGCGGTTTTCAGAAAAAAATCCCTTCTTGTTTATTCAAGAAAGTTTCTAGTGACCTCCGAGCTAGCTGGCACTCACAATTAAATTTAATAGATTCAATAGAGACCTAGTAGACATAAATCCTACGTCAAATCTATAGGATATATCATTCCAATGCGCAGAGCTTATTGGGAATATAGGAACTACACTACATGGCACCCAAAGTTCGGTAAGGCACTAATTTAACTCTATATACTAAAGTAACTCAGTCGTGCTTTTCACAGGGACCCCTTTTTTCCCTTAAAAATACTCCAATAGACGTCTGGAGTGGGTAAAAGGATAAAATATCCACCATAACTGAGTGGGACAAATATTTGATGTATTAGTTTTTGGTTTGTTCAACATTGAAGGATACAGGGTTCCAAAATATTGTGCACCTTATCTTTGTTTCCTTGAAACTTTCTCTGCAAACTTTCAGTCAACAAAATGTTGGATAGCAAAACCAAGAACGGTAGAGCTACAAGAGGCAATAACGCAACCGGTGGAGCTGCAGGAACTGCAACCTAACCGAGCTTAGACGTTACAGGTTTCCAACAAGACGACCCGGATGCTATTATCATCCTGGAAAACTTAAGGAAAACCATCACTATTAAGCTTATAACAAATGGCCTATCACCAAGAGGTGGTAGGGTAATTTTTGTCATAGAGGCACATGAATATCAGCAGACAGAGGTCTTTTATTCATGGATTTTCTTCCCTGAAGCAAATGCAGTATCACCTGTGTTTCACTTTTACAAGGTAGAGGAACATCCAACGGAATACACTCCTTTCAGGGATGTTGAAATTCCACTAACTTACAAAGAGCATGCGCTCTGGTTTAAATGCGCCCTACAACATCAAAATCACATTACCAGGCTCGGTCCACTAGGTAGAACTGGAGTAACACGACGGGTACTAGCCAGCTATACACCACATCCTGCCATTGAAGGAATGACAGGTGCGGAACTATTATTTCAACTAAAACAACTAATTAAAATACATAGACAATTGGTTCAATATGTCATGCGGACTCTAACAGTCCAACCTACTATAAGGATTCCACAACAAACCCCTCACCAGGGGAACACAAATAAAATCACACCACAGACTATGCAATCAGTCATTGGTAAATTGCCCGCAAAAAGGGAACAAATTCTACTCTGGATAGCTCAAAAAATTACTCAAATCGAGGCAGTATTTCCGGATACTACCCCTCATGAGAAACACAGAATTTTAAGAATCTGTTTACCAATGGGGATCACACCACACCTGGAGGACTGCAACACTTGGGGTACAGTCTTCACTGCAATTTATACATAAACACATGGTGTTTCGTCTATGGCGGTTATATCGGATGTCCTGAAACAGATTCAAAATGAATATGGGGCAGAGCCTGCTTTAAATCTGAGTATAAAATTAGTGAGAGATTTCAAACAGGTCTCAGCTATAAAATTAACTAATATTAAAGGTGAGGCAGCATCCGTGGCGATCCGCCAAAAACTAAGAGAATTTGATGTAACTGAGCAACGATCAGCCACATGCATCAAGCTAAAAACCGGTCGCAAACGTGCAGATTCTCAGAATCTGCCCCTTTGCGACCGGTATTTTTGCACTTGGGAGGCAACATCCCAAATGCAAAAACCGCAATTTAAGGAATCCTAAATTGAGATTCCTTAAATGCAATGCATCAAAGTAAAAAAATTAGCAAAAACTTTGAAAAATGCACTTTTGTGCATTTTTCAGAGTTTCATGTTACGCACACACATGCCCTTAGGGCATGTGTGTGCGCAACATATGAGCATAGATCAATTTCAGGGGGTGCAACAGGGTGTCCTTTTGACACCCTGGCACCCTTGAAATTGCATTCTCAATTTGTGATTCTCTAATTGAGAATCGCAAATTGAGAATGTCTTCCCATTCATTCCTTTGGGCCTCTAGGCCCATAGGAATGAATGGGGAGGTATTCCTTAATTGTGATTCGCAATTTGCGAGTGGCAATTAAGGAATGTTTAGAAATCGCTATTTTTTAAGCGATTTCTACATGCATAGGCTTTTGTGATTTCTTAATTGCGATTCCTTAAATATCACAATTAAGGAATCGCAAAAGCCAACACTGATGCATGTGCCTGCATATGAACTGGCCAAAATCCTATGAAGAACTAGGTAGAGATAGGTTGGGTGGGAAACCAGTTAAACCCCCAACTAACAGAAAGTCCTGAAAAGGTCTTTATTAAAAATACTCTCACTACTCCTAAAAAGAAGTGGGAGAACACTAAACAAACTTCTAAAGAGAAGCGTTCTTTGTCCCGAGGAAGGTCTTCTCAAAAGGAGCCCTCTGAAAAAAGGGGTATAACCTCAGGAACAGGGATAATTAAAAAAACCTGATAGATATCAAGATACTGATACACGTTCCTCTTGTACCTTTCAGACTTCCTCACAGAAATCGGAAAGAAGAGGGCGGTCAGAACACAAGGAAGAACGCATGAAGTCCAAAGACGATCAACACGTTCCAAAAAATAAGAAAACCTAATTAACCAAAAAGAAAGTAGCAGGTCTAAAAATCATAAATGTCGAGGATCTTGAGGACACAACTCAAGAACGGGGAGTAGGCCCACACAATGCTGGACAGCACAGCAGAAGACACCATAGCTCGCAAGATCTTGAAGGATCATCTGGAGACAGTGGACTTGAATGAGTACATCCAAGTTGAAACAGCTGATACCGGAGTTAGTGTACCCCATAAGTTATATGAAGTAACGCTCCAGATGGAGGGGGACATAACTAGGAAAATAAGAGCACTCCTTTGGGAGAACCTCTCTAAGGGTTATGACATTCTTCTTGCTGAAAAAGACTGGCCACCAAAATTTGTCAGGGAGTGCCCACATGGCGAAGACATCATTATGCCAGCCTTCTCCAATCACATTCCACTTCACTTAACATACACCTATGCCAGAAAATGGGCTGTAGCCCAGGCTCCAGCATTATATAAAAATCATCTAGGATGGGATGAGGATTCCCCTCACCATAAAATCCAGTTAAAAACTCAACCAACTGCACAGAGGCAGTATCCAGTAAAGCAAGAAGCTAAAAAACAGGTCAGGTAGATATTAGATCAACTTGAATACCAAGGGGTGATTGAAAGATGCACCTCGTCAATGAACAATCCTTTGTTTCCTGTCTCCAAACCAGACAATACATTTCGTCTAGTTTTGGACTACAGACATCTAAACTCTTGCTGCAAAACCTTTGCATTACAAAATGCACACAGTGCAGCACTAACAAATAACATTGTGCGTAAAAAATACAAAACCACATTAGATATTTCTAACGGTTTCTTCTGTCAAAGCTTTGCACCTGAAAGCAGGTACATGACCGCTTTCTCCATTATGGGGACAAAGCACCACTTCCGTCGTCTCCCCCAGGGATTCAAGAATAGTCCTGGGTTATTTTCAGCTAGAGTAACAGAGTTACTACAAATGTATGTTGATGAGGCATTATCTTATGTCGATGACATCTATCTAACAGACGATGACTTGGACAGGCACTTGAATAGAATGAATACCATTTCACTTGGATTAGCCTCTGAAGGGTATAAATTCAACTATAAGAAATCAAGAAATGCCCACCTCAACGTCCTTTTTCTAGGATGCGAGTTACCAAGTGAAGGCAAAAGCCTGGCAGCAAACTTTTTAGAAAAGTGTGCACTGCTCCAACCTCTAAAAACGCTGCAAAACTTACGTTCAATTCGGGGTTTCCTAAATTTCTGAAGAACTTACATTCTAAATTACACAGAAAGGGTTAAACCTCTCTACGAATTAATCAAACCTTATTTTAAAATAGTAAATTGGACTCAAAAACAAACAGAAATTTTGTGTTCAGTGCAAACAGACATGTTAGCAACAACACATTTACAGACACGCTTAACGTACGCAACCTTGTAATTAGAATCATCCCAGGAAGATGCGAATTTACGTACTTACTCTTTAATGAAGGTGAAAAAGTACCAATTGCTTATAAATCACACTTGTGCACACAAGCTGAAATGAAATTCACCTCTACAGAAAAAATTCTGACAGTGGTTCAAACTGCAGTAGCAAAAGAGAGAGCCCTCGCACAGGGTAAGCGCATAATGGTCGTTACTCCTGTACCTGCCTTAGAGGCAGTGACAAAAGCAAGCATTCCGAATGCAAAGGCTTTACATCCAAGATGGATACAATGGGTTAATTCTCTTGCTGCAACAAACTTTGAATACTTTTTTGACCCTTATTTGAAAGCTCAAGAATTTCTACAATACGAACAAGAATGTTCTCTGCCCATTCCTATTTTAGGCTCTACGGTTGGAATAGAGCTCGTTTGTCTCTTGATACCGAGTGCATGACTACGATGCCTCGATGTTAATGCTGCTCTTTTAAATATCACTTTTAAATATAACTCTTGCTTCATGATTACTCTGTGGCTTTGTTCCTGCTGTGCTTTTTAAAAACTGTGTGATTCTGCGCTTTTGCACAATTCCTCGTGTCTCTCACCTGTTTGACGCTATCCCTGCCAGCGCCCCGGTCCACCACGGGTTTTCCCGATTGTTGTGGAGGGCGCGGGCAAACAGTTGCTGTCCTTGCCCTCATTGGCCTGTAAAAAAGGGGGTTTAGCTTGGCTTTAGAGGGTCACGTGGGCCGCGACACTCCGGCCCAATCCTATTTTAGGCTTTATGGCTTTCTCCGCGCTTAGCGGACGCGCGCAGCGGGCGTGCGCCGAAGTAAGAACTCTCTATTCCTTTCATACTTTAATGTCCCTTAAACCGCCTAGGAAGTCCTGCCACCACACGTTCTCCCCTGATGCCCTTCCTCATTTACACTGCTGTACAAGTTATCCTGGCCACCGCAGGAAATCGATTATCAGGAGGGTACCTTTGGATACTGGGGTGTCTAAGTCCTCTCCCCTGGATAACGAATTAGGCTTTCTTATTAATGCGAGATCCCTGATTAAAACTAATATCGCTTTCAGGGATTTCGTATCACTGAGGAAACCATCCTGGGTGTTTATTACCGAAACTTGGATATCGGAATCCTCCGGCCCTGACCTTGTACAGGCAATTCCTGCAGGCTATGCCCTGACCAGGATGGACAGAACCAACAAAGAGGAGGTGGGCTGGGAATACTGCACAAAGGCTCCTCTACATGCCGAATTGAGCATCTTTCTACTCCTTTAGACTCTTTTGAGGCCATGTATTTCTCTATTAATTCCACTCCTACAGTATCGGCTATCCTACTTTACAGGCCTCCAGGCCCTAGAACCTCTTTTAGTCAAGACCTGTTGAGGTTATTAGAACCTTTGATTGACAGACCGCCCCCTCCCACTCGGATCCCAAGAAATGGGAACTCAGAAGAAACTTCAGGGATTTTAACAATGAAGCACTTGCTCCATTTATGAACAGACTCAGCCCCCTCTTAAAGAAGGATACCAACTCCGCGGCAGGGGTTCTCTTCAACGCCATCACTGAGGCTGTAGACACTCTAGCCCTTGCTAAGCAGCACTACTCTGCTAGAAAGAGTCCTTCCGCCCCTTGTTTCTCTGACAGACTCAGATTGCTGAGGCAGGGCTGTAGAAAGCAGGAGAGGCTCTGGCGCGCCCTTTTGGACTCCATCGAAAAGAAACAACAACATAAATACCTCTTAAAAAAATATAAATTAGCAATTGTTGGGAAAAAAGGCCTACTTTGTTAATTTGACCGCCTCTCTGGAATCCTCTAGAGATCTTTTTAAGGTCATTAACTCCCGTTCTGCTCCCCAGACTGTGGATTACATAGTGGAAACTCAGGAGCTTTGTAACAAAATCTCACTACTTTTTTCACTCTAAAATTGCCGATATTCACAGTTCTTTGGTACTCCTTAATCGAGAGCTAGACCCCTCCCCCTCCCCCCCCGGCTGTAGCAGGGCTTCAGGTCGCCGAATTCGGACCTAGCTTTCTCACCTTTCCTCTTCTCACCCTGGATGAGACCAACCGCCTCCTTGATAACATCAAATCTTGTTCCCCTCTGGACCCTTGTCCGCTCAAAATCCTGAAGACCTGTAGGGAGGTGGTCATGCCCCCCTTTCTAGAGGTGATGAACCTTGCAATTACCGAGGGGGTTTTCCCCCCTCTTGGAAATTGGCGGTCGTCAAACCTCTCTTGTAGAAAGCCTCCTTGGACCCCGGGGTCCTGAAACATTTTAGACCTATTTCCTTGTTACCAGCTCCCGCCAAAATATTGGAAGTCCATCTCAATCACCATCTCACCTCTTTTTTGGAAGATTTGAATTTGCTTTGAATTTGCTGGACATCTCGCAACATGGCTTTCGAAGAGCCCACAGTACTGAATCTGCTCTTACTGTGGTGAATAATAACATCCGTTTGAAGGTCGACAAGGGCCATATTACTCTCCTGGTCTTAGGCGACCTTACGGCAGCCTTCGACACTCTGTCTCCCTTGGTCCTGGTCTCCAGGCTCAGGGAGAAAGGTGTTGGAGGCCCAGCCCTCAGTCTCCTAGCCTCCTTTCTCCATCAAAGGGAGCAGAGAGTGAAGTTGGGTTACTTCCTTTCCCCCTCCAAACCAGTGCAGTGTGGGGTCCCCCAGGGATCTTCCTTAAGTCCCACCCTTTTTAATATCTACGTGAACCCACTTGCTAGGGTAGTGAGATCTTATGGGTTTGAGGTGTTGTCGTATGCCGACGACACACAAATCATGGTCTCTCTCACACAGTCTGTTAATGACTCTGCCCTCAAATTTAGAACTTGTATGGAGGCAGTTTCCCGTTAGATGATCCAGAACTTCTTAAAACTCAACGGAGAGAAGACGGAGGTCCTGATCTTCGGGGGTGGCCATGACGTTTGGTCAAAAGATTGGTGGCCGGACTCCCTTGGTGACTGCCCTCTCCCTTCCCTTTCTGCCAGGAACCTGGGGGTCCTGATTGATACCTCTCTCTCCTTTGACCGGTAGGTCAGTAGGACTGCGTCCACCTGTTGTGGTATCATCAGGTTCCTCAGAAAGATTGCATCTTATCTTTCTCCTGATGCTAGGAAGCAGGCCAAAATGGCTCTTGTTTCCTCAAGACTGGACTATTGTAACGCACTGTATGTGGGCATGAACAAGAGCCTTGTTTATCGCCTACAGATGGTTCAGAACGTCGCAGCCAGGATAGTTCTCAATCTCCCTAGGCTTTCCTCGGCTTCCTTGGCCAGGAAAAACCTTAACTGGCTGCCCGTCCAGTCCAGGATCTCCTTTAAGCTTCTTTGCCTTGCCCACGGGGCCATTTATGGCTCTGGATCAGAGGGCATTAGGTCTCTCCTATTTCCCTACCTCCCCAGTAGAGCCCTTCGGTCTTCTACCAAAAATCTCATCTTAGTCCCTAGATGTGCAAAAGCAAGATAGGGAGGTAAAGCCTTTTCGACCTTAGTACCTAAGCTCTGGAATTCCCTCTCCCCCGAACTGGTGGGACAACCCTCTTTGGAGCGTTTCGGCAAAGAATTGAAAACTGGCTCTTTCGAGAGGCCTATTCGTAGTCTTGGACCCGGTGATTTTGAGACCCGTTATTTTGAGATTTACTTTTTGTCTGGCGCCTTGATGCCCTTGGGCCAAATTGTGCGGTAAGAGTCTCCACTCACTCACTCACTCACTGAGATTCTGCCTCTAGAACAGTACGAATGTATAATTTATACAGACGGATCAGCACAGCCCGAAATTGGGGGTAAACAAGCTTATAGTGCTGCATGCACGATCGTTAAAGGTCGCTGGTGCGATGGTAAATTTAGACCTATGGTCACAAAAACGCAATCTCTCGGAGATTGTACAGCTCAGCGAGCTGAACTACAAGCATTTAAGATGGCTATTGAAAATACTAATCGCGAATTCCCCACACTCATAGTGTGCAATTCGTATTACTGCATTCAGAATTGCAGAATTGGATTCAAAACGATTTTAAAGACGCAAAAGGTGGCACAATCAAGCATAAGTTGCTTTGGGAACAACTAGTTCAATTACAGAAAGAACTACAAAAGACTCACGTGATCCATACACTGAGTCATCAGCGTGATTACGTTCACATTGAAGGGAATTCATTGACTGCTGAAGCCGCGAAGGCAGCTGTACAAATGGCTTCCGTAGCTGCAATCACTTGTTCGAAATAAAAAATAGATGGCGAAATAATGCTAGCTGTCAATGCCACAAGCAAAGGCAGCAGTGCAGCGTTACCTCTAAAATACCCACTCGAATATTCATACATAATTGATGCCAACTCTGTTCCTTTTGCTCGAATCCCAGGATTGGGGGATAGGATAATTCAAAACAGGAGACGTACTGTAGCTTTGATACACGAAGCACATTTGGGAGAGGGTCTGATACATCAAGGGATCTCTAAATCCATACTAGAATTAAAAGAGACATACTGGTGGCCAAGGTGAATGCTCACATTCATGAATTTGCAATGAATTGCCATGACTGCAACAAAGATCGCAGCAAAGAACGCCGCCAGATATCTGACTACAATGTAGCCAGCCCAGTACAGACACCGTTGTTAGACAGCATTAGACTATCTACACGCAGACGTCCCTATGGACAAATGCGGTCTCACATTTATTAGGACAGATTAATTTGGATGTGGCCTCAGCGCTCGGCTGACGCCTGAACTGTTATAAAAGATTTGCGATTCTTTATCGGCACATACGCAGTCGGCACGGGACATTCTGACCAGGGTCCTGCGTTTAGCTCCAAAGCTTACAAGAAGGCCATGGCCAATATGGGCGTTGCATTGCAGTATTCTAGTCCATTCTATCCTGAGGGAAATTGTGCAGTGGAGAGAAAAAACAGGGCCATAAAGCAATCTATAACAGCTAGGGTATTAAGCTCGGGTAACGGGTGGGTCAATCATTTATTAAGTGTCAAACGTAGTCTAAATAATCTGCCAAGAAATTCTTTGGGTGGAATCACTCCATATGAAATCCTTTTTGCTACTAGAATGATTGTACAGGACCTTGATCGTCACGCTTCAGTGGTAGAACAAACCTTTTACTATCAAAGGCCATTTGTCTGTTTTTCAGGACTTGAATGAAACAAGGAAAAGTCAAAGCAACACATTACAGAAGCCAACGACCACTGAAGGGGAACCACCCGTCCCAGCAAGGTTTGTCTGAAATCCAAAGATTGGGGATCTAGTCAGAGAAGAGATCGCGGATAAGAAGGAATTTGGGCCTTCTTACAGACAACCAGTACCTGTGCTAGCAATCCACGGATCAAGAACAGTGTTACTGCCGCCCCCGGCTGGAAGAAAGGAGAACAGGTTTGTATCTATCGACCTGGTAAAACGACATCATGAGGCCAATAATAAGTAGTAGTCCCAGTGGACTCCAAAGATGTAGCAGATGACCAAATCTTGCTACTATCCAAGAGGTTCAAACTGAGAGACTCATCACCTTTGAGGAATCTGCAGTGCAAAAAGAAGGACCAAGCAAAAAAGCCATAGAACTTGTGCCTCTTGAGACCCAAATACCAGTTCGTCAAGAAACTCCTGTCTACAATGATGTAGCATCTGACTATACTAATAATGCAAAGGATCCGGTAGCTCCAGTGATTTCAAGTAATCCTGATGCAATACCTACAATTGACAGAAATGCATCGTTTTCCGAGGATCCAAGTGAGCCTGAAACGACGCCAACAAATAAAACTTTTAAAGAACAAGTAACAGAACTTTTTCAGCAACTTGAAAAAACTTATCTGGTTCCACCATGGGTTGAACTTTGGATTGTGCTAGGCGTACTTTTTCTCCTACTTTGGCTAATTCTTGTATTAAGTTTGGGAATGCTGATAAATGGAAGATATAGTAAAATGGACACAGCAAGTAAGAACATCAACTTACTCCTCAAGCCACACAAATCATCTCATCGTGAACAAAGAGACTTGACATCAGTGGACATCACAGCCGTTCCTATACCTGGTGGTATAGCATGGGACAGAACTGATTATGACATCTTTGGCCCTGCAGAGCTGTTGAAGATTCCACATCAATTCAAGGTTTCCTTGAGTGACTTTGTTTCACCCAGCACATTTTCTGATGATTAGGACTTTGAGACTGTTAATAATATGATGTCAGACTTAGAGATGTCTGCAAAATCACTATGGTCATCATTATTTGCACAAATCTGCAAACCCTAGAAATGTTTATACTTTCAATCAATGGGAACACTGTCCAACGCCATCAAAAGGGAGCTCAAAAACATTCTATGAAAAGTTTCCATACTTCTCAGGTTTTTATGTCTCAAATCCAGGAACATTTTACTTTAAAAATGTTAATAAGACAGGAATGAAAATTATGTTGACTAATACTAAGCAAATTTATTCTGCAGCCATTTATGCCCAGCTGTCCTCATTAGGTTTTGACTTTTGGAGTGACAACATTGAAACAAAAACTGCCTGGGGCACAAAAGACTGGCAGGTGCAGGGAATAGAAGCTTTATTTCAAGGCTGCATTATCCCTGAATGACACTGTGCAACAGACATCCACTGTGCACTGACACCTATACTTCAGAAGGAGGGGTCGACGTAAAAACAATTTTAATTAAAAACAGAACTGATTCTGATTGGAAGAAATGGTTAATCTGGCACACAGACACAAATAACTGTCAAGATAGATTCCTGAATAAAGCACAAGGGTTTACATTCACTAGGCCAGATCCAAGATATGTTCAGAGACAACTTTCCAGGGATAGAAACAACATACAGTGTAGAAAAACTGTGCCTTGACTGGCTATAAAAATCCACACTAACAGAGGTAAAACAACACTTATCTTTACTTAAAGATGGCGATGATTTAAGGGACTTCTTACAAGGTCCTGCGAAACGGAGTCATAAACGTTTTATATACGCTGGTATATATGCCATTTATAATGAAGCTTGGAAAGCTACACAAGGAGAGACTGCAGAACGAATACGAGAAATTGATCGTATTAATTTAGAGAAAGCTCTCTCTGTAGTTGACAATGGGTCAACTACTCTGTCATCCAGAATTTATTCTTTGGACAGCATAGTATCCTCTGCCATAGACATAATGGTACAGGACTTGCTCGTGCTACAGCATGGACTGTCACAATTGCGTTCTATAATGCTTTTAGGCTGGAAGTTACAAAATCTTCATTCTGGATATATGCCATGGCGTCTAATCAACACCAAGTCATTGTTTTCTGTATTTAACCTTACAGATAAACAAATCACTTTGGCACAAAGAGGAGCAGACTATACGGTGCTGAGGATTGAGAAACAGTAAAGATTACCATTAACTGTTTCAGAAAAGCCTGCAACAGAATGGTTAATACACAAAACGATCACTCTGCCTGTCACAATTTATCATTTTCAATATTGTTTGAAACATATACCAGCTGGTGTGTATGAAAGGTCGGGTAAAGAATACATTAAGTCAACCTGGGAATTACCATATACACACAGATGTTGGAGTGGGGGAAAGGAAGTATTTCGTAGTGGTACAAACTGCAAAAGCGCACTAAGCGGTACACTTTTATGTCAGGGTATTAATTTAAATGGAGCCCGTGACGGTTCTTCGACCAACTTATCCTGCCACCTACAAGGTTCTCCAGCTGCAGTGATAGATCCAATTTTTAGGCAGCTTTCTAACGGAAGCTATATTATGTTGAATGATCACAGCTGCTGTGGCATGTTGCCAGGAATAGCCTATCTAGAAACTGTGTCAGCCAGGGTCACTTGTTGTTTGCAAGTACTGTTTTCTAAAACTAAGACAGAAGGGGAGTTGCCACTATGGCCTTCACGGAACATCTCTTCTATATGAATTGATACTTTAAGCAGAATGAAAGCCATTCTCTTACAAAAAGCTGTGCCACTGACCTCGTCTAAAGAGACGTACGAACTACAAGTTGCAAGGTCCTCTACAGAGATACATGCCCTTTTATCGACAAACTGCCCTGTACATTTCATAGAAATGTTAGGTCGTATCTTAAACATGTCTGATACCAGTGGTATTATACATGTATTTAAGACAGTTTTTTCGGGATGGACTGTTAGCACCTTTTGAAGCAGTCCTTGGCATACTTCCAAACTTCATGCACACTGTGTTCAGCGGCCTGCCTCTCATTTTGGGACTCGTAGCAGGAATACTATTCTTTTTCCTTCTGCTCCAATATGGCAGGTCCGGTCACCAGCGACACTCAGATTACCATAGAGAACACTCTCCTGGCAATGAAGTGTCGTGATCGTATGATACAGATTCTGGGCTTGGCTCGTTTAAGAAATCTAAATACCACGTGTTTTTTATCATTCCAACCAATCTAGCAAGATTGCATCTTACCTGTTCTACGATGCCTGCTATGTGGAGAAGAATGCGTGTTGGACATCTGTCTAACATTCCCATCAGTCCTGCCAATGGATGTTGATGCTTTGCTCGGTTCGATAACGGCCCATGCATTGTGTTGTCGCCAGCGGCTGCGATCCTGATGACGGCATTCATTGAGGTCTCACAGACGCAATCTGCTGACGGTGAGATACGTGGATCGACTGGCACACAGGTACCATCACCATCTCCATTGAACATTTCTAATGCGGCTAACGCTGACCGCGATGCCTCACATTTTTGTGCAATCGGTCTACTTAACAAAGTGGTCCAACTTTTAACCACTGTAGTAGACAACTTCTTTACCAGCTTAGAAGATTTAATGTTTTCTCCAAACAATGAGAGTGACTTTTGAAATTAGCACACAGCGTTCTATGGGACTCTGTACTCGACCTTCACTTTTTAAAACAAAACTTCGAACTTTAGAACTCTATTTTTCTACGATTTAACTTTGTCCAAAATTGAACTTTTTTGGGCACGAAGTAATCTGCTTAAAGTAGAACTATTCACAGAGAACAAGACTTCTTTGAATACTTCCAAGAGACAATATTTGACCTTGTCCACAACCAAAACAATTTATATATTCTGTCATGGAATGGTCTTGATTTTTTGCTTCTGTATTTAAGAGTCATTTCATAAATTTACTTTCATGATTCATTCGGATAGTATTTCCAATATCATACTGTATGCTTTGAATGAAAACATTGCTTTTCGAATGGTACAGCACAAATGATCATTTTTCGTGTACAACCATTTCAAATGCATTTGATGTATTTTGGGTGGGGGTTTTACACATCATGCTTTAGATATGTTTAAACTGCTCAGAATTTAGTAATGTCGAACATAATAAAGTGGAGAGGGTGTTGTATGGCGTTTTAGGATCCGAGCAAAATTTCCCGATTCATGCCCTTATATAGGTACAATTCACATTGCCCTAATATAGGCATAGAAATCATACCCATATTTAGACATAGCCCATGCAGTCCTAATACAGGCATGGCTATTTCCACCCGTACCAGAAAGCCACAACGAATTCTTGGAAAATTGGCTTAAGCAGTCAGGGACATCCTCTTGCTTGAATATTGATTTGTCCAAGAACTCATGGAGTTTTCAAAGAACTACCATTCCCTTGGGGTTGTTTTCTGACGTTATTGTGCCCGACTGTACGGCAAACTAGGCAAACTAGGCACCTTCAAGGTATAAATATGCCTTCACTTGCTGTAGCAAGGACACGGTGGTTCGGAGCAGCTCGACTATCTACTTGGCCGACGCAGATCGCAACAACAAGTGCCGAAGGAAGCCGACCCTCCAACTGATGCACTGATCGTGAAGCTGTCCTTTCTCTCGCTGAGAATCCAGCTCTAGTGTTTCCAAGTTCCCCTCGCTGGGTGTTGGGAAATCGAGTCCTGTGACAGAGATACCAGACCTCCTTCATTCTAAACTAAGGTATGGAGCTGATTAGACCCTAACGAGAAATCTTGGATAGATTATTGGCAAAGAAAAGTAAACCTATGCAACACTACACTTACTTCTTCCCTTGTACTAGACTTAGATGAGGAACATCGGGGTAGGCGTATTTTAGAAGCACCAGTTGAGTACTTTTAGCCTTCAATATATATGTATGTATTTATCTATGGTTTAGAAACCATACAATGCTTTTACAGTATTATTTTATAATGCTCTTTACGCTGTACGCGTTATACTTTGCAGCCTGTATTATGATTGTAGCAGTTCACTTTACTTGCATGAGAAAGAAGACTGTTCATTAAATCCTTTTAACGCCTGTCTCTCTATTTGTCTACACCTCTGATGAAACGAAGCATGCACGATTGACTGAGTAAAATATTTATCTATTGTTTCCAGGACTCTGAAGATACATTTATTCTTGGGGAAACAAAGTTGTCATGTTTATGTGGTTGTCAGAAACTAATCCCTTCTTGCTTATTCAAGAAAGTTTCTAGTGACCTAGTGAATATATTCGATAGAGACCTAGTAGACATAGGTCCTACGTCAAATCTATAGGATACATTATTCCAATGCTCAGAGCCTGTTGGGAATATAGGAACTACACTACAGTCCGCTCCCTCGTTACAGGCCCTCGCCTTCGGCTCAGGCCTTTAACACTGGAGCAGGCCTTTAGTGGCTGGTAGAGCCCCCTAAGTGGGACAGTAAGGCTATAATAGAAACTAAAATAAAAATTAAAAGCCCAGATGCCAATAAATAAATACTCAATCGGGTGGTTAACAGCACGGCTGGTCATTGCTAAAACAGCCATTTAACATTCCCAGCCACAATTGGACAATTCTCAATTGTATCCCCCATCTACACAATTTGTGGGTCTTCTGGACTACTAGCTGCTCCCCCTGAGGCTGCCTGATATGATCTTTCACAGGAAAGCTGTCCCTCACGAACACCTTCCCATTTGCGAGAATTTCCCACCCCCTTTGAGATGTTGGTAACTTCTCAGTGGTTTGCACTTTCAGTTGATGTTACAAAGCCTTTCCACACACCATTGTTACTCCCAACTGGCAGGGAGACACCTCCCTTCTTAAAATGTACAATGTTTTGCAAAAATCTGCCTTAAATACACTGCACAACAGGTTGGATGAAAAGCTTCCTGGTATAAATCAAATCTACGGTAACAAGTTAGGAGAACACATTTACATCATTTATTATAAATCATACTGCAACCTTCATACGTGAGTTTTTTCGGGCTTCAATATTAATGAAATGATGACTCTATTGCATGAAGATAGAATCCTTATTTACACCCATATTTTGATAACTATTCCACAGATGTGCATAGTACATGAAATCTTAAAAACATTTATGCACAAATGAGAATTGGGTGCCTGAAATAAAGAGGTAGACCGTTTTTTCTCTAGATTTTGAAAAGGTCATAGGTGTTTACAATCCTGATACTATCTATACTGCTCTTCTTATCTTATGGATTAGATCACAGTGGAATTTAGGCACATGGGCTAAGATTGATAAAAAAGGTCACCACAGCTAATTATTCTAGCCTCTTGCTAACCCTGGAAGCGTGAAAACTGAAAAAGCAGTCTGACTAGTTGATAAGGGCACGGAGTTTGCAAATTATGGCTTGCAACTTTTACCAGGTGAAAGTATGTAAAGAAACAATTGTGCCGTACTTAAAAAGCTCCTAGAAGAATTGCTGGAAATTTAGTTACATTGTCTTTCACCTATGTTCAGAGTAAATCTTAATTTGCCAATAATATCTTGGGGAATCATGATTAATATGAGTACTCATATGCATAGATTGTTCTGCATCTGCAAATGTAATTCCCCATTCAGAAATAGAGTGAGTGTAGTAACTCACTCAGATATATAGTATAAACTTTTTGTGTCTCCTTCCCGAAGGTATTTTTACATGCAGAACTACCTTTGGAGTGGTGTACAGTGGAGTGGCATATAGTGCAGTTGCATACAGGGAAGTTGCAAGGGTGAAATAGCTTAGAGGGGAGTGGGGTAGAGTGGAGTTACAAACAGTGGACTAGCATAGAGTACAGTATCATAGAGTAGAGTGGCATACTTTTGAGTGCCGTTGGCTGCAGTAGTTTAGAGTGGAGTGGCGTTCAGTGGAATGGTATAGAGTGGAGTGTTGTAGAGTGAAGTGGCATAGAGTGACGGGGTATAGAGTGGAGTGGCACACAGTGAAATAACATAAAGGGAAGTGGCGTACAAGGGAGTAGCATAGAGTGTAGTGGCATAGAGTGGAGTGTTGTAGAGTAGAGTAGGGTAGAGGGGAGTCGCATACATTGGAATGACATACAGTGGAGTGGCATTGAGGGGAGTGGCACAGAGTGAAGTGGTATACAGAGGAACAGAGTACAGTAGAGTACCATACACTGAAATAGCGTACATTGGATGTAGAGTGGAGTGGCATACAGTGAAGTAGTGTACTCTGAATTGCTGCAGAATTGAGTGGAATAGATTGGAACAGCGTACAGTGGAGTGCATACAGCAGACTGGTGTACAGCTGAATAGCATATAGTGGAGTAGCTTACAGTGTAGTGGTGTAGAGTGGAGTGGAATAGCATAGAGTGGACTGTCGAGAGTGGAGTTTCACACAGTGGAAAGGCATAGAGTGTCATACAGTGTCGCGGCATACAGTGGAAAAGAGTGCAGTGGAGTGCTGTACATTGCAGTGACATACAGTGGTGCATGGTATAGTGGACTGGCTCACAGTGAAATAGCATAGACTAGAGTGGCATATAGTGGAGTGGCATAGAATGGAGTTCAGGAAAGTGGAGGGGTGCACAGTGGAATAATGTAAAGGGGAATGGCATACAGGGCAGTGGCATAGAGTGAAGTGGTGTTAGTGGAGTGGCATAGAGTAGAGTAAAGTAGAATAGCTAAAAGTAGAGTGGAGAAAAGTGGAGTCGCATAAAGTGTTGTTTGGTAGAGTGTGACAGCATACAATGGAGTAGCAAAGAGCGCATTGGCATTGATTGGAGTGGCATAGAGTGGAATATCGTATAATAGAATAGTGTACAGTGGCGTGGCGTACAGTGGAGTGGTGTACAGGCAAATAGCATATATATAGTGGAGTGGCGTACAATGTAGGGGTGAAGAATGGTGTGGAATAGCATAAATGGGAGTAGTAAGAGTGGAGTTGCATACAGTGAAAAAGCATAGAGTGTCATACAGTGGAGCAGCAAACAGTGGAATAGAATACAAAGGAGATGTGTACAGTGCAGTGACATACAGTGGAGTGTAGTAGAGTAGACTGGCATACATTGGAATAGCGTAGAGTGCAGTGGCATGTAGTGGAGTGGCATAGAGTTGAGTGGCGTAGAGTGGAGTGGTGCAAAGTGGACAGGCATAGAGTGGAGTGAGATAAAGTATAGTGGCATACAGTGGAATACCGTAAAGGGAAGTGGTGTAGAGTGGAGTGTCGTGCACTGGAGTAGCATGCAGTGTAATGTTGTTTGCTGGAGTGGGCTAGAGTGGAGCAGCATTGAGTGAAATTCGGGAATGGAGTGGCATACAGTGGAGTAGCGTACAGTGAAGTGGCATGAGGTACAGAGTAGTGGTGCACAGTGTAGATTGGATTGGTATAGAAAGGAGTGGCATACAGTGGCGTGGCATAAAGTTGAGTGTTGTAAAGTGTAGTGGGGTAGACTGTAGTGGAGCACAGGATAATAGCGTTCTGTGGGGTGGCATACAGTGGAATGTTGTAGAGTTGAATAGCAAAGAGTGCAGTGGCATATAATAAAGTGGCATACACTGGTGTAGCGTACAGGGAGTGGCGTAGAGTGGAATACCATTAAGTGTTAGTGGCTTATAGGTTAGTGATGTAGAGTTGAGTGGCATACAGTGGAATAGTGTAGAGCAGATTGATATAGAATGGAGTTTCGTACAGTGTAATATCATAGGGTGTAGCAAAATAGAGTGGACAGGCATAGAGTGGAGTGGCATCTAGTGGAATGGTGTTAAATGGAGTGATGCACAGTTTAATAGAGTACAGCAGATTGTCGAAGAGTGGAGTGACATATAGTGGAGTGGCATATAGTGGAGTGCTATAGAGTGGAGTGGCATAAAATGGAATACCGTACAATTCAGTGGTGTACACTGAAGTGGCGTACAGTAGAGTGGCATAGCGTGGAATAGCATAGAGTGTAGTTTCATAGAGTGGAGATGCATATAGTGGAATAGTATACAGTTGAGTAACTTCGAGTTGAAAGGCTTACTGTGGAGTGGCATACACTGGCGTGTCAAAGAATGGAGTTGTGTAGAGTTCAATAGCGTACAGTGTAGTGAAGTAGAGTGGAGTGGCATAGACTCTAGTGACATAGAGTGGAGTGGCGTAGAGTGTAATAGCATAGAGTGGAGTGGAGTGCAGGGGAGTAACACAGATTGGAGTGGCCTACAGTGTAGTGTGGTATTTGAAAGAGATGTACCATGAAAATATGTGAACGGATGTATATGAATGTCACAGGAATATACATTATGCGGTAATATGGTTATTATTGCCAGTATTTGTGAACAGTGTTATTAGTGTTAAAGTTATAAGCTTTAAAATAATTGGGGATATTTTGTGTCAAGTTGTACCACAGTAAGTTCACGGTATACTGTGGTACACGCAATTGACAAGGCAGTATGTGATTGGGTAATGGCTGTTTTTACCAAACGTAAATGGCAACCATGTCATTTTCAGCATAGTTAGGCTGTATTCTGCTGCATTTGTGGTTAACATCTTAGATATAACTAAGTAGAAGTTTTTATTGTTGCGCCCTACCTACTACCACTTTATAAAAGTGGTAATAGAGACATGTATTTACAATTTTATATGTATATATTTATAGCCTTTCTGGGAGAACTGTGCATTTAAATAGCATGGAGATTTGTGGGCATTACAGCAGTACTCCATAGACTATTTTGTGAAGATTTATATATGTTAAAAATAGAAAGTAGTACACTATATTTGTAAAATATAGTGCAGTACAATGTATTTTTTATGTTTAACATAGTTATTTAAAAAAAGAAAAATGTAAATACTGTGATACTCCTTAGGCCAGACAGCAAGACTCCCAAGGATTATTTTAATATATAAAGAAATGCATCATTAATTTTCCATATCTAATACCACTTTAATAATGTGGCTGTTTGTAGACGAAAGTATCAACCCTAATACTTATCTACATCTAAGGGTGTTTGCAGAACACAGCCTACGTGTACCTAAAAATAACAAGGCTGTCTTTCACTTTTGTAAAGACAGTCAATAACCAATCACACAATGCCTTATCATAGCTATGTACCACCGTGCCTCCTCAAATGACCTTGAAGTTTCATGAAACTACTGTGACAATTGATATTGCTAAGATTAAATGCCTAATTAATTAAAAAAATACCCTACATCACCTGTGGTACCCAAAAGGAATATCTGAGCTCTATAATATCTAATTCTGCCTAATTTCCTGTAAATATGTTCAGTCACATTCATGCTACGTGAGATACAAATTTCTATGGAAAATGCATTGTTTGAAAAACGTGTAATGGGAACCCCCTTTTATCTTTGCACCCAACAATCACTAAAAAAGTGTCTATCCTCTGCCAATGTAGAAAAAATGTAGATCTGTACCCAATGTTTGTACCTGATGAGACTTTTGTGAAATATGTTTGAAAAAGATTGTATTATATGTTTTAATGGTACTTTGAATCCCATTCAGATATAATGATAGGTCTGGACATTTTGTGGAAACTCATCAAATAGGACAAAGTCATTAGTGACCAAAATTCAGAGGAATTCTATACTTGGGAACCCTAACTATAACCACAGAGTGTTATTCATATTACACAGCGGCAGTTGCCACCACTGAGCATGTATAATTAGTACGGTGTTCTCATAGGAAATATATTTTTGTGGTTTGCCGATAACTTTGGCACCATTTGAAGAATCTTCATGAAACGTTCTAAAAAAAGGTTCATCCATCGCAGCTCCTTCCGGACATGTTTTGGGCTGATGTATCAGGGTGGGTCAAGAAAAAGGGGTGTTCCCAAAGTGCATTTTTCCTGTGCAATTTTCCATAGGAAAATTGAACAGCTCTACAGGCAAAATGGCAAAACGGAATTGCATCAAATTTAGCAAAAAGCTAGAACTTCACCCAGAAAGCGTGCTTTTCATCACTTGGTGAAAATGTGTTCAATAGTTTTCTAGAAATTGACATTTAAAATGTATAGAAATCACAGGCCATGATAGTACAGTGGGGCCGGCAGATCAAAAGATAAGATCTGCATTGCTGCCTCTCATCAAAAAAGAATTTGAGAGACATTTTAGGACAAGGAGACTGTGTCCCCATGTTCTGAAAAAAATATATAAAGATATACGTATATATATATATTCACTGAAAAAACCATAGGTTTCAAGGACGTTTTAGTAAGAAAATAGCATGTAAAAAACATTGAAATTCACACAAAAAAACATAGGCTTCAGGGACGTTATAGTTAGTTAGATATTTCACTCGTACAAAACCTGAGAAATTCGCCCGTTGTAGTTAGTTGAGCTAACTATGACTCACGCCCCAGCAATGCACTTCTAATGACGTCACATATTACATCATTCATGACATGGTCAGTGACATCACTGATGACATCTCAAATGACATCACTGATGATATCACTGATGACATCATCCACGTGATAATCTGATGTACCTCCTCACACTCTAATATATCCTTTGATACACCTACTCTAAAATACAGACTACCAGTTTCAAGACCATAAACACCCAATACCCAGTCACTGATTCTTAGGTTAACACACACATCTCCACTCATTCACCCAAACAGTCACTCACACATGCAGTGACTCATCAATACAGCACTGTCATTTGCACTCATACACCTATACAGACACTCACACACCACCACTCATCCTTGAAGTTAATCTCACACCTAGTTAGTCATGCAAAGAATCAATGGCACTCCCATTTACTCACCTATACAGTTATACACACACCACCTCACTTATTCATACAGATAATAACACATACTTACTCCCCAATACAATCAATAATACAAGTCCTAACTTTACTACTACTAAATGCCTTCTGTGAATACCAAAAGAAGTAAGTTTAGGATTTTATCACAGATAGTTCTGTGAATCGGCCCCCCTGTGTTCTTTCCACTTACTAGTCTTCTGTTTATGGACAAGATTACTTCACAACTGAGCGCAGTCCTGTCTGTGCTTGTCAGGTGTGTACTTTATTTGCAATATAAAGAAATGTAAATGGTATCCTCGGTTCCCACATGGTCGCTCATGTTCTGCTTTATGTGAATAAATACCTCAAGCTTCTATAGATCACAGAAAAGTGCCTGTCATTTCAGATGGAAACTGTTTAACACTCACTGAAATCTGCATCTCTTCACCTTCAATTTTTTCGAAGGAAATTACATTTCTGCCTCACTTGTACTTGTGTGAATGATTCATCTTCCCTTGAAGTGAAGTTCATAAAGATATCCGATCATCAAACATTTTTTAATTATGTTCACTCGCGAAAGTAGTTTGACAACTTGATTGTGAATATTCTTGTTAATGCAAATTATAACAAGCTGTGCAAAAACCCACAAGTATGGCGTGAATTTTGAGTCCTGACTAAATTTTAAAATATAATATGACTGCTGCTGTGAAAACACAAGCTATTGCAGTCTGCATGAAATGAATCCATAAAATAAGGTCCCTTCTGTGTCATGGGTCAATGCACTTTTGCAATTTGAAATAGTTCCTCGAGCATTACGATGCATCCACTTCTAGTGGCTGAGTGATATATAAAACAGCCAGTAGTACGGGGAGAGAGAGGATTAACGCCAGGGCGTTTTGTAAGCAGACCCGATGATGGTGCATGTCACACACATTTTTGTGTGTGAGTGAGGGCAGTTTTCAAAACAGATTTGTTTTGCCTGTCTCATGTTGTTGCACGTGTATTCTAATCTCCCCACTCCTTCTTGTGTTCACATATTGCCTTAGGGTGTTCGGGGTGGTGGAGTTGTATTTTTTGACCCTCTCCCCTTATTTGTGAGTAGTCATATAATATATATAACATAATAGGTTCAAGCAGCAAAATCATTTTTTTCCCTTAAATCATCTTGACCCTCACCTTTTGTCAGTGAGTTGGTGTAATCATAGGGATGGTTAACCAACACCCAGGGATCGAGACCAAATCAGGAAGGGGGAACTTATAGAGAAATCAGGACTCTCAGTGGTTCTCTGGTCAAGGCTACAAAATATAACCACAGCCCTGGCCCAATCCTCTGCTATCGGAGGGTCCTTCCATTTCAAACAGATTTCTCTCCTAGAAATAAGAATTAAATAAAAAAGCAACCTTCTACCAGGCCTCCTTAACAACGAAGTTGGTGCCCCATCGACTCCCAAAAGAATCAAAGTTGGATTTAGTTTGATCTAGTGATCAAATATCCCTTTAAGCGCTAGTTCTACAGTGTCCCAAAAAATATTCAGGCATGGACATTCAACAAAAATATGAACATTGTTGGCTCCTATACAGCCACACTTCACACACTTAGGGGTGGGGGGTTGAGGTGCAAATTTAGATCTTTTATGTGGGGTCCATTAGAGACGATTAATGGTAAAAACAAATGGTTACGCTTCAAGTTGGACGGTTTAGCTGTTGAATAAAGAGTCTACAAAGAGCTGTCCCAAATTGATTCAAAGCCCTAACCGCATACAGGGGTAATAACTTCCTCTCTTCTGCCCCTAAAAGTCCATCATACCACCTTGCGACTTCTTTGTCCTCAAGTCTAGTATCTTGAAGGCACAGCTCTAATTAAAAGTTACCTCCAATATTCTTCTTTGATGCAACAAACCAAGAAGACAATTGGATGGACTTAAATCTGGACAGCTCATTGTTAGTTTTAATGCTTAGTACTTCCCAGGAGTGAACTCCTTCCGAGGATATTAAGTCCGACCAAGTTGAGACCCCCGCCCTTCTGAGTGGAATACTAAGGGCATTTTTTAGGCATTCTGGTGTTCCGGGGAGTCCCAAACTGGAGAGAAATCAGAAAAGTATCCAATACCCCAACTCCTCCTAAGTCCTTACCAAAGATCCTAGGCAGCTCTCAGGACCTTTAGTCGGACCTTCTTAAAATACTTAGGAGCACCACATTTATAGAAAAAAACATCTGCACTAGCAGGCCTTATCATTTTCCCCAGAAGCTTCCCACAAGTGGAATCATCTGTTTTAACCAGAAGCATTTGAATATTTTAAAACTGGAAACCAACACAATACCAATAGAAATCAGGCATGGCCAGTCCCCCTTAATTCAATGTATCCCTAATTTTTTTCCAAGACATCCTGGCCCCTTTCTGAGCCCAAATAGAACTCAACATCCTCCCCTGGATTTTATCAATGCCTTTTTTGGGAAATCCTAGATGAATAGCGTTAAAAAGATATGTTAATTTGGGAATGATAACCATTTTTATCAAATGAATCCGTCCATAGATTGTCAAAGGGAAATTACTCCACCTACTTAGTAAGCGTTCAGTCTCATTTGAGAACTTAGAAAGACTCAAATGTGGGATTTTCTCTATATCTTTTACTATTGTAATATCTAAGTATCTAAACTTAGGACTTACTTCCCTCTCCCAGTCAGTGATATTCCAACAAATAACCTCAGTTTTGGCAGTATTAACCAAATAGACAGAGAAAGAACCAAATTCCTCCAGTAATTCTTCAAATCTTGGAACCGCAGTGAAGGGATCTGTTGTATAGATTAATTAATCATCGGCATAGAGAGCAACTTTGGAGCTGTAAGAAGAGCAGCTGAATGGGACCACTAAGGGATCCAAATGCAACTGTTGAGCAATAGGCTCTATATAGATATCAAAAAGAAAGGGAGACAATGGGTACCCTTGCTGAGTGCCTCTTAGAATATTAAAACTGGAGGACCGTATGCCATTAAAAAAGATATTGGCTGAAGCCCCGGTATAGATTGCCCTGATTGTATTATTACATTTAGGGCCAAACCCCATTGACCTCAAAACTTCCCAGAGATAGACCCATAATACTCGATCAAATGCCTTAGCGGCATCTAGCGCCATTACGGCAAGAAGGGAAGATCGTTCCTTGGCAAGATCTATTGTGCCAATTATCTGCTGGGTCAGATCCTGTATAAACCTCTTACATATAAAGCCCTTCTGGTCAGAGTGGATGAGCTGGGGGATGAGCTGGGGGGCGAACTTAGCCAATCTCCCCGCTAAAATGCTCTTAAAGATCTTATAATCAGCATTAAGCAGAGAGATTGGCCGATACCAGTCGGCCCTAACAGGATCCTTATGAGGTTTAAAAATAGCTCAATGCCAACCTCTGTCTACGTCTACACCTAAGCTCGTTGACATTCCAGGAAAGGGTTTTTAATTCATTAAACCCCCACATCTAACCTGACAAAAACAACCATACTCATGGACTGACAACATAAACAACTTACAATATTAAGATGATAGAAGGAACACAAATTATTTTCTTTTTTCCCCACTGCTACCCACCACATGTCCCCCCTTAACCTCCCGACCCTTCACCCAGACCCTCCGTGCCCCACGCCCCCCTCACCCACCCCAGGGGAACCCCCCCCCAACTCAATTAGGCATAAAGCCTAATGGTCTCCCAGTTGGCTAAAAAAACATTACTACATCAGACCTCCCCTCACTCCCATCACCCCCAAGCCTGCACCCTTCTATTTGCTGACCCCCTTATTAATTTCCTCAATCAGCAAATCAGCTTCCTCTACCAAACGATGTATATACATATGATTGTTCCACATTGTGTGGAGAGAAGCTGGGAACTTCAACTGTGCTTTTGCACCAAGTTTATTCAGCTCTTCTGCTTTTTCCCCCAGCTCCCACTGCCTTAATGAGGTAGCGTGACACAGATCTGGCCTAATCGAAAAGGAGTAGGAACCTACATAGAAAGACCCTTCTTTTAAAGCAGAGGTCAACTTAGCCTTCTTAATAGAGAAAGTAAGAAAATTAATCAAAATTCGCCTTGGCCTTTGCCTTCCAGGGTTTCTTTTGAATGGATCTCGAAGCACGTGCTGGATTTCTTTTGAAGGATCTTTATCTGGTCGATTTTTAGAGCAGTGTCTTGTAGTAATTTAATCACCAAGGCCTTAATATCCGGGCCTTCCGCATCTTCTAAGATATTTATAGGTCTGCGGTTATTCCTCCGGCTGTGATTTTCAAGAAGTTCCAAGTCCTCCTTCATCTCCTTATATTGGCTGGGTAGTCGGCACAACCTAAACTATTGACAGGCAAAATAAGTAAATATGGTATTTGATGTTTCTGCAAGTGGCATAATGCTGCCTGTTTTCATAGGGTATCTTATTTCAGAAATATGTAAGGGTTATAGAAGTGCAGGACACAATTCAATGATAGGGTAAACAGGGGTGACCTGTTTTTTCAGTAAAACTGACCTTGGACCTTCCTGCTCCTGCCGTGAGGGAAACGGCGGCATTATTCTGAGCCCATTATCGCCGTGAGGGAAACGGCTGCGCCATCTGCCACACCATCGCCGCGAGATCCGGGAACTCCATTTCCCAGGTGCCCCAGGGGCCTCGGCGCACTTTTGATGCCACTGCTGCGCCCGGAGGCGCTTGAAAACAGTGAAGCACCGAGCGCTCAGTGGGTGACCTGTTTTTTCAGTAAAACTGACCTTGGACCTTCCTGCTCCTGCCGTGAGAGAAACGGCTCCATTATTCTGCGCCCATTATCACTGTGAGGGAAACGGCTGCGCCATCTGCCACACCATCGCCGAGAGGGCAGGGAACTCCATTTCCCAGGTGCCCCGGGGGCCACGGCGCACTTGTGACGCCACTGCTGCGCCCGGAGGCGCTTGAAAACAGCGGAGCGCCAAGCGCTCAGTGGGTGACCTGTTTTTTCAGTAAAACTGACCTTGGACCTTCCTGCTCCTGCCGTGAGGGAAACGGCTCCATTATTCTGTGCCCATTTTCGCCGTGAGGGAAACGGCTGCGCCATCTGCCACACCATCGGCGCAAGGGCCGGGAACTCCATTTCCCAGGCGCCCCGGGTGCCACGGCGCACTTTTGACGGCACTGTTGCACCCGGAGGTGCTTGAAAACAGCGGAGCACCGAGCGCTCATTGGGTGACCTTTTTTTTCAGTAAAACTGACCTTGGACCTTCCTGCTCCTGCCGTGAGGGAAACGGCTCCATTATTCTGCGCCCATTATCGCCGTGAGGGAAACGGCTGCGCCATCTGCCACACCATCACCGCGAGGGCCGGGAACTCCATTTCCCAGGTGCCTCAGGGGCCACGGCGCACTTGTGACTCCACTGCTGCGCCCGGAGGCGCTTGAAAACAGCGGAACGCCTCCCGTGTCGCGGGATCGTGCGCGAGTCGCGCCAGGTTAAGCCCGGGACAAGGGCGGGACCGTTTGTGGCTTTTAGGGGCCGGAAGAGGCCGGTCTGGGCCACCCCTCTTGGTCATTGGATTCAGGTTTCTAATGTATTTAATGTTCCTATGGCACTAAACAGCCATCAGTGCTTTTAGACTCATAAGCAATCATTGTATTAAGGATTTAATTTGTGACTTAATAAGAGTTTCTTTCATAAGAGCTCATTTTACTTTGTATTTAATGTGCTAATCTCCCTGGCGTATGGTGATATTATTGTATTGTTTTTGATATTAAATCATAATCTTTTGAATATTATAGTGCTAAAAAATGGGGAAGAATATTCCTGTACAATCTGCTCCTGTAATGAAACAAAGGGTAGTTTCAAATCCTCCTCTTCCTAGTCTGACAGCAATTGACCGAATGCTGCAGAAAACTATAGGGGCGGTTACCTCTGCTATCGAAAGCACAGAAAGGCGTCTCTCACTTCCTGCTGGTACACTTCCCCCCTTACCTGTTACAAATATATCGATGTTCACAATTAAATCTCAGGACTCGATATTAGCCCCATCCTTTGTTGCACTGCCAGGGGTACACCCTACTTTACCAACTTCTGAGATTGCTCCTAGGATGGCCCATATATCTTCTGAACCCTTGCCCTCTTTAACAAGGTTATCTTTGACCCCCACAATTTTTTCAAGTGACGTAATTCCTGACCCTCCACTTCTGACTGAGGATTCTACAGAAAAGGTGGGGTGTGATACACCTCTAAGCCCAATCTCTGTCTCTGCCTCATTGTTAAGCGTTAATAGTGACAGTCCGTGTGTCAGGACTAGAGGGCAGAAAGCAAGTCGCAAATCAGAACATACTATTAAGGAAGGTCAAACTGCAAAAAATGTTAAAGGGAATACTGGAACCAAGCAAAGAAAGGCTGCTGAAAAGTCTATTGGGACAAAAGGTAATAAGGACAATAATCAGCCAGAAATCGCATTTCCATCAACTAGTGCAAGAGTTCCAGTAGTTGAGGAGTCTTTGTGGGAAAGAATGGACACCCTTTTAACAACACTCTTAGAACCTATTTGCTTAAAGGTTAGGGACATTGAAACAAGGATGACTAATATGGAGGAAAAGCTTGATAGGAACCAGCAGCCTATCCAGGATAAATTAATTTCCATAGTACCCAAACCTATTCTTATTGATCCAAATGGAAATCCCAATAATACTTTGCAGGTTCAAGTAACCCATATTCAATCTAAAAACTCCATGGTTAATGGCCGATTGGAGCTTAAAAAACCAAGGGGGGATACCGGAATTAATATACCCGGTTTGTCTGCTTCAACTCAAGTAGTTACCAACGTAACTCCAAATCAAAATAGAAGAGTTGAGGACACAAGTGAGGTTAATGTAACCTCAAGCCTGCCTACTTTAAACTTGCCCCAAGAAGCGACGCCGTATACAGTGGTGTTAGCCAATGTTCCTCCATTACCCCCTAATGTTTTTGAATTTTGGTCGACTTTAAGGAACAAATCCCTCCACTTCTTATCTACCAAGCTCGGGCTTAATAATTATTTGTTTTCGTAATTTAAGATGGCTAGAAGAGTGAGCTGGTTGGGCACATTAAGTAAATCACTGAGTGGGGACTGTGTAATCTTAACATTCCGGTCACCGCCATTGGTACGTACATTAATCGAGAGGGGTTGTACCGGGACAATTGACCCAGAATTTGTTAATATTCTCCCCCTCGGTTTCTTTTACTGCCCACCTCAACCAATTAGGTGTTTAGCTCCCTCTTGTCCACCATTAAATCAAGATGGACTGTTGGGAAGAAGATATGGTGTCACAACATTTAATCCCTTTGACACTCTTAGTGGCTTAGAAAACAATGACTGACTGCAGGTAGATATCACCATACAAAATCTTTTAGGTGTAAAAACTGACCCCATCCCCTCTGTTAGTAATGGGGAAAGCATAAAGGTAGATGGGGGGAAAGTTTCTAATATAGTCTCCAATACGCTAGGGATTGTGGGTCACATAGGGAGTTCAGAGGCCCTAGATGAAGGACTAGAGGTAGGAAGTGACCATAGGACCTCCCCTTTAACAGTTGGTTCTATTTCTGCTGTCCCTGTTACTTCCTCGCTGGTTCCACTGCTATGTAAAATGTCCTAGTGGAATATTGTTGGTATTAGATCTAAAATTGCTAACCCAATCTGGTGGGATTTTATTCAGGCACAAGATATGCTGTGCCTTCAAGAAACTTGGAGTCTTGATCCGGTCCATTTAAACGGTTTTAGGACCTTTCATACTCCAGCCGTTGACGTCCTACATGGAAGAGCGAAGGGTGTGATGAAGCAAAGCTTCGCATTTGCGACTTGCTGTAGTCAAGAACCTCGCCCATGTGTAATAAATTAATAATTTGTACGTCTTACTAACGTTTATTTCATGTTTGAAACGAAATCAATGAAGCTTGCCTATGTGTATTTCTAATACGATTAATTTGGGTCCTAAAAATGGCCGCTGCTTTGAAATAGCTCCTGCGCATGTGTCAGTCACACTCACGTGTCCTGACGTGTTTGCAGGTTTGGAGGGAAATAGTTGCGCATGCGTAATACATAGCTTTGGCAATAACGTGGTACTGCTCGTGCCATTGCTCTTGTGCCCGTGTATATGTAGCTAACATTTAGACTGCATAAGTATAAATTTTAGTGATAAGTTGAAAGTACAAACCCAATGATGTGTTTTCATATCGTTATTTCTATGTATTAATTTGTTTTCGCTTACTTTTCATGTATCCTCGACTCGGAGGGGTGCTGGGCTGGGGAGTCCATTTTGGAGGGTACTTGTGCGCAGACTCGCCAGGAGCCATCATGGCATTGAATTGCTGCCAAAGAAGGTTGATACCAGAAGCCACCCTGGGAAGCTGTACCTTCGCCCCGCAGCATCACGATATTGTTCCTTTATGTTGCTAAAATGTATTCTTTCACTGTATTCTGCGCGATTTTCTCATGGGAACCCCAATCTTGCTAGGCGGTGCCCAGAGATGTAAATAAGGCCTCCAAATAGTCTGTTCTGATTGGTGTGTTACCCAAATCCTATCTTAGGACCAATCCAAATTGAGGGATTCTGACACTTTGCAACATTGGGGGGTGGTACACCGTCCCAAAACTGTATTTCTACCCTGGGTTCACCTAGGGAAATTGTCCGACTTGTCTGGTTTAGCTGACCTGTCACTGACCCATCGCACTCAATAGGTGACTGAAGATACAGAGCACTGCGGAGTACTCTGTCCGAAATTGACCATAGACTAAGGTTCTACTGAACCTTAAAGTGCTGGCGAAGCACTTTGCTGGGAGTTCGCTGACCCAATCGGGGTCTTGATCGATAGCTGCAGAGAGGGTGGAGCGCAGGCGTTGCTTCCGAACTGCGGGTGCTGGTCCTGTCCTGAGGGTTTCCTGTCCTGTCCTGAGGTCCTGTCCTGAATCCTAATCTGAGGGTTTCCTGTCCTGTCCTGGGTGTCCATTCTGCACCTGCTGTCCATTGAGGGTTATCCTTCCTTGAGGGTTTCCTGTCCTTAACTGACCCGTGGCCAGGGTTTGGTTTCCACACCAGTCTAGGTAAATATTGCTCTAAGTTCTTTGAATTTGCACCTTTCTATTCTTCTGTCTTTTGCTTCAATAAAGACACACCTTTGCACATGTTGATTTTTCCATGCTTTTGCCGCAACTATTGAATCGTAAAGTCATTTGCATATTTTCATAACGTTTCCCATGTTACCCTATCTGTTAGAAATCATATTTTGCATTGCAGTTTGTCATTTCCTGATATGGTCTAGAACGGCCTTACTTAAACTGTCCAAAGAACTTTTGCCCTAAATTGCATAGCGTTTCCCGTTGCATCCCATATTTAGTATTTCCATGATTACCCTGACTTTATTTCTCTATAGTTATGTACTTTTCATTATCTTGATTATCGATTGCCTTATTCTTGTAAATCTCATGCTTTCAGAAAACGAACTTTAGATAAAGATTTTAAAACTTCCAGTTGTCCGTGGTCATTTTACAAAGTATTTAATGTTATTTTGAGTTGTATTTTGCTGCCTTTCCTTTTACAGCTAGCTCCCTGATCCATTGTGGTCATAGGTACCCGTGTCGGTGGATGGTAAGTCGGGTACGCTGAGGAATAACAGTAGGGAATTCACACAAATTGGTAGCAGCCCGTGAAGTCACCCGGTCAATGTATATGGTGAATTGAAATATATGGGCCCGAAGCCGGAAGCGGCGAAATTATTGGTTGGGTGACCTCGCGCGCTCTATCAGGTGGAATGAGCATTTATTTGCCAAACAAATTGAATTTTACAAGAGTAATAGAGCCTGTTACAGATATTTATTTCCAATTTTTCATACTTGTCTTGGCTTCCGATACTCTGATTGCTCTCCTCAATTTATATAATAATATTCCCATTGGTGATATACCTATTGTTCTAAGCAAATTGGCTAAAGCTCTGTTTTTACAGGAGAAAATCTACAGACATGATCTGATGATACTCCTGTTTGGGGAATTTAATTGCACTTTGTGTAGTATGATGAAGGATAATAGGTGCGGAATGACACAGGAACATGGCTTAGGCCATTCACACTTTAATCACTCTTTTCAGGGGGAACAATTTAACAGTTTACTTGCCAAATTTGACTTGGGATTTGCAAATTAAGTTTGTACTTTACCATCTTCCCTATCATCAACATTTAATGGAAGGGGCAGTGCTTCTACTATCGAATATGCTATTGTTTCAAATAAGTATGGTAGTAGAATGTATTCCTTTAAGGTCTCAGATATTGCTCTAAGTGACCATTTCCTGCTCTGCGTGGCCATTCTGCTTCCAAAAACATCCACCTTAAAAAATAACAAAAAAAGGGATAGCGTGGACGAAAATCTATCTATTGGTAGTATAAATGGTTACGCGCTAAAATGGGCTATGGTGGACCAGCCAGAAATACTTAAAATAGTGATTGGTAAATGCAAATCTGAGCTAATGATTTGTTTAGGGGAAGACTCTATTCCTGGAATGCTCCTTGCTTCCTTCCTGACCATTTCAAATGAAATTAGGACCTCCCTTATGAGACAATTTAAAAACAGTAAACAGAAGGGAGGTTGGTTTGACTCTAATTGTACTAGGGCTTATGCCCTTCTAAAGAAGGAACTGCATAAGAAACCAAGGTGTGCTGAGGAAGTTGGCAGACTCAGGAAAGAGTACAAAATAGCTATAAAAGATAGAAAGAATATGCTGAGAGTGGAAGCCCGGGAAGCCCTGCATCTAGCCTCTAGTAGGAACGACAGCGTGGGCATCTGGAAGCGTGTCAGAACACCCTTTCTTAGGTAAGAGGCTGGTCCGAAGTTGGAAATGGCAATTCCTGAATCAGATTGGTTTAGGCACATCTCTAGAGTGTATGAGGGTGAGGGACGGGTGAGTCCTCTGTCACGCCCCACTGAATACCCCACCTCAAGAAATTTGTTTTTTATCTTGGAAGAAGTTGAAAAAGCTCTGTGTGTAAGCCAGGGTGGAAAGGCCCCTGGCCCGGATGGTGTTCCTATAGATATTTTTTTAAGGCTACCCCCTCTTTGTGGGGCCCCCTCCTGGTCCAAATGCTGCACGCTAGCTGTGTTTCAGAATTCCTGCCTAAATGGGTGGAGTCTGTAATAGTGCCCATCTATAAAAAGGGGGACAGACACGACCCGGGTTGTTATAGGCCCATTTCCCTCTTAGACTCTTTTACAAAAATAGTGGGTCGGATAGTTTTGGATCGGCTCTTGGTTTGGGCCAGAGAAAATTCTATTTTATCTGATCTACAGTATGGCTTCCGTTCTGCTCTGTGCACAGTGGAACAGGGCTTAAATCTTCTAATGTTGATCAGGAAGTACACAAGGGCCAAGAAGGGGAACTTGTTCCTGGCCTTTGTCGACCTGTCGGCCGCATTTGATTGTGTGATACATTCCAAACTGTTGATTTTATTGGGAAAATTTGGGGTTGAAGAAAATAATATTTATAAAGTTTTTATAGCAACGCATCAGCCCGCGTTCGCTTTGGCCTAAAGGGGGAACGCACAGATAAAATTCCAATTAGGAGCGGTGTCAGACAGGGCTGTGTCTTGGCCCCCTTCCTTTTTAACTTGTATATAAATGGATTGGAAAAATACCTGTGCGATAACAGTTTAGATCCCCCGTATGTAGCCGGCCGTCCAATCCCGGCACTTTTGGATGCTGACGATGCTGTCCTAATGTCACGTACTCAAGTTGGACTTCAGCGTGTGGTAGATAGTTTTTCCCTCTTCATGAATGAGTTGGGTTTAAAAGTTAATACATCCAAAACTTTCACCATGCATTGCGGCAGGTATCACAAACCTAAGAGGGCCATATTTTTAGCAGGACAGAAGCTTGAATCCACCAAGCAATTTTCCTACCTGGGTATACTGTTTACTCAGAGTGAGTCTTGGACGCAGGCAGTGTCAGCAAAAAAACTTGCGATGGTTCATTCGACGGCTGCCCTTAAGACTTTCTCAAAGAAATTAGGTACCAGACCCCTTGTGGAGGTAATTAAGATCTATAAAGCTAAATGTGTGTCTGGTGCTACTTATGGCAGTGGGGTATGGGGCTTTGCTGACCCTACGCCCATCCAGGTGGTGGAACACTCCTTCTTAAAGTTTATCCTTGCAGTTCCCAAGAGCACTCCTAATTACAACTGTCATGCAGAATTGGGTCTTGCTTTTATATCTGATCTAATTAAGCTGGAGCCTGTGCTATTAAGGCATAGGCTGTGGACAGAAGAAGAAACAAAGCTTAATAGAGATATTTTGACAGATATCCTAAAACTAGAAGGAGCCATGAGGATACCATGGCTGAGTTATGTATGTAAATTTCTACCAGATATCGGAAAGTTAGACTATTTTTTTAAATCATCCTACTATCTCAGCCATTTCACGTAAAGACATGAAGAAGAAGGGTTTAGCTCTTTTGGATTCTTTAATAATTACATCTGAGGTTTCAAAACCTACTGTTCTCAAACATCAAATGATATTAACAACTTTTAATATTCAACCCTACTTAATCTATGTGCCAGATAATTATGAAAGATTCCTAGTATCTCGTTTTAGATTTGGAATTTTCCATAGACTGGTCAGTTTCCCTACAGCAAATAATTGGATGTATGAATTAACTCCCTGTCCCTGTGATGATGTTTCACACCAGAGTACTATTCATGTTCTTCTTTTTGGTATGGCGTGGCAGGGTGCTGTGTAATTAAAAGGTGGGACATGTACCTTTAAGCTTTGCATGTCCTGGTAGTGACAAACAGCTACATTTGTTTTTCACTACTGTGAGGCCTACTCCTCTCATAGGCTAGCATTGGGAGAACTGTTTATTCTGTAATTCCTGATTAGAAAGGAGTAGCTGCTATTTTAGAAATGCTATTTTTAGAAAGTAGACAGTTCTCTGCTCTTAACTTAGCTCTGTGTGCCTGCAGCCTGTCTCCAATACACTTCTCGGCTGGGTGACAGCTACACTTTATGCATTCCCTCTAGACAGCCACAAACACAGGATGGGTAGGCATGATAGAGGACTCATCTGCATTCTGATAGCCTTCCTGGGTAGAAAGGGGGATTGGGAACTGACACACATTTGAATAGGTAGTGTCCTGTGTCCCACTAAAAGGGCTGACTACCACCCATAGATAGCCAGGAAGACAGATCTGGGATGAAAATGGATGTGCACTTCAAGGAGCTGCTTTCAAGTCACCCCCACTTCAAAGGCACATTTGGGTTAAAGTGCGAGGCTCTGACCCTACCAAGGGAGTACACTACTGGACCTGTGAAGAACTCTGCCAGAAGTAAGTACTGTCACTCTGCTTGGCTGACTGTTCTACGGAAATGTTGCACTGCTTTTCTGAGCTGCCCCGCTGCCTGCTGATCTCTGCCCTGCTGAGGTCTAGGACTGAACTGATCTCACTTGAATTCAGAGTGACTCTAAGGGCTTATTGACTTGCCCCCTGTTTTCTGAAGTCTCAAGGTCATAAAAGACTTCTTGCAATTTCTGGAGTTCCTGGACTATGCATTCTGTGAGTTCTACCCTTACCTGAGGTGCCCCCTTCAGCACTGAACATCAGAAGTGTGTTTTTGCTGCTTTCCTACATCGATATTGAGGCAGCAGCAGCTTCATGCGTTCATCAGAACCGATGTATCACTATTCGATGGCGATGCAGCGGCTGCTCAATGATAGCAGCTCTACACCCGGCGTGGCTCAACGACAATGGACATCACTGCACAATGATAACACATTGCCAGCATTATATAGGGGTTCATCGAGGAAGCTTCCATCAACAGCATGGATCGTGCTGACGCTCTCCTCCATCTACAGGATCGCCAATGACGTGTTGCCTCCTGGCCTCGAGTCCTCAACGTCAATGCTTTGCTCCATCCTAGGTACTTTTTCAGTGGCACCTGTCTGAGTCCAATAGCTGGCCTACCCTCTATCATGGTCGGCCTGTGCTTTGGATTTACCCTGGCCAGTGGGACCTCTAGTAACCTTTTAGCACTATTGATTTCCAAGCACTATTTTGGTTTGTTATTTAAAAATGCATAGCTCCGGTTCTACTTATTAGATTTTAGTTTTTTTTGGTCTTGGTTTTCTCATGAAAATGTTCTCTATTTTTCTAAACGTGTGGTGTATTTTTGTAGTGTTTTATTCGTGTTACTGTGTGTGTGTTGCACAAAAACTCCACACATTGCCTCATTAGATAAGCCTGCCAGCTCTGTGCCAAGCTACAGGTAAGCTTTTATTGTGTATATAGTTTACCCTGACTAGAGTGGTGGTTCCTGCTTTGACAGGGTGCATACCTCTGCTAACCAGAAACCCCATTTCTAACAATGGTCTTCCTGACTTATGTAGTATAAGATGGCAAATAGCAAAATATATATGCCTCCAGCCCATCTGGATTTTCTGTAAGAAGGATATAGGCAGGGCCGGACTGGGAACGAAAACCGGCCCTGGCAAAGTGCTCGGCCAGCCACCCCCACCCGCCCCTGTGGGGGGGTGGGGGGTGTTGCGGGGTGACCGAGCTCTGTGCCAGGGCCGCTTCTCGGCCGATTTTGTTACAATGGCCCTGTAACAAAATCGGCCCCAAGGGCACCAAACCGGCCCCCACCCTTGTGGCGCACCGGGGGATTTCCCGGGCCCTGCAACGGCCAGTCCGGGCCTGGATATGGGCCCTTGGGAAGGCGGGGATTCCAAATATACAAGATTCCACATCTTGGGCAATACTTGTTACCTCCGACTTACTTAAAAAAGAAATCTGATTTCCTGCTTCAAAACACAAAATACAACAATCCACTAGGTTGAAAACATAAAAACTGGCCATTGATATAGTACTGGTTATGAGCTATTATATGCATTCACTGAAAAACAAAGATTGAAATGATATTATAATTAGGTGTTGGAATGACCTAACGTTAACAAACACAAAAACACTGAATGCACCACCTATAGTTTAGTCACTAAATATTATTTTTGCCCCCATCATGCACTGTCCTTCAGCCTCCATCTCTGTGCAAAGGCACAACCAACATTTTGGTCCGTTTAATAAAAAAAATGCCCTTTTCATAAGCGATGTAGTATGTGAGTCATGACCAGTTCATGATAAGGGCAGAAGCTATAATATTTTGCCTAAACTGGAACTAGTATATTTCAATGGTTTTTAGGATATTTAAGATCAGTTCATATCCATTTGAAACACCTAACTATAACTTCACTGTAACCTTTTTTTGTGTGAATATTTGTGTTTTTATTCAAATTGGATGAACGACCATCACTTCACATGAGGCCAAACCCCACTGGGCAGCAGAAATTGGCCACACTTTCACAGTAACAATGTCTGCAATGCCAAAAGTAGTAAGCCACTGCCTGCTGTCGACCAAATATTTTACTGGAGGCTCATTAGTGTGAAAAGGATTACAGCTTTCTTTCAGGTAAGTTATTCCAAATACAAGCATGGGCAAGCTCAAGACTATCTCTAAAGGGATACAATTAATTAAAATCTAAGTCAGGTGCATGCACCCTTCACTATTCTTGATCGGGTAGTATTGTTCAAAGTAAATATACCTCTTCTCTGGCACTACTGCAGACAGGGTCATCTTCAGGATTTTGAGGGCCTTGGGCAAGACATAATTTGGGGGCCACTGTACGGAAAATAAATTTACATTTTATTACCCATTTACTGCTTATTCAAGCCTGCATGATGCCAAAAAATACTAGATTATTTGTTAAACTTTAAGAGGGTCACAAAAAACTGTTTAAAATGTATTGCTGGGGCCTCAAAAATCCTAAAGATGACACTGGGTGAAGAGGAAGTCAGAGACAGATATAAGCAGAGGCAGAGAGAGGTGTAGATGGAGAATTAGACTAGATAGATGTATAATTGAGACAAGGTTCACTTTCCAAGGGGGCCCTTTGGAAGGTGGCCCTGAGCAATTGTCCACTTTGCACATGCCTCAAGACGTCTCTGGCTGTAGCTTCATGGAACCAAACTGCTAGGATTGATGTCACATGTACATTAGGGGCTCAATGGGAACTAACTTGGAAGTCATTTGGTCAAATCTCTTCACCTTATAAGTGTCTCATGCACTTGCTTTCTGCATCAGTGTGTTCGCTCTGCTGAGAAATTTGCACATTACGTAATGGTAAATATAAGCCCCAGGTGCTTATACATAGAGAATTAATCCATGCCAAGGCTCCAGGGGCAAGCCTTTTTTTGTGATGCAGAAAAAAATATGGTGACCAGTAGTACTAGTTACCTTATGGCTACAGTCATGAGTGAGTGATAGGTCTCAACAAGAAATCTGTGCATTGAATATGACGATGAATGATCGCATAATGATGATGATGATGATGATATGACGATGATTATGGTCTCATTGAAAAGCACAATTAACAAGCCATCTCTGATGCTTTCACAATCTTTAGCCTCCTGATAGATTTAGTGGCTGCCCAATTCAAACGCAAGCAGTGAACACAAATGGTCTATAATCAATGTCATATCTGCTTGTGACAGCATCCTGTCAGCACACATCAAGATTGTCACAGATGCTTGTTTACAGCTGACCTAAGCTCCTCAGCTCTCAATGGATATTTTGATTCCGGATCTAACTGGCTAGTCCTCTAAAATGTAGCATCAGCTCTCCCTAATCCCATTCCAATTTGTATAATCAATAGTAAGAGTGCTTTGCTTAGTGGAAACTGTAAAAAGGCACTGACTGTCATTAGGCACATCACAGTGCATCTTTTCCCATCGTTAATTTCAGTAATTAGTGCTATTGTACGTGTTATCTCTTTATTATCTTTGATAAAGAACAACGTGCTGCAGAGTTGCCCCTCCTAAGATAACTTTCTTTAATAACTTAAGGATGTTAGTGTTGAATTTATATGAATAGTGGTGTAGTGGGCAAATAAAGATAAACTCATTTTTACATTCCGTTTGGTGTATGGCCATGTTTAGGAGCAGTTGAAGAGAACAGATAGTGTAAGCACTGGTTGAAATACAGCAGGCTTATCAAATAAATAATGGGGGCAAATAATGTAGTATTCGAACCAGAAAAGATTGAACTAAAAACTTAAATCATTAGCCACCCTGTACCATTTAAGCTATGTATGGCTTTTGCACCTGTCCCTTTTTTGCAGGGTTATCCTCAAACTTTTTGCATTCCTCCACCTATTTTTCTGACCTTTTTGTTGGCTTTAAGACTCTAGGCACTTTACCACTGCTAATCAGTGCTAAAGGACATGGGCTCTCTCCTCTAAAACATGGTATGGTTGGTTTACACATGTTTAGCAAAATTAATCTACATGTAAGTCTCTTGTAAAATGGTATCCCCAATACTGAGGACCTGTAAGTATAATGCTACCAATGGTCCTGCAGCAATGTATGTGCCATCCACAGAGGTAGCCTTCCAAACCTGTCTAAGGCATGCCTCCACTGCAGAGTCTGCATGCACAGTTTACTGCCACAATGACCTGCCATTTAAAGCTACTTGTCAAGCCTTAAACTCCCCCTTTACTACACATAGGTCACCCCTAAGGTAGGCCCTAGGTAGCACTATTGGCAGGATGCTGTGCAAATAAAAGGTAGGACATGTGTCTTTATTGTGTGGCATGTCCTGGTAGTGACAAAACAGCCTGTTTGGTTTCTCACTGCTGTGAAACCTACTCCCCTAGCATTTGGAATTCTCTTATTCCCCTTTCATGTGGAGCCCGCCTTACACAGGACTAAATTTCCTTAGATTGTTAGCAGCCGCGCCACACAATCGCAGGCAGCTGCCTTTGAGCATTCTGACTGAGGGACCAAAGAGGCCTGCTTACATTATTTCAAAGTGTCTGTGCCCCTCCATTTTTAGTACATGATTGGGGGCACTTGATGCACGGGAACTTGTGTGCATGACAGAGTGTGACCCCGGCAGAGGCCCCTGATTATAGCATTCTGCAAATTATTGTACAATGTTTAGTAGGAGCATAGGTGTGCTGTGCCCTACACGTTCATGTCAATAAAGGAGCTTTATTCATTATCTGCTGCATTGTATGCCTCAGTGTTCACAGTTATATGCTGGTTTATATCTTGCACTGTCCAGGATAACAAGTACTATGTAATGCGCCTGCACAGTACGCACAGTAATGGCATTTTCATGACATTTGCAACATATAAGCCTTTCTCTTAGTCCACTCATTGTGATGTTTAACTGTTGCCTATTTAACAAAGTAATTATTGATTTATGTTGTTTGCGGTCTTGTGTTCTGTACAATACAGTCAATTTTTACATTATCCTTTGTGGAATCCCTTATGGGATCTATTAATTGTGTTTCTGTATGATTGTGTTGTTGAGCAAACGCTTTACACATTGCCACTGATAATAAGCCTGACTGCTCTGAGTTAAGATGCAAGAGGGTGAGCACAGGTTATCTTTGGTGAGTAACTTACTTGCCCTGAAAAGAGTTGTGGGTCCTGCTTGGCTTAGACGCATATCGTAGCCAACCAGAAACCGCAATACTAACAATGGCAGATCTAGACTTTGTCTGAAATGCCATGTCAAAGCATGGATTAAGTGTGATTTCGTATCTTTTAAGAACATGTACATAAAACCTAGGAATTGTGCACTTTGCCTGGATTTCTAAGTGTACTCTTACATATGCAATGTCTAAATTTGTGAGGCAAAAGTGTCTTATGGTATTCCAGGCAAGGGCTGACTCCTACCTCTGTCTTATCTTGTTTGTTTTTTGACAGTCTTGCGGAAATCCCTGGCTTTATCCGTCAGCAGTGTCACAGAAAAAACAAACTATCAAAGCTACAGACAGGAGGCCACCGCCATTCTGTGATCTTGAAGTCAGAATTTGTGTTTCCTTTTTATACATCCAAGGATAGAGCAGCATGTTTAGAAAGGCATTCCTAGCTTTTATTGGAAAATGGCAAAATAGGAACTTCAAATATGTTAAGTATTGCCCATTTTGTTGAAATATGCTGTATACCAAGGTGTTGTTAACTGTGGAACGTGAATAATGTCTTTCATCTCATTAAACTATGTTCTGATATGGTGGGTACATAACAGTTGTTTTTCCCATAGCACTGCTGCCTTTGTGTGTGCATGAGATTAAGGGCCGGATGTAGGTAGCCAAATACTGGTCGGTAACGGACGAAAACACCGAATTTCGGCCGTTACCGACCGGTATTTGGCTTTTGAGATGTAGGACCGCAAAAAAGACAGATTCGATAAATACGAGTCAGTAATTTACCGAATCGGAAAATACTGATTCGGAAATTACAGAATTCTTATTTACCGAATCGGCAAATAAGAAATGGTAAAAAATGAGATTTGAGATGTAGGTAACTTCTAAAATACCGAATTTCATGAAATTCGTTATGTAAGAGTCGGTAATTACCATGGATTGAAAGCAGGTGGTAACCAGGTGCAGGCCATAAAAAAGGTCCCAAAATGCAACAGTGTGACCGGAATGGCGGCATTCTATGTGATAGCAAGGCGGCTACAGCTACAGGCAGCAGGAGAGAGGGTCTGGAGAAGGGAGCAAGTGTACAGACAGAGGTTAACTCTCTTCCAGCTCACTGAGCAAGAGATATTGCAAAGGTTCAGGCTACACCCCCAAACCATCCTGGAGTTGATCAGGGACCTGCACCCACTTTTGGATCACCCAACCCCAAGGGCGCATGCCATCCCACCCCATTTGCAGGTACTGTGTAGCCTACACCTGTTTGCATCTAGGAGTTACCAGAGTGTGATTACTGCAGTAGGTGGGGTGTCCCAGAGCTGCCTGTCCCGTTTCTTCAGAAACTTCCTGGAGGCCATGATGCAGAGAATGCATCATTACATCTGCTTCCCTGAAACTCACGCAGAATTGCTCAAGACCAAGACTGACTTTTATCAAATTGCAAATTTCCCACACGTCATCGTCTGCATTGATGGCAACCACATCCCAATATGCCCACCTGCTGCCACAGAGTACATTTACAGAAACAGGAAGTCAACACACACAATCAATGCACAGGTAATCTGTGATGCCAACAACATTATCACAGACATAGTGGCCAAGTTCCCAGGAAGTACCCACGATTCCTACATCTTTCGGAACAGTGGGATCTACACATGCCTGACAGCGGGGGAATTTGGAGGAGGATACCTGCTAGGTAAAACACTGTGACACACCCTGATCGATATTGCAGATGTATGTGTTTGTGTGCATGTGAGTAATGGCTCTCTCATTTACAAATAGGTGACAGCACATATGCCGTACACTCGTTCATCATGACACCCTCCCTCAACCCTTCAACCCCGAGCCAGAGACGATACAACGTAGCACACAAATCCACGAGGAACATGGTGTACTTCACTGTTAGCTGTGGGCCTGCGGCGCCTGGTACCTGTGCGGGCACCCTCTGAGCTGGACTGCTTTGTGGCACTGCTTCGTTCCCCAGCCAAGGTTGGAGTGTCATCCCCCTCCATGTCACCTGCTGTTGTTTTCATTTCTAGTAGTGGGGCAACTGCATGCCTCCTGCTCTTTTGAGCTGCAGGTGTTGTTTCTGACAGTGACGCAGGCATTTCAGGTGAGGACAGTTGCAGAGGGGATTGTGAATGCTCTGGGGAGGCCTGCAGCTAGGGTGACATTTCAAGGTCTTGGGATGGTGGCTGTGTAGTTGGTGCAGCTGTGTCCTCTGTTACATTCCCTGCACTTGTGCCTGCCTCCTGGCTGTCATCCCTCTGTGGTGCGGTGCCTTCCTTCGCCCTGGTACCCCTGTGAGATGTCTCGCCTGTGGACATAAAAGCGTACATTAGCTATGTGCTCCTGCCTCACTGCTTGCACAATTAAATTTTTCTCCCTGAAACACTGTACATATTGCCTCAGCTTGCCTGTGACTGATATGTGTTGCATTACTTGTTGCTTGGTGTGCTGTCTGACATGGTAGGTCTTACAATGACTACATCTCCCATAATGCATTGCTCCTGTATACTGCTACCTCTACTGGAGTGGGGTTAACACTGCCACGTAAGGGAAAGGGAAGGTGATGGGGTGGGGGTGATTGCTGTGCATGCTTCTTACCTTTTCTGGTGGCAACTCTGGCTGAGCTGTCAGCATCTCCCAGTCCACAGATGCTCTCTGGTTCAATGGTGGTCTCCGCCAGCTCCTCCAGCTCAGTCAGGGGTGGTGCACGGTTCTTCCCTCTCCAGTTTTATTTGCCTCTTTGTGCAGCTCTGCAATTTTCTTTTTAGTCAGGCTCCTGAGGTCGTACCACCTCTTTTTCAGGTCATCTATGTCCCTTGGATTCACTCCTACAGCATTCACCTTGGACTGTATTTCCAGCCAAATCGTTCTTTTGGCAGATTCAGCCACAGTCTGGGACTGCTTTCCAAACAATTTATGGTGTTCTTTCACAACCTACTCCATGAGGACCTGCAGCTCCAGGGTGCTGAATTGTATTTTTCTCTTCCTCTCTGGAAGTTCCTTCTCACTGGTGTTTGCCATTTTCCTTCTTTGAAAGCACAAAAGTTTTCCTGTGGCTCAGGGATTCAGCTCTGCTCTCACAGCCTCTCCAGAACCTTCTAATTGCTTGCAGCTGCCTGGGTGTAGCCACTTCCTGATTGGGAGGGGGATGGTTGCACCTGATTGGCTGACTCCTGAGTTTCACTTTTGTTTCCTAGCCGATTCGGTATTTACCGATTCGGTATTTACCGAATCGGTAAATACCGAATCATTATTTCCCATTCATTCCTATGGGCCCATAGGATTAAATGCCAATTACCGATTCAGTATTTACCGATTCGGTAAATACCGAATCGGTAAATATCGAATGGCTGATTCCAAATTTTACCGAATCGGTAAAAATTACCGATTTTGTACCTACATCCCATTTACCGATTCTAAAATACCGAATCGGTAAAATTCGGTATTTTAGAATCAGTAAAATGGAATTACCTACATCTGGCCCCTAGTTTTTTTCTGATGCGCAATTTTTTGTTGGCAAAGTATTAGTTCAAATTACTAATTGTAAAGATGCATATAGTCGTAACCGATGAACTAATGATGGTTCGGTTAAAATGACTTGAATTTTTACTTTAAAGTGTGATTAATAATGCAGTATAATGAAGCCACATTTGTACGTGACACAACAATATTCTAAAATGGATGCCTTTTATGAAGTTCAGCTCGTCTTGGTCCTGTCTTTACCCCCTTCCACTGTAAGTTATCTCTTCCCACAGTTTCCGCAGAGCACAGAATGCTACGACACAGGAGGTGAACTGTATTACAAAGCATGTATTGTGAACTAAACTTTCCATCATGTACTTGAAGTATAATTTTGAGGGATTTCCACTGGAAGTTTCAATGGAGGCACTCAAAGGAACAGAGGGGCATATTGTCAACAACCAGCGATATTTATCGCTAAATGAGCTTAGCGATTTTTTTTAATTGCAGAGATAACGTGCTATTAGCAACGTTTATCTCAAATGCGATAAAATATCCGGCGATATCAGCTCAATGCGTGAACATCGCTGGTATACAGCGATATTCAGGCATTAACGCCAAAAGGGTCTTAACCTGAATTTCCAACTCACATTGGATATACAGGTTAAGAAGTGGTCTGAGCAGGCGTTAGTTTTTGGCGTATTCGCGCTTAGTGTGAATTTTTTTATCGCTGTGCCTGCGTTGATAATAGGCGATAGTGATGTTAGCGACTGCTTTCAGTCGCTAAGAGGTTGGGTACGCCCACTTTGCATGTCATTAGCGATAAATATCACTGACATGCAAAGCGGGCTCCAAACCGCTGGCTAACGCCTACAAACTGTCGCTAACTGCTGTTAGCGACAGCTTGATAATAGGGCGATGAAATTATCGCTGCTTAAGCGGGAAAAAGTCCCACTAAAGCAGCGATAAGGCCCTTGATAATATGCCCCAAAATCTTTTTTGATAGTACCCCTTATGAGTTTGTCACTTAGAATTTAGAGAGATTTAATTGCCTAAGTAAGGATTCCTATACCATGATTTGTGATTCTGTATCCTACATCTGAGATTCCATAACAAATTCATGGAAATTCTCTGCACCGTTTTTACTACTAATTCTGTAAAAAATCCTTTTAACTCTATTTCCGATGTAGGACAATTTCTATGTTGACTTTACTCTGCTAAATGAATGTTTCTATGATGGGGAGGGTAGTATCTTACCTCTAGATCAATGAGAGATCCTCTATCTGACCTGCCTCAAGTAAAAACATAGGTGCGTAAATATTGGGGTTCAGACAATTATTGTGGAGTGGCTCCTACAAATATGTTCACCTTTTATTCACCAGTGGTTAGTGCATGTTTAGAAAGGCATTCCTAGCTAATATTGGAAAAAAACAAAATTTGAAATTAAAATGTTTATGTTACAGTTTGTCTGTTTTGCTGCAACATGCTGTAGAGAAATGAGCTGATAACTATGGAAAACATGTATAATGTATTTCACGTCATTAAAACATTGTCTAATATGTTTGGTACAAAGCTGTTGCGTTTTCCATAGCATCTCTGCCTTTTGTGGGCCAGTGTGAGTGCATGTGTTTGTGTTAGTGAAATGATGCAAAGTAAACATATTCTAGCCCACTTATCAGGGAATGTGAGAGAGATACTAAGTTAGTTTTCTCAGAATAGCATTACACCAACAATTAAAACACATACGTATGTATCTAGCTAACATGCAGGTGAACATATTACATTTAGAAATATGGTAAGTGTTGGATAGCCAGCTTCAGGGCATGCACATCTAATTAGAATGTGGGAACCCAGACAGCCAAAAGTGTCAATAGGGCCTTGCCTCTTTCACTTTTCCGACTGAAAGTGAGTATTTCATGGAAGGAAATGGGTCCCTATTTCTCAGGAGACACTCTGGGTGAAACTCATAATGACACATTATTCTCACACACTGAATTACTCATACACATATTATCTGAAATTTCAGATGAAGGAATAGTGCTTTGGTTTCCAGAATCAATTGTAATGAGAGCCGGAAGTGAATGGAAAATGTAACACTACATTTCGAGCTGACATGGAATGACCCGTGTTTTTTGAGTTTCGTTAATGCCCATCGACTCATATTTCCACAGCACTGACAGCACATTATTACTTGTAGACTTTATTATTAATGGAGTCATTTATTTTCAGTGTTTTTTGGAGCTTTTTTATTTTTTAATGAACACATGTCTTCTGATTTGTAGAGTCTTTTCTCAATGTCAGAATTTTATGTCAGGACAGGAGCTTTGCTTCTCACCTACTGTTAATTTATGTAGCAGCAAGATAATGATAAGCAAAACATACTTCGAAGACATAACAAATCTGCTATACCCAGAAAACCCAGATTGAACTACCAATATAGGATACACAGTTGTAAAATCAATGCACTATAAATAGGCCAAACATTGTTTAGATCTTCATCTGTCTTGCCGCTTGCAGTGTGTTAAGGGAGCTTTGTTATTACTTGCTTTCACATTTGTTCAAATGTTAGCTTTGTTTGAGCAGGGTCCGCCAAAGTTGCCAAAGTCAGTCCTGGTGGGCTAGATCCAAGACAGATTTTTAGCATATCCCCATTTAGATAAATTAAGTTATCTTAATAATCTATCATGGATCCGACACTCCAGGACCGACTTTGAAGAACCCTGGTTCAGAGCATAAGTCTTTTTTTATTGCCAACAACACTTAAAGCATTATTTTAACTGCTGTTTTTTGAATGAAGCATTTGGAGTTTGTGCTGAGCCTCTCAGGGGCCTCTATGTGATAGTGAAATGGCTCACCTTCTGTGGTTAAAGTGCCATTTCTTTCTTTCAGGGCTCGCCAGCTGAGTGGTGGTAGAGATCTCGTAGCTCAAATTCTGGCTCCAGTTTCACGTGTTTTCGGCCTGGGGAAAATGTTCATTATGATGGCGTATTCTGTAATTTTACGTTACTGTTTTGGATTTAAATACTGAAATGTGTGCATTTTTGGCAGTTTGCATAATTATGAATAATTTCGCACAAAAATCCTTCTGCAGAAGCACGTGCACAACAAACATAGCAAGTGTGAACAGCAAATGGGCGCTACTGTTTCCTAGCACATGCTGCATCCTCTGTTCTATTTAGGACACAAGGGCGCTTCTTGCAATAAGAATATATTGTTACATGCTGTATCATGCTCCTCAGGTTATTCAATATAATTTTGCTTTAATTTCACAAAACGATGCCAAAGCAAATTACGCAAGCTACACCCACCCCTACTTTTCCTTCTGCAGAATTTGTCTCCTGTACATATTTTAAGTCCACTCTACCACATTGGCCTTTCATATTCAAAATGAAATACCTTTATTGTCTGCAGTAGAAACCCGCTGTTTAAACCTTCATTTTGACATTGCAATTACTGCAATTTATATAAACATGATTGAACTTTCTCAGAATCAAGAGATGAGTATGAGTGAAGTATTCATAGAAAATGTAAAACAATTTATCAATACTGCTGTTAGATCTAAGTCAAATCTTAAATGAAGGGTATTGCCCAGGATGTAGAAAGAAATGTCAAAGATAATATTTTACCCAGACCCAAAGTTTATATTAGTGGGATTAGTACAACCAATACTAGATTAAATAAAATCCCAACTTCCCATGTAATTAACATTTCTATCATACCAAATACCAAACAAAGCTTAAAGTGACCTTTAGAAGAAAGACACACGAAAATTAATAACATAAAATTGCTTGATGATAAGAATTCTGATGGCATCAGAACTGTCTTTGAGGATGCCCCCAATCCCTGATGACGTTGGTGGCCTGCCTTCAAAAAAATCCTCTGGTAAAGTCAAATAGGAGAAAAAAAGACCAGATTCCATTTCTTTTCAGAATCTATCTTTTTCGCTGACCTACTGATAACAAACTCAAAAGATCCCCCACATTTTCCAGATAAAAGTGAGATTTTCAGATGCATACTGATATTAAGGAATCATCATTTGATCCTATTTCACCCTCTAGCAAAAGATTGATCTATCATTTCACCTGTTGAATAGTACATTTGTGCAAGAATGAGATGACCTTTAGACAAGGTTATAAGGTACAATTTAAAAGGAGAATGTCCTAGTCCTATTATTGCAGACCAAGTTCCAACAAAGCTTGCTATAGACACCAAACTCTTAACTTTTTATTGCAAACTATGGGAAAGATCCAAAGAAGGGGATCAATAGATCCTGGTCTGGAAAAAATATTGGATTCAGTAGGCCCAATTATAAAAGTCTTTGAGATCGAAGAAAAAGCAAAAGAGAGTAAGCCACAATTGATCCATCATAATTGCCTAACTGGATCTAATGCCTCATTTGTGTTATCAGCAACACCATATGCTGTGATTTCCTAAAAATGACAAAAATGCTTGCTTATGAAGTTGAACCCCCAAGTTAACTGAGTTAGCATCTTCCGAAATAGGTCTATCAGCCTTGGATATTATGGGGTCGATCAGGATGGCGGACGGAAGAGCCACCGCGGCCCTGGAGTAGGCGGAAAAAGCCTTTTCCGTGTCCGCCTGCCGCGGATACTCCGTCCGCCATATCAGGATAGGAAAACGTGTCAAATTTCCGTCCGCGACGGAAAAACACGCTCCGCCGGCCAACTACACACGACCACGCGGCGGACGGAACACATCCGGACGCTCCGCCGTACGCACTGACGTCGAAGACCGTCCCCCAAATCAAGATGGCGGAAAACACACATAAAACCGCTGCGGAAAAACAACCTGTCTTAACACGGCGGAATCCCCACAGCGAACATAGGTGACACAGCCGAGATACCCACCGCAAGCTGACCACCACCATGGACCCGGCGCTACACGCTTTCCCGATGCTCTTCGCGATCCACCACGTCCTAGTCATGGCCTACTATGGACGACGACGCAGGTAAGGTACAAACCATTGGCTGTCTGGAGGGGAATACCAGCAAGGGACGTGACGTAGGGAGGGGGAGTGTCATGTTACCGAAACCACTGATGAGAAGCATATACGAATACACATTTGTAGTACGCAAGCAGGAATGACAACGACAGACCACGAGACTTGATAGACTACCTTTATTGTCAAATAATAGGGGTCAAATCACAGTGTATGCGTGAACATGGGCAAAGTGGGCACCAGAGCAGGTACAACATAGCAGGTAACGAGAGGGCAGCATGCAGTATCAGAGCATCAACAGGGCATTGTGCATTACAGAGCAGGTACATCAGAGGCAGGTAACGAGAGGGCAGTATGCAGTATCAGAGCATCAACAGGGCATTGTGCATTACAGAGCAGGTACATCAGAGGCAGGTAACGAGAGGGCAGTATCAGAGCATCAACAGGGCATTGTGCATTACAGAGCAGGTACATCAGAGGCAGGTAACGAGAGGGCAGTATCAGAGCATCAACAGGGCATTGTGCATTACAGAGCAGGTACATCAGAGGCAGGTAACGAGAGGGCAGTATGCAGTATCAGAGCATCAACAGGGCATTGTGCATTACAGAGCAGGTACATCAGAGGCAGGTAACGAGAGGGCAGGTTGCAGTATCAGAGCATCAACAGGGCATTGTGCATTACAGAGCAGGTACATCAGAGGCAGGTAACGAGAGGGCAGGTTGCAGTATCAGAGCATCAACAGGGCATTGTAGAGTACAGAGCAGGTACATCATAGGCAGCACGTGAGAGGGGCAAAGTGCATCAACAGTCCATTGCACAGAACAGGCCCATCAGAGGCAGCACGTGAGAGGGGCAAAGTGCATCAACAGTCCATTGCACAGAACAGGCCCATCAGAGGCAGCACGTGAGAGGGCCAAAGTGCATCAACAGTCCATTGCACAGAACAGGCCCATCAGAGGCAGCACGTGAGAGGGGCAAAGTGCATCAACAGTCCATTGCACAGAACAGGCCCATCAGAGGCAGCACGTGAGAGGGCCAAAGTGCATCAACAGTCCATTGCACAGAACAGGCCCATCAGAGGCAGCACGTGAGAGGGGCAAAGTGCATCAACAGTCCATTGCACAGAACAGGCCCATCAGAGGCAGCACGTGAGAGGGGCAGTATGCAGTATCAGAGCATCAACAGGGCATTGTGCATTACAGAGCAGGTACATCAGAGGCAGGTAACGAGAGGGCAGTATCAGAGCATCAACAGGGCATTGTGCATTACAGAGCAGGTACATCAGAGGCAGGTAACGAGAGGGCAGTATCAGAGCATCAACAGGGCATTGTGCATTACAGAGCAGGTACATCAGAGGCAGGTAACGAGAGGGCAGTATGCAGTATCAGAGCATCAACAGGGCATTGTGCATTACAGAGCAGGTACATCAGAGGCAGGTAACGAGAGGGCAGTATGCAGTATCAGAGCATCAACAGGGCATTGTGCATTACAGAGCAGGTACATCAGAGGCAGCACAACTACGTGTCCCTACCAACCCGTCACAGGGACCACAAGAGTGCCACGCAGTTCTCAATGGACACACCATGTGAATTAACATTTGAGTGAAGTGTACAGCACGTCACATCACAGAATCAGGGGGGACTGCGTGAACTACCTGCCTCGGACACACTGGCAGCACCAGCAACAGGAGTGTGAGACACAGCCACAGCCCGAGTGACACACACATGGGCCACGGACCCAGACACACTGGCAGCACCAGCAACAGGAGTGTGAGACACAGCCACAGCCCGAGTGACACACACATGGGCCACGGACCCAGACACACTGGCAGCACCAGCAACAGGAGTGTGAGACACAGCCACAGCCCGAGTGACACACACATGGGCCACGGACCCAGACACACTGGCAGCACCAGCAACAGGAGTGTGAGACACAGCCACAGCCCGAGTGACACACACATGGGCCACGGACCCAGACACACTGGCAGCACCAGCAACAGGAGTGTGAGACACAGCCACAGATGTAGTCACTGACACGTGAGCCACTGACCCAGACAGACTGCCAGCACCAGAAACAGGAGTGTGCAACACAGCCACAGATCTTCTAACTGACACGTGAGCCATAGACCCAGATACACTGCCAGGACCTGCAACAGGAGAGGGCACAACTGACACTGTGCCACCATCTGATACATGAGAGTCAACTGCACCGGCGCCACTGGGACAACTGAAATGATGAGCCACAGGGCTGTATGGGCCAGGAGGCAGGGTGGGCCTGGGAGCTGGGGATAGCTCACCTAGAGCCAAATCGGGGTTTGCAGGTGTCAATGGTGTGTGTCTGCGTTTCTTAGGGAGGTGTGAGTGCACCCTGGACAGGACAGGACTGGCAAGTGGTGGGGACTCCAAAGAATCACCACCCAGCATAGGTGGAGCAACTGCTGCCGGGGATCTGGTTTCGGGGGACGTGCTGGAGCCTGCTTGTCGTTTGCTCTGTGCCTGCCGCCTGGACTCGGAATGATGTGTAATGGGGGATGCAACAACAGGGGACACCCTCCTCTGCTTCTGACTGGCCTGGATGGGAGTGGAGGTATGGGGGGACTCCGCCGCGGAGACATCAGTTTGGCGTTTAGTAGAAAACATCAGCCTCAGTGCAGCCAGGGGTGAAGTATGCCTGTCCTTGATTGCGCCATTGTCCATGCTAGATGCCTTGTCCGTAGGATGTGCCTTATCCTTAGGTGGAGTGTTGTCTCTGGATGTAGCCTGTGCCCTGCTCGCCGCCCTGTTCCTGCCAGCAGACTTGTCGTCTGTGGTGCACCTGCCTCCAGCAGACACCTGCTCCCTGTGTGTGTCGCTGCCCTTGGGAGTGTTCCTATCCACTGATGTGGGCCTGCTCTTGGGAGTCTCCCTGCTCTTAGTAGGTGCCTTAGTCTTCTCACTGTCCTTGGGAGTGTTCCTATCCACTGCTGTGGGCCTGCTCTTGGGGGTCTCCCTGCTCTCAGTAGGTGCCTTAGTCTTCTCACTGTCCTTGGGAGTGTTCCTATCCACTGCTGTGGGCCTGCTCTTGGGGGTCTCCCTGCTCTCAGTAGGTGCCTTAGTCTTCTCACTGTCCTTGGGAGTGTTCCTATCCACTGCTGTGGGCCTGCTCTTGGGGGTCTCCCTGCTCTCAGTAGGTGCCTTAGTCTTCTCACTGTCCTTGGGAGTGTTCCTATCCACTGCTGTGGGCCTGCTCTTGGGGGTCTCCCTGCTCTCAGTAGGTGCCTTAGTCTTCTCACTGTCCTTGGGAGTGTTCCTATCCACTGCTGTGGGCCTGCTCTTGGGGGTCTCCCTGCTCTCAGTAGGTGCCTTAGTCTTCTCACTGTCCTTGGGAGTGTCCCTTACCTCTGCTGTGGGCCTGCTCTTGGGAGTCTCCCTGCTCTCAGTAGGTGCCTTTGTCTTCTGACTGGCCTTGTCCAAGGAACAGTCCATGGACATGTGAGTATCCCTTGCCTTCGGAGTACCTTTCGTGTTGAATGCCTGTGTAGCTCCGGAAGGCATGTCCCCCAACAACACTTGTGGATCCTGTGTGTGTACTCCAGTGCATCTGACGTCGTCTACCTGAACAGATTTAGCTGATCTAGGGGATGGGGTCTGTGCCCTGCGTGCCCTGACGTGCTGTCTGACGCTGCTTCTAGTGCAATAACCTGTATTTGAGTCCTGCTCTGAATAATCACTACCCCCTGAGACATCCAGCGGTGTAGATGGGGAAACAGAAGTAGCACCCTGTTCATTCGACTGTACTATTGCAGACGACACACTGCTTGCCAATGACTGCACTGTCCTGTGTAGACCTGCAAGATCGCCATGCATCCCTTCCATGAATGCCACCACCTGCCCCAACTTCCTATCATGATCCTGGAAAGCATTTGTCATATTGGTCTGACCCACACACAGCTGTCGCAGCAGATCAACGGCCTCAGCACACAGTGCATTTTGGCTCACCGTGGCAGGGGCAGCGGTGCCTGCACCGAACGCCACTCTGCTCCCCCTACTCCTTCGGCCACGAACAATACATGGTGCAGTTGGCGGAAGTGTGGGCCCTGTGTGCTGTCTTCCGACAGAAGGTGATGAGTGCCCACTCCCAGTCTGTGACAACAGTGCAGGCTCACCAAGAGTGTCCGACGAGGAGGACGATGGTGTCTCCACATGCGAGTCCTCAGGGACGGTCCTGTCCCCCTCTCCGGCGCTGGCCTCCTCCGTGTCAGTCTGCGTGTGTGCGAAGTCTGAGCCGGACTCATTTCCTCGGCTACTCTCCACCGTCTGTGGCTGAGTGTCCTCTGTCAAAGCTGAAATGCACAGAAAAGATGTGTGAGTCATGGGCACACTCACGTACAGAAGGAACAGGATAGCCAAATCACATAGCAGACAAAGGTTCATGAGCCCTCAGCCTGCACATGGCCCACCCCTACCAGTCATCCTCACATTTTCTGCCATGGGGACATGGACCACTAGGGGATGTGCTTTAACACTCAACTACTAAGCAAGTGGCGTGTCAACATGGCGGACCTGGATGTCAAATGAGTACCACCCAATGGGACCAAAATGCCATCACAGGCATACATACGCAACACGGAACTCAATAGTGTGTCTGTGCACCAATACATGCATAGCACTCACAAGTTTCCTACACAGACAGTATGCTCACCGCTAGTTTGCTGTTGATCGGCACTCAGACGTTCGGCCAGGTCAGGATGCGTCACTGCAATGATACGGTGCATGAGAGGGGTCATGGAGCGTCGGGCCAGACGGGGCGTCCTTGGAATCAGGCCCAGTGTTACTTCCGCTACATTCTTGCTCAGCCTGGAAATGTCGTCCCAGCGTTTGTGGCAGTGTGTATGTCGTCTGTTGCACACCCCCAATGCCCGTACTTCCCGTGCTATGGTCCTCCACAGGTCCTTGCGAAGGTGCAGCTTGACCTACCATGATGGGAGACAAAAGGGTTTAAGTCAGTGGACAGGTGGCCTGTCACACACATAGGGGCAAGACGTTACTGTCAGCAGCCATGCACAATCAGGAACATATGTCTAGCCCACACTACACAGCTAAGATATAAATAGGCCTGATCATTTGGCCCCCTCATGCACACCAACATGTCCCACACTGCACTTACCACCCGTCCCGGTGCGCCGTAGAGGCGTCCATAGTTGCGGAGTACACCGTCCACGAGGACATCAAGCTCCGCGGCGGTGAAGGGTCGAGACCGGATCTCTTTGCCACTCGACATGGCAAGATCACGGAGTATGGCACTAGAGCAGCAGTCGGTGGTCAGCTCAGCAGCAGCAGCAGCAGGTCGAGGTGATGGTCACAGGCAGCAGTCGGTGGTCAGCTCAGCAGCAGCAGCAGCAGGTCGAGGTGATGGTCACAGGCAGCACTGGTCCCCAGGGTAGGAAGTTTCATGTTGGCCAAGACACATATATAGGGCCCTCAGCACGTGTCAGTGGCATACGTCGCCAGCAATTGGTCAGCCCTGGAAGCGTGATCGTGAAATGGGCCAATGACTGGCCCTGTTGTTGCGGTGCACAGCTTCCGCTACTTGCGATTGGCCGTATGCGGCCAGCGTCCCTCTTCCCATTGGCTGCATGTGCAGGGACCGTGACGGGCACACATCGGCAACCGCACGTGCAAGCTTCAGGCACGGATGCTTCAGTTGCAACAATGTACTATCACTGGCGCCTCCATGGCGGGGCACGTACACAGCGGGGGAGGTGCAGGCCTATACACCCTGCAGATGTACTCAATGGACATGCCAGTTCATGACCCCCCTTACAGTCACCTTGCATCATCCACCGTACACCGGCCGGAGCGGCCGGCCCATGAACATCCGCCGTGCCCGGCCATGAACACAACCGCCATGGCCGGGCACGGCCATGAACATCCGCCGTGCCCGGCCATGAACACAACCGCCATGGCCGGGACCGGCGGTTGTTCATGGCCGTGCCCGGCCATGGCGGTTGTGTTCATGGCCGGGCACGGCGGTTGTTCATGGCCGGGCACGGCGGTTGTTCATGGCCGGGCACGGCGGTTGTTCATGGCCGGGCACGGCGGTTGTTCATGGCCGTGCCCGGCCATGGCGGTTGTGTTCATGGCCGGGCACGGCGGTTGTTCATGGCCGTGCCCGGCCATGGCGGTTGTGGTCATGGCCGGGCACGGCGGTTGTTCATGGCCGGGCACGGCGGTTGTTCATGGGCCGGCCGCTCCGGCCGGTGTACGGTGGATGATGCAAGGTGACTGTAAGGGGGGTCATGAACTGGCATGTCCATTGAGTACATCTGCAGGGTGTATAGGCCTGCACCTCCCCCGCTGTGTACGTGCCCCGCCATGGAGGCGCCAGTGATAGTACATTGTTGCAACTGAAGCATCCGTGCCTGAAGCTTGCACGTGCGGTTGCCGATGTGTGCCCGTCACGGTCCCTGCACATGCAGCCAATGGGAAGAGGGACGCAGGCCGCATTCTGCCTTTGGGAAGTAGCGGAAGTTGAGCACCGCCATGGCGGCGCCAAATATGTGATCTTGTCAGACGCTGCACCGTGATGTGTTGTGTGCAGTTGCGTCATGAGGGATGTGAGCGTGATTGTGAAAGGTCATATGTCATACAATATAGCATGTGTGTCCATACAATGGACATCGGTCGGCACACAATGGCCAACAGATGTGCATTCGTACGTGTTGACGTCGGGTTTGACCCTACAGACGTTGTTACATCTTCACAACTACACAGTACATCACGGCTGTGTGGCCAATTCATGCATCTGTTGTCGGTTTATTGTTGTGTCGAGGTGACTACAGTGGTGGTGGTACACATGCATTCCGTGTATGTGATTTATACGTTCTGTCACCATGCATGTCATTACCGTATGCACATCATCATTGGTGGTGGCATTTGTGCTTGATGACATGGCGTGTGTAAACTTATCGTTTGTGTGCATGCAGTTGCATGAGTGTCTGTGATGTGTCTACGATACATTAGGGTGACGACTGGAGTTATGTCAGTAAGGTACACATGTGATGGAGTTGTACACGTATGCGTCGTTTGTACGTTGACCTAAGTTACATCTCTCTCCCACACAGGAGGGCTCCAAATGTGCATCGCCCATACACTCAGCTGGAGGATATGGTAGACGAGGAGGTGATTCGGAAATTCAGGCTGGATCGACGTCGGTTGCTGGAGCTTGTGGCTCAATTGGCTCCTCATCTGCAGCCACGTAGAACGTATCCTGGCTCGTTTACACCCACTGCAAAGGTCATGGCGGTACTACATTTCTTCGCTACTGGCACATTTCAGTATACAGTTGGAGGTGCCGGGGGTATGTCACAGGCAATGTTCAGCACGGTTCTTCGGGATGTGTTAACAGCTATGATGCTGTACAAGGATGAGTACATACATTTCCCACGTCCGGAAGAGTTGCCAGCTGTCAAAGCTGGTTTCTATGCACTGGGCCACATACCTCACGTTGTGGGCTCAATTGATGGCACGCACATCGCGCTCATTCCACCACGGGCACGCGAACAAGTGTTCAGGAATCGCAAACACTTTCATTCGCTGAACGTGCAGGTGGTGTGCCTGGCGAGCAACATCATCTCCCATGTGTGTGCAAGATTTCCTGGATCCGCACATGACGCCCACATCATGCGAACCAGCAATGTCCCACGACTCATGGCAAATCTGCCACCCGGTCAAGCGTGGCTTGTTGGTGAGTGTGCAGTGGGGACTCTTGTGATCTCTGTGTTGCATGGGGTACCCACCATATCTTGTTCTGATGTTTGTCTCTGTCATCCCCCTACATAGGCGACTCGGCTTACCCAAACCGGCCCTGGCTCCTCAGTCCCCTACGTAATCCGAGGACGGCGGGTGAAATGCGGTACAATGAGGCACATGGAAGGACACGGAGAGTCATCGAACGTACCTTTGGACTGCTGAAGTCTAGGTTTCGGTGCCTCGATAAGACCGGAGGGGCACTGCCTTACTCACCAGGAAAAGTATGCAAGATCGTGATTGCCTGCTGCATGCTCCACAACCTGGCAGTACGCAATGACATTGAACTGCTGTTGGACCCTGAAGACGAAGGAGTTCCTCGGCCTCCCATCCCACCCATGTCGACTGATGAGGATAGTGGTGAGGAGGAAGGTGTGGACCAGAGGCGCCAGCTCATTGATCGCTACTTCCCTTGAATGTGAGTATCTACCTCTAGTGGCGGTTGACAATGCCTCATGTATGTTTTCTGGTGTTGTGTGGATATGGGGTTATTCAGCTGGGTGTGGTTTGTGATGGTTGCACATGTGTGTCTTCATGTCTTTGGACATAGGAGTGTCCATGATGTGTGTGCTCCCATCCCATGCTTGTGTGATGGTTGTCGTTTGTGTAATGTTGCTGTGCATTGTGTTGTGATGTGTGTGAATCTCTTTACTGACGTGTGTTTGCTGTCTCTGGTTTTCTCTAGGTCACTCCCGCAGCGCCATGATCATGTGCGACTATGATCCCTGTACCTGTTTACGTCTGTATCTGATGGCAATCATGTGAATAAACATGGAGGCAAAACATCATTGTGTGAGTAAATGCAATTTATTGACAGGTTGTGCTTTTGTGCTGGTGAATATTTACAAGTAAGTGGGAGGGAGGGAGTTGGAGTTGTAGGTAATGGCAGATGAAATTTCCGTGCTGACACCACATTGGGGGGTGTCAGGCTAGTCCAGCAGACCAGTGGCAATGATTGTCTATGTGGGACAGGATGGTTTGCAGGGTGAATGTCTGGCACAGGCAGTGGCATTGTCAAGGTCGTCCCCTCTTGGAGCGTGTGCCTGGCGCTCCAACACTGCTCTCAGCAACTTCCTGCCTCGGCCGCCCCCTCCGTCTCGGAGGTGGTACAGAGGCAGCTGGGAGGGCAGGTTGGTGATGGGCCACATCCGTCGCCAGGGGCTCAGGTGGTGGTGGCGGCGGTGGAGGCGGAGGCGGAGGTGACGGGGGAGGCGGAGGTGACGGTGGCGGTGGCGCTGACACACATGGTGGAGGGGGGGGGGGGTTGTTCCGGGCAACCCATTCCCTCCACATCGTTGCCTGCTGGCCCATGATCACCAACATCTGGCCAAGGATGCCAGAGATCTCGCGCAGGCTGTTGGTGTTGTCCACTGAGTCCTCGTGAACACGATCAGCGTTTGCCTGGGACCGGTCGTATGAGGCCTGGCACCTGGCAAGAGCTTGTAGGGACTGTGCCACTGGCTCGGGTAGCTGTCCCTCCTCTGACCGGCGGTGTGTGGGTCGCCTGATTGGCAGTTGTCCCGTTGCCTGTGTTTGTGGCCCACTCACCCTGCTTGTGTGTGGGGCGGTTGGACCAGCGTTGCGCGCTGGGTCATGCTGGGTGGCACCGGCAGGAGTCGTGGTGCTCGTGGTAGTGGTGGTAGTGGTGGTACTGGTGGTACTGGTGGTACTGGTGGTGGTGGGGACTGTGCAGATCACAGAGACGGGTGCCGCGGGAGTCACACATGCGACGTTGGTTGGTCCCGGGAGTCCCTGTGAGCCAGATGGCCCTGGCTGCGTGCTTGGTCCCGCTCCATCCTCCGCCCCGGAGCTGCCTGTGTCGTCGTCGGCAGAGAGTCCTGTAGGTGTGGGAGGCGAGGCTGGCGGCCGGGTACTGCTTTCCCCAGTCAGTTGACGATCACCTGAGGGACAAGATCGAGCAGGTCAGTAATGTGGACAGTACATGGTTACATTGATTTGTAGACATTTCTGTTTCCTGTCGCACACACCCCACCCTCCACCACCACCGCCACCCTCCCCGTGCACATGGGGGCCTGTTGGGAGTTGTAGTTTGGGCCTCTCACACACCCCACCCTCCACCACCGCCACCCTCCACGTGCACATGGGGGCCTGTTGGGAGTTGTAGTTTGGGCCTCTCACACACCCCACCCTCCACCACCGCCACCACCACCACCACCCTCCCCGTGAACATGGGGGCCTGTTGGGAGTTGTAGTTTGGGCCTCTCACACACCCCACCCTCCACCACCGCCACCACCACCACCACCCTCCCCGTGAACATGGGGGCCTGTTGGGAGTTGTAGTTTGGGCCTCTCACACACCCCACCCTCCACCACCGCCACCACCACCACCACCCTCCCCGTGAACATGGGGGCCTGTTGGGAGTTGTAGTTTGGGCCTCTCACACACCCCACCCTCCACCACCGCCACCACCACCACCACCCTCCCCGTGAACATGGGGGCCTGTTGGGAGTTGTAGTTTGGGCCTCTCACACACCCCACCCTCCACCACCGCCACCACCACCACCACCCTCCCCGTGAACATGGGGGCCTGTTGGGAGCCATGGACATGTTAGTGTGTTGGTGTCCGACGTGCATGGGTTGGGGCGTGGGGGATGTTTCTTCTCAGTTGTGTGAGCCTGACCATGTCGTGCTGATCGTGGTGCTTGGTTTGTACTCACCAGTCTCTTCTCCTTCGTCAAGGCCGTCTAGGCTCTCTGGGTGTAGTATCACCAGCACCTTCTCCTCCCAATCGGTGTAGGGTATGGGCTCCGGGGGTGTGCCACCGCCAGTAAGATTGGCTCTGGCGTGGTTTTTCGCTCGGATGCCCTTGACCCTGGTCTTAAGGTCATGCCACCGCCTCTGAATGTCGTGCTTGGTCCTCGGCACAGTCCCCGACGCATTCACACGAGTGACGATCCTGTCCCACATGTGCTTCTTTTGCGCCACGGTCGTCTGCTGGACTTGGGCCCCGAAGATGTTGGGCTCCACACGGATAATTTCATCTACCATTACCCGCAACTCTGTCTCCGTGAATTTGGGGTTTTTTTTGGGTGCCATGGTGTGTGGTGCTCAGTGTGTGAGTTGAGTGAGTTGGGAGGTGCAGGTGTGTGGTGTGTGATGTGTAGGATTTGTGTGGTGGGTGTTTGTGTGGTAGGGTGGTGGGTGGGTGTCTTCTATGTGATTTTATGTGAGTTAGCAGTGTCTCGAATGGCCCTCTTGCTGGCAGCAATGCTGTGGTGCAAGGGATTGTGGTTGTGTGGGGGTGTCTTTTTATAGTCGTGTCTCGATGGTTGTTTGCAGTCAGGTGGTAGGTGGGCGTGTTGACTTGTGTGCATTATTGGATAATTGGGACGTGTCATGGTGGCTTGTGCTGGGGGGGGGGGCCTTGTCAATGTTCGTATGTTTGCTTAGGACTTGCGGTGCACTTTCATACATTTGTTAGGCGCTAGGGATGTTGTGCGTGTTGGCCTTCCGCCCTGATGCTGTGGTTCTCGTTGCATTGTTTCCGCCGCGGACGTGGATGGCTGTGAGTTCCGTTGTACGGGCGGATTTATCATAATTGCGGCCACGGAGTATTCTCAGGGATGGCGGTACATGTTTTATTTTCCGCGGTCATTTCCGTCCGCGGCAGTGGTTGTTCATTGGACTCCGTCCGCCGCGGACGGACTTGGTTGTGTTCCGTCCACCGCGGACGGTGTTGGTTGTGTTCCGTCCGCCGCGGTCGGAGTTTCGTGACATGAATATCCTAATCCCAACCGCGGTTTCTCCGCGGCGCAGCCGGGAGTAAAATTTCCCCCACCATGGCGGACAGTACCCATTTCCGTCCGCCATCCTAATCGGCCCCTATGTTTGGAGACAGTTTTCCAAATAAGTGAGTACTTTCAATTCTGTTGGCAATGCACAACTTTGATAAACATGTTTTGCCAATGTGTTTTTTTATGGGCCAGTAGAATTTCTTTGTTTTCACACATATGGCACCAACATCATAACAGATGGACATTCCAGACGGTCACAAGCTATCTGATAAAATATTTTAGCAACTTTGTTGAAACTTTTATTACCATGTAGCTTGCTTCTTTCTTTAACCTATTCTTATTTGGTTACTCAAGATATTATGGAAATATTGTCAAAGGATGTGAAAGAGCTAATGACATTCAGTCCAGCAGGCTTACAAAGCAATTTTTTCTTAGGAAAGAAGAATAACAAAAAGGTAAGTAAAAAACCTAAGCTAGTTCAGTTGGTTCATCCTGTAGACATCAGCTTTTGGATTGGATTGTTATATTAGACCTAAGGATGCTTACCTGCCAGTCTGCACCCTTCCCCAGCCTCAGCCCCCTGGAAAATTCCTTCAGTTTCAATAGGAAAACACATTTTATGAGTTCAGCACACTTTCTTTGAGTCTTCCAATAACACTTTGGTGCTTCACCAAGCTTCTAATGCTGGTAATTTAACATCTTAGATCTCATAGCATTTATTCTGGGCTACCCAGACACCATTCTAAACTTCTATTCTTTGTTTTGTTTTTGTTATAAATCAACCAAAACATCTCCGGACCCACCTCAATCAATAGTATTTTCTGGGATGTTTGCTGACTTCACTAATCTGTACACATCAAACCCATGAGTTGAAGTTGACAACTATCTGAAAAGATTTCTTTGAATTGCCTAAATATTTGCACATATATGTTTGCCAATTAGTTCACATAGTAGGTCATTTGGCGTCATCAGTCTAAGCTCTAATTCCAGGCCCACTTCAATATCAAGCTGTTAAAAAACGCAAAGTGTGCCACCCAAGACAGAGACTGAGCAACTCAGACTTCATCCTTTTAGGCCTAGAAACAGAAGAAGGGGCAAACTAGTGAATAGAACACCCATGTGCTTGCAAAAGAAAGATCACTGTTCAATTCTACCCAAGATCTTCCATTAGAATCGGACTTAAGTTGGACAGGTTGGGGGAGTCTTTAATGTTTCCAGTTCTTGACTGGTAATGCATGGACTCGGAGAGATTTATCTATGCACATACATTTTTTTGAGCTTTTTATGACTACTTTAAACTTGCATATTTGTTGTTCTGTCCTTCTAAGGTTGGACACCCTCACAGCAATAAAATACACTAATCACCTAGCAAAACACTTTTAGGAGTACTGTCTTCAAAATCACATTTGTATTCTTATCATCTCAGAGATTTCAGTTATTTACAACTTCATGTTTCAGATTTGCAACACCAGAAAATGTGTAGACTGCAATCCCTGAGGGTGAAAAAAACACACATCTTACAATTCTCATTTAGCCATAAACAACCTGACCATTCAATTAATTTGATTCATTCAGTTCATTTGATGAGCACTCATTAAGAGGACCGTATTGGCCAAAGGTTAATTCTAATATCTAGTGAAATACATTGAACAGTAAGCAATACTAGACGGATCATATTGTCATTAGATGTAAGGCAATGAATAACTGCTAGATCCTCTATGCCCGGTCTGCTCCAATATATAAAGACTATACGACTATCTATATGCCAAGTCTGCAAACTTATCAGTGTACTGCCGCTCCATGTCCACCAATCAAGTTCTAATCACAGAGAATAAACAATAATATTAGCTTCTTAAAAATGTTTTGGGTCACCTTATTATAGGGCATCGAAATGTTCTGGCCTTTGCACGTGATAAATCCTCTCTCTAGCTCTAATAATACGCAATAAAATTGAAAAAAGCTTATCTGAAGGCATTGATTGGTCTGTGGAAGTGAACAACTTTTGAAATTGATGGAGAATCAGAGAATGTCTACATTACCCTGGTCAGTGTCGTAAACACATTATACATGTAAGTAAATGGGTGACTGGTTGAGAAGGTTAAATCCCTAATCAACTACAAAACACAACCCTTGTTAGGGTGAAGTGACAAGTAAGCCCATAATTAACCTGTGCTCAACTACATGGTAGCTTGATACAGAGCAGTCAGGCTTAACTTAGAAGCAATTTGTAAAGTATTTGTGCAAGACTTCACGCCATAACACAGCAAAAAGATACCACAAAAAGGTTTCACAACAGTTTAGAAACATACAATAATTTTTTAATAAAAAAACAAGAACAAAATGACACAATTTCAGTCATATGAACTAGAGATATGCACGTTTATTGATTTTAGTAAAAATAGTACCAAAAATCCCAAAGTGCCAACTGTGGACACCTGATCTCACTGGACTAAGAAAAAGTCACAAATTCAGGCCAACCATGATGGAGTGGGGGCCAGCTACAGAGACCAGGCAGGCCTGCTGATCAAGAGTATCATAGATCCTGCTGCGGAGCATTGCGAGGTCCTGTGTCTAGCATGCATCACACAGCCAAGGCAATGCTAGGTCCTGCATCATCATTGAGGATTCCATTGACAAGGGCTTGCAATGCAAAGTCTGTCATCCGGGATGCGTTGCAAAGTCAATACAACAAATTGGTTTTGTGGAGCTGAGAGGCTGTGATGCGAGAACCTCCATTGTCAACGATGCTGGCGTTGACGAGGGATATGTGATGAGAGGGCCTGCATCAGGAAAGGTTCAGATAGCCACGATTCTCATTCGGACTGCAAGGTTGATGCTGAGTCCTTGTGTTGGGAGAACCTTTGGAGCAGAGGCAGTACATCGGTTCTGCTTGGGCCTAAATTGAGGAGGGGAGGAAATGCATTGGACTGCTAGCTCCACAGATAGGCTGGCAGAGCGCCTGTAGGATCATTTCCAAGGTCCGGGACTAGGGTGGCACCACTTGGCTACGTAGGACTTACAGATGGGAGAGCCCAGGAGTCCAGATGCTGGATTCAAGGTTGTTGGAGCTTTCTGTCCCTGAGGCTCTAGTGAGGAGGCCTGTCAACTAGCCCTTGGAGACACTTTGGGGTCCTGGGTTCAACAGATGTAGGTCCAGTCCTTGTTACCTAGGCAAGAGGAAAGCAGACAGTAGGTCAGCAGGGCAGCAGTCCTTCAGGGCAGTAGTCCAGCAGAGTGGTGTTCTTTTCAGCAGCACAGTAAACCTTCTTCCTGGCAGCGTATCCAAAGGTCCAAAAGCGTAAATAGCAGTGGGGTCTGAGGTCCAATATTTATACTTGGTGCTCTTCCTCTGGAAGCTAGAAGAAGCTTCTAGAAGTTTCCTTTGAAGTGGACAGGCTCTGTGTTGTCCCTGCCCTGGCTTCTGACTAACAGTAAGAGGCATGCAGAGCTTTATGTCGAGGCAGGATGCTTCCTACTCAATTGTAAGTAGAGCTGTGTTCACCTCTGCCCTTCCATCCTGCCAGTAATGGCCCATACAGGCATACCGAAGTTCTCTATTGTGTGTGGCTATCTAGGAGGAATACACAAACAGGCACATGCATCAAAGCATTTTGCGATCGCAAACGGTGCGAATCGCAAAAATCGGCCATTTACGATCGCAAAAATTGCTTTTGGAATGCATGATAAAAGTAGCCCCTTCGCAATTTAAGAAATCGCATAATTTGCGATTTCTTAAATTGCGATTGCATTTAAGGAATAGCAATTTGCGATTCCTTAAATGCAATGCAAGAAAGTAAAAAGATGTGCGATCTCGCAATTAAGAATCGCAATTTACCATCACATGTAAGGTGATGGTAAATTGCGATTTTTTTGAAAAAAGCATCAAAGTGCATTTTTTAAAGTCCCATGTTACGCACACACATGTCGCTGGGGCATGTGTGTGCATAACATGGGTGCACATATCAATTTCAGGAGTGCAACAGGGTGTCCTTTGGACACCCCTGCACCCTTGAAATCGCATTGCGATTCGCAAAATGAAAATGTCTTCTTATTCATTCCTATGGGCCTCTAGGCCCATAGAAATGAATGGGGAGGGATTCCTTAATGGCCACTCGCAATTTGCGAGTCGCAATTAAGGAATGTTTAGAAATCTCACATTTTTCTGCAATTTCTACATGCATAGGCATTTGCGAATTCTTAATTGCTATTCCTTAAAAATCGCAATTAAGAAATCGCAAATGACTACAATGATGCATGTCCCTGAAAGCACGTACCAATCATTTAAATATGCCAATTGAGGGATAAGCCAATGTTATCATGTTTTAGGGAGTGAGCACATACACTTTAGCACTGGGTAGCAGTGCTAAAATGTGTGGAGTCCAAAAACCAACAAAAATAAGGAGAGGAAGTCAACATATTTGGGGAAGGCCACCCTAAGGCTGACAGGTCTAACATTCCACAATCTCGTCCTACAATTATGAGATATACACGTTTTTGAACCTCTGAGGCTTTTAAGCATGGCCATCTTAAAGTAATGAGGTAAACATAGGTAATGTATTAACTTTTTCATTCTCTTTAAAGGTAATGAAATAAGGAAAAAGGTCATGCTCATGAATCAGATGTTATGCCAAGCTGTCTTTTGAAATGCATAACCCAGACTCAAATAACTGCTTGTTGAAACCTTTAGATTTATTTTTATGCTAGAAATATTCCTAATTGCTATTTTAGTGCTCCCAAAGAGGGCAGAATACCCTGATCCAGAATGGGGTAATCTTCATCTATGCATATAAGATATAGAAAGACCTTTAGGACCACATCAACTGTGGTCAATTTAAAAAAGAGCCAAAACATGCAAGTTTTAAGACCACAATTTCATTAGCAAGCAGTATCAATTAACTTTCTCAGTCATAATACAGCTACTCCTCTGCTGCCTTTCAGCTAAGTTTCTTCTGTAGGAATGCCAGACACCCATGTAAATACATGCACACATACATTTATACAAATATGTATGTCTACTAATATTGAGATTAGTTCATGTTTCAGGACATATGTTACTGCTACAAAAAAATGGACACAGGCACATATGTTTCTTTCTGTCATTGATCCACCGGCTGGAAGAACCCAGTCCCTCACCTTTTCTGCTATTTGCTATTTGCTTTCTGGCACCTCATAGAATTCTAAAACACAAGGCGGGGGCGTGGCTTAGCAAGCCACGATGGCGGCTGCGGTCTGCTGAGGCTCCGCAGCAGGGGGGCCCAGAAGACCATTTATCTTCGTTGATCAGGGGGGACAAACACCCCCCCGGACAGCGGAATTACAGCGGCACCGGGGGAAGCTAGTGAACGGCGGCTCCCCGCGCCACCAGCCAGGGTAGAGACGAGCGCCGACATCGGCCCTTAGACCCGTGCTCAAGATGGCGGCCACTCGCTTCTAATCAGGGCGGACCAGCGAGGCGCGATCTACCCCGGCATTCCTTGGCTACGAACGCACCCGGCGGGTGCTCAGGGCAGGGAATGGTCACACTAGGGTCCCCTACAGTCTCTGCCACCACGACCTGAGGCTCCGTCCCGTGTCGGCGGAAGGCCGGGGACGCTCCGGGACTGACAGAGACGGCCAGACTGCGGAGGCGCCACCGCAAGGCTGCATACCCTCGGTGAGGGCAGAGTTCGCCCCCAACCGTATGCGGATGACGGCTCCAGGGGCGATTGGCAGCAGAAGGCGACGAGCACGACAGTCGACTCCCAGGGGCGCGACACCTAGGCCTCATCCCCGCGATCAACTCTGCTGAAAGCGGGAAAGACACCTATGGTCAGCACCATGGGGAAGCCGAGGGCTACTCAGCAGACGTCGGTCCCCGAAACAGCACCAGAAAACCAACCCCAAACCAGAACCATTTCTAAAACGCCTGTGCACCAGCCGGACCCAACTATCTCCAACAAGCTGGACCGGGTCCTGGCGGCCATCCAACTTTCCAGGGCCTCCAAGGAAGAGCGCCTGGGCACTCTCACTACGGACATAAACCTCATTCGCGACGACCAGCGGAAGTTAGCTGACAAGGTGCAGGAGGGGGAAAGGTCCCTCGCGGATATACAGCCCACTCTGAAGACACAGCAGCAAACACTTCAGACAACCCTGGATCGCTTGGCAACCATGGAGGAACGGGTGGACGATTTGGAGGGACGCTCCCGGCGCTGTAACATACGCAAGCTGGGTCTCCCGGAGGAGGTCGAGGGAGCACACCCCATCAAATACGTGGAAGCCTGGGTGACGTCCTTCACTCCATCCAAGGACCGCACTGCCTTTTTCTCTATTGAGAGAGCCCATCGGGTCCCGGCCGGAAAACCACCACCGGGCAATGTGCCTCGCCCTTTGCTCGCAAAATAACTTCACTTTCAGGACCGTGATGCAGTGTTGCGAGCCGCCAGGCGTGCAGGCCCCCTGCAAGTCGAAAACCAGCACGTCATGATTTTTGCTGATTACGACAAGGTGGTGCAAAAACTCAGGGCGTCCTTTCTGGAGGTTAAACGTCGCTTACGGGCAAATGACATACAGTACTCTCTACTGTTTCCAGCCCGTCTGAAAGTCATCCATGCCGGTACCACACACTTCTTTTCCACTGCGGCGGTAGGCCTGAGACTGGGTGGACCGCCACTGCACACAGGGACCAGCTACGGCTGTGCCACAAAAACGCAGCCACAGGCCACCGCGCAACAGGAGACGTGCCTCGCAGCAAATGCTGCGAGGCACAACAAGGACAACAGAGCTGGAGAGAACCCGCGAGACGACATGAGGTTGATTCCCCGGACCTGGAGCAGCTCATGCAGGAGCGCCAAACGGCCCTTCAGGCCGTTGCTGATCTTGGGGCTCCCCAATTGGAGGAGGACATTGAGGGGAACCCCATCTCTTCTCCTCGAGTAGTGAAGAAGACAGTAACACGGCCCATACCACAGCCGACTCTATTACTATGCCCCCGGTCACACCACAAATTGCTGATGCCACTCACTGAAAGTACTGAACATTGTTGCCCGGAAGCTTGCTACGCCGCAGAACACCTGCGAGCGGGGAATTCCGGCAGGGAACTCCCGCATTATGCGTCACAGCCCCCTGGACGCTCTACACTCCATACCGACGAACATTTCTCCTGCTAACACCCCAGCGGGAACACACCTCGCAGGCACGACCTGCCACCCCTACGAATTGACTGTTCGCTCTCTGGTTCTAGGAGCACTGGTTTGGACGTATCGGGCTTGCCGATGCGTCCCAGGTATTGGGATAGTTCTCCCATCCAGTTACATGTTCTATTCACCCTGTTAACTCACCCCTCATACCCCACAGGAGACATGAGCATCTGGGTAGCCAACACATCCGGAGGGGGGTCTACGAGGGCTCTCTTCGAGAACAGCGCAACCAAATCACCCTTAGCACCTGTGTATCCTACAGCTGAGAACACGCACCAGAGCGCAGATAGTATTTCTCCAACCTCCCAATGCAGAGCACAGATATTAGTATTCTTACCCTGAACGCACAGGGCCTCCATACACCGCGCAAGAGATATACAACATATGCGTACATAAAACGCCAACACACCCACATTGCGTTCCTGCAAGAAATGCATCTCACAGCACCAGAGACAGACAAATCGCGAGCCCGTTGGCGGGGCATCCTATGCGCTACATCATACTCAGCGTTCGCATGAGGCGCACTAATCTGGGTCAGCCCAGGCACTCCCTTTCAGGAAACACGCAGAGTAGTAGATAAGGAGGGAAGGTATGCCTTATTGGAAGGAATACAAGACGGACAGCCAGTTCTGTTAGGCAGCATATACGTGCCAAACGTTGAACAGGACTCCCTCACAGGCGTGTTAGCCCAATTCACATCTCTCCCATGGATCTTAGGGGGCGACTACAATTGTGAACTCGATGTCACACTCGACAGATCCCACCCGGCGCCACCACACTCTCCTGCCCTTGCATGGTCAGAACGCTTCAGCCGCTGTGCCCCCCAATTTAGGCCGCTCCAAATTGAGAGACATGACCAGTTGATTAACAATGGTGCCCACTGGTTAAAAGGGAGAATTAGTGTCAATAATTAATTACATACTGAAATATCCATGGTGCAGTGAATTCAATGGGTAGGAAACATGCTTTAGAAATTAACTTGTTGTTTGGGATCCTCTAACCACAACCTAGGGCCATAGTAAGATTGAAGCACTTCCTCTTGGCTACATTTATCATCCTAGACAACAAGTGATGGAAGCATTCAAGGGACAAAATACCTGGGGGGTATGTAACACTCTGGCCCGTTTTAGTGTCTCAGCTGTGAACAGATATTTAGCTTCTGTTCAGCCTGAATCTTTAGACTGACAATCCAGCTTAGCTACAACTTTATCTCCAAATGCAAGTATAAACACCGAAAATATGCTTCTAGGATAGGACACCCTAAGGGGTGTGACTGTAGTTTGTTTTTCTCCCCCATTAGCATTTGTTACTCAACATATTCCAACTTGTGTTGATAATGGGCAAGTGTGGTCAGAAACATCTCAGGTTTAGGGTCAAAGCTGGATTATCCAGAATGGTTGAGTCCTCTAAAAGGCTTTGATATTGTTTGCTGCTACAAAATTTGTGCTTTCAAAATACAACATATCGATGGTTATCGTTATTTTTTACAGCTGCTGCTCCCTCAAGGGCTGGTAAAGTGAAGGGAGGTCTGCTCACTCTAGTCTCAATCACATTCTTTGGGAAAGTTGTTTGATCCTACATGGATTCCCAATATTTTCAATTGTTGTGGCTTGCTTACAGCCCCATGCGTTTCGTACTTATCGATTTTTATAATCTTTGAGGGAAATAGTTGGGTGTGTAGTCAGAATGGAACAGTGTCATTTCAATAGAAGAGGGACTTCAATTCCAAAATCTAGTTCGATTCTTGTGGGCTGATGGATCATAATGGAGAGGCTTTAACACATTTTTGCCACTCACCTTATGGGGAAGTTCCTAATTTGCTTCTTTATAACTACAGTTTGTTCTTGACTCTGATGTTGTAGGGATCTTTGTAATTTAATTTCCGAGTGTAATCATTAAATAGCCCCTGCCACTGGCCGATGGACCCATGAACATCAGTGGTATTGCTTCAACATAATACAGACTCGGCCTTTCTCTGATAATAATATATCTAAAGCTAATCAGTCTTGCAAAAACCTTTCATCTAAAACCCATTAATTCTACATTTTCTGCTAATAGTGCACCAGATTTACTAATAAGCTAGCTTATGGCAGAAAGCGTTCTGATATACTTATCATTCAGAACTACTCCTATAGGTAGAATGATTGCCCCAAAATATCTTCTACCAATTGCTTCCCATCACAGGTAGTGCTTGCATGTCGGTGAGAAGAAGCTACTGTTAAAGCTACTAAGCTATTTACACAATTCATTTTAGGGGACGATAGAGCTTAATCATAAACATCCTCCCAATCAGTAGGCAATTAGAAATGTGCATCTTGCTGCTAAATTAAATATGTGCCAGGAATAATGTGTCTCTTTGTAAGCTGATTTCTCCTTTTGTAAACACATAATTTTGATTTCTGTCCTCTATCTAATTTTAATTCAGGATATGCCATACTTTTCTTCATCCTTCTCCCAGTAGGAGATCTAAATAAATACCAAGCTACTTCAATATACTGAGCTTGTGAATGAAGGTTCATTGTTTTCTGTCATATCATAATTGGAAAAACAATATTAAAAAAGTTCCTTTCTGTAAAATTAGCTAAGCAATATATTACATGTAACTGCATATGAAAGCGGAATTTTGTGGTATGTTACATCTTCAGTAGCTGAAGAAGCGAAGTGTGCCCAGACATAACGGTCTTTAGCATCTAAAGCTTGAATGTACTCTTGAACTAATCTAGAATAGACGCTAGAGGTGAAATCTCCATTTGAAGCCCCTATAAGTGAAGCTTTTAACTTCTTCTCATCTATTGTATGTGCATGTGATGTTGGTGCAAGTGTAGATCTAAGTGTTTCTATCTCCGGGGTAAAACTCATACCGACTAAGAGAACAATAAATGCTAAAACAACAACTATTTGTGTGCAAACAATGACTATTCTACATCTGCCTTGGTAAGGAATTATGTCTGCATACATTTATACCTTTAGTAGAATGTGGCATCAGACAGACTCAATACTCCCCATTGAATTTTACTTGTGCAATATGAGCAAATCTTTTGATACTTAACTTGTAGTTATTGCATTCAGCTTACATAGTCTTCGTGAGGCATCCTCAGTCTTTCTCCATCTTCTTCTAAATGTGCTATACATACTCTTCAACTGCAATCTTGGCCATAAGGAATTCTTATTAATTATTTAGTTTGTCTTTATTAGAAAAGAATTGTCATTTTAATTTATCACAGTCTTTTACAGTTAGACTTAGACACAGTTCATTATTTGTAGATTCAGATTGACCTGAGTTTAATCATTTGGGTATCAATGATCAGCCTTATTTTATAGAGTTTGATTCAAATGCTGCCGTGGAGTGACAGGTCATGGAGGCTCAAGTAGTTCTGATCTTAGTTCAATGGGATCGTGATCTGTTGCATTTGCCAGATTCACTCTGTAGTACATCTATTTGAATGCAGAATACCTATAACAACGTGCTTTTGAGGATCTACTTGGTGTCTGTTGAACCTTTTCTGAATTGCTTACACCACTGGATTTGGTTTCTTTGATGATGGTTTGTGGTTTGCGGTCAACTGATACACTAGATCTCAATTCTCTCCTACTACTTGCTCATTCCACTCCCAATTGTAATTTTTCCTTCTTCATACTTGTTCCCTCACCAGAATCGCTCAATAGTTCTATGGCAATTTAACAACTCCCCTATTTTCAGTTCTCAGGTCTCTGTTTTCACGGGATAATTTCACGCCACTTTGATAGAATTAAGAAACTTGAACAGGTGAGAAACTCTGCTGTACTTCACCCTTCTCTGGTCCTTCAGGACGTATGGACACAGGAGGACTCGCTCTTGGCTCAAAGGTCACCACCTCATCAAGAGGACACCTTGCTCTCAGTGTGAGAGGTATGCACCTAAATAGGTATTCCAGTGCATTTCACAGCATTGTTGGGGATTAGAATCACCTGGTAGTATCCTTTCCATCTTGGCTCCGGGCAGGATTTTAGAACATTCTTTTTGAGTAGGATTCAGTTGCCAGGGTTAAGGTTGTGACACTGCTCTTGGCAGAGACAGCTCCAACAATGAAATTGGGAGTTGAATTGGTTTATTAAATGTTTTAACTGGTTAGGTAGTCTTAGGATAAGTCAATACTCTTTTCTTGACAATGTCTTTCTGGGTCTTGGATATAGTGCAGTGGATTTTTTCTTGGTGACTGGTCTTCTATGTTGGTTTTCTGAGGTTTCTTTCTTTTTCTTCCGGGCGGTATGCAGACATCCTGGCCGGAGCCCTCAGAAAAAAAGACGCAGGTACGTTCTGCTCTTTTCTTTTATCTCTCTTTGCCTTTCTTCTTTTTCTTTCTTCTTTTCTGTTAGGGTTTTTCCTTCCTCAATTAGCTTTTCCTTGTCCTTACTTCTGTTCTGCTTCTACCATTTCTTATTGGAGACTACTGCTAGCTGCTTCATAGTTTCAAATATATAAAATAATTTCTGGGGTTTGGTTTGCATTTCCCCTGTACCTTCCTGACACGTGTAGTCTCTAGATTTCAATTCATATGGGAAAATTATCTTTTGAATAGCGTAAAATTAAACTTACATTGTCTCACAGAAATTTCACTCTGTCTTAGTTCCCTGTCTCTTGCTGCATTAGTAATCGTTACAAAAACCCTGTTTTTTTCATTATTTCAATATTTCCTTAAATTGAAGTTTCCTCCCTCATACAACTCTTTAGATTTACTCGTATCTCCTTTTATTGCCCTCCAACCCCGCACATTTGCACGCAGTGGTGTAAGCCATGCTCCTCCTGGAGTGTGGTGGGTCTGAAACCCTCTCCAGTGGTCTCCACTTTCCAAAAATGCTGGCAAATTGCCTTTGGGTGAATTTGAGGTATTCAGACACATTGTTGGTCAGAACTCAATGTCTTCTGCTCCAGCACTTTCTTCTAAATGTGCTATACATACTCTTCAACTGCAATCTTGGCCATAAGGAATTTTTATTAATTATTTAGTTTGTCTTTATTAGAAAATAATTGTCACATTTATTTATCACAGTCTTTTACCGTTAGACTTAGACACAGTTCATTATTTGTAGATTCAGATTGACCTGAGTTGAATCATTTGGGTATCAATGATCAGCCTTATTTTATAGCGTTTGGTTCAAATGCTGCCTTGGAGTGACAGGTCATGGAGGCTCAAGTGGTTCTGATCTTAGTTCAATGGGATCGTGATCTGTTGCATTTGGCAGATTCACTCTGTAGTACATCTATTTGATTGCAGAATACCTATAACAACGTGCTTTTGAGGATCTACTTGGTGTCTGTTGAACCTTTTCTGAATTGCTTACACCACTGGATTTGGTTTCTTTGATGATGGTTTGTGGTTTGCGGTCAACTGATACACTAGATCTCAATTCTCTCCTACTACTTGCTCATTCCACTCCCAATTGTAGTTTTTCCTTCTTCATACTTGTTCCCTCACCAGAATCGCTCAATAGTTCTATGGCAATTTAACAACTCCCTTATTTTCAGTTCTCAGGTCTCTGTTTTCACGGGATAATTTCACGCCACTTTGATAGAGTTAAGAAACTTGAACAGGTGAGGAACTCTGCTGTACTTCACCCTTCTCTGGTCCTTCAGGACGTATGGACACAGGAGGACTCGCTCTTGGCTCAAAGGTCACCACCTCATCAAGAGGACACCTTGCTCTCAGTGTGAGAGTTATGCACCCAAATAGGTATTCCAGTGCATTTCACGGCATTGTTGGAGATTAGAATCACCTGGTAGTATCCTTTCCATCTTGGCTCCTGGCAGGATTTTAGAACATTCTTTTTGAGTAGGATTCAGTTGCCAGGGTTAAGGTTGTGACACTGCTCTTGGCAGAGACAGCTCCAACAATGAAATTGGGAGTTGAATTGGTTTATTAAATGTTTTAACTGGTTAGGTAGTCTTAGGATAAGTCAATACTCTTTTCTTGACAATGTCTTTCTGGGTCTTGGATATAGTTCAGTGGATTTTTTCTTGGTGACTGGTCTTCTATGATGGTTTTCTGAGGTTTCTTTCTTTTTCTTCCGGGCGGTATGCAGACATCCTGGCCGGAGCCCTCAGAAAAAAAGACGCAGGTACGTTCTGCTCTTTTCTTTTATCTCTCTTTGCCTTTCTTCTTTTTCTTTCTTCTTTTCTGTTAGGGTTTTTCCTTCCTCAATTAGCTTTTCCTCGTCCTTACTTCTGTTCTGCTTCTACCATTTCTTATTGGAGACTACTGCTAGCTGCTTCATAGTTTCAAATATATAAAATAATTTCTGGGGTTTGGTTTGCATTTCCCTTGTACCTTCCTGACACGTGTAGTCTCTAGATTTCAATTCATATGGGAAAATTATCTTTTGAATAGCGTAAAATTAAACTTACATTGTCTCACAGAAATTTCACTCTGTCTTAGTTCCCTGTCTCTTGCTGCATTAGTAATCGTTACAAAAACCCTGTTTTTTTCATTGTTTCAATATTTCCTTAAATTGAAGTTTCCTCCCTCATACAACTCTTTAGATTTACTCGTATCTCCTTTTATTGCCCTCCAACCCCGCACCTTTGCACGCAGTGGTGTAAGCCATGCTCCTCCTGGAGTGTGGTGGGTCTGAAACCCTCTCCAGTGGTCTCCACTTTCCAAAAATGCTGGGAAATTGCCTTTGGGTGAATTTGAGGTATTCAGACACATTGTTGGTCAGAACTCAATGTCTTCTGCTCCAGCACTTTCTGCTAGGCGGTCTCTTTCTCTATTGTTTCACTGCTCCGGACGGCCAATTCTCTGTATTCCTTCTTGCTTCTGTCCCAGACTCCGACACTCTTCAGGTGTTTTGATGAGTCTGTGTTTTTCATCCAACATGTCTCTTGTCCCAGTGCGACTCCCCATCTGCTGTTTGTTCCTCCGCTGTAGCTCCTCCTCCATTCTGGCCATTGGTACGCCGTCTCTTTCCAAGTCAACTTCAGCCTTCTGAAAAACGAAAATTCCTTCTTATGTTTCCAGCTCTATTGCTTCTTTTTTCTCCTGTCCTGGCTGTTCGGAACTTGTGGAGTTCACTATGTGGATTTCTGCTTGCACAGCAAGATGTCAGGGACTTCCGCGAGTGGGTCGGAGTTCTGACCCAGGATAATAGGTGAAAATGCTCTCTACATTCGTTCTTTAGAAGACCTTTTTTCCTTCAGGAAAGCTGTTAAAACTTATTTTTTTCCTTTGTCTTATTAATTATCCCCTATCTTTTCTGTGTTGTTAGTTATGTTACCTTTCTCAGATATAGCGCCGGGACGCCCCTTTGCTGGGGCAGCTGTGCGCTCAAAAAATTCAATTAACATAACATAACATAACATAACATGAGCTGTGGTGCTTCAGCATGGCCCAAGGTCAAGAAGCAGTGCCTTCCCTGTTTCTTGAGGTGGGTTTGTGTGAATCTCAGCCCTCTTGTGTTCATCTCTTCTTGCTTGTCCGGTTGTGTGATTGATCTGCAAATAACTTTGAGTACTATGAAGATCAGAGTTGAGCATCACAAGTGTGGACAACCCGGGCTGGCATTGTGTTGAAAGAATGCCATTGGGTTAGGAAATTATGACAAAGTAACATGAAAGTGCAAAAAGATGAAAACAAGTAAGTCACATCAGGTCTCCTTCACGGTGCAAAAGGAAGCAGCATTATGGGGCTGGCTCCTGTGCAAAACACGTGCTGCCTCTGAGCTCACAGAACACTTAACTATGTAATGCAGGGCAATTCACCACAGTGATAAATGTGCAGCATTCATTATACGTATAATCATCTCCAAATAAATAACACAGAGAGCTGCCTATACCTTGCAAATTGTGGGTGTGTGAGCCGCATCATGATCAGAACATTGTGGAGCAGCTTGGCAGTAATTTACCACACTAACATATTACCATCAACCCTCACCGCTCTTCTTCAAATCCAGTTAGTACTAGTCATTTAATCCACACTGCTCCTAGAGTATTTATAATGAATCGATGCAGCTTGTACGAACATGTATTGCTTTTTCATTTATGATAAGCAAATAAAGCAAATTTACAGTGCTCCCAGAGTAGGATATTGTATGAAAACTTTCAATAGCATCTCTATGCTGATTTTGAATAAAAAAATACAGAGTCCTGTCTTCAGCTGGAATGTGCACACATGCAATTGATGCCTACAGAAGGAAGACCAAGTACTTCGTGAACGCTTCAAATGAAATGCAAAAATAAATAGATTACGGTATTTTCAGTTTCAATTGATTTTTAAAGCAAGTAAGAGGGAGACAGAGAACAAAAGATTTGAGCTGTAAAAAGCACACATAGAGGAAAGTAGTGTGTGGTATCCTAGGTTATAGAACCATCGTGACATGTGGTTCTGTAACCTAGGAGCTTGTGAATTTGATCTTGGTTAGACACATTAACGGAAGACTTAGGCTGCAGCAGTTGATTTGCGGAGCGCTTTTCTGGATGGGGTCTGGAATACCTGTATCTTTAATAAAACCATTTCAATCTCCTTCATCTGCATTGGACCATCTTATTACACTGGTGACGATCTATTTGTGTGTCAACATTCTCAGATATTTATTCAACTGCACAGAAAAAAAAACAATCTTTGTCGGAGAAAAGAGTGAACAGAGACAAGAAATTCATTCTTCAAAGACTGTAGACCTCAACACTGCAGCCGCTGACACAGCAAGTACTTTATTTTTTATGTCTTACAACGATTTGTACCATTACTCACGTGCTATTGAGCTCGCGATGCACTGTCAGGCTCCCGAGAGCATCCCGAAGCTGTAGACGAGCTGCATAGCTCACCTAGTGCATTCAAGCTCGTGGTGTCTTCCTGTTTGTTATGACTTGCTACTTGTGACGTCATCCGCTTTCCTGTTCCTGCTTTGTCAGTGGAACGCATTGTCTCTCACACTGCGTGGCAACATTTATCAGCCATCTTTAATCAAGTCTTTTCCCTGCAAAGCGGTGACACGCACACCCTTAAACTTTGCGTGTCATTTATTTATCAGGGATTTCCCCTGCAATACGGTGACATGCACACCTTTAATCTTTGTGTGTCAGTCATAAATCAGGGATTTCTCCAACTGAGTGGTGCCACGTACATCTTTTCTCTTTGTGTGTCATTTGCTTGCGGCCATATTAAAATCAAGTGCTGTGCCTGCAATTCGGAGACACGCACACCTTTCTCACTAGTGTGTCACATTTGTCAATGCGTTAACGTTCACATCTCTATACATTGTGGTCACATTTGGAAAGTTGCTTCTTTTGTGAAAACATGTGTGTCATGCCATTTAAACACCATATTGTTTTTTAATGTACTCTTAATAGATTCATATTTTCAAGGAATTCTTAAGATTTACTCTATCTTTTGTAAAGAAAAAAACAAGGTGATGTGGCACTTATCCTTTTCCTCTACAACTTTAACACTAGCATCATTGTCTTTAGTTGTAGTTAGAGCATATTTCTTTATCACTTCCACAAAAGCCTTTGAATATTCTGTAGTTTTTGCTAGAAATAAAACTTCATGTAGAGATGGATTATTCTTCTCACACATTGACTCTTTTGCCTTTTCTAGATTGCACCCTAACATGAACTGATCCCTAAGGTGTTCGTCACAAGATGCTCCAAAACTGCAAGTAGAAGCGAACTCACGTAGGATGGTTATATATTGTTCAACAGTCTCCCCTTGATGTTGCATCCTTTTACCGAAGTGATACCTCTCCAGAACAATACTCAATTTTGAAAGATAGGGAATATTACGTTTCTTTATAGCAATCTCATACTCATTTAAGCCATATGGGCATTTCGTCTCAAAATGTTGTAGGTCTACTACAAAGAAGGTTAGAGAGGTAGACAGTGATGATGATGACTCTGTGAAAGAAGTAATTATTCTGGAGAACTGTGTAGAGAAACTTAATGGACCACTGGAAAATGTGTCAGTACACAGTAAAGAGGTCCTGATGTTATTTGACTCTAGTACAAAGATCACTTTGATACCATTTACATTTTATGAAGGGAAACTCAAGCCTGGAGTAAAACTTTTAAAGCCAGATATTAAACCAAAGGGTTACAGTGGCGAGCCAATACAATTGGCTGGTTATTTTTGGGTTCAATAGAATTTATGGATAGGATAATTTCAGGAAAAATATATGTTTCTGTCAAAGGAGACTGGTTGATAGGTTGGGTACATCAACGTGATATTTTTGTTTTTCTTGACTCTAATGATAGACCCATGGTTTGTGTAAGAGACAAGCCCACTGTCAACTCTGTTCAAATTGGTTGTGACAACATACTGTAAAAGTGTTCAAGTGTTTTTAAGAATGAACTTGGGTGTTTAAAGAATTATGTTTACGAGATCCGATGGAAGGAGTATGTCTTTCCGAAAGCTGCCAAAGTCAGGAATGTTGCCATGGCTATTAGAGAGAGCATGAAACTTGAGTTGGACAAACTAGTTGCCAATGGAATAATTGAAGGAGTGGAAGCTTCACAATGGTTTTTCCCAGTTGTGATGGCCCGTAAAGCCAATGGTGAAGCTTGCCTGTGTGTAGACTTGAGGGAATTAAACATAGCTGTTGTGGTTGATCACTACCCATTACCCAACAGTAGTGAAATGCTTAGCATGTTAAAAGGTGCGAAGTACCTTTCTTCCCTAGATCTCTGTTCGGCTAATCACCAAATCAAACTTACTGAGAAGTCCCAAGAATTAACTACTTTCACTGGGATCTTTGTACCTTGATCTTGGAGTGTAATCATTATATAACTCCCAGTCTTTTTGTGACCGAGACTTGGCTCAACGACATCAGCAATCCAGATCTGGCAATTGCCCTTCCATCGGGCTTTACTATTTTTTGGCAGGATAGACAAAATGGAAGAGGGGGAGGGGTTGCTTTAATCATCAGAAGTACCCTCAAATGTCACACATTCAACCTAGGTCCTCTTAAAGGGGCAGATGGAATAGGTTTCTCGATTAGGCTGAATGCATCTACCTCATTTTCGGGAGGTTTAGTCTAGCGTCCTACAGGTAATGCCACTCCATTTCTTGACTCCATAGGAGAATGCTTAGGGCAGCTCCTGTTGCGCTACCGTCATTTTACTATTATGGGGGATTTCAATCTTCAGTTAGAATCCAAAAATGATGCACAAGCTACGAACTTGTACCAGACTCTGGACATTTTTAGGGCTGCACCAATTGGTTGCGCTATCTACTCACTCCGCAGGACATACACTGGACGGTGTTTGTTCTAATTTTCCGGCATTATCAACTCTCAGCCCGATCCCACAAATCTGGACAGACCACAGTCTGATCCTGTTTAATGTCTGTCTCTCAGGTCAGGTAAAAACATCTAGGGTCAATCAGCAGTTGACTACTGATATAAACTCGAAGAAGGTGGAAGAGACTTTAAAGGTTATCTCTTCATGTCAGTTGCAAGCTCCCAGTCTGTCGGGAGATGCGACCCATGATTCTAGAAGTTTTCACTCCTGGATGCATCAAGTTATAATAGAGTACGCACCGCCGAAAATACGTCAATATCAGGTATAAGGCGAAAACAGAATGCCCCCTGGTTTTCGCAGGCGCTGGCAGAAGGTCATCTGTTATGTAGAAAAATGGATCGGAAATGGAGGAAATCCTATGACCAATTAGCTAAAACCACCTATGTTCAGCAAAGAAAATCCTACTTGGCCAGCATTAAACTGGCAAAAAAGGAATATTACATCAAGGCCATCAATGAGGCACAGCAAAAGCAGAAAACGGTCTTTTCCATAGTTAAATCTTTTACGCATCCCAAAGAGCTCCAGCCGAAAATTCCGCCCTCTGCAGCCTTTTGCAATCAAATCACTGTTTTTTTTGAGGAGAGGATTGTGCTCATCCAGAGGGATTTTCCTGTCCTTTCCCCTACTTCTCCCTCTTGTCATCTGGGGACGGGGGACAATAAGACACACATCTTGAGTGCCTTCCAACCGGCCTCCCTTCTTCAAACTAGGGAAGTCATTTTGGCCTGCAAGTCAGGAGCACCCTCTGACTCTTGCCCTCCCCAGATACTTCATCAGTTAATTGCTGCAGTGAACCCCACCATTAATGCCATTGTGAACGCATCATTATGCTCAGGGGTTGTTCCTCGGGAATGGAAAAAAGCGATTGTTAAGCCGTTAATAAAGAAACCCAATAAATCCACCACTGATTTGTCTAATATTCACCCAATATCTCTTCTCCCAGTCTTAGGTAAAATAACAGAGCAGATAGTGTATCAAGAACTAAAGGACTATGTAAATATTCATAACATTTTACATTCACAACAGTCGGGCTTTCGACCTAGACACTCAACCGAAACTGCTCTTATTGAGCTTACTGATTCTATCAAATTCATGCAGGATGATGGTAGAAAGGCTGTCTTGATTTTGTTAGGTCTCACGGCAGCATTCGACACCATCTCTCATGAAATTCTGATTGACAGACTGATAGGAATAGGTATAACAGACGTTGCCCTGGCCTGGATAGTATCCTTTTTGACCAACAGATCCCAAACGGTCTCTTTGGGCCCCTTCCTTTCCAACGAAAAAAAGGTCTTATCTGGGGTCCCGCAGGGTTTCGTTCTAAGTCCGTTACTGTTTAATATTTATATGGCCCCCCTCATTGCACTGATAGAGTCATATGGCATACTTGTAACATCGTATGCCGATGACACCCAACTTGTGGTCTCTTTGGATAAAAATTCCACCAATGCGGAACAAAATTTTAAGATCTGTTTGACAGAGGTTTTCCGTTGGATGGCAAATAACCATCTAAGATGTAATGCCAATAAAACCAAGATTCTACCTTTGGGCAAGGAAGCTCTTTTTTGTCCAAAGGACTGGTGGCCTGAAGAGTCACCTGCTCCGCCTCACTCGGTAGAAACTGCGAGAAATGTAGGGGTCCTATTTGATTCCTCTCTTTCCTTCGAACAACATGCAAGGAATACAGCAGGAAGCTGTTTTAGCATCATTAAGTCTCTGAAGAAGTTTTTTGACTTATTGCCTTTTGACTCTAGAAAGTCGGTTGCAGTGGCTTTGATACTATCACGACTAGAATATTGCAACGGCCTAATGGCCGGAGTAAAAAAAGCTACGCTAAAAAAACTACAGAGCGTGCAACATGCGGCGGCAAGATTAGTCCTAAAATTACCTAGAAGATCCTCTGCCTCCACTGCGCTTCAGACCCAGCACTGGCTCCCCCTGCATAAAAGGATCTTGTTTTAAGATCTTGCTAACTTCTTTTAGAGCCTTTAATAAGACAGGCCCGAAATATCTTGCGAGACGTTTTACTCGCTATGGTCCCCCGAGATGCCTAAGGTCGTCTGGAGGTAATCTAACCACCATCCCTAGATTCAAGCTTAAAACCAAAGGAGGAAGGACTTTTACAGTACTTGCCTCTAAGGCCTGGAACGCCATGCCCAAGGACCTCAGACTCCTGGTACAGGAAAATGCCTTCAGGAAGCATTTAAAAACTTGGAACTTTAGTCTGCCAGATGGTTTCGTAATGGGTGCCATTTAGATCTTATCATTTGGTTTGTACACATGCTCAGCGCCAGGGTGCTCCCTCTCGGAGCGACAGTTAGCGCTCTAGAAATGCCCCATACAAAATACAAAATACAAACACTGTTCCTATGGACATTTGTTCATTGATGAAGAGAGTTTAAAAGGAGCAATCTTATACATCAAACACCATGAACAATTAGGCTCCACAATAAGCAAATTACAGTTGATGTGCGTTAAAGAGTTTTATTAACATTTCTAATAATGATTTATTTTGATTTCTTCAGCAAATTATATTCTTCAATCATAATCCATTAGATAATATTTCAAAACAAGATAAAGTGCCATTTTTGTAAAGATTACACATAATATAGAGATAACACAAGTGTGTTCCATAAAGCAATTTCCCTAGGCTAAATTAAGGATTAGAAGGGCAATGTAAGCCAGAGTATAGGTGTCAGTTTAGAAACTCAATAAATAGCTCTGATGTGAGAATGAGATGCATAGCATGAATCTCTTGCAGTTAAACAAAAGAAAGTTTCAGCCCGAAAGTATTCTCCGCTATAAATCAGCTGACAGCTTTAAAAAAAATTGAATGGAAATCTCTACTGATGAGAGATAACCCCATGGTCCTCAGTAAAGAGTCCAGCATGCACTCACAATCTATATATCAGAGGGTCAGAGAGAGGTTAAGAACACACGATAATATAAACACAAAAAAACATAAATTGAGACACCATGTACATTCCCCATTTTCGGTGTCAACAGAAATTCAGCAACTTCTGTGAGCAGGTAAACTCCCTAGATTTCCCATTTTTACAATAGACCACAGAAACCAGTTCTTGAAAAGGTACTTCAGCCACATCTTGAAGTTTAGAGAGTGGGTCATGCTTCCTGCCATCTCCTCTCCTCTCAGTGAGAACCTTACTATCAGTTGTCTAATACATAACAGATGGCTGTTCTCTAACTAACAAAAGGTTTTTGGAAAGTAACAACATCTGCCGATAAAGAGAAAAACATCTTGTGCAAAACAATAGTTTAACATGAAATACAGGCCTTTCACTGTTAATGTATATATTGATGTTAAAATGCAGCAGTTAGGCTAACCTAAATCAAAGCATTATGTTATGTGTTTACAATGATTACATATGACTACCTACTTCAAATTTGCATTTATCATACATGTGTTTTGGTTGTGTAGATTTTTGCAAATTTTTTTTAAATGCAATTAGCTTACACAATTAGGCCATTTCACTTCAGAAACTCATTGTCCACCACTCTGGTATTCAAAGCTACATTTATTGAAAGTGATCGCAGCAATCAAATTGATTTCATTTTATTTTCATCAGACATGCTAGGCCTCCTTTCCAATTATGTTGTATCAAAAACCGCCCATAGCGATCACAGCCTGTTGTCCATCCCGTAATCTAAATGGAGGACAGTTTTTAATAGGGTAAAGAAAGGACCCATGATTACAATGACCAAGAACAAGCAAGTTGTGCTGTCATGAGAAAATTCATGCAAAGATTGTTTGATAGCTAATCTGGTTACATACACTAAGACCAAGGTGCTAACATGCTTAGATGAAAAGTCTAACTCTAAGGACACTATTTAAGATTTTATGTTATGTGAACCTGTCAAGGAGTTGCAACTGGTCCCTTGTTGGCCCCAGAAGGCTTAACATACACAATCATTTGAGGATGAATGTTCAAAATCCCACAGGAATTTGGTAAAATAATTCAAATGAATCCCCAGGAAATAGGGTATATGTCCACTCTTGCAGATCAGCATAGAAAAGGGCTGTTTCCATAAGGAAAAAACAAATAACTGAGGAGGCTTCCAAATCACTTTTAAAGGCTTGCTCAGGGAAAGAGAGCAGAGCAGTCTGCCATTGGATTAGCCTCCTGTTTTATATGGATTCGTCTGACCTGGTCCTTTTATTTTGTCCAACATCTGTTTTACCCACTTTTTGGAGGTTTACAGTGGTGACATTTTAACTGCCATGCCCACTGACACTGAGGCAGTAAAGTCCTTGGACTTTTGATTAGATCTCATTGATGTACTTAAAAACATTAGCATATTCCCTACAGGAAAGGCTCCAGGCCCTGATGGGGTTCCTGTGGATTTTTCAAGGCAAATGTGGATTTGTAGGCACCTCTCCTAACTAATGCATTAAGAGCCTTTGCTGTCTCTGCTCCACCTCCCTCTGGTTCCACGCTGTTATTATGCCAATCTTTAAAAGAGCAATCAAGATGATCCAATCTGTTAGCGCCCTATATCGCTGACCAATACAGCAGCCAAGCTAATGGGCAAGATTCTATTAGATCATCTGGAGATGTGGATAACCAGATTACATCCAATTTACAATGTGGTTTTACACTGCCCGTGGGAACAATTTACAGTGGCTCAACTTTTATCTTTTAGTTCATAAATATACAATTATCAAAGGGGGTGTGTTTACACATCACTTATGGACCTCAGTTCCGTCTTTGACCATGTCAACCATCACAAGTTATGAGATATTATGACAAATGTGGGAGTGGAGGCTGACATCATAACATTTATTAGACAAGTACATAGTTAATTGACCAACAATGTCATATATAGCCCAAATGGGGAGATGACCACATTTTCCTACATCTCAAAGGGAGAAAGACAGGGTTATGTCCTGGCCCACTTTTTGTTTATTTGTTTATTCTATACACATTGGATTAAAATAGTTTTTACTCAAATCTGGCATCGATGTATCATGTATCAGTACTCATCTGAATACCTGCTCTTCTCTAATCAGATGATGTGGTGATTGCGTCTCAGACTCTGCTTGAGCTGCAGAGACTTTTGAAGAAATTTGAAGTCTTCATGTTGGACTTCGATCTTACGATAAAACAGTCAAAGACCAATATTATGGTCTTTGGCCCAAAAGAAATATAGGTCCTATGTTGTAAATCAAACTAAGATTAATCCATTTTCCAACTGGTCTTATTTGAGGGTCCTTTTCTTGACACCACCTATGGTTGGTCCCAGTGGGCAGAATCAATGTGGGTGCTTTTGGGAGAAGTATGGAGGCACTGTTTAACTTTGCTTCAAATCTGGGTAGTAAACCTATCAGAGAATTGCTTACAGTTTACAAGTCATATTCCGAAAGTGTAGAACAGATTTCTGAGAAGACGGCTTGAAATCTCTTATAGCACATCCACACTCTTGTGCCTCTCAGAATTAGGGATGTACTATCAATTATATCAGGCACTGTTGTGCTCTTCTGTGGCTGTACACCTTGGCTAAATGTCAAACTTCTTTTGCACAGCTGTTACTGAAACACTGCCTCAGTCTGAATCAGGCCATAAAAATCCTGTACCATAGGCTGAAAATGCCAGAATTATTTGATAGTCCTGATTACTTGGTTGCATTTTGTAAGAAGGTTTTAACGGCTAAGGGCCATATTTTATAATGGATGCACCAGAGACGCATTCTCTAAGGTGCGATTTATCAAGCCACGCAAGGCCCCCTTGCATGGCCCGTCATGGCTTGATAAATACAGAGTACCTGTCAGGATCCTTCCTAATGAACGGTCAGCAAGAGTTTTCAAAATGAGGCAACCGGACTGGAGTTTGGCTCTTTCCTGGTCCAAGGCGTGGAATTCACGGAATTCCAAGATGGTGGGCGAGCAGGACAACTGCCAGCCTAAGTTGCCAGTCTAGTTTTCTGAACATTCCTGAACGGAGTTCAGGTGAGGCGCGCGCTCTATCAGAGCTGCGCACTTCACCGAGAATTCTGCCCAAGTCAGTTGGAGAATTCCTGTCAGAGTAGAAAACGTTGTAGAGAAAGGTTATTTCTTTAGAATTCCAGAGTGGTTGAGAGATATTTTCCTAGTAGTAACTCAGAATTATAGTATCCTCGCAGAAACTGCCACGTAGGAGGCTGGCAGCAAAAGAAGGAAAGACATTCAGAGAGACTCCGTCAAGAAAGCGTTTCCTCGCTTCTGGAGCAGAGCAAGCTGTCGTCACGTTAAGGAAAACGATTTCACAGAGCTAAGTGATAATAAAATCTAGACTGTATTTGGCAGAAATGGTATTACGCTTAAGCTGGTGACTTTTATAATTTAAGAGATAACAATAACGTTATTGGAGCAGGTGTTTCAAGGCACAGCAACAAGAAAATAAACACGTCTTACAGAGAAATGTAAATAGTTCGTTTAAATGCAATTTAGACAATACTTGAAGTAAAAGGAAAGAAAAGCTTAACTGAATCTAGTGAGGCGAATAACTTGAGCAGGAGGCAGCAGTCTAAAAGAAGAAGAAAGACAAGTGCAGCACACATTATAAAGATAGCGGAATACAACACTGGTAGGTCAAAAGAAATTAAGGAACATAACAGATAAAGGAAGGTGATAGAGCAGGAAATTAATCAATTGACTGTTTTGCAGATGAGGTATTCACAAGCCAACATACTATACAAGAGAAAGAATAAAAGACACAGAGTTGCATAGCGTGGTAGGTTTATAGTCTAGAAAACACATTTTCAAAGGGAATAGCTAGAGCGGAAAACTAACGGAGCCATTTCATTTTAGTGAGATTGAACACAAGGCAACTCCAGTTAAAGAAACCTCACAGTAGGAAGAAGAGCTACAGGTCTATGCAGTCCCATGGGTACGTAGGTTAATTACTAATAGAAGCAGGTAGAACAGAGTTAAGATTTATAGGCTAAAGATATTTGTATGTGTTTAGTATTTACAGGAACCTAGTTTGGCTGGATAAGTCAGAGGAGGATTCGCTGAAGTACCGAAGGACCGGACCAGTCTCTTCTGTGCCTTTCTTTTATTATGGTTATTTTCTCCACTTTTCCCCTTCCCTTTTTCTGATTGCTTGGAGTTATGATTTTAATCTGACTCCGACTGATTGGAGAGAGGGAGTTGGAAAGCAAGCATCTTCTGTTCCTGTGCAAGTCGACATAGAGACAAGGATTGGAAATTCGTGGAGCCCTGACAGAGTGAAGTGCCCACGTTGTAAATTTGCACCCGAACAGAATGGTTGAGGGGGTTAATTTGCAGACCTTAGGGGCGGTATTGGATGCCATCCAAAAAGAGTTAGTGACAGTTAAAGAAGAGAATCGGGGTTTGAGGCAGGAGGTGATAAATGCCAGAAAGGAAACAGCTGAGTTAGCGCAGAGGATTAGGCAGCCACCTCCAGGAAATAGGGAAACTCCTATCACATCTGCTGGGGATGTCAATAGGTTAACTACACAGGTGATACACTCTTTGTCACCAGTCATTCCCTTAGCTGCACCAGAGAGATTTAGTGGGGACCCACAGAAGGCACAAGTATTCATCACGCAATGCTCCCTGCATTTCATGTGTCGTCCTTCTATCTTCCCCGACGCACAATCTAAAGTGGCATACATCTTGTCTTATTTGAGCGGAGATGCAGCGGCTTGGTCAATGCCCATAGTGACTCGAGATGACCCTCTCCTGCAGAATTATGATGAATTTAAAAAAGAATTCTTGCGCATCTTTGATCGAAGGCGAATCTCTCAAGCTGTAGATAATGAGCTACTGGAATTAAAACAGGGGAATCGAGATTTGGTGGCGTATTTGGCCCACTTTAATAAAATAATAATGGAAACAGATTGGCCGGAAAGCAAAAGAACAGCAATTTTTTATCGTGGCCTGAGGGATGAATTAAAAGATGGCCTGGCACAGATTCCCAACCGACCCACAGAGATTTCGGCTCTCATAGATTTAGTCCTGGAGTTGGATTTCCGGCAAGGTGAAAGGCGAGGAGAAAGGAAGCGAGAATTTCGAAGCACCGTGCCCCGTTTTGACAGGGCAAGAACTGACGTAGGAAGAGTTGCGGAAGGGTCCAACAACCAAGAACCCATGCAGATAGGGGCAATAAGAGGTCCGCTTACCAAAGAAGAAAAAGAGAAGAGACGAGCCAGTAATTTATGTATGTATTGTGGTTCCGGCGGACATTTTGTGAGGAATTGCCCAAAGAAACCCAAAGGATCGTACAAGCCGAAAGAAAACTAGTTGCACCACCTGTAGAAGGAGTTGTACAGGTGGATGCGAGTCAAAATCCAACTCCACAAGAGCATCAACTGGCCAATACGCTGCAGTCATCCTCCCCGCATCTAATTCAATCCATGACAATTAAATTCCGTCAGGAGGTCAAGAAGGGAGTGACGGTGATGGTGGATTCAGGGGCAACAGGGAACTTTTGCGATCAAAAAGTTTGCTGCCAAAATAGGATTGAAGGCAATTCTCAAGGAGAAAAGTGAACCAGTTAGAGCCATCGATGGAACGAACCTATCTTCTGGGCCCATAGTGAGTCATACCGAAATGGTGCGGTTGATGAGAGAAGATGGACATCAAGAAGAAATCCAGTTTAATCTAATTGATGCTCCTCAATTCCAGTTAATCTTAGGACTTCCTTGGCTCACAGAGCATAACCCGACCATCGATTGGGCAGCAAGAACTATAGAAATGACTTCGGATTATTGCAAGAATCATTGCTTTGGAGACCAAAAGAAAAAAGATCAAGACAATCCAGCTCAGGCCTTGTGTTCAGCGAATGCAGTCGTGTGCGTAATCAACACACAGTCAATACCATCGCAATATCAAGATTTCGAAGATGTGTTTGATGAACAGGAAGCTGAACAACTACCTCCCCATAGAGTATACGATTGTAAAATAGACTTTGAACCAGGAGCAAATATGCCATGTAGCAGAGTTTATGCTTTAACTGAGAAGGAGCATAATCATTTAAAGGAATACATCAGCAAGTATTTGGCTAACGGATTCATTCGCCCCTCCCAATCTCCGGTATCTTCGCCTTTGTTTTTCGTGCCTAAGAAGGAAGAGGGTGAGTTAAGAACTTGCATAGACTATCGCGCAATCAATCGGATAACTAAGAAGAACAGGTACCCACTCCCTCTCATCTCAGTTTTGTTGGACCAGGTGAAAGGAGCCCAGATATTCACCAATCTAGATTTGAGGGGGGCCTATCATCTCATCCGAGTAAGAGCCGGCGATGAGTGGAAAACCGCCTTTAGGACTCGCTTTGGATTATTCGAATATCAAGTGATGCCTTATGGGTTGTGTAACGCCCCAGCTGCGTTCTAGCATTTCATAAACGATGTCCTTAGTGAGTTTATAGATCAATGTGCCATAGTGTATATAGATGACATCTTGATATACTCCGTCAACACCCAGGAACATCAGAGTCAAGTGAGAAGAATATTACAGAAGCTAAGAGAAAATAAGCTGTTCGTCAAACTAGAGAAGTGTGCCTTTGACGTGACAGAAGTGGAATTCTTGGGGTTTGTCATCTCGCCAGCTGGAATACTCATGGATCAGCGAAAAATTCAGGCCGTCTTGGAGTGGAAGTCTCCAACCAGCGTGAAAGAAGTACAGGCATTTATTGGCTTCGCCAATTTTTATCGAAGATTTATCAGTGAATTCTCTCGGCGAATTCTGCCTCTCACACAACTATTGAGAAAAGGAGTAAAATTTCAGTGGACAGCAGAAGCAGAGACGGCATTCAATGCATTGAAGGAAGAATTCACGTCAGCTCCAATTCTTCTTCACGCAGACCCATCAGAACCCTTTTATGTAGAGACGGACGCCTCAGACTTGGCAGTGGGTGGAGTTCTGTCTCAGAGAAATAAGGAAACAGGTCAATTGCATCCGGTTGCATATCGTTCAAGAAAGTTGTCACCGGCAGAAATCAATTACACAATTACGGAAAAAGAATTGTTGGCAATAAAGGATGCCTTCAAGGAATGGAGGCATTATTTGATGGGAGCTCATCATATTGTGACAGTTTACACGGACCATCGAAACTTAAAATTCTTAAAGTCAGCTAGAACACTAACCCCGAGACAGCTTCGTTGGTCATTATACTTTGCTGACTATGATTTTGTCATCACATTTAGGCCAGGAGCGCAGAATGGCAAGGCGGACGCCTTGTCCCGTATGGGAACTGGAGAAGAAAAAGATCAAATCAAGACACAAGCCATCATTCCAGATACCAAGATCATAGGCGCTGTGGAAACTCTGAGTGTGAAAGAACAGATATCTCGAGCCTTGTCACCAGCAAAGATGTTGGAATGGACGCAGCAGGAAGATAATAGAGAAGTAGTAGATGGGCTACCTTATCACTCAGGAGCATTGTATTTGCCAACTTCTACACTGCAGAACCAAGTCATGAAGGAATGTCATGATCATTTGTTGGCAGGACACAAGGGAGAGCAGAAGACGATGGATTTAGTGAAAAGAAGTTATTGGTGGCCACAAATGAACAAAGATATAGAGAGATATGTGAAAACTTGTGAGATATGTGCGCAGGGGAAGTCAGAACGACAGGCACCCAAAGGGCTTTTACAACCCTTACCTACTCCTCCCTATCCTTGGCACACAATCACCTTAGACTTGATAACCGATCTTCCTTCCTGTCAAGGTTTCAATACTATTTTAGTAATAGTCGATGCATACACCAAGATGACACATTTTGTGGCCATGAAAGGGATTCCAACGGCGAAACAGTTAGCAACTCATTTCGGTGCTCAGGTTGTGCGGTTACATGGGATTCCTAAGGTTATTATATCAGACCGAGGAACTCAATTTGTGTCCCATTTCTGGAGAACCTTCATGAAGGCACTTGGAGTTGAGACATGTTTTTCCACCAGTTTCCATCCGGAAACGGATGGACAAACTGAACGAGTGAACCAGGAGGTGGAGCAGTATTTGAGGCTATTTACCTTAAAACAGGGTGGGGAATGGTTGGACTATTTGTGGGCTGCTGAGTTCGCTCATAACAACGCCACAAATGTGTCCACAGGTTACTCCCCGTTTTATTTGAATTATGGCAAACATCCAAATGTTACCATGCTGGATGTTTCGCTTCCAGTTCCAGCAGTTCAGGATTTGGTGACACATTTGAGTCAGGTACATAATACAGCATCAGAAAATTTAGAACAGGAAAAGATTAAGTATAAGAAATATGCAGATAGGAAGAGAAGGGATTCCCCTCACCTAGAGATAGGGGAGGAGGTTTGGTTAAACACAAAGAACTTGCGCTTGAAAGGAAATCGAAAGTTCCAGCCTCGATTCATTGGTCCTTATCCTATTGAAGCACAAATTTATCCAGTAACCTATAAACTGACGCTACCTACGAAACTCAAAGTTCACCCAGTCTTCCATGTTTCCTTGTTAAAAAAAGCAGTCCCAGGATTAAGACGAGAGAGTGCTCCACCACCTGTTCAGTTGGAAGCTGGTGTGGAATTTGAAGTTAAGGACATTTTAGATTCCAAAAGAGTGAAGAGTAAACTGTACTATTTGGTGGATTGGAAGGGCTATGGACCAGAGGAACGCTCTTGGGAATCAGAGTCAGATGTACATGCACCAAGATTAGTAAGACTTTTCCATCAGCGATACCCAACCAAACCCGGACCTGGAGGGCCTTCCTTGGTGGGGGGTACTGTCAGGATCCTTCCTAATGAACGGTCAGCAAGAGTTTTCAAAATGAGGCAACCGGACTGGAGTTTGGCTCTTTCCTGGTCCAAGGCGTGGAATTCACGGAATTCCAAGATGGCGGGCGAGCAGGACAACTGCCAGCCTAAGTTGCCAGTCTAGTTTTCTGAACATTCCTGAACGGAGTTCAGGTGAGGCGCGCGCTCTATCAGAGCTGCGCACTTCACCGAGAATTCTGCCCGAGTCAGTTGGAGAATTCCTGTCAGAGTAGAAAACGTTGTAGAGAAAGGTTATTTCTTTAGAATTCCAGAGTGGTTGAGAGATATGTTCCTAGTAGTAACTCAGAATTATAGTATCCTCGCAGAAACTGCCACGTAGGAGGCTAGCAGCAAAAGAAGGAAAGACATTCAGAGAGACTCCGTCAAGACAGCGTTTCCTCGCTTCTGGAGCAGAGCAAGCTGTCGTCACGTTAAGGAAAACGATTTCACAGAGCTAAGTGATAATAAAATCTAGACTGTATTTGGCAGAAATGGTATTACGCTTAAGCTGGTGACATTTATAATTTAAGAGATAACAATAACGTTATTGGAGCAGGTGTTTCAAGACACAGCAACAAGAAAATAAACACGTCTTACAGAGAAATGTAAATAGTTCGTTTAAATGCAATTTAGACAATACTTGAAGTAAAAGGAAAGAAAAGCTTACCTGAATCTAGTGAGGCGAATAACTCGAGCAGGAGGCAGCAGTCTAAAAGAAGAAGAAAGACAAGTGCAGAACACATTATAAAGATAGCGGAATACAACACTGGTAGGTCAAAAGAAATTAAGGAACATAACAGATAAAGGAAGGTGATAGAGCAGGAAATTAATCAATTGACTGTTTTGCAGATGAGGTATTCACAAGCCAACATACTATACAAGAGGAAGAATAAAAGACACAGAGTTGCATAGCGTGGTAGGTTTATTGTCTAGAAAACACATTTTCAAAGGGAATAGCTAGAGCGGAAAACTAACGGAGCCATTTCATTTTAGTGAGATTGAACACAAGGCAACTCCAGTTAAAGAAACCTCACAGTAGGAAGAAGAGCTACAGGTCTATGCAGTCCCATGGGTACGTAGGTTAATTACTAATAGAAGCAGGTAGAAAAGAGTTAAGATTTATAGGCTAAAGATATTTGTATGTGTTTAGTATTTACAGGAACCTAGTTTGGCTGGATAAGTCAGAGGAGGATTCGCTGAAGTACCGAAGGACCGGACCAGTCTCTTCTGTGCCTTTCTTTTATTATGATTATTTTCTCCACTTTTCCCCTTCCCTTTTTCTGATTGCTTGGAGTTATGATTTTAATCTGACTCCGACTGATTGGAGAGAGGGAGTTGGAAAGCAAGCATCTTCTGCTCCTGTGCAAGTCGACATAGAGACAAGGATTGGAAATTCGTGGAGCCCTGACAGTACCACAACGCAGCACAAATCGCTGTGTTTTATTACTCTGCTCCAGGGAGGCATTCCATGGGTAGTACGTGGGTGTTCCCATTCAATACCCATTGATATAATGCATTCCCACATTTACCATTACTGGTAGACTTGGGAATGTGCCAAAATGCTACGCCTTCCAGGGGAGGCGTAACAAGGAGAAGTATCTTGTTTTTTCCTCTTTCTGCAGCATTCATAGAAAGAGGACAATGTCTCACTGGATTGTTTATGTGCAGGAAGGTGTCCCTTACAAAAACAATCATGCTTTCAATGCAGGTACCCATGCACCATGGTGCAAGAGTGCCTGTGTTGGCACTAGGCAGCACATTGTGCACCAATGCTGAGAAAAGACAGGAATATGCTGTATTGTGTTAAATACAATGCATTCCTGCTCTTCGCTGTCATGCAGTGCAGTGCAGCGCAGCAAGCAGGGGCTTACCTTAGTTAGTAAAACTGGGGGCTGGGGGTTTGTTAGGTTCACAATTTCTGACAATCACGTTGGCTTATCATGTTATTTATTACATGAGAAGCAGCACAGGAGGAGGGCCAATGGAAAGGAAAATTCATGCGGATTGTAAAATACAGTATTTAGTAAAATACCCATGTTTTAAGACTTTCAAAACAGAAGAGTCTGTGGGGCATTTGCACAGAAAAATATTGCAGCACAGTGCTGCACCAAATTTGCCAGCGCTGCACTCTGACATTTCCAACATGCTGGGATAGGGACACATCGTATTTATTACAATACGGTGCACCTCTGTGTTTTCTCTAGCTCTGGCACTACAATAAGCTGCCTTGTGCCAATGCAGGCACCCTTGCACCATAGTGCAAGACTGCCTGCATTGCAGGAAATGATTGTGTATGTGCAGGAAGGGACACCTTCCTCCACATAAAGAATCCATAATGGTGATTTTTTACTTCTATGTGTGCTTCAGAATGCGCCATTCTTTAATGATTGTTTATATGCTGGAAGGTGTCATTAATGGCATTTTGCTCTTTCTATGTGTGCTTCAGAATACAGCACAAATAGAAAGAGCAAAAAAAAGGAGAAATAAAAATTTGTCTCCGCATTGCATCATTCTAACACCTGCTCTTGCATGGCGCTATTTTTTAACGCTGCCTCAGGTTTACACCCCCAGGTAAATCTGGGGTAGTGTCAAATATAAGCATGGGCGGATGTTGCGGATCCACGATTCACAAATTTGCGTATTCACGGATCGTGGATCCGCAAAATCCGCGGATTTAGCGGATCGGCGGATTTGGGGGCGGGGCTTCCATGCCAGGACCATCGTGCCAGATTGAACCCTGCCCTTCGTATTTATTCAAGAAGACGCCACCGTTTTGTGCCATACCTCTACTCAACTGGAGTACTTTCTACTGGATAATCAGTAAGTGCTACCTCGTTGGGTAAATGTATAGTGCTTTTACTACAGTACAGCTGCTTAAAGTGCCAGAGAGTTGTCTACAGCGACCAGGTGTGTGTTACTATGCAATCGCGCCGAAGGGCGCAGGGGTCCCTTGAGTGATCTGCCCATCATAGTGGGTAAATGGCGGGAAGACGGTGCACACCTCGAGTGTGTGGGCGGGGCCAAACGGACGGGGCTTCCATGCGAGTGCACATGCCTCTTGTGTGTATAAAAGGTCAGAGACTGATCAGAGCAGTAGATGTAGAGACAGAAGCTCCTGGTCACATAACAGCACGGGGATTGCGCTCGTGAAGGTCAAAGATGCAAAGGCCTTTGTCCAGCGTCACAGCTGATTTTCGACGGTATATTTGGGAAGAAGGCACACCTGCCAAGCCTCCAAAACGGTATTATTCCATTCCTGGTCTGTTGTAACTAATTTACGATGGCGCCGGCAAGCTGCCAGCGCCATCATAAAATAGTTACAAAATTAGCTTCAACAGGAAGCTCTAATAGATTAAATAAAGCAGGCGCTCGATGACCTGCTTTATCTTATCTATTAGAGCTTCCTGTTGAAGCTAATTTAGTAACTATCTTAGGATAGCGCTGGCAGCTTGCCGGTGCCATCGTAAATTAGTTACAACAGAGCAGGAATGGTTGAACTTTTGCCCCCGGAATCCGCCGCTCGCGGATTGCGAATTTTCGGCAAATTCGCGAGAGTTCGCGGATCGCGAATTTACCGAAAATTCGCAAAATCCGCGATCGGAGCGGATTTAGCGCTCATGCTTAGTCAAATAGCATTGGGCGTTGCGGTGCAATGCCCAAAGCAAACACCCATTGCACGTTGCTTTCTAGTAGATACCTGCATGAAAGGGTAATATATTTACAAAATGGCGTTAAGTAAATATGGTGCAGGGCATAGCTCCACCTGTGTGTGCTTTTGTATGAGTGACTATTTAAAAATCCCAGGTGAAATCCGACAGACATCTTACATACTACCCTTCCCGAATAAAAGCTCCTGTACCCAACCATTTACCTAATAATACATTTATGGGGAGGCATTGTGTCACCTCAAACACCCCGCCCCCTCCAAAGCAATGCCCCTGGAAACATGGTGACTTGCTGAGCTGCGTCACTTCTACATAAATAGTTGTAAAGTTAGGATTTTGTCTCAGATTACTTTTGTGAATTGGACCCATAGTCACCACAGATACCTGTTAACACTGTGCACTTTTGGGGGCAGAGCTTGCCAGGCCAAAAGATGGCCGCGTTTTAATTGTGCTCCGCAGTCCGCCGATACGATCCGGCAGGTATTAGCTGTTACTATGAGTGCTTCTCGCTAGAAACACTGTGCATGCTGAGCCTCGATGCTTGTGCCTTGAAAGCTGAAATAATGGAGTGGATCAATGGGGCAGAACTGTAATTAAAGGACAGAGAGCTGCGACCCCCCCATTCGCCTACGGTTCGGTGACTGAAGAGGGTGGTGCCTCCACCCAAGCAGGGAGTGTGAGCTCCCTGATCTGCGGGACCTTTGCAGTGCAGAGGAGGCTGGGCCCCCTGTGAGCTGGCGATCCTTCAACGGGGTGAACGGTGCCCACGCTGAATCCAGATGACCTACTACAGCTACTGCTGAGTGTTGGAGAGCTGCGATCATCAAGGCAAGGCTGTGATGTAGATTACTCTAGACGTGCAGCCTGCGCAACTGCAACCCGTCATTGAAGACTGCGAGCAGGGCGCCTCTGGTGCTATCACTCTGTCATCAGGTGCGTGCGAGGGTGCCCGGATTTGCAGCGAACATGACCTCCTCTGCTTCTTCACCAAGTTGGTGTCACCCTGCCTCCCTCTGCTGCCATCCTCTTGCGCTGTGCCCTAGGCGCTATATACCGGCAGACACTGCTTTTCGGACTGACTCTGCAGTGCTGTTTGCACTCCTGGAGGGCAGCGCCAGCCTGAGAGGTGAGCTGCTGAGTGGCACAGAGAATAGCTCCAGTTGATTCAACCTTGGGCGGTCTATAACTAACATTGCCAGGCCATTGCTCATGCGGGCTTAGAGGTTGGAAGGGTGAATCAAGCTGACACCACGAGCATCGCGTAGATCCTGCTTGTCGTAGACATGGGAAAACTAGACAAGACTCAGCCTAAGTTGAGGTTCGAGCAGCGCAAATCTAGGCACAGAGAGGATGCTGCGGAGTCAGCTGCGTCGGATCCAGATGCGCAGTCTGATGACCCCATTTGAGATACAAAAACTATACTTGCGTCAATGCAGAAAGGCTTAACAGTGATTGCCGCTAAAATAGACAGTCTGTCCTATAGGATGAACCGCAAGACCGATAGAGTCGATAAACGTGAGGAGCATCTTCACATGGCCGAACGCAGAATTACTGATGCTGGGGAGGCACAAACGGACTCTCATAGCCCACAGAAGCAGATGGAGAGAACTCTAGTTGCTTTGCAGGACAGGCAGAGGATTTGGAGGCCAGGTCACGACCAGCAGCCTACGCATCATAGGCCTACCCGAATCCACCGCGACAGGCAATATGGAGGTCTTCACAGAAAAAAATCCTTACCACGCTGCTTGGCGCCACTCCCTTCTCTCCTATGTTCGTTGTGGCGTGAGCGCACCACTCGCTGGGTCCCAAGCCCACTCCGGGAGCTCCTCCAACGCCTGTCATAGCGAAGCTACTTAACTATAGCGACAGGGGTGCGGCATTGAGAAGAGCCAGAGAATTGGGAGATCTGCAATATGAGGGCTCTTCCCTCTCTTTATATCACAATTTCACTCTTCGAGTGCAGGAAGCCAGGAGGCAATTTGTGCCTAAAAAACGTAATCTGATGGAGCAAAAAGTCGAAAATGCAATATTATCCGGTGCAGCTGCGCGTGACGCAGAACAGCAAGGTAAATATATTCTCTGACCCACAGTCACTGAAAAAAGCCCTCAAAGAGTGGAACACGACCAGTAAGAGCAGGAAAGACAAGATGGCTGACAAATGTGCGGATGGGGCAAGCGGAGGACTTGATGACAATGACTGATGAGTGCTATAGCACACCAGTCTTGTGTGGCAATTTGTTCCACATGAGGGTAATCTGAGAATGTCTGGGGCATTTGGAACTTAACAGTCAGGGAGCGCCCTACAACGGAGATCTATAATTTCATCCTAAACTGAAAGTCCATGCTTGCTCCTACTTGTATTAACCAGTTTCAGTGGAGGGGACTGTTGGTACTTCCTAGTGAGGGAGACCCTATCCTTCCTTTGCTGTGCACGAGGTTCCCCGAGAGATATTGTAAGGGTTAGTTTCAAACAAAGAGCGTGTCCAGTATCTCAATCTTAATACTGCCTGATATCAGATCTATTCTGGTTAGGGATTGGTTTTATCAAGGCTTGTTTAGATGTCTGTAGATTAAGCAAGGTTTGTTTCGATCTTTCTAGCTTTCATTTACCGGCAAAAGAAGCACATGTATAAATGATATGTAAATAGCGCTGGACGTTTTTCAACTGTCTTTCATGCAACGTGCAGCGCGTGAGAGCCCCACCCTTCTTTGACTATAAAAGGCCGTTCAGAGCAACACTCATTGCTTCTGCTCTTCAGTACTCCTGCCTTACCTGTGTATCCTGCTCTCCGTCTTCCCGCTCCTGGAGTCGTCTCGTCCTTCCTTCCTCTCCTGCCCGTCCTGGATTTTCCTGCTTGATTGCTGGTCAGTCCCTGAATCCTGCTCGTGTCATTTCCGGCGCTCCGGTCCTCGCTGCAAAAGCTTCCATGAAAAAAAAAGACAACAAAGAAAACAAACAAACAGTAAGATCTTGTCAAGCATTTAACAGTGCCACAAGTAAGTAGAAATTCATGTACATGAAAGGACATGTTTCAATTGTCAACAGTTTACTCCGGACAATGTTAGAAATCATTTAAAGACGCAAAGACATCTTTTAAAGGAAAAAGAAAGTATCGTTGTTTTCAAAGGGCAAAAACTGATTCCCTGAATATTGCGATCAGTATCAGAGAGATCCTCAAGAATAACGGAGCAAAGTAGATGCTCAGAACATTGTGTTAGTTGCGAAAAGGTTCACAAAGGATTAGTGACACAGAACTATTCCTCAGTACATTGCGCCTATGATGAGAGTGTTTCACATGCAGTGAAAAGACATTGTTCTCGTTTATTTAATTATTCACAGAAATGCTTTGCAGTTGAATAACGAAAGCAGGATTATTTTTGGGGCAAATTCATTGTCAAAGATCAGTGAGTGAATTCATTGGTTTCACATCAAGAGTTTTATAGTGTTCAAACATATATAAATGCATTAATAAGCTATTTATTTTCTTTAAAGGAAGAAGTAATTCTTGATCAGTCCTGCAGCTCTGGTGAGCTGGAAAACCAGAGTATAGAGGTATTCAAATGTGCATGTATAAACATGATTGAGTGGTTTAGGAGACTTTAAGAGTTGGAGGACAAAACTTAATGTTTGCTTTGTCCTACTCTGTTTATTGTAGATACAACGGCACGAGTATCCACTTCATTGGTGACCACTACAAGAGGAGCTGTGTTTGTTTCTCGTTTATTATTTTTTACGCTTCCCCCATTCCCTTGGGCTTCCTGATTCCTACATACTGTTTATCCGCAGTGTAGTAGGACAAGAGGTGCAGGGGTGCGTTTGAATAGTCTTCAACTTCCCAACAGAAGCTATCTGGATGCATAGGTATGCAGGTCTTGACGGATATAGTCCCTCTTTTGGAAGTCTTGTATCAACTGATTAGTGGCGGAACGGCACCTGGACCACACAGACGTGTGGGCCGGCAACATCTGCCCCAACACATTTCTCACACTGCCATTACGAGTTTAATAGTGCTTATGGTTGCATATTTGTTGTTCTTTTGATATGTGTACTAGTTATTTGTAGGAGGGGTGAGTAAGTCGCATATGCCTAGTTGGGGTTGGCATGGCGTGGGTGGGAGGGGGTCGGTACTTTTGTTTCAGTTCACATGGATATACTGGGCACGGGCAAGATTGGAAGTGAAATTGTACTAGCGGTTAAGCTTCTTCGACCATATGACGGAGAATGACACATTGCAGCTCAGGACAAGGGCATAGCAGCAGCCTGAGGCTAATTACATGGAATGGAAGGGGCCTAAATGATTATAGAAAGCTGCGTACAATTCTGGCGTATTTGAAAAGGAAAGACCCACCTTGCCCCTAATAGTGCTATGCTATCGAGATGTAATCTGGCAGGCCCGTTCCACGCAGCAGACTTCACCTCACACTCCAGGGGCGTCCTTACCTGGGCCAATCCCAAATCAGGCATACAACTCAAAGAGTGCAGGGCTGATCCTGCCGGCAGATATGTTATTTCTAGATGCTATGGCAGGGGGGCTGATTTCCGAAATATTAATACCTACGGGCCTAACTACAATGATCCTCAGATTTATAAGTCACTGTTGACACTCATTGGGAGGTACTCCTTGTTGCCACTAATCTGGGGTGGAGATTTCAACAATGTGCTTGATCCAGGGCTTGCCCGCTCAAGGGGGACCTCCTAGGTGCCAATCTGCGGCAGCCAGAGCCATTGCGGACGTGGCGCTGCAGTTGCAACTGGTGGATGTGTGGAGAGCTTGATCCCCTAGGAGAGGATGGTACACACACTAGTTGGCGTACCATGACATACATGCAAGAATTGACTATTGGTTACTGTCAGAGGCATTATGGCCCAGGGTATGAGACTATACAGTATTAGCTTGCTCCTTCCTAGACCACTCTCCCATTTTATTGGGGATTGAAATTCCTTCCAGCGGCTCGATCTATTTTCTGTGGAGGTTTCCTCCATACTCCCACTGGATATGGTATTGAAAGCTGAACTAGCTGCTGCTATTACTGAATTCTTTGACATGAATGTTGGCTCAGTTGATAGTTTTTTTTACGGTCTGGGAAACATTTAACGTATACATCAGGGGAATGGTTATGAATAAGTAGTTTGGGCGTTCTTTGCTCAATTAGAGGGAGGCTTGCCTTGTTGGAGGACCGATTGAGTGCGCTGGAGAACAAGGCAGTGAATAGGAATGATCCCTTGATTTTGGAACAACTGAAAGCAACGCGGGAAGAGTACCATTTGGAAGCTGATAGTGAGGTCAAGCATATGGGAATATACACACTGGCTAGATCCTACGGAGAGGGAGGCAGGCCAGGCTCAGTGCTGGCGGCGATTGCTGACCGTCGGTATGAGTCTGGAGTTACTCAAGAGATGTTGGACAAGACAGGTACTGCCTTGTAAGAACAGGCGGAAATAGTAAATAGGGTTGGCAGATACTATCAGGACCTGTACAGCTCAAAAGTTAGCCCTGATGAAGAGGATATAGTGAACTATCCGGAACGGTAAACAACCTTTACAACGCGACTTTCACATTGCAGAGTCTTTACAACGCAACCATTACAACGCAAACTATTACAACACATTGCTCCGGGGGGCGCTCTAGGATAGGGAATAGGTTAATTTACTATCCAATAACCTTCCCTAGTGTCCACGGGGACTGGAGTTGGAATAGTAAATTAAACTATTCACTATCCAGCACCCCAAAGCACTATGCGTTGTAATGGACTGCTTTGTAATACTTGCGTTGTAAAGGCATGCGATGTAAAAACATGCGTTGTAATGTCATACATCCATTTGGAGTATCACGTGGATCCCTATGCACTCGCTTAGTTTAACTCTTTGTCCATAGTTTTATATTCTTTTGGGTGGCGTCAGCACTTGTCGCACAATGCCTGATTGTGCCTTAAAATAACTGAAGAATATGTGGCAGTTGCAACAACTTTCACTAAAGTGCGCGCTCATATACACATGAAATAATTCAAATTTCTTCTCCAATTCAAAATTGTCGAGTCGTAGTTTAGTTACTCAAATATTTCTCATTTATTTTTCATTATTTCTTTTAGTACTCATATTTCAATCATACGAATAAATCATTTCTTCATCAAGTGGTCAGACTCTGTACATTATTCACGTTGCCCAATGCATTTCGGGTCTGAGAATAAGACCCTTCGTCAGGGGCCTGAAAATGAAATAATACAGGACCTTAGTGTTCACTGTGATATACGCTATGCATAATTAATAAATAAAGTTTTGAGCTTCATTGCACATTAACATAAAATACACTGTGGCGTGACTATACAGTTGTTTTGACTGATGTCAAACAACGAAAACATAATTTTAAATAACTGCATGTTGTCTATTAACCAAAATCATGTTAAACAGTGTGGCAGGCAAGTAAAAGAAACAAGTCAATGGGACAACATAACGTGGGAAGGTAACAGAAAAGCTGAAGTAAAACCATATCGGTGACGACTAAATTATGTTCAATGCATCAAAAGCGGTAAAGCGGTAAAGCTTCTGTGGCAAATATTTGCGTACCAGGAGATTACTTACAGTTCAGAAGAATGACAGGGGTTGTGAAAAGTGATTCGGTTTCCGCGGCGTTTGCCGGCGGTTATCACGTAATTAAAATCTGGAGGCGTGTCAGTACAAATCATGTGACAGGGGTACTCTGGCTTCAATGGAAGTCAAAGACAGACTTTCCGTTAGTAAAGCATTTACCGGCAACGATAGAAATCAATTTTTAAATGGGTAGATATGTTCGTGAAATATATAAAGGTAAAGATGATAAATTAATGCGCTGTGCAAATGAAATAAACTTAAGTAGGGATAATGTGTGTTAAACGGAGATGAGAAGACTGCAGAAGTAATAAAAATAATAAAGGGACAATAGTGATCTATGAGAATACATGATGCTAACAATCCAAATATTCAGTCTAATAAAATATGATAGTGATGAACAATAAGTTGGTATGGTGACAATCATGACATATGTGCAAATAAATTTAAAGCAAATTCCCAATGTGCGAATACTCAAAGTCAAGAATCCATAAGTCAGGTGGGTAATCTCAGGGAAACGGACTGGCTCTCATTAGATGCTAATTCATAGAAAGCACGAATATTCAATGCGATCATTCATTCCAGTAGGTTAAAGAGAGTTCAATTTTTTTATCCAAAAAAATTCTGCTCTAAGTCTCTGTTTAGAGGGGTCCATGTCATTGCGTGACGGGATTGTCTCCAAAACTGTAAATTTCAATTGCGAGATTTGGTGCTTCGCTTCAATCCAATGGGTAGCTACAGTTGATTTGGTATTGGCTAGACGTATATTGCTTTTATGCTCTGTTATGCGTACCTTAAGTTTCCTTTCGGTTTGGCCCACATAGACCTTTCCGCATGGACATTTGATTGCATAAATAGTGTTCTTAGTGTCACATGTACTAGTGTGTTGAAGTTGGATTTCATATCCTTGCGTGGGGTGCATGAATTTGTTGCCGACTAGCACATTGTTGCAGTGGGTACAGTTTTGACATTTTAACATCCCTTTGTGGATGATTTTTTGCTGCTTTGCAGTTGTTAGAATTTCTTTCAAATTTTTTGAACGTTGGTATGCAAATGTGATCTTTTTATTGAATAGGTCTTTTAAGTCTGGTTCTGTGTTAATCAAACACCAATGTTTGTTGATTATGGCTTTAATCTTCATAGCTTCTGTGGAGTATTTTAGTACGCAAACTGTTTTTTGTTCTGGATTAGGAATTTTTGGTTCCAATAGTTTTTCCCTAGACATTCTTTGAGTTTTCTTCATAGATTCTTGAAGTATGTCCATCGGGTACCCTCTCGATTGGTATTTCGTTATTTGATCTTTCAGTGTATTCTCAAGTTGTTCTGAGTTTGAGGTGATCCTTTTTAATCTTATGAACTGCGAGGTTGGTAAATGTTTTTTTAATGTATCAGGATGAAAGCTTTGGAACAGGAGGCTGGAATTTCTGTCAGTTGATTTTACATGTACTTGGGTTGTGAATTCTAAATCGGTCATGTTGACTTTTACATCCAATGGATTCAAAATCGGTCATGTTGACTTTTACATCCAATGGATGTAAAAGTCAACATGACCGATTTTGAATTCACAACCCAAGTACATGTAAAATCAACTGACAGAAATTCCAGCCTCCTGTTCCAAAGCTTTCATCCTGATACATTAAAAAAACATTTACCAACCTCGCAGTTCATAAGATTAAAAAGGATCACCTCGAACTCAGAACAACTTGAGAATACACTGAAAGATCAAATAACGAAATACCAATCGAGAGGGTACCCGATGGACATACTTCAAGAATCTATGAAGAAAACTCAAAGAATGTCTAGGGAAAAACTATTGGAACCAAAAATTCCTAATCCAGAACAAAAAACAGTTTGCGTACTAAAATACTCCACAGAAGCTATGAAGATTAAAGCCATAATCAACAAACATTGGTGTTTGATTAACACAGAACCAGACTTAAAAGACCTATTCAATAAAAAGATCACATTTGCATACCAACGTTCAAAAAATTTGAAAGAAATTCTAACAACTGCAAAGCAGCAAAAAATCATCCACAAAGGGATGTTAAAATGTCAAAACTGTACCCACTGCAACAATGTGCTAGTCGGCAACAAATTCATGCACCCCACGCAAGGATATGAAATCCAACTTCAACACACTAGTACATGTGACACTAAGAACACTATTTATGCAATCAAATGTCCATGCGGAAAGGTCTATGTGGGCCAAACCGAAAGGAAACTTAAGGTACACATAACAGAGCATAAAAGCAATACACGTCTAGCCAATACCAAATCAACTGTAGCTACCCATTGGATTGAAGCGAAGCACCAAATCTCGCAATTGAAATTTACAGTTTTGGAGACAATCCCGTCACGCAATGACATGGACCCCTCTAAACAGAGACTTAGAGCAGAATTTTTTGGGATAAAAAAATTGAACTCTCTTCAACCTACTGGAATGAATGATCGCATTGAATATTCGTGCTTTCTATGAATTAGCATCTAATGAGAGCCAGTCCGTTTCCCTGAGATTACCCACCTGACTTATGGATTCTCGACTTTGAGTATTCGCACATTGGGAATTTGCTTTAAATTTATTTGCACATATGTCATGATTGTCACCATACCAACTTATTGTTCATCACTATCATATTTTATTAGACTGAATATTTGGATTGTTAGCATCATGTATTCTCATAGATCACTATTGTCCCTTTATTATTTTTATTACTTCTGCAGTCTTCTCATCTCCGTTTAACACACATTATCCCTACTTAAGTTTATTTCATTTGCACAGCGCATTAATTTATCATCTTTACCTTTATATATTTCACGAACATATCTACCCATTTAAAAATTGATTTCTATCGTTGCCGGTAAATGCTTTACTAACGGAAAGTCTGTCTTTGACTTCCATTGAAGCCGGAGTACCCCTGTCACATGATTTGTACTGACACGCCTCCAGATTTTAATTACGTGATAACCGCCGGCAAATGCCGCGGAAACCGAATCACTTTTCACAACCCCTGTCATTCTTCTGAACTGTAAGTAATCTCCTGGTACGCAAATATTTGCCACAGAAGCTTTACCGCTTTACCGCTTTTGATGCATTGAACATAATTTAGTCGTCACCGATATGGTTTTACTTCAGCTTTTCTGTTACCTTCCCACGTTATGTTGTCCCATTGACTTGTTTCTTTTACTTGCCTGCCACACTGTTTAACATGATTTTGGTTAATAGACAACATGCAGTTATTTAAAATTATGTTTTCGTTGTTTGACATCAGTCAAAACAACTGTATAGTCACGCCACAGTGTATTTTATGTTAATGTGCAATGAAGCTCAAAACTTTATTTATTAATTATGCATAGCGTATATCACAGTGAACACTAAGGTCCTGTATTATTTCATTTTCAGGCCCCTGACGAAGGGTCTTATTCTCAGACCCGAAATGCATTGGGCAACGTGAATAATGTACAGAGTCTGACCACTTGATGAAGAAATGATATATTCGTATGATTGAAATATGAGTACTAAAAGAAATAATGAAAAATAAATGAGAAATATTTGAGTAACAAAACTACGAATCGACAATTTTGAATTGGAGAAGAAATTTGAATTATTTCATGTGTATATGAGCGCGCACTTTAGTGAAAGTTGTTGCAACTGCCACATACATCCATTTGGAACATATACAATTGCCCTGGTTGATGGATAGCCACAGAGAGTATCTCATGAGGCCCCTTGACGCCGCTGAGGTCCGAATGGCACTTAACTCCATGCGGGAGGGCAGTGCTCCAGGCCACAATGGGCTCACTGTGTCCTTTTATAAGGCCTACAGTGACTTTCAGGTTCCACATTTGAGCACATTGTTCCAGGACATGGGAGAGACTGGCACTGATTGTAACCATACTGAAACCTGGCAAGGCTCCCCAGGAGTGCTCGGCCTATAGCCACTCTTGTTGCTAAATATTGATACTAAAATCTTTGCCAAAATACTGGCCAATAGACTGCCCCCACTCTTGCCCATGTTGGTAGGCCCAGAGCAAGCAGGCTTTGTACATGGCTGCCCGCTCTCCTACAATCTAAGAACAGTATTTGGGGTACTGCGGCATGTCAAGCCAGAGGTCATGGCAGCAGCAGTATTTTTGGATACGGAAAAAGCCTTTGATTCGGTTGAGTGGAAATACGTGCTGATGGTTCTCAGGCACCTGGGAGACAGGGAAATCTTTTTAAAGTTGATCTCAGTGCTATATAACTTGCCAAAGGCTTGTGTGCGTTTAGGCGATACTGTCTCCTCCCCCTTTCAGATTTCTAGAGGCACACGACAGGGGTGCCCCTTATCGCCATTGTTGTATGCTGTGGCTGCGGAGTCCTTAGTCAGTGCACTTCGGGAGTATCATGGCAATAGAGGCTTGCGTTTTCCTGGCTATAACCTCATTGTCTCTGCTTATGCGGACGACATGTTACTGTACATACAAGATCCAGCCAATAATCTATCTCCACTTAAACAGAAGGTGTTGCGATTTGGCGGTCTGTCGGGTCTTAAAATTAATTGGGATAAATCTTTCATCTTTCCAGTGACCCAGAGCACATTGCAGATTACCTTAGATTATCCCCTTCAATGGACAAGGGATCCAGGGAGATATCTGCCCATACAAGTCGACTCAGATGCGGAACAAGTACTTTGGGCAAATTATGGCAGAGCCATACTAAACTGGAGGAAGAAATAGATAAATGGATTTGTCTTCCTCTCTAGTTGGCAGGGAGGGTGTCCCTAATGAAAATACTTACTAGATTCCTTTTTCTCTTCGTTAACATACCAATAGTTGAGCCCCAACTGGTGTTTAAAACAATACGACCCCTGATGGGAAAATTGGCCTGGGCAGGTTAAAACTTTGTGCGTTAAGATGGACATACTTACTTTGCCCTATTCAGCGGGTGGTTTGGGGGTGCCGGATCTGGAACTATATTACAGGGTGGTGCAAAGCTCCCACGTCCACAATTGGGTACACAGTCCACATAATTTACCCCATCTCCACATATAGAATGTAGTCACCAGCCCTGCCCCTCTTCCTTGTTGCCTATTCCAGGCGCCAACTAGGCGTTGCAGCATATTGGATTCGATTAATTCAGCTGTCCATGCCTGGCATGTCTTGTTAAGAAAACAGGCAGGTGACTTGTATGCCTCGTTTGCGCCGGTAGAATGGCGCCATTGGCTTTGTATTATGCCGGAAAGATGGGTGCTTGCTGAGTAGCCTCCAAATACACGTGCTGGAAGATTTGTTCATGGAAGGAAGAATGAGCACTTGGGAGGAGGTAGCGAGGGCTTGCCCGATCCTACCCCTCCTACGCAATTCAATTTTTTTAGAATCCGCCATGCGCTGAGGGCCTTACTTAGCGATGACCTATTAGAACCTCCTGAGCTGCCCAAACTCTCTCGCTAGTGATACTTGCAGATTCCCCTCTTAAACTAGTCTCGAAAGTCTGCGCTACCGCACAGGCATTTAAGAGGACGCAATACACCAAAGCTAGACAGGAGTGGCAACAAGAGCTTGGGGTTGACTTCACTGACGATTTCTGGGGATCCTGCTGTGAAGCTATGCAAAAAATGGGAGGCACTGACTGGCACACTTCAAGTATGTATACTACTCACCAAAGAGAGTGTTCAGATATGGATTATGGGATACAGGGGCATATTATCAAGCAGGGCGATAGGCAATTATCGCCGCTTTAACAGCCGTTTTCGGACACTAAGCGGCGATAATTCTATCGCCCTATTAGCAAACTGTCGCTAACTGATGTTAGCGACAGCTTTTAGGCAATAGCGAGCGGTTTGGGGCCCGCTTTGCATGTCAGCGATGTTTATCGCTAATGACATGCAAAGTGGGCGTACCCAACCAGTTAGTGACTGAAAGCAGTCGCTAACGTCGCTATCGCTTATTAGCAAGGCAGGCGAAGTGATGGAAATATTCACGCTAAGCGCGAATATCTCCAAATACTAACACTTGCCCAGACCAGTTCTTAGCCATGTTATCCAATGGGAGGTGGATAACATGGCTAAGAGCATTTTGTCGCTAATGCGTGAACATCGCTGTATTCTCAGCGATATTCACGCATTTCGCCGCTATCGCTGGATATTTTAGCACAATGGAGAAAAACGTTGCTAATATTTTCTCCGCTAACATATCCAGCGATAAAAAAATGCGCTAAGCGGATTTTGCGATAAATAACGCTATTCCTTGGTAATATGCCCCACACACCATTGTGATCACTGTGAGGAAATGGAGGCAGATTGCTTGCATGTGGCATGGCTGTGTCAGCCAGTAGCGGAATTTTGGGATCACATTTTTCATGTACTGAATGATATTACAGGCCAAACACTTTAACCTGCTCCCCTATTAGCGCTTTTAGGGTACACAAAGCCTCTGAATAAGAAAATTAGGAGACTGGTCTCTATGGGTCCGCTAACTGCTAAGCGCAGGGTTGGAATGCGCTGGATGCTTGGGCCTACACCTACTGTAGCAGAGTTGAAGCGGGATATGCTTTACTGCTGATCTCAGGCAATGTAAACTAGCTATGTTTTTTAGCCGGACTTTACCCTCAATCCAGATTTGCTTGGCATTAGTCAAGTACCTGTAGTTGGCTATTCGAATGAGAAAGGATTTATGATGTTTCTTCTGCTCTTCTGTCTCTCGTTTAGATATTGGTTGTTCAAGTTTAATTAGTTTAAGCCATGAGATGGAACCAATTGTGATGATGGATTTTATGATTGTATTATCTATTTGTGGTTGTATCTTTTCTTGTTGATTTGAGTGAAGTAATTAATTTGGTATTTTATTGGGCTTTAATAACTGGCATAAAAACTAAATGCGTTATAGCAACTTCAATTTTATAAATATGATGCAATTGTTTTCTTTTATGGGATGTACTTTTATGATTTTAATTCAAAACCTAATAACGTTTATTGACTGACTGACAAATATGTTTTGCTTAAAGGAGGAATACTTTCAAGTTGTAATGAGATTTATAACATTTATGAATTGACAAAATCTTGTGAGAGCCGTCTTTCTTCATTAGGCTTGCTTTTACTGACTCCCCTACTTTATCACTTCCAATATTTCCATCTTAACCCCTTCCAGGCTGATGACGAGCTTAGCTCGTCATGAGCGTTACCTGCCGTGTGCTCATGACGAGCCCAGCTCGTCATGAACCGCAGGTTTTTGAAAACCGCCGCGCACAGCGGGAAAAGCCGCCGAAGCGATGCGGAATTTCCCTAATCACTGAACCAAATGTTGCCTAGGTGCTGAATCAATTTGAATCTTTGTCTCCTCGCTATGGCATTTGAAACATCAGAACTGTAGAATGGGCCTTATTGTCTTAAACCAATCAGACCTCAACTGATTAATATATCTCTTTGCCATCCCAAATCCACCTTACATATGAAAACCATTGCCGATCATATCTGTTCTGGCAAACTTGAGACAGATCTGGAGTCTTTCTCGCAGTTCAAAATTCTTCAGAGTAGTTGTTACAATGCACTTGTCTCCCATTTGAAACCTAATAGGTTGGAAAGTGCCTACCAGCTGGATTCTATACTTACAATGACACCAGCATATCCCTTTTGGCACCAAGGGGGGTAAACATTAAAGTCCAGAAACTAGGGTTGACAATCGACCTCCCTGGGTATTGAGCATTGTTGGGATTGTACGAACAGAAATGTCATTCCTTTATCACCATCCATATATAGCAGGTGCAACAGTGTCTTCCAGTTTTTAAACTACCTCTGTATCTTGTAAAAAGCCGAAGTCTGAGGGATCAGCCCAGTCACTGATTCCCTTGAATGTCAACATGGCTCATCTTGCCAAAATCCTCAAAAGCAATGGTTTTATTTTACTCCTTGTACACTGATCACAAACAGTTACACCTGAATTAAATTAAAGTGCCAAAGGCAATGATCCTGTGATCAGTGTTAATTGGCTCCTTGCCCTTTAAGGGGCAGTGGCCATGTGGCTGCACTGCCTCCAAAGCCAAAATCTGCAGCAGGGTGTAATCTTCAATACTGGCCAGCTGGTCATAGTAGTGATCCGGCCATCAGTGGGGGATTCTATATTGTGAGGCTTCTCACAGGAATGGTCCAACTCCTTTAGATACCCCAGTGAATTTTGCAGGTCATTTTAGATTTGTTGGCTTGTCTCAACTATTTCAACATATTCTGTACCAAGATCCAGCAGCATTACGCTCAAAACAATGCACCCTTTATTATCATTCGCTTGAAGTCTAGCGATATCCTGGGGTATTGAGAACTCTATATTGCCCACTGACAAAATAATGGAAGGAGTTTTAGACTCACAAATGTATATATTTCCATGTATGCTGCTACTTTACCCAAGCTCTACCAGCATGAACACGACAGAGAAGAATACATTAAAAATACAATAAAAATAATAGATCAGTTCATCCCAGCTGCTCATTAGATAAATAGTGTAAAGGTTTTTTTGAAGTCGTTATAATATGCAGCCTGATCAGATTGTCCTAAACTGCAATCAGCGACAAATTTAACATTTTCCCTCAGTAACAATGCCACTGGGTATATTTGAATATTTCAGCCTACAATTAGACAAGAGTTTTCAAATTTGATTAGTCAGAGCAGGAATGCTAAGACTGTGCACAAACAAGGTCTCTCTTAGCTATATTTATCTTTTTATCAGACTACAGCATCACTAGGAAGCCCATTACTGTGATTGTGTGCAAATCCATACAAAGTAAATTGTGCTGTTGATTAAATACATGAAATAGAGATAAGACAAGTTACTGGAAAAAATGAATGTTTAAACAGTGCTGTGAGCTGGAAATCAATTGAATGATCAATAGAAATAGTTTTACTGGCATACCCAGTGTCTAAATTAAAAAAATATATATTGGCCCACATGCGGCTTGCGTGACTTGATTAACCGTCCCATGGAGCAAACTTAAAGTTGCTTCATAAAAAAAGCACTAGTATGTATGTACACTGATACATTTTATAGGGCTGTAAATGGCAGGCATAATGTTGTCCAGTAACAACACCAATGAGTCAAAACACAGCAGGGCAATATCCTATTTAGAATTTAATTTATAAAGAATGCCTGCTCAATCAATGCGCTCCTAGACACTACTTTGATTAATTGGGGTGGCTCTTTGATAAATATCCAGCAGCACTGAAGAGTGCAAAGCCCTTTCATTCTATTCCACTTTAACATTTCAATTTCTAGTCATTCATCAAGAAAGATGGCACATCATCTCCGTGGGTCCTTACAACACAGCCTACTTGATGAAGAAGAGCATTAATAAAGCATTCAAACTGAGGCAAGATTATCTTAGCAACTCAGAAAACTTGAAATATTTCCTTCAAGGTTAAAGTGAATGCAAGATTTACTTATAAATCTAGTGACTCTATATGTATGTTATACCAATCAGCAGAGTTTAATTTGTAAAAAAGAAAAAATAGGTAACGGGACCAAAAGATTTGTATAGAAGCCCATAGATAGAGATATCGATGGATGGGAAGGATGGAGTGCCAAATACCAAGGCTGCATATTCTTGATTCCACCGCTTTAATCTGCCACCTGACATCCCCCACACTCCCTCACTCCTTTTCTCACTCTTGCAGGTTCTGTTTCATCCCTGATTTCTCAGTTTGCCATGTTCTTTCCACCTTTCTCTTCCTCTTTCATTCCCCAGTTTGTGTTTTCCTCTCTCTTGCTCTGGATCAAAGTCTGTTGAAAAAAAGTAAGTACCAGTGCCCAAAACAGGTGCCGGTGAGCCACACCAGCAGCCCCAAGCTCAAAATAAGCCCTACTCCTCAACTTTTGTAGCAAGCTAGGCAGGAGACGCATCCACTTTTGGCAGGTGACTCCCATTTTCTTTGACCTTAGTATGATATTTTACCTTTCTGCAGTATGAGTTTAAAATGCTGGATGAACGTGCTATTGTACATTTTCCAATGTGGCAATATGTATATATATGGGTTCTGTTATGTGACACCCTACTTCCAGCTGTGAAACAGTGCAGTAGGCAGACATAGCCATTAGCTCAGAGAGGTGAAGTTCATCATTTGAAGAAACTGATGAATTGCAGATCATGTGCTTGCAGACTGCCAACGTTCAAAGAGCAAGTGCTGCAACGTTAGTACAAACGTAAATCTGCATTCTCATTTGTACCCACAAAAAGTATAAAGCCACCTATAAAAATGTTTGTATAAACTCCATTATAAAATTATAACCTTCCGCAGAGGGCTATACCGGCTATTAAAGGCCCTCTCCAGCGTTGCCTTTAACAAGGGGGAGGCACTTTAATAGCGGGTATAGCCCAGCTACGAAGGGCTATAAGGCTATTAGAACATTCTGCCACTAGAGGGCAGAATGTTCTAACAAAAAAAACAAAGCCTTATGGGAGCGTGAGGGGATTGAAACCCCCTCAGGCTCCCTGAAACCTTTGTTCACAGCCAGAGCTCTAAAACAAAGAAACATTGGAATGTTGGAACTCCAGGCTTATACCAGCCACTCCATTGTTTTCAATGGACCTTCCAATGTTCCAAAGTTCTAATGTATATTAGAATTAAACTTCCTTTAAACTATTGTGGCCCTGAAGCAATTAGTAGTGAAACACATGTTGGCCTGATTTAGAGACATCTGCCCTTCACCTATTTTCTGATATTGTGTTTGTATACATACCAAGAATTGGCATGCTGGTTAAAGTTGATGGGATGGCATACAAAACCGTCCAAAAGGTTGTGTTCTGTCATCTCTTTGATTTATGAGCATGGCACAGTTGAGCAATTTAAATTGGATAAAAGTACTATTTGTAATTTACCGCACTTTATGAATAAAGCAAAGTCAATTATTAATTTCAGATTGTTCACAAGTGCTGTACAAATAATGAGGGTGAATGAGGGAGGCTAGCAGGCACAAGACCATAAGATGTAATATCATAATGCTAAGATGGCAAGAGGGACCTAGGACCCTGTATGATGAAGAAGATTCAGGGAAAGAGAAGTAGACAGGGAACCAGAAAGGGAGGAGTCAGGCACATACAGATGCGGAGAGAATAGTGAAAGTTGGAGCCGGCAGAGCTCCAATACATGTACCAAAATAAAGTAACTCACAGCTCAGCATAGTGTTGTTCCTCATTTGATGCAGTTAAAATACCACAACTGGCGACAAAGGTGGACACATCACCCTGCTGCAGTCTGTACGATTGTGCCCAAGACCTCCTTTGGTGGCAGCACCGACGTCAGGAGCCCACCCCAAGCGTGCAGAGAAATAACTGCAAGCAACCCGACATCAGGGGCTTACCCCGGTCGCACGCAACCACCATGTGCTATATATTCTCCTCACTGTACAGCACAAACCTACCTGCTTTATGATGTACACTGCCTTGAGAGCTTCTCCATTTCAAAGTCTCCCATGCTGACTGCCTGCTATTGGCAAATCAATAGACTACTGATAGACTACTGCTCCTCTCGGTGGCCATATTGAAGTCAGACGGCTCCTCCAATGAGTCTTGAGGAACTTGTGGCAGCCATTTTAGAGTGAGGCGCCAATGAAACCCTACACTGCCAGCAGCAAGTATGGCTTCAGAAATGGTGAAACTCGTTCATTCTCTCCCTTGGTGAGCTCCTGACAATACGCATGTGAGCCATGTTCTTACAGTACCAATACAAAATTACTGTGTGTATCAGCTGACTTTAACTAGTCCACATTAGAAGTACAACATAGTCCTATTATACACAGCTGGTTTTGTTAAGATACTTATTCCAGCCAGGGACATGTCGACATCACTACCTCTTCGTACAGCACTGTGCATGGAACAAGCAGAGACATGATGACATCACCAAAAGCTATGCCAAATGCTATGCAAAGGACAACTATGCTTGGAGTATCATTCATAGGCCCGTCAGAATCATTTCGCCTCACGTCCGGCAGTGGAATGGGACCTTACTGGTAAGAATGGGTGGAAGATTTTGAAGACTTCATGAAGGGGTCACAGGTTACTGACCCAGCTCAACAGCTCCTACCACAGCACAACTTAATAGGCAAAGACGTTGATAAATTATCAAGGAACTACCCGCAGATGTCATGGCATCCTATCAAGATGTCCATGAGGTACTTAACAGGAAAGGTCTCCTCCACTAACAGAACATTGACTATGAACCATACACCTTCAATCTAGCCTCCCAGGAAAAAGAAAAATCCATCGGGGAGTTTATCATGCAGCTCAAACGCCAATCGTCCTACTGTGCTTTTGACACCTTCACAAATGAAGATGCCCTTCATCTGCGGATCATAGAGGGATATCAATCAGAGTCACTGCGTCACTGTCTCCTAAAGAAAAGTTACTCTCTGGATGAAATAGAATGAATGACAGGAGTCAAAGATCAGGCTGAAGAACATGGTAAACTCCACTCCACTCACAGAGATTGTGGAGTTGTTCCTCTCCTGTGGCTCGCCAGTATTGAGAAACCTGCCGCTAACGTTGAGGAAGCTGCTGCTCGAGTAGAACATTTACCTGAGTGGCAGAAAGAAGCTGCACCCTCTTGCGCTGCTCGTGGTGCCATTCCCACTGATTTTACAGTATGGGACACACACCCTGTGCTAAAACTCTGAGAGAGCAGCGTGACTTACCTCACTCTGCCACTTGCTGAACTCTGTGTGAGCGTGGCAGAGTTTATTTGTCTCTTTGCGGAGTTCCAGCTGCTTGAGGAACATGACAAGAGCCCACAACTGGGGCTTCTCCCTCTTAGTCACTAGGGCTTAAAGGAGCAATATGTAGGCTGTGTTCCAGGTGATGTTTTCCTCCCTGATTACTGCAGATGTTCCAGTTAAAACTCCATTGCAACCTGTCAGATTTGTTTTTGCTTCTCAATACTGATGCCCAGGCTGGGAGATAATGCAGCTCCATGTTTGGCAGCTCACCTTTTACTGAATCCTGTTGGCAAAAAAAAACCTCTTCTCAGATGACAGCTCTGTCTCATGTTCAACCAGCATGAGTTGTTGGACTATTCGCCAAGGGCACCTGAGGTTTTAGGTTATGCTGAGCGATTAGAGTTGAGGACCATACCAGTCCAGGAGGTCCAGCATGGGTCATGGTAGACTTAACAATAGAACTGTAGAATGGTAGATGTCAGAGATAAGAGTCACATTTGCAATCAGGGTAAGGTGGGAAATGACACAATACAAGTCTTGGATAGCTGGGATGAAGCCCTGTGACGTGGCAATCCAATAATGTCCAATGAGGAAGTGCCAAACTCATTCTTGTCACTCAACATTTCCTCCTGATCAAGTTGAACATACTAAAATGAAAGCCCTTATCCCGTCATATGACCAATCCTTATCTCTGCCCCCAGTTTAACTCAAGTCAAGTACCAGACCCACAAGTCAGATCACACAACAGACCAATACCGGGCAGCATTCAGGACAGGGTCAAGATATAAAAGAGCCTCTGTATGTATGTATTGCGACTTATATAGCGCACGTATCACCCGAAGGCATCAAGGCGCTTGCCTTGGGAACCCGTCCTGGCTTTTTCCCTGTGAGATAACCCCTACTGGGTATCCCCAAGGTGAAAGCCAAGCATCCCGCAGCGGGTGGGCCGCCGTAGTGGAGATTAAGCAACTATTGCCCAGAGTTGCAGCGTGGGACCCCATGATTAGAATAGGCACCGAGGCGAGAATTATCGAGTCCGTGGACATTTTGGGCTCAGGACCCTGCCGTGTCGGGAATTGAACCCTGGTCCCGGGCCAGACCTCTGCATCAGGGTCTGCCGCTCTAATCAGTGAGCCACACTCCTCCACACTCCTCCTGTCCAGGACTGTTTGTGAATCTGTTGCTGTTTATGTGAACACAATGCTTTTTTAACTTCTCTGACTGCAGTTCTTATCTGGAGTAAATAGCACAGTTATTGTGGATCAGTCGACGTGCAAACCAGTTTCTCCTAAACTTTCAAAGAGCACACTAAGGGCTCATACCAGGAGTGGTGTATCCTTTATGAACTTTGGTGCATTAATTAATCGAATTAATAGTGGGTACTGTGACATCCTCAGTAAGAATGACAGACATGGCTCAAAACCATGAGTATTATATACAATGAATTAGTAAGGAAAATGCATGACATATATTATTAGTATAGATGGCATTAAATGATACAGATCATAACTACAAAGAACTCAGTATGGTTCAATTAAAAATCCTGCAGATGTTTGCATTGTAGAAGTTGGAAAAGGGGTTACAGGGTACAGTGATAAAGTATTTTCTTTTATAGAACATTATACAAAGGATTTCATACTTTACTTCACATGCACATGGTAAGCAGGATCTGCACCAATGAGAAAGATACAAGAATAAACATTTTACTACAGAACACAATAGAAGATTCTCTCATGATATTACTGTGTTGAATTCAGTTGCTCTCACAGTTTATTCAAGCACTATGATCTATAAATTGTATAATGATAGTCTGAGACAGTTGGGATGTCCTTGGTTAGGTACAGTGTATTGTGAAGCCTCTGGGAACACTCTTAGTGAAAAGGTTACAATTCTTTATTTAGAACCGGGGATCAACACTACAATGATCAAGTGGTATGGTGTAACATCAATTGAAGATTGAGGAAAAATTTCACTTGGTTCATGTTAGTGCAAGTTCAGTTCTAATATGTTTAAAGCTAAAAGAGGATGAAGCTCCCAAAAAACTACTTTAATTCTAATGCTACCATCCATTGCCACAAGGCCGGCAGACATCTGTGTGCATTTGGGTATTAAGTTGCACATAGATTTCCAGAGCCAACTTATCTTTGAAGGCTTCTAGCTGGAACGGTGCTGCTTTTAATCGCTTCCAGTAGTCATCTGTTGCCAAAGTCAAGTTTAAGCCTGAAATAGAAGATTGAACAACACATTTAATATTACTTTTGAGATAGGCGCAGGGGCAGAAAAGTGCCTGTTAGAGACACTTACTGTTTAGAAGCACATCAATGCAATTCTCAAGACTTTTCCGGTTACTGGTGAGTTTGTTGGAACTTAGGGGCATATTTACAAGTCCCTATCGCCACCACTATATCACTAACATGGCTTAACACTGCCTTGTAAATATGTCACACTTTCACACTGTACTTAGCGTGAAAGAGGAGGGCAATGGGTGTTGCGGTAGGTGTTCCACTTCAACACCCATTGATTTTGACGCTGTGCCCTATTTACAAGGGTGACGTAAATAGGAGGCAGTGGCAAAATTAAGGGCAGAGTTTGTGAAGTTGCACTATGCAGAATTCCATGGAGTTGCATAAAACTGTGTGGAATTCCGTGGAATTCCGCTCTGCCCTACTTTTAACTCACCAGAGTCACCGATGTTTATTTAAGCCTTCTTCCTGTTCACTTGTGGCAGAGTGTGTGCACTGCATGCAGCACCCCAATGAAAGCTGCTGCTGCCCCGGGTCGTGGCAGCACTCAGCGGCAGTGGCTCTCAGGGATGCACTCTTCCTCCCTCCGCTCGCCAGAGGGCTGCAACTGCTACTCTCCTTCCTGCTTCTTTGGTGACAGTGCCTCTCCAGTTCTCTCCCTCCTCTCACAAGGCCTGAAATCGAAGGAGGACTGAAATCCTTCATTGCAGCTCATGGAGGTAGGAAGAGGACCTCCGTCTCACTGCACAACAGCGTCAGGTGCAACCCTTTCTTTGTGTTTAGTTTACAAGCTAGAGCGTGGCATCACTACAAATCACTACAAGGGCCTGCAGAAGTGCTGCAGCAGAACAGAGAGTTTGTGGTGGAAGGGGCTAGGAGCGGTGAGTGGTACCCGCTGTAACTATATAAATTACATCAGCGGCTGGGTTTGTGGGGCAGGTTCAGGCAGCAGAGAGATTGTGACATGGCACTTTATTGTTTATCATGGTCATGTGCACACTTAAATTGAGTTACACGATGTTGTATTATTCACTGAGAAAGATAAGGGGTATACAATGATTTGCCAACAATCACCGGATGGTGAGTAGACATCAGTGCTCGAAAGGCCCAGCTTCTCTGATCTTAGACTGATGTCCTAACTTTGCTGAAAATAGGGAATAGATCCATAGGTGGTGTTAACAGGAGCCCCTGGGGGCCCTGGCATATGCCTTGTCCAGTACCCTAAATTTCTAGAGATGGCAGCGGTGCGCTTGGATAAAGAGACCGGTCATTGCATTATAGTTTTGATGAGGAATTCATGTGGAAAAACGTATTGTTCTAGACTTCATACTGTTTGAAATCCATAATTCATTGATACAATCTAATTAATTGGAAATATAGAACACAATCGACGGCGATGGCATACCTGGAGTAAATGATGGATTGTAAACATGGTTCTTTGTGCTTGTGCTTGTAATTTGGTCTGACTAAGGCAGACAAAGGGAGCGAAGCTTTTGTCTAGCCTCCCACTTGTCCTAACACCTCATGCTTATGCACAGCCACCATTTTGCTGCGCCATGTTCAGTGCATTCTCCAAGCCTCATGCATGCACTCAGCACCAAAGGTGTACGTTTTAGTACAGACAATACAATGTCACCCATACACTCCAGAAATGGCCTATCAGTACCCACTGGCCATTGGTGTGCTTTGTAGTCGCATTATTGGCATGAAGCACTTCATAAATTCTATATTACAATAGTAATCGGAGTTACACGCCCAAAATCGCTTCACCACGTCATCAGAGGCAATACGCGCTGTATAAATCCAATTAGAGTACAATGTTTCCGCAGAAGCCCCTCAACCTGGACATAACCTACTTAAGTGTGCAACTCTTGTATGAAGACATGAAACGTGCGTTCAGGTGTGGGCCCCTGGGGCCCATACTGAGACAGGAAGGCTTCACCACACCACCATGCTCCAGGAACAGACCTTCCTCTACACCTCCCTTTCTCTTTGCTTAAATCGAAGCCCTGCTTCCCCCACCCCTGCCTGTTATCTCTAGGCTAGAGCTAATGGGGCTTTGGGGGGCGGCCAACTCCAGGGAGGCTTGCCCCCCCCCGGACTTTTGGCCTCGTTGGGCACCCATTTTGGGCTGGGGAAGAGGGGGTTTTAAAAACTGACATTTTGGATGCCATGTCACAATTTTAGTAAGGTGACACAGCAGTTGGTTGCAGGTCAGAGTAGGGAGGGTAATTTGAAAAATGTTTTTGTCATCTGCAGATAACTCTGAGTCAATTTGATGCTCAATTATGGGTCCACCTCTTGATCATCTCAATTCAGCGGATAACAACACAGAACTTTGATCTGATCAAGCAGGGGATGGAAGGGAAGGGAACACCTGGGAAGGAGACCTAAAAGATAAATACATACATTAGATATCTCAACCTGCACCTCGGATATACAATCGTTAATAATAAACACCTTATACCTGTAAAGGAAATAATAGCTGGCTTAATGGTAAGACGTCCTTGTAGACTAATTAAATAAAGACTAGTATAGCTGCTTCTGAAAAACATAAAGGTACATAACAAATTGTTCAGAAAAACATGATCCTCAGTGAAGTCTCTCTAGACCATCCGACGAGCCCACAGTAGAATTCCCAGTACCTACCCAAGATATCTAATGCCCAGCGTCACAAGGGAAGAGAAAGAAACTCCAGAAGTGTTCCTCCCCTGTTAATCGCAATGGAAAATATAGGACAATTAGCACCAGAATAGAGACTAGACTGTGTCACAATAAGGTACGACACGATTGCCAAACGAAAGTACACCTGCAGGGTTGTTCCCACCCATACAGTAGATGAATTGGCAAATCCCAATGAAAGATTCTGCAACACAATCCAAAAGGAAAGTACCACCTGCGGGGATTCGGAATCAAATCCATAAGGTAATTCAACAGGGAACCAAGAAGAACTATGGGCGTAGAATTTTCCAAAACCCTTAGAGAATATATCCAAACACTGAGACCTCTCCTTGAAGTCAGGGATGACTGTATCACAGATATTAAGGAAACCTTAACCACACACGAGGCACCCTACAGGAACAACTATGTTCAGTTAGAAACAGTGGCAAAAAAACTCTTGATAGCACTCCGAGAATCTAAAGGCACATGAACTTCATGCGCACCAAACCAATACGTTACCCTTCCAGGCTTTGGACACACACGTAACTGGAAGTGTTCACAACCGGCAGGTTCGAATAATCTGCCTAAAATCTTCCGGGTTGTCACTTCTTAAGGATTCCAGCCCAAAATCCTCTCCGCAGTCTTGGCCAGGAAACAGGAAGCTGTACATGGACTTTTGAGAGTTGTAGTCCAGAACTCTCCCTGCTCCCGTAGCCTCAGTTCAAGACTGGGGAAAACAGCGTTCACACGAGCCAAGGCAAGTCATGACAGTTTCCCGCCCACCCTCCCTTCTGCCTGGGGGGGAGGAGGTGTTTGTGGTAGTGGAGATAGTAATAGGAGAGGGTTTGCAGTTTTGCTGGACACAGGAAGTTGTACTTTGGTTGTCGCTTGAAGCAGGTGCGTGGCATTTGGTAAATAGTTTTTATATGTTTACAGGTCAAGTTTATGGTTGGTATCAACTTACTCCGGGAGCATGCAATAAGGGGAAGTTAACATAGGAAATGCTTAGTTAGGTAGATGTTTTGTGAGGTGGGTAAGAGGTCACAGGGTTAAAGTTCACCAGTTAAGGACTGAGTTGGGGTTTATAAATAGTTGCAAGAAAGGAAAAAGGAGAAACGCTATGGGTGGGTCAGGAGGCAAGGTAGCTGAACAAATGTATAGCGAGCTTTAGTTTTGTACGGCAAAGACCAAGGAACATGTTTGTGAAGTGCACCTGTCTTCAATAAAGCAGCCTTTTTCACTCATATAGAGAGTTTTGTGGTCTGTGCTGCACCCCGTTTGGCCCATTACCATACGTACAACTCTCTCCACTCTGATAAGGCAGTTCTCTGGTTTGAATTCTCGAAGAACAAACAATGTGTTTTTTTCTTCTGGAATTTACCAGACACTATTTAACAGGTAATGTAAGCTCTTCTTTTTTTTGTCCGCTGTAAAAGACTTTAAAAGAAAATTCCATTTACCTGCTATCAGAAAGTACATCTAAAGGATAATGTGCCACCTTTTCATGTGCAGATGGAATATTGTATTTTTTATTTTTGTATTTTGTAAAGTGCTGGACAGTGACAAATGGTCTTTACTACACATGATTTGCTCTCATAAGTCCATAAAGGCAATGTTTAGATTATACTAACATTTGGGGAAGGAATATGGCGGATTGACTCCACTGAGAGCACTCACTTGGAGTCACTACCACGATCCTACAAGGCAGTAACAGCTGCAGTAGAAGAAACTTTGTGTAATGGTTAACATGTAATAGACTTGTAATACACCTGTGGAAATCTGGTCAAGACGGATAGTACAGAAATTAAAGTAAAACAACTACGAATACTTGGCTGACCTATCCAAACTCACTGGATGTTCGGTTTGGATACTGGGACCACGCAGCGGTCCTGGTCTCTGCTCCGACATACACGCTGGTTCATCGGGCTGCGCTACTCTTCTCTTTACTGGTCTTCCCTTGTGCTCATTACAGCCCCTGTTTCAGTCAGAGAGTTGGCTCTACCGAAGGCTTGCACAGAGAAGGGTGGAAGAACTCCACGGAAGCTGCATCCAATCCAACAATGAGGACTAAGGCAATGGATTACCCCCTGCCTAGCACCCAGAAGACTACGGCAGCGGGAGGTACTTCTTCCCGAGTCAGGAGGGCAATCATAAGGCTCTTGCAGTCAGGAAAAGCTACGAAACTCCTTTACTCAGGTGGAGCTGTGGGTCTCTCATCTGATACTTCAACTATAGACATGCTCCTGGTGGATGTTCTACCTGACCATGACAACCCCTTGGGTGTTAAATAGTGGCCCCCTTCGTAGCGACCCCTAGCTTTCTGGGTTGATAGGTGTAGAAAACAGCTTGGCACATGGTGGGAATACAACAGCGGCACCATCCCAGGTTAAAGTACAAGGTATACCAGACACACAAAGCTAGAGAGCTTTATGTAAGGATGTTCAATTTGCCTCATCAATTAGTGAATCGGTCAAGGTAACCAAACACAAGGGGCTGTTAAGGACAGCTTTGAATCATGATACTAATTCTTATGACATCTCAACAGGGAGCCCACACTTGTTAAGTACAAGCATAAGGTCAGGGAGAGGCAAGATGGCAGCCGCTGCGGTGGCTGTGTGAGAGGCTTGCCGAAGTGTTCTCCCGCATCATACCCACCCCGTGTTTCTCTCTCTATCAACCGCTTATCGGAGGTGTATATGGAGCGGATCGAATGCTGTGGCAATGTTTGTTAAAATCTGGCGTCGGTTCCCGCTCTCCATTATCGGTAAAGAACGCGCTTGTCTGGCAGCGCTACACCACCATTGCCCAGTGGCGCTTGGAAAGTGTCAGTGGGAGCTGTGTTAGCGGTGGTGTCGGCTTCTCTGATTTCGATCCTGGTGGTGCTGGTAGTAGCGTACTCAGTTGTATGGAGGGTTCCTCTGTTTGCGGCCCCCCCTCACGTTGAAGATTAGGATGGCTCCGAAAGGGAGCGAAAAACAGGGGAACGGCCACAACAGCAGCTGCTTCCTCGTCGGCCTCCGTCGCGGCAGTGGCCAAAAGCGGTACTGCGGTAGTGGTGGCTCATCCCCTGTCCGTCGACGGGGAGGGCTTACAGAATGGCAGCCGCTCTGTGAATTATTTTTGGGGCAGCGAGCTACAGAAAGCAGATGCAGAGGTATATGCGGTGGCAGCGGCAGCATCAGTACAAAATAGTGGAGGCATGCAACAAATCGCGCCAGTGAAGGAACGGGTTGTTCCTGCGATCTTTAAAAAAAAAGGAGCCTTAAGAAGCAAACCAGAGGAGCTACCTGACAGTCAGCCTACAGGTCAGGTAGGGGACTCCAGTGGCAATATTGTAGCAACAGCAACCATTGAAGATGATACTATGTTGAATGTAGCAGGGATTGTAGCACTGGATACGAATAGTATAGGGAGCAGTGCTATTGTAGTGAATTCTGGGGGTTCTGCAGAGGAAATTCTGAATGACTTAGAGTAAGCCGGATCTGGTGGGAAGTTTTACTCTATGTCTGATGTCTCTAATGTTTCTGAGATCATTATGGAGAGCACAGCTGGCGACTGGGCTGATGAAATTGACTCTCAGCATGAGGAGGATGACCCTAGCTCTGAGCTTTATATGAACCAAGAGACAGTGCGAAAAATGCAAGATTCTGGAAAACCCCATTTCAAGGGGACTCCTACTCATGTCGCCCAGCCGGTATGGGACCATTCATTTGCATCTCATCCTGAGGGCGGCGGCGGCGGCGCTAGCTCTGGCTCAAAGCCTGATGGAGATGGAGATGGAGATGGTGACATTACACTTAACACAATTACAGGGTAATAATGGCTCATAGGGAGGAGACAAAGTCAGAAAGCTTACGCACTCAGGGAACTGTTCGGAAGCTACAGAACACTGTGCACTGAGTCGCTAAAACATGCACGGAAATTTCAACAAGGGTTATAGAGGCGGAAGAGAGGATCTGGGAATTGGAAGATCAATTAGTCCAACAGAAGACAACAGTTACAGAGTTACAAAAAACCAGGGAAGATACGGACTGGAAATTACCTGATCTTCAAAATCAATCCAGGCGGAACAACCTGCGCGTTTTGGGGGTTGCGGAAGGCAGGGAAGGGAAGGATGTGAGGCGGTATATTATGGAACTATTTACCGAGGCCTTTCCTGATTTAAAACACTGGAACTGGGAGACTGAGATTATTAGAGCTCATAGATTTCTGTTTGCCCAGAGAGGGGCCACAGGGAGCTACAAGGATAAGCCTAGGGCAATATTGATCTGCCTTAATAACTACCTGTTACGCAAACCTTTATATGATCTTGCTAGGCCTGACAGGAGGAGATCTGCCAAGGGGTTTGACTTTTTTGTATGCCCGGATTTTTGTCAGGCCACAGTCTAACAGAGGTGGAGATTACATCAACTAATCTCAGCTTTTCAGGCTAAAGGGGGGCAGGCTTTTCTTCTGAACCCTGCAAAGCTAAAAGTCATACATAAAGAAAAGACTTATGTTTTTGTATCAGAGATGAAGGCAGAAGAGTTTTTGAAACTAATGTAAAACTAGTATGTGTAGACAGTGTGTACTTCTGCACCTCTTGCTCTTTTCTTTTCTTTACTCTTCCCTGGGGAGTTCTTTAGTATTGGCAAAAGTGTGATTAATATGCAACAGTAAGGAAAAATATGTTTATGGGAGAATCCGGGGGGGCTGCGGGGGGTGCACTTCACAACTCTCTCCCCATCATCGAGGACATGGTCCTTATGCCTCATTCGGGGGAGGGTTTGGGGGGAGGGGAAGTTGGGTGGGCAGGGTGGAGAGGGAGGGGTGGTGGGCACTGTGGACTGGTGTTGGGTGAGGATGAATAGAGGGGTGATGACTATGACCATATTTTGTTTTGGAGAGGAATTGCCATGGTATTGCTTGATCTGGGTGGAACAAACAGATAAAAACATTCCTTGAATGAATAAGGATGGGACGTTTCTTATTTTGTACATGGAACATCTATGGTTTAAACGATAAAAGAAAGAGGGGGTACTGGCCCAAATGTTGAGGACTCAACGGTATGGTTTGCTATGTTTACAGGAAACACATATAGCCTGGAATAATCGTAAAGTGTTACGGAAGCTGGGAATGGAACTTCTTGGGTGTACCAAGCAAGGGTCTAATATCAGAGGAGTAGCAATTTTTATGGGATATGGTCTGGGAGTGAAGAGGCGGGTGAAAGAGGATAGTTACGGGCATTGGGTTATCGTGGAATTGGTTATAAATGCTCTCCCAGTGACAACATGTGAGGTGCACGGGTCAAATTTGGATGATCCGGAAGTCCTACATCATCTAAGTATCGAATGGCTGACTCCCTTTGTTTTTTGTGGGGACTTTAATATTCATTTTGAGGGGAATGTGGACATTGGGAGTAATTGTCCCTATATGGGGAAACAGCCTAGAGTGTTTAAAGCTGTGAAAGGAGTAATCAGAGAGTTAGGGTTGGTCGATGTTTGGGTTAATCAAAGGGCCAGTACTCCATGATATACATTCTATTCTGCTTCCCACAAGAACCATGTTCGATTGGATTATTTTTTTATTTCAAGGGAGCTTGCTGTGAACGCTAAAATAGACATAATGCCAAGAATTATTTTGGTTATATAGAAACAACAATGGTCCCTGGCAGCAAGACAAATAATTGACAATAAATATAGACTCAGTCAGTTCTATATTATAGAAGACATGCCCAGCCGGGCAGAGGTCCTCAAAATTTATATTTAAATCAAAGTTTTACAAAACACAATAACACCTTCAACAATTCACGTGCGTGGGGCACAAGCCTGTACCCAGCCACTACAATACACGAACAGCAACATACAAAAAGGGCTTGTAAGGCAAAATCAACAGACTCTGAAAAATTCAAGTTTAAACAGAGAATTTCCTATAGGTACCATTACACAATTTTTGTAACAAGTTATTTCACAAGTATATGGTACACAGTGGGTCGACGACGTTTCGGACCCCTTACTAAATGATGGGGTCCATCATCAGGACAAAACAATGGTTGCCTTTTTAGTTTAAAAGCCTCTTTTGCCAGAGGGGTAAGGGTACTGGAGCTCAAATAGACGCGGGATTACTTCATGAATAGTTGATAATCCGCTACAGCCGGTATATCAATGATACAGATTATATATTTTTTGAGGGTCCAGGGCAATTGAATTAAGAGCTCACGGGAGGAGCGCGCAGGCAAGGAGTTTAAAGCGGAACCAATTAGGGAGGCATTATCCGCTTGGTAGGTTCATCAGTGAATCAAGGACGCTAAATCGAGGGTCCAGAGGCAGGAGAAGAGTGGTATCTTGCATCCGCATATACCTTGTGCACCGGGTAGTACCGGAAGCGCCGCGTCGCGCTGGGATCCTGGAACCAGGAGGGCCGGGTCAGTCGGCAACCTCGATTTCCAAGGGATCATAATCCCTTGGTAATGTATTGTGGTCTGACGGCTCAGCGTCAATTTAAGTCATGCACTTTTGAGCGCAGTCTATTGCCTGATCTGGAATACTGTGAGCATATGTGTACTTGGATTCTGGATTTTTTTAGGATAAATCATGGTACAGACCCGTCTTCGATTGTCGGGGATGCATTTAAAGCACGCGTTAGTGGCGCCACAATGAGTTATTGGATTGGGAAGCAATGTCAAATAAAGAAAGAAGTCAGAGATCGAATGATGCAACTCAGACTTTTGGAGATTCAACTCTCGGTCGAACTCTCTCACCAACGGAGTGTAGAGGATACGTTAAAATTAATATCGATTATGAAAATGAGAATTCATCAGTACTATGTAGGAAAAACAGTCAGCAAGTTATCTGTTTATAGAACTCAGGTTTATGAATTGGGTGAGGATGCTGGGAAATTATTAGCAAAAAGACTTTGGCAAAGGGAAAGCACGAATGGAATTTTTAAGATATGTGATCATAATAATAAGGTAGTCGACTCACCAATGAATATTCTGAAAGTTTTCAGTAGATACTATGCTGAGCTATACACAGAGGAAATAACAACAAATATAGGAGGGTGTGTCGAGAATTTTGTGGGAATTTAGGCACTAATAAAATTTCAGAGGAGAATAATGTGTTGCTAGCGGCTGATGTTACATGGGAGAAGGTGGAAATGGCAATATTATGACTAGCCAGGGGCAAAGCGGTTGGGCCCCACAGAATTCCCCTTGAATTTTATAGACCGTTTCGTCATGTTTTGAAGCTGGAACTTTTGTCTTTATTTCAAAATGCACAATTAGGGGTAGCTCCAGTTTCATGGAGGAAAACCATAATAGTTGTTTTTCTAAAAAATGGGAAGCCCGAACAGTCTCCCTCCTCCTACAGACCCATATCGCTAATCAATTCTGATAGCAAGATGTATTCCAAAATTCTGGCTAGGCCCCTGGGGATGGTTATCTCCCCTTTAGTAGCTAATGTACAGCATGGCTTTATTCCAGGACGTGATACGGCTGATCATGTCAGAAGGGACTCTTCTTGATTGGGCACAAGCAACAGATTCTGACTTAGGAGTGATCATGTTGGATGCCGAAAAGGCGTTCGACAGGGTCTCCTGGGGTTATCTGTGGGAGGTCCTGAGGTGGAAAAGATTTTTCCTACCATTTATTCAAGCCATAAATACATTATATATGAACCCAGTGGCGTCAATATGGATCTCATGGTTGTTGTCTAGTGAGTTTAACATCAGTCGCGGTACACATCAAGGGTGCCCGTGCTCTCCTCTTTTATTTGCCTTATATATTGATTTATTTTTGTCCAAAATTAACAGTCATGAAGATATCAAACCAATTAGATTTAATTGAGTGGATTATAGAGCATTAGCATATGCTGACGATATTCTTGTAGTATCAGCGCAGCTGCCATCCACTCTCTCGACAATTAAAATGCTGGCTACCCGGTTTGGCTCATTCTCTGGGTATAAGCTTAATGTTGGAAAAACACAGGTGCTATATTCTAGGCCAATTCCCCCGGTCGGTATATCTGTCGTAACAGATGCTACATATCTAAGAATCAAAATTACGCCTAAGGTGGATGAGATTCCAGCCCTGAATATTTTACCTGTATAGAAAAGGTCAATACAACTCTAGAAAGGCTGGACCACCTGCACCTTTCTTTGCACGGCAGATGTAATGTTATAAAAATGCTTGTTCTCCTAAAATTTTTGTACATATTCAGGACTATTCCGTTGGAATTTTCCAGTTTAGTGTTTTTGAAGTTAGACAGACTCTGTGCAAGATTTTTGTTGGGATATCGTAGAACAACAAGGGCCCACAAAAAAATGATTCTTCCAAGAAATCGGGGAGGATGGGGCGTTCCGCATTTTATAATGTATTTCTGGGCAGCTATGTTACAGATTATGGGGCCATTGATCTTGGGTCATAAAGCCTCTACTACTGTATTTCATAGACCATCAATATATGAACTTATTATGGGCAAACAAGCCAATGGCTTGTTAGTAACTATTTTATAGCCATCGTACTATAAGAAAACAAGGTTTAAGACTCTTCGGGCAGCGCATCGAGTTTGGGAACAAATTAGACGGGTTTGTAAAATTCCGAAAGTGAATTTTTATACTTCCTTCAACGCTACAGGGACTCTCCCCTTAATCTTTAGAGATCAGGTTATTTTTAAATGGGAGAGAAAAGGTACATATTGCTTAGGTGATCTGATGGATCAAGGGGAATTGATGGCTTTTTCCGAGCTCAAGGAGAAGTATGCATTGGATAGGGGGGACTTCTTTAAATATTTGCAAAATCGTAGCTTTCTGACTAAACAGGGCCTTGTTAGAGGATTGCAGCTTGAAAAAATTCAGCTAATTAAGAAAATGAGGAAGGGGCAATATTATCGGATAGGGCAATATTATCAGCAAATGGTTGCTTTTCTTTCAGATGAACTGGATAGCTGTCAGCTTAAATGGCAGCAAAAATTAGGAGTATCTGGACTCAATATAAATCAATCTCTGGAATTTGCTAATAGGGTGTTGGTTACAGGCAGACACCGCAATCAGCACTTTATGGCCCTATGGGATTTATACTATTCACCCAGAAATGTGTCTCGGTGGGGGAAAATAGGGGGTGATAAATGTAACCGCTGTGGGTTGCTGGCTGCTGATTGTACTCATATGTTTTTTTCATGCCCCAAACTGATTAGGTTCTTTCAGGACCTGGAAGGGTTTTTTAATATTCTCTTTCAAAAGTGGATAACTTTAACAGGTGAACTTGTGATTTTGGGGGTGGCTCTGGAGGAGTGCCCTGTGACAATGTCTAAAGCAGAAGCTGTACTTTTGTTTATAATGATGACAGCGGTCAGGGCATGTATTACTAGTGAGTGGATCAGCTCTGAATCCCCAACCTTCTTGAATTGGAGAGCGAGACTGTTGGCTATGTTTAGCTTTGAGACAGCAATATATAGAAGCAAACAAAGGAGAAAGAGATCTTTTGATGTACCATGTTAGCTTATTTTTCTTTTTTCTGTCAGAACAATTAATCTGTATTTTTTCTGCGCTGATTTTCCTCTCTGGTGCAATTATTTCTTCTGTAAATATTGTGTCATGGTCACTCTGATGTGAAGGATATGTACAGTCCTCAATGTGCTTGGGAAAAAAAAAAAAAAAAAGCAAGCATAAGGTCAGATGAGAAAAGCCCCGTGGTAGACGTGGGTAAGGGCAGCACTGTGATTCTCCCCCTTCTGCGAGAGGGGACATCGGGCCCTTCACATCCTATATGTGACCCTCCTGCAATAAAAGGCATAATTTCTATCTCTGTATCTCAGGAAGCAAGTCTCCTCTCTGATTCTATGGGCTCATTCTCCAGGAACATGAAAGGTAAAATCAGACCAATTAGAAACTTTAAAAGCAGCGTGGACCTCCAGGGCAGACACCATGACAGCAAGCCAACAACTTTGAAAATTGGCTCAGTCGGTAGTCCCAAACGCAAACGGATTAATAATTAATTAATACGATATTTTGGTTCCGGAATGCTAATTGTCTGTTGGAAATACGTTATTATAAATATTAAATGCTTGATTGATGATTTTCCCCTTTGTCATCAATAAAAAACAAATAAAAAAATAAGAGTATGCTAAATAGAGCGTCTATCACCTGAAGTTTGAGATATATAACAACAGAGTGATTACACAGCCATGTCGTTAGTGTTTCGTGGCTTTTTGGTGCTGTAACACTCCAGTGTTACAATTAGGGGTGGGTGGCTGGGGCAAACTCTGAGTTTTTTTGCTTTACTCTGCATTACCAGTGGAGCACGGAGTTGGTAAAACTCTGCAAACTCTGCTTGTGGAGCGGAGTTCACCACCCACCCTTTGCCTAAACAGGCTAAATAAGGAGAAATGCTTTATTTTTCCTCGTTTTTGCTTTTCCATGTCTGCTGTGTTGTGCAGCACACTTAGAAAACAGCAAATTGCCAGTGATTGTTTATGTGTGGGAAGGTCTCCTTTCCTACACACAATCTTCCCCTCAACGCAGACACCCTTGCACTATGGTGCAAGTGTGCCTGCATTGGTGCTAGGCTGCTAAATTTAGCGTCAGCACAGGGGGTATGGCAAGGCTGCAGCATATGGTTGTAAATACGGTGCAGGCCTGCGTTTCTGAAGTGGCGGAGCACAGCGTTAAGCCAAGGAGGTTAACGCCGTGATCCGCCACTTTGTTGTAAATATTCCCTTTAGAATTAGTCATCAAATTTAATCTCTACATCTTGCTGAGAACAATGCCTTGTGAATAGAGCAGAGGACATGGGGTTGGAACTTTGATTTACGAACAGGGTGATAACTCTGAGAGTACCATCTGGAACATTTATTTTGACATTGAAGGCTTTGAATATTGCATCTTTCACTCAAACTGAAGCCAGACGTGTTGTCAGAGTGAAAATTCAAGAGGAGTAATAACATAAAAAAGAAGTGTGTTAAAAGGTAGCATATGGCTTAGATACACAGAGCTACCAACCTATCAGCACCTCTTTTTATTTTTGTCTCCAAATATCTAAATTTAGTTAGTGATGCACACATCATAGAGTATCTAACCTAAACCAAGAGCGAGATCCCTCATATTTTAGAGGACCAGGCATAACCATTAGGATCCTGGGAATAGATTTCCAAAATATTGTGATAACCTTTAGGTGATTGTGACCTTTTGTCCTAAGTGTTCATGTCTGCTTAACAACATGTCACACCAATCACACAAATAACATATTCCCTTATCAAAGGAGGTACCCGATATGGCTTCTGTTGTTGACAATGAAGGGCTTTTATCTCTCTCTCTCTTTTGACCTATTCCCATTTCCAACTTCTGCATGCCTGAGTCTTCTATTTTTAAATGCATAGGTCCAGTCAAGTGAGGGAGAGAGTTGGGTACCAGAATCACTCACAATCAGGGCCGGACTGGGAACTGAAAGCAGCCCTGGCAAATGTAGCCAGACCAGCCCCCGTGTGGTGCATCACAAGCGAGGACAACCACTACTAGGAGGGTTGTGGGGGGGTTCTCCCCCCAAGAAAAGTTTGGAAAAAGACAGACCTAAATTGTGCATTTCCCAGCACATTTTTCATTACATATTTATTTGTATCAACTTTCAAAGCACAGTAAATAGTAGATGATGACCTTAAAGAGCACCAGGTTACCCACCCAGTCATATGTGTACCCATAGACAGTCTTTCAGAGAGCACGAAAAATAGACATGAGTAGTGAATCTGAGAGAACAAAGTTAAAGTGAAACCAGCCCACATATGGTGTGTAGCCAGCAAGCACAGTGAGCAACTACTACTAGGGGGAGCAGGGTAGGGGTGCCCCACTCATGCAGGGGCACCCTCAAACTTAGGACCCAGGACCCCGCATTCCGGATTGAAAGGCCTTAGAGGCGACTGCTAGGTTTTAAGTGTAGTGACCTCAGATATAGGGAAACCTATATCTATCGTAAATGGCGCTAACACAAGCTTAGTACAAAGGTATATACCCAGGCAAAAAATTGTAAAAAACCAAAGGCTATTCAGGGAACAGAGTATATATATATGCCAACACACAAAATACCAGACTTTCATGATATGTAAAAATTTAATTATATTGATAAAACAGTCAATCAAATACATATAGGCATACACAAATAATGCATTCAGATACACATGATAGAATAAAAATTATTGTCTCTTATTTTTGGATCAATTTCTAAAAGGAACATTTGTTCTGATAAAAAACAGGATTGCAAAATATGATTATAAATGTGATCATCCCAGGTTCTATTGGGAGGGCTGTTTGTCAACGCGTTTCGACACGTAATTGTGTCTTCATCAGGACAAATATTATACAGCCGGATATCTAAAAAGAACAAAACATATTTTAGATTCTCAAAAGATTCAGTACTGTGTGTTACAGGCAAAAGAATGTACATTTACATAGCCAGGTTTCAAGATAAAACATATCTGATATTGCTGAAGTATGAAATCTTCTTATTTTAACATTAGTTCAGGATAAAACTATCTGTTTAGGACCTTGTCCTTAGTACATGGTCTTGCGATGTTTATGTCTTTCTGATATATTTGATAAACCCATTCGATCGCATATTAACATTATTCTCTTTTTGAACGCATCCTTATTTTGAAAAAAAGGAGAAGAGGAGAAAGAAGGCATAAGGTAGAAAGGAAAAGAGGTTTAGTGTTTTGCAGAATCTCCATTACTCCAGTTATCAGTGTAGCCATTGTAATTTTTAGTATTTTCCGCATATTATTTGTTTCTTAAGTTTTAGCGCACTCATTCTGATGGCATTCCCTAATATCCATCTAATACATTTATCCATGCACTTTCAAAATTTAAAAAGGACTCAAAAGGAGTCACTCACCTTTGTCGGTAAAATAAAAATAGTTTCATACTGAAACTATGTAAATGGCAATTCTTTCTAAAGAAACCACACTCATTTGAAAGCACATTTACTTATTTCTCTATGTATATAAGCTATTGTATCTATTTTTCCCTTTCGTGCCCTAATCCTTTTATTTTGGATAGTTATACTAGGGTTAAATGAGAGTGAGCATCGGTATTCTCAATATTAGCAATTCAGGTTAATGTAACCAATTATGGCTTGCATTTACTATGATAGACTTGTTTCTTTTTCATCGTCTAACATCGAGTATATGATATCTTACCTAGACTATCCTTCTCAGCATTTTGAAAAAATTCAGAACGGTTGAAGCAGAGAGTGAGGCACCTTTCTTTTCTTTCTATTTTCAGTCTTGGTATGTGAAACCTATCAAGGGAACAGGAATCCTAGCTTTTAATTGTTCATTGCCAATGGCTTAATACAGAGGCCCTAATTTGCATAAACTCATTCTATGGTCTCATTCTATAATCTGCATAATATCGCGTTACCTGTAGATGGCGGTTTCACTGCATACATCCCACTCTTCCCACTCTTCCTTTCAGAAAGTTTAAAACCTGATGCACTCTTTAAAAACGGATATTCTGAAACAGAAGTAAAAATATAAGGTTAGCTGTGTAACCTCTATTTTGTGCCTGAAACCTTTGTACTGTCTATGAGCATGCTTACTGGTTTCATAGAGCTATCGTTTTTTAATTGATCTATTTACTCATAGCACCGTTGAAACACGCTAGCTGGAGAGGTTGAATAACATGTCAGCTGGAGAGGTCGAATAACCTTTCGATTTCCTATATATAGTTATAGTTATCTACAATAGGAAATACAATACCCCTGAGAGTCATTCATACAAACGTGGCAGGTTTTACCTTAATAAATGATGTCATTGGTGCCGTGTTTCCTCGGCTTCCAAAGCTTTAGGAATCTGGAGACACCAGCCTGAGACGTCGTGTGTGAATAAAGTTTGTTTCTCTAGATAGCAATAATCGAGAGAGAGCCTAATGAATTACAGTGAAAATGGTTCCGGATAATATTACTATTTTTCAAGGCATTTTATCGCACACAGCACGTGTTTACCTGCATTGTTTCGTGGTATAGAGACCTTGTTTATTCGCCTCCACGAGCATGAAAGGAAAAGAAAAGGTAGTTCCTTGCTCTATGGCCACAAAGTTTTCTTGCCTTCCCAATTGTAAAGTACGTTTTTTTTTATAAACAAGGAAGCTCCAAACTGCAAGACAAAAACGTGCAGCCAAGCTGTTAGCAGGCTACTCTGGGGTCAAAACTATTTAATAATGGAACGGAAATGAGTATTTTAGTTTTCCTATTCTCAAAATCTTACCGGTAAAGGTTGCAACAGGCTCGTACTTCAAGGCGTCTCGGCTGGTGTTTAAAAAAAGGAAGGGTTTGTCAGTGGCCTTCTCATTGGTATTTATACCAAACAGCTTCAGTGTCATCTCGGTAAATACACGCCCACATTTAAAGCCAAAGTGTTCACAGGCTTAATGTGTTGTTACCCTATGTTTCTAAACCTTATTTTGACTGTTAATATATTCATGTCAGTCATTTATATTTACGAGGAAATTCTGTTTTATACGAAAAGGAAACTTTTGGCAGATTCTATCTATTAAAAGTAATAAAACTTATTTTCTTTTGAGTGTAGACAGAGGTCTATCTTATAACACTATGCCCATCATTTTTGTCTATATAATTGCATTCTCCCAGGGTAGATCGTGATTCAGACCATGGTCAAATGTACCAAGAGTGAAAATCCAAAATACCTCTTTCTTTTTTCTTATTTTATCTCCACCCTTGCTGTTTGGTATGTGAACTTTTTCCAGAATTCGCCATTTTAATTCATCAGGCGAATGTTTGTACTCCAAAAATGGTTTACCAAAGGTGCTGATAGTTTTCTGGTTTTTATTGCTGACCTATGCTCAGTCAGTCTTGTTTTCACTGCTTGTGACGTCTCACCCACATAACCCAAATTGCAAGGGCATGTGATTAGATATATGACATTTTGGGTGTTGCATGTCCATAATTCTTTTGCTTGAATGTTGATATTGTTAAACATTAAGCTTTCTCCAGTGATAATGTTGTTACATGACTTGCACGAGCCGCAGCGAGAGGTCCCTTTTACTGTGCTATTATCTGTAATTGATCTTTGCATGAAGGGAGGGTTCTCAGTTTTTTGGACATATCTAGATCGTACGATTTGGTCCTTAAGATTTTTGTTTCGCTTGTGGGCGAACAATGGTTTGGCTATTTTCTCTTGATTATTATTCAGATTCAGTAAGTGCCAATTGGAATTTATTATTTGCCTGACTGTAGAGTCCAAGGTGGAGTGTTTTGTAACACAGACCAATGTCGAATTTATTTTTTGTTTTTGTGAATGTAAGAGTGCGTCTCGATCATAAAATCTGGCCCTCTTGTAAGCCTCTCTAACCAAACGGCGAGGGTATCCTCTCTTGATAAATTTCTCCTTCATGTGTTCAGACTGGTTGTCATAGTCTCTAAGGTTGGTGCAATTGCGCCTTACTCTTAGGAACTGTGAAAAGGGAATACTATCCTTTTGACATCTGGGGTGATAGCTCTTAAAATGTAACAACGTATTTCTCGCCGTGGGTTTTGTGTATAGATCTACTTCCAGTAGTCCATCGTTGTTTTGTATGTAGATGTCTAGAAACTCCACCTTTGATGTGCTAGTATGGGCAGTGAATCGGAGATTCTTATCCGCTAGATTTAGCCACAGAAGGAATTCCTCTAGGGTCTGTTCCCCATTGGTCCATACAAAAAAGATGTCATCTATGTATCGGTACCAATGGGAAACAGACTCAAAGAAAGGGGCTACCTCGTTAAAGATGCATTTAGCTTCAAATGCAGTCATATAGATGTTAGCTATTGATGGGGCCATAGATGCCCCCATACTGACTCCCTTTGTCTGCAAGAACATAGTTTCTCCAAATTCGAAGAAGTTTTCTTGTAAAACCAACGTTAGACAATCCTTGATGAAGGCTTTAGAACAGGGTATTTGATGTTTGTCACTAAACCACATTGTTGTTTCAATTGCTCCTGTTTGGGCAATATTGCTGTATAGCGACTCGATATCTAGAGTCACTAAGATATCTCTTTGTCCATTAAAGGGCAGTGTTTCTACTTTAGTGATAATCGCAGCCGTATCTTTGACGTATGATGGTGCAAGAGAAATGTAGGGACGAAGAATGTTGTCCAAATACTTAGAGATTGCTTCAAGCGGTGTCCCTATTGTGGATACGATCGGGCGATATGTAGGATTGTACTGATCTTTATGGATCTTCCGTAATCCATAGATACAAGATACTTTCTTGTCTGATTTGTTTAGGAATTCAAATTCCTTTTTGTTTATGATCCCTTCCTCATATGCTTTAGTTGTCATAGTGTTTATAGATTTTACTATCCTTTCTGTAGGGTTTAATCAGATTTTTTTATAAAACATGGGATCATTTAACATTTTAAGCATATTGGTCTCATACACGGTGCTATCCATCAAGACTATCCCTCCACTTTTATCACTACTTTTCACATTCAATGTGTTATCGTTTTTGAACTTAGTCAGTGATTCGTGTTCTTCTTTAGTTATGTTGTATTTAGGTTTGGGAATAAATCTAAGTGCCTGATCTAATTTTTTTAAAACTGCTTTCTCAAAAATTGCTATTTCAGGACCTACCTGGTCTAGAGACGGAGTGAATGTGGATGGCAGGGCCACTATGTTTGATACTGTGTCAGCAAGTTCCATGGGGTCACTATCTAAAAAGAATTTTTTTAATCTAATCTTTCGAAAAAAAGAATGAAGGTCTGGAGGATCGGGATGTAATCCCGATATTCAATCTATCCTCACGCATTTTGGCCCCTTCAGATCTCTCCCTTTTAACTAAAGGTTTATCCTTTGTCCCCCATACCAACGTCAATGTCTTTGAGTCGTTTCAAGACCTTCATTCTTTTTTTCGAAAGATTAGATTAAAAAAATTCTTTTTAAATAGTGACCCCATGGAACTTGCTGACACAGTATCAAACATAGTGGCCCTGCCATCCACATTCACTCCGTCTCTAGACCAGGTAGGTCCTGAAATAGCAATTTTTGAGAAAGCAGTTTTAAAAAAATTAGATCAGGCACTTAGATTTATTCCCAAACCTAAATACAACATAACTAAAGAAGAACACGAATCACTGACTAAGTTCAAAAACGATAACACATTGATTGTGAAAAGTAGTGATAAAGGTGGAGGGATAGTCTTGATGGATAGCACCGTGTATGAGACCAATATGCTTAAAATGTTAAATGATCCCATGTTTTATAAAAAAAATCAGATTAAACCCTACAGAAAGGATAGTAAAATCTATAAACACTATGACAACTAGAGCATATGAGGAAGGGATCATAAACAAAAAGGAATTTGAATTCCTAAACAAATCAGACAAGAAAGTATCTTGTATCTATGGATTACCGAAGATCCATAAAGATCAGTACAATCCTCCATATCGCCCGATCGTATCCACAATAGGGACACCGCTTGAAGCAATCTCTAAGTATTTGGACAACATTCTTCATCCCTACATTTCTCTTGCACCATCATACGTCAAAGATACGGCTGCGATTATCACTAAAGTAGAAACACTGCCCTTTAATGGACAAAGAGATATCTTAGTGACTCTAGATATCGAGTCGCTATACAGCAATATTCCCCAAACAGGAGCAATTGAAACAACAATGTGGTTTATTGACAAACATCAAATACCCTGTTCTAAAGCCTTCATCAAGGATTGTCTAACGTTGGTTTTACAAGAAAACTTCTTCGAATTTGGAGAAACTATGTTCTTGCAGACAAAGGGAGTCAGTATGGGGGCATCTATGGCCCCATCAATAGCTAACATCTATATGACTGCATTTGAAGCTAAATGCATCTTTAACGAGGTAGCCCCTTTCTTTGAGTCTGTTTCCCATTGGTACCGATACATAGATGACATCTTTTTTGTGTGGACCAATGGGGAACAGACCCTAGAGGAATTCCTTCTGTGGCTAAATCTAGCGGATGAGAATCTCCGATTCACTGCCCATACTAGCACATCAAAGGTGGAGTTTCTAGACATCTACATAAAAAACAACGATGGACTACTGGAAGTAGATCTATACACAAAACCCACGGCGAGAAATACGTTGTTACATTTTAAGAGCTATCACCCCAGATGTCAAAAGGATAGTATTCCCTTTTCACAGTTCCTAAGAGTAAGGCGCAATTGCACCAACCTTAGAGACTATGACAACCAGTCTGAACACATGAAGGAGAAATTTATCAAGAGAGGATACCCTCGCCGTTTGGTTAGAGAGGCTTACAAGAGGGCCAGATTTTATGATCGAGACGCACTCTTACATTCACAAAAACAAAAAATAAATTCGACATTGGTCTGTGTTACAAAACACTCTACCTTGGACACTACAGTCAGGCAAATAATAAATTCCAATTGGCACTTACTGAATCTGAATAATAATCAAGAGAAAATATCCAAACCATTGTTCGCCCACAAGCGAAACAAAAATCTTAAGGACCAAATCGTACGATCTAGATATGTCCAAAAAACTGAGAACCCTCCCTTCATGCAAAGATCAATTACAGATAATAGCACAGTAAAAGGGACCTCTCGCTGCGGCTCGTGCAAGTCATGTAACAACATTATCACTGGAGAAAGCTTAATGTTTAACAATATCAACATTCAAGCAAAAGAATTATGGACATGCAACACCCAAAATGTCATATATCTAATCACATGCCCTTGCAATTTGGGTTATGTGGGTGAGACGTCACGAGCAGTGAAAACAAGACTGACTGAGCATAGGTCAGCAATAAAAACCAGAAAACTATCAGCACCTTTGGTAAACCATTTTTTGGAGTACAAACATTCGCCTGATGAATTAAAATGGCGAATTCTGGAAAAAGTTCACATACCAAACAGCAAGGGTGGAGATAAAATAAGAAAAAAGAAAGAGGTATTTTGGATTTTCACTCTTGGTACATTTGACCATGGTCTGAATCACGATCTACCCTGGGAGAATGCAATTATATAGACAAAAATGATGGGCATAGTGTTATAAGATAGACCTCTGTCTACACTCAAAAGAAAATAAGTTTTATTACTTTTAATAGATAGAATCTGCCAAAAGTTTCCTTTTCGTATAAAACAGAATTTCCTCGTAAATATAAATGACTGACATGAATATATTAACAGTCAAAATAAGGTTTAGAAACATAGGGTAACAACACATTAAGCCTGTGAACACTTAGGCTTTAAATGTGGGCGTGTATTTACCGAGATGACACTGAAGCTGTTTGGTATAAATACCAATGAGAAGGACACTGACAAACCCTTCCTTTTTTTAAACACCAGCCGAGACGCCTTGAAGTACGAGCCTGTTGCAACCTTTACCGGTAAGATTTTGAGAATAGGAAAACTAAAATACTCATTTCCGTTCCATTATTAAATAGTTTTGACCCCAGAGTAGCCTGCTAACAGCTTGGCTGCACATTTTTGTCTTGCAGTTTGGAGCTTCCTTGTTTATAAAAAAAACGTACTTTACAATTGGGAAGGCAAGAAAACTTTGTGGCCATAGAGCAAGGAACTACCTTTTCCTTTCCTTTCATGCTCGTGGAGCCGAATAAACAAGGTCTCTATACCACGAAACAACGCAGGTAAACACGTGCTGTGTGCGATAAAATGCCTTGAAAAATAATAATATTATCCGGAACCATTTTCACCGTAATTCATTAGGCTCTCTCTCGATTATTGCTATCTAGAGAAACAAACTTTATTCACACACGACGTCTCAGGCTGGTGTCTCCAGATTCCTAAAGCTTTGGAAGCCGAGGAAACACGGCACCAATGACATCATTTATTAAGGTAAAACCTGCCACGTTTGTATGAATGACTCTCAGGGGTATTGTATTTCCTATTGTAGATAACTATAACTATATATAGGAAATCGAAAGATTATTCGACCTCTCCAGCTGACATGTTATTCAACCTCTCCAGCTAGCGTGTTTCAACGGTGCTATGAGTAAATAGATCAATTAAAAAACGATAGCTCTATGAAACCAGTAAGCATGCTCATAGACAGTACAAAGGTTTCAGGCACAAAATAGAGGTTACACAGCTAACCTTATATTTTTACTTCTGTTTCAGAATATCCGTTTTTAAAGAGTACATCAGGTTTTAAACTTTCTGAAAGGAAGAGTGGGAAGAGTGGGATGTATGCAGTGAAACCGCCATCTACAGGTAACGCGATATTATGCAGATTATAGAATGAGACCATAGAATGAGTTTATGCAAATTAGGGCCTCTGTATTAAGCCATTGGCAATGAACAATTAAAAGCTAGGATTCCTGTTCCCTTGATAGGTTTCACATACCAAGACTGAAAATAGAAAGAAAAGAAAGGTGCCTCACTCTCCGCTTCAACCGTTCTGAATTTTTTCAAAATGCTGAGAAGGATAGTCTAGGTAAGATATCATATACTCGATGTTAGACGATGAAAAAGAAACAAGTCTATCATAGTAAATGCAAGCCATAATTAGTTACATTAACCTGAATTGCTAATATTGAGAATATCGATGCTCACTCTCATTTAACCCTAGTATAACTATCCAAAATAAAAGGATTAGGGCACGAAAGGGAAAAATAGATACAATAGCTTACATACATACAGAAATAAGTAAATGTGCTTTCAAATGAGTGTGGTTTCTTTAGAAAGAATTGCCATTTACATAGTTTCAGTATGAAACTATTTTTATTTCACCGACAAAGGTGAGTGACTCCTTTTGAGTCCTTTTTAAATTTTGAAAGTGCATGGATAAATGTATTAGATGGATATTAGGGAATGCCATCAGAATGAGTGCGCTAAAACTTAAGAAACAAATAATATGCGGAAAATACTAAAAATTACAATGGCTACACTGATAACTGGAGTAATGGAGATTCTGCAAAACACTAAACCTCTTTTCCTTTCTACCTTATGCCTTCTTTCTCCTCTTCTCCTTTTTTTCAAAATAAGGATGCGTTCAAAAAGAGAATAATGTTAATATGCGATCGAATGGGTTTATCAAATATATCAGAAAGACATAAACATCGCAAGACCATGTACTAAGGACAAGGTCCTAAACAGATAGTTTTATCCTGAACTAATGTTAAAATAAGAAGATTTCATACTTCAGCAATATCAGATATGTTTTATCTTGAAACCTGGCTATGTAAATGTACATTCTTTTGCCTGTAACACACAGTACTGAATCTTTTGAGAATCTAAAATATGTTTTGTTCTTTTTAGATATCCGGTTGTATAATATTTGTCCTGATGAAGACACAATTACGTGTCGAAACGCGTTGACAAACAGCCCTCCCAATAGAACCTGGGATGATCACATTTATAATCATATTTTGCAATCCTGTTTTTTATCAGAACAAATGTTCCTTTTAGAAATTGATCCAAAAATAAGAGACAATAATTTTTATTGTATCATGTGTATCTGAATGCATTATTTGTGTATGCCTATATGTATTTGATTGACTGTTTTATCAATATAATTACATTTTTACATATCATGAAAGTCTAGTATTTTGTGTGTTGGCATATATATACTCTGTTCCCTGAATAGCCTTTGGTTTTTTACAATTTTTCGCCTATGTATATACCTTTGTACTGAACTTGTTCCCTGACCCAGGATTCTTATCCTTACCAGGGGGTCCCTGATACACTACATAAGCTAGCACAAGCTTACACAGGCTGCAATGGCAGACCCGATGTCACAATTTGAGTGGTCTCTCATGGGTGGCATAATACATACTTCAGCCCATGGGAGACCCCTGGGGTACCTATGCCCTGGGTACCTTAGTAACATATACTAGGGACTTACAAGGTTACCCCAGTAGCCAATCAGTAGTGTACCTAAGTACACACCATGTCAAATTTAAGGAAGAAGCACAGAGACTGGGGTCCTGTTTAGCAGGATCCCAGTCAGACTAGTCAGAAAAACATAATGACACCAGCAAAAAGTGGGGGTGACCTTGAAAGCAGATCCTACTTTCCTACGTGCCATATAAAAGAAAACTGCTGCTTTGCAGACCTGTTGATCCAGCAATTTCTGGAAGCGGAGGAGCAAGCCACCAGAGAACAAGTCCCCCATCATGCCAATACCTACTCTCTCTCATGCTGACAGAAACCTGGACATGATGGTGCCATGCCCTGTAGAGATTCTTTTAAGTGGGAGAGCCAGGGCGTAGGGCTTTGTTGATTTACTGTGAGATGAACAGCATTTTAAGCAGCCCATAGCAGTAGTGAGCAGAAGTGAATGGGTGACCAGGACTATTGGAGCCAGGGAAGAGGACACCATGCAGGACTCCCTCCCAGATCTGAGAGTGCATAAGGTCTTTCTCCAAGTGGTTGTATCCAGCCAGCCAGTATGCCGCCCATTCCAGTTGTGTTGAAATATTATAGTTCGAGAAATCGGGGGCTCCCATGCCGAGGTTGGGGATTTAAGTTTTGCAAATGCTATGCGTTTCCTACCCATGCCTCATATTAGACCATTTAAAAGGATGTCCAACTCACTGAATTTTCAGGAATGGTTCAAGATTGGAAGGTTGGCAAAGTAATAGAGGAGGTGGGGAGCATTACCATTTTAGACCACACTATACGGCCAATCACCGACAATGGACGAGGAATCTAAAAGGAGACCTGTGACCATAACAATCTTATAGCTTTCCCCAGATTACTCTCCAGCAGGTCTACCTATGCATGATGGATTTGGATTTGCATATAATGAAAGGTGTGTGGAGAACCTGTTAAGGTCTCACTCCCCAGATGGATCGTGCGTTCTAGGATGGCATTGCAGAAGGGATATACTAACAATTATTTAATTAACTTTTAGCCCCAATAGCTTCCAGAATTCCTCTATAGTGTACACCACGGGGACCAGGGCCATATAAATATCAGAAATTATGTGTAGCTGCCCTCTTTCAAATGTAGCAAAAAAGTTCCTGGAGACTTATTTGCACCCCTCAGAATGATGTAAAATCACCTAACATTTAAGGGAGTATTACGGATGGGAATTCGAAAAACATGACCAATTACACCTATATTTCATCAGCACATACAAACAAGTGAAAAATAGAAAAATGTGATGGATGGAATGCCTGAATTAATTTCAGCCACAGGTAATTACTTGGGGGCATCCCAGTCCATGACAGTTTCACACCATGCCACCTCAGTTATGGCCCAGCCAAAAGCAAATCAGTCTTGGCCAAGCTCAAAGAGGACCAGTCCATCCCAAACTGCCAGGCCAGATCCTCCCTGAACCAGAATACAAGCAACCCAAGACTGGTGCTGCTCTGATTGGGACTTATCACCATCAGTCGGGTGCCACTTGGTTCCAGGGGCACAGCAAGCCTAGGACCCACGTATGGGAATACTACTCTTACAGCACTACAATGATGCTGCAAAGAAGCTCCAGGGCTCCATAAGCATGCCTACAAGAAAGTGCCTAGAGGTGGACAGATAAGAAAAGAGGGATTGTTGTGGCACACAGCAGCAAAGGAACCATGCTTCGGGTATGGATTATCCGGGAGCAAGTCTAGTGCCTTTTGGGGCCTTGATGAGAGCCAGATGGGACAAAATGAAGGAAAGCATCGATTCAGAGGAGGGTGAAAAATGAGTGTATAATGATGGTTTAGGTGTGATTCATATGCTGCGTCTTTACTAGGAAGCATGCATTTGGTGAAAAAAAGACTCAGTTACATGATATACTATAGCCTGCGCCAACAGTGCATCTTAATGCCTTTCTGCACTCGTCTAGCTCAATTTATTGACTGCCTTTACCAACTCATCTTCATCTTCAGGGCCGGACTGGTACTGTCGAGCACCGGGCAATCCCCCGGTAGGCTGGATGGGGTGGGGGCCGGTTTTGAGACTGGAGCCAGTTTGCACCCTGAGGGTGGCGTGACAGTCCGAGCAAAAAAAGCATAACAACCATATCTGCACATAAAATGCAGCTGATGCTTGTCCGTGATGTTAGTTAGCCTTTTTATTATTTAATAAAAATCCACCGGCACTTAATGCGCATCAAACGCAGCGCGCAGTGATATCTACTCCCTCTTTGCTCTCTCTGTCTCCGCCGCCGCATCGGCGCGCAGCGCGCCGTGGTATATACCCTCAAGGTGGGGTCTGGCCTGGAGTCTGGTGGTGATCATGCGCAAGCGCATTGGGGGTCACGCTCGCGCAATAAGTGCATGTGACTTTGAGGCAGAGGAGGGAGGCCACCACGCAGAAGCTGGAGCGGATTCTGGAGCCCTCATTATCAAATTATTTCTTGCAGGCGGTGCCCGCAGGTGAGTGATCGTTACGTTTTGATTCGTCCGTTTGCATTTGTAATGCATGCCACCCTGATTGAAACCCTGATCAATTCATGGCCACAGGCACTGTCTGAGACTGGGGGCATTGCGCTGTCCCCGGGATGGAGTTAAAAGTAAAAAAGCCTGGTTGGTTAGGCCCCGGCCCAGCCCGGTTCCGTGATCGCAGCGTAGTGTATTTCCTGAGCAGTGCTCACAAAATAAATCCACTGCTCTCTTTACAGGCAGACGGGTTTCATCGGATACTTCTAGATGTTTTTGTGTTTTGATATTATTTCATATTCACAAATGATGATGTTGGTCATTAAATAGTAGTGAAAAGCGTCCCCAGTACTGTGTGAGGAAAAACCAAAATGTTTCCTGTGATACTTTGAGCGGCTCTTTGGCAAGGAGTGTTCGCCCACTGTCGTTGCTTAGGTTGAAGAGTGCAGAATTACAAAGTTTGTAATTCAGTACTTACAAACAGAAGTATAATACTTTACACTCTGCTTCGTCAGCCAGAGAACGGGGTCCCTATGTACATTGTACTGCATGGCTTCTGTTGGCATTGCAAACCACTTGCGAGGCCTACATGTCTTTTTTGTTGTTTGTTGCTCGTCCTTGTGTATTTGTGAGCTACAATGCTCTGTGCTGTGGGGGTGGGATACAAGAGTAGGTGGTTGTAGGGAGGGATAACATGAAGGGAGATGGGATTGTGGAGGGAGACATGGCATGGAGCCTAGGAGGTGTCCTTTCATGGACACTTCTGACTGGGGAGGACATTGCACAGGGTGGGGAGGTTAGAAGTGAGGGATTGCCAAATGTTTGTGTGTCAGGTGACCATGAGGTTACAAACTGACCAGAACTTGCTCGAAGACCAGGGGCTTGAAGTTTTTCCTGAAATGGAAGGCAGGCACGGCTTACCAGTTAATGACTGCAACGGAGATCCACATGCCCGTCTGCAGCTGGGAAGTGCCTGGCGCCTGAGAGATGTGAAACGCTTGCAGGCATTATGACCTTTCATTGTAATGCTAACCTTTCGGTCGCAGAACTGGGCTGGGCTGGGGCCTAACTAAGTAACCCGGCTTAGGGCTTAGGGCGGCTCGGAGAGAGGTGATGGTGGTGGCTGCACTGGCTGGGCTGTGGCGTTGAGAAATGTCCTGGAAGGTGGTGTGTCAAACCAGGCGCTGAGACAATTGCTGCTCAGCCTACTAATACTTGTGCTGCCCCACTTCCAAGTCCCAACCATGACATGATGACACATGAACTAATAAAATATAAGCTACAGTAAGAAGAGCGAATGTTACAATTGCACATCAATGACTTCCTTGCAGACATTTGGGGTCGGAATGAGGCAGGGCGAGGCTCATGCAATTAAAAGTTTGTGTTTGTGTCCTGAGGCTGTCTTCAGTTCTGCTCTGTCTGACTTTCCCGCAGGCCGCAGCCGGTAAGTGTCTCTGTCGCGTGAGCAGACGTCAGTAATGACGTCTCATCCATTTTTCCCACATATCTCTGTCATGAGCCCTCCTTCACCAACCCATGGCTCCCCATAAACAGAAATGTCTTTAATGGGCAACTTGTTTTTTCTTGCTAGCAAAAATCACGGGGCGAGAGGATTTGCATTCCAACACAAAACTACTATGTGTATCATTCTCAACAGGAAAGCTTGGAATAGCCTCTTTGTTTAGGCTTGTTTTGTGTACGTATGTGCTGCAAATGCATTGTGCAGAGCCATACATTAATTTAAAAGGACGAATTCCCCAGTGTCGTATGGTTCTCATTGCTGGACATGCTCCCACTCCCTTTCTAAATTACAGAATAAAACTTGCTCCACTTCGTGTGTGTAGGATGAATCAGACACGGTCCTTGGGCAATTTGTGGTAATTACCTATTTTCTCAAAAATTCACGTTACACATATTTATGCATCTTCAGATGATCTCTGATGATGATGGCGTCGCTCTCAATTCTCGCATATACAAGGCACACACACTCTGACTCCGGAATATATCTTTGCACCTTCCCCTACTGTGCACGGTCTAATGGGTGAGAAAATATTTTATGAAAGTGCAGATGAAGCCAAACTAGTCTGCGACGCAGTAATAGTGATGTAAGCCTTGCAAAGCAGGGCTTAGCCTTTCAAACGTTTGTTTCGGACAGTTTTCGGTGGGCCTGTTTATAATTCACACTCTACCAAGAGTTATTATTTGAGACAAGATGAACAGGGCCGGACTGGGAACTGAAAGCAGCCCTGGCAAATGTAGCCAGACCAGCCCCCGTGTGGCGCATCGCGAGCGAGGCCGACCACTACTAGGAGGGTTGTGGTGGGGTTCTCCCCCCAAGAAAAGTTTGGAAAAAGACAGACCAAAATTGTGCATTTCCCAGCACATTTTTCATTACATATTTAATTGTATCAACTTTCAAAGCACAGTAAATAGTAGATGATGACCTTAAAAAGAACCAGGTTACCCACCCAGTCATATGTGTACCCATAGACAGTCTTTCAGAGAGCACGAAAAATAGACATGAGGAGTGAATCTGAGAGAACAAAGTAAAAGTGAAACCAGCAGCCCCCATATGGTGTGTAGCCAGCAAGCACAGTGAGCAACTACTACTAGGGGGAGCAGGGTAAGGGTGCCCCACTCATGCAGGGGCACCCTCAAACTTAGGACCCAGGACCCCGCATTCCGGATTGAAAGGCCTTAGAGGCGACTGCTAGGTTTTAAGTGTAGTGACCTCAGATATAGGTTAAACCTATATCTATCGTAAATGGCGCTAGCACAAGCTTACACAGGCTGCAATGGCAGACCCGATGTCACAATTTGAGTGGTCTCTCATGGGTGGCATAATACATACTTCAGCCCTTCCTGTTGAGAATGATACACATAGTAGTTTTGTGTTGGAATACAAATCCTCTCGCCTCGTGATTTTTGCTAGCAAGAAAAAAACAAGTTGCCCATTAAAGACATTTCTGTTTATGGGGAGCCATGGGTTGGTGAAGGAGGGCTCATGACAGAGATATGTGGGAAAAATGGACGAGACGTCATTACTGACGTCTGCTCACGCGACAGAGACACTCACCGGCTGCGGCCTGCGGGACAGTCAGACAGAGCAGAACTGAAGACAGCCTCAGGACACAAACGCAAACTTTTAATTGCATGAGCCTCGCCCTGCCTCATTCCGACCCCAAATGTCTGCAAGGAAGTCATTGATGTGCAATTGTAACATTCGCTCTTCTTACTGTAGCTTATATTTTATTAGTTCATGTGTCATCATGTCATGGTTGGGACTTGGAAGTGGGGCAGCACAAGTATTAGTAGGCTGAGCAGCAATTGTCTCAGCGCCTGGTTTGACACACCACCTTCCAGGACATTTCTCAACGCCACAGCCCAGCCAGTGCAGCCACCACCATCACCTCTCTCCGAGCCGCCCTAAGCCCTAAGCCGTGTTACTTAGTTAGGCCCCAGCCCAGTTCTGCGACCGGAAGGTTAGCATTACAATGAAAGGTCATAATGCCTGCAAGCGCTTCACATCTCTCAGGCTCCAGGCACTTCCCAGCTGCAGACGGGCATGTGGATCTCCGTTGCAGTCATTAACTGGTAAGCCGTGCCTGCCTTCCATTTCAGGAAAAACCTCAAGCCCCTGGTCTTCGAGCAAGTTCTGGTCAGTTTGTAACCTCCTGGTCACCTGACACACAAGCATTTGGCAATCCCTCACTGCTAACCTCCCCACCCTGTGCAATGTCCTCCCCAGTCAGAAGTGTCCATGAAGGGACACTTCCTAGGCTCCAGGCCATGTCTCCCTCCACAATCCCATCTCCCTTCCTGTTATCCCTCCCTACAACCACCTACTCCTGTATCCCACCCCCACAGCACAGAGCATTGTAGCTCACAAATACACAAGGACGAGCAACAAACAACAAAAAAGACATGTAGGCCTCGCAAGTGGTTTGCAATGCCAACAGAAGCCATGCAGTACAATGTACATAGGGACTCCGTTCTCTGGCTGACGAAGCAGAGTGTAAAGTATTATACTTCTGTTTGTAAGTACTGAATTACAAACTTTGTAATTCTGCACTCTTCAACCTAAGCAACGACAGTGGGCGAACACTCCTTGCCAAAGAGCCGCTCAAAGTATTACAGGAAACATTTTGGTTTTTCCTCACACAGTACTGGGGCCGCTTTTCACTACTATTTAATGACCAACATCATCATTTGTGAATATGAAATAATATCAAAACACAAAAACATCTAGAAGTATCCGATGAAACCCGTCTGCCTGCAAAGAGAGCAGTGGATTTATTTTGTGAGCACTGCTCAGGAAATACACTACGCTGCGATCACGGAACCGGGCTGGGCCGGGGCCTAACCAACCAGGCTTTTTTACTTTTAACTCCATCCCGGGGACAGCGCAATGCCCCCAGTCTCAGACAGTGCCTGTGGCCATAAATTGATCAGGGATTCAATGAGGGTGGCATGCATTACAAATGCAAACGGACGAATCAAAACATAACGATCAGTCACCTGCGGGCGCCGCCTGCAAGAAATAATTTCATTATGAGGGCTCCAGAATCCGCTCCAGCCTCTGCGTGGTGGCCTCCCTCCTCTGCCTCAAAGTCACGTGCGCTTATTGCGCGAGCGCGACCCCCAATGAGCTTGCGCATGATCACCACCAGACTCCGGGCCAGACCCCACCTTGAGGGTATGTACCACGGCGCGCTGCGCGCAGATGCGGCGGCGGAGACAGAGAGAGCAAAGAGGGAGTAGATATCACTGCGCGCTGCGTATGATGCGCATTAAGTGCCGGTGGATTTTTAATAAATAATAAAAAGGCTAACTAACATCACGGACAAGCAGCAGCTGCATTTTATGTGCAGATATGGTTGTTGTGCTTTTTTTGCTCGGACTGTCACGCCACCCTCAGGGTCCAAACCGGCCCCCAGTCTCAAAACCGGCCCCCACCCCATCCAGCCTACCGGGGGATTGCCCGGTGCCCGACAGTACCAGTCCGGCCCTGCTCACAATGAGTTCACTTGGAAGTCAAGGTCAGTGGCTCAGTCTTCAGAGGGAGAACAGGCACTGGCAATATATACCAGAGGCCTTGACTTGTTTTTTAGGGAATTCGGGGAGAGGGAACTTCATTTATTTGAAACAGGGGCATTGTCCCTGCTTGGAATTGCTTGAAGAGATAGTAGCCTTCAGGATAAGTGGAGGTTATATCAGGATTACATAGCAATCAAAATTGTTTGCATGTGTGAGGGGGTCGAGCACTTTACCCATTGTTGTTGTGAAGAACAAGTGCATACTGCTGAACATGGTGGAGAGATCAGTGAAATTCACAGTTATATGTACATTTTTACATGTGTTCTGATTAAACATTTATAAAATACCTATGGCGCACAGAAAGTTTTGATTAACTTTGACCTCCAGCTACGAGAACTCCCAGACTGACTTTGAATCTAAAATTAGTAATTTTAGCCTGCACCCTTAAACAAATGAAAATACATTGTCTGTCAAAGGGTCGTCTGTCAGGGGCCATACTTATCATTTTTTCATGCAATGGGATGCAGCAATACACCTTGCTGCACTGTGTGAACGGGAAAGGGCAGGAATGCACCATATCTTTCAAGATATGGCACATTCCTGCTCTCTCCCTGCGCTGATGCACTTTTGGCTGCTTAGCGCCAATGCAGGCAGGATTCTTTTTGTGCAGAAAGGGAAACCTTCCTGCACTAAAACAATTCTTTGAGGCTTTTTCCCTCTTTCTGTGCTGCACAATACAACACAAGTAGAAAGGGGAAATAAAATTAGGAGAAATAAAGAGATTTCTCCTCGTTACACCTCCCCTGGGAAGGCGTAGCATTTTGATACATTTCCAGATGTACCACTCATGATAAACCTGGAAATGCGCCTGGGAATGCGCCAGAATCAATGCCAGGTGGTACCTTGCTTTACTACAGATTTACCAAGTCATGCAGGGGCATGCACCGGGCCTTGCATTGGTTGGAAAAACTCATTCTAGTTTTTGCATTGCCCTGCATCCCTTGTATGCCACAAAGGCGATGCAAAATCTTTGATAAATCCGGCCCCCGGTCTTTAGGTGTGGCACTCACTTTGTGAAAGGGGAAGTAATTGTGAGGCATTTATTGGATACAACTGTTGTTAGGGTTTAGGCATCTTCGAAGCAACATGGGATGATATTACCCTGATGAACATCATCCAGTGCAGCGCAAGTGATATTAAAATACTCAAACTGATGTTAGTCTGTGGAACAACAATGGTGACATGGGTTTAATATGAGTGAAAACGTTTGATAATGGGAATTTTAAATCTGGAAAGACAGGGTATGTGTTAGTATATGAAAGTTCACACCTATCTGCTTTCAGAAACTCACTAGACAGTTGTGCCTGCTACAATTTGACCCCTGCAATGCCAATGTTGCTGATTCTGCTGGTGACAGGAAAGAACTGTTGCAGGACTAGAGCTGAAGAACGCTATTATTTGGGTGTTAATGAATGTCACATTTATGCAGGACACAATTTCAAAGAGAGTGCAAACGAAACACTCTACAACAGGATTGCATTAAAATAATTGCATATATGAGACGTAAGTCCATTCAATATCTACTTTAAGTGGTCTGAGTTGCAAGGTTGAAGGAATGCTTTCATTTTAGGCAGTGTTTCAGTGGTTTTATTTTAGCAGACCATAAACAAATTGTTTCTGTGGCTAAGGCTCAACCTCGAACCCAAGGGATGTAGGAAGACTGCAATATTTTATCTTGTAGGCCTCAGACATGGACATATATGTCAATTGACAGTTACTGCATGCATTGAAGCAAAATATTTGTGGTGCATGATCATGGTTGAATTATTGCTCAGACAAGGCAGCATGGCAAAGGCTCTGTCACTTAGGAGTGTTCCAGAGATGTATTCCACAGCAAGGAAACATCTTTTTAAGATATACGACTTAGGGCCAGATGTACAAACACATTTTCCCATAGACACAGAATGGGTAAAACTGTTTGATACATCTGGCCCTATATTCCCACACCTAGGGTGTGTAAAAGACATCCACCTTTTCAGAGTTGTCACCCGAGGTTTCTTGTCTTTTGCTGAAACCTATATTTTGCTGGCTTTAGAACTCTTTACTACAGCTAGCTAGTAGTAACATGACTGTGTTCCCTACTTTAAGACATTCAAATTGGCATATTCCTAATTTGTATATTTAACTTATCAATAGGTCCCCAATGTATGGTATACATTTTACTCAGGGTCTAGAAGTTAAATGCCTGTAGGACACTGCAGCAAGGAGTGTGCAATCCACTACAATGTTTATGCAAACATGACTTTAGGGGTACTATTGAAGTCTGACTTTAGCAGTGTTTAAATGCAATTCAACCTGTCAAAATAAATCCTTCTGGCAGGTCAAACCTCTGCAGGCTTTGTAGCATACAAGGCAGAGTGCATGGTATTTAAAAGTAGGACATGATGCAATCTAAAATCAGCAGACATTTCTTCTCTGAACCCAGCAGAATATGTAGAGTGTTGGTTGTGGGCATTCTTTTTGATACTTCAGCATCAAATCTTGCTTGAGTAGACAATACTGCATGGGGATACAAACAAGGGAGATAGGAGGAGATTTAAGGACCTGTGTGGGCAAACTCCCCACTTGTAAGATTTATCACAAAAAGAGCCCATGGGTCTATAACAGGGGTCTGAGGGGCATGTAGACAGTGACAACCATGCACAGGAGGGGGCTCAGTCCTTAAAAGGGATACCCCAACGGTGCAAGGTAGTCACTGTCCACATGCTCCTCAGACCCCTGTTCTGGACTCGTGGGCTCATTTTGTGATAAGAGAACAGGATGGCAAGATAATTTTTGTGAATCCATTGTCTGATGTTGTTTTTGTACTACTAGACTGTCTCTGGGTTTATGAAGGGTACTGTGGATGTCTCAAATTGGATTTTATTGATAGATGTGAAAGGACACCAGGATTATCAAAGTACAACCCACTCAGCCTTTAGATTGCAAGTTTACAGTAGATGAAGACTTTCACCATCCTGAAAATGCTCAAAATAGGTAGGGTTGACTCTAGGAACTTTTACTCCATTGGTTAGGGTATGCCCAGAAGTCATTCCTACCCACTGGCTAGCACAAGCGATTGTTTAGCACCTTAGACACCCATTTCAGAGCCTCTTAATAGACCTCCAGAAGATCAGAAGAGGACTGGACCTATTCTCTGTGACACACTATGAATTTCCAAGTGCCTCCTGTGATGTACTGAGGACTTACCTTTGAAGTGTACTCCTGTGGAGGATTGCAATTTAAAGGACTAAGGGCAAGACGTAGGTCGTCAATTACCGGTCGGTAACGGCCGATTTCGGCCGTTACCGACCGGTAATTGGTTTTCGAGATGTAGGAGCAAATATTTTACAGATTCGGTAAATTTACCGAAATGGTAAATTTACCGAATCTGTAAAATACCGAATCAGTAATTTTACCGATTCGGTAAAACCCAGATGTAGGTAGCACTGTTGACAGTGCTACAGGCCTTCATAATTCGGTATTTTACCACCCAATCCAATTGGGTGGTAAAATACCGAATACAGGTGTGCATGCACATCTGTGCATGCACACCTGTGCCATGTGACACACAGACATGCCTAAGGGCATGTCTGTGTGTCACATGGCACACATGCCTGTATTTGGGGTGCTAGAGGGTGTCAAAGTGACACCCCCTGCACCCTTGCTGTAATCAGTATTTACCGAATCTGTAAATACCGATTCGGTAATGCCAATTGATTCCTATGGGCTTCAATGCCCATAGGAATCAATGGGCATTACCGATTCGGTATTTACAGAATCGGTAACTACCGAATCTTAACGATTCGGTATTTACCGATTCAGAAATACCTACATCTCCCCCCATCTATTTTACCACTTCTTAAATACCGAATCGGTATGATTCGGTATTTAAGAAGTGGTAAAATAAAATTACCTACATCTGGCCCTAAGTGGCTTATTTACAAGCCCCTATTGCCATGGGATCGTCACTTTTTACGATGTTCCTGTGGCGATAGGGGCTTCGGCTAAATTTACAAGGCACCGTTAAGCCACTTAACGTGGCTTAACGCTGCCTAGTGAATAAAGCCCCCTTTCACACTATGCTTAGCGTGAAAGGGGAGGGCAGTGGGTGTCAGTAGGCATTCCACTGCAGCACCCATTGATTCTGGCACTGCCCCCTATTTACAAAGGAGGTGTAAATAGGAGGCAGTGCCAGAACTAAGACTGGGGAAAACCTGGCGCAACGAGGAGAAATTAAACATTTCTCCTCCTTTTTGCTGTTTTCATGTGTGCTGTGTTATGCAGCACACATGAAAACAGCAAAAGGCAATGATTGTTTATGTACAGGAAGGTCCCCTTCCTGCCACATAAACAATCATATTTTTTAAAATGCCGTTTTACAACTTTTATGTGTGCTGCATCAAACAGCACACATAGAATTTACAAAACAGCATTTCAAGTTTGTTTAAGCAAGGGTGCCTGCGTTGGCACTAGGCTGCTAAGTGTAGCACCAGCAAAGGGGGAAACGCAGGGCTGCACCATATTCTTGTAAATATGTTGCAGCCCTGCATTTCTGAAGTGCTGGAGTGAGGTGTTATGCCAGGAAGACTAACACCTCACTCTGCCGCTTCCCTTGTGAATATGCCCCCCAATTTCAAGCATATCCTAACAGAACCTTAAGTACAGAGTCTTGGGCAGTTGGTGTTGGGGAGCATCAAAGAACTCACCAAAATAGGGTCTGGGCTTGTAGTCCAAAGATTGAGCCAGCAGTCTCCCCAGATTGGCGCTTCAATGGAAGCTAGCAATGAGAAAATTCCAAAAGAAGGATTTCAATTGTGTTTTAGAAGTCGGGGTTAAAGAGCAAGGATTAATACAAAAGCTCCTGTGGTCTAATCTGGAGAACAATAATTCAACATGCATAAATCATGGAAAGGTAATATTCCTATCTAGTTCCAAATGTTTAATCACATCCCTCCTTTTTGACATAAGGTCCTCTACAGTCCAAATCCTCACCCAGTAAAGGAGGGTCAGTGCTACATCAAAGAACATTGGAAATAAGAGGGGTACTTTTCGGAAGGGGTCAGATTGTGTGCCAAACTATTTCCAGCAAGAATCTCACTTTTATCATTTGTTTCCTCTTGAACTATCCCTGCTGAGCTTCCCCCAGCATACTGATTTTATGGAACTTGCGGAACTTCAAATACTTGAGATACATTCAATGCCTGGGCTGCTGTTGTTGGACAGGTGTCAATGAGGTATCTCCAGCATGAGAGATATGATCTACAGATTTGGAAGCGAGCGAGCTTGGTAAAGCTGCAATTTTGATCTCAATGAAGTTGAGGTAAGAAAGCAGAGCAGAAAGTTCAGTGTTTAACAAATCCTTGTACCTCTTGAGACCGCCTTCTATAAAATGATCCAGACATTGCCTGCTAGGGAATAAAGTCCCGACAACCCTAGCAGTGGATGCTGATGAGGTGGAAGAAGCTTTGACCTCTGGCTGTGGCACTAGCACAGAATTGTTCTATGAACCTTTGGATTCTTTTGGTATATTACCAGTGTGCTTGGTGTGAGTGTCCCTCTTCGCTTTCTTAGTGGGCATAAGACTGGAACTGGGACTAGGACTGTCAGCGTCACCTGATGTGCAAAAAGCTTTGTTGTAAGTCTCAGGGAGCAATAGGAGTAGAGGTGGGGATGGAAACAGGAATTGAAGAAATGTTGGAAAAAATCTCTGCAGGTCCAGGATCAATCAGTGTTAGAAGCATACCCAGCAATGTATAGCCCAAGTTTAGTGACAGCCTTGTCTTGCGAGTGTGATTTCCGTACTGATGACCCCTTGGCACTTTCCAGCATATGGTTTATGGAGGTGCACTGTGCAGGAGGAGTTGAAATGGGTTTGCACCCGCTATTTTCCTTTACCCATCATGAGGGAGGGATGGACATTGCCCGGCAAAATACTCAAAAGCACCCATAAGCAGTTTTTGAAAAAAATATCCCTGACAGTATCTTGGTTCAAGAGGAGCCAAGATGGGTGGCTCATCCTTTTCCTGGCTATACCGGGCTAAGATGGGCCCGGCTTGACCCGGTCTAAACAGGAAGAGTTGCAGTAGATTATGTTTTTTTATGTTATCATTTGGGGTTTGTGAGTTGCACTTGACCAGGCAAGGGGAATTGGTTCGGAATATCTCTGAAGGAACATTGAGTGGTCAGAATATCTTCCTAGTATATTGAGTACCAAAATATCAGCAGGTCAGTATGTATGAATATTCTATACATGACTCCACATCTACACACCTTGATCATATTTATTTCTTGTCAAGGTACATAGATGTGGAGTTGAGAATAGTAAATATATACCTCTTTGTTTGCACTCACCTCCTCTTTATTTTTGTTTTCAATATTTTTGTTACGATTGGAATCAACAACAATAGCATGTACAATGCAATCTACAGTGGTTATTCCTGCCCACACACATGCATGGAACCAGAGGCCCTGGTTGGAGAGGCACTTTGTCTCCCAGCCTGCCTAGAAGAAAGGAGAGGGCCAAATTTGCAGATAAGCACTTGAAACACTCCGGACACTTCGCGCCGTATGGGACACAATCTACGGTATTCTTTCCTGGCTGCAGAGGGCCTGGCTGGGGTGGGACTTCATCCCCCAGCTTCCCTAGAGGCAAAGAAGGGCCAAAAATGTTCACCCATGCTTGGAAAATGCCAGAAAGTCCCTACAGCGCGGCTGTGCACGGGGGACCAAGTCAAGAAGAGCCCATTTTGGTCAGATTCCTCGTGCCAGCTCCCCCTGCAATAGTTCTCCTGTCCAGCTTGCCCGCAGCCCGCTACCCTATGCTGCCTGTCTACCTGCTGCCCTCTATTTGTGCCTCCTTTGCTCGTTTTTTGCTTTTTTTTAGTTTTCTGGTCATTTTCCTGCCCCCTGTTTTACCTTTTTATGCTTGTTTTTCTGCCCTCTATTTTGCTTTTTTGCTCGTTATTCTGGCCTCTGTTTTGCCTGTTCCTCTAGCTCATTTTTCTGCCCTCTGTTTTACATTTTTTTGCTCGTTTCTTTCCTTTTCCCACTATTTTCCTCAAGACCTGGCTTTTTGGCAGATAACTCGCACCCCAGCGGCCAGATACTCCCAGGGGTGACAGTGCTGTGCTCTACAAATGCTATTGACTGACTGACAATATTGTAACCATTTGTTATTCTTTGCGTAATATGCTACACCACAAGTCATGTCAAACTAATCAGAGAGCAAGATTTTGTGCTCCTGTGACACAATTGCAGGATCATTCGTTTGTGAATGTTGACATTATGCCATGGTCCTTACTTAGTCACACTTTGAGCTGCAGAACTTATGGCCCATAAGGAATTATGTTGATTATCTGCAGCTCAAAATTGTGATCCAGATCTGCCACTAGTGAAAGTACTTGCCACATGTATCTTGGTGTACATCTTCATTTCATGACTCTTTTCATCCAACCACCTCTAGTTGATGCCTCAAAGGCATGCCTTACTACCCCTAAGATATTTACCAGCTTAGTGAGCTCCTTGCAGATAGCTCTTTTGTCTACTGCAGTAAAAATGTGTTGAGGCAAATAAAGAGCTCCCCCTAGTGGTCTGCAACACATGTGACCAAATTGTTATAATATGATTGGTGACCATGTTTGAGTGCATAATCCACTCATTGTAACAGGTTGAGATATTGTACATAGCTATAGTCATATTATTACACACCTGGGCTTTACACATTTGAGAGTCATAGATTTAAGAATGGTAATAGTTGTAACTCTACCATTGTATATTATAGTGTCATAATTTTGTCATATTTTCTACTAAAGTGGATTTAGCAGTAGGGGCAGGGAAGTTGAAGTGTGGGGTGGCTGCAATACAAAATGAATATATCGTTCCCAAATCATAGGTTTACGGATACTGACACATACTTTTATGGACACTGCCACTTTGTAAACATTTATAAAGTTTCTCCCAACAATGACTGGAGTAACTCTTGTTCAAGGGAAGGAGTGTGACAGGAACTGGTCTATATCTCACAGGAGCTTCTTCACAGGAAAACTATTTTCCCACTGGAGAAAGTATAGGAGAAAACTTTCAGGAGTATTTTTCTGCCCAGGTTTTCCATAAAACCTTTTTCAAATTCATCCTATGGTGATTTATGGTTTCAAAACAGCACTGACCACCTCAATATGAACAAGAGCAAAATGACACACCCTTACAGTATGCAATTCAGTACAGATTAGCACCTCACAGCAAATTAACATTAGCCAGGAAGTTTAGAAATTGTATATTTGATCTAAGACTTGTCGGTGGTGATAGTGATTACACTTTAGGCAGTCTTCTAAGTTGATTTTAAATATTTGCACTGAAAGTGGTAGTTGCTGCTGAGAATGCCATGCTGACATCCAAAATCAGCCAGATATTATAGGGGACTCTGGGTTGCAGGTGATAGTGATTATATGGCCATGAGGAGGGCTTTGATGTGAGACACCTATGAATTATTTATTGAATTTTAAACAATTAAAACATAAAGCAAAATCTGGAGATGATATGCCTCCCGAACCCACAGAACAAACACATTTTGGTATTTTAAGCTTTCAAAGCCAGGCTTTGCTCGAACATCCAGAAATAAGATCATACTGAAGTTCTGTTGAAAGTAAAACATTTCATCTAAAAAAAAAATCTGCAGTTATGTTGAATTAAATTCAATATTTTGTATCTACAAATTTTGAAATCTTTGACTAGTGCTTTTGACTTGCATGATTCATATCCTAATACCATCCATGGTCAACCCTTAGTTCATGATGGAACCACTAGGTTTCATTTGGTTATCAAAGAATGTAGTAAGTACAAAAATATGGTCAAATGTTAATGCTTATTCTAAAGACAGTAGTGGTCCATGTTGGTTTGCATTTATTTGATAAAGCTCTCCTTTCATGACTGGAGGTATGCTCGCCGTACAGCAGGATGCTGTATCATGGTCCCTGGATGTTGTTCAAAAGTCAATTTAAAGTATTTTTCTTAACAGATGGTGGCATGTCCCTTTTGAGATCGATTCAGAAAAGGAACATGTGGGCAGCGTTGATGATTCTGCATTAATGGGCCTCTAGTGTTAAATTCAATTAAGAAAATATGTGTGGGTTAGAAAAAGGAGCATCTCTGACCTGTTGCAGAGGCAGTGAGAGAGCAATATGCTAGTTCACTGTCAGTAGTGGGTTGTGCGTAACACAAAGGCAGACACACTAGCATTAGGAGCAGCCTATCTCCATGCTTCTGATCTCCTTGAGTTAAAGTGAAAGCTTTTGGCCCCACAGGATGCTGATGAGGCACATGGTGGCCATTCATTTGATAGTGTAGAACGGCCACACAACTGTTGTCACTCCCAGATGAATCGATAAGAGACACTTTTAGCAGTTGCTGTAATTATAGGGCTAGTGCACCAAAATAGTGTGTAAAAAATAATGTGGATCACAAATATCATAGAAAAAATTGTGTACTTTAAAAAATATTGTGGGACATAATATAGAAGGTAAGGATGCCATTTATTTTGAGCTATTTAGTATTTGTTTTTAAATACATTTGTATATAGTATCGTTTTGTTTATAATAGATGTATAAAATATAATTTGCTTGATTAATTTGTTTTTGTATAACATGCCAGTTTGTATGTGATTGTATTTATTTAATTAGAAAATGTTAATTTGGTAGGGGGTTGTTAGGTTTGTAAGAGATTAGGGTAAGCAGTCTTTTTAATGTAAAGTATTGTTTTTAATGTATAATTACATTTTATGTAATTAATTTTGCAATTGATAATTAATCATGTGATGATTTTGAATTAATTGTGAATTGGCTGATGAATGTTTTTAATTATTGAATTGTGTTATTTCATTTTATATTCATTTACAGTTTTAATTTTACTTGTGTTATTTAATAATTATCTTAATATTATTATTTCCATTATTATTTTTATAATCTTAGTTCTTTTTATTAAATGTGTTTGTCGCTATTTGTTGGTGTTTAGGATGTATTTGTATTTTTAAACTTAATTTTGTTCGTTTTTCATTTACTGAAAAGCATACATTTATTAATAATTGTCTTTTAATTATTTCAAAAGAATGTAGGAGCACAAATTATAAATCTGACCCCTTGAAAGTCAAACACTGAGGGGTATATTCACAAGAACGTGTGATAACTACAGCAAAAGTAGCGTAACGCAACTTTCAACATGCAAATTACCATAAAAATAGAAACAATACACAAACACAAACTGACCTACACCAAAGCAACATGGAGGCAGCCGGAGCAGGCACAGAGGACAAGCACAGCCCCACAAGCACCCCTGACAACTAGTCCGGGACCTCGGGGACAGGCAAGGGCAAGGACAAGAAGAAGAGGAAGAGGAAGTTTAGTCCACAGGCGAACAAGATCATAGTCACGGAGGTGATGGAACATCATCAACAACTGTGCGCCAACTCCAACGTGACATTGGGCACCAAAAATGGGATGTGGCGGGGCATTGTGGACAAGGTGAATGCCATCGGGGAGCACAAGAGGACAATGGACGAGGCCAAGAGGCCATGTAATGACATCAAGCGGTGGACCAAGGAGAAATTCTCTGCCAACTTGAAGGCAGCAACCCAGAGTGGAATTGGGGGCCTAGTGCCACAGCTCGAGCTTGGTGACATGGAGGAGCTGGTGTCAACAGTCATTAGTGTGGATACTGTGACCAGAGTCGGGGGGATCGGACACTGCTCGACAGGACACAACGCAACCACAACAGGGTGAGTGACCACCAGGTACTGGGGGGACGGGTAGAAAGGTAGAAAGGACCCCAATGGCACACATGCACAATCAAGCAGAGCACAGTGCACACACACAATTACTGTGGGACCCCGCCCGGATTTACAGACTGTCACAATGCACAATGCCATGCTGTCTAAATGTCAACATGCACCATGCAGCTACATACATGTGGACACATCGTAATACACCATCTCCCCTTCACATTGCAGGGGCACCATCAACACCTCCTGCAGAGCAGTCCCAGCCACTCTTCACTGATGATGAGGAGGACAACATCAGCATCGACACCCAAGCCATCCAAGACATCATTGACCTCATCAGCCACTCACCTCCAGGATCGGGACAGGCCAGCTGCATTGAGAAGACCCCACCCACTACCCAAACAATCCAGCAGGAGGCACCCTGTGCTGGAGTGCCAGACGGACACCGCAGTGCAGGTGCAGGTGGGCTTCGACAACAAGGCAACCAAACTTGATGCCATCCTTGGGTGTGTAGCCCTGCTACATGGTCTCCAACGAGTCCTGACTGACATCGCTGGAGTCATGACGCAGAGAGAAAAACACCTGTCCGGTCAGAGCGGCTTAAGCAATACCAGCCATGAGCTGCCACAGATGCGGAGGCTCATGGAGGATATGGTGCGGATGGAAGCAGAAAGGATGGCACATCAGCGGAATGTGTCTGGGATCTACCATGCCCTGCAGATCCTCATCATGGCATTGCTGCCACAAAGCGTGGCAATGTTGAATGCTGCTGCCCCCACAACATCCACATCTCTGCACCCTGGCGTGGCAATGCCTCCCGGTGCGGCAGACCTATCCACTCCGGCACCTGAGGTGGCAGTGCCTCACAGTGTGGCAGATAGACCACCTCCAGCACCTGAGGTGTCACTGCCTCGCAGTGTGGCAGATATACCACCTCCAGCACCTGAGGTGTCAGTGCCACAGAGTGCCGCAGTGGGTAAGGCAACACCCCCAGGTGGGGCAGGGCATGTTTCCGGGGACAATGACGTGGAAGTGCCTGCGATCAGAAGGGTTCAGTAGCATTAATTTCTGCCAGCCTGGCCTGTTCCCGGTTGGTCCCGCACATGGTCTCATGACCTTCCACTGACTCCCGATCCACTCAGATGCACTCACCTTGGACAGTGACAATGACTGCCACATACTGTTTGATGACCAATGACACTACGACCAGACTGCTGACTGCACCCCTCCTCTTCCGAAAGTACTTGTCTTCCACGTATGGACTGTGGCTGGCCCTCCACAGACCAATATTGTGTAGCATGATCGGCATTGCCCTGTGCCACTCCAGCTGCACAACTGCACTAGATGTGAAATAAACATCCAGTGACATACTGCTGTGTCATGTCATTCCTCAATCATGTATGTGTGTATGGCTGTATGTAGGGACAGTGATTTCACTTGCGTCAATGATGCACATCCTGTGGGATGGCAGTCAGAGAGTGCAACATGGCAATTTGTGTCACGGGTCCCGTGGAACCATAACAGGGACACACGACACCACAACAGGGACACACGCTGCAGCCAGTTTCTTGTCCAGACATGGACTGAACCACACCCAGTGCCCATGAGTCATTCTTGCAAGCCCTGCCCTGTTTCGGCGTACAGGCAGGCCAGCCGACTCTGGTCACACTCCTGGGGGGACCTCATTGCTACCCGTCACTGGCGCACTCACTGGTGGCGTGCAGGTCACTTGTCTAGCTGTTAGCATGTCACACCCACTCCCTGAGGGCAGGTTTGTACGCACACCAAACCCATCTGGCACAAGCATCTGAGGCCATGTGACCCAGCAAATATAAGGGGCTGATGATGTCACATACCCCTCTGCCGGTGCTGACTGGATGGCGGACCCGAGGCCTTGAGGCAGGCACAGGCCTGCCACCACGTGGCGCTGACTGGGTTTTCACAGGGTTTGTGGCAGTTGCTGCATTGCGGCCGGCACAAGCACCCCGCCATGGGATGCTGACTGGGGTTGGACAGGGTTTGTGGCAGACGCTGCATTGTGGCATAATCAGTTGCTCCATGGCATCTGTTGGCCGTCCGATGTCGCCATGGGCTGGGCTCCCTATTGTGGTGCAGTCTGCGTCCGACTTTACACCAGGTCAGAACAGTTGTAAAATTCCTGCGCTAACGCTCCTTATCGCATGTTTTGTGTTCTTATCGCCGATATGGCTGGCCGTTATGAAAGTTGAGGTGGTGTTGTCGCAGCTTTTTGCACGGGAACGCCTACTCTGCATCTCATTAGCGATAGTTGTGTAGGTCCTCTGTGGTGATGTTTTTTGCGGCTGCTATCACGGGAAAACTGGTGCTATGGGCTGTCAGCACCAGCTTGTGAATGGGGAGGTAAATTTATCAAGACTTTGGCTGCGATAATGTGCCGCTAATACGGCGATAGTTCCTTGTGAATATGCCCCTTATTCTTTTAACTGTGTTTCAATCATTGTTTAAATACGTCTTATATGGTTTTTATTGTATACATTGAAATGTTTTATTCAAAACAAAATTTAGGAGCAGGAATAGTAAATCTGACACCTCGAAAGTCCAACACTTTCTGTACTTCTGCTTACATTGTAGTGGAAAGAGTAAATCTGGCCACTCTAAATGCAAACACTTTTCCCTACTTTACTTAAATTGGAGTCGGAACAGTAAATCTAACCCCTCCAATATCCATCACTTTCCATACTGTTGCTCATATTTGACGAGGAATAGTAAATCTGACCCTTAGAATGTCCAATGGTGTTACTACAGTTGTTTAGATTGGAGTGGGAATAGTAAATCTAACTGCCCGCCCCAAGATCTGACATTGCTCCTTCTTTTGCTTACATGACAGATGGACTGGTAAATCTGACACCTGCAAAGTCTATCACTTTCCCAACTTTGCTTACGTTGGGGTGGAAATAGTAAATCTCTTCAAACTCAAACCCTTTACCTAGATTTGCTTCTGTTGAGTGAGAATAGTAAATGTGATCCCTCTAAAGTCCAAATCTTTCCCTCCTGTTTGCCAGGTTAAAGAGGAAATAGTGAATTTTATATTTGTATTATCATTTCTCAGTAGTTATGTTACAATAATCATTGTGATATTTATATATTATGTTTTGAATAATTTTGTGATTATTTTAAAGCATACATTTTTATTTTATGTTTTTATGGTATATTTTATAATGTATATATAATATATTTATTTTAAAGGTTATATTATTTTTAATGTTAAAGTGGATACAATTTTTTGCTAAAATTGTGGTCTTACATTTTTTGTTATCAATATTTTTGACTTTACAACGTACATAAAGTTGTTATTTGTGTAATCAATTGTTTTTGGCAATGATTTTGTCATCTACATATTATTGTTGATATTTTAACAGACAACCATCAGACAGTATCAGGATCCAGCAGACCTCTGAGGAGTTGAGCAGTTCTAAGCTGTGGTAAGTGTGATCTGTAGCGAGAAGCGTTGGGGAGGGCAAAATTAATTCTGGTTATGCTTTCTATGTTTATGTAAGCAAGGTACTTGGCTGTATGCTGACTATGTGAGGGTATTTCATGATCCACATGTGATATACTAAAAGCAATTGTTCGGACTCCCTGCATGCTGTATTTTTGATGCACCAGAGAATCAGTGAATTTGGTAGGTTCAGTGAATTCTCGGGCCTTTGCAGCCCGGCTGTGATAGGGGATCGCAGTTACGAATGACGTGACAGTGTCTGTATAGCTTCCCTGGAGAAGCGGACTATCAGTAATATGTTTGCAAACTTCTCAAATTTAGAACCCCACCAATACATTTGATCGCTGTTTTCTTGAGGCTATTTTTTCGAGCAAAGAATACAATTCCCGACTTATTTTTCAGCAGAGCCTGTGGGAAAGAGGACTTGTCAGAGGTCTCTCTTCCTAGTTCAAAGGTTTCTTCAATCCAGGTGTACATTCTTATATGCAAACATTAATAACTAGACAGTCTCCTCCATTTTGCCAGTAATTTTGTTGACTGTGCTAGATCATACAGGAAAGAACGCCAATGGTATTTTGATCAAGGTTCTAAGAGCTGAGCTCTGCTTAGTGAGAGTACTGCAATACATTGCCACTCATGCCCATGGCCAAGAAAGAGCATATATCAGTTCTGGTTTCGGCTATGTTCTCCATCCAGTTACCCATCCGGTTATACATCATATCAAAATCTAGGGTGAAGATGCAGATTAATCACAAATCACAAATCTTGGAGAAGAGTTATATAAGACTAAATTGCAAGGCTCATAGCATAGATATGTTCACCTGACTTTGAAGTTGGCATGGAAGACTCATCTTGTAGACCACAGCAAAGAGCAAAGAAGAAACATGCTGCTCAGACTCTGAAAACATAGGGTAGATGTATCCATGTGTTGTGTTGCACTTGCGCCATGCAAGATGGCAGCAACGGGAACGCAATACTAAAGTAAGATTTATCAAACCACGCATGGCCACTTTGCATGGCAATCCATGGATTGATAAATCGGAAGTAAAGCAACGCAGTGCGAATCACTGCATTGCTTTGCTCTGCCCCAGGTAGGCATTCCAATGGTGGAGCATGGGTGTTCCTATGCATTCACCCATGGATTTTGGCGCATTCCCAGATTTACCATCACTAGTAAACCTGGGAATGTGTCAACATGATATGCCTCCCCAGGGGAGACGCAGTGAGGAGACGTATATTTATTTCTCCTTGTTGTTTCCTCTTTCTAAGTGTGTTGCATTCTGCAGCACACATAGCAAGAGGAAAATCTCTCTGAGGGTTGTTTTTGTTCAGGAAAGGACCCCTTCCTGTGCAGAATCTATCCTGCCTACAATACTTGCACCCTTGCCTCACAGCACAAGGGTCCCTGCATCGGCACTAGGAAGCCAAAAGGGGGCCAGCACAAGGAAAGGACAGGAATGAGCCATATAATGTTAAATACTGTGCATTCCTGCCTTTTCCCTTTCATGCAGTGCAGCAAGGTGGCTTGCTGTGCTGCGATGCATGAAAGTTTGATAAATCTGTCCCATTGTGAGTTTTAAAATAATAATTGAACACCATTGATGTTAAGATGTCTTGAGCCATCTTTAATCGCCAGTAGAGCATAGTGAGCTAACATGTTCCCAAAGTGGTAAGTGTCAAAACTTGAAAGGGCCTCTGTAACAAAACTATATCCTGACTCGGCAACAAGATTGGGCCAAAAACAGAACACAACAATGTGTGGAGTATTCTGTAAAGTCTGCGCCATAATGGTTGACCACATTATTGTAGGTCATGGTGGAGAAGCACTTACCTGGGTACGGGCAGCCGCCGCCTCTCCTCCATCCTCTTCATCTTCTTCCTGTCATAAGTCCCAGCCTCAGGAAGCACCTGTGCTCCCAGGCTTCCCAAAGCAAATCACAACGCTGCTGTTACTATGACATCAACGTCGTGTTTGGTCTGAGCACTGTAATTTGCTGCTCAGACGGAGATTGGGAGCTTGTGCATGTTCCCCACCAGGCTGAGCATAACAGCCTGGTGGGGAACATGCACAGTGCGCTTGACTGTTTGGCCAGCCCAAGACATCCGGCCAAACTGTCATAGGAACTTAGGGCCCGATTCACAGAATGAACTTAAGACTCAATCCTAAACTTACTACTATTTTGGTATTCACAGAATGAACTTACTACTTTTGGCATTCACAGAATGAACTTACTACTTTTGGTATTCACAGAAGTTAGGATTTTGTCTTAAGTTTGTCTTAAGACAAATTTAAGACAGACTTAAGACAGACTTAAGACAGACTTAAGACAAAATCCTAACTTCTGTGAATACCAAAAGTAGTAAGTTCATTCTGTGAATGCCCAAAGTAGTAAGTGCATTCTGTAAATACCAAAATAGTAGTAAGTTTAGGATTGAGTCTTAAGTTCATTCTGTGAATCGGGCCCATAGAGAGTGCGTATGACACTCTTCTCCCCTGCTCTGGCCAGCCTCGCCCTACATGAAACTGAGATTATGTAGTAGGAAAAATAAAATGATAATAACGTTGCCTTATCTTCATTTTATTTTTCTGGTGCTCCTCAACCTTAGCAGAGGAGCTGCTGCTGCTGAGTGCTTAGAAATGTCTGATACGAAATTAATTCTCTAGCACTCAATCCCTGCACCTTCCACAACTGCATTTGTCTTATTATGCAATTGTCAGTTTTGAATTTGTTCCACCTTGACTTGGCCTTATGCTCTTATTTGCTCAGATATTCATATTCTAGTGATCCTTTTATATTCTTTAGCTGCATTATTTCGTTCAAGTAGCCAAAGCTTTCTGCTTTCTTATCTTCATCCCATTATTCATTTCTCATAGGCAGTTCCAGTGTTTTAAATGATAGCATACACTGCATATTTCTCATTAAACTGTTGAAGTTGAATGACATGTTTCATTTCTAGCTTTTGTAGGTTTGTTTTCCTTGAGGTGAATGGCTAAGTGTTAGAAAGTGTTTAATTAAAATTTCAGAACATTTCTGACTAATTGAGGGTTCTCTGAGACAGGTCCATGAGTGATTGAGTGGGGTATGATTATGTCTGGCAATCATCTGATGCTTTCTCTTATAGCAGATCTTTTATTGGTGAAGTATTCTGCAGGGCTACTATTTTTTCATTGATCGTTAAAAGGGGCATGTTAGAGAGTCCGAAGTTTCAATCAGTGTTCCGACAGGAAAACCTTACTGTGTACGTGTGTGTGCATACAGATGCATGTGCATAGTGCCTCTGTGAGCATACAATGATGGTATTACTGTAAAAACATGTGATAAAGGAGGAGGGATTGTGGTGTATGAAACAAGACAATATGTGTCAAAAATGGAAGAGATGTTACATGATAATCGATTCTATGCCCCCTTAACTAAAGACCCTACTACTCAGACTAGAAGTAAGATCAGAAAGTTAACCACTAAGGCACTCAAAGAAGGAGAAATATGTAAAAAAGAATGCGAATATCTAAATGTGGCCAATCCTAAACTTGCCAGCATTTATGGCATTCCAAAAATACATAAAAATATTGAAGATCCTCCATTGAGACCAATTGTGACAACCATTGGCTCAGTAACAGAGCCATTGGCAAAATATATAGACGCAATCTTGTGCCCACATGTTGCCAATATCCCGGGTCATGTACAAGATACGAGACAAATCATAAACCTTGTGGAAAATATAGAGTTTTGTAACACATCTCAAATTTTAGTTACAATGGATATTGAGGCATTGTATAGCAACATCCCAATTATGGGAGCATTGCATGCGACGCACTGGTTTATGCAAAAATACCAAATTCAATGTCCCACTATATTTGTTCTAGAATGCCTCAAAATTGTTTTAAATGACAATGTTTTTGAATTTAATGGCACAATATATAAACAACAACAAGGAGTCAGTATGGGGGCTTCTTGTGCCCCTACAATCGCTAATATATACATGTCATATTTCGAAAATCAATTTGTTTTCAATGAAATTGCGCCCTTTTTTGAAACTGTTCTAAACTGGTCTAGATATATAGACGACGTGTTTTTTATCTGGACAGATAACGAAGACACGTTAGAAGAATTTTTTCAATGGATAAATGCTTGTGACAACAATATCAGGTTCACGCATAATATAGATAGGGAACAAGTAAACTACCTGGATGTAGTAATTAAACATCAAGACGGGAAGTTAGTTGTAGACCTATTTGTCAAACCAACTGCGAGGAATACACTCCTCCATTATGATAGTTTTCACCCGCATACACAGAAAAATAGTGTGCCATTTGGTGAGTTCTTACGACTGAGGCGCAACTGTACCAGCATTCTAGATTATGACACTAAAGCTACAATCATGAAAGAAAAATTCTTGGCCAGAGGATACCCGAAAAAAATAATAAGAGACTCTTACAAACGGGCGCGTTTTTATGATCGCCAAAGCTTGCTCCAACCGAAAAAATCCAAAAGTATTTCCCAATTGATATTCATAACTAAGCATTCCATGATCAATGAAAGAATTAGGCAATGCATATGTTCCAACTGGCACATCTTAAATGCAAATGTTCCTAAACAAGAACATCTCCCAAAACCCATTTTTGCTTATAAAAAAAACAAGACATTGAAAGACCACATAGTCAAATCGAGAATGATCCCCACAAAAACTGAGGTACAACTATCAGTTGTGAATAATCAACCTGTAGTAGGAACTTATAGTTGTTCCAGTTGTAAATCCTGTAAAACGGCGATACAAGGACCGAATCTCACTTTCAATAAACAGCTAATTCAGCCTGTGGACCTAAACAACTGTAAAAGTACAAATGTAATTTATTTGATCATATGTCCATGTGAGAAGGGTTATGTGGGACAGACTGGTAGGGCAGTGAATGTCAGATTGACAGAACACAGATCTGCAATCAAAACTAAGAAGTTAACTGCACCTATGGTGAGTCACTATGTGGAACACAACCACACACCAGAGAGTATGGCATGGTACATTTTAGAACGAATACATGTCAAAGCTGGACAAGATCAAGAAAAAATACGCAAAATGAGAGAGGTATTTTGGATATTCTTTTTGGGAACAGCCACTAATGGGTTGAATGCTGAAATACCATGGGAGCAAGCAATTCTGTAATAAGAACTGATTACTTGGGAATATGTACAAAATTAATTAGGAAGGTTGTAAAAATATATAAGAAATTATGAATAATGATTGTTGAATAGAAATAGAGTGAAGAATTATTGATTTTAATAACTTGTATACTTTGTGACTAGTTTTGAGCATCTATTGTTTGCAGATGGCAGCGTTTTCTACCTCTCAAGAGTTATCTGACAAGGTAAATTACACACTCTAAGATGGCGCCCACAAAGCACACCCCATTTTTAATCACCCTGGCCATGGCCCCTTGCGAATCACGAACTAAATATCACAAGTCTAGTTATGAAGGACCCTCCTTCATGAGGCATAAGTAGCAGAGAATAAAAGGTCTCAAGAGAATAACTGGCATAATGTGATAAAAATCGAAATCGGAACTGTTACAAATAAAAAATTAGATAGATCGAAAACACCAGCAGGTATGCGGGAGTGATAACATATGTATAATATATATACATAAGCTCTAAATATCGGCTTAAACTCTCACGAATAAAACGTCTTTTACTTCTCAATAGTCACCATGCAAGGTAAATTACACACTCTAAGATGGCGCCCACAAGGCACACTCCATTTAATCATCCTAGCCATAGCCCCTTGCAAATAACGAACTAAATATCACGAGTCTAGTTATGAATGACTTTCCTTCGTTAGACATAAATAGTAGTGAATAAAAAGGTCGCAAGAGAATAATTGGCATAAGTTTATAAAAACCGAAATCGGAATATTTACAAATAAAAAATTAGCCAGATCGAAAATACCAGCTGCTATGCGGGAGAGATAATATATGTATGATATATATACATAAGCTCCAAATATCTGCTTAAATCCCTAGAAATCAAACGTTTTCGCACCATACAGAGGTAAAGTTGATAGCTCTAAGATGGAGGCTCCGCGCACAAATTAGTGCATCATGACGTTCATATGCGGAAAGACACAGCGAGCTCGCGAGATCTCGCCAGACAATCGGGTGGTTGCCGTTTGTGGCGCCAAAACTTACACTTAAAAAGGATGTCGGTGTAAGCTAGCTTAGCGGAGTAACCAGGCATGACGGCAGGACCCGACTTCATATCATCTTTCAAGTAGACAAGGTAAGACCGTAGGGGACCCCTATTAGAACGATTCCATATCGCTAAGAAAGGTTAAATCATATCGGAAGTGAAACTAATGGGAGGAAATAACGTTTTATGTCCTTAGAAAACGCTGCAAAAGGCACAGAAGAATTTCTCTGGGAGCCGGAATTAGTACAGATGCCAAAAAGCAAAAGTTTAGTAATGAGATCGGTGTAAGCACCCGTAGCGGAGCCATCTAGCCTGACTGCAGGACCTAGTACTACAACGTGGTCTGCCATTACACAAGGTAAGACGTAAGGGGGAGCCCTTACGTAGCAAGTTGAAAGCGCAATAATAGACGAGTATCCTATCATAGCATAAATTAATGGGAGGAATTTATTTTTATGCCCACAGCAGACATTATAAAATTTTACAAGGAATCTATCGGAAGCCAGCCTTGGCACAAGCGTCAAGGCAATACATAGAACTAAGGACCCCACATGGAGTGCTGTCATTGCATCCCCTAAGGTATGGAGAGGCTCTCAGTTAATAACCTAGAATTAGAATGCATTTAATAACAAGAGTAGTTGCCTTACATCGTCGGTTGATCACATATGTGCCTTTACCCTCTATTGTATACCTAGCATCGTTGAACTCGAGAGAGGCTACCCACTAGTGACTGTAGTCCACCGGTGAAGCCCTACAAGACAACATTGGAGAATGAAAGATATCTAGTATTAAGGTATACCGCTATCCAATGTTGTGCCTATAACAATTACAACTTTTACATAAAAATAGACCACTAACACTGGCACTCATATCATTTTCCCTTAGATAACCTTTTAATAACCTGACAAATAAGAGAAGTCAAAATCCTATTGAATTAGGAACGGAACGTCACAGCGCCTAAGCCCCTAATCCAGGTAGTATGTTGTAGTACAACAGTATGTGGCTTATGTATCTTACAAACTAGGCATCTAGAGGGTAATGAATATAATTTTTTCCACTAGGTTTAGTCAAAACCGAATAGCGTGAAATTCGAATCTCGCTCCAATCTGACCGTAATCAGAGCCTGAGAATCTCTCTCTATAATACAGGTATAGCATATTCTACCTTAATGTTACCCATGAAGTAAACCTCCATGTCTCATTAATTATTAGCTCGGAACTATAAGATCTAGACTTCCTAGGCATGCTCTCTTTACCTTGTTGTCCATTATCATTAGACTATTATGGCCTCGCCTGCTCTATTCAACTGTGTGATTTTCACACAAATTGCCCTTCAATTTTTTCCATATTTCCAACATAAATTCTAGGTTATTCGGCCCGCATCCCATCTATAATCTCAGCTCCCATCTGCAATCATTAAAAACATGTAAAATCATGGTATTTAAATAATTGTTGTAAATATTGTATATATATGAAATTGTGGTTTTAAGAAGTTACAGATGAGAAAATAGTAAAAGCTTTGTTTTTGTATGTATAGTTGCATATTTGTATGTATGTAATGTATTAAGTATAATCCAGCCCAGTTGGTAATGACCCCTGATCAGTAGGAGACCATTAGACGTCAAAAGTGACATAGAGATAAAAATGAAAAAAAGTATATGTTAGACGTTGTTTGTATTTTGTAAGTTTATATTCGATTCACTAAACTAATATTTTTCATAATTGTAGAATGAAGTACATGCAGTATTCAAAAATACAGATTTCCTGAGGAATGCTACCAGCCGAAACGCGTTGGAAGGGAATATATGCTGTATTTATAAACTCAAAATCAGAAATTGCTAAGAGATGTATATCCAATTATAAACTGTTATCTCCTTTGAACTGTTTTTTTTAACAAAATTGAATTGTAATTTTTAAGATACATATGTATGGTTGTTACACAGAGATGAAATGAAAATATATCAATGCACTTTTTGCACAGAGGAAAAAAAACTAGAGGAAGAAAAATAATAAATATAAATAAATAAATAAAAAAAAATTTCAAATCACGCTAAGTCTGTGTAAGTTAATCTATCAAACTGCAAAGTCTAACTTACTTTAGAGTTATTGCACACAAAACCCGGTGTGCATGGTCAAATTTTCAAATAGCATACAATGGGCATCTGCATGCATTTCATTGTCGGCTCTTCTTAAAACTAAATCAAATATCTGCGTGTGTGCTTAGTTAATAGACAAATATAAATAAAATGTATTTGGTAAGTCAATTTTATTTTTTTAAACATCAGTGGGTGCTGGTGACTTTTGTAACAGGTGTTGTGTAAATACTGCTGTTATGTTGCATTGAGTCATGGGCATGAAATAAAAGCATTCATGGTCAGTGTAAGAGCAGGGGTGAGCACGAATGTCCTAAGAGTAGTTCGGTGGGACAAAGGGAAATGTCTCTGTTGGAAGGTGGATTATTGGTAGGGGTGGGTATGCACCTACCGCTAGGAAAAACATCATCAGTGCAATGTAAGGTCCAGTCAAGGTCTTAATGCATTAGACCCTGGCTCAACCCTTGCAGCTGGCTGGGAGCAGGTAGACTTAACTTAGGAGCTAAGTGAGTGAAGCATTAAAAAAAAAACATTAAAAAAGTAAGGCACAACAAGCAATACAAATCCACAACCAATAAGGCTGGATTTTGGCTCACAGAAAAGAGAGTTCTATAACTTATGTTCTGCATTAGTTATATTAATTTGAACAGTGGCAAGTTGTCAGATTTATCATTACCAATCTTTCAAGTTGGCAAGTTATTAGATTTATCATGACCAATCCTCGAAGTCCTTGAAATAGAATGTTAGTTTACTCCTGTCAATAGTCACACCATATTACAGTATTCCCATGTTAGCCAATGGAACTACAACAGGCAAAAACAACATTGGTAGTTTTAACCTCACCAGGGCATATAAAACATCTTTTCAAATGTCCCTCCTACCCTGGGTGCACCTAGGGTGGACCACAGGGGTAACTCATATGTAAACATAAGGTAGTTTAACATTTTGGAAGCACAATTATGTGCATGTAATTTCAATTTAAATGCAGCTGGAAAAGCAGGGCTCGCTTTTAAAATGATAGCTGACAGACACAGCAGTGAACGCTTAAGTGCCACGAAGCTGCTGGGACTTTAAACCTACATACCCTACCATATACTAGGGATTTAGAGGTAGGTTATAAGTGCCAACTGTAATTACACCTAATTACCATACACCTTTTTAATCAGAGTACTGACCCTGTTTAGTACAGCCCAGGGTGAAGTCAGTCAGTTACCACTAGTATCAGTCCCAAAAAAACAGGGGTGATCATTTCGGTGGTGATCAGTTCGGTGGGACAAAGGGAAATGTCTCTGTTGGAAGGTGGATTATTGGTAGGGGTGGGTATGCACCTACGGCTTGGAAAAACACCATCAATGCAATATCAGGTCCAGTCAAGGTCTCAATGCATTAGACCCTGGCTCAACCCTTGCAGCTGGCTGGGAGCAGGTAGGCTTAACTTAGGAGCTAGGTGAGTGAAGTATTTAAAAAACAATATATTAAAAAAGTAAAACACAACATGCAATACAAATCTACAACCAATAAGGCTGGATTTTGGCTCACAGAAAAGAGTTCTATACCTTCTTTTCTGCATTAGTTATAATAATTTCAACAGTAGCAAGTTGTCAGATTTATCATTACCAATCTTTCAAGTTGGCAGATTTATCATGGCCAATCTTCGAAGTCCTTGAAATAGTATTTTAGTTCACTCCTGTCATTAGTCACACCATAATACAGTATTTCCATAATAGCTTATGGAACTACAACAGGCAAATTCAACATTGGTAGTTTTTACCTCACAAGGGCATATAAAACATTTTTTCAAATGTCCCTCCTACCGTGGGTGCAACTAGGGTAGATCTCAGGGGTGACTCATATGTAAACAGGGCTTGCTTTTAAAATGATAGCTGACAAACAAAGCAGTTAACGCTTAAGTGCCACAAAGCTGCTGGGACTCTAAACCTACATACCCTACCATATACTAGGGAGTTGCAGGTAGGTTATGAGTGCCAATTGCAATTACACCTAATTACCTTTTCAATCAGAGTACTGACCCTGTTTAGTAGAGCCCAGGGTGATGTCAGTCAGTTACCACTAGTATCAGTCCCAAAAAAAGGGGGATGACCAGGGCAAATACAATGAGTTTCTCCCCCAAAGATAAAAAAAATGGAATAAAATGGGAGCAGAGCTTGACGGCCAACCAAGATGGCTGCCTTAGCTTGGAGCTCGACACGTCATCGAGTGGAATGTCTGAGAACAGAACCCTTTCTCGCCATATACCTGCATATGATTTGCTAATTCTACTGCAGTTCTGCTGGGTGAGTGTGGCCATACTTTTGGCTACTGTTTTCACCTGCATTCACGCCGGTTAATATGCTGGCTCATTTTTGCCTCACAGTGGCGGTCATTTTATGTTAAACACACACTTCATATGGAGCGTTTCTCTGTCACTCTAAAAAGTGATTATTGACTTTTCAATAGGTTTATTTTCCTTTACTGCCTTTTAGCACAAACTCCTGAAGGATTTTGCAGCCCACTTCTCCCATTCTCTTGGGCATTAACTTTGCTGCATTGTTTTAGCGCTGCTTGTGCTTTCTTCAGGATATGTGGTATCTCATTTTCTGTGCATTCACGCAGGAATTGTTTGTTAATTCTCTCAATATAAAGTCCAGCAAATGCTAATTACGGTGGCTCCTTCAGAGTTTCAACTCTTTCATTATTTTCAACTTTCCTCTTTATGCGGATTATTATTTTGTGCAAATCCATGATTATTCTGGGCTGCATTTCATATCTTTGCTCTCTACAATGAATGTATATTATCATTACCCTACTGTGGTGCACATCTCTGTTTTTCAAATTATTTGGTCTTTGGGGTTTCTCAAAGGGTATTGAGCAGTGAGTAGCGCGTGCTGTGTTTGGGAAGTCAGGAATTGTTTTATTTTAAAGTATGCTGAGCTTTTAAATTTGCCATATTTGCACAACTAAAGTATTGTTCCTACCTGATATCGCCTCCCCGGTCAGTCAAGGCTTTTGTGTGCCGCTTGTACGGAGGGGCAAGACTCCTCCCCAACTACCCCACTTCCTGCCAGAGGCCAGTAAATAGAGCTGGGGGTTCGGCCGCGCGACAGTGAGTAGCGCGTGCTGTGTTTGGGAAGTCTGGAATTGTTTCATTTTAAAGTATGCTGAGCTTTTAATTTTGCCATATTTGTACAACTAAAGTACTGTTCCTACCTGATATCGCCTCCGCGGTCCATCACGGCTTTTGTGTGCCGCTTGTACAGAGGGACGCGACTCCTCCCCCAACTACACCACTTCCTGCCAGGGGCCAGTAAATACAGATGGAGGTCCGGACGCGCAGCGGACGCATGCAGCAGGTGTGCCAAAGGCAAGCCCGTCTACACCCGTTCGCGTCCAGACGGGTCCAGGGGCTAAAACCCCTGCCCCTCGTGCTGGCCAGTTGAGACAGTATGGCTCTGAAGAACTGCGCTTCCTAGTAGGCACGATTGCTAGAACATGCAAACACTCCATCTTTCCCTCGAGTGATCACCACATATGCTCGCTCTGTAGCTTTCATCCAACGATAGATCCTCAGCCCATCCCTATTAAACTACAGAGATTTAAAATGTTTGTTTTAAATTGTAGATCACTACCTAAACTAACTGCAGAAATCTCTATCTTCCTTGAGGAGGAACTGCCTGAGGTACTGTTTCTTACGGAAACATGGCTCATCCCTAGTTCCGATCCCGATATTATTTAGCCTTTGCCAAGCTTTTATGCCATCTCGAGGCTGGACTGTTGAGGCTGGACTGACCTTCATGGAAGGGGTGCGGGTTAGTCATTATTTACAAGCATGGCCTAACCTGCCGTCTGACTGGCAGCCCAATCCCAGACTGTGAGAACACTGCCTTCTCTATTGTGTTCTCTCCAGTCCTCACTTTCTCAGGTATCTTGATATACCGAACCCCTGGTCCCTCAGTGGAATTTACCATTGCATTACCAGACCTGGCTGCAAACCTGGCTAGTTCACTTGCTAACTTCCCTTTACTGGGGGATTTTAATCTCCACTTCGATGACCCTCTTCAGACATCTGCTAACGAACTTACCAAGGACTTTGCAGCCTTCCATCTTACTCATAAAATTAGTGAACCCACCCACATAAAGGGTCACTTATTAGACCTTATTTTTTTTAATTTAGAGGATTTATCTGGAGGGAAACCCATTCCTGTTCCGTGGTCGGACCATTTTCTTATTCCTCTCATTTGGTCACCACCCCATCCAGCCTCATGTAACAATCCTTAGATGTTCCTGTTCCTGTGAAAAGCATTAAAAACAAAAGGGGAATCATCCAAAAACCCTGGTATTCTGCCACACCACGGGTCCTGAAACAAAATTGTAACAAACTTGAGAGAGTCTGGAGGAGAAGCTTCTCATCAGATAAGAAACAAATATATAGAGAAAGCATTTATCATTATAAAGCTGAAATCAAGGCTGCTCAGGCAGACTATTATGGAAAAAAAATTCTAGCAGCACCCAGTTCCTCTTGTGAGATTTTTAGTATAGTTAAAACTCTCTCCAAAGTTCCTCCTGCCGCTCCTGATATTTCAGGAGCTCAATGTGATAAGCTAGCAGATTTTTTCTCGAATAAAATTGAAAATATCTACTCCTCATTTTCCTCTGTTAAAATGGATTCCTTAGCCCCTCTATCTCTCTGCAAACAGGCCACTTTGGACAGAATCCCGGCAATAGAGATGCCTGTTTTAGATGCCTGTTTTAGAAAGCCTCTTATCAAAAGTGAGGAGTGGCTCACCCAATGATCCTGCCCCTTTAGGGAAACTTAAACAGGTAGCTGGCGTGGTCTCTCCGGTGATCTTAGACCTTATTAACACCTCACTCTCTTCGGGGGTGGTGCCCCCTTGTGGAAGGAAGCCATGGTAAAGGCTCTGTTAAAAAAAAAAAACGAGTCTTGATCCCTCAGATCTGGGAAATCTGGGAAATGATCGCCCTATTTCTCTGCTCCCTGGAGTAAGTAAAATCACTGAAAAATATTTCAATTTAATATTATCATATTACCTGGAGACCCATAATCTTCTCCATCGGACTCAGACCGGTTTTCTCCCACTACAGGGAACGGAGACGGCCCTTCTTTCAGTAGTGGAAGAGACAAGAAGGATAGTAGATTCTGGTGGCACCGCGGGTGGTCCTCCTTCTTGACCTTAGTGCGGCCTTTGATACCGTAAACCATCAGATTCTGATCCATAGGCTCAGCAAAATAGGTATCACTGGAACTGCTCTGGCTTGGCTAAAATCTTTTCTGAATAAAAGATACTTCCAAGTTTTTGACAACAAAGTCACTTCCAAACGGACACCCCTCCGTTGTGGAGTGCCGCAGGGATCTAGCGTAAGCCCCACCTTGTTTAATGTTTATACATGTACCCTTGCGGAGGCAGTCTCACCCTTTGGAGTTCATATAGTCAGCTATGCGGATGACACGCAATTGGTGATTGGGCTCAATAAAGCGGAAAGTTCCCCTCTCTGCCTTCGCCTTTGCCTGGAAGAAATTGCAAGATGGATTAGCGACTATTTCCTAAAATTGAATGGGGGTAAGAGTGAAACTATGATCCTGGGTAACCACCCTCCCCATGATTGGATTGAAATATGGCCTACTTCCTTGGGTCCATTCCCACTCCTAAGACTAAGGAGTCTGGGTGTGTGGATTGACCATGAACTCACATTCAAAACTCAGGCTCGGAAGACGTCTGCCTCATGTTACGGGATCCTTAAAATGATCCGGAAGGTTCTTCCTCTCTTTCCTTTTCAGGGCAGAAAAATCATGGTCCAGGCTCCGGTGCTATCTAGGCTGGATTATGCTAATGCCGTTTTACTTGGGTGCTTCTGTTGCTACTCTCTCCAAACTACAGGCCACTCAAAACTGGGCAGCATGACTGCTATTGGGCATTCCCAATTATCACTCTGCCAAACCTGCCCTTAAGTCACTCCACTGGCTGCCAGTTCAGGAGAGAGTTAAGTTCAAAGCCTTGTGTATCGTGCATAAGTCTTTGTTTAAAACGGGGCCCTCCATTCTTCAGGGTATTATCCAGCCTTACGAGCCCAATATATCCCTTCTCTCTAAAACTAAGAACCTGACCACTATCCCTAGGATCAGGAAGGTCAGAAGTGGAGGCCGATCTTTTTCATTTAACGCTGCCAGACTCTGGAACTCCCTTCCTCCCCACCGTGGTACAGAAACCAACCACCTTTCCTTTCGTATATCCCTAAAAACATTCCTCTTTCTGAACTGAGTAACACTGCCCCGTTGCTACTGTAAGCGCTGGGATGCCTTCGGGTAGCCATGCGCTATATAAATGTTTTTACAATTACAAATACAATTACAATTACTGTATGGGCTGACTAAAGAAATATAAATTGTGGAGAGTTCTACAGGACCTCGGTATCCCACCTCATCTCCTGGATGTGTTAAGAAGGCTCCACACAGAAAACTTCGCCCAGGTGAGATGTGGGAGACATGGAGAATTGTCAGCTCCATTCCCGGTACAAAGGGGGGTGCGGCAGGGATATGTGCTGGCTCCCACCCTTTTTTGTTTATATATTAATGGGCTCATAAACCATCTATCAGGTATAAAGGACAATGATGCCCCGAGATTAGCCTCAGGTATGATTTTTAATCCTCCAAGGCAGATGCGCCCTAATCCAGTCTTGAATGGCATACCCCTAGAGAGAGCAAAGACCTTTGAATATCTAGGTATTATTCTCGAGGAACATCTGGGGTGGAATGCCCAATTAGCTAAGTCTGCTTTAAAATTGACGCAAACTGCGGGCGGACTATTAAAAATGCACAGAGCATTGGTCTACAAGCCTGCTGCTCCAGTTATAGAAATCTACAAGGTACAAGCGAGAGCAGCATCTATATATGGGACAGAATTATGGGGGTACTATAGGCCCACAAGTCTAACTAGGACTGAACACTTATTCATGAGGAACTTGCTGGGTTTGCCAGCAAGTACCCCGTTGGTGCCTCTTAGGTTAGACTTAGGGTTACATCCTGTGGAGGAGGAGGTGGCATTAAGGCCACTTACTTATTGGAGAAGACTATGGTCTGTCCCGGAGTTGGTCTCCTATCGTAATGAGTTTAAGGAGGTGTGGGCTGTAATCAAATCTAAGAAAATCCCATGGTTAACACACATTAAGGATCTTTGTGACAGGATTGGTCTACCAGAACTTTGGGGATCACCCGATGTATCTTGTCCGGCCCTCTCTAGGGCAGACTTGGTACACCAGTATAGGTATGTATCATAACCTAATGATCCTCCATGCCATTTCATCAGTGGGTAGACTGACATCCCAGTTCCTCCAAATAAAAGTGGAGTACAAGAAAGAGGAATTTCTTGACCTGATCTATCCAGCATCAGCAAGGAAGCTGTATATGCAACTTAGTTTAGGAAATCTGCCGCTCGGGTCATTTACTAACAAATGGGATTTGAACAAAAATACTGAATGCCCCGCATGTAGACACGCCGTGGAAAACAAAATCCATGTCTTTTTCTTTTGTCCCGTATACCTGTTGGCGCGCAATCGCTGGGTGAAACCAATTTGCAGGAATCTGGGCTATAGAGATTGTGAAAACGCCTTCAGAGTACTAAAATACGACACCCACCCCCCCTATCGTTTTTTCCGTCTCCCGATTCTTTGTAGTGTAGTTCCTATATTCCCAAAAGGCTCTGCGCATTGGAATAATATAAACAGCAGTGTAGACGTAGGACTGAGGTCATCTAGGTCTCTCCTGACTATATGAGACTTAATTAGTTTTGCCAGCTAGCTCAGAGGTCACTAGAAACTTTCTCGAATGTTCAGGAAAGAGTTAACTCTCCTGGTTTAGACAAAAAGGGATTAGCTTCTGACAACCGCATAAACATGACAACTTTGCTCCCTCAGAATAAAGAGTGTATCTCTAGAGTCGTGTGAAAACAATAGACAACTATTTCACTCAGTCAATCGTGCATACTTAGTTTCACCAGAGTGCAGAGAAATAGAGAGACGGGCGTTCTCAATAAAAGGTGTTATTTATTGAGCAGTCCTCTTTCTCATGCAAGAGAAATGAATTGCCACGATTGCAATACTTATCATGAAGTAAAGTGCGTCCAGTAAAAGGAGTATTATAAAATAATACTGTAAAAGCATTGATATGGTTTCTTAGCCATATGATACTTTAAAACGGATAAAATATATACATACATAAATACATTGACTAACGTACTCAACTGGTGCTTCTAAGATACGCCTACCCCAGTGTACCTGACCTAAGCCTAATACGTGGGAAGGAGTAAGTAAGTTGCAGTTTAAGTTAAGTTGGTTTTTGCCAAGAATCTGAATCAAGAAATCCCTTAACACATTCAGCGCGGCACGAATTCTCGCGCTGTGCTGAAGGTTCTAAGAAACAGGCGTGGCCGTTACGGAACGGTTCCGTCATAAGCACAGCCCAACCGGCGCTCGTGACGGAACCGTTCCGTCACAAGCATCGAAGGGTTTAGTCAGCTCCGTACCTTGATAATAGAATGTAGGAGGTCTTGTATCTCTCTCTCAGGACTCGATCTCCCAGCAAGGGTGACTGGAAACACTGGAGCTGGAATTTCTCGGCTGGAGAAAAAGACAGCGTCTTTCTCAGTGCGTCAAAAGGGAGGGGCGGCTTCCTTCGGCTCTCGCATCAGCTGGGCTTTGGGTAAGTAGATAGCCGCTCTGCTCCAAACCACTGTGTGTTTGCTTAAGGCAACGTTGGTATATTTATACCTGAAAGGTGCCGTGTTTCACGTAAGGGTGGACATAAGACGTCACTAAGAACTTACAGTTCTTTCTGAACTCCAGGAGTTCTTGTGCAAATCAAAACAAAAGCAGGGGGAATTCCCGGGCTGCTGAAGGCTTGGTTTGTTTAAAGAACGCGTTGTACTTTCTAGGAGTCTAGGGGAGTAGCCTTGCCATATTTGGACTGCATGGGCTATTACTAAATATGGATATGATTCTTATGCCTTTATAAGGACACTATTTATTATAACCACATAAGGGCATAAATCGGGAATATCAATTTAGGGTCCTAGATAGAAACACAACACCTTAAACGGAATGTGGCTAAAACGCAGAACCTTCGTAACGAAATAAATTATGATTCATGTATTCTTCCGATAACAATAACAGAATGACTTAATACGATTTTTAGCAGTGTTGGTTTTATATGTGTATATAGGTGTGTATATAAATGAACTTGTTTGTTAGTGATATTTTTTGTGTTATTTAATAATGACATGTCATGTATTGTTGTATGTATTTTAACTTGTACTTTTATGGCCCTTTGTGGTCGAAATAAAGTTATCAAAGAAGAAGAAGAAGAATTATAAATTGCCTTTTCATCAAACGGTGTCATCTACAAAACCCAAAGGTGTTCATCTTTACATCCTCGAATTTACTGAAAGTTCTCAATGCAGCACAGTCTAATAAGCAAATACTCTGGCAGGGAAGCAAAATTGTTTTTTTGCAGGATGTCTCAAAAGCTATGGCAGCCAAAGAGAAAGAATTTGTGGATCTTCAAACACAATTTTGCTCATTAGGTGCTTGCTTTGGATTATTCCACCCTTGTCTTTTCAAGGTAACTTTTCAGAACAAAACATCTTCTTACATATCTCCTGCTGATCTTCGAGATTTTCTGCAACATCAAACTTCCGCTTCCATGGATGTCTCTGGTCCTTGTGCAAGATGAAAGCAACGAATGTCTTATCTTAAAAAGTTTTTCTCACAGACTCCTATTTTTGCACATCTTCTCTTATGATGCACTTTGATGTGATTGTTTTGTTTTTTCCATTTTTATTGACTAACTTCCTCTCTTTTTACAGGTTCATTGTTGTTTATTGTGTTATTGTCTGTTGATGCCTCTTGGCCCCTTGTTGTGCCTTCTTCACCCTGTGCTGTCATCCACCCCACTCTACTGTTCATCCTTATGTTCCTACAGTCGTCATCATTTGACATGTATTGTCTCCTTATTCCTGATTTCCTTTTTACCTTATGACCTGTTCTCCCTCTTTTCCTGTATACCCTCATTGATCTTCCCATTTTTTTTTACAGCTTGCAATCTTAGAATGCCTTTCCTTTTGTTTCTCCTGCTTCTACAAAAAAGAATGGTGCCATACTCCTTTATCATAAGAAATCAAAGTTAGTTACTACTTTACAAGAGTCTGACACCGAAGGGAGATGGCTAATTGTTAAACTAATTGTCAATGGCACCTCCTTTAACGATTTGTAACATTTATGGTCCTACTCTAATTGATTATACTTTCTGTCCTACTATTACTTAAGCGTTTTTACAATATGATGATAAGACAAAAGTGATACCCTGTCAGCACAGGGTGGGAGACCTGAGCACACCTGTATGCTTAACTGAGCAAAAGTAATGCGAAACTTATTGTTCCAGAAAAAGTTTTATTCACTTTTCTTTTTCATTGATGTATTCATAGTTCCATTTTACAGTGGTATTTTCACTGCAGGTTCAAATTTATGATTAATTTTTCAACAAATGAGAATACGAGTAAATTCAAAGTATTCAAATTCCATAGGGTGATACAATGTATAATTCCTCTCCCCCCCCCCCTCCCACAATATGATGATGAAATTTTTACTTTTGTACATGACTGCAATCAAATAATGGATCTCGCTATTGATCACCAGTATCCACATACATTTATACCCCATAAGATGCATGAAAAATGTGATTCTCTACTTACTCAGTGCCTCCTTGTAGACTTGTGGAGGTTAATCAATCAATCTAGCAGAGAATTTTCTTTTCTCTCTCCACCTCATGGTTCCCTTTCTAGACTTGATCTTATCTTTATTTCTATAGTGCTTTCCCAAAACCTCATCAGCTCCACTATTAAACCCATAGTGATCTCTGATCACGCACCAAATATTACAGATTTAGATTTAGTACCAGTACATTCCAAATCTAATAGATGGAGGTTTAATAACTCCCTTTTGCTTGACCCCGCTTTCTTTTCCTCTTTCATTAATTTTACTGAAGAATTGTTCAAGATTAATACGACTTCTGAAAGATCCCCTCAGCCACTATTGGAAACCATTAAAGCTTCTGCCAGTGGACACCTTATAGATTTTCAGCCAGATTCATCAAGCTCAATTGCGCTCGCAAAGGGCCAGATTTGCAAGTGCAATTTTTGCATTTGGGATTCATCATCCCAAATGCAAAATTCGCTAATAAAGAATTCGCACATTTGCGAGGAATTGGAATCTCTATTTGAGATTCCTTAAATGCAATTCATTAACCATTTTTACATTGCGAATTCACAATTTTTGGTCGCTATTTACCACGAAGTCTGACTTCGTGGTAAATAGCGAAAAAAAATAGAAAAAAGCACTTTAGTGCATTTTTCTCTATTGCATGTTACACACACACATGTCCTTTGGACATGTGTGTGCGCAACACCTGTGTAAATTTGCATATCAGGGGTGCTACAGGGTGTCCTTTGGACACCCCTGGCACCCTTGAATTCGCATCCTTATTTGCGATTAGCTAATTGCTAATCGCAAATAAGGAATAACTCCCCATTCATTCCTATGGGCCTGTAGGCCCATAGGAATGAATGGGAAGTAATTCCTTATTTTCTATTTGCAATTAGCTAATCGCAAATAAGGAAGCTGTAGGAATCGCAATAAATATTGCGATTCTTACATGAATCCCGTTTTGCGAGTCTGTAATAGCTATTCCTTATGAATCGCTATTATAGACTCGCAAAACGGGTCTTTGATGAATCTAGCTGTTTGTCTCAAAAAAGGAAAACACATTTATTAAACAGCACCAATCCCCATTGGCAAACATAAAACACCTAGAGCATCAATATTACTCTTTCTCTTCTGCGTCTCGTTTTACAAGAACTTATTTGTGCAAAATTGCAGTTTAATATCTACGGACAAGGCCTCTTCTATTTTACTTTGCAGTAGCACCTGCTACTATGGCGGTCACTATAAAATGGGAAAGCTTCTAGACAATTATTTTAAGATTCGGAAACAAATCCACTTACTAAATTCTGTTTTAAACAGCTATTTTTAGCCACAGGATTTTGTAGGAATATGACCAAAATTAAATATTTGAGTATCTGGAGCACTTTCAGGGCAATGTTCTATAAAACATTTGATGCCGGTTTACTGTTGAGCGTAGCATTAAGTTTTGGCAGATTCAAGTCCTTGGTCACTTGAAGAGCTTCCTGAATGTCATAGGTACCTACTGTCCTACCTCCAGAGGATGGGATAGTGTGAAAAACTGAGGGGCCCAATTCTCAAAGCTGGAGATACCAAGTCCTCAACTTACCCAGACTCCATCTCAAGACCAAATAAACAAAACCCTTTGCCTCATTGTTTGAGGAGGACGCCTTCACTGGACAGAGTGGGACCGCAAGTGCCAGAGAGCCCGGAGTTACTGGCCCGCACCTGAGACCACTTGCCTGCCCCTTGAAAGCACCTTGCCGCTCCCGCTTCGCGAGAGCCGCTTCGCGAGAGCCGCTTCCTTGTTTGAGGAGGACGCCTGCACTACACCGATTGGGACTGCAAGTCCCAGGGAGCCCGGAGTTACTGGCCCGCACCTGAGACCACTTGCCTGCACCTTCAAAGCACCTCGCCGCTCACTCTTTACGGGAGCCTCTTCGTTGTTTAAGGAGGGCGCCTGCACTGCACAGAGTGGGACTGCAAGTCCCAGGGACCCCGGAGTTACTGGCCCGCACCTGAGACCACTTGCCTGTACCTTCAAAGCACCTCGCCGGTCCCTCTTCGCGGGATCCGCTTAGTTGTTTGAGGACGACGCCTGCACTGCACAGAGTGGGACTGCACGTCCCAGGGAGCCCGGAGTTACTGGCCCGCACCAGAGACCACTTGCCTGCACCTTCAAAGCATCTCACCGCTCCCGCTTCGCGGGACGCGCGCCTGCCAGGTGAAGCCCGGGCCAAGGGCGGGCCCGTCTGAGCCTGTCGGAGACCGGACGAGGCTGGGCTGGGCCCCCTCTAAATCCGCTCATCCCGCAAGGTCAATCTTGGTAACATAATATATATTACGAACGACTATCTTTGTTACTAGCTGTCTGCTTGCGTTTGGATTTCTATCTTTGCACCAACATGAGCAAACGTGATGGGAAGAGGTTAGGTTCCTTCCAGGGCAGTGGTGTGGCGGGACGCTAGATCCATTCATATTAAGGGACACCTTTGTTCTGGAAATGGAGATTCAGATAACTGAGCGCTGTTTATCTTTGGACCCGCAATTAAATAAATCGTCTTTAGGTACAATTGCTACAGCTTTTTCACCAGCTCATCCCACTGTAAACTCTACTATGCCTTTGATCTATAATGAGGCAACTGATGATGCATCTCTCCCACCAGGGCCAATGGAGAACTCCGTAAAATCACATGCCCAAACTAACATCCCTGCCAGTATGTACCTACGAGCATCAGTCAGGCCCACAACCAAAAATTGTAACACTAACCATTCTACTTCAGACCCTGCAGTGAAAAGGAAGAGGAGAGGAGGTCCCCATAGGCCCTGCATGGCAAAAGTGCCTAGGATAAACAAAACTCGAGCCCGTGTCCCAGTTGACGAGGGCAGCACACCTGATATCGTTCCCCCGGCTGGCTCTGATTTTAATCTTGCCTCCATGGGGGGCCCTAGCCTGAACTTTGATCAAGAATTGTGGAGGAGACTTGAAAGTACACTATCAACCTTGTTAACACCTATTACACACAGACTGAGCAGGATAGAGTAACGACTAGCCAACTATGAATCTTTGGTCAAGTCAGGATTCTCTGGCCTTGAGGGCCTCCTGGTTCAACCGTTACGAACATAAACAGTAATCAGGGGAATATGCACCAGGGGTCTCAACTAATACAGCTGCAGCAATATCCAAAAAGCCAGCTCTTTTGCTTAGTCTTGATGGCTTACCAGGGAATCAGTCTAGTGAATTCGCCCAATCAATAGTGAGCACCCTGGGTGATGGCAAAGTCCTAACAACACTAGTCCAAAATAATGATAATACCAGCATAATTTGCCCTCTGGATATACAGGCCTGTACATCTAGTGGAACAGAAGGATTCAGAGGTTTGGGACATAATGCAATGCAAACAAATCCTCCAGTTCTTAACCTGCCTCCGGAAGCAACCCCTTTAGTGGTTGTTTTAAAAAAATTCCACCCCTGCGGGAAGCACAGTCTGAATCTACGGACCAATTAATGTGTAAAGTTCTGCATTGGTTAAATTCCCGACTTAGAGAGGCTGGGATTTGGGAGGAGGTTGTTGACAAGCATATAATTATGGCTAGACACATGCCGTGGATTGGTCCTTCTAGGAAGGAAGGAATGGTGATTGTGTTGTTGTCAATTTGAACAATGTGCATATAACAATATTTTTGTTGGATAAAGTGGGCGGGATGATGGGTAGATATATGAATAAGGTGACTATGTTACCACTAGGGTACTTATATAAACCAGGGCCCAATTTCTTTAATGTTCGAAAATGCCTGGAGATGGACAGGCGACCCTGGGCACCCCATGGATAAGCCAAAAGATCGAAAGAGGTCCCCCTGACCAATAGATTTGCACATTTATCTGACTTAGATTTATGCAATTGACTACAAACACCCACCCCGACATTGGTAGCGTCTTCTGTTTTTCACCCTATTGTTTCTTTAGGATCAAAGAATGGACTCCACCGAATGGAGGATAAGAATCAGCTATGTATGGTGCAACCATTAGGTCAGGTTAACTCTGAGGGTTCACATCTTCCTGCAATCTCCTTGCTATCATGGAACATTGCGGGTTTACTCCCCAAAACCTGTCCTCTGAATGGTCAAGTTTTATCGAGGGGTACGATTTCATTGCCTTTCAGGAAACTTGGTCGCTAGATACGATTTGCCGTCCAGGCTATTTGGCCTTTGGTAAAGCGGCAATCGTAAATAGAAAGGGGAGACCTAGCGGGGGACTGATCATATGGGTTAAGCAACAGACATCGCTCCAAGTAAAGGTACTACCAATAGATAGTCCTGGCATCCTTCCTATTAAGATCTGTTCAGAGGGTGAGCCGGACCTCATTGTAATTAATGTGTATGCGAGAGGGATACCGGGGGGGAAGCGCCACCAACCATCGCCCTCTTAGACACATTTATGGATGGCCTGGATAGCTCCAATGCTTTGGTCATTGCAGGTGACTTAAACTGCAGATTTGAGCCTCTAGGCTTACATGACTATAGCCTTAGTATGGCGGAAGATCGGAATTGGGGGATACCGCCCATATCGCTGACACCAGTTAATAAATGGACAGAGGAGGCGCTCCAATTGAAAAGTTTATCCCTTGGGCGAGGGATTAGAGCCACCAATGGGAGAACCCCCTCAGATATGGAAGGCAGCATCATATTCTCCAATGGGATCAGAAGTACCAGGATAGATTACATTCTTATAAGCTTAGAGGTCTGGTCTAGACTTGTGGATATGGTTGTATACCACAGACCGGAGAGTGATCATGATCCATGAGTACTGACCTTAACTAGGATGGGATTGTACCTCCCAATCGATGATATTGTATCTACAATAGGAGAAGTGATTATGTCTCAAGACTGCCGCCGGTTAAAATGGGCAGTAGTCTTAGAGGATGAAGGCATACAAAAGCAGATTAAGTCATCTACGGAAGAGACTCTAGCACTGCGGGGTTCTTTGGATATTAATGGTAATCGTCCCTTAGATCTTTTGAAGGCTCATGAGGATCATTTTGTAAAATTGAAGACTCTGTTCACAAAAAAAAGGAAGCCGCACAAGCTTCCTACTAAAAAGTCGGCTAAGTGGTACAATGAGGCCTGCGGAGTTGCATTTCGGCATCTCTCAAATGCAAACAAGATGGGAGCCCCTCAAGAGGTTAAAACAGCAAGGACAAACTACAAGCAAGTACAACTGAAGGCGAAGAAAGATTTTGATGAGGATAGATTGGCAAGTTTAACTAATGTCAGTATGTGAGAAGAATTGGACCAAATTCTGGCAATTGGTTAAATGGGGCAGTGGTACGACTGGGATTATTCTAGTTAATAATGTTCCTCCTGAACTTTGGGTCCAGCATTTTAAGGCCAATTTGCTTCTCCATTCAGCATTGGCACTAAGTACCCTGAGGTTAATGCTGAGGCTGTTTTATTATTCAACAAAGGAGAGATCAATAGGGTTTTAGATGGGGTTCCTGCAGGGAGGGCTCCTGGTCCAGACTGTATTCCGGCTGATCTTTATAAACCGGATATTAAGATCTGGACAGAATACATTTTTATCATCGTAAATGCTATTGCCAGGGGTGCGCCAATACCGGACTCTTGGCGTGGGGCAGAAATTATTCCCATATACAAAAAGGGCGACCGTGACAGTCCTATCAACTATAGGCAGATAAGCCTAATTGATACCTTACAAAAAATAGTTGCAAGACTTGTGCTAGGTAGAGTTAATGAATGGATAGTAGATCAGAATGTATTATCTACCTATCAAGCGGGCTTTAGACCCCACGTCAGCACCATTGATCAAGTCTTTAGATTTACCATAATTTATTGGATTACAGTGATTTTAGCAGGGGGAACCCTCTATGCAGCATTTATTGATTTAAAATCAGCATTTGACCTAGTACCTCGTCATAAGCTGTAGGACTCATTAAAGGAGGCCGGGATGCCCCTAGAGATCCTCAGTTTTATTATTCAATTGCATGAGGTGGATTATGCTCAAGTAAGGTGGGGGCAACAGGGTGACTTAACTGATCGTTTCCCAGTCAACAAGGGTGTGTGGCAAGTGTGTGTCCTTGCCCCTACCCTATTCTCCCTATTTATAAATAAGGTTATTGCTTACTATTCTAATTTTCCAACTAATGCTCCTACTGTTGCCGGATCAAGGGTCCCATTGTTAATGTTTGCAGACGATACGTTGATTTTATCTAAAACTCGGTCTGGTCTGCAACGCCCCCTCGATAGATTTATAGTTTTTTGCAATTACCCTGAACTCATAGTGAACGTTTACAAAACCAAGTTCATGGTATTGCACAAACACAAACTTATTAAAGGCAAAGTAGCAATGAATAATGCGCCCTTGGAACAAACTGATACCTTTATTTATCTAGGGGTGACTATGGGTAGGAAGATGAACTGGGCACCCCAACTAGAAGTCCTAGTTCTTAGGCACAACCAGCTAGCTGGAGCCCTATTAAAGGAACATTGATTGTCAAACACTAAATCTGTAGGGCCAGCTGTAGCAATTTATAATGGGAAAATCAGAGCTTTTAATATTTATGGAGCTGAACTGTTGGGGTTAAAAAACCTATCACCCCTAGTTCATGCGCATAATACGTTTCTGAGATCTTTGACTGCCCTCCCACTATCAACACCCACCAATCCTTTGCTTTTACTTCCTTTGATGAGTTTGCAGGATTTAGACCCCTAGCCTATTGGAGGAGGCTCTGGACTACTCCAGAACTGGCACCCTATGCTAATGCACTAATGCACATTAGGAAATGCTGACTCATACTCAAAAATTTAATGGCTGCAGAAGTTTAAGGGTAATCTGTACAAAATGGGACTTAGCCACCTGTTGGATGACCCTATAGGGAACACATTTCCCAATGAAAATTACTATAAAGTGTTCTACTGGGATATGATCACTAAGAAGACTCTGTGAATGGTGGGCAGTACGTCGCTCACATGTATCTTCTTTGACCATAAGTTTGTAACGAAAGCAGAAGCCTACTGGAATCTGATCACGAAAATCGGTGATAGGAAATTATATCACCAATTCAGAGCGGATACTCTTCCGCTAAGATCTTTCGTTGGAAAATGGAATAAGGCCACGAATATTAATTGCCCTTTTTTCATAACCCAGGAAGAGTCAATAACTAATGATTTTTTCGTGTGCCCGGCTTATAAGGGTCCCTGTTGTAGGTGGCTTAAGCCATTGTTTTCCAATCTTTGCACTAGATCTTGTATGACATATGACGTATCTTGGTAACGAACACTCATACAGATATTGTTATCGCTGTTGCAAAATTTCTAAGTTGGTCATAGGCATTGAAAAGGAAAAAACTGAAGGCTGTTTGAGGAACGAGATCCAGTTCCTGAGTGTGATAATGTAAACAGGCCCCCTCGTGAGAGTAAGTGCAGGGAATTGTTACATTTGACTTGATTTTATAAATTTTTACTCATAAGTATTTGTTAGGACTTTCGATAATGATTGATATTACATTTTGTATAAACTGTATGTTTTTTTAGGGTGTTATCCCTTTTATTGACACTATAATGTTTATATTGTGTCTTTTATGATTGCAAATTATCAAATAAAGACTAACTGAACTTGAACTTGAGTATCTGGTTTACTTCTTTCATCAAGGAGAGAGGATGTAGCCTTACGGCTAGAGCGGTCAACCTTGAAGCTGGAGAACGGGCTTCGAGTCTCTGCAACAACGCTCAACATCCTGTGATTCTGGGCAAATCACCTAATCGCCCTGTGCCTAACAAAAATGAATGTGACCATCTGTAATGAAACTGGTGCTCATGTAGAGTGCTGTGATACCCGATATCTTCGTGTCTAGTTTGTGCTATATAAAACTCTTTAAAAAAAAAGGACTCTATCACTGTGAATAAAAAGGAGTGTTTACTCATGGAATCCTCTTTATCATTCCTGGTGAGTTTGTTTAGACTCCATAAAAATGATGATTTCACCCATTACTTTATATACTTTATCCATGACTCCTGTGTGTATCCTGTTTCATTTTTTAAGCAAGGGGACTCAAAGTTATCGAAATTTCTTTGGTGTAATAGGAAGTCTAGAATTTATTTCACTCATTTTTGGAAATCCAGACAAGAAGGTGGGGTTAATTTTCCAGATTTCTGATTATACCATACAACTTTGTGCTTAAAACAAGCATCTAAATGAATGAATGAATACACACTTGAATAGTGCATGGCTATTCAAGGGCATCCCAGCGCTTCCTGTGACACCAATCATTCACCACTGATCACGGAAAGTGAAAAGTCTTCAGCTGCTTCCTGGATTTAAGATGTTCAGATTCAGGACGGATGACATCTGGGAGCTGGCTCCAAGGTTTGGCTGCATTATAAGAAAAACGCCGGCCTCCAGTCCATGACCGTTTGATCCTGGGGACTGCACGCAGTCGTTTATTATTGGATCTTAAAGTCCTCTTGGCAGACAATATTTGAACCATGGACTGAATCAAGGAGGGACCATTACCAGAGATGGACTTGTGGACAATACACATAGCCTTGAACATGATTCTTTCCTGAACAGGAAGCCAATGCAACCAACCAAGCGCCAACTTAGCAGAATTACTTTTCGGGATGTTCAACAAAAGACAGACGCGCAATTCTGGGCAATCTGTAATGTCTTAATAGTTCCCTGTGGCGCACCCAAGTAGACTGCATTTGGGTAGTCCAGCCAAGACAAAATGAGGGCTTGAACCAACATCCGCCTGGCATCAAATGGGAGCAGGGGAAGGATCTTACGTATCCACCTAAGAAGACCATAACAGATCGCAGCAACTTTGCATGCTTGAACAGTGAGGTTCAAGTTGCAATCCAACCAGACACCTAGACTCCTAATTTGTTTCTTTGGGACAGGCGGAGAGCCAAGACAGCTGGGCCATATAAGGTCTAAATTATTGGGGGATGCATGGCCCAAGATCATAATTTCTGTCTTGGCACCGTTTAACTTAAGAAAGGACAGGTCCATCCATTCAGATACCTTTACAAGGAAGGCACCTAAACCCGGCTCAGATTTATCTTGCTTACTAGGAGACACCACCAATATAGGGTGTCATCAGCATAAGTAACAGTATGGATCCCCCAGGGAAGTACCACCTCCGCCAAAGGCCTCATGTAGATGTTAAACATGGTGGGATTCAGGGAAGATCCCTGGGGAACTCCATACTACAGAGGCCATTGCTTCGAGAGTGCTCCTTCTTCAAAGACAGCAAAAGATCTGTCTGCAAGAAAGGACTGTAGCCATTTTAGGGCAATGCCTGCAACTCCCATCTCCCTGAGTCTTTGGATCCAGATATGATGGTTCACAGTATCGAAGGCTGAATTGAGATCTAATAACATAATAGTAACGCAGCCACCGTCGTCCAAGATCTTTCTTGATTCTTCTACCACAGTGTGAAGTGCGGTCTCCATGCCCTGATGACGCCTAAAGCCGGTCTGAGTAGGATGGAGGTAGTTATTTTCCTCAGGATGAGCTGCCAATAAGGAATTAACATATTTTTCTGTTAATTTACTAATTCCTGGCAGTAAAGAGATGGGGTGATAATTGGCCCAATCCTCAGCGTCTAAGTTGCTTTTTTTAAGAAGAGCTTTAACTCTTGCTTGTTTTCAAAGACGGGGAACCTGCCTCATTAGAAGAGAAGCATTTATTACGTCCTGCATAACTGGGCAAATTATCTCTGAGACCAAATTAAGAATAGCTGGGAGCAGGGTTTACCGGGGGATCCTGATTTCAGTCATTTCAGAAGATCCTGCAGTGAAGAGAGGGTGAGGGGAGGAAATTCTTCCAGCGTAGCTTGTTGTGGAGGCAATAAAATATTTATATCTAAGATCTTTTGCTGGAAACTAGAGTAGATGTTATGAACTTTAGTGGGAAAAAAGTTAGCTATCTCCTCACAACGCTTTTGAGCATTATCACCGTCAATAGGGGGACTAGGGGGGTAAGAAGAGATTTCACAATTTTAAAAATTTCCCGAGTGGAATTAGATGCTGCATTGATTTTTCCATGATAATAGCTAGCTTGGGCAGCTTTTATTTCATATTTGTAGAACTTAATTGCTTCTCTATATTTGCCCTTACTTATTTCTGTGAAATCCATCCTCCATTTCCTTTCAAAGTGTTTACAGGTTTATTTGAGCTGCCTCAGAGTATGAGTGTACCATGCTTTCTTATTCAGACCTATTCGATGGCATACTTCTTTCTTCGGGAGAACTATGTCAAGAGAGGACTCCAGCCATTTATTAAAATTCTCATTCGCCATCATAAGATCAGAATGAGGAACAGGAGTGGACTCTATTAGATTATTCGCCCAGCTTTCCACTGAGAGTTTAGACCATATGCGGCCACATTTGTTAGTTCTAACAAATGGCTGTAATGACTCTTGAGAGGTCCAAATAAAAGATAATAGAACATTATCAGAACAAGGAACCGCAATGGACTCAGGCAAAGTAATATCTGTGAGATTTGTCAATAAAGGATCAAGCAAATGTCCCAAGTTATGAGTAGGGCCATTCACTATTTGCTTGAATTGAAAGGTTTCTAGACATTCAATAAAGTCCTGCACAGGAGAAGAGTCAAAGTCATCAAAATGTAAATTTAGATCACAGATCACCCAAGATGGAAAAATTGGAAGAAAGACTCGCCCCATTGGTAGCTACATCTGGGAGATCTTCACAAAAATTACCCAGCGCTCCTGGAGGACGATATATAAGAATACCTGAAAAAGTACAGGTCGGAGAGAAACGTATGCCAAACAAAAGGCTCTCACAATCAGATAAGTGGCCACTGGTGGCTCTACATCTATAGCCATCTTTGTAAATGATAGCAATTCCCCTGCCATGGCCATTGACACGATCTTGCCTCAAAATGGCTTAATGAGAAGGGAGAGCTTGAACTATATCAGCATCAGAGTCCTTATTGGTCCATGTTTCTGTCAAAAAGAGGGCATCAGGACTCCTCTCTTCGAGGAGTAGGTGAATTTGACTAGAATGTTTTTAAAGGGAGCGACAGTTAAGTAATAACATAGAAATTGATTTTTATTTACCCTTACCGGTAGTCAAGGGGAGAGCAACCTGGGGAGGCTTGAAATTGTAGTTACACAGAGGACAAAATATATTCTCCTCCTCTAAAGACAAACTATGCACACACTCACTTCTGTTCTCAACCTATAATTCTGAAGAGCTGCTCCCTGTCATAACCATACTTGTCTGAGGAGGGTCAGACAGGGGTTTCTTTGTTACGTTTCCCCTTTTGTCTCTATTGGCAAGACAATGAATGCTATTTTTCTCCTTGAGAAGTCTTGCCCTTCTCCTTTAACACTTTGATTACAACTTCCCTGCTATTTAAATACACCTATACCCTATTAAAACCTCATGATCAATCTCCAATTGTAACTTGTAACTTCTTCTTACACTCTTCAGTTTGGCATAAAAATGTTATCACTATTAATAATCAATCGTTATTCTGTAAATCCTGGTGACAAAAGGGTATAGTATGGGACAAGGATTTATTTCCTAATGATCTTCCTCTTTCTTTTTCTCAATTCCCAAAAATGTTTAACTGCCCTCGCTCTTTTTTTCCTAAATGCATTCCCCTTGTAAATATTCTTCTGGATGTTGTTTATTCATTGCCGACTTCTCTGTTATTGTCACCATCTAAATCCTTCCTTTGCTCTAGTCTTTCACCTTTCCTAAGGCATTTTTATTTATAAATGTCTGCATTCCTTTATGACTTCTAGACCTAAAACTAAAGTAGAAATGTTGGTCATGCGACCATCCGAATGGGGATCTCACGCACCTTTTATTCTACTGTCCCCCTACTGCTTCTTTCTGGTAAAACTTTGATTTCTACTCTCTTCAATTTTTCATTTCAAGGTCCCTTTATCCCCTTTGACACTTTTTCTTGGTAGTTTATCTGAGGACATCGCCTCAGATTGTGATCATTTGAAGCTATTAGATCTCATGTAGGCTCTACCATTTAAACACATTAATCTCTATTGGAAATGTTCATCAAATTGTTCTTATAAAGCTTGGTGGTATAATGTTTGTCATTATCATAGATTAGATACTGTTTTTGCTTCTGTTATTAGAGACATGCATTGGTTACCATTTTCTTCTTTTTTAGATGCTGCTGTTCATAAGTAGACTCATTATATTTCATCTGAAAACTTTAAACCGCAATAAGCTGTTAATTTCTCAGCAATAGTTTCCCAATATTGTTTTTCATAGTTTTTTATAATTGTAACTTTTAATCTATCATTTTATACGACATGTTGTTATTACTCATTGGTCTTCTCTTTGACACCCCTCCCTCTTTCTTTCCCTTCCTTCTCCCTTCCCTCACTATACTTAAAGTGTTAAACAGATATTCTTCTTATGCGGGATTTCATATTCCTAAACTTATTTCTGAATTATTTCCTCAATGGTTATTATTTTTTGTTACACTATTGTTATGTCTCAATAAAGCTGCTTTACCTTAAAACAATGGAGTAAGATTACGTACTTTCCTGCACAGTATCTTTAATAAAATGACCAAGAACCTGTGGCTCTAGTCTAAGACTCATGTAGAAGGCCTTCAACTGATATAGCCCTTCGTAGTAGGCTATAAAACTAGGGTAACTGAGGTCATTCATTTTGATATGATGCTAATTGTTAGCATGCATTTTGTCAGACTGAAGGTAGTGAGTGAGAAATTTATTTTTTTAATTGATGCTAAAAGATATATGCTTGCATTAGTTTAAAGTGCAGTCTGTGTTGTTTTAGGCAGTATGTAGTTAGTTCTACAAATAAGCTCGTTTGCGTGTTTTATAAGGGTCCCTAACCTGAAATTGGGCATCCAGCTCTCAGCTGAGAAAGATGATGAGCACGTTTAACAGAAGAAATGAGCACTCGAATAGTATACCTTAGAAAAAGCTGAATACATTGCAATGGACAAGAAAAAAAAGCCTTTCCACAAAGAGCAAACTTGAATCTAACATATGCACTTTTTTGTGTGGATTAGTTCTGGTACAGATGACAATATGACAAGTTTCTCTTACTAATAAAGAGGCATCTCCTTCTGAAGTAGGCCCATTGTAGTCAAGCTTGACAACAAAAATATTTATGTTTTAGCATAAAGCATTGCTTAAAGGCAATATGCCCTTTTGATATTTTCTGTTCCGATTATACATCAATGAAGGCATATTACTTGTTTACTGTCCATGGGAATTTAAACAGTGTCTAGAAAACCTGTCCAGCTTCTGTATGTGCATATAGAAACACAATTAAGTTTAAAGACATTAGCACTTATTTTGTCAAATAAAGAGATAGTGTTCACCGTAAATACATCTAGACTGACACCAGTGGGCAGTTAATCTACAGAACACAAGAGAGTACCATTTCTGACAGTAGGCTACCAAAAGAAAGAGGCTAGGACAATGGAGCGTATTTACATTACTCAGCAGCAAAAACTGTTGCATAATATCTTAGAACCCAATAGAAAGAATATTAACTCTTCCTTGAAATGCATTGGTACTTTGCGTACTGTATTAATCATTCAGGGCACACTGAAGTAGATCCTAAGCTTACAGTGCTACTAGCCTTATTGCATCTAGATTTATGACTCTGAACATCATTAAGACCATGGCTACAGGTTACCATAAAAAAGCTTTCAATAAAAGCACAGTGACCAGTCATCAAAACAGTGCTACCACAATTAGAAGGAAGAAATAGCACACATGAAATGCAAAGTAGCAAATAAACAAAAATCTAAATATTTGTTGTCTTTTTCTGCTTGGTACATGAGCACACTGTTTAATTTGATGACGTGTGCAAAGAGTAGCCGATCAATGATTGAGTTATACAGTGAGTGGGCCCTCATATTTGGGGGGAGCACTGCTGTTTTATGGCACCCAAAACGGTTCTTAATGTTTTGGCTTTTAACATTTTTGACTCCTAAAAAACAGAACTGACTTGAAATGAAAATATGCAAAACAGCACACCCATACTTTGTAGAAAGTAGCACTAAATCTCACCTCTGGGCTATTATGTTCAACTCTCTTCTTCCAAAATGTATTGTTTGTCTGTGGAAAAAAAAATCCAGATTCCTAATTTCTTCAATCTAAAAAAATGGACTCTAATTTCCCTTTTTTAAAACACCACTAGCTGTCCGCAAAAGTTTACAATTTTGAATGGGATGAATTGCATAAACCTGACCTGTTTGTGAGCTGCCGTTTTAATAATTCACTTGTTTGACCTGTATGTTCTTGCATACGAGCAGATGCATACAAGTGATATTTATCTCCAAGTGATATTTATCTCAGGGGCAACATCTGCCCCCTTTTAAGTATTATGGCATAGAAACTGGGCTTGCTCAAAAAGAGATATTCCCAGGACAGAACAATGGGTGTTCTTCCAGGGTAGAAAGACAGAAGCTGTGGAAGAGTAAGACACCACACCACTCAAATTCTACATTATAACAGAAAGCCAACAACTGTCTGGCTTTTTGCAGCACAAAGCACTAAGCGCACTTGTTTGAACAAACTCTTTAGTGCATGTAATGACCTTAGGGGTGCCCCCGGGCCTCGTGTAATGCACCTACGGGGCCACTGGTGCTGACAGCATAAAACAGATGACACATGCCATTACTGTCGGCGTGGCCTGACCCAGTGCGGTCACACCCACCCATTCATTGGCACGCACCTCCCTTCCGACACGTACGCGTGGGTGTCACATATCTGGCATGGGCCGGCCGAGTTCAGCTAGACTGCTGACTCATTACATCCATTCCCAACTCAGTCCTTAACTTGTTCTTGGTTTATCTGCTGGTCACTTACTTGGCATGCAAAGTGTCTCAAGTGGGTGCTCAGTTGAGGATTTTCCCTCAGTTCATATCTAGGGTTTCTACTTCTGGTGCAGGGGGAGGACCCAGTTCTTATGGACATCGATGGTACTTGATGGATGTCTCCTCACGGGGTATGGATGGCGGTGGATGCGCTGGCTGACTTTCCCCTCGCTCATTGTGCTCGGCTTGGGTGATCTCCCACTCATCTGGGGCCTCATCAGTCTCAGCACCAGTGGGAGGTTCAGACACCTTCTTGAACCAGGAGATGTTTCGTGCTACTGTTTCCCCTCTTCTATCAACCGTCACCATGGTCCCCTTGATATTGACTACTGTCCAATATCCAGGTTCGTAGCGGCTCCGGAACTTCCCTCCTGGTCACCTGTCTTTTATTACCACTGTGTCTTCCCTTTTCATCTCCTGGGACACCGCCCTCCTAGCCTGGCTGGCAGTGAGGTTTTGTTTTTCTCTCCTCCTGATGGCACCTTCCTCATCATAGGGGCTCAGTGCCCACCCCGGGAAAGTGTGAAGGGTGTCCAGGCAAACTCCATTGAACATGAGCGCCCACGGTGCTTGGTGTGTGGTACTGTGGGGGTGCTCCTGCATTTGCATTCCCGGATGAACATCTGCAGGTGCCGGTCAGGGTCAGAGTTCTCAGCTACAGCAATATGAAGGGTCTTTTTAGGAGTCCTCATGAACCTTTCAATCTCCCTATTGGCCTGAGGCCACTGTGGGGTGATTCGCCGGTGTCGTATTCTGTGGTGTAATAGGAATTCTCGGAACTCATTCCCTTAGAACCGGGGTTCATTGTCACTTTTAATTTCATCTGGGCACCCGAACATAGCGAAGATCTTTTAAAGCACTAGAGCGACTTGGGAGAAAGCAGTGGAACTGACAACCTCCACAAGAGGCCAGGGTCGTGCAACCGTCTGGGAAACTCCCAAATCGATGCTTATCTTCTCCCATGGACCCTTCCTGTGTCCCTCTGTCTGAATGGGCACTGGTCCGCACACTCGCACTGTAAAAACTTTAATTTACCCGCTGTTCGAGCAGGGCTCACCACCTTAATCCCGCCATCAGTGCCATCTTGGCTGAGGACTCCTGACATTTTTCGGGCACCATATTTGTGTGCGCACTAGTGGTGACGCTGTCTATACCTGCTTGCCTAATTAACTCTGGCAATGCAAGCGTGCAGCACGTGCGTGCAGCGGGCACGCCAATGGCGCACCAGAGGCGCACCAGAAGCAAGCCCGTCTGCGCACGTCCGCGCCCTGGACGCGCCTAGTGCCAGCCATGCTAGTTCAAGTTCGGGCATTTATATAGCGCACTACTCACCCAGAGGGTCTCAAGGCGCTTGGGGAAGGGGTTCATTATTTGTCGAATAGCCAGGTTTTAAGTTCTTTTCTGAAGGAGATGTGGTTTTGAGTAAGGCGGAGGTGAGTGGGGAGTGAGTTCCAGGTCTTGGCAGCCAGGAAGGAGAAGGATCTGTCACCCATGGTGGATTTTCGGGTGCGCGGGACTGCGGCGAGGGCTTGATTGGACGATCTTAGTTGGCGGGTGGGTTTGTAGAAGGACAGTCGAGTGTTGAGGCATTCGGGTCCTAGATTGTAGAGGGCCTTGTGTGCGTGGGTGAGAAGACGGAACGTATTTCTTTTGTTGACGGGAAGCCAGTGGAGGTCTTTTAGGTGTCCGGTGATGTGATCTTGGCGAGGGATGTCCAATATGAGTCTCGCTGATGCGTTTTGGATGCGTTGGAGTTTTTTCTGTAATTTTGCTGTGATTCCGGCGTATAGTGTGTTACCATAATCCAGTCGACTCGTGACCAGTGCGTGGGTGACAGTCTTTCTTGTTTCGAGGGGGATCCATCGGAAGATCTTTTTGAGAATGCGAAGTACGTTGAAGCAGGAGGATGAGACTGCGTTGACTTGTCTGGACATCGAGAGAGAGGAGTCTAGGATGAAGCCAAGGTTACGTGTGTGGTCTGTGGGTGTGGGTGCTGTGCCCAGAGCGGAAGGCCACCAAGAGTCGTCCCAGGCAGAGGGGGAAGATTCTAGGATGAGCACCTCCGTTTTGTCTGAGTTGAGTTTTAGGCGGCTATGTTTCATCCATTCGGCTACTTCTTTCATGCCTTCGTGAAGATTGGTTTTTACGGTGTTAGGGTCTTTGGTGAGGGAAAGGATTAATTGGGTGTCGTCGGCGTAAGAGATGATGTTGAGGTTGTGTTGGCGCGCGATGGATGCGAGTGGGCTCATGTAAACGTTGAAGAGGGTGGGACTGAGTGATGATCCTTGTGGTACTCCACAGATGACTTCAGTGGCCTCTGAGTTGAATGGGGGAAGTCGGACTCTTTGAGTTCTCCCGGCGAGGAACGAGATGATCCAGTCCAAGGCTTTTCCTTGTATGCCGATGTTGCTGAGGCGTTGTATAAGGGTGCTGTGGCAGACTGTGTCGAAAGCGGCGGAGAGGTCGAGTAGAATGAGGGCCGCTGTTTCTCCGTTATCCAGTAGTGTTCGGATGTCGTCTGTCGCTGCAATGAGGGCGGTTTCGGTGCTGTGTTTGGCTCGAAATCCGGATTGAGATGGATCGAGGGAGTTGTTGGATTCAAGGAAGGCGGCGAGCTGGCTGTTGACGGCTTTCTCAATGACTTTGGCGGGGAAAGGGAGGAGGGATATGGGTCGGTAGTTTTTAAGTTCAGAAGGGTCTGCTGGGGGTTTCTTCAAGAGGGCGCTGAGTTCGGCGTGTTTCCAGCTTTCTGGGAAGGTGGCAGAGTTGAACGAGCAGTTGATGACATCACGGAGATGGGGTGCGATGATGGAGTCAGCTTTGTTGAAGATGTGGTGGGGGCAGGGGTCGGTTGGCGAGCCAGAGTGGATTGAGTTCATTAGGCGGATGGTGTCTTCAGTGGTGATTGGGTTCCAGGCACTAAGGTTGTTAGTTGGCGGAGTAGGATCTGAGGGGTGTGTGGAGGGTTGATTGCTGGGAGTGTTCTCGAAGCTGTTGTGGATGTCGGCAATTTTGTTGTAGACGAAGGAGGATAACGCATCGCAGAGGTCTTGGGAGGGAGTGATGTTGTTAGATGCTGCGGTGGGGTTGGTGAATTCTTTGACGATGTTGAAAAGTTCCTTGCTGTTGTGGGTGTTGTTGTCGAGACGATCCTTGAATGCTGATTTCTTGGCGGATCGAATCAGTTGGTGGTATTTGCGGGTGGCCGTCTTGAGGGTGGCCATGTTGTCGGTGGTTGGGTTATTTCTCCATGTTTTCTCCAGGGTGCGGCATAGCGTCTTAGATTCTATAGCTTCTATATATTCTATATATATTATATATTATATATATTCTATATATAATATATTCTATATATTCTATATATTCTATATTCTATAGCTTCTTGAACGCTGCCCGTTTCGGTTGCGAACAAGGACATGTGACATACTCTGGATCTAGGTAAGAGGTTACATAAAGACTCTATGCACCCGCTGTCCACAAAAAACTATGCGAGTAAACCCCTTACATGCGGTCTGATCAACAGCCGGTCGTTAGTTAAACACCATGTGGAGGTGTCAGTCCTGATTAAAGACATGAACTTGGATGTACTGTTTCTAACAGAAACGTGGATTAGCGCCAAGTCCATGGTAGAAGTAGGATTTGCTTGTCCCGCTGGCTATAAAATCCTGCACAACCCGAGAATAGTGGGTAGAGGAGGAGGGGTTGGAGTGATTTTCAAGAAAAGGCTAAACTTTGTTCCCCTGAAGATTGATGAGGTTTCGGGAATAGAACTCATGGGCTTTGCATTGCAGGAACCCAGAGGTAGCCTGCTCACAGGAATGGTGTGTTATAGACCCCCAGGTTGTGCCACTCAATATCAATCATTCTTAGATACCATCACCAATCTAACATTAGCACTCTCTAGAACGATCATTCTGGGCGATTTTAATCTGTGGGAGAATGGGAATTTGAGCAACCATATGAGAGTTCTGAATCACACCTGTGCGAATCTTAGCCTTCAACAACTGGTTAAATCCCCCACCCATCAGGGAGGACACAATCTTGACCTGCCGTTCGCCAGTCCACTCGAAACTGAAGTATTAAATATAACACCTCAAAATTGGACGGATCATTACCTAATTCATTTTAATGTTATGTTACCCTGTGTAGTGGATAACTCTAAACTCTCAGCGACTTACCGGAGAGGAAGGGTGTGGGCAAAATTAGGAAAGATTAGTGCCCATCCAACCCTCCCTAATGTAAATTTCGTTGCCCCCACCGCTACCGTAGAGGAGAATTATAACACCTACTATAAATATATAACTGACGCTCTGGTTCAGTCAATGCCGGTAAAGAAGCTAAAAATCAGAAATAAAATCACGGCACCATGGTATAAAGATGAACTGAAAGAGCTGTGCCTAATATGCAAGAAGGCAGAGAGGAAATGGAGAAATGGAGAAGGAAGTACCTAGAGCTGGATAAGCAAGAACTGAGATTAGCGCAGATTAAATATAAGGAGTTTATTCTAGAGTGCAAGGCTAACTTTTACGCTAACTCTATTTCACAAGCATCTAATGGTACTAAAGCACTCTTTAAGATCGTCAGGGACCTCTCTGCCCCAACTTGCTTGAGTAATAAAATGGTGGCTTCGCAGAAATTGTGCGATAAGATTGCGATAAGATTGCCTCCCACTTTACTGACAAAGTGGGCAAAATTGTTGGTGCTTCTCAAGCCAATGATATTGTTGCCCAGGACAATTCTACACAGGTGGTGGAATGGGATCTGGGGCAGCTAACCACTTTGGATAGCTTTCAGATTTTTACCAACCTCTCTTTTAACATCTTGGCGCATAGTGTGTCCTCAGGCTCTCCCACGGACCCCTTGCCCTGTAAAGTCTGGAAGACCTACTGCCAAACGATCTTTCCCTGGCCGCGGCAGATATGTAATCAGTCCCTAGAAGAAGGTTCCATTCCGGACGGATGGAAGCATGCGGTGGTGACACCCCTGATTAAGAAGCTATCTTTGGATCCGACAATTCCAGCAAGTTTTAGACCGATTTTTCTCCTTCCTTTTCCAATTGAAATCCTGGAAAAGGTTATAAGCAAGATTTTATCTTGTTTTTTACTACTGTATAAGGACATATTTGGGTTCCGGCCGGGTCACGGGACTGAGTCAGCTTTAACCACCATCCTGGATTCTCTTCAATATTTATCTGCAGCCTCTGTTTCCCAGCATCAAATCGTTTGGGGTTGACCTGGTCAACTATGCGGGCAATACGCAACTGGCGCTCTCCATGGAAGGTAAACATGCAGTTTCCATGGATGTGTTTCAAGAGTGTATGTGTCAGACTGCAGGGTGGCTACGGAGGAACTCCTTGCAGTTTAATGGAGGGAAAACTGAGGTGCTGTACTGCTCCTCTGCGAAGGGATGTATGACGTTGCAACGCATACTTTCACAACGCATGCTTTTACAACGCAATTTTTACAACACAAGTACCATTACAACGCATGTTTTTACAACGAATACCATTACAACGCAATATAGTATTATTAATGGAAAAGTGCTATTACAACGAAAACAAATACAACGCATACCATTACAACGCATATATTACGAATTCCCTATATATTATAAAAATTAAGAAAAATAACTCCTGGCACGGGGTACAGGGAAAATAGGGGTTTTGGGTGGGGAAGTGTATTAAAAATGTAGAAAGAAACTAAACGTAAATTTAAAGATTTAGCATGTTATTTATCAAAACGAATACTCGAGTATTAAAATAGGTACTCAGGTATTAAAATAAATACTCGCATAATAAATAAATGTTACAGAAAATGCACTTCAAATGATTTTAAACATAAAAAGATGAAAAATGAAATGATAATAAACGCGTTAACGTAACTATTATAGATGAAATTGCAAACAAGCACAGATACGCCACTTTAGAAACAAAGGCAAAACTGAGTCCTACAACTCTTTCAATGAAACAAACACCAAGGAATACAAAACAAAATGGAGGGCGAAACGCAAATCAAAGTGCCGAAAAACACACACATTTAAAGACGTAATTTAAATTATACATTCTCACAGCAAATAAATCCTTAAAAAAACCACATTCAAATGATAGTTTTACTAAAAATTAAGGTGACATTCGTAAAATACTATAAATACCAGTAAGACACCATTTTGAACTCAGTAGTGATTCTACTACCAGAGAGAGCAGTCGCTACTGATTAACCCTCTGACCTTTTGTGTTTCTTGAGTACTGATAACAAACAGAGACAAGTCTTAACCTTCCATCAAGTAAGTTTAAATGAAAGTGAATGTTAATATAGATTTTAAATGAATAAATAATACATTTAGTAAGTTTTGGCAAACATTATTATATTTCAGATTTGAACATAAATTTTCATCACTTATGAAACACGTTTCAAGTATTTTAAGAGTGGGAAAAATATGTAAGTAAGATTTTAATACACATATGTTTTAAAAGATAATCATGTTCAACATGTTATTTTAAAAACGTGTTTTTTTAAAGTTTTAAAATGAAAATTGAAATTCTATCTTTGAAAAAGAGGTTTTATTGGATAATGATAAAATAAATGAAAGCAGACTGGTAAACATACTTTCAATATCATTTAACAGCTAACTGAATATTTGAAAAAATCGAAACATCATAGCTTTGAAACATTTTGCAAGAACAACCAGCAGAGTAAATAAGCAAGGAAAATAAGGTAAATAAAACATAGTAGAGTATCTTTGCTTTTTTTAAAAAGTGAAACTCTTGCTTAACTTTCAAACTTTCAAAGCGATTTTTATAATTCAAAAGCAATCGTAGAAAAATTTTTCATTTTAAGATACACAGGTTAAAATACGACAAAGTTTTGAAATTAACAAAAAAAAATTCCTCATCTAAATAATAGGGTTTTCTGAAATAGTAAATAAAATGTAAATTATATTTCGTGCCCTCTACAGATAAAATTTAAATCACAAATAAAGAACCAAGCAACAAGACCATCAGAAATCAAGCTTCAAATAACTGAAAAAAGCGAAGACCAAGCAAGTGATATAGAAAAGGTAATTAAACATTTAAATGGAGAATTAACCTTATTTCAAGGACCCGTTTTTAAACCAACAAACAATATCAAATTAAAACTGAAACAAATTTTCACTATATTTTTTTACAGACTGTAACCCTTGAAAAAGTTCAGTGAAAACATACCAGTAACCAAAGACATCGAAGCAGAAAATCATTTCCAAAGGTAAGTCACAAGAATTATTTGTAAAAAGCAATAAAACCTTACACATCTATTAGAAAACAAATGCAAACATTTCTAAGAAATGCAAAACAAACTTAAAAAGATAAAAAAAACAGAAGAATTAGTTTTTATTATTTTCATCCCATACAGATCAACATTTGAAAAGCCAAAGACAGCAAAGAACATCAAACTAAAAATATCTTGTACCACAGAGCAAAGCGAAAGAAAAAAATAAGGTAAAATTATAAGATGTAAACTTATATGTAAAAAGGGTGTAATTTAAGATTCCAAGTCAAGGAAGGTGCTGCAGTAGGTAAAGTGTTGGATAGTGTAAGGGTGTAATTTACTATTCCAATTCCAGGAAGGTGCAGCAGTAGGGAAAGTGATGGATAGTGTAAGTGTGTAATTTACTATTCCAACTCCAGGAAGGTGCAGCAGTAGGGAAAGTGATGGATAGTGTAATGGTGTAATTTACTATTCCAACTCCAGGAAGGTGCAACAGTACGGAAAGTGATGGATAGTATAAGGGTGTAATTTACTATTCCAACTCCAGGAAGGTGCAGCAGTAGGGAAAGTGATGGATAGTGTAAGGGTGTAATTTACGATTCCAAGTCAAGGAAGGTGCAGCAGTTGGTAAAGTATTAGATAGTGTAAGGGTGTAATGTACTATTCCAACTCCAGGAAGGTGCAGCAGTAAGGAAAGTGATGGATAGTGTAAGTGTGTAATTTACTATTCCAACTCCAGGAAGGTGCAGCAGTAGGGAAAGTGATGGATAGTGTAATGATGTAATTTACTATTCCAACTCTTGAAAGGTGCAGCAGTAGGGAAAGTGTTGGATAGTGTAAGGGTTTAATTTATTATTCCAACTCCGGAAAGGTGCAGCAGTAGGGAAAGTGTTGGATAGTGTAAGGGTGTAAATTTCTATTCCAACTCCAGGAAGGTGCATCAGTAGGGAAAGTGATGGATAGTGTAAGGGTGTAATTTACTATTCCAACTCTAGGAAGGTGGAGCAGTAGGGAAATTGATGGATAGTGTAAGGGTGTACTTTACCATTCCAACTCCAGGAAGGTGCAGCAGTAGGGAATGTGATGGATAGTGTAAGGGTGTAATTTACTATTCCAACTCTTAAAAGGTGCAGCAGTAGGGAAAGTGATGGATAGTGTAAGGGTGTAATTTACTATTCCAACTCTTAAAAGGTGCAGCAGTAGGGAAAGTGATGGATAGTGTAATGGTGTAATTTACTATTCCAACTCCAGGAAGGTGCAACAGTAGGGAAAGTGATGGATAGTGTAAGGGTGTAATTTACTATTCCAACTCCAGGAAGGTGCAGCAGTAGGGAAAGTGATGGATAGTGTAATGATGTAATTTACTATTCCAACTCCAGAAAGGTGCAGCACTAGGGAAAGTGTTGGATAGTGTAAGGGTTTAATTTACTATTCCAACTCCAGAAAGGTGCAGCAGTAGGGAAAGTGTTGGATAGTGTAAGGGTGTAATTTACTATTCCAACTCTAGTAAGGTGCAGCAGTAGGGAAAGTGATGGATAGTGTAAGGGTGTAATTTACTATTCCAACTCTAGTAAGGTGCAGCAGTAGGGAAAGTGATGGATAGTGTAAGGGTGTAATTTACTATTCCAACTCCAGGAAGGTGAAGCAGTAGGGAAAGTTATGGATAGTGTAATGGTGTAATTTACTATTCCAACTCCAGGAAGGTGCAGCAGTAGGAAAAGTGTTGGGTAGTGTAAGGGTGTCATTTACTTTGGCAACTCCAGGAAGGTGCAGCAGAAGGGAAAGTGATGGACAGTGTTATTATGAAATTTACTATTCTTACTTCAGGAAAGTAAAGCATTAAAAATGTGTAGAGATTGAGACACCTAAAAAGTATTTATAAAAACAATATAATTTGAATAGTTTTTTTTTTATCATTTCAGAACATGTCCAGTGACCAAGCAGCAAGTACATTAAAAGCAGCAAAGGAAACTGTCTTCTAAGTTACAATGGTTACATTTCTTGCAAGGAAAGAATTTCAGAACCAAGGAGGCATTGGAGGTGCGTGCAATATCACTCATCCCATTGCTTAGGCAGAGCGGTTACTCTCGGTGACACAGTTGTGAAAACATCTGAGCATAACCACTCTGCCTCAGCAATGGAGATTGAAGTGAGAGAAACCATCAACGAAATGAAAGATATTGCAAGCACCTCCAATGACTCCACTGGTTCAATTTTAAGGGAAGTAGCACAACATGTCCCTGATCACATTGCTAGCAGTATGCCCATAATTCCAAATCTGAGACGAATAATTCAACGTCAAAAACAGGCAAGTAACCCACACGCACTCACTCCACACACATTCTCTGACATTGTCATTCCTCCTGAACTCTCTCTTACTATTTCTAATGAACCATTTATCATGCATGACAACCAAAACCCTCTGAAACGAATAATTATCTTTAGCACACCCCGTAACCTTGTAAAGTTAGAAAATAGTGATATTTGGATGATGGATGGTACGTTTAAAAGTACGCCCCATCCTTTCACCCAAATATACACTATCCATGCTAAAATTAACCATACAGTAGTGCCCCTAGTATACAGTTTGCTGCCTGATAAGCAATCCACAACATACACTGAACTTTTAACAGTGGTTAAATCAAAAACATCCAACAAAAGTCCTAGGAAGATAATAATTGATTTTGAATTCACAATGATTAATGTTATAACCAAAACGTACACGGATACCCAAATTCAGGGATGTTTTTTCCCAGGCATTTTGGCGTAAGATACAAAAAACATCCCTAGTTGCGGATTACATATCAGACAGCAAACTGCAATTTGAACTAACAGCACTTTGCTTTGTACCTCCTGAAAGTGTAGACGAGTACTACACTGCAATTACTGAATCGGACTATTTTACTACAAATGAAGAAAAATTGGCACCTCTGTTAAATTATTTCAAAGACACATGGATTGGACATCTAAGCAGGTCGGGTCGCAGGAGGAAGCCACGTTTTCATGTGGAGTGGTGGAACTGCTACACGACCTGCTTAGAAGGAGAGGCAAAGACAAATAATACCATGGAGAGATGGCACAACTCCTTCAGCCACACAATTGGAAAAACTCACCCTAATTTCTATCATTTCTTGGAAACTTTGAGGAAGGAGCAAAGCTTTCAAGAAATGAGAATGTCACAAGCATTAACAGGTAGTCTGAACCCACGCTTCTCTAAAAGATCTAGGGAAATGTCTGAACGACTATTGGGTATTTTACTACAGTTTTCGTTTTGTGTGGCTTCTGACTACCTAGATAATGTTGCACACATACTACACTACTAACTCCCCCTACAGTATTACTTTCCTGTTTTGCCCTAAATTATATTATCTAATTACAATTGGCATTTTTCAAAACATTTTTAAACTAAATTTAAAATCGGGTCACCTTACCTTTTGGAGTCTTCTTTTTTCAATCTTTTTCTTCTTTAATCCAACGAAAAACCATGCTTGTTTTGTAATCCATTTTATAAAATCCATTGCAAAAGATCGATTTACAACAAAAAAATCTCCAAATAAAATTTCTTCTCCAATTAGAAACAATCTCCAAATCCAAAATAATCAAAGTTAGATCCATCTTCTTCCTGCTTTCAAAATCAGATTTTCCAAAAAATAGAAGATACGATCCATCTTCTTCAAGTACTCGAAATCAGCATTCCATCAAAATGCATTTCCAAATCGAATGATCCATCCAAAAAGCAATCCAAAAGATGACTTCCACGATTCCAAAAAAACCTAAGAAAAACAATGCATTTTTTCCTCACCAAAACCCATGTTGGTAAATCGATCTTCTTTTTATTCACATGTATTCCATATTTATCGTTTTTATAAAAATACATACATACATCAATATGTATCTGTTATTTAACTTACTTACTATAAACATTGCTATAATGTTTATTAAACACGTGACCCGACGCGGACATTCACTAACAATATGATCGGAGACATGTTAAATACAATATTTAACTTTAATTTTACTATTCTAAAACTCCCTTTTCTTTTCTTGCAATAAATCTCTAGCTTAACATTGTTTTTTGATTATTAATAACTTTAAAAAGTTACCTACCTGAGCGCAGATCTCCAAGCTTCTCCTCGCTCCAGCGACGTTCTTCAAAATGGCTGCTTACGCATTTCACGTTGACGCGTATATGTCATCAAAAGCTGCAAAAAAGAAAAAAGGGACTATTTTTTTTATAATATGTATTTTTGATATATATTATTATTAATTTATTAAAATATAAAACACATTTTAAGAAATGTATTAAAATGTTTGAAAAATAATAAAAATGATTTGATTATTGTAATAAATATATTTATTTCAAAAGTTACAAAAACTGTGTCGTGTTACTTTTTTATAAAAATGTATTTATTTTAACAATGATTAATTAATGTTTTAAAAATATATACAATTATTAAATATTACTCTTACCTTGAGCAAACTCCTTTATGTATTTTTTTATAAGCCCCTTACACCCCAACAAGCTTCTTCTTTCTTTACCCCGGGATTCACATAGAGAGCAATAGAAATAAATGAAGGACATAACTTTACATTGAAATTAATGTAAAAGCGTGGGAACTTTTTTAAAGTTTACAATTTCATAATTTTCTCACACATTATTTGAATTTAAATACATTTTCATAAAAAATAGTTTTACTCTACTTAACTAATATTACTTATAAAATATTATCTAATGAAGTTTAACTGTTTAATTATGTATTTTTAAAAATTACTGATCTTAGTTCTGATTGGATGTAAAAATAAGGTAAGTTTCATTTCCTGGTGGAGTATTAAACAAGTGGATGAAATACTATTTATAGTTTGAAATACAGATAGCCAAAAATATATTTAAACTTGTGATGGTTGTATTACATGTTTTTTTGAAAAAATAGAGGGGTTTATATTAAGATATTTTTAAAAATACTTGAATATTTAAATAACTGATTTTTTAAAAAAAATTATAATAAATATTTTTTTATTATTATAAATTTATTTAATACATTAAAATTATTTTCTTCTAAAAAAATTTAATTTTACTTTAATAAATATATTTTTAATTTACCAAAATACACATAACAAAAGTTGAAGAGTATTAATTAAATATATTACTCAAGTACTGGATTTTTAAATAAAAATCATATACTATTATTAAATCTAATACTACATTAATTTTTAAATTATTTTTAAATATATTAAATATTTTATTATTTCTAAATTAAATCACAAAATTTATTTTAACTTTAATTTTAACTATTGAAACATCAAACAAATAATACTAGGATATTCTAAAATAAATACTAGAATAGTAAACTTATTTAAATTTTTATTAAAACTATTTATTTATTAAAAGTGATTAAAACTAGGGTATTTTAAAAAATACTTCATTATTAAAAATATGTATTTTTTAAAAATACTTTATATAAGTAAAAGGGTTTAATACTAGGATATTTTAAAAAAAATACTCGAGTATTAAACATATTATTTTTTCTTAAAAATACTATATATAAATATTTTTCAAATATTAACACTAAGGAAACATTGAGGTGAAAAAGAAATAATTTTGTAATAACATTAATATTATATTTATTATTAAATTTAATTTTAATTTTGTAATAATTACAAAAGGTGTAATTATTAGTTTATTTTAAAAATTATTCGAGTAGTAAACTAATTTAAATTTTAATTAAAACGATTTATTTATTAAAAGAGATTAATACTAGTGTATTTAAAAAAATACTCGAGTATTAAAAATAATAAAAAGTTTTCAAAAATACTTTAAATAATTTATTTTCAAATAATAACTCTGAAGAAACATTTATGTGAAAAATAATACTAATAACTACATTAATATTTTATTAATTATTCAAATTAATTTTAATTTTATAAATATTATTTATATTTAAATATATTCAAATAACATATATAATTTTTTATTAAAAAAATCAATACTATATTTTTTAATTTAAATAAAAATAAATATAAAATGTAAAAATAGATTTACCAATACATTCGTTGTAATAACATGAGTTGTAATGACATCTGCGTTGTAATAGCATACGTTGTAATAGCATGTGTTGTAATGGATGTTGTGTTGTAAAAGTTGCGTTGTGATGGTAGTGCGTCGTAAAAGTTGTGTTGTAATGAATGTCTCCCCTGCGAAGTTGTCTATACATATACATCTGGAGTTCAGGCTTACTCCTGAGGAGGAACCGTTGGTCCTTGTCAGCACGGTGCGTAATTTGGGGGTTCTGATAGATAAGAATCTCCATATGGAATCGCAGGCAAACAAGACTGCCAGTGTGTGCTTCGGTCTGATGCGTATGTTGCGTCAGATACTTCCAATACTACCTAAGGACTCGCGTTCCTTTGTAGTAAGAAGCACAGTGCTGGGCAGACTGGACTACTGCAACTCCTTGTATCTGGGGGCTCCACAGTATATCTTTCAGGGGTTGCAGAGAGTCCAGTCGGCAGCAGCAAAAATAGTGCTAAATAGGCAAAGTAGATCCTCCACTACTCTTGCTCTGAGAGACCTCCACTGGTTGCCTATCAAGGAAAGGGCTCATTTTAAATCACTTTGTCTGGTGCACAGAGCGGTACACAATCTGTGTCCAGTCCCATTACAGGAAAAGTTTGCCTGGTATCTCCCCAAGAGGCAGCTCCGCTCCTCCAGCGCAAGTCTGCTGGTAATTCCTAGATTCAAGCGTTCTAGGATGGGGGAGGGCTTTTAGTGTGGCGGCCGATCACCTTTTGAATGAGCTACCTCAGAGTATCAGGCAAATTAACTCCCTAATTCAGTTCAGAAAGAGCCTAAAAACGTGGTTCTTTCCCAAGGCGTGATTCCTCTTCGTTTAGTTTCTCCAGACTCTCCGCTTGAGGGTTACTACATCTAGTCTGAGCACCAGGTAGGGTGGCAGTTTGCGCTATATAAAAACTTTTGACTTTTACATTTTACTGGTCTTTCTGACACGCTTGTCACTTGACAGGCCTGGGATCATCTGACAGCCTCTTCGACACAGGTTTCTAGTCCGGGAAAGCAGAACTTTTTCCTCATGCAGGTTTTCATCTTCTCCATTTCCTGGTGCTCCCATGGGCCAATTCAGTCGCCTGGTGATGGAGGGACGCCCGGATGACGATTTAAAACACTCAGTAAGATTCCTCCCAGGGTGATGTTTAGTTCATTTTGGATTCTCCACATTTGCATGAGGCTTTCCTTTTCAGGGCCTGACCAGGATTTAGAGGACTGCAGGAATTGTTACCATTGCCCCCCTTGGACGGCTGTATGGACTTTGGAAATGATCGGGTCTCCTTCTGCTGCTGCGGCCACGTCTTTCAGCGTCAGCGCTTTGGGGCATGTGATGGTGGATATCATGTTCAGATGCTCCTTGATAACCTCCTTGTCTGATTCTTCTCCTCCACCAAGTGGCGGGTCTTGGTGCCTCGAGAGGAAGTCGGCAGGGTTGTTGGCACCGGGCCAATAGGCTTCTTCAATCTTGTACTGCTGGAGCCCAACGGCCCACCGTTCAATCTGTGGGGGTGGATGGGGTGCTGAGCCCTTGAATAACGGCACAAACGGTTGATGGTCCATGATGACCCGGAACAGTTGACCACAGATGTATAAGTGGAAATGGCGGCATGCCCAGTGGATGGCTGGGGCCACTCTCTCAATCTGTGCGTAGCAAATTGCCAAAGGTGAGAGTGCCTTGCTGACATAGGCATGGGCGGCCCACCTTCCTGGTTCCTGTTCTTGAGTGAGGAAGCCTGAGGTCTACTGGGCTGGCATCCACCAGTAGCTCGGTTTGCTTGGCAGGGTCAAAGTTCACTAACGTCATGTGGTCAAGGAGGTAATTCTTAATGGCTTCGAAGGCTGCTTCTTCTGCCGTTCACTATTGCCACATGGTATCAGCGCGCGTAAGGTTCTGGAGTGGCTCCACGATGGTGGCTAGATCAGAGATGAATTGGTCACAATACGTGGCCATTCCGAGGAAGCTTCATACTTCTGCCACCGTCAGTGGGGCTGGGGCATCTTTGATCGCCTGGGACTTCCGTGGATCAATTTGGATCCCTTCCTTGGTTGACGGTGTACCCGAAAAATTCAATTTGCTTCTGGAAGAACAGGCATTTCTCTCTGTGGAGGGTGATGGCTTGGTCCTGGATCCTCTTCAGTGTGGCCCTTTGGTGTTTGTAGTGCTCTTCGGTGTTCCTTGAGTGGATGAATATATCATCACGTACGTTCAGTACGCCTGGCAGCCTAATCAGGATTTCTTTCACGGCATCTTGGAAGACTTCGGCCGTCACTGATAACCCAAAGTTAAGGCGTCTGTATCTTCGGAGTCCTAGTTGGGTCCTGAACGTTGTAATGTAGCGGCTCCCCTTCGCCAGCACTAGTTGGTGGTAACCAGCATTTAAGTCCAGCTTAGAAAGCTTAGAAAACTATCGGAAACTGTTGAGGTCAACCACAATATTGGCCATCGTCGGTGTGATGTGACGTTAGCGTCTGATGGCTTTATTCAGGAGGCGCATGTCTATGCATAGTCTGATTTTTCCTGCCTGACGGGGCTTTTCAGCTATCACCATGGGGTTACCCATGGTGTGGGCCCAAACACCTTGTTTTTTTTTTTTTTTTTTTCATTGTAGTTAGCAAATGTTGAAGACTAAGAGATTGAATAGTCCTATGCCAAGATTTATCAACTGTTTGAGCCAAGTTAATGCAAACAGGCTCAAAGTATTGATCTGGGATTTACTTTCCTAAGCAAAACTTAACCAGGAAATCAAATAACTTTATACAGTCCAGTTAAAACGAGTCCATAAAAGTACAATATAATACATTACAAAACAATAATGTAAAAAAAAGAAATAAAATAAACACACTCCTTCAAATCCCAAATTGGTATTTGGTTGCCAACCCAAATTGCAATTCGGTAACAAGTTATTGAATTGCAGTTTGGTGTTTGTACATCCAACACCTTCTCAATGCACATTGAGTGCGGTCACCGCTGCGTTCTTTCGGGCTCCGACATCCAGGAGGTGCTTGAAAAGCAGGTAGGCTTCTTCTACAGCATAGTGGAGCAAACACAAGCATTTGACAGCCCCATCTGTCTATCTGGTGGTGATGAAATAGTTTTCAAGACGGTCCAGCCATGTTTTCCACCTGGGGGATGCTGTGGTGGGGGCTGCTGCCTCACTGAATGGGGGTAGGACACCAGTGGGAGGGTGGTGTGCCATCACTTGGACCTGGTTCTCCTCAGCGTTGTCTCCCATGCTTCTTGGTGGTGGTGTCTGTGTCTAGGCAAGTTCTGAGCATGCAGGCTGTGGGCTGTGGGCTGTGTGGTAGTGCCTCTACCTGAACTAGTCCTGAGCGAGTAGGCCTTGGGGATGTGCCCTTTCTTTGGTTGAGGTGCCCAACTGTTGATTTGTGCAGGCACGCTGTTGTTGAAAACACTTGCTTGCATTAGGGGCTTGGTTCACTTCTTCTGCCCTCGCAGCTGTCCCCTGGAGCGGTCGTGTAGGTAGTTCACTGTTCGTCCTGCACTTCAGAGGGCGTGGCTAACACTGCACCACTTGACAACTCACAGGTCTGAGTTAGGGAGGGGTGAAGCTCCTACTTTGGTGATGCGTGCTGGATGATGCATCACTCAGCACGGCTGATGGGTGAAATGGCAGTTCCCCTTGGTTGCGGGGGAAAACCAGAGCGTGGATGCGGCCCTGCTCCTCGTCGCCAGTGTGATGACCCCGGGGGTGCCCCGAGTCTCGTGTAATGCACCAACTGGGCCGCTGGTTCTCGCAGCATAAAACAGATGACTCACTTTACTGTCGGCATGGCCTTACCCCGTGCGGTCACTCCCACCCATTTATTAGCGCACGCCGCCCTTCCAGCGTGCGCACGTGGGTGGCACATATCCGGCATGGGCCAGCCGAGTTCAGCTAGAATGCTGACTCATTATAGTGCACACTTTACAGCTCAATGCATTCAGCACATAGTAGTGCCCTTAATGTGCAGGGTGGGAAGCTCGGCCCTGGAGCCTGCACAGAGAAGCATCAACACCGACGCTGGTACATTCCTGTCGCTCTAAGGCTCAGTCTCTGCCTGCACCCTCAAACCCCAGCCTTTCACAATTCATCACAGGGAGGTTTGGGGCCAGCCAGTCTTGTTTACTCCACCCCACCCTGTGACGATTTGTGAAAGGGTGGGGTGGCTAGTCTGCAGTTCTTGATCAATGTCAAGCCCCTGATGCTGCGGGGCTTCAAGCCGAAGCGCCCAGGACAAACCTTACAACTCCGTCTTCAGGGGGTGGAGCCCAGCACACAAAGCTATGGCTTTGACGGGCTGGTGGCATCACAGGCCTCAAGGCTGTGTGAACTCCAGCCCAGCAAATGCATTAACAATGGAGATTGATGTACATGCGCATAACAAAGCCCAAAATGTGTTCACAGGGAACACTGAGACCGGGTGTATTCATCAGTCAGCATATGTGTGTTTTTAGCTTTGTTTGTTTAATCACATAAAAATAAGAAAGGAATTGTAACTTTGTTGGAAAAATTTAATGAGCAGACCTCCAACACCCATGAAGGGGAACCGCCCCTTAAAAAATTCAAGTACAAATAAGAGATATTATTTTCAGCTGAGCAATAACCAGATCTTCTAGTTCTCCCGATCAGAGCTGCATCTTTGCTCAAAGACAGTTCTTGCCTTTCATATTTGAATAAGTGCATTCCTGAGTCCTTTTCCTAAACAATAGCAACTCACTAAAAGAAGTCTCCATATGTATATTACCTTTACTTGGGAAAACCCTGCAATGCCTAAGGAATCCAAAAATCTGCACGTTGGAACTGGTAACCTCACAGCCGATGGCAAGACATTGTCCCATGTCTACACAAAATGCAGGAGGCTTCATTCAGTATAGGGTTTATGTTCTATTCAGAAAGTATCTAATTACCTATGTCTGCAGGCCAGATCTGCCCACTCCACCATTGTAGTTAGCAAATGTTGAAGACTAAGAGATTGAATAGTCCTATGCCAAGATTTATCAACTGTTTGAGCCAAGTTAATGCAAACAGGCTCAAAGTATTGATCTGGGATTTACTTTCCTAAGCAAAACTTAACCAGGAAATCAAATAACTTTATACAGTCCAGTTAAAACGAGTCCATAAAAGTACAATATAATACATTACAAAACAATAATGTAAAAAAAAGAAATAAAATAAACACACTCCTTCAAATCCCAAATTGGTATTTGGTTGCCAACCCAAATTGCAATTCGGTAACAAGTTATTGAATTGCAGTTTGGTGTTTGTACATCCAACCACCTATGCAATGGCATAAAGTGAAATGTAAACTAGGTCTAAGAGCACCAGAATGATGATAATGCATGTATGGTATGTATGTCATTAAATCGCATAGTAATACCACGCGTGCCATTACAACGTGGATATTACTACGCGATGTCAAAGACATCGCATTACTTTTTCCACGAGTATGCCTTTACCACGCATGCCATTACAACGCTAGAAGAGATAGAAAATTTAGAGACGGAAATCAAAAATGACCAACTAATAACAGACTCCAAGGCCCTTCTAGATAAGGTTGATAAGGACATCATTGAATTCAAAGACTACACAATTACTCAAAAAGAGAGCAATTTTGAAAGAGATAAAAGGAACTTTTCACTAGAGAAAGCATATCCATATCTACATCAAGATTTTTATACCAGACCGGAGTCGCGACGATTCCTTTCTGATAACCAAGGGAGATCGCGAAATAATTTCTTGACATTTTCGGATACATCATCCTCTGGGAGCAGTGAAGGGGACAATTCCAACTTTAGACCTGGAAACACAAGGAGAGGATCATTCCAACCTAATTTTCAACAACAGAATTATCAACAAGGAGGACAGCAACAGCAACAACAGCAATCTTTTTTAGGGCGCGACCAACCGAAGGCTCGCGCAAAAACCAGATTTGCCCCACAATGGGAAATGTCCACAAGAAGGCAGAACTACAGCAATTACAAGAATTAAAATCTCCGATTTTTAATCTTTCTAACAAAATCTTGACATCATCAGAGATTAGTCTCTTAGAAAAGGGACTATCGTTCGTTCCCTTAAGGACTACAGATTTTATTCGACTCAAATCGGAATTTATTGAATTCTGCCGCAAAATTAGGCTGACAACATTCTTTGCAACAGAAATACAGCTACCCAATTTGGAGACTACAGGCCTTAAAAAGAAATCAAAATTTTGCCTTCCGGCCAGTAAGGTACCCAGAGAGGTCCTTACTTTTGAAAAAACAATGCTGTCTGCTATCTCGTTACAAGAACAGAAAAGATCAACTTTTATCAAACATAATCTTTCAAAAGATCAAAAAGATGCACTCAAGACTTTAGCCAATGACAATGATGTGATTATCAAGCAAGCAGATAAAGGCGGCTCAATAGTGATCTGGGATAAGGAGTCCTACACAGCCGAGGTCAACAAACAACTATCAGACAAAGGCTGCTATAAAAAACTTGAAAAGGATCCCACCCAGGATTTACAGAGAGAATTGTTTGAGATTGTGGATCAAGGGTTCGAACAATGATTTCTTGGTAAAAAAGAAAAAGAGTATTTACAAAATAAACACCCGCGTACACCTCTGTTCTACGCATTACCGAAAATTCATAAAGATGAAAAGCAACCGCCCGGGAGACCAATCGTCTCTGGGTGTGATTCTCTTTTTTAACCTGTCTCTAAGTTTATTGATTTCTTCTTAAAACCCTTTATGGTTAAAGTAAAATCTTTCCTACAAGACACCACCAATTTTATCAATAAATTGACGAACTTACCATTTGAAGAAAACAAAGACTACCTAGTAAGCATGGATATCACTTCTCTCTATACCCAGATTCCCCAGGAAGAGGGACTGGAGACACTAAGACTCTTTCTAAATATGAGAGAAAGACCGATGAAGGTGCCCACCGAATTTATCTTGTCTTTGGCGAAATTGGCTTTGAAAAGGAACTTTTTCAAATTCAAGGACGATTTCTTTTTTCAAATTCATGGGGTGGCGATGGGGTGTCCCTTCGCCCCAGAATTAGCAGTACTCTTTATGAGTCAGTTTGAAGAAAAATAAATCTATGAGAACAATCCTTTTGCACAATGTATCGGAGGTTGGCTCCGATACATAGACAATTTTTTTTTCACATGGTCAGGAACAGAGGAACAACTACTTGATTTTCACCAATGGCTTAACAACCGGACTGAACACATTAAATTCAGTATACAACACTCCAAAAATCGACTACCATTCTTGGACGTAGAAGTATACTGTAATGATGGCATTTTGGTCACTACATTGTACAAGAAAGAAACAGACCGCAATAGAGCGCTGCACTTCTCAAGTTATCACCCGAGAAGCCTAAAGGAGAATCTACTCCTGGGACAATTCCTGCGGATCCGCAGGAATTGTACCTTCAAGGACGAATATATGTCGCATGCAAATGCTCTAAAAGAGAGACTATTACTCCGCGGATATCCAGCCAAATTACTGAAACGTGCTCTCAAGAGAGCGTGGTGGACACCAAGAGAGACACTCTTAACGAAAAAAGTCAAAACTGACCGAACTAGGATAGTTTGTGTATCCACATTTTGCACAACCTCTAACTGGCTCAAAAAAGAAATACACAAGAATTGGCACTTGGTGAAGAATTTGGGAAGTCAACTAGCAGAACCGCCACTATTTGCATTCAAAAAAGATAAGAGTGTGGCAAACCACATAGTAAGAGCTGCTATGCCTAAACAAACATCAACATCACTCAGAGAGTACCTGAATTTACCACCAATTGCAGGCCACCACCGTTGTGGAACGTGTGTGTGTTGTCCTCTAACGATGGAAGGAGACGTGTTCCAACATAATGGTGTTTCATGGAAACATTCCAAATTTACAAACTGCAAAACCAAATATGTTATTTATGGGATTATATGTCCATGCAACAAACTATATATAGGAAAGACGAGCCAAGAGGTCAGACAGCGGATCAGCCAACATAAATCAAGGATCAAGAAGACCATCCTCACTGCCCCGCTGGTGCAACACTGGATCGACCATGCACACACAGAAAATGACGTTAAGTGGACTGTCATCTCCAAGATAGAACCCGACCAAAGGGAAGGTGACTTGGAAGCGAAATTATCAACACGAGAGGCAATTCTCATTTTAAAATATAATTCTGCAGTTACAGGATTAAATGAGATGTCTGAATTATACCATTTATGACCTTTCAAATCTGTGTTTATTGTCCATTCAACATGGTGAGTTCTGCCATGTAACAAGATTTCACCAACTACATCGCCCAGCATGCACTATAACTTTCACGGAAAACACTGAGTCTTTTTCATCAAACACACGGACCCAAGAAAGTCATCTTGCGAATTACACGAATTAACAACTACATTGCCCAACATGCACCACAGTGCTCACAGAGAAACACCAAGCGCCGTTGATTCATAGACCGGGCTCATGATATTTAATAAGTGCCACTATGAACAATCTTATTCAACAAACATCTGTTTGGATTTTTAAAAACGAATAGGACTAAAATAATTTGACTGCGTTAACAACTATGACTCCCAGATGACTCAGCATCACACGCTGGTGTCATATGACCCGTCGAGAGTGATGGCCCCTAACGCGGCGGCAGACTGAGAAACGCCGAGCGAGGGAGAGGATTTCTGTTTCCAATCGAGGTGAGCCTGGCTGATGATAGCCCCGTACGCCCCCAAGTATGCGTCCTCTCAGAGAAATGTGGCTCATGTAAGAAGACACAGGCAACCGTGTTGCAATGATTTAATCAGGCGTTCGTTTTCCGCCCACTGCAGGATTTGAATCGAGCAAAAACGCTGAAAGAACAAACCAGGTTTTTCATCTGTCCGCCTGAGACTGCAGGTAATTTAAATGTTACGCTTGAGTAGGTGATCATCACAGTGCTTTTTTATAGTGCGTTTTAGAGTGCATTTGACAGTGAAGTTTTTGTCAACAGAACAGATGGACAATTGAGTCCACGACAGGAAAGCAGTGCTACTATCAAGAATAGCTACTTGCGAAATCCACAAAGAAGACGAGGTAACTTTCCAGGTTATGCTTGTCTGTCTATAAGTTGAGGGTGCTAGTTCAGGAGTGCGGCTTAGTAAGTTGTTGTTGTTTTTTTCACAGGACTGAACCCCACGAGGTCCTGAGGAGAATCCCCACAATAAAGGGGTTTCGAAACGCGTCGACCCTCTCAGTTCATGAGGCCAATCTTTACGTTAAATAGAAATGTATAATATCCAGATTGTAAATAGATGCGATGGCCTAATTTCAAATTTTATGTAAATGTCATTGGAAAATAACAATACCCCCCCACCAACTAGAGTTACGGGTTCTGTGGAACCTTGGTGAGGCCCTTCTGTTTCATCCAATTTGATTTTTTCCCCCAACTTTTACTCTTTCTCTTTTCCCTTCCTGCACAATTCACTTTTCCTATTTATTTTTTGTTTGTTCATAAATGACAGTAAGAATGTTGGCATGAAAGTTTCACAGTATAAATGATGGACGTGTAATATAGTGTGTACGAATGAGATACGTTTTTTAGTTCCGGGTGACATTCTGCACTTCCTTTGAACTTCCTCATTAGATTCCTCCCTCCCCAATTTTGATAATAGTGTACCCCTTTCTTGAAACAAAAAGAAACTTTGAATTTTGATAAAAAGAATTTAAAAAGAATAAAAGATTCATACAGACACATTTGCGTCTTGTGTATATGCGACAGTTGTTTAATTTCATTGTGCATCAAATTAGCTGAAAGTGTATGGCAGTACTGGCATTCCGTTTTGTTTAGATTGATATGTGGCGCAGCCTTACTGCGTTTTTGCCAAACCCCTTTGGTGTTTCTTGTATTACAACGCAAAGGCATGCATGGTATAGCTATACTCGTAGTTAAAGTTTGCAAGGTAAGTGACAACCCTACACCTACACAACACACTACTCCCACTCCTACAATACCCCTAGCTCAAAAACAGTACAACACTATAACACTACCCACACTACTTCCACCCCTACACTACCCTAAACCCTAAAACACTACTACACAACAACACTCCCCACACTACTCCCACCCCTACACTACCATAAACCCTAAAACACTACAACACTTCACTAAGCACTAAAACACTATACTACACAAACACTACTATACTAAAACCTAAAACACTACACTACCCTAAAGCCTAAAACACTACTACACTACAACACTACCCACACTACTCCCACCCCTACACAACCCCTAACCCTAAAACACCACTACCGTACCGTAAACCACTACCCACACTACTCCCACCCCTACACTACCATAAACACTACTACACTACAACACTACCCACAATACTCCCACCCCTACACTACCCTAAACCCTAAAACACTACAACACAACACTAAAATACTACACTGCGCAAACACATATATACTACACTAAAACCTAAAGCACTACACTACCCTAAACCCTAAAACACTACATTACACAAACACTCCTGCACTAAACCCTAAAACACTACACAAACACTTCTACACTACCCTAAAACACTAAACAAACACTACAATACTACTCTAAACCCTAAAACACTACACTACCCTAAACCCTAAAATACAACACTACACAAACACTACTACACTACCCTAAACGCTAAAACACTACACAAACACTACTACACTACCCTAACCCCTAAAACACTACACTGCCCTAAACTCTAAAACACTACACTACACAAACACTACTACACTACCCTAAACCCTAAAACAGTACACTACTCTAAACCCTAAAACACTACTACACTACAACACTACCCACACTACTACCACCCCAACACTACCCTAACCCCTAAAACACTACAACTCTACACTAAACACGAAAACACTACACTACACAAACACTACTATACTACACTAAAATCTAAAAAACTACACTACACTAAACCCTAAAACACTACACTACACAAACACTACTACACTACCCTAAAACCTGAAACACTATACAAACACTACTACACTACCCTAAAACACTACACAAACACTACTATACTACACTAAACCCTAAAACACTACACTAGCTTAAACCCTAAAACACTACACTACACAAACACTACAACACTACCCTAAACCCTAAAACACTACACTACACAAACACTACTAAACTACCCTAAAACCTAAATCAATACACTACATATGACCCTGCTCGCAGGCAGGTCGCTCCCCACACTGCTGCACGGCTCTGCCTGCATTGTTTTTGCCTAATCTTGTATTTTTCCCCTGTGCCTAACTTGCTTTCTTGCCCAGACTTATTTTTATTCCCCTGTGCCTGTACTTGCTTTTCTTGCCCAGACTTGTTTTTATTCCCCTGTGCCTGTACTTGCTTTCTTGCCCAGACTTGTTTTTATTCCCTTGTGCCTAACTTGCTTTCTTGCCCAGACTTGTTTTTATTTCTCTGTGCCTGTACTTGTTTTCTTGCCTAAACTTGTTTTTCCTTCCTGTGCCCACATCCCCTCATATGGAAGGTGCGGCCACGCTCAGCGGGCGTGCCTCTGGCGCGCCGCTGGCGCACCTAAGGCATGCCCGTCTGTGCCCGTCCGTGCCTGGACCGCGCCCAGCACCAGGACCCGTGGACACCACGAACGTCATGACGCCTGAGACCGCTACGATGCCAGAACGCTCCACGCACATAGCCATAGCCGTCCCAGAAGGCTACAAGATCACCCGCAAGGACCGCACCAACAGAGCGGGAGGAGGAATCGCCATTGTCCACAGGAACACTCTCAGAGTCTCGACCAACACCGACGACACCCTCAGCACCGCCGAACACCTGCACTTCCAGATCCACACCGACCCCAACACCACCCTCAGAGGAACCCTCATCTACAGACCGCCCGGACCCCGACCACAGTTCAGGGACTCCATCACCGACTTCGTCAGCACACACGCCCTCGCCTCCATGGACTACATCCTCCTCGGGGACCTGAACTTCCACCTCGAGAACAATGACAACACCAACTCCATCACCCTGATCGACAACCTAGCCAACCTCGGACTTAGACAACTCGTCACAACACCCACCCACTCTGCCGGTCACACGCTTGACCCCATCCTCTCCGCAAGCCCCCACATCTCCTTCAACCATACCACCGAACTCCACTGGACCGACCACCGCTGCATCCACTTCACCTTCAAGAAACCCACCACGCACCACCGCACCCAACAGATGCCTCACCGCTGCTGGAGCAAAGTCACTGAAGACCAACTAACCACCACCCTCGCCCAGAGCCCACCCGCCGACCATACCGACCCCGACACCGCCGCCCGCCACCTCAGACAGTGGATCAACGACTGCGCCAACATCCTCACCCGATCAAGAAACCCTCCAACAATCATACCAACAAGAAAGCCAGCTGGTTCACTGAAGACCTCCGGGCCTCCAATCAAACCTGCTGAAAGCTGGAGAAGATCTGGCTCCGTGAGTAAAACACCGGACAGCCATGCCGCCCACAAGAATGCCACCCGCAGACACCATCACCTCATCAGATCCGCCAAAAGGGCCTCCTTCAAAGACCGCCTAGACAACAACGCGAACAACAGCAAAGAGCTCTTCAACATCGTGAAGGAACTCTGCAACCCCAGCTCCAACACCAACGACGTCCCACCCTCGCAAGACCTGTGCGACTTGCTGGCGACCTTCTTCCACCGCAAGATCACAGACATCCACGACAGTTTCAACGCCACGACCGCCCCAACAACCACTTAGACCTCCGCTCCCACGACCACCATCCGCACCAACCGCCTGCTCTACTGGACCAACATCAACGACGATGACACCATCAAGATCATGAACACCATCCACTCCGGATCTCCATCAGATCCATGCCCACACCACATCTTTAACAAAGCCAGCACATCCATCGCAACCCATCTCCGGAAAGTCATCAACACCTCCTACGAGACAGCAACCTTCCCGGAGAGCTGGAAGCACGCCGAGATCAACGCCTTACTCAAGAAACCCAAGGCGGACCCCAAGGACCTCAAGAACTTCCGGCCTATCTCCCTGCTCCCGTTTTATTTATTTTATTTTATTTTATTTATTTTAAAAGTTTTATATAGCGCTCGCTAGACCCGGAGGTATCAGAGCACTTTACATGAGCATCAGATCATAGTTACAGGTTACATCGTTACAAAGGTTACATAGTTCTTAGAGCATGGCAACATAGTTACTTGTAAGGTTGAGATAAACAATAAGTACAAATACGTAAGGGGAAAAGAAGGCACGGTGAGAGATTCAGGGGGGGTTGGAGTAGGGGAAATAGACAGATAATGAAGGTGGGAAAGAGGAAGGGAGGGGAGGGTGAGAGTCACAACATGGGGAGAATAGGGGACACAAACCGGTAGACGAGTCAAGGCAACGTCCAAAGTCCAGTAAGCTGTGATCCCAGGGGAAGTGAAATCCCTTTCCAATCTCTATTGCGAGAGGCTCCCTTTATGCAGTGGACTCTCTCAGAGAGGTCTCTGAGACTCCAAGGTCTACTTACTGGATCCTTCCCCAAAAAGGGGAGAGGGAGTGCTTTGGCAAGGGGTGCCATACCATACCTCAAGTGGGAGTGGCTCCCTTGGCACAGTGGACTCACTCAGCGGGTTCGCTGAGATTCCAGAGTATAAATATTGGATCTTTCCCCAACAAGGGGAGAAGGAGTGCTTAGTCAAAGGGCACAAAGAACAGGGGGTAGGCAGAGTAGCAGGCAAGGGGAGAGATTCAGGGGAGAGAGGATAGGACCTAGGGAAGAGACAATAAAGAGAGACGAAAAGAAGTCTGCCTAAAGACCGACTGGGTAGGTGACGACCATGGAGGGAGTCCAAGGCCCATCTCCCCTATAGCTAAACCAAGTAGCTCCATCGGGCATCAGACAAAATAGTTCAATCTCAAAACATTGAGAGAGGAGGGAGGAGAGACATAAATAGAGGGAGGCTGGGGTAGGAGACAATAGGAGAGACGACAGGAAGTGCAACAATGTGGTTCAACAATATACTAGAAGAGAATCAACAAGTAAACATTAAATAAGACAATCAGCAATACAATTAGGGGAGGAGTGAAAGGCGAGAGAAAGTAGTGGGAGGTAGGGGGCGAGAGGGAGTGAGGATAAGGGAAGAGACAACCATAGAGACGAAAGGAAGTCTGTCTAAGGTTCACAGAAAAACAGGGTGGGGAACAAAGGGCAAGGGCATGTGAGGGCTGAGGACAAAGGACAGAAGCTGGAAAGAGTAGGAGCAGAGAGGGGGATTTAAATTTTAGCACACTGTCATAAGTGCCGGTGTTGACAATTAACTGCTGGTGCTGAGCACCGGAAACCACCGGCACAATTTAAGCATTGCTCCCAACACTTTCACCATGGATGTGCTCTTTATTACTGCAATATCATGGTCAGCCGGAAAGACACTCTTAATGTTCAGGCCAGGCATCCAGGCGCTGTAAATACGCTAAATGAGTAAACACCTGGTTGCCTGTGCTTAAATTTGCCAGGCTGAAGATTTCACAGTCCAGTGGGCATGACCTCTTCAGCCCAGCAAAGTCTTCTGTGAGCCAACCCCTTATGGTGATAGGGGCAGTCACTGATAAGACTCAGACCTGAGCACTTCAGTTTTAAGCCTTGAAGGGCTAAGGGCCAAATGTCCATCAATGGCGCTTGTCAGAGTGGTGTGCGATCAGCAAGTCTCACTGATTGCCATCCTACTGTGATAAGTAAGGGAATGCGGCCTCCTCTCAATGGCTGACCAATGAGAGGAGGCAGAAGTCCCAATGCTCCAGGAACTATAGAAGCTTCCCTCTGTCCACCCGAGATGCAGCCCAGTAAGTTTATTTTTGGTAATGTTGGATGAGAGCGTATGTGTATGTATGAATGTTTGTGCATACATTCTCTGAATAAGAGCGTTGGTATGTATATGCTGGGTGTCAATATGTGTGTGAAAGAGCATGTGCGCCCCCCCACTCCTGCTGCACATTACAGGCTTTCACTTCTGGTCACCCACCTCCAATGTGTCCTGCTGTCCACAGTCTGATATAGCTTGCCTCCAATATTCAGAAGAAATCTCCCTTATGATTCCTCATCTCTAGAGACTGCTTTTTAAAAGCAACAATTTCTTTACACACAGCAATTGAATCAATCGAAAGTTGGGGAATGTAAACAAGGAAGAGGGATCTGGTGGCCTATAAGAAGGCAAGTGTGAGAAGGGTGAAGTGGAAGCATGTGGGCTTGAGGGGGTAGGGAACAGGTGGCTGCAATACAGGGTGCCCCAATAGTATGCAGTACGGAAAGGGAATAAAAAAAATGACTATTACATTGTATCCATTACCACAACAGACAACCAGGTTAGACTCTCTAGTGTGTTATAAAGGCCATCATCAGACTAATTGTATTACTTACCAAGCTGTCAAAGAGCTTACTGGCACACACACAAGCAGTATTGTTTATATATCACTATGAGGACCGGCCATTGACCGTAATGAAATGTGTAATTACTATTCTAACTCCAGGTGCGCCTTGATAGTAGGGTAGGTTGTAAAGCGCACCGAAGCAAGTCAAACTGCACTTTTAGTTTTTTGATACACTTGCTTGGAAGTACCTAAAAATACTATGGGGACCGGTCCTCACAAAGATAGTGTTTGTCTGGTTCTGTCAAGGTTAACTCACGCGAGGAGGACCGAGCTGGTCCCCACAGTGTGGGGTTCACACACCACACAACACACACCACACAAACACGCGCCTTAGAAGGGAAAAGCGCGAATGAGACAAGCTATGCAGAGTCAATAGGTTTGGGTTTAATCGGTTAACACATGCAGCATTAGCACATTAGAGTGAGATAACAGAGGGAGCCAGGCAGTAGAGGATGGAGAGGGCTTTAGCTGCAAAATAGTCCCAAATGCAGTGTGCTAGTAGCACTGGAGTGGAGGCAAAACTATACACCTAAAGAGCTAATAGCATTAAGTGAGAGATCAATACATACTGGGCTGAGGCAACACATGATTGATAAAGTCTCCAGCCAATGGCTGAAAGAGGCTGGTCGAAAAATGGCAATGACTGAAAGAGGCAGACTTAAGCTCACTATGTATATTGTTAGCAGTAATTCTACTTGACAGCAAAGCACCAAAGCGCAGACCTAAAAATGCAAGCTGATGCTTTGACTTCGAAGCGTCCTTAATTGTAAGTTTCTATGTGACAGAATGACAGCACTCCAATGATCCCGTTCCCGGCAAAGGTCATCGAGAAGACCGTCAACGAACAACTGACCCGCTAACTTGAGGAGAACAACATCCTAGACCGTTCCCAGTCTGGGTTCCGCAGCAACCACAGCACCGAGACTGCCCTCATCACCGCCACCGATGACATCAAGTCCCTGCTGGACAACGGAGAAACGGCGGCCCTCATCCTCCTGGACCTGTCAGTCGCCTTCGACACGGTCTGTCACCACACACTACGAACACGTCTCCACAAAGTTGGGATCCAAGAGAAGGCCCTGGACTGGACCACCTCCTTCCTCTTCGGCAGAACACAGAGCGTCCGCCTTCCCCGTTCCGCTCCGAAGCCACCGAGTTCATCTGCGGCGTACCCCAGGGCTCATCCCTCAGCCCAACCCTGTTTAACATCTAAGTGGCACCGCTCGCCCACGTCGCCCGTCAGCACGACCTCAACATCCTCTCCTATGCCGATGACACCCAGCTGATACTCTACCTCACCAAGGACCCCCACACCGCCAAAACCAACCTTCATGAAGGAATGAAGGCCGTTGCTGAATGGATGAGGAACAGCCGACTGAAGCTGAACTCGGACAAGATGGAGGTCCTCATCCTCGGATCCAACCCTACGGCCTAGGACGACTCCTGGTAGCCGACCGCACTGGGAACCGCTCCAACACCCACCGACCACGCACGCAACCTAGGGGTCATCCTTGACTCCACCCTCTCCATGACTAAACAGGTCAACGCCATCTCCTCCTCCTGCTCCAACACCCTCCGCATGCTCCGTAGGATCTACAAGTGGATCCCCACTGAATCGAGAAGAACAGTCACCCAGGCCCTTGTCAGCAGCAGGTTGGACTATGGAAACACCCTCTACGCAGGAGCCTCAGCCAAACTCCTGAGACAGCTCCAACTCATCCAGAAAGCCTCTGCATGCCTGATCCTCGACATCCCTCACCGCACCCACATCACACCTCACCTGAGAGACCTGCACTGGCTCCCGGTCAACAAGAGGATAACCTTCAAGCTCCTCAACCACGCACACAAGGCACTCCACAACACCGGGCCAACGTACCTCAACAGACAACTCAGCTACTACACCCCAACCCGCCAGCTCCGCTCCGCCGACCTCGCCCTCGCTACAGTCCCCCGCTTCCGAAGAGCGACCTCAGACGCAGATTGTTCTCCCACCTCGCCGCTAAGACCCGGAACACCCTCCACATCCACCTACGGCAGACCCAAGACCTGCTGACCATCAGAAAACTCCTCAAGACCTGACTTTTCGAGCTGTAGCAGCATTCCCCAACCCAGCGCCTTGAGACCATCATGGGTGAGTAGTGCCCTTTACAAATGATATGATTGATTGATTGATTGACTACACAAACACTACTACACTACCCTAAAACCTAAATCACTACAACAATTCCTTAAACACTACACTAAGCAAACACTGCAACACTACACTACACTACAAAAAAACACACTAAAACATAAAAAAAACACAAACGTTAGATCACTACTTTTACACTATCCTAAACCCTACAAAAGTAACCGCCACCAGAGCTCAAACCCCCTTACCTCTCTCCTCGCCAACGTCGTCGTCTCTCCTCCCGGTTCCTGTTTCCTCCTTCCTGCTTTGTGCACGTCGTTGTGAGGAAACAGTCTAAGTTTCCCCACAACAACTTGGATAGACGTCGCCGCCACCATTACACATTACATCGCATGCGTTGTAAAAGAGCATGCGATGTAATGCTGTACGTGGGTTTTTAACACGTGTTGTACCATCGCATGCGTTGTAACGCATGCGATGTAATAGCAACGTGTGGTAAAAAATGCATTGTAATGGCTGTTCCCCGCATGTATGTACATATTCTCATCTTATCATTTATCCTAATAGAATGTCTGTTAAAATCGGATTTCTTCTGAATCCACATGGCTGTTGCTGAATAAAGGGTCTGATTACGATGCCGGTCGGATGGTTGGTCGCAGCTGCAATCCGATTGTGGCCACTGAGGTCGGGTAAGTTCCCTCCACCATATTACAATGCAACTGCTGCTACAGCGGTCGTCTCATCAACGGCGATGCACATATTCCTGAATATGTTGCTGCAAGTGCATGCAAAATAACAAGAAACATTTGATTTGCACACACATGCATGACATATGTGAGCATATGCCTTGTGCATCATGTACCCCATTGCTGGAGTGTGACGATCTGTGCACAGTCCAGTCAAGGGGCATGCATGATTCCTATGGACTTACCTGCATTCTGGAGCCCATGGGGTCGTAGTCTTTGAGGTTCAGCTGCCCGGGTTTAAGAGGGACCTGGAGAAAAGGATCCCTGCCAGGCATTGTTGAGGAGAAGCTGTTTTTTGTGAGTATGCACCACAAATCCATTGTTTCCGTCGACTCGAGGCAGATGGTCAGACTGCCATCAGGTCGTCAGAAACACACTAATCAATCAATCAAGGCATTTATATAGCGCGCTACTCACCCGGAGGGTCTCAAGGCGCTTGGGGGAGGGAGGTCTGCTACTGCTCGAACAGCCAGGTCTTGAGTTGCTTCCTGAAGGAGAGGTGATCTTGGGTCAGGCATAGGTAATACGGACAGCAGTCAGAGATCCCTGTACTGCCCTATGGATGTTGTCTTTCTTTGACTCCCATATTGATGGTCGGAGAAAGGGTGTCGAAGTTGGCAGTCTTTTAGTGGTCGGTCGGAGCAGTGAATGCCTGCATCCTAATCCGGCGGTCAGAGTTACTTACAGTTACCTACAAGACCGCAATGGTGAATTTTGCAGCTTGGTACTCGGAAAAACAGACAGTACTACCATATTATTCACCATTTCGATTTAGAGACCTCATAGTAACAGAGCACGCAGGGAAAAACAAAACCCTGTGGTGTTGAAAATTATACTTCAGGTATTATTCCATCGCATTACAGTCACTCACAATTATTGAAATTGTTACAAAGGTCCCAGCCCCCAGTGATTACTGTGTCCCATGTACTGTGGTGACGAAATACCAGACAATGCAGTCTAATATGTATACAATGTGAGACACAATAACTGAAGCAGTACAGATGGAACAGGATTAATCTCCGAAAGGTTGCAGAATGGCCTAAAAAGGCTGCTGATGAAGGTGGCACTATACAATCACCGGATAGAAGTTATCTTTAGATTAATGTAAGTATTGCAAAATGCCCCTGCCACAAATCTAATAAAGGACTATAAAATGACCCATATGTTCAAAACAAGAACCAACGTGGGAGCTCTAACATTTAAACTAATGTATAATTAGCGATTCCAACCACTGTTGTGGTTTTATAAATTGCCTTAGGACATTCTCAATCCAGTGCACGCTATCTTTGAAAGTGAACAAGAGGCTAAGTGTAAATCTTCGATTTTGATGGTCAAATATAGAGCTGATTTTTATACTTAAGGTCAATATTGACTGCTTATTTAAAGATAATTTAATTTTCACCTCAGTTTAATGCCAGTGACTTTGTGTTAGAAGGTTTTACTCTCCATATCGGTAGGCAGACAAAATATCGAAATTAAAATATCGATATACAATAATATCGATGTTTTAATATCGATGGTATAGTATATCGATGTGCCATAATATCGAAAGACAGAATATCGAGATTAAGGTATGTATGTTAGTAATATCGAAATTTTGTTGTTTAGTGTTATGTATTTTATTATGTTGTTTATATGTTTGCTAAATATGTTTAGAAATGTATGTTTCAAAATTAGTAATTATGTTAACATTTTGCGTTTTAGTATTAGAGCGGGTTGTGGGTTTATAGGGGAATAGGGTGGGAAGTAATTTAATAATAATTAAATAATTAATATATATTTTTAAATATTTTTTAATTAATAATTAATTTGTAATTAATTGAAACTAATTAGTTAATTACATTAATTAGATTTAATGTGGTAATATATTTAATTTAGTGTTATTGTTAATTAATAGTTAATTGGTAATTAATTAATGTTAATTAGTTAATTAAATTAATTAGATTTAATGTGCTAAGATATATAATTTATTGTTATTGTTATTTATTAATTAATTGGTAATTAATTAATGTTAATTAGTTAATTACAATAATTAGATTTATTGTGCTAATATATTTAATGTAGTGTTATTGTTAATTAATAATTAATTTGTAATGAAATAATTTTAAGTAGTAAATTAAATTAATTAGAGTTAATATGTTAGTATTTTTAATTTATTAATTGTTGATATTGTTAATTAATAATTAATTGGTAATTAATAATTATTAAGTGATTAAATGATTTCATTTATTTATGTGTAGTGGGTTGTGTGTTTATAGGGAAACAACCATTACAACGCAACTTTTACAACGCACTACCATTACAACGAAACTTTTACAACGCAAAAACTATTACAACGCATGCATTTACAACATATGTTTTTACTATGCAGATACCTTTACAACGCATACCATTACAACATAAGTATTGGTAAGTATATAATCATATTTAAAATGTTATAGTTTTGGGTTTTTGGGTCAAGGGGTATTTTTAGGGTTCAGGGTCAGTTTTTAGTTTTTGGGTAAAGGGGTATTTTTAGGGTTCAGTGTCAGTTTTTAGTTTTTGGGTAAAGTGGTATTTTTAGGGTTCAGGGTCAGTTTTTAGTTTTTGGGTAAAGGGGTATTTTTAGGGTTCAGGGTCAGTTTTTAGTTTTTGGGTAAAGGGGTATTTTTAGGGCACAGGGTCAGTTTTTAGTTTTTGGGTAAAGGGGTATTTTTAGGGTTCAGGGTCAGTTTTTGGTTTTTGGGTAAAGGGGTATTTTTAGGGTTCAGGGTCAGTTTTTAGTTTTTGGGTAAAGGGGTATTTTTAGGGTTCAGGGTCAGTTTTTAGTTTTTGGGTAAAGGGGTATTTTTAGGGTTCAGGGTCAGTTTTTAGTTTTTTGGTAAAGGGGTATTTTTAGGGTTCAGGGTCAGTTTTGGGTTTTTGGGGTACAGGGGTACAGTGTAAAAATTAAAGTAAAATTAAATTTAAATTAAATTAATTAAATTAAATTAAATTAAATTAAATTAAATTATATTATAGTAATTGTAATTAATTTACATAAAAAAATTATTATATACTTACCAATACTTACGTTGTAATAGTATGCGTTGTAAAAGTATCTGCGTTGTAAAAACATGCGTTAATATTTGTAAAATTATATGTATTTTTAAATTAATTTTAAATTATTATTAATACATTTAAAAAAACGATATTGTTAATTTTGATATTTTTGTACAACGATATTATTTTTTCGATATTTTTGTACTTACCATTATGTAGATATAATTTTGATATTTTTGATTTCGATATTTTTGTGTCGATATTTTTGTATGTAGATATTCTGTCAGTCGATATTATGTCATACATTCCTCAATATCAGTGGTTTAGAGATCTAGTTTAGCAGATGGTACTGGGCTACAGCAGCGTGAGGTTTCCCACAGCACCCCAATTATGGCTGTGTTTTATTATCCAAACAGGTGAATTGGAGCCATTTTCTGTTCTTGCAACATGGCAGCCCCAGGCATGTTTGTTATTGCAAAGTTTAATACGGTCAATCCTTTTTAGAGGAAAGAACTTTTTTTTATTTGTAATATTTTTATGGAACTTGATTGAAATTGTTAAAACCTTCACGTCCCGGACATCTGCACCAGAGTTCTCCAACCGTCAGCGGAATGATGTGACCAGCTGGACTCATGCTAAAATCATAATCATTCAAGCAAGTCTGGGCTCGGACATGCAGGCAGTTGAGAGCCTGTTGATGCATTTAGCTTCAGCATAACTACTTCTGTGACTGCCATTCCATCTCACTTCAAACCTATCCCTTTGGAGGGATTGCTGGCTGCCATTCGAGTCTTAAATGAGGTTCCCTATCTGACCCTTGTCCTCTGAACCTGCTTGCATTAGGGCCACCAACCATTTATCCTATGGTAAATCAGGTGCCTAATGCCTCACTGTCTACAGGAATAGTTCCTGTGCGATGGAAGCAAGCAAAAACTCTGCCACTACTTACAAAACCTTCGGCGGACTCTAACAAGCAGTCAACCTATAGGCCAATATGTCTACTGCCTGTTCTTTCTAAGGTACTGGAGATATTCGTAAACCAGCAGCTCTCTCAGTACTTTGAAATCAATCACTTTTTTACCCTAGCCAGTTCGGTTTTAGATCTAATTTCAGTATAGAGACAGCATTGATGGACGTCATCAAGCTCATTAGAGGCACCCCAGACAAGGGATGATGGTCGTTCTGATTATGCTAGACTCGCGGCCTGCAATAAAGGCCCCAACTAGAGGCTGCTAGCCCACCTCCAATCCATCGGGATAGGTGGTATGGACCTAAAGATTCAGGAAGCATGGGCACCTCACTTTTCCTCAAGAATACATGATCTGACAGTAGGAGAGTCACAGTGCTCGGCACGTCACTCTACATTATTTAATGGGTACTTTAACTCCCTTATTCCAGCTAGCAGCAGCCTTAGAGCTAAGGTGATCTCATCAAATGCCGATGACACTCATTTGTTGTTTACTTGTGGAAAGAGTGAGGAGTTTGCAGGAGAGACTATCAAAAAATGCCTTTCATCTGTATTTCATTGGATGACCTCTCAACAACTTACATGCAACCAAGATAAGACCAAAATATTATTCTTCGGCTCCAATGGACCAGATATATGGCAGACCCTGTGACCGAAAGACACCACACCCACAGGCCCTCAGGAGGGTATATTGAAGAAGTTGGGCATCAAATTTGATAATGCTCTCTCCTTTCATCCACAAATTAATTCTGTGGCTGGGACTTGATTTGGGCTTCTGCGTTCTTAAAAACAGTTCTTACCTTTCTTATCTTTCTCTGCAAAAAGATGGTCTTCCGGGCACTCATAATGTCCAGATTGGCCTTAAATCTGGAACTTCTGGACTATCTGCTTCATAACCTTTAGGTGGTCTAGAATGCAGCACCCGGCACTCTCCTTAACCTGCTTGCAAGAACTCATGTGCCTTCACACCTGTGTGCCCTGCACTAGCTTCCGATAAAGAGAAGAATTATTTTAAAAACACAAGTCTTGGTCACCAAAGCACTGCACTTTACAGGCTATTTTAGTGATAGAATTAAACACTATCCCCCAGATGCATCAAGAACCCATTTTGCTATTCCTTAATAGCGAAAAATAATGATTCACTATTAAGGAATAGCAAAATGCAATGCATGAAGAAATCACTAAATAAATAGCGATTTCTTAAAATTCCTTAATTGCGACCCGCAAATTGCGAGTCGCAATGAAGGAATACCTCCCCATTCATTCCCTTGGGCCTAGAGGCCCATAGGAATGAATGGGAAGACATTCTCAATTTGCGAATCGCAATTAGCGAATCGCAAATTGAGAATGCGATTTCAAGGGGGCAGGGGTGTCCAAAGGACACACTGTTGCACCCCTGAAATTGATCTGTGCACATATGTTGCGCACACACATGCCCTTAGGGCATGTGTGTGCACAACATGAAACTTTGAAAAATGCACTTTAGTGCATTTTTCAAAGTTTTTGCAAATTACCATGAAGTTCAACTTCATGGTTATTTGCGATCCCTATTAGCGAAATCGCTATTTTTTAAACTTTAATGTATTGCTGAGATCCCTTAAATGCAAGTAATCGCAATTTTGCGATTTCTTAAATTGCGATTTTTGCATTTGGGATGATGCATCCCAAATGCATCTATGCCTAAGCCCCTTCCAGAAACCTGAGGTCAGCCAACAGCATGCTGGCAAGGATTCCTAAGATTCACAGCATGAGTACTGGAGGTCCGGCTTTCTCCTACCTCGGTCCAGAAGCTTGGAATAAGCTCCCACTTGAGATACGCTCCGTGGCTGATTTATCTGTGTTCAAGGAAAAGCTAAAGACTTGCCTTTTCCAACATGAGTAATTACACAGTTTGCTTGCAGCAAGTAACTAAATGCCTGAGTGCCTGGACACTCCAGAGAGTAGCTGTGAGCTTAATAAATCAATTTCATATCATATATCATATCTAAATTCTTAATTGATTTTCATCACTAGTAAAATTCTGTAAGTACCTAAACTGATTTTCACTCAAAACTCTTTTTTGGGAACTATTGACTGAAGTAAAAGCTCTGTGGCTGTTAATGTTGCTTTCATCAATATTTGCTTAATGTGGTGCTCAAATCAGTGACATCTACACAGTGATGATCACATTAGAAAGCATGCCCACCAGAATAAGTGTGGAATGTAAAGATACAAGTGATGCCATCAATATTTAACTCAGGAGGAAAATACTCTTCTACTTCCGGGTAGACTCTCTAGTAACAATGAAGTAATCTTTATGAATATCTACCAGTAGTCCTCACTTTAAAGTTACATTGGTAGGTTTCATTGTTTTTTAGTAGCTGTATTAAGACCAACCACAGAAAGAGAGGTAGTATTGCCAAGGGCCACTAATTGAGTGCATTATGTTGTAAATTGTAGTGGACAACAAATAAGTCCATATGCAACTGCACACATTTTCAGATACTCGGATACTGATTGTGGGTACATCATTTATTGCTGACCCCCACTGTACCATCTGTTGTTTATTTGTCCTCCCCTGGTCACAGAAGCAGACGGAAAACAGCTCTTTCGAGCTCTAAACCAAGTGAGGTGTTATTACGGATAGGCCCGGAAATGTAATGTTTTTTGCTCAAATGAGGAATTCCAAGAAATGCATTCATCACAGATTTCTGAGATTCAACATTGAAATGAAATGAAATGAAATGAAATGAAAAAGGGATTTATAGAGCGCTCTGTGGCCAAGCGGCTTCCTGGCGCTGGGGAACACATCAACATCTGCCTAACAGATAAGGGGAGGAATTAGTCCGGGAAAGCCTGAAGGAAGAGAAAAGTTTTGAGGGCTTTCCGAAAGTGAGAAAAGATGGGGATGGAACGGATAGAGAGGGGGAGGGAGTTCCAGATCTGCGGCGCGCGCACAGAGAAGCGGGTGCCCCCTGTGCGAGACTTTCGGAAGCGGGGAACGTGAAGGAGAGAGAGGGAAGAGGAACGGAGGGAACGGGAAGGGGCATGAGAGGAAATGAGGGAGTTGATGAAGAAAGGAGCGGAACGGGCTTGCGCCCGAAAGGCCAGGCAAGCAAGTTTAAACTGGGACCTGTACTGAACAGGGAGCCAGTGAAGGGTTTTAAGGGCGGGAGTGATATGGGAGAACTTGGGAAGACGAAGGACAAGACGGGCCGCCTGGTTCTGGATGGCCTGGAGACGACGAGTCTCGTAGGCAGGGATGCCTACAAACAGGCCATTGCCATAATCCAGGCGGGATGTAATGAGGGCAGTGATGATAACTTTGAGTGCATCAACAGAAAAAAACCGGGAGATCTTGCGGATAAGACGAAGGGAAAGAAAACAAGAGGATACAACAGAACTAATATGCGCATGCATCGAAAGATCATTGCTGACCTTGATGCCCAGAGTCCGAACAGAGGAAACCGGGGAAGGAGGAGGACCAAAGGAAAGGGGCCAATGAGCAGAGGACCAGGGATTGGAGGGGCCACCAGTGAGGACGAGCTCTGTCTTATCAGGGTTGAGCTTCAAATGATTGAGGCTCATCCACTGGGAAATAAAGACAAGAGTCGACCTGAGCTTGGGAAGAGAGTGAGTGGGGGAAGACAGATCGAAGACGAGCTGGAGGTCGTCAGCGTAGTTATACACCGAGACCCCCAGCTCTAGAAGCGAAGAAATAAGGGGGCGGATATAGAGGTTGAAAAGAAGGGGAGAGAGGGAAGAGCCCTGGGGTACCCCACACGTGACCGGGAGGGGGGGGGCAGAGAAAGTGGAAAGGTGGACTGCCTGTGAGCGTCCCTGCAAAAAAGAGGCGATCCAGGAGAGGGCAACGCCCTGGATGCCCGCTGCGCTGACACGGTCAAGAAGAATAGCATGGTTGACCGTGTCAAACGCAGCGGACAAGTCCAAAAGGACCAAGGCCTGAGGGAGATTACCATCGGCCCTGCCCTTCAGTTCGTCAAGGACCGCGAGGACCACGCCCTCAGTGGAGTGGCCCGGTCGAAAGCCAGCCTGGTGGGAGGCCAAGATGTTATTCTCCTCGATGTAGGATGAGAGACAGGATGTTACGTGGCTCTCAAGAATCTTCCCAAGATAGGGAAGGAGGGAGATTGGCCTAAAATTAGATGGAAGAGAGGGGTCCATTCGTACATATCAATCGCTAAAGGCTCATATAATTTCAAGTTGAAAAACAGCCCCAGAATTTGACATTTCTATCGGAATCAGGTACATGTTGTATTCTTAATTTAATTCCCTACTTCTCACGGGACACTCTGGGCAGAGTTGAAACACGCTAGGTCAAAGTTGTGGTATACATAGCTCTTAAAATTAGACTTGAGGGATGTAAATTGTTGCTTCTACTACAGAATTGGCATACTCGGAAACTAAGTAGATTGCTGCAGATGGGCAGAAATCAAGGCCAGATTTATCAATATTTCAGACAATACAATGCAGTAAGACAACTTGCTGCACTGTTTCGAAGGAAGAGGGCAGGAATGTGCCATATTTACTAATATATGGAACACTCCTTCTCTCGGTCTGTGCTGGTAGCCAATCTGCTGGCTTGCATCAAGGCAGCCAGACACCCATGTGCCATGATGCAAGGGTGCCTGTGTTGCAGGCAGAATTGTTTTTTGTGATGGGATGGACACCATCCTGCATTAAAAAGATATGCTTACAGTTGTTTTCCTCTTTCCACACACTATAAACACGCCCCACAACGCTGAGATCCAAGAGAAGGCCCTGGACTGGACCATCTACTTCCTCTCCAGCAGAACACAGAGCGTCCGCCTTCCCCCTTCCGCTCCGAAGCCACCGAGATCATCTGCAGCGTACCCCAGGGCTCATCCCGCAGCCAAACTCTGTTTAACATCTACATGGCACCGCTCGCCCACGTCGCCCGTCAGCACGACCTCAACATCCTCTCCTATGCTGATGACACCCAGGACCCCCACACCGCCAAAACCAACCTTCACAAAAGAATAAAGGCCGTTGCTGAATGGATGAGGAACAGCCAACTGAAGCTGAACTCGGAGAAGACGGAGGCCCTCATCCTCGGATCCAACCCTTCGGCCTGAGACGACTCCTGGTGGCCGACCGCACTGGGAACCGCTCCAACACCCACCGACCACGCACGCAACCTAGGGGTCATCCTCGACTCCACCCTCTCCATGACTAAACAGGTCAACACCGTCTCCTCCTGCTTCAACACCCTCCGCATGCTCCGTAGGATCTACAAGTGGCTCCCCACTGAAATGAGAAGAACAGTCACCCAGGCCCTTGTCAGCAGCAGGTTGGACTATGGAAACGCCCTCTACGCAGGAGCCTCGGCCAAACTCCTGAGACGGCTCCAACGCATCCAGACCCCTCTGCACGCCTGATCCTCGACATCCCTCGCCGCAGCCACATCACACCCCACCTGAGAGACTGGCTCCCGGTCAACACGAGGATAACCTTCAAGCTCCTCACCCACACACACAAGGCACTCCACAACACCGGACCAACGTACTTCAACAGACGACTCCGCTTCTACACCCCCAGCCGGCAGCTCCGCTCCGCCGACCTCGCCCTTGCTGCAGTCCCCCGCTTCCGAAGAGCGACCTCAGGCGGCAGATCATTCTCCCACCCCGCCGCCAAGACCTGGAACACCTTCCCCATCCACCTACGGCAGTCCCAAGACCTGCTGACCTTCAGAAAACTCCTCAAGACTTGGCTTTTTGAGCAGTAGCAGCATTCCCCACCCCAGCGCCTTGAGACCCTCACGGGTGAGTAGTGCGCTTTACAAATGATATGATTGATTGATTGATTGACTACACAAACACTACTACCCTAAAACCTAAATCACTACAACAGTTCCCTAAACACTACACTAAGCAAACACTGCAACACTACACTACACTACAAAAAAACACACTAAAACATTAAAAAAACACAAACGTTAGATCACTACTTTTACACTACCCTAAACCCTACAAAAGTAACCCCCACCAAAGCTCAAATCCCCTTACCTCTCTCCTCTCCAGCGTCGCCGTCTCTCCTCCCGGTTCCTGTTTCCTCCTTCCTGCTTGGTGCACGTCGTTGTGAGGAAACAGTCTAAGATTCCCCACAACGACTTGGATAGCCGCCGCCGCCACCACCACCATTACACATTACATTGAATGCGTTGTAAAAGCGCATGCGATGTAATGGTGTGCGTGGGTTTTTAACACGTGTTGTACCATCGCATGCGTTGTAACGCATGCGATGTAATAGCAACACGTGGTAAAAAATGCATTGTAATGGCTGTTCCCCGCATGTATGTACATATTCTCATCTTATCATTTATCCTATTAGAATGTCTGTTAAAATCGGATTTCTTCTGAATCCATATGGCTGTTGCTAAATAAAGGGTCGGATTGCGATGCCGGTCAGATAAGTGGTCGCAGCTGCAATCAGATTGGGGCCACTGAAGTCAGGTAAGTTCCCTCCACCATATTACAATGCAACCGCTGCTACAGCGGTCGTCTCATCAACGGCGGTGCACATATTCCTGAATATGTTGCTGCAAGTGCATGCAAAACCACAGGAAACATTTGATTTGTACACACATGAATGACATAGTGAGCATATGCCTTGTGCATCATGTACCCCATTGCTGGAGTGTGACGATCCGTGCACAGTCCAGTCAAGGGGCATGCATGATTCCTATGGACTTACCTGCATTCTGGCGCCCATGGGGTCGTAGTCTTTGAGGTTCAGCTGCCCGGGTTTAAGAGGGACCTGGAGAAAAGGATCCCTGCCAGGCATTGTTGAGGAGAAGCTGATTTTTGTGAGTATGCACCACAAATCCATTGTTTCCGTCGACTTGAGGCAGATGGTCAGATCGCCATGAGGTCGTCAGAAACACACCAATCAATCAATCAAGGCATTTATATAGGTCGCTATTCACCCGGAGGGTCTCAAGGCGCTTGGGGGAGGGAGGTCTGCTACTGCTCGAACAGCCAGGTCTTGAGTTGCTTCCTGAAGGAGAGGTGATCTTGGGTCAGGCATAGGTAATACGGACAGCAGTCAGAGATCCCTGTACTGCCCTATGGATGTTGTCTTTCTTTGACTCCCATATTGATGGTCGGAGAAAGGGTGTCGAAGTTGGCAGTCTTTTAGTGGTCGGTCGGAGCAGAGAATGCCTGCATCCTAATCCGGCGGTTGGAGTTACTTTTTCCCTACAAGACCGCAATGATGAATTTTGCAGCTTGGTACTCGGAAAAACAGACAATACTACCATATTATTTACCATTTCGATTTAGAGACCTCATAGTAACAGAGCACGCAGGGAAAAACAAAACCCTGTGGTGTTGAAAATTATACTTGAGGTATTATTCCATCGCATTACAGTCACTCACAATTATTGAAATTATTACAAAAGTCCCAGCCCCCAGTGATTACTGTGTCCCATGCACTGTGGTGACGAAATACCAGACAATGCAGTCTAATATGTATACAATGTGAGAAACAATAACAGAAGCAGTACAGATGGAACAGGATTAATCTCCGAAATTTGCAGAATGGCCTAAAAAGGATGCTGATGAAGGTGGCACTATAAAATCACCGGATAGAAGTTATCTTTAGATTAATGTAAGTATTGCAAAATGCCCCTGCCACAAATCTAAGGACTATAAAATGACACATATGTTCAAAACAAGAACCAACGTGGGAGCTCTAGCATTTAAACTAATGTTTAATTCGCGATTCCAACCACTGTCGTGGTTTTATAAATTGCCTTAGGACATTCTCAATCCAGTGCACGTTATCTTTGAAAGTGAACAAGAGGCTAAGTGTAAATCTTCGATTTTGACGGTCAAATATAGAGCAGATTTTTATAATCAAGGTCAATATTGTCTGCTTATTTAAAGATAATTTAATTTTCACCTCAGTTTAATGCCAGTGACTTTGTGTTAGAAGGTTTTACTCTCAATACCAGTGGCTTAGAGATCTAGTTCAGCAGATGGTACTGGGCTACAGCAGCGTGAGGTTTCCCACAGCACCCCAATTATGGCTGTGTTTTATTATCCAAACAGGTGAATTGGAGCCATTTTCTGTTCTTGCAACATGCCAGCCCCAGGCATGTTTGTTATTGCAAAGTTTAATACGGTCAATCCTTTTTAGAGGAAAGAACCTCTTGTATTTGTAATATTTTTATGGAACTTGATTGAAATTGTTAAAACCTTCACGTCCCGGACATCTGCACCAGAGTTCTCCAACCGTCAGCGGAATGATGTGACCAGCTGGACTCATGCTAAAATTATCACCATTCAAGCGAGTCTGGGCTCGGACATGCAGGCAGTTGAGAGCCTGTTGATGCATTTAGCTTCAGCATAACTTCTTCTGTGACTGCCATTCCATCTCACTTCAAACTTATCCCTTTGGAGTGATCGCTAGCTGCCATTCGAAGTCTTAAATGAGGTTCCCTATCTGACCCTTGTCCTCTGAACCTGCTTGCATTAGGGCCACCAACCATTTATCCTATGGTATATCGGGTGCTTAATGCCTCACTCTGCCACTACTTACAAAAGCTTCGGTGGACTCTAACAAGCAGTCAACCAATAGGCCAATATGTCTACTGCCTGTTCTGTCTAAGGTACTGGAGATATTCGTAAACCAGCAGCTCTCTCAGTACTTTGAAACCAATCACTTTTTTACCCTAGCCAGTTCGGTTTTAGATCTAATTTCAGTATAGAGACAGCATTGATGGACGTCATCAAGCTCATTAGAGGCACCCCAGACAAGGGATGATGGTCGTTCTGATTATGCTAGACTCGCGGCCTGCAATAAAGGCCCCAACTAGAGGCTGCTAGCCCACCTCCAATCCATCGGGTTAGGTGGTATGGACCTAAAGATTCAGGAAGCATGGGCACCTCACTTTTCCTCAAGAATACATGATCTGACAGAAGGAGAGTCACAGTACTCGGCACGTCACTCTACATTATTTAATGTGCGCTTTAACTCCCTTATTCCAGCTAGCAGCAGCCTTAGAGCTAAGGTGATCTTATCAAATGCCAATGACACTCATTGGTTGTTTACTTGTGGAAAGAGTCAGGAGTTTGCATGAGAGACTATCAAAAATGCCTTTCATCTGTATTTCATTGGATGACCTCTCAACAACTTACATGCAACCAAGATAAGACCAAAATATTATTCTTCGGCTCCAATGGACAGATATATGGCAGACCCTGTGACTGAAAGACACCACACCCACAGGCCCTCAGGAGGGTAAATTGAAGAAGTTGGGCATCAAATTGATAATGCTCTCTCCTTTCATCCACAAATTAATTCTGTGGCTGGAACTTGTTTTGGGCTTCTGCGTTCTTAAAAAAAGTTCTTACCTTTCTTATCTTTCTCTGCAAAAAGATGGTCATCCAGGCACTCATAATGTCCAGATTGGCCTTAAATCTGGGACTTCTGTACTATCTGCTTCATAAACTTTAGGTGGTCTAGAATGCAGCACCCTGCACTCTCCTTAACCTGCTTGCAAGAACTCATGTGCCTTCACACCTGTGTGCCCTGCACTAGCTTCCGATAAAGAGAAGAATTATTTTAAAAACACAAGTCTTGGTCACCAAAGCACTGCACTTTACAGGCTATCTTAGGGATAGAATTAAACACTATCCCCCAGATGCATCAAGAACCCATTTTGCTATTCCTTAATAGCGAAAAATAACGATTCGCTCTTAAGGAATAGCAAAATGCAATGCATGAAGAAATCACTAAAAAAATAGCGATTTCTTAAAATTCCCTAATTGCGACTTGCAAATTGCGAGTCGCAATTAAGGAATACCTCCCCAATCATTCCTTTGGGCCTAGAGGCCCATAGGAATGAATGGGAAGACATTCTCAATTTGCGAATCGCAATTAGCGAATTGCAAATTGAGAATGCGATTTCAAGAGGGCAGGGGTGTCCAAAGGACACCCTGTTGCACCCCTGAAATTGATCTGTGCACATATGTTGCGCACACACATGCCCTTAGTATTTACAACAAGGGGTGGTGAGGGACAGAGTCTCTGAATTAAGCAGAATACTCTCACCCAGTCAAAAGATCAGGGCTAGATCCAACACCGTTTTTTAGCTCATTGCACCATCCCAGTTTCAGAACCTGGCTGTATGCAAATTAGTCTGTTCCTGTCCCAGTGCATGATGGGAACAGGGCAAACCAAACTACAAAAACCAATTCTTACACTGGGAAGGAAACAAGCTTCCGGGGACTGGTTTCTGGCAGTACAGCCGTCTTCGGCCCGGCTTGCTTGAGTCCTGATGGTGCAATGAGCAAGGGACTCATTTCTGAGTATACCCTTCCACGCTTAGGGTGGACAAAAATATTTACAACAAGGGGTGGTGAGGGACAGAGTCTCTGAATTAAGCAGAATACTCTCACCCAGTCAAAAGATCAGGGCTAGATCCAACACCGTTTTTTAGCTCATTGCACCATCCCAGTTTCAGAACCTGGCTGTATGCAAATTAGTCTGTTCCTGTCCCAGTGCATGATGGGAACAGGGCAAACCAAACTACAAAAGCCAATTCTTACACTGGGAAGGAAACAAGCTTCCGGGGACCGGTTTCTGGCATTTCAGCCGTCTTCGGCCCGGCTTGCTTGAGTCCTGATGGTGCAATGAGCAAGGGACTCATTTCTGAGTATACCCTTCCACGCTTAGGGTGGACAAAAATATTTACAACAAGGGGTGGTGAGGGACAGAGTCTCTGAATTAAGCAGAATACTCTCACCCAGTCAAAAGATCAGGGCTAGATCCAACACCGTTTTTTAGGGCATGTGTGTGCGCAACATGAAACTTTGAAAAATGCACTTTAGTGCATTTTTCAAAGTTTTTGCAAATTACCATGAAGTTCAACTTCATGGTAATTTGCGATCCCTATTAGCGATATCGCTATTTTTAAAACTTTAATGCATTGTATTTAAGGAATCTCAATTTGAGATTCCTTAAATGCAAGTAATCGCAATTTTGCGATTTCTTAATTTGCGATTTTTGCATTTGGGATGATGCATCCCAAATGCAAAAATACCGGTCGCAAAGGGGCAGATTATGAGAATCTGCCGCTTTGCGAGCTGATTTTACCTTGATGCATCTATGCCTAAGCCCCTTCCAGAAACCTGAGGTCAGCCAACAGCATGCTGGCAAGGATTCCTAAGATTCACAGGATGAGTACTGGAGGTCCGGCTTTCTCCTACCTCGGTCCAGAGGCTTGGAATAAGCTCACACTTGAGATACGCTCCGTGGCTGATTTATCTGTGTTCAAGGAAAAGCTAAAGACTTGCCTGTTCCAACATGAGTAATTACACAGTTTGCTTGCAGCAAGAAACTAAATGCCTGAGTGCCTGGACACTCCAGGGAGTAGCTGTGAGCATAACAAATACATTTCATATCATATATCATATCTAAATTCTTAATTGATTTTCATCACTAGTAAAATTCTGTAAGTACCTAAACTGATTTTCACTCAAAACCCTTTTTTGGGAACTAATGACAGAAGTAAAAACTCTGTGGCTGTCAATGTTGCTTTCATCAATATTTGCTTAATGTGGTGCTCAAATCAGTGACATCTACACAGTGATGATCACATTAGAAAGCATGCCCACCAGAATAAGTGTGGAATGTAAAGATACAAGTGATGCCATCAATATTTAACTGAGGAGGAAAATACTCTTCTACTTCCAGGTAGACTCTCTAGTAACAATGAAGTAATCTTTATGAATATCTACCAGTAGTCCTCACTTTAAAGTTACATTGGTAGGTTTCATTGTTTTTTAGTAGCTGTATTAAGACCAACCACAGAAAGAGAGGTAGTATTGCCAAGGGCCACTAATTGAGTGCATTATGTTGTAAATTGTAGTGGACAACAAATAAGTCCATATGCAACTGCACACATTTTCAGATACTCGGATACTGATTGTGGGTACATCATTTATTGCTGACCCCCACTGTACCATCTGTTGTTTATTTGTCCTCCCCTGGTCACAGAAGCAGACGAAAAACAGCTCTTTAGAGCTCTAAACCAAGTGAGGTGTTATTACGGATAGGCCCGGAAATTTAATGTTTTTTGCTCAAATGAGGAATTCCAAGAAATGCATTCATCACAGATTTCTGAGATTCAACATTCGTACATATCAATAGCTAAAGGCTCATATAATTTCAAGTTGAAAAACAGCCCCAGAATTTGACATTTCTATCGGAATCAGGTACATGTTGTATTCTTAATTTAATTCCCTACTTCTCACGGGACACTCTGGGCAGAGTTGAAACACGCTAGGTCAAAGTTGTGGTATACATAGCTCTTAAAATTAGACTTGAGGGATGTAAATTGTTGCTTCTACTACAGAATTGGCATACTCGGAAACTAAGTAGATTGCTGCAGATGGGCAGAAATCAAGGCCAGATTTATCAATATTTCAGACAATACAATGCAGTAAGACAACTTGCTGCACTGTTTCGAAGGAAGAGGGCAGGAATGTGCCATATTTACTAATATATGGAACACTCCTTCTCTCGGTCTGTGCTGGTAGCCAATCTGCTGGCTTGCATCAAGGCAGCCAGACACCCATGTGCCATGATGCAAGGGTGCCTGTGTTGCAGGCAGAATTGTTTTTTGTGATGGGATGGACACCATCCTGCATTAAAAAGATATGCTTACAGTTGTTTTCCGCTTTCCACACACTATGAACACGCCCCACAACGCTGAGATCCAAGAGAAGGCCCTGGACTGGACCATCTACTTCCTCTCCAGCAGAACACAGAGCGTCCGCCTTCCCCCTTCCGCTCCGAAGCCACCGAGATCATCTGCGGCGTACCCCAGGGCTCATCCCGCAGCCAAACTCTGTTTAACATCTACATGGCACCGCTCGCCCACGTCGCCCGTCAGCACGACCTCAACATCCTCTCCTATGCTGATGACACCCAGGACCCCCACACCGCCAAAACCAACCTTCACAAAAGAATAAAGGCCGTTGCTGAATGGATGAGGAACAGCCAACTGAAGCTGAACTCGGACAAGACGGAGGCCCTCATCCTCGGATCCAACCCTTCGGCCTGAGACGACTCCTGGTGGCTGACCGCACTGGGAACCGCTCCAACACCCACCGACCACGCACGCAACCTAGGGGTCATCCTCGACTCCACCCTCTCCATGACTAAACAGGTCAACACCGTCTCCTCCTGCTTCAACACCCTCCGCATGCTCCGTAGGATCTACAAGTGGCTCCCCACTGAAATGAGAAGAACAGTCACCCAGGCCCTTGTCAGCAGCAGGTTGGACTATGGAAACGCCCTCTACGCAGGAGCCTCGGCCAAACTCCTGAGACGGCTCCAACGCATCCAGACCCCTCTGCACGCCTGATCCTCGACATCCCTCGCCGCAGCCACATCACACCCCACCTGAGAGACCTGCACTGGCTCCCGGTCAACACGAGGATAACCTTCAAGCTCCTCACCCACACACACAAGGCACTCCACAACACCGGACCAACGTACTTCAACGGACGACTCAGCTTCTACACCCCCAGCCGGCAGCTCCGCTCCGCCGACCTCGCCCTTGCTGCAGTCCCCCGCTTCCGAAGAGCGACCTCAGGCGGCAGATCATTCTCCCACCCCGCCGCCAAGACCTGGAACACCTTCCCCATCCACCTACGGCAGTCCCAAGACCTGCTGACCTTCAGAAAACTCCTCAAGACTTGGCTTTTTGAGCAGTAGCAGCATTCCCCACCCCAGCGCCTTGAGACCCTCACGGGTGAGTAGTGCGCTTTACAAATGATATGATTGATTGATTGATTGACTACACAAACACTACTACCCTAAAACCTAAATCACTACAACAGTTCCCTAAACACTACACTAAGCAAACACTGCAACACTACACTACACTACAAAAAAACACACTAAAACGTAAAAAAAACACAAACGTTAGATCACTACTTTTACACTACCCTAAACCCTACAAAAGTAACCCCCACCAAAGCTCAAATCCCCTTACCTCTCTCCTCTCCAGCGTCGCCGTCTCTCCTCCCGGCTCCTGTTTCCTCCTTCCTGCTTGGTGCACGTCGTTGTGAGGAAACAGTCTAAGATTCCCCACAACGACTTGGATAGCCGCCGCCGCCACCACCACCATTACACATTACATTGAATGCGTTGTAAAAGCGCATGCGATGTAATGGTGTGCGTGGGTTTTTAACACGTGTTGTACCATCGCATGCGTTGTAACGCATGCGATGTAATAGCAACACGTGGTAAAAAATGCATTGTAATGGCTGTTCCCCGCATGTATGTACATATTCTCATCTTATCATTTATCCTATTAGAATGTCTGTTAAAATCGGATTTCTTCTGAATCCACATGGCTGTTGCTGAATAAAGGGTCGGATTGCGATGCCGGTCAGATGGGTGGTCGCAGCTGCAATCCGATTGGGGCCACTGAAGTCAGGTAAGTTCCCTCCACCATATTACAATGCAACCGCTGCTACAGCGGTCGTCTCATCAACGGCGGTGCACATATTCCTGAATATGTTGCTGCAAGTGCATGCAAAACCACAGGAAACATTTGATTTGTACACACATGAATGACATAGTGAGCATATGCCTTGTGCATCATGTACCCCATTGCTGGAGTGTGACGATCCGTGCACAGTCCAGTCAAGGGGCATGCATGATTCCTATGGACTTACCTGCATTCTGGCGCCCATGGGGTCGTAGTCTTTGAGGTTCAGCTGCCCGGGTTTAAGAGGGACCTGGAGAAAAGGATCCCCGCCAGGCATTGTTGAGGAGAAGCTGATTTTTGTGAGTATGCACCACAAATCCATTGTTTCCGTCGACTTGAGGCAGATGGTCAGATCGCCATGAGGTCGTCGGAAACACACCAATCAATCAATCAAGGCATTTATATAGCGCGCTACTCACCCGGAGGGTCTCAAGGCGCTTGGGGGAGGGAGGTCTGCTACTGCTCGAACAGCCAGGTCTTGAGTTGCTTCCTGAAGGAGAGGTGATCTTGGGTCAGGCGGAGGTAATACGGACAGCAGTCAGAGATCCCTGTACTGCCCTATGGATGTTGTCTTTCTTTGACTCCCATATTGATGGTCGGAGAAAGGGTGTCGAAGTTGGCAGTCTTTTAGTGGTCGGTCGGAGCAGAGAATGCCTGCATCTTAATCCGGCGGTTGGAGTTACTTTTTCCCTACAAGACCGCAATGATGAATTTTGCAGCTTGGTACTCGGAAAAACAGACAATACTACCATATTATTTACCATTTCGATTTAGAGACCTCATAGTAACAGAGCACGCAGGGAAAAACAAAACCCTGTGGTGTTGAAAATTATACTTGAGGTATTATTCCATCGCATTACAGTCACTCACAATTATTGAAATTATTACAAAAGTCCCAGCCCCCAGTGATTACTGTGTCCCATGCACTGTGGTGACGAAATACCAGACAATGCAGTCTAATATGTATACAATGTGAGAAACAATAACAGAAGCAGTACAGATGGAACAGGATTAATCTCCGAAACTTGCAGAATGGCCTAAAAAGGATGCTGATGAAGGTGGCACTATAAAATCACCGGATAGAAGTTATCTTTAGATTAATGTAAGTATTGCAAAATGCCCCTGCCACAAATCTAAGGACTATAAAATGACACATATGTTCAAAACAAGAACCAACGTGGGAGCTCTAGCATTTAAACTAATGTTTAATTCGCGATTCCAACCACTGTTGTGGTTTTATAAATTGCCTTAGGACATTCTCAATCCAGTGCACGTTATCTTTGAAAGTGAACAAGAGGCTAAGTGTAAATCTTCGATTTTGACGGTCAAATATAGAGCAGATTTTTATAATCAAGGTCAATATTGTCTGCTTATTTAAAGATAATTTAATTTTCACCTTGGTTTAATGCCAGTGACTTTGTGTTAGAAGGTTTTACTCTCAATACCAGTGACTTAGAGATCTAGTTTAGCAGATGGTACTGGGCTACAGCAGCGTGAGGTTTCCCACAGCACCCCAATTATGGCTGTGTTTTATTATCCAAACAGGTGAATTGGAGCCATTTTCTGTTCTTGCAACATGGCAGCCCCAGGCATGTTTGTTATTGCAAAGTTTAATACGGTCAATCCTTTTTAGAGGAAAGAACCTCTTGTATTTGTAATATTTTTATGGAACTTGATTGAAATTGTTAAAACCTTCACGTCCCGGACATCTGCACCAGAGTTCTCCAACCGTCAGCGGAATGATGTGACCAGCTGGACTCATGCTAAAATCATAATCATTCAAGCAAGTCTGGGCTCGGACATGCAGGCAGTTGAGAGCCTGTTGATGCATTTAGCTTCAGCATAACTTCTTCTGTGACTGCCATTCCATCTCACTTCAAACTTATCCCTTTGGAGTGATCGCTAGCTGCCATTCGAAGTCTTAAATGAGGTTCCCTATCTGACCCTTGTCCTCTGAACCTGCTTGCATTAGGGCCACCAACCATTTATCCTATGGTATATCGGGTGCTTAATGCCTCACTCTGCCACTACTTACAAAAGCTTCGGTGGACTCTAACAAGCAGTCAACCAATAGGCCAATATGTCTACTGCCTGTTCTGTCTAAGGTACTGGAGATATTCGTAAACCAGCAGCTCTCTCAGTACTTTGAAACCAATCACTTTTTTCAGCCTAGCCAGTTCGATTTTAGATCTAATTTCAGTATAGAGACAGCATTGATGGACGTCATCAAGCTCATTAGAGGCACCCCAGACAAGGGATGATGGCCGTTCTGATTATGCTAGACTGGTGGCCTGCGATAAAGGCCCCAACTAGAGGCTGATAGCCCACCTCCAATCCATCGGGTTAGGTGGTATGGACCTAAAGATTCAGGAAGCATGGGCACCTCACTTTTCCTCAAGAATACATGATCTGACAGTAGGAGAGTCACAGTGCTCGGCACGTCACTCTACATTATTTAATGTGCGCTTTAACTCCCTTATTCCAGCTAGCAGCAGCCTTAGAGCTAAGGTGATCTCATCAAATGCCAATGACACTCATTGGTTGTTTACTTGTGGAAAGAGTCAGGAGTTTGCATGAGAGACTATCAAAAATGCCTTTCATCTGTATTTCATTGGATGACCTCTCAACAACTTACATGCAACCAAGATAAGACCAAAATATTATTCTTCGGCTCCAATGGACAGATATATGGCAGACCCTGTGACTGAAAGGCACCACACCCGCAGGCCCTCAGGAGGGTAAACTGAAGAAGTTGGGCATCAAATGTGATAATGCTCTCTCCTTTCATCCACAAATTAATTCTGTGGCTGGAACTTGTTTTGGGCTTCTGCGTTCTTAAAAAAAGTTCTTACCTTTCTTATCTTTCTCTGCAAAAAGATGGTCATCCAGGCACTCATATTGTCCAGATTGGCCTTAAATCTGGGACTTCTGGACTATCTGCTTCATAAACTTTAGGTGGTCTAGAATGCAGCACCCTGCACTCTCCTTAACCTGCTTGCAAGAACTCATGCGACTTCACACCTGTGTGCCCTGCACTGGCTTCCGATAAAGAGAAGAATTATTTTAAAAACACAAGTCTTGGTCACCAAAGCACTGCACTTTACAGGCTATCTTAGGGATAGAATTAAACACTATCCCCCAGATGCATCAAGAACCCATTTTGCTATTCCTTAATAGCGAAAAATAACGATTCGCTCTTAAGGAATAGCAAAATGCAATGCATGAAGAAATCACTAAAAAAATAGCGATTTCTTAAAATTCCCTAATTGCGACTTGCAAATTGCAAGTCGCAATTAAGGAATACCTCTCCAATCATTCCTTTGGGCCTAGAGGCCCATAGGAATGAATGGGAAGACATTCTCAATTTGCGAATTGCAATTAGCGAATTGCAAATTGAGAATGCGATTTCAAGAGGGCAGGGGTGTCCAAAGGACACCCTGTTGCACCCCTGAAATTGATCTGTGCACATATGTTGCGCACACACATGCCCTTAGGGCATGTGTGTGCGCAACATGAAACTTTGAAAAATGCACTTTAGTGCATTTTTCAAAGTTTTTGCAAATTACCATGAAGTTCAACTTCATGGTAATTTGCGATCCCTATTAGCGATATCGCTATTTTTAAAACGTTAATGCATTGTATTTAAGGAATCTCAATTTGAGATTCCTTAAATGCAAGTAATCGCAATTTTGCGATTTCTTAATTTGCGATTTTTGCATTTGGGATGATGCATCCCAAATGCAAAAATACCGGTCGCAAAGGGGCAGATTATGAGAATCTGCCGCTTTGCGAGCTGATTTTACCTTGATGCATCTATGCCTAAGCCCCTTCCAGAAACCTGAGGTCAGCCAACAGCATGCTGGCAAGGATTCCTAAGATTCACAGGATGAGTACTGGAGGTCCGGCTTTCTCCTACCTCGGTCCAGAGGCTTGGAATAAGCTCACACTTGAGATACGCTCCGTGGCTGATTTATCTGTGTTCAAGGAAAAGCTAAAGACTTGCCTGTTCCAACATGAGTAATTACACAGTTTGCTTGCAGCAAGAAACTAAATGCCTGAGTGCCTGGACACTCCAGGGAGTAGCTGTGAGCATAACAAATACATTTCATATCATATATCATATCTAAATTCTTAATTGATTTTCATCACTAGTAAAATTCTGTAAGTACCTAAACTGATTTTCACTCAAAACCCTTTTTTGGGAACTAATGACGGAAGTAAAAACTCTGTGGCTGTCAATGTTGCTTTCATCAATATTTGCTTAATGTGGTGCTCAAATCAGTGACATCTACACAGTGATGATCACATTAGAAAGCATGCCCACCAGAATAAGTGTGGAATGTAAAGATACAAGTGATGCCATCAGTATTTAACTGAGGAGGAAAATACTCTTCTACTTCCAGGTAGACTCTCTAGTAACAATGAAGTAATCTTTATGAATATCTACCAGTAGTCCTCACTTTAAAGTTACATTGGTAGGTTTCATTGTTTTTTAGTAGCTGTATTAAGACCAACCACAGAAAGAGAGGTAGTATTGCCAAGGGCCACTAATTGAGTGCATTATGTTGTAAATTGTAGTGGACAACAAATAAGTCCATATGCAACTGCACACATTTTCAGATACTCGGATACTGATTGTGGGTACATCATTTATTGCTGACCCCCACTGTACCATCTGTTGTTTATTTGTCCTCCCCTGGTCACAGAAGCAGACGAAAAACAGCTCTTTAGAGCTCTAAACCAAGTGAGGTGTTATTACGGATAGGCCCGGAAATTTAATGTTTTTTGCTCAAATGAGGAATTCCAAGAAATGCATTCATCACAGATTTCTGAGATTCAACATTCGTACATATCAATAGCTAAAGGCTCATATAATTTCAAGTTGAAAAACAGCCCCAGAATTTGACATTTCTATCGGAATCAGGTACATGTTGTATTCTTAATTTAATTCCCTACTTCTCACGGGACACTCTGGGCAGAGTTGAAACACGCTAGGTCAAAGTTGTGGTATACATAGCTCTTAAAATTAGACTTGAGGGATGTAAATTGTTGCTTCTACTACAGAATTGGCATACTCGGAAACTAAGTAGATTGCTGCAGATGGGCAGAAATCAAGGCCAGATTTATCAATATTTCAGACAATACAATGCAGTAAGACAACTTGCTGCACTGTTTCGAAGGAAGAGGGCAGGAATGTGCCATATTTACTAATATATGGAACACTCCTTCTCTCGGTCTGTGCTGGTAGCCAATCTGCTGGCTTGCATCAAGGCAGCCAGACACCCATGTGCCATGATGCAAGGGTGCCTGTGTTGCAGGCAGAATTGTTTTTTGTGATGGGATGGACACCATCCTGCATTAAAAAGATATGCTTACAGTTGTTTTCCTCTTTCCAAGATAATAAAGATATTTCTCCTAGTTGTGCCTCCCCTGGTAAGGTGTAGCTTTGTGACACATTTCCAGCTTTAGCAGTCTTCATCAATTTGAGAATGTGTCAAAATCCATGGGTGGAGGTGTGGGAACGCCCACGCTCCACCCAATGAGCGCCTTCCCAGGGCAGAGTAGTGCAAGTAACACAAGGCAGAAACTTGGGCTGTCTTGCGTTACTCCAGATTTTTGGTAAATTGGGACTGTGCTAAAATCACCGGTGGATGCGTGGGAACACCCACGCTCCACCCATGGAACACCTTCCCAGGACCAAGTAATGCAGACTTATCAAGCAATGCAGTTCCATGCAAGGTGGCCTTGCTTTGCTTGGCAAATCAGACTTAGGTATTGCGTTGCCCGAGCAACACCAATGAGGGACGCATGCGAAATGCAATACAATGATAAATCTGGCCTTTGATGTAATAATAATGGGTCTTCTATCTCACCAGCTGTTACCACGATAGAGACAGCAGAGGATGAGGAGGGGTGTTTTCTTAGAACACTTAGTAGCACATCATAATTATTGAAACCATCCTCCCATACTTGAGAACTGTCACACTTAGTAGCTTTGTGGTATATATTATCAGCACCTTGCAGTGGCGATCACAAATGGTTTTGCAAATTTCATCTGTCAAATTATGCGCAACTAGAGTTTATCAAACTTCTGATCAGATATTAGATAGCTATCCAGACCAGTATGTAAGTCACCATATCACGGTAGAAATATCAACCTGCAATAATATTGTTGAAAATTATATATACAAAGGGAAGTGTCGTCCATATCTTACGTGTTCGTAAATGTCAGCCCAGCAAATTATTTTGAAATATTAAGTGGTACATTGCTTCTATGGAATTTCCAAATTGCACAAGTAAAGTTATTCTTAAGAAGAGTTTCTCAAATGACAGGTGTCCCATAATACTTTAATTAGGTTTCACCCATATCTAGTCCGCATTGGAAGATTTAAAAACATACTACTATTTGGTAAATGGTCATTAAATCACTTCGTGAGAAATGAGGTGTACTTGAAACATATTTTGTGTGAATTAAAGATTCGGAATGGGATGTTGCCTCCTTGCTCATGTCGTTATCTAGGGTTATATGTGTCACATTTTACAATAAAACAATGCTGAATAATGAAAAAGTTCGTACTGAATTTTAATTGGATTTGCTAAGTCCTGGTGTTTTCAAATTGAATCATCTACGAACAGTTGCTAACCTATTTTGAACTATTTGAAAATAATGTTTGCGAAAATTAAAATATAAGCAATGATATTTTATAACCTTCTTACCATTTCAGATGGGGGGGTGTATACTGAAACCAAAGTAAGACTCAAAAATACATTTTCACCCTCGGTACTCCAGATTGAAGGAAAAGGATCCAACATTTCAAGAAATGCATCTCCCAGTCCATTTGTAAATAATAAACCTGTTCTTGCTCATGGCCACTTTTTTTATCATTCATATTGTGAAATAGGGAAGCAATCTGACAGAAGGCTGGGAAAGACCATGTAGCATCCATTTTCTCAGCTAATTACACTACCTATGCAGTCCAGCGCGGCGGTCTTTATATCGAGTGAGTAAGTAAGTAAATATATATTTGCGTGGTTAAATAAAACCATTGCAATGGTAGACTGGATTTAAAAAAAACATTATTTGTTGTCTTATATACGGTTACGAACATCATTTGTGCAAAAGAGCAACAATGCTTATATTCAGATCAAGAATACAGTTCTGTCTTATATGCAGTTCAAAATAACCATTTGTGCAACGAGAACAAAAGTAAATTTTTCAAATCAAGAATGCAAGTCAGAGATCAATAAGATCAGTGTAAAACTGCTGGTAGATAAACAAGAATTCAAATATCAGCAAGCCCAGGGACCTGTCCCAGCCTTATGTTAACAAGAAGACAGAATTCAAAAGCATTATGCATGTAAATAGGAGAAGTAAAACAAAGATAAAATTAATTATTCCCATAAATATTGCAAGTCTTGCCTGACTTCAGTTCTTAGTGAGCTCATGTACAGGACTTCGTACCCTCACCCTTTCTTCTTCCCCCCCACCTCGCCCAGCGCTGGAGTGAAAGCACGGTCAGGGCATGGTCTCAGCAGCTCCACTAAGCCGTTGAACACAGCGCTGTTTCCGCTGCCCAATTAATTTCTTAGGGCTTGTTCTCAGGATGTGTTTCTGGCAAATAGACTCTTTGGGCCCGATTCACAGAACTAACTTAATACAAAATCCTAAACTTACTACCATTTTCATATTCATAGAAGGCACTTACTCATTTTGGTATTCACAGAAGGCACTTACTCATTTCGGTATTCACAGAAGTTAGGAGTCCTAACTTTAGGACACCTAAATGCCTTCTGTGAATACCGAAAGTCTTAAAATTAGGATTTTCTCAGTTTAGTAGTAGTAACGTTAGGACTCCTAACTTTAAGACTCCTAAATGCCTTCTGTGAATACCTAAAGTCTTAAAATTAGGATTTTTCTCAATTTAGTAGTAGTAAAGTTAAGAGTCCTAACTTTAGGACTCTTAAACTGAGAAAAACACGAATTTTAAGAGTTTAGGTATTCACAGAAGGCATTTAGGAGTCCTAAACTTAGGACTCCTAACTTTACTACTACTAAACTGATAAGAATCCTATTTTTAAGACTTTCGGTATTCACAGAAGGCATATAGGAGTCCTAAAGTTAGGAGTCCTAACGTTACTACTACTAAACTGAGAAAATCCTTTTTTCAAGACTTTCGGTATTCACAGAAGGCATTTAGGAGTCCTAAAGTTAGGAGTCCTAACTTTACTACTACTAAACTGAGAAAAATCCAAATTTTAAGACTTTCGGTATTCACAGAAGGCATTTAGGTGTCCTAAAGTTAGGACTCCTAACTTCTGTGAATACCGAAATGAGTAAGTGCCTTCTGTGAATACCAAAATGGTAGTAAGTTTAGGATTTTGTCTTAAGTTAGTTCTGTGAATCGGGCCCTGAAGGATTATGCTCAAATATCCCATAAGGTAGCAGTTTACCTGTAAATGCTTCTTGACAAAGCGTGAACAAGAAGGTGTTTCCTCAACCCCTCCTGGTCTTCCAATATGGCCTCAGGATGTATTTCTGTTTATTATTCTGTTTTCGACTATGCTTAGCTATCTCACCAGATGGCAGTTTAGCTGTAAATCCTGTTTGGCAAAACATGTCAGGATCACCTGCCTGCAAGTGCGAATGCCTGCGTGAAAAAACAGAGGGCATAACAGTGCTCTGCGTTCATTCAAGATTTCTTAGCGTTTTCAAATTATGTTATCTTCTCTCTCAGCCCGCACAGAGGGCAGCAAGACTTAGTCGAAGTGTGTTTCCAAGGTGAAAGATGATGCAGCGAGGGGAGGATACCAAGACGATAACACAGATATTCCTCTTTCGTGACTTTTGTAAACCCTGTGCAGAGACAGGGCTGAGGAGGTGCCTTGGAGTAGTTGTGAAGAACAAACCAGACGTGTGCTGTACCTGTCAGTGTTTCTTTGTCCTCTAACAGCGAGACATTATGAATGGTCTTGTTGAGCAGCTGTTTGAAGCTTTCATGTGTTCCTGATGCCTCCCACAGTCCCTGTAGGCCTAATTGCTCAATTGAGTCATGGAGATAGGCCTTGGATAGACAATTTTCCCAGGCCGTCAATTCAGCCCACAAATGACCATTCAAGGACCCTGGCTGTGTGCTCGTAATCTTATGCCAGCAATTAATGTATGCACCTCTGTGAGCCAGCCCCTGTTTCTGCATGCCAAACTCAAGTCTTGTTTGAGCTGGTGATGTGTACTTAGGAAGGCTGAAGATCATTCTAAATGCACCAGCTAGTGTCCCATCTAAAGTAGACGCATTTCTGCCCCTAATTGTCTCGCTCCCATACGTTTTTATTGGGATGAGCTTTGCCTTGATCACTTGAAGTAGTGGAGTAAAGCTAGAGATGATTTATTTGTACTTTAGATTTTTTAGTGCCAATAACAGTGCATTTCCACTCCTCTTCAGAACTTCTTTCTGAGTTGAAATGAGCCCTTGCCATCTATTATCACACCTAAGTACTTCTGTTCTTTAACCATCTCCAACAGTTTTTTGGCCAAATATCAGAGAGGTGTCCCTTTTACATTTTTTGGTTCAGGACGATGGTCTTAGTTTTGTCTGAAATGATACTCAGGCCATTTTCATCCGAGTAGGCTTGAGTGGTATCTAATAGATGCTGAAGGCGTACATGGGTACAGCTCATGAGTACTAGGTCATAGGCATCTACAAGGGTAAGGCTTATGAGTAGTAAGGGCCTTACTTTGATGTTGGTCAGAGCTTTCCGACCAACATGGAAGGTTTGCATTCCCGAGTGTATACCGGCCTGGGAAACGGTCTGGCTTCCGAAGTGCCAGTCGGAAGCCGCTCATAACCCTATAGGGAAAGCATTTCCGCGTTGGGATTATGATGTCAGTATACGGCAGCCTTTCCATGTCGGCCTTTCCAACATGGAAAGGCTGTCAGAGAGTGGCTTTGGGGGACCCCTAGCAGGGTCTCCTACTCTCCTGGCCCTCCAGTTGAGGCCCTTGGGGGCACCATACATCCCTGTATCGTTTGGCAGGCACTCTGAGGTGCCTGCCACACAGTGCAGGGATGTGCAAAAAACTTCCATTGTGCAATGGGAGCTGGTGCTGCGGGCAGTTTCGTCCTGCCGCACAAGCTCCCATTGCAAAATGGAAGCTTACGACTGCACAATGTGCATCCAAATTGCGGTTCTTGGGATCACCGACCAGAGGTCGGTCGGTTCTGCAACTGCTGCAACGTCAGTCAGAGGCAACTCCGACTGACATCCTAATGAGGCCCTAAGTCTTAGTATTGAGAGTATTTTTACTTACAAGGCCACTATCATTATAAAAAAAGAGTCCACTATTCAAGGAATGTAGGGCACATCCATATTAAGTGATGTCCAATTCTATTTGATTCCTCACCATCGTAAATATTTTACTTTCTGCGTAGAGTACCTCATGTAATATAAGACAGGTATCTATTTTTGGGGAAATACGGTATTTACCTCAAACAAGAGTATGAATGAAAGCCCCAGACAAATTGTGCAACTGTATCATCCACCTCATGTTCAGTTTGTATCTCACAGCTTTTTTGCCCTTTATGGCATCAGCTTCTGGGTATATCACGCTGAAAATCTCCTCAAACAACACATTGGTGTTCCACACTAAAGGGGGTCCTGAGAGGGAGGACCTACCATTGATCCGCCCGCCCTGTTTTGTAAAGCCTTAGCCCTACTTGACCCACTGTGCAGAAGGCCAGGATTGTGGTAACATGTATTTGCGTATTTATCCTTCACGTGTAAATACCATTCTGATACTTGGCGCTGATTCGGGCCCTCAAGTTTGCTCGTTTTTATTTGTTTGCAGTGTTTGACAGCATTATGTTCATTGGTATTTCATATTGATCCTGAGCAACAGAACAAGTGAGCACAGAAATGATTTTCACACATAAGGCGTGTAACTGTTATCATCGTTACCTACAGATTTGGAAACTCTAAGAATGGTGCACTGTAAGAATTCTGCAAGATCTAAGACTGGTGAATGGTAGATGGAAGATGGATGTGGCAAACAAAGGACAAGGATAGTCTTATCCCAGCTTCTTCTTCATCTTCTGGGTCTATGGTTCTAAAGCTGTATGAAGAAATGCACAAAAGTTCCCCGCCATAGTAGCACCCTAGGTGTAACTGGTCATTTGCAAGTAGACAACGCCCACGTTATGCCTTCTGAAAGAGGGTAGATGATTAGAAAGTAGCTGCCAGCCATATATGGTTATCACGTTTCACTAATATCAGTCTAAAAGGGGGTAGCATATTGGGGATTTGAAGAATGAGTGACGTTTGGAATATACACAAGATTAAATATGCTCTATATTTAGATTTCAAAGAAAACATATGTTTACTGAATGTTATGAGTTGAAAAGGAAAGAAACATTAACGTACTGATTACTTACAAGATATTTATATCAGAGCACATCGAATCAGAAGCATTTATATGTATATTTGAGTTCTTCCAATAAAATATCACAGTTATGCTTATGTTCTTATATATTATTCAATGGTCTCTCGTTGTGTTCACATACTGTTATTTTTTTACTTTCATTTTTGCATTTTATATAGTTCAACACAACATAATGTGTATGGTCATAGGTGCCAGTATAATAATCAGAGAATACAGCTATACAATCATCCCTCCAGCAGATTTGAGCAAGTCCTCCAACTCCCAAAATATAATGCACTGTTTGGCGGAATGTGTCACAACCCAGGTTCACCAAAGCATTGGGGGGTCAATATTCCATTCAGTTCTGGTCTCCATGATCTTTAGCTCTGTCAGCCGTAACATACTCTTTAAAGGCGACTTTGCCTTCGGTGCGGGAGAATTTCATATGCTATTCATCCATAGTCCCCCATTCCAACACATCTTTTATCAACAAACCCTCACTTGGGATTGTTGGCCCCACCCACCCTATTGCAATCCTCCGCTTCACAAGGAGCAATGCCAATTGGAGCAGCTGGTATGATTTCTTAGGCCCCTTGGGTTTTTTGACCCCCCCTAACATATAAGCACTGTGGGTCAAGGGGACAACAACGCCCACTCCAGCTGAGGCACAGGGACTAGTTACTAGAAAATATAGAACGCTACACAGTGGCAGGCCAGGTGTAAGAATGTGGCCCCATTTTCTCCACAACATGGGCATTCTGCCCCCCCTGCTCAGGTAAATGCTACAGAGCCTGGTTGGTGTCATGTAAGTACGGTATAAATAATTAAAATTGATCAGTTTAAATCTATTATTGGAGGATACCTTCTTCACTAAGGCACATGCATGCTTCCAGTTTGCTTCCTCCAACATCCCTCCTAACTTCAACTCCCATGCATCTCTCTCCTTATGGTCTCTATTAGGGGCATATTATCAAGAATGGCGTTAAAAATTATCGCAGGTTTAGCAGCAGAAAACTGCAGCTAAAGCGGCGATAATGGGCTTGATAATATGCCCTAGAGAATTCCAATAGAAGTCCATGTTCTGGTGTGAACATGGGCATCTATTGGAATTCTCCAGGGCATATTATCAAGTCCATTATCGCTGCTTTAGCGGTAGTTTTCTGCCGCTAAACTGGCGATAATTGTAACGCTGTTCTTGATAATATGCCCCTTAGTTTGGTCCTCACTGAGTGCCCCATAGAAGAGGGGAATCCGATATCTACTGTCTCCCCATTGGAGCAATCCTCCAAGTGTATGTGAAGGCGGCGCCACCGGGTATGTGTTCCTGAGTTCCTTCACCATGTTGTCTAGTTTGGTATATTGTAAGAATTGCCACATCCCTACTCTAATGTGTCCTGAGCTTCCTGAAATGTAATAAAGGTTTCCCCTGGGTACAGGTACCTTGCTACTTCACATCCAGCCTCCCTTCATCTGTCCATTAACATACCTTGATCGATGGAATTGAAGGATTCTAAGTCCCAAATGGGTAGTTCCCTATCAAAGGGGGCTCTACGTAGTCTTTCCCTTCAGTTTCCCACAGGCCTGCCTTACAGCAAATTATGTAGGGTACAGGCCCCTTCGCCCGGTCCCCCACATCAGAAGACATGGCAGTGTAATCCTCTACAGCCCACCCCGGAGTAGGCACTTCTGCAAATTGTTTCCATCTGTGAGCCAGCGGGCTGCATGCTGGAGATGTGCAGCATAATAATATAGGCAGATGTCAGGGATAGCTAAACAGCCCTTTTTCATATCAAAGCTGAGAGCATCACACTTCTTTGTTTCCCCGCCCATATCAATGAGATAAGGAGACAATCCAGAGTCGAACAGAGAAACTCCTGTAAAGGAAAAAGTGCATTTTGTACTAATTACAAACACTGTGGTAGGGAAACCATCTTGGTTACTTCTGCCCTTCCCATAACTTACACAGTGGGAGTGTATTCTAGAACTCTATAGAGTTATTGAGACCCCTCACCATGTGATCCACATTAAGGCGCTGGTATTCCAGTTCCATCCTAGTAACTATGATGCCCAGGTATCAAAATCCCTTGTTTTCCCCCAGAATGCCCAAATCAGGCAATGTTTGAGTGTCACTAGCACCATTTGGCCCAGGGGAAATAGCAATGATTTATTAACATTTGGCCAAAGGCCCAATGCCAGCCCAAAGTCTTCCAAGCACTGCATCAATACAGGTACTGCCTCCGCTGGGGACGGAACATATGCCAACACATCATCTGCGTATAAAGATATGATATGCGTCTTGCCACCGACTCGATTTCCCCAGTCCTCTAGCTCTTGGCCATGGGCTCCATGGCCAAGGCAGATTAAAGTGGTGAGAGGAGACAACCCTGGCAAGTGCCCTGCTCAATCAACCACAATTCAGAAATCTCGCTCCTCACCTTAACACGGGCAGCAGGCTGGGTATACAACAATTGTATCCAGCCGCTGAAGACTGGGGAAAGCTCATCCCTGCAGCACTTTCCTAAGATAACTACACCGGATGGTATCAAATGCCTTCTCAATGTGTAATGGCATGAGGGTCAAATCTTCTTCTGATTTCAAGGTTTCATTCAGTAGATGAGTCAGACGTAGGTTAAAGGTTGTACTATGTGCAGGCATAAAGCTGCACTGATCCTCAGGGATTAGTGCACTGACGACTCTCTGTAACTGTTTCACCAGTAACTTACAGAGAATCTTGACATCTGTGTTGATCATAGTAATAGGCCTTTAGGGGTAGGGGTAGGGGTCTTCAGGATACCCGCCTGGCTTCAACATGAGACTCAGAATTCCCTCCCTCATGGTTGGGGCAGGAGACGAAGATTCTGTGCCTCCATAAAGACCGTCAACCGCTTCTCCCCAAACATATCCTCAAATGCCTGATAAAACTCCGCTGGGAGTCCATCTCCTCCTTGCACCTTAGCTCTATTCAACTACTAAAGCGTGGCTTTCAGTTCTTCCAAAGTAAGATTCCCATCAAGGTCAATGCCACTCCCCAGAGAATGGTTCCTCCCTGTCAGGGGATCCATCTCTAAATTCCCTATGCACACTACAAAAGTGTGCCACCAGGGTGTCAAGGATCTTGCTGCACTGTGTTAGTACCCATTTCCCACCATCACTGATCTGTAGGCTAGGTGGAATCTCCTGCTTGCATCGCAGTATCTAGGCCAACAAACACCCAGATGTGTCTCCTTCATGACTGTCAAGGGACTCCCACATTCTCTGCAGGTCCCTGTGGACCTGCAGGACTTCCCCTCTAACTGTTGGAGAGCTTGCTTTGTCAATATGGACCTGCGTCAGTCGTCTCTCTTGACCATCAATATTTGCAAGGAGCTCTCGTTTAACCCCACACGTCATTACAATACAATAGTCACGTATAACCGCCTCAAGGGCTTCCCACTCTGTGGCATGTGTATTGGTTGACTCCCAGTTACTACTGTTATATGTCTGGAGTGCTTCTCGAGGTGTTTCCTTACAGGACGCATCAGTGAGCAGATCTGAGGGCATACACCAGCATCTGTTAGTCCGTACCTCCCTCTGCCAACCCAAATGAAGCACCACTGATGCATCAGAAATATATTTACCCAGGTGCTCAACCCTCTGTACTGCCACGGGTCCCAGTTCCATAACCAGCAGCCTGTCTAGGCAACTATATGTGCAATGCGTTAGTGAGTGACCTGTGTAACCATGTTCCTGTGGATGTAAAACATGCCACCTATCAAGGAGTCCCAGGTTACATATGACTCGGGCCAAGTATTCAATTATTCGGGTTATGGTGCCCAGTTTTGGTGGATGGTGGTCCCAGTGTCCATCTAGGGCACAATTGAAGTCACCCACCCACACTGTTGAGGCCTCCACACTGTCATCCAGCAACCCCTGCAGAGAATGTTATGTACATACTGTTTGATGTTCTTAGGGAGCAATTTCATCTTGGTGCTGGGACATTTATGGCTCACTGTGCATTGTTTAGGGCTGCTAAAGTGCCTCTGGAATACCAACAGTGATGGCTGAATCAGATGTGGTATATATATGCACTCTGGGATCCAGTTATCATGCATTGCCCATATAAAACTAAGAGTTCCACCATCTTGTTAAGACAAGTTATATATGCAATATATACAGTATTAGAACATTGGAATGTTAGGAGCTCCATTGAAAACAATGGAGTACTCTGGGCTTATAATGGCTGGTATAAGCCTGGAGCTCCAACATTGCAATGTTTCTTTGTTCACAGCTCTGGTTGTGAACAAAGGCTTCAGGGTACCTGAGGGGATTCCAATCCCCTCACGCTCCCAAAAGGCTTTGGTTTTTTTGTTAGAACATTCTGTCCTCTAGTGACAGAATGTTCTAATAGCCTTATAGCCCTTCGTAGATGGGCTATACCGCTATTAAAGTCCCTCTCCCTTGTTAAAGGCCCTCGCCTTCGGCTCGGGCCTATAACGCTGGAGAGGGCCTTTAATAGCCGGTATAGCCCTCTACGGTGGGCTATAAGGCTATATTCGCTTACTCCTATGATGCAAACCCCAACCTATGTGTCTAAGGTGTACATGTATGGTCTGCCAAGAAACCCCCTTCTGGATGATCCAACCCCTTCACCTGGTGGGTGAGAGTGTAGGACTCGACCTTGGTCATGAACTGGACCACCCTCACAAGAAGTAAGTCAGCTGCAGGGCAAAGGTTTCCGCATGCAGGGACCCTCACAATCAGCAGAAGTACCTCCTCGGATTATACTTGGGAAACAAAAGTTTATATATAGAAAAAGGCATCCTTGCCTTAGAGCGAGATTGTGATCAGGCTGCCATTTTTTCTATTCCACAGATAGCTGTGTCACCATACAGACGTGATAACAAACACATCAGCATAAGGCATGTGAGGGCCTTGTACACAATCTCAAGACAGTGTGATAGTGTTCTCATGAAGTTCTCTGTGTTAGCAAGGTAAATGCTCCCAAGAAACTAGCCTAACTGTCACAAATGTGAATGTGTGCCAAAAGTCAATTTGACAAAGTGAAGGCACCTTTAGGGAAGAACTGTGTACATGTAAAAATGGCACTATTTCCTACCAGGCCAAACTCAGGCGCATGACACTCAGAACAACTACATCCATGTACATCTATCTACATCCATCAGACGTATTTGTCTCCTTATAGAATTTCACAGATATATTAGAGCCGGAAGACTCCTGTCCACAATGTCAGCAGACGGCTGTTAGATTCCCTCATAATGAACAGGTAATGCTGTCACATTCAGATGTACTGGTGGGACATAGTTAATAATACTAAAGACATTACAGATTTGGGCATTTTCTTGCCACCTCAGCAATGTTTATTGGGTCTGGTCTGTCAACTTCACCTCAAAAGTAGACGTATATATTTATTTGGTTTGGCATTGGCAATTGCTAATTTCAATATAGCTATTAAATGGAAAGGTCCGAGGGTGCTCAAGCTGCATAGACGCATGCAATATGTTTTGCATTGGTTGAAAGTTGATCTAGCCATATTACTAAGACACATAAAGCCACTCCGCTGGGCTCCTGAGATAATATACTATAGGCGTTTCAGAGCAAATCTGATATCAACCCCCATAAAAAGTTCTCTTATATATTCAACTACTTGTTATAACTGTGATAACTCTCTTTTTAGTTCACCATGTACACATTATATGTGTGACAACCACAGTAATACAAAATATGTTTTTACATACATGGATGCAAGGGAGGGTTGTGAGAGAGGATGTTTTCTCATATATACTGGTTGTTTATTTAATCAAACAAGCTGCTTTTACTAAGTGGTTTCAAGGCCTTGACACTATGACTGTTATGTCAACCTGTGTATATTTTATGCAGCTGTGTTGTTAATACAGTTGCAAAAATGCACACATTTGGTATTTAATGACACTGATGTATATTATTGATATAGCTGTTAAAGAATAAAAATACAATTTTTCACATAAGATGATGTAGCAAAGTGTAGAGGTTTACCAATATGAGTATACTGGGCACTTAAAAAAAGGAGGAATCACTGATAAAGCCTACTGCTTGGATTACGCACTGCAGAATACATAATTGTAAGAGATGACATAGGAGGAGATTAATAAAGATTCCCTTGACAAATGTCCTCCTTTTTCTACATTTAATTCCCAGAAGCCCTCAGCTATTCAGAAAGAGAAGATGCCCAAAGATGATCTTTAATGAGACAGCTTCCACCAAGCAAAAGCAAATACAGCACTGGAAGTAGAGTTTTCATCTCTTTCCCCGCCCAAAGACATTTGGGTAGGGAAAGAGATTAAACTATTGTTCTGGCACATAGGGAGCTGCATTTCCAGCAGCTTCCAGTGTGCAATAGCAATGTCGGGTCCTGCAGGAGACGAGGAGCCAGCTGGGACTGCGAGGGCCCTGAGGCTCCCCCCGAAGTCCCATAGCACACTGGGTGCCCTGGGTAGGCTCCATGGCACCAAGGAAAATATGCCGGCCCCAGGGACAGTGTTCCTGGGCCCGAAATAGCCCTGGGGAGGGGTCAGTGCAGCCCTGGTCCCACATTTAAATGTGGCCAGAAAAATAAAGAAAACAATGCAAAACAGAGGACAGAAATACTAGCAGAAAAGGCAGTACTGAGGGCAAAAATATGAGCAGAAAAGGCAAAACAGACGGCAGAAATCATATCAGGAGAGACAAATAGAAGGCATAAAAATGAGCAAAAAGTGCAAAATGGGTGGTAGAAAAATTAACAGGAAAGGCAAAATAGAGGGAGTAAAAACAAGCAGGAAAGGTAAAACAGAGCAGAAGAAGGCAAATAAGAAAGCACTCAGGCACTCTCACATGCCCTCAAAGACCCACTCAGACACTCAAGCACTTTCTCACAGACCCTATGAGATACTCATACACCCACTCACAAACCTCTCAGTGACTAATGCACCCACTCACAGACCCACTCAAGCTCACACACAGACCAACCCAGAGATTCATCCACTCACTCACAAACCCAATGAGACTCATGTACCTACTTACACACCCACTAAGACACTCAGGCACTCACTCACAAGCCTAGTTAGACACTCACGCAGCCACTCACAGACCCATTCAGAGACTCATCCACTTACTCATAGTCCTACTCAGACAATCGCACACCCAGTGACAGACCCACTCAGACACTCTCACACCCACTCACAGACCTACTGAGACACTCATGCACTCACACACTCACTGCCAAAGGTTAGAGGTTAGAGTTAGAAAATAAAATTTGAAAAACCTTGCAAATTCACTTAAAAGACTAAGGGTTACAGGGATGCTATAGTTAGGAAACAACAACAAAAAAATTTGAAATTCACAGAAAAAACAAAGGTTGAAGGGACATTATAGTTAGTTAAGAGAATACAGGTAATAGTATACATACATGTATTCCGAAAGATACTGGTCACTCGGTAAGCTTAATCACTTGACGAAATTACATCCACGCATTTCCGCAGTCTCGCGTTGCCTTGTTCACGATGTCTGAGTGCCATTACATTTTTGTTAAAATACTCAAATCTGGAGAGGAAATCAACAAGGGACTTCATTCACAGTAATCACACAATGCTGAACCACTTGCAAAGCGGTGGCCATCTCTGAACATGTTTAGTTTGAACTTACGTCAGTAACTACAGACAGTTCAATTAATTTCATGTCCTTTCATATATTTTTTGTACTGTAACGGATATTTAAAAAATATTATCCTTCAAGGCATACGTAATTCAAACAATCAAACATACTGGATTGATATACTTAGCAGAAACCTTAATTTCTTGCATTTCTAATCCAGTATTATCGTTGATTATATTTATAATTACATCATTAACCATTATTTCAATTTTCATTCCGTTGCATATATTTCTATCAACTTGGCAGTAAATTAAAGTGCAAGTGCAGAGACTCAAATAACCCTGAGTAGAAAGGTTTTATATATATATATATATATAGTTCCACAAATTCGCCCAAAGAATTAAGCCTGCACTCACGTCAAAGCTCCGGGCAACTGACAGGCTCATATACTCTGGAAAGGGCTACTAGCCTAACATGTTTCTGATGTAAATCATCCTTGATCACAGGCAGCCCCCTTAATCGTGCAACATCACATATAAAACCACCATATTAAACTTGCTTCAAATTAGCTCCTTTTCTTGGTGTTACATGGGCACATCTCGAACAGCATTATGGAGCATGTGGTCAATGTACATATTCCACCACTGTGGGCACCACACTTTTGAGGTAAATATAACATTTCCATTGTCCAAGTGGGCAGTGAGTCTGTCAGCATACTCTTCGTTTACCTTTTTCCATACCCCCTCAAAGTTCCGAAAAGTTCCTCATTTCAAAGAAACACGGACCCGCTTCATTGGCGGTCCAAGCCGTTGGCGCCAGCGACTCTACGATTTGAAATACATTTTTATAACATTTTAAAAAACCTTTGAAATTCAATAAAAAAAATAAAGGTTAAAGCTTAGTTATAGTTACGAAAATTTATTTTCTCTATACAAACGTCAACAATTCTATATAGTGTAACAGAGTGCTGTAAACTCATAGAGGGGAGTTCAGTGGAGTAGAGTGTCAAACATTTCAGTGCTGTTGTTTGTAGTGTAGTGCAGTAGAGTAACAGTGAGACTTATACAGTGGAGTATCATTAGTTCTGAGAACACAGTGCATCGTAGGGTAACGAGCTATAGTTAATTTTGTCTGGTTAGCACGCTGAAAAGAGTGTATAATGAGATCCACTCCTTATAATATTTTGAAGGTGGTGGATAAATTGTAAATGAAAATTAAAACTTTAACTTTAGAATTTTTACAGTTATTGTAGTTTAAACTTGGTTTATATAGGGAAAATACGTTTTCCTAACTGTAACTAAGCTGAACCGTTGTTTTGTTCAGTTAATATATATCTATATATATTCAAAGAAAAATATATATATATTTATTTTTTTACCACCAAAAAGTTTTATATATCTATATCTATATCTATATCTATCTATCTATCTATCTATCTATCTATCTATCTATCTATCTATCTATCTATCTATCTATCTATCTATCTATCTATCTATCTATCTATCTATCTATCTATATATCTATCTATCTATCTATCTATCTATATATATATATATAAATTCACTGAAAAAACCATAGGTTTCAGGACTTATATAGTTAGGAAATAGCTTTTAAAAAACATTTGAAATTCACTCAAAAAACTGTAAGTTTTTGGGGTGTTATAGTTAGCTGGACATTTCACTCATACAAAACCATTGAAATTTCTCCTATATAGTTAGTTGTACTAACTATATTTCGCGCACCCGCAATCCACTGCTGATGATGTCACATATTAGATCATTCATGACATGGTCAGTGACATCACTGATGACATCTCAAATGACATCACTGATGACATCACTGATGACATCATCCAGGGAATGTGGTTTGCTTCGTTATTTAAATATGCATTATATATATAGCAATCTGCATTGAAGAATGAGTGGATATATATAAATAAATATTTGGATGGAGGATTTAGTAGCAGTTTAATTGACTGTTTACTTGACCAATTTATAGTGTCTCACTAAATTTAGTGGATAGTGACTAAACTGTGTGAATATCTGTATCACTTTGTCAGTTGTTGTGTAAACTGACTCTACAGTTGGTTACTAGCTATGTGAAAGTCTATATTAGTTATTGATTAGTTAACTGAGTATTTGTATGGGAGTGTGAAAGTGTGTGTGGTTGGGTGGGGGGTGTGTGACTGTCCAAAAATGTGTGAATAGTTGATTAAGTAGATATATGAAGTTAAAACTACATGTTCTAACAGTTTGGGTGAGTGAATATCTTTATGGGTGTGGTGATGAGCACATATATTTCTCAATGGTACATGTCCAACAAACTAGAAAAATAAAAGGCAGTGTATGTGTCAGTTGTTTTATATAAATAAGTATACATAAGACTTAATGATTGTGTGAGTGACTGTATGGATAACTGTATACTTGTAATAATGATTTTATAATTCACTAAGTATGACTTACTATCTAAATGAATAGATGAAGTGGTGTTTGTATAAGTGTTCTGCTAAGTAAATATGTAAGTATGATCCATTGTTTGCATAAGTGAGTAGGATGACTTCATATGTGAATAGGATGTGTGCTGATGTTTAATGTCGATATAGGTGTATAAGTATTTTTGATAGTGTTCTATTGTTCATTGACATCATGTATGAGTGAATCTACAGGTAGGTGATTAGATGTGTGTATACGTCTATGAATCACTGAGTGGATTTTTAGATACTTGTATTGCTGTGACAATGGATACCAATATGATACTCTGTATTTTACAAAGAGTGATGAAAGATTTTAATAGTGTATGAAAAGTGTATATGATTGTCACGTGGATGATGTCACCAGTGATGTCATCAGTGATGTCATTTGAGATGTCATCAGTGATGTCACTGACCATGTCATGAATGATCTAATATGTGACATCATCAGCAGTGGATTGCGGGTGCGTGAAATATAGTTAGTACAACTAACTATTAGGAGCAATTTCAATGGTTTTGTATGAGCGAAATGTCCAGCTAACTATAACACCCCTAAAACTTATATGTTTTTTGAGTGAATTTCGAAGGTTTTTTAAAAGCTAATTCCTAACTATATAAGGCCTGAAACCTATGGTTTTTTCAGTGAATTTCAAAGGTTTTTTAAATGCTAATTCCTTACTATATAAGGCCTGAAACCTATGGTTTTTTCAGTGAATTTGCAAGGTTTTTTAAATGCGAATTCCTAACTATATAAGGCCTGAAACCTATGGTTTTTTCAGTGAATTTGCAAGGTTTTTTAAATGCTAATTCCTAACTGTATAAGGCCTGAAACCTATGGTTTTTTCATTGAATTTCGAAGGTTTTTTAAATGACAATTTTTAAATGTATTAATTGTTATATATTTGTTATACTGATTTACTACATTTTTGCAGGCAGGTGTTCAGAGGGCACGCCCCCTTTTTACAACTCTCTGCAGCGCAACCCCTGGCGCGTTTGCAGAGGAGGAACTAATTCCCCTTGCATACTGGGGGTCCCTGGGGGGCAACTAGCCCACCAGGAGCCTCCAGTATAAGCCAGGGAGCTGCATTACAGAGAGGTGTAATGAGGCCACACCTTTTTTTACACCTCTCTGCAACGCAGCCCCCGGGCGTGTTTGCAGAGGGGGAACTAATTCCCCTTGCATACTGGGGGTCCCTGGGGGCCAACTAGCCCACGTGGAAATTGCAGTATGCGCCAGGGGGCTGCATTGCAGAGAGGGGTAATGAGGCCACGCCCTGTCTTACACCTCTCTGCAGCGCAACCCCTGGCGTGTTTGCAGAATGGGAACTAATTCCCCTTGCATACTGGGGGTCCCTGGGGGCCAAGTAGCCCAACAGGAGCCTCCAGTATGCGCCAAGAGGCTGCGTTGCTTTGCCCCGGGGCGGCATTCCCCGGTGCAGTGTGTGGGGGATTGTGGACCCCCCACACTTCTTTATCACTATGCCGCCGCGATTTGGTCCCCCCGGGGGGTAATTTTTAAAAAAACAGACCAGGTTTTGTTTTTTAAAAATGTGGGCCTTTTTTGTCCTTGTGGGACCACCTGGGCAGGCCTAGGGGGTCAGGGTGTATCTACCCTGCCCCCTTTTTGTGTTCTTCACGTTTGTTTTTCTGCTTTCTTGTGCCTCAGTCTATCTAGCACAAGATGGATGCCAACACTTCCTGGTTAGAAGTGTTGAGAGCCAATGAGCATGCAGCTTTCTCGGGAAGGCATGCTGATTGGCTGCCACTGTCTGTCAACACTCCAAACCAGGAAGTGTTGGCAGCCATATTGTGCCTCGGTAGAACCAAGGCACAAGAAAGCAGTGAAACAAAGGTGGAAAACACGCAAAGGGAGCAGGGTAGAAGCATCCTGACCCCCTAGGCCTGCTCAGGGGGTCCCACAAGGACCCCAAATTGTAAAAAAAAAATTAAATCGCGGAGTGCGCGCACCGTACTCGTACGGTACGTGTACGGTACGCGTACGGTGCGCGTTCCCTACGATTTTTCCCCCAAAAAGTTTTGGGAGGGGGCCTGGGGGGTCCTTGTGGGACCCCCTGAGCAGGCCTAGGGGTCAGGGTGCTTCTACCCTGCCCCCTTTTTGAGTTCTACACGTTTGTTTTTCAGCTTTCCTGTGCCTCAGTCTACCGAGGTACAAGATGGCTGCCAACAATTTCTGTTTTGGAGTGTTGACAGACATTCGCTGCCAATCAGATTGCAACCCATACTCGGGAAGGTACAGAGTACAGTAAGCTTACTGTAAGCTTATATAGATATATATTTTTTTACATTCAATTTTCTCAACAACTACTGGAGGGATTTACACCATTTAAACATAAGGCCCTACTGCGTACCACTCCCTACCATTTTGCCAAGTTTGGTGTAATTCAGTTCAGCGGTTCGGGCTGTAGCCATGTCTAATCATCCTATGGAAAATACCATGGGGAAAACACGTTTTGGGACCCCCTTTTTTCTCATCCCCCACTTGTCGAATCCCCCCAAAACTTTCAGGGAAGGAGCGGAGTAGAGCGGGCCATCTTCTTTGAGAAATTCGCGGAGATTCATCAACTGGCGCCAAAGTTATTCCCAATAGAATGTTGCAGATTTCCTATGGAAACTAGGTCCTAACTATATATACCTACTGGCGGCCGCCAGTAGGTAATATATATATATATATTCTTTGATGGTGCGAGTTGTGGAGATGGCAGAGCCCAGCCGTTATTTTATTCCAAAGTTTTCCTTTGCAGAAAAAAATTCCACAAGCACTCACAGGTAGTAATTGTAATCCAATCTTCATTTATTCAAGGCAACAGCATTATGTAAGACAAGCACAACAGTGAGTGATACAGAGACCTGAGAAGATTTTCGACAGCATTTCCAGCATATGTTGCTCTGTCCTAAAGAAGGAAATATCCTGAAACATGTGTCTAGAGATACACAGAACAGGCTGAATCAACAAGGGTGACAAAATAATGACTGTCACTGAAGTTAGGGCTATCATGTACTGTATTTACCACAGTGCATTTGGGCAAACTGAGTGCTGGGATGTGAGGCAGGGTGCTCCCACCCTCTTTTTATCTTACGAGTTCACATTCCAATTTTGAGGTTATTCTTTTAAAAACCTTTTCATGAATGTTTTGCAAACATTCAGTGCAGAAAATAATGATTGGGCACAGTTTTGATAGGTTCCTTTCTGAGTCATCGTGTGTAGACATAGGAATCCTCATGTGCCACAATGCACAGACAAATCACAAGTCAGCGGATAGCCCAATCCATACGCCATTCAGCAATCCTAATAAAGTAAACAGAGAATCAACAATTTACCAAATTCGTGCCCCACTTTACTTTTATATGGTTTGGCAAGAAGGTGCTGCCTTTGTTAGGCGCACTCCCCTAAAAAGTATGTGAAACTTAAAACCATTAGTACACCTGCAGTGCCTACATAACAGCCTCTGACACCTTATTGCCTGTAACAACAGTATGATGAACGTGTTTCAGGAAGTTTCTTGTGTTCCTAGATTCTTACTATACTCATTCTCACTCTCTCAAAAATTGAACTCACCTCTGGCAGGTGTACTGGGCAAGTCATCTGAATCAACAATCACTTATTATGGTTGTAGACGTTGCACAATTCTTCACGTATATTGGACAATTAAAAGTGACTTGGTACCTTTTCTTGTGTCTTTGCAACACCCTGGTTACTAGTCAACACAATCGGTCATTGCTGTGGCTGGAAGAAATCTCTGCAATACTCAGCAAAACTAATGTTTGTGTAACCACACGATTGTGGAGGTTTCTACGAGATGATTATTCCAACTCACTTCAGGAAAAGAATGAATATATATCACTCTTCTACAGTAAAATTGTAAATTGATACTTGTATAGCGCACTACTCACCCGCAAGGGTCTCAAGGCGCTTGTACGAATACCGCTGTGGAACCCATCCTGGCTTTCCCTGTGAGGTGTCCACTCCTGGGCACCCCCAAGGTGGAGGCCAGGCATCCTTAGCGTTGTGGGGGCCGTTGTGGAGATTAAGCAAGTTATTGCCCAGAGTTGCAGAGTGGGACTCCATGATTGGAATAGGCACCGAGGCGAGAATTATCAGGTCCGTGGAATTTTTGAGCCCAAGACCCGCCGAGGCGGGCAATTGAACCCTGGTCCCGGGCTAGACCTCTGCATCAGGGTCTGCAGCTCTAACCATTGAGCCACACTTCTCCACCATGATGATGTCATTGTTCCCAGTCCTTCAAGCACGGGGCTCTTCCTTATTGCACTGCAGATGTAGTGCTACACAGAACATTCTGCTAACTGCAATTTGTACAGGTAAAAAAACACCTAAACAGAATCTAGGATATTTCCTTACAACACAGGTACCTCGTAAACTGGAGCAAGTGCAGCTGAGTCGACAGCCTTGGTTATTTTACCTGAATCTTTCACCCGCTTGCTTCTTAGCCATTATTTCCCTTTTGGGATCCTGACCCCATGTCCTTGGGCCTATCATGAAAGAACCAGCTTTGGCAGCCATCCGGATACTGGCTAATCAGCTAATTAAGTTTGTTTCGAACGATAAGCATAATCTAGGAACAACACAAACAATAAATGCATTCTCAGCAAATACAACATCCTTTATTTTAGGTTTATACAGGCAGAATTCTTTTTAAAGGATGAAGTTACAATGTGTACTGAAATTGCGAGGCGAGGCATCTGGTACAACAGTTAAAAATACTCCATCGTTACAAATGAACAAAATCAAGCACCGTCCCCAGAGGCCATCGACCTAAAAATATAAAGTGCATAGATTTCAGGCTAAAGCTCAGAAGTGAGTGGGCGTTGTATATTATACCACCAACAATGGATATTCATGTATGATAAAGTATTACTTCAAATACAGTTCTGTTTGAAACGTATTTTTTTTCACATCGCTGTCTCCTTTCCCTCAAAAGGTGACCCGTTTTTATGCTTTTATCACGGGTGATGCTTATAACATCTCCTGACATTACTGTGGGATAACTGATGTTTTTTTTTTTGTAAACATATTTTATTGGTATTTGTAAGCCAAATGAGCATTACTTTTCACATTACACCAGGTCGTGTTAACGACCGTCTATATAACATCCAGTAATACTCATGCCCCAGAATAAGAAAAGAAAAAACCCAGGACCCCCCCTCCTTCGTGCCCCCCACCCCTGTCAGTGCGCCTACAACCGATATAGAAAAACATTGTATCTATGTATACCCTCAATACATCTTGAGCTTTCCTTGTGCCAGGCAGTGTAAAGGGGACAGTTTCCTAGAATATGATCATCACATTAACCATTATCCTTCCTTCTTTCGTCAGTATCATTCCTACCGGGGTGCTAACGCATAAGCTAGCTCCTCCTCCCCCTCACTTGAACTATCCGCTGGACGCTGGAGCGCTGTCACCAATGCCTCCCATGCTCTAGCCGCTTCCAGGGGTTTATCATTATCTAAGCGCCTGGCCTGCTGCAGTCGGAGTATGCCCTCGGCTCGTGCCCAGTGCAGGAGATTCGCCTTCCATCTTGCATAACTAGGGCCCAGGTTCGATTTCCAGTGCATGGTGAGTTTCCTCTTGGCCAAAATCAAGCCTAGGTCATAGAATTTGCTAGTTTCTTTCATTTGGGGGTATGTGAGAACCAGAGTAACAAACAGGTTCCCATGTCCGCTTCTATCTGCCGGTCCGTAACAGCATTCAGACAAACCACCACTTCCTTCCAATAATCTTTCAATCCCGCGCATGACCAAAACATATGGGAGAAATCGACTCCCTCAGCCCTACAGCTCGGGCAGTGCAATGCAGCGCCACCAAAATATTGCAAAATCTTGACAGGCGTCAAATACGCCCGATGTAGAGTAAAAAACTGGACTAGTTGAACTCTAGCGTTCCGAGTACCCTTCCAGGCGCGCCCAACCAACTGGGGCCACGTCGTCTCAGGGATGGGTTTTCCGATATCCAATTCCCATTTACCTCGCAAACCATCCAAGGGTAATAAAGTTTCCGTTGATAGTCTCTTATAGAGGCAGGTAACGGCCTTGAAAGTACCAGCCCCCATAACCACATATTGGCATCCAGAGAGGTCGGGGGCTCAGAGAGCCCTATATTCCATTGTTTCTGGATACTAGCCACTAAAGCGGCATGCAGCTAATAATCCCCTCTTGGGAGGCCATAAGTGTTCTGCAACTCTTGGAAAGTCAGCAGAGCCCCATCTCCGTATAGATCTCCAATCATGTGTAGCCCGAGATCTTCCCAAACTGCCAAAGCCGACCAGTTACCGCCGTGCGGAAGAGCTGTACACATCCCTAAAGGAATTTCAGGGGCATACGGACGACTGATACCCGATCGTTTGTGACTTCGAAGCCAGCAGAGACGAAGAGTTCCTCAAGAGTGAGCTGATCTAAGTCAATCTTCTGGCCCAGTATCCTAAAAGAGAGGACATGTCTGGGAATCAGTCTGCCTTGTGGTCCCTCCGGTCCCCTAAACTCCCGAGCTACTGCTTGAGTAAGCCATTGTAGCTGCGCTGCCAGGTAGTACCATTCAAAATCAGGGACTGCCAACCCTCCATCCGCCTTGGGACGCATCAGAGTGATCAAAGCGACTCGATGCCTGCCCGATCCCCAGATGAACCCCGTAGTCAAAGACCAGAGTTTACGAAAGATCGACGCCGGTATCCATACAGGCAGTGTGCGGAAAAAATACAATAGGCGGGGAAGCGCCACCATTTTCAGCAGAGCCACCCTTCCCGCTACCGACGGAGGCAGGGTGCGCCAAAAGCCCATACTACTTTGCAGGTTCCTGATCGCCCTATTCACATTGCCCTCTAGCAAGTCTAGCTGAGAATGATAAACATGAGTACCCAAGTACGGGAGACAGTGGTGCTCCCAACTAAGGTTCCCCTCCATCTTGGGCGTATGTTCTCTCGGGGTTATCGGGAAGAGACAGGTCTTCCCCCAGTTGACCTTCAATCCCGAGACGCTGCCAAAATCTTTGAGTAGGAGTTTGGCTCCGCAAAGCGAGTTGTTGGTATCCGCCAGAAACATCAGCAGGTCATCTGCGTAGAGAGAGATATAATGGGTCTCGCACCTCAACATCAGGCCTTTGTATGCCCACCCTGTCCGAGCATGAGACGCCAACGGCTCGATGGCCAATGCAAACAGCAAGGGGGACAGCGAGCATCCCTGGTGCGTCCGGCGGCCAACCCGATATGCGGCCGATATCGTGGCACCCGTTTTCACTCTGGCTGTAGCTGCATTATAGAGCAATGCAGTCCGTTTCACAACCCGGTCTCCCAAGCCGAACGCCTCCAAGACCTGGAGCAGGTAGGGCCATTCCACACTGTCGAAGGCCTTTTCAATGTCGATCGAGAGCACAGTAGCCTCCGGGAGCCCTCCGAAATCGCCCCCCATGATCCGGAGGAGTCGGCGTACACATGTCGCAGTGGTGCATTGGGGAATGAAGCCCACCTGATCCGGGTGAACCAGGGCTCGCATATGAACGAGGAGTCGCGTCGCGAGGATCCTACTCAAGATTTTATAGTCAACCGTAAGCATAGATAATGGTCGATAGGCCGAACGAGAGCTGGCATCACCCCCATGTTTCAGTAAGGGTATTATAATGGCCTCCCGGGCGGTCGCAGGCAGAACACCAGTGTCCCAAGCCTCCTTATAAACCTTATAAACAGCATGCAGTCGCGGGGCCAATATATCCACGTAAGCTGCATAGAACTCAATCTGCAACCCGTCCGCACCAGGCGTTTTACGGCGAGTCATTTGCTTGATCGCCGTATGAATCTCCCCTACCAAAATCTCCCCTCCCAATCTTTCCACCTGGGCCAGATCGAGGCGCTCTAGCTGGGCTGCGACCAGGAAATCATCAAGTCCTTCGGGCACACCAGACATCGCACTCCTATAAAGGTGCTCATAATAACCAAAGAATTGGCCATTGATTTCCTTCTGGGTATAGACCAAGCGACCCTCCACAGTAGACAGGGTCAGAATCAGGGTGCCACAGGCCGCAGGATTGGCCAGCCAAGCCAGCAGGGAGCCCACCTTATCTCGCTCAGCGTGAGCCCGAACGAGGTATTCTTTATGGTCGAAGTAACGGAGCCTTTTCATCTGTGTCGCGACCTCCTCACGAGCAGCCAAAACTGCCCCGTGAAATACAGAATCCTCGTGACCAGCCCGCTCCGTGGAGCGCAACCGATCCTCGCTCTGCGCAAGATCATGTAGGAGTGTCTTGCGAGCCCCCGCCGTAGAGGAGATACAAACCCCTCTAATTACCGCCTTAAAGGCATCCCATTCAAGGGCCCTACTCTCTCATTCTCAGTAAAATAGCGCTCCATGCCTTCCTGCACTGCCGTCTTAAAAACGGAGTCCTCCAACGCCAGAGGGTTCAAACGCCAAGTGGGAATAGCCTGACGCTGCCGGGTCCACTGGACCACCTCCAAACAGGGATTGTGGTCAGAGATCGTCCTCGCCAGATACTCGCTATGGCGGACCAAACCCTGAACATCTGGTGAGCTTAAAATGCCGTCAAGCCGGACATGCAGATCAGGCGGAGGGGAATAAAAGGAATAATCTTTCTCAACAGGGTGTGCGTTTGCCATGCATCAACCAAACCCCACGTATTCTGCCAATCCCGTCTCCCCTTCGCTATTCTGTGAACTGCGGACTGAGCTAGTGGTGGGTGTGATCTGTCCAACTCCACATCTACAACAGAGTTAAAATCTCCTCCAAGTAGGACCGAGCCAGCTAAAACTGTTGCTAATTTCCCAGCTAATCGTGCAAAAAAGGCAGTCTGCTCTACATTCTGGGCATAAACACTACAGAGCGTCAAATCCCTCCCATCGAGCCGGCCCTGCACAGCCACAAACCTCCCATCAGGATCCACCATTGTTGTCAGGGGCTGAAACGGAACTCCTGCTCTGACCCAAACCAAAACACCCCGTGCAAATGCAGAGTAGGTAGTATAAAACAGTTGGCCCCGCCATCTGCGCTGTAAGGCCCGCCCCTCAGACTGGTCAATATGTGTTTCTTGCATAAAAGCCACCTGGATCCCCCTGCGAACAAGATAGGCATGCACTTTGTGTCGTTTCATCATGGAATTCAGTTCCCTCACATTCCAGGTTATACATTTCAATTCAGGTAGGGTCCCCATTCAGAATTACATATACATTTTGATTCTTCGGCAAATCCCCAGGCGCACTGACATTCCCCCGAAACCCCAAAACAGCCCAACCAACCTGCTTCCCACCCGCCCCCAGAATGGGTACCAAACCGCAGAGACCCATCCAAATGCAAAACCCCAATTAAAGAAAGTCTCTGGTAGCCACCAGAGTCTCACAACCAGTGTGAGATCAAGGGGGTGCAGAACCACAACAATTTGGACAGCGAATCCTTCGCAATTGTGTAACCCAACCTCCCAAATAAATCCCCTAATGTCCCCTCAGCCCTAGCCAGTTATCATGAATATATACTATTCACCATCACCTCCCCCATCCAGCTGCCATTACCATAATATGCATATGTCTCCCCTCGCCCCGCAAACAACAGTACACTCCATTACTATACCACAATAATAAAGGCACAGGGTTCATTCGTCCAAAAGGCCATCTGCAGTTCCCGGAGTGACATGAGGTAGTGTCTGGTCACCGCCTCCTGAGCCCTCGGATGTCGCATCTCCCGAACCCCTGCGGGATTCGGAGTCCACTGCAGAAGTAGAGGTCACCGCCTTTGAAATAGTGGAGACCGCCCTGAGGGCCTCCTGGCGTTCCAGTTCAGTCTGCGATACGGAAGGGACCCGACTGTCCCCCGGCGGTCTCCTGGTCCGTCGGCCCCATCTGTGTTTTAGTGCATCGTCCTGTTTCTCCCCATTCGCCGTGCGGCCATCCGTCCCGGCTCTGTAAGACTCCAACCACTGCCATACTTCTTCAGGGTTATTATAGAAGTAGGAGGTGCCGTCCACCATTATTCGCAGACAGGCCGGGAACAAGAGAGAGTATCGGATACCCTCATCTCGAAGAGCCTTCTTAACTGCCAAAAAGGAGGAGCGGTGACGTTGGACCTCGGAGGAGTAATCAGGGTAGATGGAAACCATTGCATTGTCCACTTGGTAGGGCCCCATCGTCCGCGCTGTCTGTAAGATAATGTCTCCATCCCTGAAGTGTAGAAGGCGCGCAACAACTGGTCGAGAGGGTCGACCAGGAGACAGGGGAAGGGCCGGGACCCGGTGAGCTCTCTCCAGTGTATAGAATTGCGTCAACCCTTCAGTAGCAACCACCTCCCGCAGCCAGGTCTCCAGGTAGGAAACCATGTCAGCCCCCTCAACTTTTTCAGGCAGGCCCACCACTCGGATGTTGTTGCGCCGGTTGCGACCTTCCGCATCCTCGGCCCTCTTCTCCAGCGTCTCTACTCTCCTCTGCAAGTCCTCCAGGGCGGCGTCTGTCGCCTTCTGGGCCAGTCCCAGCACTTCCAGCGTAACCTCAGTCTGTTTGACCCGGACTACCAACTTTCCATGATCCGCCCGCAACAGCCCCAAGCCCGTGGACACCTGGGTGATGTCATGGTGTAGGGCCTCTCTCGTGTCGGCTATGGCCTTCAGGATCTGGTCCAACTGGCGCTGCTGCAGCCCCGCTGCGGAGTCTCCGGACAGTTTGATATCTCGGTCCCCAGGCTGGCCCCCACAGAGTCAGGAGGCATCAGGCCCGGCTTCTGGCGTGGCTTCCCCATAGCGCCGGTCCTCATGCAGTGGGCAATCCCTGTGGCAGCGAAGACTTCCCCCAAATCAGGTCCGCCAGGAGTACCCGCCAATGACTGGAATTCGCACCCCAGGTCACGGAGGCGACGGTTCCAGTCGCAGCAGAAGGCCTCTCGGCGCCGCGTCAATCGTCCGATAAGGCGCTAGGGCTCCCACAGCCGGGCCCGAAATCCCGCTAACCAGCACCCCGGTCACCCAGTAGGTGAGAGTTTATGTCCAGGCGGGGCCACTGATCATCACCACCGGGCAGCCCCCTGCATGCTCCTGGCCAAGGAGCAGAATCAAGCGCTCTGGCCTCAGTGCGTTATGTTCGCAAGCTCCCCCTCGCGAGCTCGCTCCCGCCGCCGTCCGCGCTAGGCTTTGGGGCCCACGCCTGCCACTGTCCATGTCTGGCCCCGAGTCCAGCAACAACAAGGGGGGGTGGGTGCCCGGGTTTGAAAAGGAGCGTCAAGCACGCTCCCCAGATGGAACAGTGTCCTCCCTGCAGGGGGAGAGGGCCCGCATCCGGCTGTCTGGTATCCACATGGGAGGCCAAGGCCAGGGCAACCAGGATGCTCAGGGGTCCCTCCACTGCACAGCCGGCCGTCACCTCTACGCTGTGCGCCCCGGGCCCGAAGGTCGTCCAGGCCCCTGGGGTTCCTCGCAATCGCCGGGGAGTCCGCAGGCCACGCGGTCCACCTCACAGCTTGTTTCCACCGTCGGTGGGGAGAAGGGGTTTTCACAGCATCACCGAGCCCCCAGTAGGGCACCGTCGATGCTTCCGGTGGCCCCAAGGTCCCGCCGTCCCCCGGTGCAGAAGTCCCGGATCGGCTCCGGAGCTCTGGTTCCGCTGTTGAGCGTGGCCGGCCAACCCTCGCCGCGACTCGGCCTGCCGACCACGCAAGGATGGGGATGAGCTCGGCCGCCCAGGCTGCAGGAAAATGGCCGTCGCTACAGAGTGAGCCCTCCGGAGGACCAGCGTAACTCTGCCATGGGCGCCGCTCGCCTCTCAGGACCGCTCTCAAGGGCCCACACAGAGGGAGGTGGTCAGAAGCTGCCCTCCGGGGACATCAGGGCAAAGGTCCACAGGATAACATGGGAGGTGGGCACGGAGCTTCGTGCTCATGCGTCCATTCTTGTTGGTGGCCAAGCCACGCCCCGTGGGATAACTGATGTTAATTATAACTTAGCTCAATGGTATTCATTTCGTCGTCCTTCGATTCGAATAACTCTGTCATAGACCACACATCTGAAAAAAACCAAGACCAATTTGTTCGTATGTATCGAGTGCTATATTATGTGGTCCATCCAAACATTTTGATTTAGATTTTTAATACACCAAAATCTACATATTCCGGTACTCACCCAATAAATTCTGGTTATTCGCCTGTTATAGTGAAATAGAGGTGCTTACTTTAGTGCGCCCAATAATTACCGAAAGTGAAAAAATTGCACCGCTTGTTAATGTAGGCCCTGTGCAAAACATGGTTTGAGCAGGGATTAAAATTTACCAGGGCACTTGTAATATGAACTTAAAGGTACTGAAGGTTGATTGCATACAGCAGGATGTGCCCAAATCAATGCAGTGGATGAATATGTCCACTGCACCACCACAGCACTCTTGCCTTCATCTCCCTTTATACAATTGTTAACCATCATCAATGCCCTAACCACTCACTGTACACTATATAGCATTATACAATGTGTGCTCATCCCAATCTTCTTTCAGGTTGTGCGCCCTCGTGTTTTGCTTTTTCTATCAGGTTTTGCTCCCTCTGTTGCTGGTTTGTAATTCATTGTTTCTATTCCACTAGAATCTTCCTCTGGCCTATATCCAACCAGCCCCTATTTGTCTCCATGTGGAGGTTTATATATTCCTTCGAAGTGTCTCAGCTATGCTTCCTTTGCATAAGTTTAATCAATTCTACCCATTGGCTATGCTTTTCCTGCAGAAGGCTTCCTCATAATCTAAGACCTGCAAGAGACCCCAGAGACAGGTGTGACCACTGCTTTTTGAATCCGGTGTTTTAGAGATGGAGAAAGAAGGCGCTGATAGATGATGTTCATTCACTGCATTTTCAGAGCAGTAGAGTCTTGTCTTGTACAACTTGCATCAGCATCCTTAGGAAGACGTATACCTCATGAGATGCTGCTGTGTCATTTGTTTACGGCCAAACCGCAACATTAGATTCCAGTGTTATTGGACTGGTTTTGTGTAACCCAGAAGGTCTTTATGTTTTGAGGCTGAGTTTTGGTTTTGTAATCTGATATGTGGCTTACTGGGGAGTTTAGTGGGGTTTTCTCACTTGAAGCACTGGTAGGCAATAAACAGAAATTAGAAAGGATATTGGAGTCAAATTAGGGACGTTAAATTAGTGACTCTGAGAAATTCTGTATTATGCTGAGTTTTATAACTAAAGCAGCGCTTGACTTATGACTGAGCAGGCGGTAGCTAGAAACAAAACTGTGCTTGAGGCAAGCAAAGCCTCAGTTACCGCCTGCACATCATCCAGACCTGGGTGTCCAGAAACTGAAGATCAACTCAACCAAGACAGATTCCCTGTTATTTACCAAGAATGGAAAACAAAAAAAGTACAACCCTTACTCAATGACATGAACCATGATTCCCAACTTTTAATAAATGGCAATTCATTGGATTCACCCTGGATGCCATCCTCAACATTAAGGAACACAATGTTAAGAAACAAAGATGACCTTGTACCAGCTCTCTCTCCTAAAGGAGCGAAATGTTTTTTTTCTAGAAGACAAGTTCCGGACTGCTGTTCAAGTCCCTGTACTATTACATTTATATGGTGGTAATGCCCTATTCTGTGTCCCTCTTTGTCCACAATGGCATAAAATGCACTTATGGGTTGTCAGGGGTCACAGCCGCCACCCCCACCTTGCCCCCTGCGACACCTGTTACTGCCTTGTTGACCCCTGCCCTCAAGGGTGCAAATCAGTGCCAGGAGCACAGGAGCAGCTCATCATTGAAGACATTGTTTGGGGCTCTACTTGCTTTGCTTTCTCTCAATTTTGTTTTATTCTAATAGTGAAACATTATTCACTATTGGTGTAATAAAAAAGGGAGTACAATTAGCTGGAGTATTATAGTCACTGGCAGCTGGGGTAAGGGAAAAAGTGCTTTGAAATGTATGTTGTGTGTGAACTTGTGGGAGAGTGTGAGTTTACAGAAGAGAGTGTATGTAAGTGTGAATATGTGTAAGCATTTGTTTCTGAATGAAATTGAAGGTCAAAGGGTGTGTGATGTCACTTCCGCTACCCCTTGGCATTTTGGTGAATTGACGTTCATGCACACTGATCCCCTTCCTGCAATGCAGCACATCTCATCCAGGACATGAAGGAATATGATCATATCACCAGCATCCTGATGGAGCTTCATTGGCTCCCCTTACCAGTCACACCATCTGCAAAACCAGTTACATCATGAACAAAGCCATCACAACCAGCATCCCTGTTTATCTTGCAGACAAGCTCAACATCCCTAGTGGGTCTCAGCACACCCGCATCCAGGACAACATCAGGCTGCAGACTAAGATGAGTAAAAAATAAAAAAGAACAAGGCAGCAGGCCAATTCCAATTAGGCAAACAGGATCTGGACCAACATCCCGCTATCCATTAGGATCACGCCAATGTTGTTCCAATTCAGGAAAGAGTTGAAGGTGCATCTCTTTAAAGAATACTACATCACAATACACTAATGATCCACATACCAAACTACCTCTCCAATCAATCATTGACTTTATGCTGGACTTTCATCATCCAACACTTCTTTGCTATTTGGCTAGGTTTGAGCCATAGAAGTACCACACACTTGCATATGTATGTCGATGCTCTAATTAACTAGTTAAGAGGTTTGATGCACAAGAAAGGACTGTGTGTGTCATCGCAAGACCTTCTTTGTGAGACCTAATGCAAGGCTAATAAACATAAACATGTCTGATACAGGTGAAAACTTAATTAGTTTTATTAAAGATAGAATCATTACAGAAAGCATAAAATAATTAGCAACTTAATCAGCAATCAGCTCAGTCATAACAGTCAAAGTATAATTCTGAAAGAGACGAATATAAGTTCTGCCTCTGAAGAAAACCCAAGGAAAGAACTAATTATAAAGCAAATAAACAGACTGGCATAGAGTCTCCTTCCAAATAAGCTAGTCAAAAGAGTGGCCCATCTCTAAAATAAAACAGATTTTATAAGGTTTCAGAGTGCAGAAGCCCCTAACATTTTATGGTATGATATAGCATGACAGGTTTGTACAAGCAATGTTGCAAACACATAAACCAATAAATACTCTAACCAACAGGATACTTCTAGGGACACCTACTTCTTAATGCATTCTGTTGGTTAGACTATGCATCAGTAAAAACAAACCTATTGACATTTAGGGGCCGATTCCAAGTTGGAAGCTTTCCGTCCGCAGTCAAAGGTTTTCCGACCGACATAGTCTGTTTGTGGTCCGACTGCCTGATTATGATGTCTGGGGTCAGAACATAAACCTACTGGTCATTTCGACTTGGTTCCGACCTAGTCTCTGAGTCTTTCAGCTGCTTGAAACTGCACCGTAATCCACTATGGATGGTGTTTCCCCCATAGGTATTACGATATCGGTTTCCCACAGGCTTTCCATGCCAGCCTTTCCGACACAGAAAGGCTGTCGGAGAGTGACTTTGGTGGCCCCTGGTAGGGACCCCTTCACCCTGCGGCCTGCGATAGGTGGTCGAGGGGGTACCTAGGGTATCCCCGTAAAACCCTGCATTGTATGGCAGGCACCATGGGATGCCTGGCACAGGGTACAGGTTTTACACCCCCCCCCCCCTTTCTCTATAGGGGTCTGTATTACCTACAGCTCATGGCTGTGACACAATCTTCCATAGAGAACAGTGGGAATCTGACCGAACAGTGTTCGGTCGCATTGTAATCAGGCGGTTGGAACCGCAGACCTCAGGTCTTTTTGTCCCGAGTCCGAGACAGTGTCAGTCTGAGGCAACTCCGACCAACAATGTAATGAGCCCCTTAATGTAACACAGAAATTCAATGATTTGCTCATATAATGAATTACATACACAGAACCTCAGTAAGAAACCTTTACATGTTACAGAATAATAAAGGATGCTGAGCATTGCTTCCTTGAGTGATCACACATTTTACATTACAGACACCACAGTTGAACCTTCTTTTTCAGTTCTTTGACTAACAGGCTGGGACTTAAGGCCTGATTATGAGTTTGGCGGTGTGGAAGCGGGCCGCCATGCCACGCCACTGCCCCACTCCCACACCGCCAAAATCTCACCGCCGGCCGCCCTCCAGATTACGAGTTATCTCGTGGTCTGGCGGGTGGTCCTTTGGTGTTCCCACAGCAGTGCCTATTAAAAAGTCACTGCAAAGGTAGCTCTAACACCCATTTCTGCATGGCATGGCCTCTAAAGTCAATGCCGACAGGAGGGCACACCATGTGCTCCCCTGCATGCTTCCCATGGCCCTGAGGGCACAGGGGGGCCTAAAGGGACCCCATGTTTCCTCACAGCCACCCTTTTCATGGCGGACTCAATGCCATGAAAAGGGAGAATGTGAGGAAATTCCTAATATGCTTAGTAGTGCCACAGCAATACCACCTGCATATTGCAGCCCTCAGAACGCCGCACCACTACCAGGGATTGAGGGTTTCCAAGACCTGCATTCACCAAGACTGCCACTGCACTTCCGCAGCGAGTTTGGCAGTCTAATGGACCGCCAAACTCATAATTGGGCCCTAAGTCTTTTGATAGTTGAGATCCTAAGCATCAACCCTCTAATTTCAATTAGATCATCAACGGTAATATAAAATTCAGTCAAACAAGCTTTATTCGACATAGTCATAAAAGCATTACAGATAAAAAAGTATTATATAAAAATAGAATTAGAATTTACACAAAACATTAAAACAAGAAATTCATTACAGTAATAATTAAAAATCATCAGGTTAAGATACATCAAGTATTCAGGTATAAGGTGCATTTTCAAAACCTATCCCTTTAGATTTTTGTTTCTAATAATCCAGGCCCATCCTAAAAATTTCGCCACAGCTATATATATTACAGGGCTTGGGTTTGTACAGATGATTCTAGTAGCCACAGTTCCACTCCGAGTGCCTAACAATTTACCCACAGGTCTCAGCCAAACTCTTCGCGGGGCAGAGTAAGCCGGACAGATGAGGAGTAAGTGGCTAACTCTTTCTTTAGGATCTAGGTAAGATGGACAGGAGCTACTTCCACCATTAGACCATCTGGATGTGAAAGATCTGACAGGTATACTGCCGATTCTCAGTTGAAAATAAAGTTTCCTATCCAGTGGCTTCGTTATGTCGTCCCAGAATGTCTCAAAACGAGTACCATCCTTGAACTCCATAAACACCCCTGTTAGTGAAAGTGGGGGAATGGTCCTAAATTTTTTTAAAGATATCATCTCCCAGTACAAACCCTTGATGACCTTTTTCGAGGGAAATGTAGCATTGGCTGGGTCCTCCCATGCCTCCGCCAGACCCAGCTCTCTGAGAACCGCTCTAATTCTAGAGAGCCATTTTATCTGGTGAAAGACATCACTTTTGATAACGTCCAGAAGTCCCATGGCGAATATTTTCAACTCCGACGTTACCCATAATCGCCTCCAATACAATACAGGACGGAGATTTGAAATAATCTCAATTGGTTTCATGCCTAGGTCCTGCAAAACCTGCAATGGGGGTACTGTGTGGGAGCATGGCAAGATTTCGTAGGAACCTATTTTCAGAGGCAGTTAACTTGTTCAGGTTCCCGTGTCCCCACATCTCAACCCCATAAAGTGCTGCACTCACGGACTTTGCATTATAGACCGTAACTGCAGGTGCCATTGGTTTTGTCAGGGACCTGGCATGTTCGCGGGTCAATGCCCCTGCGATTTGTCTATGCTTCAGTGTGGCTATATCAATCTGCTCATTCCATCGTAAGTCATGCTGGATGGTAATACCTAGATATGAAAACGATTTTACTTGCTCCAGCGGTAAGTTATTCATCATCACCTTTCCTCTGAATGACTTATGTTGGTTAAAAGACATAAATTTGGATTTTGAGACATTAATTTCCAGGCCGTGATCAGTGCAGTATGTTTCGAAGATCCCGAGTGCTTTTTGCAAACCACTTGGGGGTCTTGGAAATAATAAGACAGTCGTCGGCAAACATTAAAATTGGTATTTTTGCGCCTGCTAGAATTGGAGCATCAACGTTTGCCTTTAACAAGGTCTTTGGGACGTTGTTAATGTAGAGAGAGAAGAGGGTAGGCACTAACACGCAACCATGGCGCACTCCTCTCTCTACCGGGAACCGATTTGCAACATGCCCAGGGGGCCCCCATCTTATCTGGGCATAGTTATGCTCATGCAATTTAATGATCAGGGAAAGAAGGGTTGGGGGCATGCCCATGTCATTCAGGACAAACCAAAGGTTGGACCGTGGTACAAGATCGAAGGCTGCCCTCAAATCGATGAAGGCAGCATACAGGCTACCTCCCCCTAGTTGGACAACTTTCCAATAAAGCATTGCAAAATGTAAGACTTGGTCGACTGTACTTATGCAGGCTCTAAATCCTGCTTGGAGGTGGGACAAGATGTTCATCTCCCGCTCCCATTCATGGACTTTGTTTAATACCAGTCTACCGTAGATCTTCTGAATGGTATCGATTAGACTGATCGGGCGATAGTTGCCTGGGAGCGATTTGTCGCCTTTTTAAAAAACGGGGATTATTTCCGCCCCATTCAGGATTCGGGTATTGGGAAACCGCTGGCTAACATATTTGCCAGTAGTAGTATGTACTTCCCCCAAAGTTCTCTATTGTTTAGGAAGATGTCAGCTGGGACACCATCTATACCTGGCGCCTTCCGGGTGTAATAGAATCTAATGCATGTAGGATGTCCTTGATAGTAAACGCATCTTCCATACAGGGGGTACATACAATCTCTTCTCTCTGTTCTGCGGGTAATTCCAGCCCTTTAGCATATTGGGGCCTGAAATAAGTTACCCAATTATCCTGGGCTACCCAATTTTGGGGGTTTTCTGGGCGGCCTTCACAGCCCCATTTCAACAAGTCCCAAAATTGCTTACAGTTTTTGGGAGAACTGGCCTCCTTGAGCTCCTCCCATCTTTTTACATCCCAGGCGCGCTTGGATTTTTGAATGGTATTTTTGTACGCGCTCCTGGCTAAGCGGACACTAGCACTGGATCCATTTTTAATGGCCTGTCCTAATTCCAGCCATGCCTTTCTGCATTCTATGTTGTACCACCTCGGAGATTTGTCGGCCGTGTTTTTGTTCAAGTTGTTTGATTTAACAAATAACCCTTTTATTTACAAAAAAAAGGGTTTCATGGACCTTATTTGCACTTTCTCTTTCTGGGGTAAAAGGTTCGGCATTGGAGCAGGCACTCAAATCCTTGATAGCTTGCTCTAAATTCTTTAAAATAAAGTCGATGTTTGACTGGCTTTGAGCAACTTTGGCCCACCTCAGGTGGCGCATATCGTTTGCCAGTACAACGGATTGAGAGCTTCCTTTACTTGGGTTCTCTGTTGTCATTGGGGCTTCCCAGTAGGAAAAAATCATGCATAGGGGGTTGTGGTCACTCTCAAGGCGGTCAACAACCATCATATCCACCAAGTGGTGCCATACCTCAAGGTGGACCAGTATGTAGTCGATTCTACTTTCTCTTTTTCCGCTCTTGAATGTGACAGCACCCATCCTGTCTTTCGAGGTCCTACCATTGGCTGCCCTTAGTCCTTTATTCAGACAGATTGAGTTGATCTGGATCAGCAGGTCAGTCCATCTTTTTACTGGGTCAAATTCTAGCTTGGGGACCCCCCACTGGCTATCTTGATCTTCTCCAAAATAAGAATCGCCACCCGCTAAAGGTTCAAAGTTTACGTTAAAATCTCCAGCAATAATCAGCCGTGAGTGTGGGGAAAATTTTTCAATAAGGCCTTCGAGAACAGCAAGGGTATCAGACTTCCGCCCCCCTGTGCTCCTGACATACACATTGTAGATATATAGGGGTTTGGCTCGGTTAAGTACAAGGGAGAGAATCTGTATATCCTTGTGATTGGAGGGGAGCTCCTTTATGATGATCCCAGAATCTTGTTTGACCCAAATAGTTAGTCCCCCCGAGGGTCGTCCCTTGTCGCCTTTTACAGCGGCGACACTAAAATTTAAGAACCCTGGGAGATACTGGGGGTCAAGGAGCCACGTTTCTTGGAATATACAGATAGTAAATTGGCTGACAAACAAGGCCCATTCTGGGCTTTGCACCTTGGAACTCATCCCTGCAATGTTCCATGACATAATTGAGCCAAACGTATCAAAATCTAACGATAAACTTGCATCAGGGTTCAAGTTTGATGGACTATCCTCCCCGTTATGCTCTCCTGTGTCTAATAGAACGCAAGAATTTCTTGTGTGGGTGTCCTGCGATGCAGATGCATCGGGGTTCAGGTTTGATGGGCTATCCCCCCCAATATGCACTCCTATTTCTAGTGAAACACAAGGTATTCCTGTGTGGGTGCCCTGTGATGTAGTTAGGATGGATAATGATGCATCGTCACAGTATTTATAGTTACTATCATCTGAGGTTAGTCAATCATTTGATTCCAGGGATGACCCACCCACTCCTACCCCCTGTGATTGAGTTCCCATTTCTTTTAGCCACTGTTGGGGGGGGTGAGGATCTGATTTGGATAGATGAATGATCGGGGGAGCAGGAACTGAACTCCAGCGCAATTAGATTTTGTGCCATGTTTACATTTTTAAATGTGAATTCTATACAGTCAGCTCCGTATCCTGGATGCGAAAGCCTGGTGGCCCTAAGGATATCATCCCTTAACACTGATCGGCATCCTCTGGTGTATCTGATCCAATGGATAGCCTTGTTAGTCAGTGAATCTTTAGTTTTCAGATCCTTGCCTACGCTTATTTTAGGGACGTTCACCATATATACTTTAGATAGATCGGGGGTGTGGGTCGAGGCAGGGAAGGACCTCTGCCGGAATAAATTTTTGGGGTGTACCTAGTGGTGTTGGGGGTATTGAAGGGCCTGGCAATGAGCTTTGCATGTCCGTTATTTTTAGCTCTGTCTGGAGATTTAGATGTAAGTATTTTCACAGGCAGAGGCTTTGCTAATACCTCTGCACCATTACCTTGTTTACTGAGCAAAATGTGTGCTTTGGTCAGAGTACTACCCCTAGGTTTCTGCAATACTGGACACTGGGCTACTGCCTATTGCTTCTCCACAGTACCAGTGCTCAGCTGCTTTATAACAGGTTTACAAGTGGGGCAAATATTCGCATTAGTGATTACCTTGTGGACTTTGGAAGTTAAAATGTCAACTTTATCTTGCATGCACTGTATAAAGCTACATAAACGGTTCACAAGGCTGCAAAGTTCAGAAATGTCATTCCCAGTTCCAGAAATGGGTATGCACTGGCTAGCTTCCAATCCCTGTCCTTGGCAAGCATCTGATGGTATTTGCTGGGTCAAAAGGACCCCATCCTCCTAATCAGAACAGTCAATATCCGTAAGAGGTAGATACCTGTTGGAGCACAGTACAAGTGGATTAAGCGGGCAAGGGGATGAGTTTTCTACCTCAGTATCTACTGTGGTTAGCCCATCGTTTGGAGTATCCCCTGTATGCTCATCAGTAATTTGATTAGACCCTTTCTTCAAAAACATCCCAGGGACAACAGTCACACCCCGTTTGCCTTTTTTCTGCGTTGAGTCAATTACATCATCCCCATCCATGTCTGGCAAAATATTCTCTAGCGGTGGCTTGGATGTGAGAATGAGGCTACAGTCTTCAATAAGTTCTTCAATACGTGACATGACACAGTTTTCACCCGCATGTTTGGGTACTTTTGTGGCTTTCTTAGATTTTCTCCTTTTTACCCGGGTGATTGTCCCATCTGTAGCACCCTCCATACATTTCCTCTTCCCCATTATAAATGATCGTGGAGAGACAGTACCTTAGGTGGTGGAGAGGCGATGATGATGTATATGGCGTGGCCCTGCCCTGCCTCCTCCTGCCCTGGACGGCCACAGACGGCCCGCCCTCTGCCCGGGCTCAGCCCGGCATCGCCCGCGCGCGTCCCGCGGGACGGGAGGCGTGCCCTGCTCTTAATGCGCCACCGGACGCATTGCTGACGTTGCTCCCGCTGCGTCAGACCTGGGGCTGCTGGGAGTTGTGGTTCGGCCCGATGTAACTACGCCGTTTCCCTCACGGCTGGAAAGCAAGGAGCAAGTGTGGCAGCCGTTCCCCTCACGGCAGGAAAGGATGGAGCAGGTGAGGCAGCCATTCCCCTCACGGCGCAATGCAGTGTCCTGCTATGGCCCCCCTCAGCACTCGGCGCGCCCTGCTCTTAATGCGCCGCCGGGCGCGTTGCTGACGTTGCTCCCGCTGCGCCAGACCTGGGGCTGCTGGGAGTTGTGGTTCGGCCCGATGTAACGACGCCATTTCCCTCACGGCTGGAAAGCAAGGAGCAAGTGTGGCAGCCGTTCCCCTCACGGCAGGAAAGGATGGAGCAGGTGAGGCAGCCGTTCCCCTCACGGCGCAATGCAGTGTCCTGCTATGGCCCCCCTCAGCACTCGGCGCGCCCTGTTCTTAATGCGCCGCCGGGCGCGTTGCTGATGTTGCTCCCGCTGCGCCAGACCTGGGGCTGCTGGGAGTTGTGGTTCGGCCCGATGTAACTACGCCGTTTCCCTCACGGTTGGAAAGCAAGGAGCAAGTGTGGCAGCCGTTCCCCTCACGGCAGGAAAGGAAGGAGCAGGTGAGGCAGCCGTTCCCCTTACGGCGCAATGCAGTGTCCTGCTATGGCCCCTAATATAGAATTAATATCAAGCAACCTACTGTCTGACACTGATATTTACCCTGAAGAGAGGAATCAAGTCTTTAGCACTTGGGAGCCTGAGAATGATGAGGTATGGCCCTGTACTCTGACTCTCCTCCTCCTTCCTTGTGCCACCATCAACCCTCCAGATTAACCATTCCAGTGGACTACACCCAGGTATAAAATCTCTATCTTTCACAATTTGTCTCTGACCTCCATCTGCTCATCTAATTTTTTGTCTTACTATTTCTTGCTTCAATTCATCTCAGTTTTTCTTTTGTGTTCACCTCATTGAGTTTTACACCCATGTCACGTTTTGTTTCTTATAGGAATATCAATAAAGGACTAGCTTGGTTGTGTTAATGAGACTCAGAAGGTACGTCTGTAGGCAAACCATTTGGTTTGGTCATGAAGCCCTCACACACCAACCTAGTTGGTGTCATGCTTCATCATCGGGCCCACCACAGTGACACCGAATGTGTCCCGGGTGTGCTGCGACTCCAGATTACTGAGGAGCTGGTATGCTTACTGAGTGTGCAGTGAATAGTGGGTATGAACGTGATGTTTAAAAGCTATACAGGTGGTCCCAGTTCCCGAGGGTATAAGGATAATTTTAATTCCTGGGCCCCTGTTAGCGGATAAAAAGGCTTGCGGACGATGTGGAGTGTATTAAGAGCTCCTACGTCCTGTGTGGTCTACATGTTTCAGCCAGGCCTTTTGTTAAAACTGGCTTTCCTCAGGACCAATGAGTATGTGTGAGTGAAAAATAAACTATATTAAGTGATTTAAGTGTGTGGTAAAAAGTGTCGCACTCGCTAAGGTGCTGTACATGTTAGAGGGGGATTCCCTCTGCTTTACTGTACGTAGTACACAGAGACATAGACAGACATACAGGGGAGAACCAATGAGAATGGTATTTCAGGTAACACAACAAGATGCCGGCTTCTAGTGTGCGTGAACGACCTAGAGCGGCGATTAGAACGTGGCCATGGACGTTTTCATGGCTGGGGTGAATTATAGCGGTAATTATTATAGCGCAGTGGCGGTGGTGGGCTACACAGCGAAACAAGCATAGCATGAGGTACAGGTAAGTATAGTACATATTTCCTCACACTTGCTACTTGCTGTCAAAGCCTCCTGGGTCACCTGGCAGGGGGAGAAGAAGACCCTAGATATTCTAAAAGGCATGAATTAGGACTGAACCTGTGAAGGGAAAATGCTGCTTACCCTGAGCTTCTTGGTGGATCAGCATGGTTACTCACGGTATTTCCGATCAGAGTGCTCCTGCGACCTATCGTCCTGCTCCGGTGTCCCGAGTGAGGTTGTATGGCTCGGACGCGGGCTTAAATAGCATATTTCATTGGCTGCACCTGGAGCGGAGAAAGGAGGGTGTGGTCGCGCGGGCACCTAATGCGCATGTGCGGGGGATCAGTGCTGTTCGTATCGCGCATGCGCGGACTACAGACGTAGTCACGGTGCGCTTGCGCATTGTGCGCTCGGGTGATTCAGGGGGTAGCACTGGGGCCAGATGGTATTGGCCAATGGCGCAGTTGTGGCTTAGGAATAAAAAGTGGGTTTAATTACAATTGGCAACTAGGAGGAGGGGATTAAAATAAAATAAAAATTAAAAATAGCTAACTACAGAGTTGGGACAGACCACGAGTCAGAGGGTGAACAGTGATACAGAGACGGGCTGGCTATTTAGACAATGCATTCCACGGGATGGAATCGTTAAGCCCATCTGTATGGGTGGAAAGGCGGTATATCCAGCGCTGCTCTTTGGTGAGAAGGGTTTTCTCGTTGCAGTCAGATGCTGCAAATTGTTCAATGACTGTCCATGTGAAGTCATTTGGGGTATGGTTTTGGGTGAGGAAGTGTTGTGTCAGTTTGCTGATACTTTTCCCACAGCGCATGGTGCTTCTGTGTTCGGTCATCCTGGTTCTCACTTTCCTGGTGGTCATGCCAATGTACCTCAAGCCACATCGGCATGTGATGAGGTATATTAGGTTGGATGAGTTACAGTTGGTAAATTGTCGTTGTGTCCAGGTTTTGCCGTTTTCCAGGGACAGTGTCTTGGAGGGGGTGGTGAGGTGACAGACACTGCAGTTGTAGCATGGTTGGTGGCCTGTTTTCTCTGGTAGTCCCCATGCGTTGAGGATCGTGTTATCTGTTGGTCGTTGGGTCTTCCTGGGTCTGGTGGATACCAATTGGTCTCTGAGATTCTTGGCTCTTTTGTAGGCAAACCGTGGTGGATCCCACTTTCTGGTGCCCGAATTTATGATCCTCCAATTTTTGCGGATTATATTGGATACCTGGTTCGAGGCTGTATTGTAGGTGGTGACGCATGTCATGACGGGCGTTTCTTGTGGTTTGACAAAGGTTTCTAGGAGTGCCTCTCTGTTCTGGTTACGTGCTCTTTTGCACGTTTTTGAGATGATTCTGGATGGGTAGCCCGGGTCTTCAAGCTTGTTGACTAAAGCTTTGGACTGGGATTTGAAATCCTGGATGTTGCTGCAGTTCCGCCGTATGCGCAAGAACTGTCCGAATGGTAAGTTCTCCCTAAGCGGTCTGGGATGGAAACTGTCAAATCGCAGTAATGAGTTCCTGGACGTCGGTTTGTAGTGGGTGGTTGTAGTCAGACCCCCCTGGTCAGGTCTTATATTGAGGTCAAGGAAGGCAAGTTCGGTTGAGCTGCTGGTGCTGGTGAACTTGAGGAAGGGATCACGATTGTTGATCCATGTTAGGAAGTCCTTCAGTGTTTCCTCATTGCCTTCCCAGACAATGAAAATGTCGTCGATGTAGCGACGCCAGATTGCGATGTTCGCTGAGTAGGGGTTCGTGGGGGCTTCGATGTGCGTCTGTTTGAAATGATGGACGTACAGCCCCGCCACGCTGGGGGCAAAAACACTCCCCATAGAGGTTCCATTGGTCTGGAGGAAGAACGTGCCCTCATATTCAAAGTAATTCTCCTTTAATGCGAGTGAGGCACAGTCCAAGATGAAATTGCGCGGAGTGCGATTTTGCCAGTCAGTCTCCATCAGGATATCGTGGAGTACCTTTAGGGTGGCGTCCTGAGGTAGGCTTGTGTATAAGCTCTCTATGTCTAGTCCGACAAGGAGTTGTTTGTCTGGGTCGAAGCTGACATCTTTGATGATGTTGAGGAGATGTTTTGTATCCTGGATATAGGATCGAGTTTTCTGAACCAGCGGGTTGAGATAGTAGTCGCAGAACCGTGATAGGGGTTCTAGAAGTGATTGGATGCCTGACACTATGGGTCTGCCGGGTGGCGGGGTGACCCCTTTGTGCACTTTGGGCACGATGTAAAAATAGGGTACTTTGGCATCTTTTGTGCTGAGATATTCAGCCTCTTGTTTGGAGATGTGGTCTGCGTCGGACGCCTCTTTCACAAGTTCATTGATTCTCTTTTGCAAATCTTTAGTGGGGTCTCTTTGTAGTTTTTTGTAATTGCGTGTATCGCTTAGGAGTCTGCGACATTCAGTGTCATAGTCGCTTTTGTTCATGATCACTATTCCGCCTCCTTTATCCGCAGGTTTTATGATGTGGGTGGGATCATTTTGTAGGCGCTTGACGATCTCCCTGTCCTGGTGGGAGAGATTGTTAAATGTGTTTTGAGGTTGTAATTTCTCTATCTCAGAGTATACTGCAATCTCGAAGGTGGTGATCTCCACTGGTGTGCTGGCTGGTGGGGGGGTAAAGTTGGATTTAGGTCTCAGACCAGTTTCATTGGTGTTTACTTGGTCATCGCTGGGTTTCTCCTTGTTCTCGAAAAAGGCTTTCAGCCTCAGTTTCCTGAAAAACTCGGCCAGTTCGACATTGAGTTTAAAAGTATCTAATCTGGTGGTGGGAACAAAAGACAGTCCTTTATTAAGGACGGCGCTTTCTTCAATTGTCAATGGTATATCAGAAAGGTTGAACACCAGGGGGCTGTTGTTCACTGGTGTGGTTATTTGCTGGGTCCTGCTTGTTCCTTGGCTTTGTTTCTTGTGTTGGCACTCACTGGATCCTCTTCTGGTGCCCACTGTGCCGGTTGTGGTGCCCACTGTACTTGTTGAGGGTGTGGTCCTTTCTCCGCTCCAGGTGCAGCCAATGAAATATGCTATTTAAGCCCGCGTCCGAGCCATACAACCTCACTCGGGACACCGGAGCAGGACGATAGGTCGCAGGAGCACTCTGATCGGAAATACCGTGAGTAACCATGCTGATCCACCAAGAAGCTCAGGGTAAGCAGCATTTTCCCTTCACAGGTTCAGTCCTAATTCATGCCTTTTACAATATCTAGGGTCTTCTTCTCCCCCTGCCAGGTGACCCAGGAGGCTTTGACAGCAAGTAGCAAGTGTGAGGAAATATGTACTATACTTACCTGTACCTCACGCTATGCTTGTTTCGCTGTGTAGCCCACCACCGCCACTGCGCTATAATAATTACCGCTATAATTCACCCCAGCCATGAAAACGTCCATGGCCACGTTCTAATCACCGCTCTAGGTCGTTCACGCACACTAGAAGCCGGCATCTTGTTGTGTTACCTGAAATACCATTCTCATTGGTTCTCCCCTGTATGTCTGTCTATGTCTCTGTGTTCTATGTACAGTAAAGCAGAGGGAATCCCCCTCTAACATGTACAGCACCTTAGCGAGTGCGACACTTTTTACCACACACTTAAATCACTTAATATAGTTTATTTTTCACTCACACATACTCATTGGTCCTGAGGAAAGCCAGTTTTAACAAAAGGCCTGGCTGAAACATGTAGATCACACAGGACGTAGGAGCTCTTAATACACTCCACATCGTCTGCAAGCCTTTTTATCCGCTAACAGGGGCCCAGGAATTAAAATGATCCCTATACCCTCGGGAACTGGGACCACCTGTATAGCTTTTAAACATCACGTTCATACCCACTATTCACTGCACACTCAGTAAGCATACCAGCTCCTCAGTAATCTGGAGTCGCAGCACACCCGGGACACATTCGGTGTCACTGTGGTGGGCCCGATGATGAAGCATGACACCAACTAGGTTGGTGTGTGAGGGCTTCATGACCAAACCAAATGGTTTGCCTACAGACGTACCTTCTGAGTCTCATTAACACAACCAAGCTAGTCCTTTATTGATATTCCTACATATAACCAGGGGATCCGGACTAGCTTACCTAGTCCTCTCTCTCCTTTTTGATTTGCTGACATTTGGCAGCGCACAGCTGCGAGAGATACCTTTTCCACATAATATGGCAGAAAATACCGGCCTAACCTTCACCGAGGACGATGTCAGCGAAATCCTCGCCGACCCCTCGCTCCTGGCAGATTTCAACACAGCAACTACCATAGCGCAGACTACAGACTGGGACACTCTCACTGAGAAAAAGCGGAACAGGATACGCACCATCTTACACGGTGTTATCCTCGCACAATACCTCCGTACCAACACAGCCCCTAAAGGCCTCCTGGTTACAAATGCACCCAGAATATTCCTCGACGACGCCACCTTCAGAAAGGACTGGGCACAGATAGCCTGGCACTGCACCAGGGACTGGCTCATACTTATCATTAAAACTGCTAAACGCCTGTCAGACGCTGTCATCATAGAGATCCAGGCAACAGAGACCCACTTCAAAACCACACTCACAGGCTACAAAAAGAAGCTAGATGATCAAAATCGCGAAATGAACTAATATAAAGAGTACCTGACCCAAACCAAGATCAAGAAATTTGAAAAAGACCTAAAAAACTTCAGCTACTCGAAAACCTATCCCTATGCTGATGATGGATACACTGCACCCACAAAAGGCCAGAACACAGACAGTTCAGGAGATAGCAGCTCCATATCTAGTGGTTCTAGCAACGGATCCTACAAAGCCAGAGGGAGAGGCCGCAGAGGTCAACAACGGCAACAACCATGGCAAGGCCCCCAGCAGTTTCAAAACTTTGGTCCACCGCCCTTTGGACCCATGCCTCCATACTTTGGTTACCCACCACTATACCCCCCAGGGCAGATGCCGTACTACCAAAATCAACGATATCCTTTTTTAGGCCAAGGCCGCAGACCTCGCGGCAAGAGAAGGAATCCCCCTCAACAAGTACAGTGGGCACCACAACCGGCACAGTGGGCACCAGAAGAGGATCCAGTGAGTGCCAACACAAGAAACAAAGCCAAGGAACAAGCAGGACCCAGCAAATAACCACACCAGTGAACAACAGCCCCCTGGTGTTCAACCTTTCTGATATACCATTGACAATTGAAGAAAGCGCCGTCCTTAATAAAGGACTGTCTTTTGTTCCCACCACCAGATTAGATACTTTTAAACTCCATGTCGAACTGGCCGAGTTTTTCAGGAAACTGAGGCTGAAAGCCTTTTTCGAGAACAAGGAGAAACCCAGCGATGAACAAGTAAACACCAATGAAACTGGTCTGAGACCTAAATCCAACTTTACCCCCCCACCAGCCAGCACACCAGTGGAGATCACCACCTTCGAGATTGCAGTATACTCTGAGATAGAGAAATTACAACCTCAAAACACATTTAACAATCTCTCCCACCAGGACAGGGAGATCGTCAAGCGCCTACAAAATGATCCCACCCGCATCATAAAACCTGCGGATAAAGGAGGCGGAATAGTGATCATGAACAAAAGCGACTATGACACTGAATGTCGCAGACTCCTAAGCGATACACGCAATTACAAAAAACTACAAAGAGACCCCACTAAAGATTTGCAAAAGAGAATCAATGAACTTGTGAAAGAGGCGTCCGACGCAGACCACATCTCCAAACAAGAGGCTGAATATCTCAGCACAAAAGATGCCAAAGTACCCTATTTTTACATCGTGCCCAAAGTGCACAAAGGGGTCACCCCGCCACCCAGCAGAACCATAGTGTCAGGCATCCAATCACTTCTAGAACCCCTATCACGGTTCTGCGACTACTATCTCAACCCGCTGGTTCAGAAAACTCGATCCTATATCCAGGATACAAAACATCTCCTCAACATCATCAAAGATGTCAGCTTCGACCCAGACAAACAACTCCTTGTCGGACTAGACATAGAGAGCTTATACACAAGCCTACCTCAGGACGCCACCCTAAAGGTACTCCACGATATCCTGATGGAGACTGACTGGCAAAATCGCACTCCGCGCAATTTCATCTTGGACTGTGCCTCACTCGCATTAAAGGAGAATTACTTCGAATATGAGGGCACGTTCTTCCTCCAGACCAATGGAACCTCTATGGGGAGTGTTTTTGCCCCCAGCGTGGCGGGGCTGTACGTCCATCATTTCGAACAGACGCACATCGAAGCCCCCACGAACCCCTACTCAGCGAACATCGCAATCTGGCGTCGCTACATCGACGACATTTTCATTGTCTGGGAAGGCAATGAGGAAACACTGAAGGACTTCCTAACATGGATCAACAATCGTGATCCCTTCCTCAAGTTCACCAGCACCAGCAGCTCAACCGAACTTGCCTTCCTTGACCTCAATATAAGACCTGACCAGGGGGGTCTGACTACAACCACCCACTACAAACCGACGTCCAGGAACTCATTACTGCGATTTGACAGTTTCCATCCCAGACCGCTTAGGGAGAACTTACCATTCGGACAGTTCTTGCGCATACGGCGGAACTGCAGCAACATCCAGGATTTCAAATCCCAGTCCAAAGCTTTAGTCCACAAGCTTGAAGACCGGAGCTACCATCCAGAATCATCTCAAAAACGTGCAAAAGAGCACGTAACCAGAACAGAGAGGCACTCCTAGAAACCTTTGTCAAACCACAAGAAACGACCGTCATGACATGCGTCACCACCTACAATACAGCCTCGAACCAGGTATCCAATATAATCCGCAAAAATTGGAGGATCATAAATTCGGGCACCAGAAAGTTCGATCCACCACGGTTTGCCTACAAAAGAGCCAAGAATCTCAGAGACCAATTGGTATCCACCAGACCCAGGAAGACCCAACGACCAACAGATAACACGATCCTCAACGCATGGGGACTACCAGAGAAAACAGGCCACCAACCATGCTACAACTGCAGAGTCTGTCACCTCACCACCCCCTCCAAGACACTGTCCCTGGAAAACGGCAAAACCTGGACACAACGACAATTTACCAACTGTAACTCATCCAACCTAATATACCTCATCACATGCCGATGTGGCTTGAGGTACATTGGCATGACCACCAGGAAAGTGAGAACCAGGATGACCGAACACAGAAGCACCATGCGCTGTGGGAAAAGTATCAGCAAACTGACACAACACTTCCTCACCCAAAACCATACCCCAAATGACTTCACATGGACAGTCATTGAACAATTTGCAGCATCTGACTGCAACGAGAAAACCCTTCTCACCAAAGAGCATCGCTGGATATACCGCCTTTCCACCCATACAGATGGGCTTAACGATTCCATCCCGTGGAATGCATTGTCTAAATAGCCAGCCCGTCTCTGTATCACTGTTCACCCTCTGACTCGTGGTCTGTCCCAACTCTGTAGTTAGCTATTTTTAATTTTTATTTTATTTTAATCCCCTCCTCCTAGTTGCCAATTTTAATTAAACCCACTTTTTATTCCTAAGCCACAACTGCGCTATTGGCCAATACCATCTGGCCCCAGTGCTACCCCCTGAATCGCCCGAGCGCACAATGCGCAAGCGCACCGTGACTACGTCTGTAGTCCGCGCATGCGCGATACGAACAGCACTGATCCCCCGCACATGCGCATTAGGTGCCCGCACGACCACACCCTCCTTTCTCCGCTCCAGGTGCAGCCAATGAAATATGCTATTTAAGCCCGCGTCCAAGCCATACAACCTCACTCGGGACACCGGAGCAGGACGATAGGTCGCAGGAGCACTCTGATCGGAAATACCGTGAGTAACCATGCTGATCCACCAAGAAGCTCAGGGTAAGCAGCATTTTCCCTTCACAGGTTCAGTCCTAATTCATGCCTTTTACAATATCTAGGGTCTTCTTCTCCCCCTGCCAGGTGACCCAGGAGGCTTTGACAGCAAGTAGCAAGTGTGAGGAAATATGTACTATACTTACCTGTACCTCACGCTATGCTTGTTTCGCTGTGTAGCCCACCACCGCCACTGCGCTATAATAATTACCGCTATAATTCACCCCAGCCATGAAAACGTCCATGGCCATGTTCTAATCGCCGCTCTAGGTCGTTCACGCACACTAGAAGCCGGCATCTTGTTGTGTTACCTGAAATACCATTCTCATTGGTTCTCCCCTGTATGTCTGTCTATGTCTCTGTGTTCTATGTACAGTAAAGCAGAGGGAATCCCCCTCTAACATGTACAGCACCTTAGCGAGTGCGACACTTTTTACCACACACTTAAATCACTTAATATAGTTTATTTTTCACTCACACATACTCATTGGTCCTGAGGAAAGCCAGTTTGAACAAAAGGCCTGGCTGAAACATGTAGACCACACAGGACGTAGGAGCTCTTAATACACTCCACATCGTCCGCAAGCCTTTTTATCCGCTAACAGGGACCCAGGAATTAAAATTATCCTTATACCCTCGGGAACTGGGACCACCTGTATAGCTTTTAAACATCACGTTCATACCCACTATTCACTGCACACTCAGTAAGCATACCAGCTCCTCAGTAATCTGGAGTCGCAGCACACCCGGGACACATTCGGTGTCACTGTGGTGGGCCCGATGATGAAGCATGACACCAACTAGGTTGGTGTGTGAGGGCTTCATGACCAAACCAAATGGTTTGCCTACAGACGTACCTTCTGAGTCTCATTAACACAACCAAGCTAGTCCTTTATTGATATTCCTACATATAACCAGGTGATCCGGACTAGCTTACCTAGTCCTCTCTCTCCTTTTTGATTTGCTGACGTTTTGTTTCTTACCTTGATATCATTTTAATTCTTTCTTTCTTCTATCCCTAGTCTTGAATGTATCTCCTCCTTTTCTCACAAAGTTCTATCTTTGCTTTAATTTGTTTACCATTCCTTTATTAAATCTATTTATTTCCCACCTTTTAAGCACCTATTAATTCCTATTTAGTTTACATATTTCACTCTCAGTTCCTTCCTCTTTCCTTAATTCTCTCATCTACATCTACATCTCTCACCTACATCTCTGTCCCTATATCTTGCAGTCTCAGTGAGACCTTAATGAAGTGGCGGCTAGAAATAAGGAAATATGGTTAGGCGCGATGGCGCAAAACTCAGCATAAATGCTATTCCTGTCCAGTGCAGCAATTCTCTCCCCGACGGATCCTGTGACCACAAGCAGGAAAGGGAAGGACTTCTTTTCTGCCCAGTGGAACACAAATCAAACCAATTCTGGAGCTGTTCTCATGCAGTTTTCAGCAAGGGTATCTAACAAGACAGAGCCACCCAATAATCCCACAAGGACTGGGTATGATCAATAACACAATAACAAATGTCCCCGTAGGAGTTATTTAAATAATATTCTTCAATATATGTTAGTCACCAAAGTGATCTTGTACTTATACGACAACAAGGAGGATACAGTATGATACAGTTATTTTATTTTCTCAACAAAAAAGTTTTATCTTGTGTTTTGTATGGCAACAATATTAATACTACACAATGTACATACTTTTTTCTGTAGTATTAGACACCTTATGTTTTTACATGGAGAATTGCATTACCATGTGAAAAGGATAAAATTATAACATATTCCAAACATTGTGACATATTACAAACAATGATACAAATGAAACGGTGTCGTGCATCGACGTTTCGGTCCCTCGTCGGTTAAAGAAAATCCATCGGACCATCATCAGTACCAGTTGCGCATTAGAATCTAAAAATAGATATAGAAATTAAGCCAGTCATCCTTGCGTTCTCGGTATCTTCTAATCACCCAAAGGGAGGAGCAATAACGGCATGCAACCCAAGTGCCAGTTTATAAACAACTATCAACATTCAACAAAGTGCCGAACTACCTTAAAATCTACAAAGTTGGGACCTATATACAAATAAAAATCCGGTCTTACCAACAACCTCCAGCCGGAGGTGAAGAAAACCAAGAAAGACAATGTTGTTCAATCAATCTAGAAACCAGATATAATATCAACAATCAATCAATAAGCGCGGAGATCAGGATACGTCCATGTGTATTCACTAATGACCCAAGTTATATACTCACAAGAACAGTTTCCAATCAAATGCCCAGATGGCGTGTCCAAAGTACTATTCTGTCCACATGCAGCAACTGAATCACCTGTAACCAAGTGATTCTATTTTTAGAAAAATACTTCTGCAGCGAGTCCGTCTTTAGACAACACCAGCTATGCATTCTCATGCACTTAAAACCCATAATCTAGACTTACTAGTAATGAAGGACGTAGTGTCCCTGAGTCTCACTCGGACAATCGTAGTAACAGCTTCAGAAATGCTTTTCAGTGCACCCTCAGCGACTCAATCACCTGGAACCAAGTGATTAACTATTAAAAACCATTCTGCAGCGTATCCCTGTTTTAACTACTTTACATGCTAGTGTGCTTAAAGCCCAAGGTCTAAACTTACTGGTAATGGAAGCGTCCCTGAATTCCACTCGAACAATCGCGGTGAATTCCACTTGAACAATCGCGGTGAAAATGCCGATCCCAGCTACCCGTCTACATGACCTTTGGACTGGGTGACGTCATGACGTCGAGCGTGCCGGCCAATCAGGGGTATGTTTGTATATATTACATCTCTCAAGAGTAGATGAAATCAGACCTGGGAATGTTGATTGAGGACAATCTTCAAAGCATAGAAACGGCATGCCATTCAATTAAAGAATTTAATCCCCTTTCCACAGTGTTGCATGCCCAAATCCATTTATTCTCCCTTAGGGTGAGGAGACGATCCACATTATGATGTCTTTTTGTGCATTTAATTACATCTATAACAAACCAACACATTTCATTGGGTGCATGCGCTTTTTGCTGGTAGTATATTGTTTGTTGTTTCAAATGTCTGAAAGAGAAACTTTGACCTATACCGATGAATACATCAATAAGATAGCGGCTGGCCCTTCTCTATTAGGCCCACAAAATCCCATAAAGCAGACTTTGTCAAACTGGCAAACAATTTGACCACCACGTCTTCAAAGAGACCCGCCACAGACACATCAAGTCTCTACTGTCACTGAAGACTCGTCTTCAACTGATTCTTCTTCGGATCCCATAGTTCCTCCTCCCAAAAAGAAGGCTTGCAAGGAGCATTACGTCGATGCCTCTTCTACCCCACAAGTGTTGACCTTTGATCCAGATGACATTATTCACCCTAACTCTTCAGATTGGCTCCCCTCTCAAGAGGTTGCTGAATATGTACAAGCACATATTCATCGTCCCTTCGAGAAAGATGTTCGCGCCACTGTTGCGCTCTGAGTGTCCCCGCCCAGACCTGGCGGACAAGTTAGCTGAGACTCCTGAAGACGATCCATCCATGGTCACATATATGCGCAAATATGCCAAAGACCCGAAAAAGGGTCTGGACAGGTCGTGGAGGTCCTGTCAGGACAAATTACTTGACCTTTTGGGTCCCTTGACAAAAATTTTGGATTTGGCTTATTCAGCAAAAAATTCTAATTCTCCTATTAATGCCGATGAGCTTGCAGGGTGGTCTCAAAGGCCTATATGCATTTTAGGCAATGCAAATTGCGCCCTGTCCTGTGAGCGCCGTTGCTCAATACTCATGAAATTGGACCCTAAATTAACTGATCTTGCTTCTTCCGAATCTGGCCCTTTGGCACAAGGTCTCCTTTTTGGCCCCCCTTTTCTGAAGGAACTCACTAATTTTGTTGCGACCTTTAGTTGCCTTGATAAGGCGCAATCAAACCTGCGCCGTGCCTTCCATCCGGTTTTCAGACGGGCCGGACGAAGGGGACGTTCGTCCGGCCGGGGAGGTAACCAGCCTGCTCAACGAGGAGGCCAGTCCCAGAGAGGAGGAGCCCAGGACACTTATGGCTCTGGAAAAACCAGATTCTACCCCTCTCGAAAGGGTAGAAACAACTACGGCAAAGGCGGCTACTGAGGTGCCCAGGGAGGACGTCAAGATTCCTCCAATTCAGGTGAGCTTAATTCTGGCTTCCGAGGTTGTTTTGGGGGGCAGACTGAAGATTTTTCTTCACAATTGGCAGCTAATCTCCAGCGATGCTTGGGTGTTGGAAACGGTGCAGGGTTTCAAACTCGAGTTCTAAGACCGCCCTCTCCAACACCGCCTTCCTTTACCCCTTGTTTTTTCCAACATGATCAAGACTACATCTCCGAAGAAGTCGAGTCCCTTCTGACGAAAGGAGCCATCATTCCATCTTCCCGTCATCCCAACGGTTTCGTCAGCAATATTTTTCTAGTGGAGAAAAAAGGGGGTGGTGCCCATTTAGTTTTAAACCTCAAAGATTTCAACGGCGGAGTTGTTTACCGTCATTTCAAGATGGAAGGTATCCATCTTCTTTGGGATCTTCTTCAAGAAGGAGACTGGATGGTCCGCTTGAACCTGAAAGACGCCTATCTGTCCGTTCCTATATATGCTCCCCATCGGCGTTTTCTTCAATTTCAATGGTTGGGGAAATGGTTCGAGTACACTGTACTCCCCTTCGGTCTTTCTTCCGCTCCATGGTGCTTTACGAAGCTCATGAGACCGGTGATGGAGTCTTTGCGGGCCCGGGCAGTCCGTTTGATTGTGTATCTAGACGACATTCTGTTGATGGCTCATTGCCCCCGTCTTCTACATCTTCATTTACAATGGTCCATCGATCTATTGCAATCTCTAGGCTTTCTTATCAATCCTCTGAAGTCAGACTTTCATCCCTCGCAGAAGATGGATTTTCTAGGTTTCAACATCGACTCAATAGCTTGTCAGCTTCTCCTTCCAGGTCAGAAGATCAGAGCAATCAAACGGGAATTGCGTCTGGTCTTGTCCAAACAACTGGTCTCTTTGCGGACTGTAGGTCGGATTGTAGGTCTCCTTTCCTCTTCAATCCAAGCCATATTCCCCGGTCCCTTACATTATCGCGCTCTCCAGCGCCTCAAGATCCGACATCTTCGGAAGGGCCTTCGTTACTCCGATCTCATCCCCCTGTCGGAAGATGCTCGTGCGGAGATGTTGTGGTGGCTGGACCACATGGAGTCCTGGAACGGTCGAGCATTATTCGGCTCGACCCCAGACATCATAATCGAGTCCGACGCGAGCCTTTGGGGATGGGGAGCTCGGTGCGGTTCTCTGACGACAGGGGGCCGTTGGTCCCGGGAGGAATTATCCCTCCACATCAATTGTCTAGAGCTTCTTGCGGGCTCTTTTGCGATCCGCTGTCTTTCCCCTCAGGCGACGAACTGTTGCATTCTCCTCCGCATGGACAACGTCTCAGCGGTGAGATATGTCAACAAACTTGGGGGTACAAAATCCAAACTCCTTTCGGAGATAGCCAAGGACTTTTGGCATCTTTGCTTACACCGCCAGATCACGATTATTGCAGAGTACCTTCCAGGTCGTGACAATCTAGTGGCGGATTGGAATTCCCGTCACCTCCGGGATTATAGCGATTGGCGTCTCCACCCTCGAGTGTTTCGGTCCTTGGTCCGGGTTTGGGGCCAATGCCACTTGGACCTTTTTGCCTCTCGCCTGAACAAACAGCTTCCGCTGTTTTACAGTTGGCGCCCGGATCCGGAGGCTCTGGCCACGGATGCTTTCCTCCAGTCGTGGCCTCCTCTCCTATGTTACGCATTTCCCCCATTCATGATGATTCCCAGGGTTCTGGCCCGCTCGAGACGTTTCCTCTCAGATCTGATTCTCATCACTCCCCTTTGGAGGGCTCAGGCGTGGTTTCCAGTTCTTCTGGAGATTAGTTGCTCTCCACCACTCCTTCTCCCCAACAGGTGGAACCTGTTGCTGGACCCTCTTCTGCAGCCCCACCCTCTCATTCTATCGGGTCATCTCCGTCTTGTAGCGTGGCGGATTTCGGGGGACGCTGGCAAATCGCAGGCCTTTCTTCTGACGCTGCCCGATTTATCGGCGAAGCTTGGGCCCCCAACACCCACAAACGTTATTCGTCAGCTTGGAAATGGTGGGGTGGTTGGTGTACTCAAAGATCAGTGGATCCCTCTACGGCATATGTCACCCTAGTTCTGAATTTTCTTGCTTCTCTTGCTTCTTCCGGTTTGGCATACAGGACAGTCAATAACTTTCGTTCTGCTATTTCAGCTGGTCATATTCCAGTGGACTCTAGGCCCATTGGGGAACACCCTTTGGTTTCCAAATTACTCAGGAGCATCCGGATGGTAAAACCTCCTTGCCCTAAGTATGTTCAATTATGGGATGTATCTGTGGTTTTACTTTTCTTAAGCACTTGGCCTGAAAATTCTTTGCTGTCTAGGAAACAGTTATCCGCTAAATTGACAATGTTGCTTTGCCTCTTGTCTTGCAAGCGTGTGTCAGATGTTCATGCTCTTGACCTCGCCGGACGCTCTTTCTCACCTGATGGTGTTTCTTTTTCCATTTCTCGCCGTACTAAATGTAACACATCTTCTGTGTCTTATCCCTCTTTTCCACACAATCCCAAGCTGTGTGTAGTGCAATGTATTAAGGATTATGAGGTGAGTACTGCACCTTTCCGTCAAGATTTGCAGCGTCAACTGCTTATAGCTTTGCAAAAGCCTTTTAAGCCTGTGTCTCCCGCTACCTTGGTACGTTGGGTACGATGGCTCATGTTAGAAGCGGGCATTGACGTTTCCGTCTTTGGGGCCCATTCTGCTAGGGGAGCTATGGCTTCAAAGGCTTTTTCCTTGGGAGTTGGCCTTCAGGATATCATGAAGGCCGCGGATTGGTCTTCAGAATCTGTTTTCAAAACTTTTTATTTCAAACCTATTGTTGCTGTTGCTTCTGTTGTGGTGGACAGCTTTAAACAAGCATAATCGGAGCCTCCGTCCTGACATAGAATTTAAAATTTTCTAACATTCGTGCCAAGAATTTTCAATTCTATTAAGGACAGGAGGCGAGGATTATCCCACCCTTATTGACATTTATGCATTGTATTAAGTATGCATGTTGCTATACTGTAATGTTCTTTATTATCTGACTCTATTCCCGCCCTATTGTGAATTTTATACTCTGTCCTTTGGAATGGCCTTTACGGCTCTGTTTTTTTATTTCCTCCAGGCTCCAACCTTAAATGAGATGTGCTGTGAGTTCCTGCTCTTCGTGGGTCTCCTTCTGTTCCTCTGCCTTTGGGAGGTGCCTCCGTCCCTTCATATGGATGAGGATTTTTCCTTTGGACGTTCTTAATGGATTTTGAGTTTTCTAATGTTCTTGATTCTGGACAAAGAAAGAGGAAGTTGGAACCTCTATGACTATATTTGTACCTTCTATGTACTCTATGGTTACTATGTGCTCATGGGAAGTGTTTTTTTTTTCTTTACTGTGTTTTCATTGGCTGCTGTCTACAGTAAAGAAATTGAGTAAAGCATAATCCTCGCCTCCTGTCCTTAATAGAATTGAAAATTCTTGGCACGAATGTTAGCAAATTTTATATCCTTTGTCTGTTTCAAAACTCTGGGATTACTGGGTCTACAGTACACATGTTGAATTGGCCGCTGCAAGAAAAACAGCCAACATGCACTCTGGCAGGGGCAACAGACATCTTGCAATTGCAGGATTCCGCTCTGCCCTCACATTTGTACACAGTGCAAGGTGGTGGCAAAATATAATGGCATTGCCATGCCATTTTATTTATTTGTGTTTACATGCTGCAATCGTAGCAGGCGTATCAACGCTCCTCCGCCCTTTAGGAGGAACCGACTTCTCCTAATGTCTCACAGTTTGCTCCTACCACCCACCTGCCAATTTTACACTTGCATCTCTCCCACCGCCATCTTTCAATATTTCTGTCAACCACCTGTCGGTCCTATGCTCCCTCGTCCATTTTTTGTTATAAGTTCTTACACCTTCTTTTCTTTCTTCCTCCCTCCCTTCTTCCCTCATTCATTAATTCGTTCATTCCTTCCTTCCCTTCCTCCCTCCCTCTCTCTCTCTCTCTCGAGTCAGTTCGTAACACTGTCAAGAATCACAATCACAGATTCAGATGCTTCTGCCACTAATCAAATTAACTAGCGGTATTGGTTGAATGTAGCAATGTTAATTCACAAAGTAGAGCTATCCTTCTACATGCCATTGGAGACTAAAATAACACTCAGAACTAATATGGGGTTAAATATTTTAAGCCATTACAAACATCTGTACTTATTTCGAGAATTGAGGATGAAGATCTCCATCTGAGCTTCCAGTAGTGGAGAGATTTAGTAAAATATTTCGCCATTTAATGTTCAATTAGGAGGTTACGTAAATCAACCATGGTTAATCTGTTGAGTGGAAAAATGTACATTTATAGGGTATATACATGACTCCTCATATGCATGTGATGTTTCAATACTCCAATGATAGCAATTTAAAGGTGATGACATATACCAAAGCTAATGGCGTTTCTTTTGTTTATGACTTAAGTTCCAGATAAGTAGCCCCAACAACCCAATCATTTAAACTTCTGCTTAAATTCACAGCTAAGTCTTCACAACTTCTCCGGTCTACTCTGTTTGTGTACATTTACAAAAATAAATAAATAACATATGTAAGAATACAAGGCCACGCACAAACCTTTTTGCCGGTCCCAAATATTGTGGATTGGCCCGTTTGCGAGCGCAAAAAGGCTTTTTGGCATGTACAAAGTCCAAATAGCGATTCAGTAATTTGTTATCAAATCGAAATTTGGGTTTTGCGATTCAGTATAGGGAAGGGGCGTGTTAACTGTGTTTCTTCCTAACAGCGACTTGCTGTGCCATGTTCGAATGTTTTGCAACTGACCACCATTTTCCACCAAATTCAATTCGGTGGTAACCCATTCACAAACTGGGAAGGGGTCCCAAGGGGCCCCTTCTCCTTTCTGAATCCATATGAAAATTATTTTTAAGAGCAGACAGTGGTCCCTTGGCCATTGCCTACTCTTTAAAAATGAAACTGAAACATTTCATTTTTCTTTTTGAAACACATCCTATTATCCTTTATGGAAAACAGGCTGCATTAAAAAAATGTTGCTGTATTTAAACGTAAACACAGACATGGTGGTCTGCTGTCCCCAGGAGGCCACCATCACTGTGGTTTTAGATATTCCGAATGGGTCGCAAATTGCGACCTACCTCATGAATATTAAATAGGTAGGTCTATTTGCGCCCCACTGAGAATCGCAAATGAAACTCAATAGAGTTTCATACATTTGAGACTGTGATTTCCTAATTGCGATTCACATGGAGTCCCAATTAGGAACTCGCAATTTCTAACGTAGGCACATGTGGCCCTTAATTTGTTATTTGTATTATTTTAACTTTTTCTGTAATCCGCACAGTTCAAGAGTACACTCACACATCTACAGAGTTTGCAGATTTCTAGGCATATGCCCGTTTCCTTCTAACTTCACTAACTCTTTTTGCAGTTTTCCATAAAATATGATTGTGTGCTACAACACCCTCCATTATTTCCCCATTAAACATGAATGTTCTCTATTTTCTTTACAGACCTGGAAGTACACGGTGTTTTGCAGGGGCAGCAATTTGGGTGCTGCAGTGGAAGAAAGTACCATGGGAACCCTTTTTCGTTCAAACAAAGGTACATCTTAGTAGCTGTTCGTAGATGCCCGCCATTATCACCCCATCCGTCTATCTTTCCCTTTCTTGACACAAACCTACGTATGTGGAAAAGGCAATCACATATGCCAAGCAGCATGCGTCATCCTAGACATAATGAGAAAAGAGCACATCACACCTGCTCTTTGTGTCTTATTGCGGCTGACCATGGATCAGTGAGATACTGTGAAGATGATCTGCACCAGACTTAGATAATATGGGCTTCAAGGTCTGAAACACCTGACTAGACTACAAGGCACGTGTAACATGGGATCAGCAATATAATCAACCTAGCTCCTTTCAACACAAAGGTTTTTGGCAGGAGAGCCCTGTGCAGCCAATTCCCTGAATCATTGAAATGACAAAACAACGTTCTCAGACAACACACAATATTACAAGTTTAGGGAAGAGGTTAAAACTGTTTGTTCAATCAAGCTTGTGATCTAATATCTTCTCAGCACTTGCCTTTAAGACTAGACTGTGAGTCTAGGGTATACTTGTGCTCATGTTCCATACATACTGACATGCATCCATTGCCGCTTCCCTTACTCCAGAGGAAGAATTGTAGCTCCACCCCATCACCTAGTATTACTCAGAAGATTAACTGTAGAAAAATGTTGGATTACAGGAACTCACCGGAATGTTGCTACTTGAGAGCTGTGCAATTTCCTTTTTCTCTGCAATAACTAGTTTTACTTCCCATCTTGTCCTACCAATCTCTTCACTACTCTTTAATTCTTGAGACACTCAAGTTACCTGCAAGTGGCCTGGATGCTTACAACTCTTCAAATAATGAATAAATAGATAAATGGCATTTTAACTTTTTAAATTCCACAAATCTTGATTTCATGAACCAGGACATGGAATTTACAAATTAATACAAGTAATATTTGCACACCAATATGACAATGAGGTGCACACACAATTTTTTTAAAGCGATCCTTAGTCTCTTCTTCTATTCATTACATTTGTTCAACTCGTTGTGCCTGTACTTTTCATCATTTTTGGGACTGCAAAAGTGACAAATAAATCCCCAATCAGATGAAATGAATATGAATACCAAGTCCTAGGGCCTAATTTAGAAATAGCCAGATGTGGGAAATCCAACAAAAAAGAAATGGATATATTAGAAAGAAGGAATAGCTGCAACTTTTTTGGCAAAATGTCCAGCATCTGCCAAATTCTAAATCAGTCTCTAATCCGAGATTTCCAAAACCAAATGGGCTCAAGAAACCAATTAAAGAAATTGTATATCTGGAATTGCCATAAATATTTAAGATACAGTGCCCTGTACTAATCCTTAAACTAATTTGGAAAAACTCATTAGCTTGTCGTCTTCGGAATTATTCTTGCAATCACCTAAGTTCAGATCAATAATAATTCGCAAATGAGCATACAAACCTGACCTTTTCGATTTGATCAAGGTTATCAAGAATCGATGATTATGCAACGTGTTAGATACGTAGCACATTGAATAAATGGTGTTTCATGAGAGGAGACTACAACTATTAGTGCTGTTGCACTGTTACTGGAGCAAGACTCCCATGGGCTTATGTACAAGCCCCTATGGCACCGGGAACGTCACTTGTTTTGACCTTCCTCTGCGATAGGGGCTTTGTCTTATTTACAAGGCGGCGTTAAGCCACTTATCGGGGCTTAACGATGCCTTGTAAATAAGGCTCCCTTTAACGCTATGCTTAGCGTGAAAGGGGAGGGCATTGGGTGTTGCGGTGGGCATTCCACCTCAACTCCCATTGATTCTGATGCTGCCTCCTATTTCCAAGGGAGGTGTAAATAGGAGGAAGCGCCAGAATTAAGACCAGGGAAAACCTGGTCTTAACCTAGCAAAGCAAGGAGAAAGGTTTAATTTCTCCTTGATTTTGCTGTTTTCATGTGTGCTGCCTTGTGCAGCACACATTAAAACAGCAAAAGGCCATTGATTCTTTTTGTACAGGAAGGCCCCCCTTCATGCACATAAAAAAATCATTTTTTTAAAATGCTGATTTGTAACTTCTGTGTGTGTTGGATTAAGCAGCACACATAGACGTTACAAAACGGCACTTCAAAATTGTTTTATGTGCAGCAAGGGTGACCTTCCTGTACATAAACAATCTTCCCCTGCACGCAGACACCCTTGCACTATGGTGCAAGAGTGCCTGCATTGGCTCTAAGCTGTCAAACTTAGCGCCAGTGCAGGGGGAAATGCAGGGCTGCACCATATTCTTGTAAATATGGTGCAGCCCTGTGTTTCAGAAGCGGCAGAGCGTGGAGTTAAGCCATGGAGGCTAAGACCGCACTCTGCCACTTCCCTTGTACATACGCCCCTCAGAATTATGGTAACCACCACTCAGCCAGTCATATAGTATATGTTGCCTTGAAACATGTCATCCAGTAATATAACATATGGCGACTTTAAACACAACCCACCCATTGACATAGAATATACTGCTTTCCAACCCTAGTCAGCTAGTAGTAAAGTGTATGTTTTCTTTGAACACAACTCATCCTCTGATACAGTTTACCTTGTCCAGCATGTTGTGTTCAGGCCAGTCTGAGTGTTGTACTACTCTGCAGCTCTCTCTGCCTTCTGCTGAGCCAGCCTCTCTGATGATACCATGCTCTCTACATTGCTTGTTGATCCTCCAACCCTCTCCTCTTGCCTTCAAATAGAGAAAGAGAGGAGTGGGAGGTACAAAGTGACACAAAGATCATAGATTCCCAGAAGTACCACATGCTATGCCCATTATTTACTTAAGATCTTTCACAACACATACTTTCTCCCAGTGACAGTACACAGCATGATAATCCCACATTTGTACATCATTAGAGGATAACATGAAAGCTCCTATAGTGAAAAGGGCTAATGAGATACAAGCGCGACATTTTGTAGAAGATTAGTTCACTGACTCCTTAACAGTGAATGTCATGTTCTTAATGGAAGGCTAGAAAAAGACTAAGTACTTTACACATATTTACCGCTCCATTTATGCATGTTATTAAAGGCTTGGATAACCTAATTCTGTGCATCTGAAGGGCAGCTAAGAGCCAAAGATCAGTGTCTGCAGCGATTGGTGTATCTTGTTGTATTGAATAAATACAGCTCTCAATACACCAAGGAAACAGAATAATAGTAGGTTTTCTTTTGTTAATGTGACACTGCTAAATAAAGATTTATAGGGCATGTGCTAACGTGACAGAGAATAGAGGAAGTCAGTCTACCGAGTGGAAGTCAGGCCTAAGTCAGGTGGATACAGACAGAACAGGACAGGGAGATGCAAGCATCTATCCCCAGTGCTGTTAGTTGACAGTAAGTCTAGGTCACATTTATGGAGCAGGCACCAGGGGCAGCTCCTGCCTAAGATGGAGGAACATTGCCCCTCTGCTCTCAGAGCAGGAAAAAACAAAAATAAAATGATAATAACGTTATTAATATCATTTTATTTTTCACAGCTACAGGGCTGGGTTGGGGCGGGGCGAGGCTGGTGTCACAGTCTGGGAAGAGGAGTGGTTTGTGCATAATAAGTGCGCATGACAATCTTGAGCCTGCCAAACAGTCATGCACACTCATCATGTTCTCCACCAGGCTGTAATACCAGCCTGGGTGGACAACAAACCCAAATCCCAGTCTCAATCTGAACCACGGCGCTCGGACCAATCATCGCACTGTATTGCTGTGTTGTGATTGGCTTTTGGAGCCTGTGTGCTTCCGGGACTCATCAGGAACGGCAGAGGAGAGACGGCAGCTGTGAGGAAGTAAGTGTTTTAAACAAATATTTTGTTGCCTTCCACTGGCAGGGGACCTGATTATGACTGAAAACTAAAGTAAGTCCTCACAAAAATGATCAAACCAGCCCCACACCGTAAAAGGCAACAACTAACATTGAGCTATTTGGCTATGGTTGGGTCGTGGTTGTCTGCTCTGAACGCAGCCCCCTAACTTGAAGCCCACTAAGCAGTGGTTAATGTGAGTCTGTTGTTTCACGTGGGGTGAACTCTCACTCATATCTGGGAACCAGCACTTCATTTCCTCAACAGGATTTGATTCAGAGCAACAGAGAAAATACAGAAACTCGGGAAAGAAGGAGGAAGAGAAAGATTGAAAAACTGTGACAAAGGTGAGAACGTATGAATGAAAAAGAAACTAGAGGAGTGAGATGAAGAAGTAGGGAGAGTCTGGTGAGAGATAAAAGAGGTATGAGGTGAAATGAAGATTGCACAGCACTGGCATTCAGCACAGCACATTAGGCACTGTCACTAAGAATATGTGAGAGCAGCAGAATGGCCAGTTTGGCCTTGTGTTCATGATCAATTCTGGATAGATATTTGATTTAAAAAAGCAGTCAAAGCTTCCCCGTGCACCATTAATGCCAGTTGTCTCACATAGCTGTGTTTTTCCTTCCTTTTCAAAACTTTTTAATGAATCTTCGGGAGTTGCATCAGTCACTGTCTGCATCCCTTGAGGACATATTTTACGATCTAAATTTGACCTTGGACAAAAAGGAAATTTTTTATTAAATTACCTTTACAACATTAAATGCATATCTTACAGAGAAAGAGATAACAACAATCAGACCGCCTCAACACGGACATTTCTTATTTTAATCTCAATGTTTATCACTTTGTGAGACCAGAAGTATTTAAGTTCCAGAGGGCTTTTGGGTATATGACATGGAAAACCTCCTGCAACAGCCTAGAAATATGAAGTACGCAGTGCAAACTTCGAGTATATTCTTACGGGCCTCTTCTAGCCTGAATTTTGGATCTCTGCTAAGTGAACCTGTCTTCACATGAGGCAAGCAGGTTTCCTCTGTTGCTAGTACTCTCCTCCATATATTTGGTGTAGGGCAGCGCAGAAAGTCACCTTGCTGTACGGCCCTACGCAAAGTGAACGGTCAGGAATTCACAGTATTTATGTAATACCGTGCTTTCCTGTCCTCTGCCCCTGTGCTGGTGCCATTTCGGCAGCATAGTGCCAATGCAGTCGCCCTTGCACCATGGTGCAAGGGTGCCTGTGTTGCCGGCAGAATTGTTTTTGTGCAGGAAGGCACACCTTCCTGCACAAAAACAATGCTGGGGGGCTTTTTCCTTTTTCCATGTGTGCTGCTGCAGGAGAAGGCTAATGAAATCCCACATTACTCCATGTTTGTCACTGATTAAGATAGCATCACAGAGGATGATGCAGTGGCTGTGGCTCTTTGACGCCTTTGCCTGCCTGCACTTTCAAGTCCCTCCTCATCACAGGAATGGGCTCCTTATTCCTACTACATTGGCGCATCCCACATGCTTACTGATGTCACTTGCAAAGGCAAAACAATACTGCTCCTCAAGATAAAGTCAAGTAGCAATTCTATTGATATAAAGGCCCAGTAATGGGTGGTGCATTCTGTAGGGTCAGCAAATTGAAACAATGATGCAAATATACTTCTATGCAGCAGTACCTGGTCTAAGTATGTGATAAAAAAATGTTTTTGCTTGTGGGCTGCCACAACTATCGTTTAAACATAAAACTACATTTCTGGCACGTGAGAAAAACTCTGGTGGGGTCAACTCACTTTTTAGTGGATGTTCAAAGAGACTGGCAGGACAGATTCTGGCACGTTCACTGACACCGTCTAATGAAACTGTCTAGGCCATGATTTAAAGTTGAATAATGATGGAAAGTTTTTGTAGAATCTGCTAAATCCATAGGGCAGTGCACTAGCAAAAATTCCTCCACTGGGGAATACAAGGATAGAGTAAATTATGCCAATAGATCCTTGTGCAGATTTAGCACTTTATCTGGAAGTCATTACCTCTGTTAGGAATTGGGTTTCTGGTTGGCAGAGGTATGCACCCCGTCCAACCAGGAACCCCAATCCTAGTCAGAGTCAGTCAGTAAGATACTTTAAATTAACTGGTGCTCACCCTCTGGGAGATTGGCACAGAGAAGTCAGGCTTAACTTAAGAAGCAATGTGCAAAGTATTGATGCACACAACACTCGGTAACACAGTGAAAACACCACAAAAGGGCTCCACACCAGTTTACTATCGCCAATATGTTTATGAATAAAAGAAGACCAAAATGACAAAAATGCAATAAGCAGAAGTCAAGATTTACATTTTTACAGAATAAACAGTGTTATAGTGCTTAGAAACAAATAGTGCCAACCAGGGGAACCTGGTTGCACTTGAACGGGGCAAATACAATGGTTCAGGCTGACCGCAATGGAGCTTGGGTCAGATTTAGTGGCCAGCCTTGGCTTGGCTAAACAGTGCTCTGGATGCATCAACACTGAGGATGATGTGGGGAGCAAGGGAGGTGATGCGTCGCCGTTGATCTCGCAGATGAGGCGATGTGTCGTTTCCCAGCTGCGCAAAGATGAGGATGCACTGAGAGTCAAGATGCGACGAGCTTCAGGTGATGCGTCATCGCCGCATTGCTGGGCTCTAGAAGATGCGTGCAGCATAAAGCAATGCGTTGGTACAGAGCCGCTCAAAGTCGGAGATGAATCAGAAATAGAAGATGATGCATCGAGCAGACGGCAATGCAGTGTCCGCGGTTCATGCAGGAGCGGCGATGCCTACCTACAGGTAGCAATGCAATATACTAGGGCTCATAAAATAGATGTGTTGATGCTGAAGGAAATGCGACTGTCCCGATCGCGCAATGCCAGCATTGTATGGATTTTCTGGGTTGCAGCACTGTAGCCTCACTTTCAAAGGCCCAGGACTGGATTGGCACAACTTTGCAGAGCAGGACTCACAGCAGACAGAGTCCAGGTGCTGGTTGCAGGTTGGAGGGTAAAGTCTTTCATATCCCTGAGTCTTCAGAAACAGGAGGCAAGTCAACAAACCCTTGAAGATACTTTGGTTCTGGGATTTAGAGATGCAGGTCCATTCCCTCTCACTCCCAGGAAGGAGGCAATAGGCATCAGGTCAACACAGCAAAGCAGTTCAGCATAGTGGCAGTCCCTCCTGGCAGAACAGCAGTCCTTCTTCTGCTAGAATATCCTCAGTTACAGAAATGTTCTGATTTGGTGGTGTCAGGGATCCTGCACAAATACCCAGTTGGGCCTTTGAAGATAGGGGACTTCAAAGAGATGCCTTTCAAGTGCACAAGATCCTGCCTTTCCTGCCAACCGCCAGATTGACTACAGTGGAGTAGGCAACCCTATCTGTGGGGACAGGACACAGCCCTTTCAGTTGTAAGTGTCAGCCCCTCCCTCGCATCCTGCTAAGGATGAGCCATCAGCATGCTGATGGCCACTCAGTCACACCTACCCTTCCTCTGTGCGTGGCTGTCTAGAGGAAATGCAGTAAGCCAACTCTCATCCACCCCAGATATGTATTCCAGAGACAGGCAGAAGTCAACAAATAGCAACAGTAAGAGAATACCAACTTTCTAAAAGTGCCATTTTCGGAATTGCAATTTAAAAATCAACTTCACCATGAGTTGTGTTTTTAAATTGTGATTCCAAAGACACCAAATGTGGATGTCTTAGCTTTTCCCAATTGGAAATTTCACTTATAGCTTGGGAAGGCAAGATGGAGGCTGACTGACTACAGCGGCCATTCACTTCTCTCTGACCGCTGACACACACGGAGAATCGGCAGCGAGGAAGCCGAAAATCTATGTAATGCTTATAAGCGGCACCTGCTCTGAGATGTGAGATGTGAAAAATGCAAAATCCCGAGAAGCTGTGTCGCGCTGACTGTGCTGGCTGATACAGAGTATCTAGTGTACAGGGGATGGATACAGGCGAGCCGGTGCAGTTAACCCTAAAGACCTCCCCCAGATCCGGACCCACCCTGCACAGAATGCTGTTTTGCCCTGCGGAATTGGAAAGAGCACTTTGGGATTACCTGGCGATCTCAGCGTCCCCTGGTGCGGAAAGGGATTATCCTCTGCAATGCTCCCATCCCCGTCAGGAGCACCAGGTAATTATGACCCGAAAATCCCTGTGGCTGCGGGGGTGAAAATTAAGAAGCGCCTGGGCTTGGGTGTTGGAATGTCTCCAAAAGTTAATACTGCAGCAAACATAACCGCTACTGTGGACCCCCAAAGCAAATCGGGACCCAAGAAACATGCAGCAAATCCACAAGCTAAACCAGAGGAAAAGAAATCCCGGCATTGAATACCGCTGAGTGTTGAGCCCACTGTCCCGGAGATGCTGCGAGCAACCCCTCAGCTCAAGACACCGAATGAAGGTGTAGTACAAGGTGAGCAGCACCAGGGGGGGAGTATGGACAAAGGAAAAGTGGTTGGGGGAAAGGATGTATTGAATCTGCCAGCTGTAGATACAATTCTGACCCCATATGATAGCATAGCCACTGACAATGCACTGACTGTATCGCTGCAGCCAATACAAAATATTCAGTCTCTTGTTCATGATGAAACACCCCCCTGCCTGCAGCCAGAGATACAAACCTGTAGCAATGGGGAAACAGCAGCTACTATTAAATCTACAGAAGCTGTAGAAGCTTCTGAAATGTTTGTTAAACAAAGGTCTAGCAATCTAGCCGATGCCAAAGGGGGTTCAGTAGCAGGGATGGAAAATGATGCTGCATCCTCTAACCATAGCGAACAAGACTTTTACTCATTTTCAGAAGGTATCTGGTCAGTATCTGGCTCTCCTTCTGAGTCTCAGGAAGACTCTAGCGATGAGAGCTCGGGCTCAGGCACTGGGAAAAAAGACATGACCGCTACAATTCGCGAAACAATGAAAAGAACATCTCAACCAAGCCCGCAGAAGAAAGACCTAAGGTGGAATTATTTGGGAGCTGGGCTACTTAGTACAAGTAACATAAACACAAATGCACCATCAGCGGTGAATCAACCCTCTGCTATCCCCCTAACTTTGGACACTGTCATTCAATGTATACTCTCTCATCGAGAAGAGACACAACAGGATATTAAACGAGCGCAGACAACAATGCGTAAAATCCAAGGGGCAGTTAGAAAAGTTTCTAAATCATGTGTGGTAATTAACGAGCGACTTACAGCCCTTGAGGCTCGGACTGAAATCCTGGAGACTGATGTTACTACCACACGCACAGCTACGGTAGCACATGAGGCGCAGCTCTTCGATATACAGTGGAAAATAGAGGACTTCGAATATAGATCACGTCGCAATAATCTGCGCGTTCTAGGGGTCCCGGAGGGAAAAGAAGGAGAGGACACTTGGAGACATATGGTTGACGTCTTGTCTAAAGCATTCCCAGAGCTTGGGGAGTTGAACTGGGAACTGGAAATTCAAAGGGCGCATCGCGTTCCTTTTAACTTCAAGTCACTTCCAAAGCCCGACACGAAACCCCGAGTGGTACTTATATACTTTGGCAATTATCTACTTTACCAGGCACTGTATGACAAAGCAAAACCTACAACAAAGCGCAGTGGTGGAGATTATACCTTTTTTGTGCAACTGGACTATTGCCACTTTACTGTTGAAAGACACTGGCGCCTCCGACAAATGATTAAACCAGTACAGGATCGTGGAGGGCAGGCATTCCTTCTGCATTTCGCCCGGCTGAAAGTAATTAAGGGGGAACATGTCCGTTTTTTTACTGCGGAAATCAAAGTATAAGAATATCTGGAGAAATGGACCTAAACATATTGGCTAAGGGAATGTCTAGGACTAAGGGTGAGATTAATATAGGGTTTATGTGTATACCTTTCCAAAGTGCTTTCTCTCCCCCCAGATTTATATAGTATTAGTCTCTGAACCTTATTTACTTCCTCACTTCTTCGCTGTCTTTTGGCTTAATCTACTTTTTCGGTCAGAGAGGAGCGACCATTGCAGCAGACTACCAGTAGTCTTAATGCCTTTTTGTAAGGGAAGGTTGGGGGGTGACAATCAAGGGTAGTGTAAGACACAGGAAAGGGGCACTGGTGAAGGGTGGGTGATGGGGAGTGGGGGTGGGGCGGTGGGGGCAGGGAGAAAAAGGAAAAAAAAGGAGAGGATGTTTGCAAAAATAAACATAAAATAGTTTGTATTAGAAAGCAACGGTGAATAAAGCAGAGAGAGTAGAGTAGATCAAATGGCTAAAGTCACTATTTCTTCATTGAACGTAGGGGGTCTCAATGACAGACATAAACGCAGTAATGTTGCAGAGATGTTAATAAACTTTAATCCTGACATTATATGCCAACAGGAAACACACATCCCATGGGGGTGCCGGTATATATTGGCTATAAGAGGTTATAACCTTGTAATATGCTCTACCCAGACCTCAACTATTAGAGGAACAGCGATTCATATTAAAAATTGGTTAGGGTGACCCATACAGACACTGGGGGACAAATCAGGAAGGTGGGTAATGGCCCAGCTCCCTATGGGAATCACTATCTGTACCATATATGGGTCAAATGAGGACGATCCCCAAATTTTAAACGATCCAGAAATTGAGGCAGCATCATGGCCTGGCCCGTTTATATTTTGCGGGAATTTTAATATTCACTATGAAAAGAGGTTTGACAGCACCCAAAGATATCAAGGGATAAAATCCCGAGTTCATTGTGCTCTCTCTGCTTTACAAATTAGTTATGATCTGCGTGATGTCTGGGGAGCAAAACACCCATTAGATCCTGGGTATACGTATTATTCAAATCCCCCCCCACAAAATTATAGGCTTGATTATTTCTTTGTGTCATCCCCCTCATCTCATGTGTAGAAGTAAAAAAACTCCCGAAAGTACTTTCAGACCATAACCCCTTAATCCTGGGTCTGATATTTTCAAATCTACAATATCCAAATGTGAAATGGACATTCGATAGATCATTACTGCATAATGAAAGCTATATAGGGCATATTAAAAAATGGGCTATCAATTTTTAAGAGGATAATCAATATATCTCCTCACGTAATATTGTCTGGGATAGTTTCAAAGCTGGGCTCCAGGGGGAGTCAATTAGTTTTGTAGGGAAGGTCAGGAAACAAGAAAAGCAGGAATTTAACACGTTGATATCTAAATTGGGAGAGCTAGAAAATGAATACACAGGGGCAGTCAGGCGAAAACAAGAGAGTGTAGAAAATACAATACCGTATTTTCCGGCGTATAAGACGACTGGGCGTATAAGACGACCCCCCTACTTTTCTTGATAAAATGTAGGTTTCGTGCTATACTCGCAGTATAAGACTACCCCTCTTCCAACGCAGTCCTGCATACCCATTTTGAGAATTTATTTTGGGCTTATTAGTGATTCTTGCCCAACATAGCAGCTCAAATCAGAGAATGTCTCACATGGATTGCACTGTTAAAAGGACAGACTCCAAGCACATACATCCAGTTAATTAGGCACACCGCCCATGCAGAAAATATGACCTTCAGCAAAAGACGGGTGGGTACAGTCAATTTGAGTATAGCATTTCACGAAGCTACTCATACTCCGGACTGCTTCCTTTGCCAACACTTATCTTAAGTTCAGCCATAAAGTGGAAAATATCAGCCTACCGGTATGTATTTTCCCACACTGAATCTACAGAAGCTATTAATTTGTTCTACTAAATACCTGCCTTTGTTTTCTGTACAGCACTTATTGGCTTTTGCTGATGCACGAATTTCCCCCTTACCATCATTCATGATCGACGGTGTTGTGCCGCACCCTGTGAGCTTAAACTCCCTTGCTGCTTCACTGGCAAATAAAATAATCTATTAGAAAAGCAGGCTACAACTGAATTAAGGAATAGGATGCATAAACCACAGACTTAGTGTATTAGGATGTTAGAATCTACGGTACAGTAACTCCTGTTGAAGTGCAGGCTCTGATGTTTGCTGAGGGTGAAGGATTTCAGCTCCAATGTCAAAGTCGGCACTGAGGTGGAGCGTTGTTTGATTTGGCACCCGGCGTATAAGACGACCCCCGACTTTCAAGAACATTTTAAAGGGTTAAAAAGTCGTCTTATACGCCGGAAAATACGGTACGTCATAACATCGCAATTACGAAAGCTGAAATAAACAATTACTATATTAAGAAGGGAGCAGCTATGTATCAAGCACATAAATCAGAAGGATATGAGTATGGGGAATCTATTGGTACAGTCTTGGCTCTGCGGACCAAACAAAAAGCCGCAAAAAATAACATAACAGAAATTAAGGGCAATGATGGGGCTTCTTATACAGCTAGAATAGATATTATAAAAGTCTTTGAGAAACGTTATCAAGACTTATATAAGCAAGGGAATACAGAGCCTATGCTAGATAGTGATATTGAGCGTATCTTAGGTAGTCAACGCAGACTTAGCGCAGAAATGCGGGAAGAGCTAGACAAGGAAATAACTGAAGCAGAGGTACTCGGCGCTCTACAAGCAATGGCCATAGGGAAGGTGGCAGGTCCAGATAGGATCCCCTTGCAGCTATATAAAGTGATTAAAAAAGAAATAGCCACAATGTTATTAGATCTGTTCTTGGGGATACATTTTAACGGGGTCCCTCCAGAGTCCTGGCAAAGGGCGGATATAGTTGTATTTCTAAAAAAAGGAATATCTGCAAATAATCCTGCCTCATACAGGCCTATATCTCTTATGAACATGTATACCAAACTATATTCAAAAATTCTAGCTACCCGCCAAGGGAGGATCATGGCTCATCTTGTCTCTCCTTGGCTACACGGTTTTATACCGAAAAAAGCCACTACAGATCATATTAGACGTGCGATGCGATACCTTTGTTGGACATCACTGAGGCGGCTTGGGAGAAGATGGCTATGATCCTCCTAGACGGGGAGAAAGCTTTTGACCGTGTTGCATGGCAATACCTAATGACAACCATGGCACAAAGGGGCTTTGGTCCTGGTATCTTAACAGCCATACAAGCCATGTATCATCGGCCATATGCCAAATTGAATATTATGGGGGAAGAATCTGCTTCAATAACAATTGCGAGGGTGACGAGGCATGGGTGTCCCTGCTCGCCAATACTCTTTGCTATCTATATTGATATCTTCATAGAGCAATTTCTCCAAGACCAGACTATCACGCAAGTCCAACGTAACAGCTGTGAGACAAAAATATTGGCATACGCTGATGATCTGGCGATAATAACAACAGAATCAGACAAGGCAATAGCTCGAATTCATAAATTAGCAGAAGAGTATGACCGAAAATCAGGCTACCTCTTAAGCACAGGCAAAACCCAGATTTTATGTAACATCAATACTGGATGTAATGACCCTTGAAAATTAGCCGAAGTAACCTATTTAGGTATTAAGATCACTAGAGATATAGATACCATCTGAAAAAAAATATGTAACCCATATGTGATCAGATTAGCATTGACCTTCAACAGTTTAACAGACTCCACCCATCACTTAAAGGGCGATGCAACATCTTAAAAATGGTTATGTTCCCGAAAATTTTATATTTGTTCAGGTCAATACCAGTTGCTATTGAAGAACAATTCTTAAAGAGAATAGATAGCATTTTCAGCTGTTTTGCTTGGAAATACTCCAAAATTCACAGATCCTTCACATTTTTAACATTGCCGCAGGAACAAGGAGGATGGTCTACCCCAAACATCAGATATTATTACTATGCATGTTTTATGCAGCAAATGTCATATGTAATTATGCGGGACAGCAGTGGTAGGCAATATAACTCAAACCGTGATCTACCCTCAATTTATGAGTAGGAAAAATTGCTCAAGGGGTACTCTTTAGACAAATTGAGCCTAGCTACTATAAAAAAACAAAGTTTAAGATAATGCTTGCAATTTGGAAGATTTGGAAAAATATGCAGATCCTATTTAATATACCTACGTATAATAGATATACTCCGCTATGGCGATCTTCTTATTCCTCACCATTATTGTATGATAGAATAGCTTGGCAATGGGAGGAAAAGCGAGCATTGACGATGGGTGATCTATATGCTGCTGAATGAAGATTGCCATTCTCGGAGCTTGAACAAAAAAATGGTTTATCTGATAATTCACTTTTTAAATAAACCCAGATTGCAAGCTATTTGAATAAATTAAAAAACAAGGGATTATTGCTCCATAAGATGTCCTTAATTGAAACCACTTCCAATCCGCAGACTAGAAACAAGAATATATAGAAAGTGTTAATGGACACACTCCCAGATGAGCGGTAGAAGCTAAATGGGGCCCCTTACTTCTAAGTCAGGACAAGGGGATCACCCTCCTTAATAACCCCTGCTCACCCCCTTGGTAGCTTGGCACGAGCAGACAGGCTTATCTCAGAGGCAGTGTGTTAAGCATTTGTGAATATACACAGTAATACAGTGATAACACTACAGATGGACACAACACAGGTTTTATAAAAATAAGTATTCTTTATATAGACTTAAACACAAGACCACAAATGACAAAAATCCACAATACTATACTAAAGGCTACTTAAAAGATGATAAAAGTCTCTTAATTCAAGTTGATGGTAAATGCGACAAAGTTCTCAACAAAGTTCTTGGATGCGGCACGCAAAGTAAACAAAAGGCTCGCAGAAGGGGAGATGCGTCGGTTCCGTGACCCGGGGGAACGGTTGCATCCTTCCTCAATGCTTGCACAGAGTAGGGGATTTGTCATGAGCCTTACCGGTGCGGAGGTGATGCGTAGATTCTCGAACTGTTGCGGTGCGCAAGATGGCGCCTTGATGCGATGTGATGACGATGCGCTGATCCAGTTGCGATGCGAGAAGATGGCGCCCTTGATGCGGCGATGCGATGACGATGCGCTGACGCCCTGGCAGCCTTGCGACGACTCTGTACTTTGGAGCTGCGACAGGCCCTGCAATGCGCTTCTCCGGTGATGCGTTGACAACTCTCTCGATGCGTCGCGCTTCTCCGGTGATGCGACAACAGACAGCTTCGATGAACACACACTTCCAGGGAGATGCCACAAACTCTCGCTTCTCCGGCGTTGCGATGATTTCAGCTGCGGTGGCGACACGCTTCTCTCGATGCATCGCGCTTCCAGCTCCCAGCGGCACGCAAGTGATTGGAGTCAGAATTCCCAGAAAGGAAATCCAGAAGGGAGCTGGGGGTGAAGAGTTTTGGCCCTGAGACTTCAGCAGGAGGCAAGCACAGTTCAAGCCCTTGGAGAATATTCTGTAGATGAAAGTCCTTACAAAGTTCCTTCTCCTTTCCCTTGGTAATGAAGCAACCACTGCAGGCCAACCCAGCAAACAGCACACTGGCAGAGGGGCAGTCCATACTCCTGCAGCTTCCTTGGTTCTTCTCCTTGGCAGAAATGTTTCTTGTTCCAGAAGTGATCTAAAGTCTGTGGGACTGGGTCCCAATATTTATACCAAAAAATCCTTTGTTCTCTGAAGGCAGAGAGGCCTCTGCCTAGGTTAAACCAGTTCCTGAGCACTGTGTTTACATGACTCTTCTCTTCCTTTCACTGTGCAGGGTAGAAACATCAGACGCCCCACAGGAGGTGGAGCCAGCAGAGGGGAGGGAGCATGCAGCTCTGGAGCACTCTGTTGACAGGATTCCCCTTCTCATTTCACTGTGCAGGGCAGAGACATCACACAAGCCACAGGGGGTGGAGCCAGCGTTGTGGAGGGCAGGCCCAGCCCTATTCAGGTCCCAGGTGCACTCTCCCCTCCCATCTGGAGGTAATTCTCCCTATTCACTACTGGGCTGTCCCAGACTGTCTCCTGGAATTTCCCCAGCCCTGTCACACACAAACCCAGACAAGGAATACACAAGTCAGCAGAGGTGGGCTCAAATGGTTAGGCAAGCAAATACCTACTTTCTAAAAGTGGTATTTGCAAACACAGAATATTAAAATAAACTTTACTAAAAGATGTATTTTATTATTCGGAGTTCAGGCATACTAATCTCAAATTTCCACCATGTTCCCTGAGTCAGTTAGGATTGTAGGGATGTAACAATCTTCACTGCCCATTCTAGTCTATGAGAACAGGTAGCCTTCAATAGTGAAAAACGAAGATGGCTGTAATTCACTACTAGAACATGCTACACACATCAGAGCATGTCCTACCTTATACTTACAATGCACCCTGCCCTTGGGCCTACCATAGGGGTGTCTAATATGAAGCAAAGGGAAGGTTTAGGGACTGGCAAGTAGGTGCACTTGGCCAAGTCGACATGGTAGTCACAGACTACACACAGGCCTTGCAATGGCAGGCTGAGACACACTTTACAAGCTGCTTCTGTGGGTGGCACAACCAGTGCTGCAAGCCCACCAGCAGCATTTGCTCTACAAGCCCTGGGCACACATGGTGTACTGTACTAGGGGCTGACAGTAGATCAAATAATCCAATCATGGAATAACCAATTAGTATATCAATTTAACATGGGGAGCACTTGCACTGTGGCACTGATTAGCAGTGGCACAGTGCCCAAAACATACAACCAGCAAAAATATGACAAAACAGAGGAGGCAATCCATAAAAAAATGGAAGGGAGACTCACGCCAATGATGTCAGGTCTAACATATGCCGATCCCTGAATTTATCTAGGGAGATTTTTTCTGGTGGCAAATTTGAAAGCCCAACATTATTATACGCTATATGATCTCTATTATTCCCCTGAAAAATTATACCGCTGGGGTAAAAGGGAGGATAACAAGTGTCCTAGATGTAAGCAAGGACCTGCAGATACGATACCTATGTTCTACAGCTGCAATCAATTAAACACATTGGTGAAACAAATTGAATCTTTTTTGACAGCAGAAGTAGAGTGCCCTATTAAAATATCTGTTACCCTAATGTTATTAGGATGTGATGAAAGTTTACAATGTGGTTATCAAGCGAGCAAATTCGTATTTATTGCAATAGCGGTAATGAGACTTCTTATTTCCACCCATTGGAAAGACGCAGATCCCCCACGGTTTCAAGCATGGATCGGCCGTTTATTGGCTATATACCATCTGGAAAAAGAACTTTATAAATGTAAAGGCCGGGGTGCTCGAAAACGGGGTAGTGTAATTTGGGCTCCGCTCAAAAGATGGATTGCCGATCAGACCAGTACGTAATGGAGTATAAGATATATAAAGATGCTCGGAAAATTAGACCGATAATAATGTGCGCTTAGTCCCTTTTCTTTCCTTCGTTTTCTTCTTATTCCTTTCTATTTTTTCATGCTGGGATTATATAACATTGTTTGTTTATGTGACTTGAGGGGTATATTATACTATATGCAAACTTGAACCGTTGCATAGGTTATTACAAGATATATATGTACGATATAATAATGAAATTGTTTTTGCAAATCCTCTTCAATAAAAAAAAAGAAATTACACTTATTAACTATAGTAAAGCAATCTTCAATGTTGACCTATGGAAGAGATCAGCATTGCAGTAGTGAAAAACAAATTTAAGAGCATTTACCTACCAGGACATGTTAAACTTAAAAGTAGATGTGCTACATTTTAAAAACACTGCACCCTGCCCATGGACTGCCCAGGGCCTACCTTAGAGGTCACCTATATGCAATAAAAAAGAAGGTTTAAACCTGCATACATGTACTTTACAATGGCAGGCATGAGACATGTTTAAAGGGAAACTTCAGTAGGTGGCAAAATCTGTGTGCAGGCCCACTAGTAACATTTGATTTACAGACCCTATGCACATGTATTGTACTTTACTACTGAATTATAAGTAAATCAAATATGCCAATTGGGGATAAAACAAGGTTACCATTTAAAAACAAAAAAAAAATGTATTAATCATTCGTCAGTTGCAGCATAGAGTGTCACATTAACAGGTGCGTTATTGATACTCAGAATCATTTATATTTCAATTTGACATTTCTCTATTGCATCATATTTTCTGGAAAATGTCCTAGTTAATCGTTTAACAACAACTAACATCATATCTTCATCTGATGTCATGCTTTTTGTACACCTTCTCCCTTTCTAACCCCCTGCCCTTTAAAACCCCTAAATTCCACCCATCAGCTCCGTATTCTTTCTCATTTCCGAGGGTAACCTCTAGTCTTGTAGACCACCTTTTCTGCTGCACTGCACCAGTCTAAGTCGGACTTCTGCTGCCCTACTTTCGAGGGGAGAATTGCTCCCCAGAACCTAGCAATCCTATATCCCCTTCCCAAGCTTTCCTTAGGGACCTCAGTGGATCGAGCGAGTTATTAGTTGTTTTCCTGTATATTAAAGATGTGGACTTCTCGCAGATCAGGTCCATTTATAGCCGATCCTCCAGGGGGAAATATTCTGGTAGTTGCTCCAAGGTTACTATTATTTAAGTAAAGAGCACATGCACTTTAGCACTGGCTAGCAGTGGTAAAGTGCTCAGATTCCTAAAGCCAGCAAAAACGAAGCCAGCAAAAACAGGGTGTTGGAGGACAAAAAGTCAGGGGAAACCAAGGACACCAGGTCTAACAATCTCCCACACCTAAATTAGTCCCTCAGGGAGCTTCTCAAGTGAAGCAAGTAGATTAAGGGCCTAATTACCTCAAATGTACCACACATTTTTCAGAAGCACTGATCATCTTTAATATCTTCTTAACAATTTATTCGTATTTTTTTCAGGACACTTTAATCCACATAGATTTCATTTACACATCAGCAAAAATATGCTCTGTGACTTAGTATTTACAAAATGAATGAATAGTGCTTCCTTGTCATGTAAGTGCATTTTTCAAAAGTTCCCTAAAATGTGAGTGACTTTGGAAATACAACAAACAGCACCCCGGAGATGTTCATGTCTTCTCCTACATGATATTTCACTGGCTACATTTATTCAACAAGTCAAGCAGTTCATGAATCACTGACATTTCTTTTAATGAAAAGGGTGCAATAAAAATATGGCAGATTTTTTTTTTTTTTAAATCATCCCAGGAGTTCCCTCTTCAACATTTATTGGGATGGTAAAAATGAGACAGATCGAAACGAGGACAAATGAGTCTAGCCCAGCAAAATGACACCGTAATGCTCTCTGCATTGCCGGTTCCTGCTGCTCACTTTTCACTTCCCGTAACTGACTTTTATAAGTGTGGATTATTAATGATCATTTACTTTAGGCATGTTTCATTTTCCTGCTACAGTCATTTAGTTTCGAAGGAGTATTACTCTCGGGGGACAGATTGAGTCCAACTAAAAGAGTAACAACCACATGTGGTCCTTATGCAGCTGTAAAATAATCACTAGTCAGCGTGCATTAAAGGTTTGATGAACTAATGAAACGTACATGTCTGCATTTTGTAACACGACCTAGTTATAGGTCATCGGTGTATAGGCAGTTTGTTGGGTAGACATACCACACAAGCAATCTAACACAGTCATGGTTAATAGATCTTTTAGAGAATTGTTAGCTGGAACCTAGTCATAGAGAGCACAGCAGGGAGTTTCTTGAAAGATGTACTATTTTATTATTTTTAACAAATGTTATTTAAAATCTAATGAAGCGGTGGAAAAAGCCGAATGCTCACAGTACAGCCTCAGCATGTTTTCCCTCTCAAAAAAAGACATTTAAAGGGAAATAACACAACCTGGCAGTCGGGTGGTAGGCAGATTTTTGTTGTGTAAATAAAGACATATATCCCACGACAGTAAGAAGCGTAATGGAAAGGTGCAAACTCCTTCATAGTGGTCGACAGGTATTTATTCATAAGGTGAGGTTTAGTGCCTGGTGTATGAAGTCAAGTTAAGAGGTAGGAGAGTAAGGCATCTAGCCTTCCAAGACCTAAATAATTAATTAAGCCTGTAAGCAGAGGGAGGAAATAAGGAGAAAGCATTACATAGCACGTGTTTCAGATGGAGAAACGTCAGTGCCTCCTATACAATCTTTATCGTATTACAGGTCAAAATTCATAAAATGGATTGAAAACATTTGAAATGAATTCCTATTTTTCTTCTATATTTGGAGTAGATTTCTGACATCTAAGAGATTCACAAATTGTACTCTTGCAGAATGTCAGCTAGTAAAATGATGCGCGAATTTGTTTTTCGTTTTTTCTCCATAGGAAGTATTTGTTTTCCCTATGAAGAAACCCATTCACCTAAACCCCCACAAGAATGTTCACTTCCCCTTCCAACTCTCACTAGACAAAAACTCTTGCTTTCACAGAATAATATGAAGGTACCTGTAAAATGTTCGTGAATGCCCCGAAATATACATTTATAGATAGTGACCGCAAGTTGCATCCCCCGTCCTTTTTTGACAGAGTCCTTACACACGGAAACCAACATTTAAGTCTGTGGAAAGTCTACATTTGTGAAATAGCCTTTCTAGAGTTAATGTTTCATTTTTGATGAAAAAGTGCCCCATGGTTTGAACTTTAAAGAAACAAATTGAGAAGGTTATTCTAATTGTATATGTAGTTTAAAATATTTTATAAGTCCCAAAACAACTCATACTAATGCATACATATAAAGTAAAACAGAATCGCATTTAAATATAGATATAAAAAGCATTCATGTTTTAGAAACACATGCCTAGGGTGTTTTCCCAGTCCACATATGTGCAGGCCAATACTGAAAAACAGTACAATAACAGCGGTAAAAACCTCCATTCAGGATCCAATAGAAGAACGTTTGCAACCCCCATTGAATGATATGTGCATTTGCCTACTAAAAAAGCCATTGCAAAGACCACCAGGCATCAAATCACAACATAATTAGCTGTCATATTGTCAATTATAGGTATTTGCCACTGTTTTTCTGCACAGAAAGTACATTTCTCAAGACGGCAAATACTGAGTGTTCTGAGGTCTTTGTTGTACAAACTGCGCTGAGAAGCCTAGATTATACAGCAGTAATAAACATCATTTGTATGGTGCACTACACAGGAGGCAAAAAAACATAAAATGTGTCTCGGATTCCTCAAGATTCATGCTGTGGTGGCAACATTTCCAAAGACTTGTAGAAGCCTTCCAAATTGAGATGAACAAAGCTGAAGGTAAAGTATCAAAGCAAAGTTAAAAACATAGGCTCTCATTATGATTGCGCTCAGTCATACTGCCATTGTATCAGGCAGGTGACAGTCTGACTATGAGTCAGCGGTTCCACCTGGCCTATTATGATCAGACCACCATGTAGGAGGTTGGAAAGTGCCCTTTTCTATTGCAGTTTGAGCTGCAGACCAGAAAAAGGGCCACAGCACAAGCCCCAGTAGAAAAAGCCACTTTGCGTACATCCATGCACGTGTGGCAGGCACCATGTGGTGCCAGGCACATGGTGCAAGGATATGTGGGGGGCACTACAGGTGCCCTCGAGGACACTTAACAGTGGCCCACATTGGACAGGGGCCTGGCTTGGGGGCCCCAAAGTTTGTTTCTGTCTGCCTTTTCATGACAGTAGGACCGCAAATAAAAGGCAGTCAGAAAGGAACATCCTAATCCCTATGGTGGTGTCTCCGCATGTAACAATACATTTTATAAAATCAAGTACTACAAATTAAGCTCTTAATATTTGTCTACATTCTGTTTCCCTTAATCCTAAAACATTCTGTATCTAGTGCAAATATTTTCTTCTTTTTTTTTTCAAATATAGACGTTTTAGTGTACACAATATGCAAGTTAAAAATCGATTAAAAGACATTTGTTGGTCCATGTAAAATATGGCTCCCAAGTTTCTGGTACTATTCTTTGTTGAGTTCGGGAGAGCCCTCTGTCGCAGGGTCAGCCATCCTATTACCCTATTCTAGGCAGGCTACCAGGTTACATTTCAACGCTTGAGCATGAGCCAAAAAGAACTTTAACAATAGGCAGTTCAAACGAGTGTCTGTTGGATTTAGGGTTGCCACAATCGCAGATCTGCACGTACTTATGCCTCAGTCATTTATGGCCTTTTTTATGAAGATGGCTCGAGCATGGGCTAAGTTCGGGCAGATGCAAACAAGATGTATAAGGTCCTCCTTGCTGTTCCCATATAGTCTACAAAATTTGGGACCATCGTAAACCCAGATTGGTTGGTCCATGGTGGAAGGGAATTTTCCCAGTTGTAGCGCCATTAGCTGTTGTTTTCTATGGACCGGGAATGTGATTGTTAGATATGGGGCTGCAGTGAGTGTTTTGTATTTGGATATAACCATCCAGGCGTGTTTTCTTGTGCTGAAAGTGGTTTTGTCAGTTAAAAGTGAATGGAATTCTGCTGACTTATTTATGGCTTGCTTGAAGGCCGGGTAAGGCAGATTGGTTTCCCAGAGGTTTTTTGTACAGGTGTCTGTTAAGGCCTTCTCGAGGAATTGATTGTATGGGGACTTTGCATCAGTTATTATTTCGTCCCACAGTGCTTTGTGCAATTCTGAAGCTGCTGTATTCTCTTTCAAGCTATACCAATGCTTGATAGTTGCATACTTCCTTCTCAGTGTTTCATTTAGTACTCCAAATTCTAATCTGGTCTGAGCTGGTGAAGCTCCCTGATGAATTTGGAAGGTTGATTTGTAGATAGCCGTCTGTACTTTATTCAGCAGGTCCCCATCTTTCCCATGGAGGGCTACGCTGCCGTATGACAGCGTCGGGAGCACCTTAGCTTTTATTGTTGCCAGTAGAGGTTTGTATGATGGCCCCTTGAGCTTTTTTGCTAGAGACCTGAAGGCAAACGAGAGCGTGTTTGCTCTCTGGACAATGTAGGTTTTTTGCGCTGGTGATTGTGTCTGTTGTTGAAGTAAAAGCCCAAGTACTTATAGTTTGGCACAGCTTCTATCTTTTTTCCCTCCAGTTGGACATGTTGATTGAGTATCCGTCGTCTGGTGATGAGCATTGTTTTGCTTTCTGTTGTGTTTATCTCCAAGTTGTTAGTGGTTATAAATTCTGCCAGCCCCTCAAGTGACCTTTGAAGGCCAATCTAAGTTAAACTCATCAGTACGACGTCATCCGCATAAGATAAATGAGTTAGAGGTAAGGAGCCTAGTTTGGGTGGATGGGATGAAATCTTATTAAGGCTTGATGCTAGGTCTGCCATAAAAAGATTGAAGAGATGCAGGGCCAGTACACCGCCTTGCTTAAGGCCTTTGCTGGTATTGATTTTTCTTGAGAGCCGTGTTCCGTTCCCCAGTTTTACTTCCAACCATGTGTTGGAATAAAGGAGTAGAATTCCGCTGAGAGCTTTTTCCGGAATATTCCAGCTGCGCAGTTTCCTCCATAGGATATTGAGATCTACGATATCGAAGGTCGCCTTTAGGTCAATGAAACAGAGATGGAGCTGCTGTTTCCTACGTAGGTATTTGTCGGCTAGCACTGAGAGCGACAGGACGTTTGTCATTGTCCCGCTCCCCTTCCTAAAGCCTGTTTGATTCGGCGGGATTCTCTTTGTGGCGTCAGATCAGCTTATCAGATCTTCAAGGAGTAAGGATGCATAGTACTTCACGTCCACATCCAGGAGAGCGATCAGTCTATAGTTTGCTGCAGATGTTCGGTCTCCTCCTTTGAAAATAGGTGAAATTATTGAGCCTTGCCAGCTTGATGGAATTTGATTTTCAATTTTTACCTGATCGAATAGTTTTTTTAAACTTCCACTCCAGAAGTCCGGGTCAGCTTTAAAAATTATTGGGGGAATACCGTTCGGGCCTGTGTCACCACTGCCGCGGCTTTTCCTTAGTATTCTTCTTATGTCCTCCTCGTAGAAGCCCGGGTGTCTGAGCGTGTCTGCTGTCTCGTTGTTCTCCAAAGGTTGTTCATCTTCTCGATGGGACATTGATGACCATTGGTTCCAGTCTGATGGTTGAGTTGCACTGCATTCTTCCTTCAGGTATGCTGCATTTGTACGGGGGTTATATGTTCGCCACTAGCTATGGAGCTCGTTGCTGTTTGTGTGACCTTTTTATTATTGTTTTGTTGTTCTGCACATGTGTTTGGCAGATCTTGTGTTACATCCGAGAATCTCTGTATTAATAGCGCAGCCAAGTCCGCTTCTTGGACATTTGATGTTATTGGGTTTGCAGAATGGTTTAGGCCATTGATGATCCTCCAGAATGCAGTTGAGTTGGTGTTCTTTGCCGTGCACAGTAGTTTTGCCCAGAAGTCGTCTTTCAGAGATCTTTTATATTCCCACATTTTCTTTTTATACTTTTTCTTAAGGTTCTGTCTTTGGGCCCAGTCTTTTGATGACGTAGTTGTCTTTTTTAAAACTCTCGCGTTTCTCCTTATTTCTATTTTTAGCTTTACCAGGTTTTTTGGAAGTAGGATATTGTGAGTTGATTGCCGTGATTTTTTGGGGGAAGTGGACGTAATTGTTGTTAACTCTTCCGTGAAGTTCTCCCATTTTTGTATCTGGTTACCTGTAGTTGTCTCACTCACCGTTTTTAATCTCTGTACTTTTACCTGAAGATCTTCAATGTTGGCCGTTGTCCAATTTAATCGTTTCAGGTTGGTGGAGAAGGAGCTTTCTGCGATTGTCTTGGTGTTACGATGTTTGGTAAGTTTTAAGTTGAAATAGGTATGCTGGTATGAGTGGTCACTTTTTGATGTATATTCACTTGAGAATTGCTGAACGAAGGGCAATAGTGGAAGTGAGACTGTTGTGTAGTCGAGTCTTGAAGTGGTCGAGGTTCCTAGATGAGTATGCTGTGGCGGGTTGTCGCCAGGAGTTCTCCCATTAAAAAATCGTAGTCCAAGATATTCCAAGGTTGTTACCAGTTGTTGACCAGCTGGATCGTGACGCTCTGTTTTAAGATGGTTTTGTGGTGTCACGTTCCAGAATTCGTTGTCTGCAGCTAGCTTCTCATCCTCCTCTTGTGTGTGGATTAGATTTGAGTTGAAGTCTAGCAATCCTATATTCCCTTCCCAAGCTTTCCTTAGGGACCTCAGTGGATCGGACGAGTTATTAGTTATTTTCTTGTATATTAAGGATGTGGCCCTGTCACAGATCAGGTCCATGAATAGCCTGTCCTCCAAAGGGAAATATTCTCGTAGTTGCTCCAAGGTTACCATTTTTTAAGTAAAGAGCACATGCACCTTAGCACTGGCTAGCAGTGGTAAAGTGCTCAGATTCCTAAAGCCAGCAAAAACGAAGTCAGCAAAAACAGCGGGTCGGAGGACAAAAAGTAAGGGGAAACCAAGGACACCAGATCTAACAATCTCCCACACCTAAATTAGACCCTCAGGGAGCTTCTCAAGTGAAGCTAGTAGATTAAGGGCCTCATTACCTCAAACATTACCACACATTATTCAGAAGCACCGATCATCTTTAATATCTTCCTAACACTGTATTCATCATTTTTTCAGGACACTTTAATCCACATAGATTTCATTTCTACATCAGCCAAAATATGCTCTGTGACTGACTTAGTATTTACAAAATGAATAGTGCTTCCTTGTCAAGTAAGTGCATTTTTCAAAAGTTCCCTAAAATGTGAGTGACTTTGGAAAGAAAAAACAGCATCCCGGAGATGTTAATGTCTACTCCTAGATTACATTGTACTGGCGACATTTATTTCAACAAGTCAAGCAGTTCATGAATCGCTGACATTTCTTTTAATGAAAAGGGTGCAATACAAATATGGCAGACTTTTTTTTTGTAAATCATCCCAGGAGTTCCCTCTCCAACATTTATTGGTATGGTAAAAATGAGACAGATCGAAACGAGGACAAATGAGTCTAGCCCAGCCAAATGACACCGTAATGCTCTCTGCATTGCCGGTTCCTGCTGCTCACTTTTCACTTCCCGTAACTGACTTTTATAACTGTGGATTATTAATCATCATTTACTTTAGGCATGTTTAATTTTTCTGCTACAGTCATTTAGTTTACTCTCGGGGGACAGATTGAGTCCAACTAAAAGAGTAACAACCACATGTGGTCCTTATGCATCGGTACAATAATCACTGTAAGCCAACTGAATTTTTTGGTTTGGGATTTTGTCCCAGTGAAAGAGGGTATAGACAACAAGAAAAAACTATTACAACGCGAAATGTATTGGATTAAAAGACTGGACTCTTGCCACCGAAAGGTCTTAATGAACGCTTAGAATATAGTTGTTTCCTGTGATTACATACTAATGTTCATTTTTGTTTAAACCTTATTATGTTTATTTATCATGTTTGATAATATACAAGTCACTTTATGTTTCTTTTTCCATTTACACAGGACTTCACATTCAGTTTTCCTTCCTCGTACCCATTTCACGATGGCCGCCATTAACACTCATTCCATCATGATCTCAGTTAAGTTTCTATCAGGATCCACACTTCTGCCTGTCCCCTGCATGGTTTTTAAACCGGCATGAACACCGTCACCACTCACTGCTGTTTACGGGACATAAAGAATGCAATAACTTTTTTCCGTTTACACACGGTAAGAAATGGACTATTGGGAACACATGGGGTTTACTTTTCGATTCACACGGGCACCAACACACGTTTCACGTTTTTTTCACAAGGCCTCACTCCGACATGTTAATTCACTGTTTCCGACCTCATCGATCACTAAACGCAACAGACAAGCACTGTAATTAAACTAGAAATCGTTGTTTTACCACACCCAATTGAATCAGTTTGTTTACCTACACCCTTCTAATATCGGGAGCACGTTTTTTCGCTTGCTCATGTAGAAGGCAAGCACTGTTATCAAACTAGAAAACATTGGTTTACCATACCAATTCAACACCAAGTTGCTTACCCACACCAGTTCAACATCGGGAGCACTTTTTCTGCTTGCTTTAACAAGCCCCGCACACACAGTTAACGCGCGAGCGGCCACCACGTCATTTATTTTCCTTTTATCCATTTTTCCCCTGGGTTGCACAAAACCTTTCTGAGTTTACACACCGAGTGGCTACAGAGCACTTGTAAGTTCATTTAAAACTATTTCACAGTATGATACTCTTTTGCATGCACCATTTGTGTTAACTCATGGAGTTATAGATTTTCTTGGACTTCAATATTGCATATTTCATTTTTCTGACAAACGATTTCCCCTGATGAGGGGCTCAGTCCTGAAATGCATAGGGAATTGTAACCGATAAATGCATACGGATTCTACATTCACCAATCCATGGATGTAAATAATTTGGAAAGAAGAACATTGATACAAGCTATTTTGATGAACACATTGTGATGTAACAATGATGAAGAATTAAACCATAAGACATAGACATTCAAATTGGAAAGTCTACATAGTTAATTGAATTTCTCAAGAAAAAAGGAAGAATTTTGGGGACATCGTCCCAAAAGAGCGCCGTTTGGGGACACTTATATTAATTTAACAGCCCCAATATAATCTGTCCAATTAAAAGTTAAACAGGGTATGGGAGAGGATGGGGGAATTATCAGTGCACTAATGAGTTTGACAGATTGTTGGTTAGTTTTATATATTGGCACTACTTCTCTTGGTATGGTGATAACCACCTGAGAACTGCAGCGCTAAGCCTCATTCAATTTTTATAGTAGTTTACTGTTTTAATCACTGCTGACATGAGTAGAAGGATTTGTAAACAACAGTTACTTCTCTCCAAGGTTTGAGGAGCATCATCTATTTTTAGAATTGCTACCTCTGTGCTGCAGCTCGTTCTGAAAGGTGACTGAATTTCACCAAGGAGGTCATTTTCAGCTGTGAACACCTTTAACTGGGCTTTCTAGAACTTTTGCTAGGATGGTTTTGCTAGCTACTGGGCTTAAATTGTTTATATCATTAGGGTTGTCTCAAGGTTTTTCCAATGGTGGAGAGACCTGGACTGTTTTTGGCAGCTTGTCACAGGGAGATGTCAATTGAGTTTTCCTTAAGCGTGTCACTAAAGAACCTAACTACTTGAGCAGTGTAGAGGGAATAGGTTGAAAGAAATAGTGGTTTTGGAAATAGTCTTCAGCATATGTGATTGGGCACCACTGTAAAACATGAACAAATGTTCTTGAGTTTCTTTATAGTGACAATGTTTGGACAAAATATCAAAGAAAAATTATCATGTGGACAAAATATCCTGTCAAACATAATGAGGACATAAATAGCAAAAAGGTATATTTTTATGGGTAAGCAACGTTTTACTATACTCTCCACATAGCAACAGGGAAGGCAGCATTGACCTGTTAGAGTGGGAAGGTCCCCTGCTTGAAGTTGTGAGTATTGTGATTGTGTTGTGATTTACCCAAGTGTGACTCTTTGGTGTGTTTTTGACTTTTGTTTGCCTTTAGAACAACTCACAGCTATCATATCTGTGCACAGATGTGCACGTTTATCATGACCTGGAAACCCAAAGCAAGAGAGCTGAGGTCTGTATGTGTGCATCTTGCATGACCTCAATAGCAAATCTGGCCATTGTCAGCTCATCAGATTACACAAGACTGGCATTTATGGCAGAATGTTATTTGATAATGGCGAGACATGCTTATAAACTTATTACCTGTGGAAGGGTGAGGAGACTTTATTTGGCCAGATAGAGGAAACATTTTGCCAAGTCAAGTGTAGCTGGGTGCTTCATTCCATTCCATGTGCACCAAAGGAAGGCATATATGTAGAACATCTGTGCATTCTAGGATGAACCAGAAGTGCAAGGGTTATGGCTGCCTGTAAGCTCAGAGGGAGCCATCTTGTATTGCTACAAAAAATATCCTGTGTAAGATAGAGGTTGGTGGAAGCATGTCAGACTAGCATTGGTAATTGCTCAGCATTCTAGAAGCCTTTTTGAAGAACCACATTCTTAGGTGCTGGAGAGATGGAGACAATGGTGTTTTAAGATGTGCAGAGGGAAGCATTTGCTATATCTTGGTCCTTTGTCCTTTCAAACATTAATGTCATTAGATTGATGGACAGAGTGCAGGCTGGAGACAGCTGTTACTTTAGGGGTGCAGGAAAGCATTTTGATAGGTGCAGTACTTTACCCTTTGATTTACTTCCCCCAGAAATGTGATCCAGAAATGTGATAGGCATGTGGTGTGAGGGCTTCCTTCCTTATCATGCACATATCTTCTGTTTTTCACTGTGGAGACTTACACCGGCACTGACCTGAGAGGGGGCTTTTCGACAGGGCACCGGACCATTGCAGCCTCAGTGCTGCTCAGCCACAGCATTCCCCAGGCTTCCTGTTGTTGCCTGCCGCTTCCCACAAACGCGGCGAGGCGGCAGAACGGGGACCACATCCCCCACCACCACTAGCGCCTTGGAAGGCGTGTTTCCTGCCCCGCCCCCGGAGGTGCGCATAAGGACAGCGCGAGCCCCCGCGTCGTGGGACCGCGCGCGGGTTGGCGCCCGGGGCTAAGCCCGGGCAAAGGGCGGGCCCTCTACGGCCCTCTAAGGCCGGATAAGGACGGGACGGGCTACCCCCCTTGGCCGCATCATTGAATGCCTTCTTTCATGAAGGTAATGACCCCCTTTTAATTGATTTGTCCCCATATTCGTGGTCTTTTCTTTATATCGCCGCCCTTTATCCCTTTATCACCATGACTTCCAAAGGGGAACTTTCAAATAGTGTAGCTGCCAATGGACAAATGTTTTCTCTGCTAGACGAGCTAAACCCCTTATGTAAAACAACTTATGTTACATTGCTAACCCCCCCTCCGCCCAAAAGCTTTAGTATACTCTCAGACAAGGTCACAATCCTAGATCCCTCCATATCATCCAACTTAACCTGTAGCCCGAATACTCAATGTATTGAACCCTCCCAGGTCCCAGCTGTGAGAGGGAACAATCAAGGAGGGAACGACCCCAAAAATCAAAAACTGTGCCCAAGCCCACTAATTTTTAATTCCTCTCTGATCCCCTCGACTGTTGAGTACCCAGAGCCCATAACATCTCCTCCTCACTTGTCCATACTACCCCTTATTGAACAACTGGTTAGCTCAATGATAGCCCCTTTGATAGAAAAAATTAACATGTTAGGGGATAGGCTTTCCGATATAGAAAAAGCCACTAAGTTAAACACGCTGGTTAGTGATCGTAGTGATTCACTCGGTCGCCCAAACCCACCTCCTATCCATCTAGGCACTAAACCTCTAGTACAGGATACAAGACGTCAAAAACAACATGCTGGCCCTAGTGCATCAGGGAAAAATAAAATAGCGAAATACCCCGCTACAGTTCCCCTCTCCCAGCTGACCATACCTACAGTATCACACAAGAAGGCTAATTCTATTCATTTACCACCGGAAGCAGCCCCATACGTGTGCATCCTTGTGGGTGTACCTGCTCTCCCACCTGGAAAATCTGAGAGACAACAAGATCTAGTTAACAAAACCAAATTCTGGCTGTCAAAAAATAGGCCTCTGCCTCGTAATTTATACGGAGCAATCAGGAGCGTCAGAAGGGTGGACTGGTTGGGCTCCCTTCCCAAAGATCTTTCTGGGGATTTGGTACTCGTGAGATTTAGAGACTCCAACATTGTCCCCTATCTGAAAACCAGGCAGCCTCAATTAAGAGACGGCCCAATATCCATATGGGACTTACAAGATTTCTATCCTCAACATTCTGTGTTCTCTTCCTCTCCCAAAATGGACATGTAATAATGACTATCCACGAATTCTGCTGATATTGTATGAACTCTGAGTGGAAAAAGAATTTTTTAGTATTGGGATTTTATCTTTGTACTTTGGCCTATTAAGTTCCTAATGTAATTGTAAATATTGTCACTTATTTCTTGCATCGTACAGTTTTTTATATGTATTGATTTCTGATGTTCATGCTTTTATGATTTTTTAATTTATAAAAATCGAATAAAGCTTTCTATACGATATACACTGTGGAGACTCCCAGACTTACTCACTTCTGACCAACCTCATAAGAATCAAATATTTTGGCTGTTCTTTTGGATAAAGAATAGACAAAGTGCCTGGACTGCCTTGATCCAGTCCTAAGGCGACACCCATGGAATATACAAACTCTGTCTGCAGGACTAGTATAAGAGAAGGATTGACTCTCCAGATTGGTGTTCCAGGACATCTCATCAACCTGGGTAGATGACCTTCCACAGGACTTCAGAGATTCATCTGAGTTCCAGATATAGCATATTTGACCATCAGCTTCCCTGTCAGGTTACTGCACATTACTTGAAGAAGTCTGCATTGATCTGCTGATAGGAATGGGATTAATCTTTGAAAGAAGTCTGCTTTACTTACTGAGAGAGCGATGCTGAATATATCCTTAAAAAGGAGACTGCTTGCAGAAAAAGTCGAATCATAGTTGCCTTGTGGAAAATTGCCCAAAGAAGTGGAGTAAACCTAACCACAGAAGCATGAACCAAGCCATGATCAACGAGAGGGAAAAGCTGCAAGGAGACTTGGTGAGTTCCTTCCACTAGGTTATTTTCTTCCATCAACCCCAAATGGGCATTAAAGTTTCCTGGCTCCTCTTCCTCATTGTCCTAAAAATTCAGTGTGGTCGTCAGAGTGGATCACATGGTCCCACTTGTGATGTACTTCAATCCTGGTGTGCCATATAAGGTGCACTACACTGTAGACAGTTACATTGTAAATCAGTGGTTACTGATAAAGGCTGAACTGTGTCCTCTGCTTCCCAATGTGTGTCCTGTGACCTTTTCACCCCATTGACATGGCCCTGGCCATCTGGGGACTTCTGTAGTCTACCTTTAAACTTCTGTCTCACCTTTCTTCAAGGATCTGTGGATGGACTCTGCACCTTTTTAGGAGATGCCCTGTTTGATTTGGGGGTCTCTAGTTGGCAGAGGTAGGTACCTTTGACCAAATAGGGACCCTTGCATCTAGCCAGGGTAAGGGGGTACACTTCTAAAATAACCACTACTCACCCCCTTGGTAGCTTGGCACGAGCTGGCAGGCTTTTCTCAGAGGCAGTGTGTAGAGCATTTGTGAACACATACATTAAACCAGAGACAACACTACAGATGGACACCACACAAGTTACAGTATAAAAATAAGTATTTTTATATAGACTTAGCACAAGACCACAAACAACAAAAATCCACAATACTGTACTTTAAAAATCATAGAAATAGCTTAGTTCTCTTTAGTTGTAAAATGTGACACGTTCAATGTACCTTTGATTGTGTAACGCTATACAACGAAAGTGTTGCAGGGAAGATGATGCGTTGGTTTCTTACATGCAAAAACAGCGATGCGTCGGGTCCCTACTGCTGCGTAGGGGATACATTGGTTCTTCTCAGCGTGGGGAGGTGATGCGTCAGTTTCCGTGGCGATGCGAGCAGCAGTGCCATGATGCAAAGAAGATCCGGTGCAATGAAACAAAATGGCATCTTCTTCTTGATGCGACAACGATGAGTGCATGCCCAATGGCTGTTCGGCGACTCAACGATTCTTCTGAGCCGTGACAGGCCCTGCGACACGCTTCTCCGGTGATGCAACGTCATATGCTGCGACGGTGACACTCTTCTCCGGTGATGTAAGGCGCTTCAGGTGCTACGATGGCGACACGCTTATTTATCTTGAACCTCGCTTCCAGCTTCCAGCGACATGCAGTCCCTCAGAAGGCCTAGCTCAACAGCAGGCACTTCAATTCCCAGCAAGGGAAAGCAGGGGAGCTGGTTGTGAAGTCTGTTGTCCCTGAGACTTCAGCAGGGGGCAAGCTCTATCTCAAGTCCTTGGAGATCCTTTACAAGTTGATTTGAAAGTAGCACAAAGTCTTTTCTCCTTTCTTTGGCAGTCAGGCAACCACTGCAGGCTAATCCCCCAAACAGCACTCAGCTTAGGGATAGTCTCCTCCTCAGTTTCTCTGGTTCCTCTCCTCAGAAAAGGTTCTTCTTGTTTCCCAAAAATGATCTAAAGTTATTGGGTCGGATGGCGACCGAGGCAGACGTGGGTCTGTGAAGCTCAAAGCCCGGGCCCCCGTTATGACCCTTCAATAGCACCCAAAACCTCCAAACTGGGGTCCTCGGGACTGGGCAGTAAGAGGGTTTCCTGTCCCGGTCCATTTGAGCGGCAAGAGAACGCACAGTTGGGCCAGTGCGGCGCCCTACCTTCCACAAAGCGGGATCCGGCCTGATGCCGCAGTGTCATGGCGGCCAGGGTCGCAGAGTGATCGGCGCTGATCCCCACGGGTGAGATGTAATCGGAAGACCCAGACGGTGTGAGGCTGCACTGCCGCATCGGAAGAGGAGCCGGCGCCGGCGGCCCCGTGAGAACGCTGAGTGCGGTGGGTCACCCACCTGTGGGCAGAGGCGGAACCACCCCTGGGGGCGTGAAACTTTAGGCCCAGGCTTTGGGGCCTACATCTGGAGGACGCTCGCCGGCCCGGACGGCCGACACTGCACACGGCGTATCGAGAGCTGGCGCGGTGGGCACCGTGATCCACCCACACAAGCGACAGCTGGCAGAGGCAGGCGAGAGGCGAGGGGATGCTGTGTGCTCTTGGTGGCAGGAGCAGAAAAAGGTCAGCCAGCGCTGGCGGGGTAGCGCGAAAATCGAGCCCGAGGCCTTGAGGCCTAGCAGAAGGAGCCCGCCTTCCACGCGGTCACCGGCCAGGACTTGGCCGGGCACAGCCGGGAGAGTGAAGCTGCAGCCCTTTTGGGGAGCACCCGGCGACGAAGTGAAGCTACCCAGGGAATAGGGGCCGCTGCCCGGAGGACATAACGCTCAGCAGGTGAGGGAATTGGGACGGTGAGCTGCGCAGGGGCCTGCGCTGACCGGGACCAGGAGGCATAGGCGAGGGAGCACCACAACTTGCACTACGTGCCCGCGGGGGGTACCTGCGGTGGATACTGGCAGCGCTTGCCCCATGACTCCCGGGACGCCTTGACGGGAGAGGCACGAAACCAAAGAGCAGTGTGGACAGTCCGGTAGGCCAGGCCACAGTAGTTAGGAGAGCACACCCTCCCCAGAGTGGACCCCCCTTAAGCAGCCGGGGCTTTGAGGCCCTCCAGGGACAAAAGGCCTAGGGCAGCATGGCGACAGGGCAATGTAGAGGTGTACGCACGGTAACGGACATGTTGGTAAAGGGTGCCCCCAAAGGAGAGAAGAGCCCATCGACCCGAGCGGCAACGAAGGACACAACGGGGCAGGAGGATGGAAGGGCCCCCATTACTAAATCCTTTTTGAAAACCCTCTTTAACTCCTTGCATGAGGACTTCCAGACCCTAAAGCACAACATGGCTGGGGAATTCCGCGAGCTGCGCCGCGGTGTGGACGGATTGGGGGAACGAGTGGCCGCGGTGGAAGACCAGACTAGAAGCGAAGACGTAGAGCAATTACAGCAAGAAGTTGTACGCCTCCGTGAATAGCAGGTCGACCTACAGGCGCATGCGGAGGACCTTCAAAACAGCCACCACATTCTTGCGCGATAAAGGAATTCCTTATTCCTGGGGTCACCCTTTTCGGTTAATTTTCGAATGGAACAGAGCCCTGCAACAGCTCAGGTCACTACGGGACAGGTGTGAAATGTTAGGCATTGATCTAGATGAGGACTCAAAAAAGAAGATGCGGCTGTGCGACCCTCGCAAGGGAGATCACCGCAGACCTCAGGTGATGGATGGCAGCAGGTGGGATGCAGACACTCGCCCAAGGCGTCCCTTAGACCAGACCCGACAACGATGGCACAGGAACAGGCGGTGGCCATCCAGGAGGTGTCCAAGGACATGGCAACGTTGGATTAGCCATCCAGGAAGTGCACCAAGACACAGTGCAATGGACTAGTGCAGATAAGGGGGTTTTATTCGCACCTGGAATAAGTGGGTCTGGGGGGGACGGGTGGGGGCCGAAGGGGTCGCCACTGCCACACACTCCTCCACGTAACGATTCTGTAGGCCTGAACTGTGTACGGATAGGCCTGGGACTAAGACATTTCTGTGGGAGTTTCTGGTTGGGGTAGGGAGGGGGGAAGGCGGGTTGCGGGGGTTGGGGTGCAGAGAGAGGGGGGAGGGTTGGGGTTAGGGGGGTGGGCTCCGGGAAGGGGGGAATTCTGACTGTTCTTTTGAAGGAGATTTGTTTGCTGGGTGGACACCCCTCTGTCCTTTCCTTTTATTTATTTATTTTTTTTCATCCCTTGTCCCATAGGCTATCCAGAGCCTTTACGTCAACATTGAGAGACGATGACTCCTACTAGGCTTAGAATACTCACCCTTAACGTGCGAGGGCTCAATAATCCCATTAAAAGAAGAGCGGTCCCGTCCATGTTAGAACACTCCACAGCGGACATCAGCCTCCTACAGGAGACTCATTTATTGCCTAAAGACCAACATGGACTTAAATCCTGTGCCTTCCCCACGCAACTTTTCTCGTCCTCCGCCAAGAAAGCGGCAGGGGTAGCAATATTAGTATCCAGGTCATTCCCGGGCAAGGTGCTTCAGCGGGAGGGAGAGATAAAGGGGCGATTGCTAGTATACCGCTTCCTGATAGCAGGCCAGACACTAGTGGTAGGCTCTCTATATGCGCCCAATGAGAGACATGAAAAGTTCCTCCAGCACTAACTGCTGCCACAGCTAACACTGATAGATTTTCACTATTGGGGGCGATCTTAACTTGGTCTTCCATAACATAGCCGATCGCTCCTGCCAACGGTCCGGTCAGGTGGGGGCTCTTTCTCAGTCAGGACAGGTGCACCTCAGGGATTTGGGCCTTATTGACTTGTGGAGACACATACACCCACGTAGCACTTCCTAAACCTATCACTCTGGGGCCCATAAATCTTACGCCAGGCTCGACTATTTTCTCTGCGCCTCCACCCTGGTGCCAAGAACCCAAGATGTAGACATCCTACCGGCGTCCCTGTCAGATCACTCCCCGATGGTGGCGACCTTCCTTTTTCCGGCGGTACCGAGGCCGCAGCGGCATTGGCGCCTTAGAGAGGTGCTTCTCCAAACCCCATTGACAATAGACCGGATCAATCTACCATTACCCACTACCTGACCCACAATGCCAACGCTGACACTATGCGGGCGACAGAGTGGGCGGCTCTTAAAACAGTCGTGCGAGGCGAATTTATATCTATCGCCACAGCTAACAACAAAGAGTGGGCGCAGAAACGGGCCGAAATTGCGCAACGAGTGGCTAAGCTGGAGCAAATGCATCAGCGGACGGGAGCGGCACGGGCTTGGCGTCAATTATGCGCAGAGAGGAAATTGCTGGCGGCATTGAACCAGGACAAAGCGGAATATGCGGCCCTCAACCTTCGGCAGGCCTACTATACCGGGGGAGACAGATGCCGGCGCCTATTGGCAAACAAGCTGCGGGAACAGTGCCATCGATAAGGGATACATGCCATCCAAACCGCCCAAGGGGACTTGGTGTCGGATGAAGCGACGATAGCAAAGACTTTTGGCGGTTTCTATGAGTTTTAGCACGTCGGACTGTCTCACTTGCAGTTTACCTCACAATACGCGTGCACTTTTGAATAACCATCCAGCACGGTATTTATCTCCCTACCGGAGAACGTTTGTTACTTTAACCTCACGGTGCTTCTTATCTTTTGTTTTTCACCGTTTCAGTTAACGCACCCACACTGGTATAACTGCATTCCCACTCATAGTAGATCAGCGATACATATCTGCTTTTGGTTTATTTCTTTATAGATTCCCCCTGACGAAGTGCTATGCATGAAATGCATAGGGGAGACAGCTCATTTATGTAACCTATTGGACTCATGGATTGAATATAATTCAAATATGCATTCTACAATCTGAAGTTGTTTACTCATTCATATGATGGAATATGATGAACACTTATATCATTGAGAATTAAATCAACTTTGGTTTCCGAAGATTAAGATTGTTTCGAACATTTGTTTACAATTTCTTTACGCTGACTTTCGCCAGCGGAGTGCTCAAGATTTCACCTTACACTGTGTAAGGTTTTCCTAGGCCCACCAGAGCCACCCAGACCTTAGACACACGGCTGTCTGATGAGAACAAGAGTGGCCGTGCACTTTGAGGCAAGAACTCGGGCGGCTACTTGCCTTCTGGTGACTCCACCTAGGAGTGACTCTTTTCTGGCCGTCTGGTTGCCCTGCTCACCTACAAGGCCTTGTGGCTCCCGTCCCTGCACCCGGCTCCGTAGGGTAGGAGGGGGAGAGTCCCATGCTGGGTGACACGGTGAAGGTGACTGCCTGTGGGCCCACTTCTCCACTGTCCCTGCCTGGCCGAAGAGGGTCACCCAGGTGTGGGGATGCCAACACCCAAGGATGGAGACAAAAGCTTGGCTCAGAGGATGACTTTCAATAGAGTGCTGCGAGGAAGCAGTTCCGCTACTTACGAAATCCTGACCCACAATTAGGTCGTCTACGAATGATTTATCACCGGGTGCCCCGCAAACATGCTGTGTACTAAGGGTGATTGAGGCAGCCCTTTTCCATCCGTGCTTCAGTCCCCATGAAAACGGCCCTATGCACAGGCCCAGAGGCTGGCTTTGCGAGGTAAACCGAGGCTCAACAGCACTCAGTATCATAACGGTTTAGTGGGAATGACTAGGAGGCTCCTCAGCCAAGCATATATACCAAATATCTGTGGTTCCTCTAATACTGAGCAGGAGCACTATTGCAACAACACATTAGTAGGGCCACTTCACACATATAACCCCCATATAGAACACAGGTATCCAATTTTTCCTTCAGTAATTGGTAAAATGCAGTGACTGGTATATGTATCAGTGAATTAACACATACCATTCCCCATGTAAAAAAATAGCTATTTTACTAACAGAAACTATTAGAATACCGTTGCCATTGTATTCAACAGCCATTTAATTCCCACAACCTGAAACAAAAATAGCAATTTATTTAAAGGAATCATGACAATACAGTGGCAGGTATACTTTCCAGCCATTTAAAACCCATCAACCCCATGTAGAAAACCACCATCACTATTACCTACCTATAAAAACCTTATCCTGTCCACGGTATTTGCAACAGTCACTTAGCAATCATAATCCTACTGTAGAACACAGCCATGTCAATTTTCCTTCAGCAATCACCAAATAACAGTACCAGGTATTTGTAACAGCCATTAAACCCCGATCATCCCCCATGTAAAAAAATAGGAATGCTAATTTTCTCAAATTAATCACTAAAATACAGTTGCAGGTATATGCAAAGCCACTGGAATTATGAAATTCAAATTTCACGGTTTCTACCTTATCAGCAAAAATATAGATTTGCTGCATTTACCGCATAATGCACCAACTGCTGAATAATCTGCAGTTTTTAACAAAAAATGTGTTTCTTACTCAAAAGGATCAAAAGTTACTAAAATGCAGAAGGCCTTTCTCAAAATTTGTACAACTATATTTTGCTTCTTGATGTAGTTCAGAGTCATACTGGCAATCATAAACCTTTGGTGAGATAGTATTAACATGTTAAAACTACAAAATAATGATGTAATCATATCACAAAATGTGGTTCATTACGGTGCATATTTGCTATTTCTTGCTGCTTGATTCAGTCAAACCTGTTGCGTAATATAGTTATCCCTTACCACATAATTCCACTGGTCCAATAAAAAAGTATTATCCTCCATGTAGAAAATGGCTATGTTAATTATCCCAAGAGAAATAAGTAAAATCTTATATCCAATGTATGCAACGGCCATTTGCCAGCCATCATCCCCCATGAGAAAATTACAAATTCACATTTTTCAAGCAGAAGCCAATAGAATACAGTGGCAAATGCATTCTTCAGACTTTTAAAACCAATAATCCCTGCGCAGCAAATATTTATTAAAATTTTCAGAAATCATGAAAACGTAATTGCAGGGATATGTAACAACCATTTAACACACATCATAACCCATGTAGAAAATCACTATCCATATTTCCTGCCAGAAATAAGCTTAATAAAATCCCAATATATTTGATGGTCATTTAATGTCCATAATATCCCATGTGAAAAATAGGTATGCCCATTTTCTCAACACACTACACTAAGCTACAATGCCAGGTACATGCTATAGCTATTTAACACCCATCATCCCCCATGTAGAAATCATTACAATGTATTCACAGTAATCATGAAAATGCAGTGGCAGGGATATGGAAAAGCCATACAACCCCCATCATCCACAATGTAGAAAATACATCTCCCCATTTCATACCTGGAGCAATCCTAATACAGTCCCAAATATATTTAATTGCCATGTAGCTACCATAATTTCACATTCAAACTACAGCTATGCACATTTGCTTTCCACATTTAATAAATAGCAGTAACAGGTATTTGTACCAGGCATTTAACACCCGGAATATCCATGTAAAAAAAATGTATGAACATTTCCTCAACACACTTCACCACACTATGGTAGCACATGTGTGTTACAGCCATTTAACATTCATCATACACCATATAGAAATAATTATGACCATAATCCCAAAAGAGCTACTTAAAATACTGTTCCCAGGACATGTTGCAGCATTTTACCTGCCCTTATCCCCCATGTAAACATTATCTTTTGCTATATTCCTGACAGGACCTTTTATAATATAGGAGAAAATGTAATCAACAGCTGTTTAAAGCCCATAATCCCCTGTGAGGTGAGGACAATAGCTATTACTATTACCTACAGTAGTTATGAAAATACAGTGGCAGGTATGTGTAAAAACCATGTAATGCCCATCATCCCCGATGTAGAAAATCCCAGTATCTATTTCCCACTTTGAATATTCTTAATACATTTCCAAATATATTCACTGGCCATGTAACACCCATATACCCCTATACAGAATACATACACCTATGTCAATTGACCATCAACATTTAGTAAATAGCAGTACCAGGTATATGTGCAAGCCATTTAAACTCCATCATCCCTATGTACAAAATATGTCGGACCATTTCCTCAAGACACGTCTCTACACTATAAAGGCAGGTATATGTTATAGCCACTTAACATACATTATCCCCTATGTAGAAATCATTATGGCCATTTTCCAAAGAGAGATACATAAAATACTGTGCTCAGGATATGTAGGAGCCTTTTACCCCCATAATCTGCTATGAAACATTATTGTGTTCCAAAAGGACCATTATATTATAGGGGATACTGTGTTCAGCAGCTATTTAAATTCCACAATCCCCTATTAGTAAAGTAGCTATTGCCATTTTCTAACAGTATTCATGAAAATGCAGTGACAGGTATATGTAAAAGCTATATAACCCCCATCATCCCTGATATAGGTAATCCCTATCCCTATTTTCTACGTTGAACAATCCTAATACATTTCCAATATATCCAATGACCATGCAATGTTCATAATCCCCCATGCCGAATACACCTATACCCATTTACCTTCAACATTTACTAAATAACATTACCAGGCATATGTACCAACCATTAAACCTCCATCATCCTCATGTAAAAAATATGCATAGCCATTTCGTCAACACACGTCGGCACTACACTACAGTGGCAAGTATATGTAACAGCTGATTAACACCCGTCATCTCAATGTAGAAATCATTATGGCAATTATCTCAAGAAGGCTATGGAAAATACCATGCCCAGAACATGTAGTAGCCATTTACTTTCCGCCTCCATAGCCCACCCTTGAAAACAATATTGATGCCCATTTTCCTAAGAGGACCATTATAATATAGGGGAACATGTGTTGAACAGCTGTTAAAAGCCCATAATCCACTCTGAATTAAGTAGTTATTACCATTTCCTCATAGTAATCATGAAAGTGGCAGATATTTGTAAAAACAAGCTAAAGTCCATCATCCCCAATGTAAAAAGACCCTATTCACATTTCCTACCTGGAACATTCCTAATACAGTCCCAAATAAATTCAGTGACCATATACACCCCACCATTCCCCATGCAGCATACAGATATACCCATTTCCCATTTCCTTCAACATCTACTATATAAAAGTACAAGATATATTATCCTAAACAGATTCAGTGGCAATGGAACACACATAATCCCCCCTGCATGCCCATTTTCCATCAACATTTACTAAATAACAGTACCATGTATATGTAATAGCCATTCAACCCCCATATCCCTATGTAAAAGTACAGTAATTACATGTTATTGCAAAACTTCATCCAATAATCCCTCTTTTGTAATGTATAGTGTGTGACCAGTACCACTATAAATAGCTGCATTTACTGTATGTGACCAAGCAATGTAACAGTTAAATCAGCTTTATAACGGTAAACAAAATCATATCCTATAAGGTAATTTATCGCATTTCATACATAGGTTGACTTATTTCCAAATGCACCCGTCGTTTGGCTACAAATGTCGGATTGAACAAGGCTGTGTTTTGGCTCCTTGCCTTTTAATCTTTTTATGGCTGAACTCCCAGCTCATTTTAAAGATGTTAACTCGCATTCGCCTTCGATTTTTGGTAAAGAGATTAAGTATCTGCAATATGCAGATGATACCATTTTAATGAGCCAAACAGTTATAGGGTTGAAAAGGTTAATTGACTCATTTAATTCTTATGTTACACAAAATGGGCTAACAATTAATACAAAAAATCAAAGATAATGACTATAGGAAAAGGCAAATCGAGATTAAAAGAATGGAATATCAATGGCCTGGTAATTGAAAATGTTAAATCATATAAATACCTGGGCATTACTTTTGATGATAGATTGATATTTAAGCAGCATTTTAATAATCTTCAAGCCAGGGGTTCCTCTCTTGCCTTTGCCTTTAGAAAAGTGAGAGACAAATTATCATGCCCTAATTACGAACACCTATTGAGGATGATGAGAGCAAAGTTGATTCCATCTTTGGACTATTGCTCGATCATCTTTAGGGGCAAAGATGCAAAAATACTAGAGGACATAGAAATTAGGACATATAAAGCGTTTTTTAAGATTCCTAAATATATTAGTCGTGCCAAACTAAGATTAGAATTTGGGCTGAAGAACCAAGTACTGGCACGTCAATCTACTTTTTTAAAGTCCTTATTATCCTTAGCTCGGTCAGAGGACGGAACATTAGCAAAGCTTTGTTGGTATGAAATTTCAGAAGCTAAATATTCAATGAATTGGCGGTTATATTTAAATGAATGCTTATGCAAGTATGATTGTTCAAAAATAGAAGATGAAATAAGGAGTAAAATGGTTTTTAAGAAAGAACTGAATCAAAGGGCTGCATTACTAACAATTATAGCGGATAAGGAGGACTTGAGGAAAAAAATAATTTTTGGACAATAGACAACTCTTTTGGTAGGTTGTCACCCCAAACCTATCTTTCATATCATTTAAGACCTTTGATTAAGAACAAATTTATGCACTTAAGGTTGGGAAGATATCCGACAAAAGATGGATTACCGAAATGGGAGAATAAATGGTCATCAAGTATCTGCAGGCTTTGTGGGCTTAGTGTAGAAACGTTAATGCATATTGTAACCTTGTGCCCTGCTCTGGCAGATGCTCGGAAGTGTATCCTTAAACCGATTTTTTATTAATTGGGAGTGAGAACATGCAGGAATGCAATTATCACCTGTTTAAGTGGTGACAACTTCAAACTTACTCATCTCTTTGTTAAGGTCATCAATATTGCCGGAAAAAAAATCATATAACTGATGGTCAAAGCAAATGAATTCCTAGGCAATTTTTTTTTTTAAAAAGGAGATCATATTATTTTTTTTAAATGGTACTTAGTGTTGCCCCAGAAAAGTGGACGTTATAATAAGGCATTGTCGGTGTAATTTTAAGTTGCTTGTATACGTTTTAATCAATGTTCCAGTGATCTTATAAAGAATAATGCACTTTATTGTCATCTATGAATGGATAAATGCAAGATATTTGCAATTATGTTAGTTGTTGCTAACACATGTCACTTTAATTAGATGCTGCTATAATGTTACTTGTTGCTAGCATAAGGCACTTTAGTAAGCTTAATGCATTATTAATTGTTTTTACAAAGTTTTTAATATTCTGTAAAAAATGTAATTTATCTACACATAATTGCTGGATCTTTCCTAGGATGTTAATAGTTTTGTGTATATATGCTTGTTTGTGTTTTTGCTTTTTTTTCTATTCTTGTTTTTCTTGTTTGTAATGATTTTGACTAATCAACAAATAAAAATCTACCTACCAAATGCACTCTGTGTGTTTGTCTACCTACAAGGCAGTGTTGAATAAAACCATTAAAGCACATCCTGGCAGGTAAACAATAACACATGCCGAAGAGGGTAAATGTTCACTTTGCCCATGTAAGAATTAAACTACACTGCCAACAATAGACATTTAAGAGAATGCAATTCCATCTTCCCCGTTGATCCTTTTAGAATGTCCCTGTAACATTTGCTTCCATAATTTATGGCGAATTCACTAAGAGGTAAGGAAAGACAATTGCTACATGCATATACAGCTTGGCTCAGTCAGGCATAATGTACAGCAATGGGTAGTCAATGGAGTGTGTTTATAGAGAAATAAATGATGTACACGTGGTAAAAAAACACGCAGTTTTAACTTGGTGTTTATTTACATACAATTTCGAATGCATGCTGACTCTTTCAACATATGTGAAAGAGATATTATGATTATCATGCAGGTGCTGTTAAAGTTGTATAAACATACATCTTCTTGAGAAGCTGTCGGCACAAGTGGTGTATGAAGTGTCAACTTTTAGGGAAAATATTTTCAAAGGGGCTCGAACTCCATGCATGCATTCTTTGCAGAATCTATACATAAAATAATCACACATTAGATTAGTAAAATAGGAGTAATTCAGGTTGCAAAGTAAATTGGAGTGTCTTACAACATTAATATGTGCAAGATACACCTGGAGAAGTCAGAATGTGTTGTGCATGAGGCAAACAGTTACAGTTTACACCTATACAACTGTGCCATTTCTGTGGAATGGTTCGGCAAAGGCATAGTGGAGTGACACCTTTAAAGGCTGCTAAATAAATACGTAGGATGAAGACGTGCACATTTTGCATTTTTCTCATTACCTAGTAGTTAATGAAATGAGGCAGCAGTGATAGAATCGTTTTAAACCTGAGCATGGCATGCAAACTTATTATGATTAATTTATTATGATTAATGAGACAAAGTTTTCTTGTTATACTGGCTGTGTCACATTTTTAAACAGTAAACTACCCTTCATTAAAAAAGACAGCCAAACATAAAAGAAACAAGATATTTAGCCAGTACCTCATGAAGAGATGTGTAGCAGTTCGTTTTCGAAAAAGCTAATTTAAAGAATATTGCGAGTTTTAGACCGATGTACTGGAATTCGTGGCCGGAGGCCCTAATGTATACTGGTGAGCGTCTGTGCTCGGATATGTGCCTGTTTGGTGCCCATGATGCTGTGCCAGATCACACTGTCTTGTGGTAATATATAGCACTTCTCGGTTTTTAATAACGATGTGATGCCCAGTGTGATTTAGATTGTATGTCATGTGTTGCCAAATTACATTGACTGGGATCAATGTCAACAAAAATGCCCACACCCTTATCTGTTCTCTCTCTGGTGTCTCTACACTTTTTCCTTTACCTCAGAGCCACAGCTCCCTTAGTCCTGGCGCTTACTCTGCCAATCTTACAAAAAGCACTTCTCACATATGCCATCTGCTGCTTCAAGACAAGCCCTGTCCTGATAACATAACCAATGATCTCTTTGTGGACATTCTCCCCTGCTAACATTATGCCTCTTCCTAGGTCATCTAGTCAGGCATCCAAGTAAAGGGGTGAGAGCTTAAGGGTGTCTTCTTGCCTGTTTGGTGCTGTTAAGACCTTGAATAGCCTATGGCGTGGAACCCTGCCCTTAGTGTTTCCTCCTTATCCTCCTCCTGCTAACCCCCTCATGTACCAAATCCTAACTCTGGTGTTTTTAGGTACCCCTCACACACCAACAGGCCCCTTGGTGTCATGCTTCATCATCGGGGTCATCGTATCCCTCTACGGGATACGGCGTGCTGCGACCAGCGAATACGTGGGAGCACTCTTATGTCTATGTGTGGTGTATAGTGAGGGTTATTTAATCATATAGTGAGTGAGTGTGGTGGTGGGGTCGGGATAGTGAGTGGAGATTTAAAAAACATCTTCTTCAGGACAGGGTTACACAAAATCCCCACCTTACTCACGTTTTTCTAATTTGTGTATATACAAAAAAGTGACCGTGTCTAACGCAGGGGTTACCCGGGCTTCCTTGCTGCGGGTCTATGAGGAGAATCCCTCTTCGCTGCCCCTTACGCCGGCTCCGTCGATACGACGGAGCCGGCGTAAGGGGCAGCGAAGAGGGATTCTCCTCATAGACCCGCAGCAAGGAAGCCCGGGTAACCCCTGCGTTAGACACGGTCTCATGGAGCATTGAACTCCCATTTTTACAGTCTGCAAAATAGCGGCTAAAGTTTAGGTACAATAATAGACCTTCACTAATAAATATCACTTTTTTGTATATACACAAATTAGAAAAACGTGAGTAAGGTGGGGATTTTGTGTAACCCTGTCCTGAAGAAGATGTTTTTACATCGAAACATGTTGACACACACCCAGAGGCAGCGCACATAATACTACGCTCATCCTCTTACAACCTCTTTTTAATAGTACCAACTCGGGGAACCATTAAAGTTTTTGAGTCCACCCACGAGTCAGGTCCTTTTTAAATCTCCACTCACTATCCCGACCCCACCACCACACTCACTCACTATATGATTAAATAACCCTCACTATACACCACACATAGACATAAGAGTGCTCCCGCGTATTCGCTGGTCGCAGCACGCCGTATCCCGTAGAGGGATACGATGACCCCGATGATGAAGCATGACACCAAGGGGCCTGTTGGTGTGTGAGGGGTACCTAAAAACACCAGACGTGCTCCCAACCACAGTAGGGACATCGTCAACCCTTAATTTTATGGATTCCTCTTGTTTTGTAAACGTTACCCAGGGAGAACGAATCCATATAGTCTCTCTCTCTCCTTCCTTTGTTAAAATTTATTTATTTTTTCCAAATCCTAACTCTCCACGGGAGTACAGTTAATCGCTTCCTCTTGTTGGTTCGCTAGTAGTACCCACTCTAGTGGTCAGCCCCAACACTGCCTCTAGGTGGACTCTTTAGCCTCACCAATGAAGAGTCTGCTGACAGCCTTGAGTGTGCCCTGTGACCAGTGCACTCCTGTGGATTGGTACTTTCTCTGTCCTGTGTTGCGTTCATAGAGGGCTTAGCCTTCTGAGAAAATACAGACATAAATTGCTCAAACATGTAATTGTTAATAAAAAAAGAGTACAATGTATATTCTAAAAGATGGGTGCTACGCCGTAAACATCTTCGTTTGTGATGTACTGAATTTGTTGTCACCTTCCCCTTAACGTTGTCTATTTTCTTTTGCTTCTAGGCATGCAGGAGTATTTGTTACTTGAGGGTCCTGGCTGCCTGTCACCAGAGCTTGCAAGTAGGTTGCACCTCTGCTGATTGTGGGTAGCTTCCAAAGAGTATACTGTGGACTATAGTAATCATGTCCAATGCCTTCCTGTATCTAGTGCATGTCACATAATGGGGTAGCTCTCCGTCACTCTTGGGGTAGCTATGCAGATATGGGGTCAGATTTACTATTCTTTCACACAATATAATGCAGCACAGCAAGGCAACTTGGTGCACTGCTTAGCGTGAAAGGGAGAGAGCAGAAATGTGCTATATCTACTAAGATGTGGCACACATTCTTTTTATCCAGGATAACTTTCTATACAAAAACACTCCTAAAAGCCATAAAGAAACAAGGAGAAATGAAAGTGTTTTTCCTCATTATATCATTCTTGGCTAGGCGCAAACACAGGTTTACTGCCTTTATCAAATCTCGGGTTGTGTCAAAATCTATCTGTTGATGCATAGGAACACCTATTCTCCACCCACGGAATGCTTCCTCGATGCAAAGTAACGCAAGGCAGCGATATGTGCTGTGTTGCATTACTTTCTTTTTTATCAAGTCATGCAAATCGAGTTTTATGTGGCTTAGCAAATCCAGAAATGCATTTTCATCTGGGCAGCGCTAAAATAGTGTTGCAACCCTGACAGAAAATGTTAGTAAATCTTGACCATGGTTTCCAGTTGTTAATTTCAACTGATTACCACTGGTTGGAATCCAGTTGAAAGAAATACTTCTCCTTGGTTAAAAAAGCGCCCCCCCTCCAGATGATAGTAAAGACCACGCCACGTACCTTATTTAATTCCTTATTCGAACGTCCATGAGAAAAACTGCTCTCGCTGGTTGTGGCAGGGGAAGAAGTGTCAACATGGAGCAATTCAAGTTGTATATATTGGTTCAAAAAGTACTTTATGGTTCCAACAATTCTTACTTTTCTCAACATTGCCTCATAGTAAATAAGGACACAGGGTCACAGAAGCAAAGGTGGACCTGCAAAGTCTGCACAGGGAGGGACCACGTGGCAGATCATTACTTTGGCTGAAAAAGAACACTGATCACTTTCCCCATCGCCTGCTACCCCTGAATTTCCACGTCCATTCATCGTCTTTCTTAGCACTTAACCGAGTCACCTTTAGATATGCTAACATTGAGTCTTTGTGAACACATGCAGTGTAGGAGGGCTGAACCAATAAAGAAGATCCTTAATAGCAAGACAGAATGTGCACTGATGTCCTTTGGGAACACATACTTAAGTTGTTCTGTGCCAGAAAGAAGTGTCTTGCATAATCTGAACTGCACAACAACAGCACTGACTCAAGCTACATCGCCCCTACCTCTTGCTGACAGGTCTGTGGTGACCTTGGCTCTGGCAGGAATCCATTGCACTGCGTTTCTATAAGCAGACTATGGATAAAGAAAGGCAAGACTAAATAAAGAGCTTTTTTGTGGGTGCAATTATTTTTAATGTGCACATAAACACGACCTTGCCCAGAAGCAAATAGAGAAGCATCAAGTGGCAAGGATGGGCTATGGTGTCTCAGTGAGGTGTCTATCCTTCAGTCCTGCATGCTGTGCACATGAGCGTATGAGAGGTGCCAGCATGCACTTCCATTAAATCCTATGGAACTATGGACAGGACATTTGTGACGCAATATCCCATCGGCCAAACTCATAATCATGTACTCACTGTTTTCAGTGTGTTCAGCATAGGATTCATGAATCCTGGAGAGCAAAAAAATATTAAGTGAAGTATTGCTGTACTTAGCCAATGACCACTCGTTGGGGTTGACCACACATGACCAGCTCCCCACTGTGCATGGCCAAAAAACATGCACAATGGAGGATGGCCACCCACTGAGTGTTGAGTGCATGGCCAGGTGAAAGGCCAAGTGCTTTGGTCAACTCCCCCTGTTTATGGCCCTGAGTAATCCATAACTCCTACAACAGCCATACTTATGTTACTCATGTACCAAATACAATGCTTATGACCTTACACTATTTATATAAATAAATACAAAAGCAACACCTAAAGTAGAAATTTAAATATCAGCAACACATAGTCAAATATTAATGATGCTGCACACATAATCATCTTGTTCAAAGTGGTAAGGATAATGTGATATGTAGTCGCATCTGTAAGATAATTTACAACATTTGTCATTTTGCCTGCTGCTTCATTTTACAGTGAACAGCAATACACACAAGATGATGGATGGAATGTTGCACAATGGCAAAACATTCACCCCCAGCCACAAATCTGGGTTTAATCCATCGTTATTTTGCTCACCAAGCCACCCCAGTTCAGACATGGCCATATGCAAATCAGTCTTGACCCTGTGCCTCATGGAAACAGTCCAGCCCGAACTGCCAAGCCATTTCTTCCCTGGATGGGAATCAAGCATCCTTGAACCGGTTTCTAGCTATCTGCCGTCTTAAGCCGGGATAGCTTGACTCCAGTGGCGTAGTGAGCACGGGACCCACGTCTGGGCATACCCTTCCCACAAAGGGTGAAAAGCAAAACACACAAGACGATAGACGGAATGTTGCACAATGGCAAAATATTTACCCCCAGTCACAGATCTGGGTTTAATCCATCGTTATTTTTCTCACCAAGCCACCCCAGTTCAGACATGGCCATATGCAAATCAGTCTTGGCCCTGTGCCTCATGGGAACAGTCCAGCCCGAACTGCCAAGCCTTGTCTTCCCTGGACCAGAATCAAGCATCCTAGGACCGGTTTCTGGCTATCAGCCGTCTTCAGACAGGATAGCTAGACTGCAGTGATGTAGTGAGCACGGGACCCACGTCTGGGCATATCCTTCCCACATAGGGTGAACAGCAAAACACACAAGATGATGGACAGAATGTTGCACAATGGCAAAAAAAATTCCCCAGTCACAGATCTGGGTTTAATCCATCATTATTTTGCTCACCAAGCCACCCCAGATCAGACATGGCCATATGCAAATCAGTCTTGATCCTGTGCCTCATGGGAACAGTCGAGCCCGAACTTCCAAGCCATATCTTCCCTGGACCGGAATCAAGCATCCTAGGACCGGTTTCTGGCTATCAGCCGTCTTCAGCCAGGATAGCTTGACTCCAGTGGCGTAGTGAGCACGGACCCACGTCTGGGCAATGTATGATATTGTTCTGCATTCTGTCAACTGTTGTTTTTGCATGTGGTACCCCGAGTGGGAGGGGTATGCTCAGACGTGATTCCTGTGCTCTCCATGCCACTGGAATAAAGCTATCCTGGCTGGTGAGGGCTGAAAGCCCAAAACCGATCCTAGGATGCTTGTTTCCAGTCCAGGGAGGACCCAGCTTGGCATGTCGGGCTGGACTGTTCGCATGGGGCACAGGGTCAAGACTGAAAAGCATATGGCTGGGTTCAAACTGGAATGGCATGGTGAGCAAAAAAACGATGAATTAAGGCCCAGATCTCTGTACTTGGGTGAATGTTTGACATTGTTCTGCATCCTGTCCATCAACTGTTGTTTTTGCATGTGCCACCCCCAGTGGGACGGGTATGCTCAGACGTGAGTCCCGTGCTCTCCATGCCACTGGAACCATACTATCCTGGCTGATGATGGCTAAAAGGCCGAAACCGGTCCTGGGATGCTTGTTTCCAGTCCAGGGAGGACCTGGCTTGGCAGTTCGGGCTGGCTGTTCCCATGGGATACAGGGTCAAGACTGATTTGCATATGGCTGTGTTCAAACTGGAATGGCATGGTGAGCAAAAAAACGATGGATTTTGGCCCACATCTCTGTACTGGGGTGAATGTATGACATTGTTCTGCATTCTGTCCATCAACTGTTGTTTCTGCATGTGTCAACCCGAGTGGGATGGGTATGCTCAGACGTGAGTCCTGTGCTCTCCATTCCACTGGAATCAAGCTATCCTTGCTGATGAGGGCTGAAAGCCTGAAATCGGTCCTAGGATGCTTGTTTCCAGTCCAGGGAGGACCTGGCTTGGCAGTTCGGGCTGGACTGTTCCCATGGGATACAGGGTCAAGACTGATTTGCATATGGCTGTGTTCAAACTGGAATGGCATGATGAGAAAAAAAACGATGGATTAAGGCCCAGATCTCTGTACTGGGGTGAATGTATGACATTGTTCTACATTCTGTCCATCAACTGTTGTTTTTTAATTTTACAGTGAGGCCATAAGCATTGCAAAAATAAATATATATATATAAAATTCACTGAAAAAACCATAGGTTATAGACCATATATAGTTAGGAATTAGCATTTAAAAAACCTTATTTTACTCACACAAAACCATTGAAATTCCATATATAGTTAGTTGCACTAACTATATATCGCGCACCCGCAATCCACTGCTGATCATGTCACATATTACATCATTCATGACATGGTCAGTGACATCACTGATGACATCACTGATGACATCTCAAATGACATCACTGATGACATCACTGATGACATCTCAAATGACATCACTGATGACTACATCCAGTGACTGTACAATTCTGTAAAGTTAAAATATGTCTTACATATTGAAGAATGAGTGGATGTATAAGTGTCTTGATGAAGGATTTAGTAGGGGCATGGCTGACTGTATGAGTGACTGATTAAATGTGTCTCACTGAGTGCATGGGTTAGTGACTAAACTGTCTTAATTTGTGCATCATTATGTCTGTTGTTCTGCAAACTGCTGCATGTGTTGATCATTAGCTATATGATTAACTGTATGGGTTATTGATTGGTTGCCCAAGCATTTGTATGGGAGACTGAGTGTGTGTGTGGGTGGCTGGGAGGTGTATGACTCTCTGCATAGATGTGTGAGCAGTTGATTGACTAGATGTATGGGTTCAAAGTGCATGTGGAAACAGCTGTATGGGCGGTTGACTGTGTGCATGAGTGTATTGGTGAGTGAATGGATATCTCAGTGCTACATGTCAAAGTAAGTACATATGTAAAACACAGTAGATGTGAGAGTTGACATATATAAATAACTGTGCATAAGAGCCAGTGAATGTGTGAGTGGCTGTATGGATCATTGTGAACTTGTATCCAGGATTGTATAAGTGAGTAAATATGTTTTAGTATATGTTTGAATAAGTAAGGTGTGTATAACTGTATAGTTGAGGAAATGGAGGTGTGATTGATTCTTTGCATGACTGACTAAGTGTCTGAGTAACTCCATGGATGAGTGACAGTCTATGAGTGTCTGTTTACACTGAGTGTATCTAAGGTTATATTAGAGTCTGAAGAGGTTCATCGTATTATCACATGAATGATGTCATCAGTGATGTGATCAGTAATGTCAAATGAGATGTCATCAGTGATGTCATCAGTGATGTCATTTGAGATGTCATCAGTGATGTCATCAGTGATGTCATTTGAGATGTCATCAGTGATGTCATCAGTGATGTCATTTGAGATGTAATCAGTGATGTCATCAGTGATGTCATTTGAGATGTCATCAGTGATGTCATCAGTGATGTCACTGACCATGTCATGAATGATGTAATATGTGACATGATCAGCAGTGGATTGCGGGTGCGCGATATATAGTTAGTGCAACTAACTATATATGGAATTTCAATGGTTTTGTGTGAGTAAAATAAGGTTTTTTAAATGCTAATTCCTAACTATATATGGTCTATAACCTATGGTTTTTTCAGTGAATTTTCAAGGTTTTGTAAATGCTAATTCCTAACTATATATGGTCTATAACCTATGGTTTTTTCAATGAATTTCATTGGTTTTTTAAAAGCTAATATCTATAGCTGTAAAGTTTATTCTTCTTTAAATCCAAAAATATATTTTATATGTTTATTAATAATTTTTTTAAATATTTTTTTTGTTTCGCTCCCGGTCCGCGAACCGGGAAGCTTCCCGTTAGCTCAATTTGATTCCGCGATCCGGTCCGCGAACCGGTAAGAAATCAACATAGTGACGGTATCGCATTGCCGCGTAATGCGTCTTATGACGTACTGCGTTAGCGCACCCGGAAGTGCCCCGGGGCGCGGACCGAGGCGCGAAACGCAACTCCCCGGAAGCGATCCGCGGCGCGAAAGCGCGACGTATTGCGTTGCCGCGAAATGCGTCTTGTGACGTATCGCGTTAGCGCACCCGGAAGTGTCCCGGGGCGCGGACCGAGGCGCGAAGCGCAGCGAACCGGAAGCTAACCGGGGAGCGTTCCGCAGCGCGTAACATGAGCGTTAGAGGTCATGTGACTTGTTAATAAAACTTTTCATTGGTTCATTTCACTTTTAGTTTCATAATTATGGAAGGCTAGGTCAGGTGACCTAAAAATAACACTTTTCATTGGTTGAGAAGTATTGTTTTTTCCAAATGATGAAAACCCCTCCTTCTTTCCTCACTCTGACTTTCATTATTGTGAGAGGAAGACCTATTTTGCTTCTTGGAAGACCTATTTTGGTTGTGTGAAAATGGCTTCATTGATTGCTGCAGCTGGTGCACCCCCACCACCACCTCCACCTCCTCATGGGAAGAGAGGACCACCTCCCCAGGTGGTTACCAACACTGAGGAGGAAGATGAAGAAATGGATGAGGAGGGAGAACAACCACAATTCCTGGAAGAGTTGCCCCGGGTTTCAAGAAAGAAAGCCAGTTTCATCTGGCAGTTTTTTTCCATCCCTCCTGGCCAAAAAAAGGTCAATGCCAGGTACGCAACATGCCTCATATGCAAGGAACAATTGTCCAGAGGGACGGACAAAAAATACAGTTATGGTAATCACACCATGCATAGGCACATGACGAGGAAACATCCCCTAAATTACAGCCGGGCGGAATTAAGGGATATGATGGACAATCCTAGAGCAACTCCTGTGGCGAGATCAACAACATCGGTTTCTTTAACACCAGAGGAGGCACGGGAAACTGTGCCAAATATCCAACCAAATTTTGGGCATATGATACATTTATGTATGCGCTGTCGTGCATTATTAGCTTGTGGCAACATGAGCATCAATGCACTCAACCTTGCATATGAACACCATGATTGCCCTAACCGCCCCCAGTAATTTTTTTTTGCTCCTGTTGAGCCCTTTTCAACGCCTGTTTTTTGTTGTTTCCCCCCCCCAAAAAAAACCAAAAAAAATATAAAATCGTTCAAAAAATACAAAAAAAACAAAAAATGTTCAAAAAATACAAAACAAATATAAAACAACAAAAATATATAAAAAAAAGTTCTTTTCAGAACTACCTTCCCTTTCAAAAAAAATTGCTACAATGTTTAGCACTCTGGCAAGCTCTATTTCTTTTGGTTCGCTCCCGGGTTAGCTTCCCGGTACGCGGACCGGGAGCTAACCCCAAAATTTTTTTTTTTTTTTAAAAAGTGTAAGTATAAGGAAAGTAAACAGAGAGTGATGTTAAAAGAAAGACAGCTATAGGGAGTAAAGAAGAGATACTGTTTAATAGATCTATTTACCGAAAAAAAGACAGAAGAGGGTATAATTGTGAAAAACAAAATAGATAACGAAGTGAAAGAAAAACAAGCATTGGCATAGCCAATAGGTCTCGCCTTTGGGACCTTCTAAGTATTTAGTTATGCAGCATAATATCCTTGGTGCAGCAACATCAACTGTTGCATGTCTAAACACGTATAAGGTCCCAAAAGCAAGACCTATTGTCTATGCCAATGCTTGTTTCTTAAGTAGAATTGCAATATGTCTGACTCTTCCATGTGAAAAGATCTTATCTTGTGCTCTAAAGATTGCTAAAGTCTCGACAGAGAACAGGCTAGGCTGTAAGTAGGGTAAATTGCGCTTGGTGATCTGTTTGAGGGAGCGTCTGCTTTGCCTGGTGTCTTTGGAGAGCAATTTTGATTGTTATACTGGACAATATAGCCCTAATGTAAATAACATAGGGGCATATTATCAACATAGGCAATAAAAGTTATGCAGCTTTTATCGGCAGAAATGTGTCGCTAAAGCTGCTTTTGCGGCAGAAAACTGCCGCTAAAGCCGCTTTTGCACCAGTTTTCTGCCAATAAAAAGAGCAATAATTTTATTGGCTGTATTCATAATATGCCACTTAGTGTGCTTCAACTACACAGAGAAAGCATTATGAACAAATAGTGATACAGTGATCAGTCAAAGACACTAAGAGTAATAGAGATGGAGTGAGTGAACAAGAGTGAGGAACTATGAGAAGAGAGGGACTGAGAAAAAGAGTGGAAGGAGTTGAGTAAGTAGGTAATAGAGAAAGGAATGAGGGAAGTAGCAAAGGCAGGAAACTGAGGATTAAAGAAATGAAGCAGTGGAACTAATAGTAGTTCAATGTGATAGAAATGTAACGAAAAGAGTACAAAATATTTACCTTATAATTGTCGTTAAATTACTCACTTTTTGTTTTTATACTTTCAATCTGTGAAAGAGAGAACAAACATTAGAAAAATATAAAAACATGTATTAAAAAATTACAAAAGACAAGGGCAAAGATTGAAGGACAAACAGTTTTTCAACAACTTTGACACTTACAGAAGCTACACAGTCCTAAAGATATACATTTTAAACTAACACTATCTATGTCTAATTTTTCACTGAACAGGACTCATCTCTTCTTAACCTTGGATAAGCCTCACCGACTCTGTGTCCCCTGCACATACTTAAATGTAAAGGGGCAGATTTATATTAAATGGCACATCCCCAGGCATGCACCAGTTAACGTGCACCACTGCTCTGCCACCCATGGTGTGCCGCATTTACAATCAGATAGGAGAAAGCTGCGTCAAAACCCTGCGCCTGCTTGAAGCTGGCATAGGTCTTGACGCAGCATTGTGGAGATGGGGCACCCCTGAGCCTTGCTGGAGCTGCATCGCACTTGCGATACAACTCCAGCAATGCGCCACCTTTACTTTTTGCCCCATGCTGCGCCGCATTGTAAATGCAGCACACCATGGGTGGCGGAACAGCGGCGCAGGATGACTGTCACATCCCTGGTGATGCACCAGTCATCATAAATCTATCCCTAAGCTTCTTATCTTGTTACAGATGAACTGCCATATGTATCATCAAAATATTTTACATTTTCTAAATAGCGAATTTTAAGGAATAAATAGCGATTCTTTACCATTCCTAATTTGCGATGAGCAAATTGCTAATTGCAAGTTACCCATTCATTTCCATGGGCTAGGAGGCTCATAGGAATGAAGGTTTAATTTGCGATTAGCAATTTGCTCATCACAAATTAGGAATTTTTCCAAGGGTGCAGGGGTGTCTCAAGAACACCCTGCTGCACCCCTGAAAAACAAATTTGGGGGCATATGGCACACATACATGCCCTAAGGGCATGTGTTGGCGTCATATGGCACCTTTTGTTTTTTTGAAAAAAAGCTTTTTGAAAAGAATTCACAAATTACCACCAATTTACCACAATAGTTTCCAAATCCTTAATGTCATTTTTTACATAGTTTTTGTTTGATACATTGCATTTAAGTAGTCACAAAATTTGCAAATCCTTCAGTGCAATTGCAAAATAAGGAATAGCAAATTTTGCTACTCCTTATTTTGCATCAAACTTGTTTGATACATACCATTTGTCTAATTAACATTCGTAAAGGCCGAAATTCGTAGAATTTTGATCTTTGCAAATGCTAATTAGCTTGATACATATGGCCCAAAGTGAGGCCTGTCTTGCGACATGGTGCATCTTTTGCATCACTGCTGCTTGGGTTTTATGTGGTACGTTTTTTTTACACCATGACATATCTGCCTAAATGCATCAATTTGTAATGTTGTCGCCTCATAGCAAATCTTTTGCACCACCGCTGCATCATAAAAGTGACGCACAGTGGCACAAAAGAGGCATACACCTATCATAAATCTGTCCCTAGCATTTTAAATGATTAATCCAGGAAGACAATAAAGTGTGTCCTATCCAGAGGTTTGTTTAAGGTGAGGCCTACTCAGGATTGCAGATTAAAGTTACGCTTGATGAAGAATACAGAGGAGATAATACATGTAAAGGCCTACCAATGAAGTAAGTAATGTACACTTTATTGCGCCAGTCATCATAAATGTATCCCTAAGCTTCTTATCTTGTTACAGATGAACCACCATATGTACCATCAAACTATTTTGCATTTCCTAAATAGCAAATTTTAAGGAATAAATAGCAATTCTTTACTATTCCTAATTTGCAATGAGCAAATTGCTAATTGCAAATTACCCATTCATTTCCATGGGCTAGGAGGCTCATAGGAATGAAGGTTGCAATTTGTGATTAGCAATTAGCTCATTACAAAATAGGATTTTTTTCAAGCGTGCAGGGGTATCTCAAGAACACCCTGCTGCACCCCTGAAAAAGAAATTTGGGAGCATATGGCACACCTACATGCCCTAAGGGCATGTATGGGTGTCATATGGGACCTTTTGTTTTTTTAGAAAAAAATGCTTTTTGAAAAGAATTCGCAATTACCACAAACTAGAAGTTGGTGGTAGTTTCCAAATCCTTAATATCATTTTTTACATATTTTTTGTTTGATACATTACATTTAAGGAATCGCAAATTTTGAATTATTGACATTTTAAGTCATTTCCACATGTGCAGTGTTTTCAAAATATGATTTGAAAATCGTTTTTGGGGAAAAGTAATGGTTTGCAAATTTATGACAAGGACATAATGGTGTATGCTTCTCTATAAGCCATTTCAGTGTCTCTGATGTCATTTTTCCCATATTACATTATAAGACCTTTCCCCATGGAGCACATTCCTTCTAAATATGCTCCCACCTGTGCATTGCGAATTTAGATTTTGACTGTTTGAGTCACATAGCCATGTTAAAAGTGACCCAAAAAAATTGCAAACGTTTTAAAATAACACATTCATGTGTCTTAAGGACATTTTAAGTCATTTCCCCATGGACAATGTTTTCTAAGTGGCGCAAAAGAGGCATACACCTATCATAAATCTGTCCCTAGCATTTTAAATGATTAATACAGGATAACAATAAGATGTAGCCTATCCAGAGGTTTGTTTAAAGTGAGGCCTACTCAGGATTGCAGATTAAAGTTACGCTTGATGAAGAATACAGAGGAGATAATACATGTAAAGCTCTACCAATGAAGTAAGTGATGTCTACTTCATTGCGCCAGTCACCATAAATGAATCCATAAGCTTCTTATCTTGTTAGACATCAACCGCCATATGTATCATATAACTATTTTGCATTTCCAAAAAAGCGAATTTTAAGGAATAAATAGCGATTCTTTACCATTCCAAATTTGCGATGAGAAAATTGCTAATTGCAAATTACCCATTCATTTCCATGGGCTAGGAGGCTCATATAAATGAAGGTGCAATTTGCGATTAACAATTTGCTCATCACAAATTAGGAATTTATTCCAAAGGTGCAGGGGTGTCTCAAGAACACCCTGCTGCACCCCTAAAAAAGAAATTTGGGGGCATATGGCGCACATAAATTTTAACAACATTCCTTTACCTCAACAACGATTTTCAAATCATAACTTCAAAACACTACACATGGGAAAATTACTTAAATTGTCCTTAAGACACATAAACGCGTTTTTTGATTGGCTTTCCTGCATGGTAGGGTCACTCTTAACATGGCTATGTAACACAAACATTCAAAATCTAAATTTTCCATGCACATGTGGGAGCATATTTACAAGCAATTTGCGCCACAGAGAAATGTCTTACACTAAAATGAGAAAAATAACATCAGGGACAGTCAATTGCCTTATAAAGAACCGTACACCATTATGTCCTTGTCATGAATTTAAAAACAATTCCTTTTCCCCAAAAACGATTTTCAAATCATAATTTCAAAACACTGCACATGAGAAAATGACTTAAAATGTCATTAAAACACATGAAAGCATTTTTTGATTGCCTTTCCAGCATGGTTGGGTCACTTTTAACATGGCTATGTAACACAAACATTCAAAATCAAAATTTTCCATACACATGTGAGAGCATATTTACAAGCAATTTGCGCCACATAAATCATAATTTTCTCCTTAAAGCACACTATTCTCTATCTAAATTAAAGAAATATTTTCTCACCTTAGCAAATACTTTGAGTTTGAAAACAGTCTCAGAAACACACCAATTTGTCTTCAGCAGAGCAAAAGGTATGCACTCCAGAGTCTGCAGCTATCAAAAGCACAGAAATGCTGTAATTCTTCACACATATTTCTCATGTCACCCAATCAAAACTCTTCCCTCACTTTTTTTCAAATGAAAACCCTTCCCCCTCTGCCCTTTCTGCCTATTTTCCATAGCAACCACCTCCTGGAATACCTCTGGTGTTTGCAAGTTCACACAACAATGTTGCAATTGAACTCTGAACTCTCAGTGCACCTGCATATCCAGTGCATTCTTTCATTTAATGATTTTTTATTGACCACTCAAAATACATCTTTCAAAGAATACATCTGTGCACCCTAACTTTCTGTTTTCATCAATCAAAATCCACCAATCACTGTTACTGCTTCATGAACACAGAAACTCCACAGTTTTTTTTTCATTTTACACTCTAATTTTTCAACTGCCATTTCATTGCCACACTTCATCTGACTGCAGGAGAACCTTCTCTCACCATGTTTTCTGTCTGGATTGTTGGTCATAGTTATATTCACTGGGCTCAAAGGTACGTTGAAAGCAGGAATTTACCTAACCTCAATTTACAAGATGTGGAAATTAAGTGGTTTGGCCACAGAGGATTAAAATGTCACCAATTGATACCATTGGTGAAAACCTTTATGCATTTGCCAAAACCTGACCTGTTAATTGTGCACTGTGGAGGTAATGATTTGGGCACTTTGACTGGGGTAGGTCTGGAAATGCTTTTAAAGGACACCTTTGAGCAATTGATGGCACTTTTTCCTCAGACTGCCTTGGTATATTCAAATATATGCCAAAGACAGAAATGGAGGTGGTCAAACCAATTTTGTCCACAAATTGAGAAGTCGAGGAAGCATGTAAACAAATCTGTTTCAGCTTACATGAGAGACCATGGAATGGGCTCCCTGTACAACAATAACTTGCGTTACTACATGCAAGATATCTACAGAGGAGATGGAGTTCACTTCTCAGATGAGGGCAACAGAATTTTCACTCTGAATTTAAAAATGTGCATTGGTACCTACTTATAAGTACCTAAATGTACCATAAACCCAAAAGCTCTTCTCAGAGCTACCCTACATCTAATCACTCACAATTATTATTTTACTCTAACTTTTTTCACTAATTTTCAACAAAGTACGCTCCCTGGGGCGCTACCCGGTACGCGTACCGGGAGCTAACCTCGCGAATTTTTTTTAAAAAAATGTTTTTTTTTCGCACATATAAGCCTCCTCAGCCACCCTCAGAAAACCTAGGGGGTCAAGATAACTCTACCGTGCCCCCTTCTACCCATTCTGAACATTATTTGCCCTCCATCTTGTATCTTAATTTGACTGAAACACAAAATGGTGGACTCCCGGAACGCTTAAGGTCCGCGAACCGAGGCGCTCAACGGTTCGCGTACCGGGTCGCTCCCTGGGAAGATAAAGAAAATAAAAAATAATCAACAAATCCAACAATCATTTAACATACAGCATTTGAAAAGTCTATCATTCATTTTTCATTGTAGTACGCTCCCCAGAACGCTTCCCGGTTCGCGTACCGGGCGCTACCCACGCAAAAAAACAAAAAAAAAAATTTTTTTTTTTTGCCCCGCGGGGCCCTTTTAAAACCTCCACATTAAACCTAGGGGGTCAGCGAGGATCTACTATGCCCCCTTATGGTTATTTCCCCCTTTGTTTTGGCCTCCTCTTGTCTCTCGACCCTACCGAGAGACAAGATGGCGGCCGCTCCGGACTGTTTAGAATGTTGACAGACACCGGAGAGCCAATCAGCTTCGCTACGCGAAGTTTTGGTACGCTTAAGGTCCGCGAACCGGGGCGCTGCCTGGTCCGCGCTTACAGATATATATCTTTTTTTAAACGTTAATTTCTCAAAATCCACTGGAACACATATATTGAGACCTACAAAAGGCACATCGGGCTACCAGTCCCTACAATTTTGCCAAGTTTCGTGCAAATCCATTCAGCCGTTCGGGCTAAAAGTGAGGCCAACCGCCCTATGGAAATTAACATGGGAAAAACGCGTTTTGGGACCCCCCTTTTTTCTCGGCCCCCCCTTGACGAACCCCCCCCCCAAATTTTCAAGGGCTGCTCAGAAACAAAATGTGCCATTTTCCTGAAAATTTCAGCCAATTCCGTCCACAAACGCCAAAGTTATTAGACATAGAATTTTCAAAAAACCCATAGAGAAAAAATCCTAACTATATATACCTACTGGCGACCGCCAGTAGGTAATATATATATATATCTTCACCCCTCCACTACCACGAGCCAACAGCCCGCGCTTTCCTCTCCAGAAAAAAACGTGGAGCACCGACCCAGGTTGGTGCCAAGAGGTCTTATTTATTCAGCTGTTACTTTTCTGTCGGCCATTACGCGTTTTGGTACCTGAAGTACCTTGATCACATTAGTATGGGAAATACTAATATAATAAAGAGAGAGCCCAAACCTTTGAGGCGGGTAATCTCAGAAACCACAGCACCAATTGCAACCCCCAATACAGCGTTGGAAAGGGCAGTTGCATCAGAAGGACATAGGCTATGCAGACGCCCACCATATACATTTAAAAGGTAAAAGAACCGTGCCAGCAAAGTAGTCCCTTGTGGGTGTGTCTGCGTTGTGCTGTGGGCGTGTGCTGGGGACGTGACAAACGCTGGGGGCGTGTGGTACGTTCCGCCCTTCATGCCATGTCTCATATCGTGTGCTAATCCCACCCTGCTCCCTTTAAATACCCCTGCACCCCATAAACATAACCCCCCCTACTCCTTAAAATACCCCAACACCCTTAAACACTAACCAATCTTAACCCTATAAATATACCCTGTACCCCAAAACCCAAACCTATCCATAAACCCTAAAAATACCCCTGTACCTCAAAACCCAAACCTAGCCCTGAACCCTAAAAATACCCCTGTACCCCATAACCCAAACCTAGCCCTGAACCCTAAAAATACCACTGTACCCCAAAACCCAAACCTACCCCTGAACCCTAAAATACCCCTGTACCCCAAAACCCAAACCTAGCCCTGAACCCTTAAAATACCCCTGTACCCCAAATCCCAAACCTACCCCTGAACCCTAAAAATACCCCTGTATCCCAAAACCCAAAACTAGCCCTGAACCCTAAAAATAACCCTGTACCCCAAAACCCACACCTATCCCTAAACCCTAAAACTACGCCTGTACCCCATAACCCAAAACTATAGCTGAACCCTTAAAATACCCTAACACCCCAAAACATATACCTCAGTACCCCAAAACATATACCCGTATACCCTTACTTACCTTATCCAAACATAAAAAAAACATGCTTTTACCATTCATGCATTTACAACGAATTTCGTTGTAAATGTATTCGTGGTAAAAGCATATCAAATGTAATGCCATGCGTTATAATGGCATTGCGGAGTCATGGTACTTTCGTAATGAAAGTATGCGGACTGATGGTATGCGGAAAGAAAGTTGCGGAATAATGGGTGTTTACCCTCCCCCGGTAAGTACATTGGTGGCACGGCGGCACACATCTCCAGCAACATACTCATATTTTTTCACAACCCATTTGAAAAATACACAGGTCTCTCTCATTGATGGCCAGCACCGACATTTTTAGACACACATCCCGCCACAAGTTCTACAATTGCGAACTTTAGAGCTGGGGAGCTACGTTCGAATCTCGGCATCAGCTCAACATCCTGTGATTCCAGGCAAATCGCTTTGTCTCCCCGTGCCTACCACAAATGAATGTGTTCTTCTGTAATGTAAATTGTGCTCATGCCATGTTGTCGAGTTTGCGCTATATAATATTGCAAGGAAAAATAAATTAGGGAAACTCGAGTTCACACACTACTGAACGCGCACTCTTAAGTGCATCAGCAGTGCACTGTGAATCGGAGCGTTTCACAGGCCTGTCACAGATAAGAAATGCTATCAAAACGAAATCCTACAAAACAATATACTGCTGGCCGGCAGAAATTCATACACGGACAATGACAGGACGGGCTGCTAGTCTATACTACTAGTATAACGAGAGAACAGAAACCTTTTGGCAAGGTAAACTCGGGAACCACAGCGCCAATCCACACACCCAATACATTGTTGGAATCCTCAGGGTGTGTAGATGGACATAGGCAACATAAAATAAAAATAAAAAGTAAATAAAAAAATTAAAATTTACAAACAAAGTAGTCCCCTAAAACTAGCGCCGGCCGCGACGTAGCACTGACCGCGACCTAGACGTCCGTGATGACGGCGGGGAGGAGCAGTGATGAGCAGCGAGGAGTGGCAGAGAAGTCCGGAGCTCGGGGAGGAGCGGCGCATCAGGTAAGGCGAGGCGGGAGGCGGGAGGCGGTCTGGGCAATGTCGGGGCGGGCGGGGGCCTAGGAGTGGCGGTGAAGTCTGGAGCGCGGCTCAGGTAAGGCAGAGGCGGGAGGCAGGCGGGCGGGAGATGGGAGGCGGGAGGCAGGCGGGCGGGGGGTGGTCTAGGCAATGTCGGGGCAGGCGGGGGCCCGGCCGGGACTGCACAACTGCAGAAAATGCTGCCCCCAGCCCCCTTTTGCCCCGGGCAACGCCGGGGTGGGCTTCTAGTTCATTATAAAGGAGCATTAAAGACATGGACAACATCACCCAGATGTCTCACGCATTAACTCATACAGAGCAGCTGAATTTCAACGTGCGATTTGGCTTAAAAGGAGGGTGTGGCCCGTCATGCTCCTTTCGACCGCTGTAGCCTCTGAGGAAGTGGAATCACGAAACGCGTAAGGCTGCGGTTGCATGCATTGAGAGAATGAGAGCCTAGCTGTGCATACCATTAAAGTCTTTTTATTGGGGAAAAAGCGTGCTGTGTCTGAGTGCTGCTCGAGTGTTGGTCACCCCTTGGAGCTGGATATTTAAGCGGCCGTCCTGCCGCTGAGCAGCACCAACCCGTGGTGCGGGGGCCATGAAGTCTCAACACGGTTGGGGCTTCAAAGATGGGGCACGGCACTTGGACTTCGCACAGCTTGACTCCCGGGGCTCATGGAAAGCTGTTTATTGGCATTCATTATAAAGGAGCATTAAAGACACGACTACATCTCCCAGATGCCTCACGCATTGACTCATACAGAGCAGCTGAATTTCAACATGCGATTAGGCTTAAAAGAAGGGTGTGGCACGTCATGCTCCTTTCGACCGCTGTAACCTCTTAGGAAGTGGAATCACGAAACGTGTAAGGCTGCAGTTGCATGCATTGAGAGACTGAGAGCCTAGCTGTGCATACCATTAAAGGCTTTTTATTGGGGAAAAAGCGTGCCGTGTCTGAGTGCTACTCGAGTGTTGGTCACCGCTTGGAGCTGGACATATATATATATATATATATATATATATATATATATATATATATATATATATATATATATATATATGAGTTCAAGTAAAAAGATCCTGCACCTCCAACTTGTGGCGAACAAAGACCAACGAGTCCCAAAGTAAGGCAGGAAGATTTTATTTCACCAGAGTTCGAAAAAGCAGCAGCAGACTGACGCGTTTCAGGCGGATGCCCTTGCTCACAGTGAAATGTAATTAAACAAGCCTTATTCTTATATGCTGTGGTGCACACCATGTGACTTATAAACACAAACAACATACTATACAGTGAACATGGCTCCATTAATGAAAAACAAACGATTCCCTGTCACATTAATTTGTATGAAATTGTATCACACAAAAGAACAAATTCCTGAATGAATTCATTGATGGCAATTAATACCCGCATGAATGCTGAAATATATACATTGTATCCAAAACATTCTAAAGTTCCTGTATGAATTCATTAATGGCAATTAATACCTGCATGAATGCAGCAGTATACATATTTTATCCAAAAATTCAAAAGAAACCTTATTTTACAACTATATATATACACTGCAAATGATCTAAATACTAATAGCAGCATTATAAAAACGTGCAAAGTTTCGCAAATGTAAACCATGGAACTAGTGCAAATTATTCATCATAAGTTAAAAGTGATATTTTTTATACTTAAAACCTGATTAGAAATATCAAAATTTCTAAAAATTATTTAATCCTTGTGGAATATGCATAGTATCACAGTGTGAACAAATTGATATAGTGCAACTTATGCTAATAGTACAGGTACTGTCAAGGTTAAATGCAACAATATGCCAAATTAATTTTGTTCCCATTGGGGACATCTGTAATAGATGGCAGCCCCAATATGTTCTAAACCCAACAAATCTCGACTTAATCTCACATGATAAACTCGAATGGCATTTGTAATGTGTTGGAATTTAATGGCAGGGAACCCGCAAATGACTGCCATGATGTGATAAACAATGTTCATATAGCTGAATTTAATAAATCAAAACTGTATTCCCTAGTGTCAATAACAAGTGATTAACTGACAATAAAAGAAAAAGAATATTTTACCAAAGAATAAGCTAATAAAGAATAACATTACAAATATAGTCAATATAGAAAGGTACAGGTGAGGGCGGGTGCAAAATGGCCTTTTATGCTGGAATAACAGTTATATGCCCAAATCATGAATTGTATGAACCTCTGTCCTCAATACCTGCAGAGCCCTACAGAAAATGGTACAGGTCCTCCGTTGTGTTAAGTCCATTGGGGACCTTACTGTTTAGTTCCAGAATCATTTTTGATTCTAATTGTCGTAACATTTTGTCCCTGTCTCCTCCCCTACGAGATTTAGGTACCGAGGTGAGAACAAAATAATTGAGACACTGTAGGTTGTTATTATGTACACTTTTAAAGTGTCTCGCGACAGGGTAAGAACTGTCGTTGTTAACTATTGCACTGAGATGCTGCAATATTCTGGGGTGCACCTGTAGCCTGGTGCTGCCAACATATCTCAGGCCACAGGTGCACCCCAGAACACAAACAGCATACTCCGTCTTGCAGTTATAGTTACCTTTGATGGATAATGGAGCAGGACTGAAAGGGGTGTTATATTCAGTTGTGTTTATGCCAAATTTACATGCCCTGCAACTTGAGCATTTGAAAAACCCCAGCCGGGGTTTAAACCACAACGTACATTTGGGCAGTTCAGGAAAAGAGTTGGAAACTAAGGTCCTCATAGAGGGACCTCTACAGAAAGTGATTTTAGGATTACTGGGAAGTTGTGGTGATATAACTCCATCAGTCATCAGAATGGGCCAACTTTTAGTCAGGATTGATCTTATTTTTCTTTCCTGACAACTAAATGACGTGATAAACCTGATATCACCATTATCCGCATTGTCCCTCATGTCACTGGTGGAAGGTTGAGGTATAAGAAGCGACTCTCTGGTTATTTGTTTGGTTTTATTGACTGCCATGTTAAGTATCTTGTCACTATATCCCCTCGCCTTGAATCTAGTTAATGTATCTGAGGTACATGAAAGAAATTCCTCTTCACTGTTACAGATACGTTTAAGGCGGAGAAGTTCTCCATAAGGGATATTGCCTATAATATGATGGGGGTGGGCACTACTTGCGTGGAGAGTCGAATTCCCCGCCGTGCTTTTTCTGTAGAGGGTGATGGATATTTTGTTGTTCTTCGAAAATACCCTAACATCTAAGAAGTCTACAGTATGTTTGCTGACATAAGATGTGAACCTCAAGTTTACTGAATTGACGTTCAGGCTTGAAACAAAAGTTCTGGCACTCAGTTCATCCCCCCTCCAAATTAAAAACACGTCGTCAATAAAATGAACCCACAGTGCCACATGTTCCGAAAATGTCCTGAGGTGTTCACCCATGAGGACCAACTTCTCTAATATATATGTATTACCTACTGGCGACAGCCAGTAGGTGTATATAGTTAGGACCTAGCTACCATAGGAAATCCGCAACATTCTATTGAGAATAACTTTAACGCCGGTTGAGGAATTTGGGTGTAATTTTCCAAGATTTAGGCCAGCTCTGCTCCGCTTCTTCCCTGGAAGTTTCGGGGGGATTCGTCATGCGGGGGCCGAGAAAAAAGGGGGGTCCCAAAACGTGTTTTCCCAATTTTAATTTCAATAGGACGAATAGACAAGGTACAGCCCGAACCGCTGAATGGATATACACCAAACTTTGCAAAATTGTAGGGACTGGTACCCAGAAGTGCCTTTTCTATATTTGGTGAAAGTTCCTCTAGTGGTTTTTACGAAAATTAACTTCGAAAACACATAAATATCTATAGACGCGCTCCGAGCGCTTACCCGTACGCTTACCCATATGCTTACCCATACGCGTACCGTACGCGTACGTACGCGTACGTGCATGTACCTCTCTGTGCACGAGCTGCATGCTGATTGGCTGCCACTGTCTGTCAACACTCCAAAACAGAAATTATATGCAGCCATCTTGTGCCTCGGTAGACTGAGGTACAGGAAAGCAGAAAAACAAATGTGTAGAACTCAAAAAGAGGGCAGGGTAGAAGCACCCTGACCCCCTAGGCCTGCTCAGGGGGTCCCACAAGGACCCCCCAAGGCACGTTGTACGTGTTGTACGCGTACGTACACGCACAGTACGCGTACCCCGCGATTTAAACAAATATATATATATAGATATATTTTTTGGGCCTGGGGGGTCCTTGTGGAACACCCTGAGCAGGCCTAGGGGGTCAGGGTGCTTCTACCCTGCCCCCTTTGCGTGTTTTGCAACTTTGTTTCACTGCTTTCTTGTGCCTTGGTTCTACCATGGCACAAGATGGCTGCTAACACTTCCTGGTTTGGAGTGTTGACAGTCAGTGGCAGCCAATCAGCATGCCTTCCCGAGAAAGCTGCATGCTCATTGGCTGTCAACACTTCTAACCAGGAAGTGTTGGCATCCATCTTGTGCTCGGTAGACAGAGGCACAAGAAAGCAGAAAAACAAACGTGTAGAACACAAAAAGGGGGCAGGTTAGAAACACCCTGACCCCCTAGGGCTGCTCAGGTGGTCCCACTAGGATATTAATATATTTAAACGTTATCCGCTAATAGCATTAGCATTTAAAAAACCTTTGAAATTCACTGAAAAAACCATAGGTATAAGGCCTTATATAGTTAGGAATTAGCATTTAAAAAACCTTTGAAATTCACTGAAAAAACCATAGGTTTCAGGCCTTATATAGTTAGGAATTAGCATTTAAAAAACCTTTGAAATTCACTGAAAAAACCATAGGTTTCAGGCCTTATATAGTTAGGAATTAGCATTTAAAAAACCTTGCAAATTCACTGAAAAAACCATAGGTTTCAGGCCTTATATCGTTAGGAATTAGCATTTAAAAAACCTTTGAAATTCACTCAAAAAACTATAAGTTTTAGGGGTGTTATGGTTAGCTGGACATTTCACTCATACAAAACCATTGAAATTGCTCCTATATAGTTAGTTGTACTAACTATATTTCGCGCACCCGCAATCCTCTGCTGATGATGTCACATATTACATCATTCATGACATGGTCAGTGACATCACTGATGACATCTCAAATGACATCACTGAATATCATATACAACTTTTCCTTCTCTAGTAAAAACTTTCATCACTCTTTGTAAAATACAGAGTATTATATTTGAATCCATTGACACAGCAATACAAGCATCTAAAAACCCACTCAGTGATTTCTAGATGTATACACACATCTAATCACTTACCTGTAGATTCACTCATACATGCTGTCAATGAACAATAAAACACTATCAAAAATACTTATACACCTATATCGACATTACACACCAGCACACAACCTATTCACATATGAAGTTATCCTACTCACTTATGCAAACAATGGATCATACTTACATACTTACTTAACTACACACTTATACAAACACCACTTCGTAGTAAGTCATACTTAGTGTATTATAAAATCATTTTTACAAGTATACAGTCACTCACACAATCATTGAGTCTTATGTATACCTATACTGTCACATACACTGCCAAATGTTAGAATGTGTAGTTTTAACTTCATATATCTACTGAATCAACTATTCACACATCTTTGGGCAGTCACACACCCCCCACCGAACCACACACACATTCACTCTCTCATAAAAATACTCAGTTAACTAATTAATAACTAAAATACACTTTCACATAGCTAGTAAGCAACTGGAGAACCAGTTTACACAACAACTGAAAAGTGATACAGATATTCACACAGTTTAGTCACTATCCACTATATTTAGTGAGAAACTATACATTGTTAAAGTAAACAGTCAATTACACTGCTACTAAATCCTCCATTCAAATATTTATTTTTATATATCCACTCATTCCTCAATGCAAATTGCTACATATATAATGCATATTTAAATAAAGAAGCAAACCACATTCACTGGATGATGTCATCAGTGATGTCATTTGAGATGTCATCAGTGATGTCACTGACCATGTCATGAATGATGTAATATGTGACATCATCAGCAGTGGATTGCGGGTGCACGAAATATAGTTAGTACAACTAACTATATAGGAGCAATTTCAATGGTTTTGTATGAGTGAAATGTCCAGCTAACTATAACAACCCTAAAACTTATAGTTTTTTGAGTGAATTTCAAAGGTTTTTTAAATGCTAATTCCTAACTATATAAGGCCTGAAACCTATGGTTTTTTCAGTGATATATATATATATATATATATATATATATATATAAAACCTACTGGCGGTGGCCAGTAGGTAGTTATAGTTAGGACCAATTTTCCATAGGAATAGCATTTTTTTTTTGCTTATAACTTTGGCGTCGTTTGATGAATCTTCATGAATTGTTCAAACTAATACTTTATTCATATCTACTCCTATGTTGAAAGTATGGGGGTGATTCATCAAGGGGCGGCAGAGAAAAAATGGGATCCAAAACGTGTTTTCTCCATGCAATTTCCATAGGAAACTTTAGACAAGGCTACAGGTCGAACGTAATTACCCCAATTGTGGCCGGGAGAAGGGTCGTGGACTAGAAAGCATGTTTTGTTTATTTGTTGTACATCCGTTCAGTAGTTTTGGAGAACTATCGACATTTACAGATATCATTTTTTTGAAATTCTGCCATCTGATTGGATGAGGTGTTACGAGCACAAGCTTGCTGCTTATTGGCTGCAAGCTGTTGCAACTAGGAAGTGTTGGCAGCCATTTTGTGATTCCGTTGAATGGAGTAAGGGGAAAAAGGGCAAAACAGTAGGAAACAGGAGGATAGGAGCACTGTAACCTCTATGGGGGAGTGCGAAGTGAAGTAGTCCCTCGTATCGTCTGAAAGTACGGTGTTGCTCAGAGTGACATGGTGCTGAGATGAGATGCTGCTACACTCGGGAATGAAACTGAGAGCCTAAACTGTGAGCTCATTGCTGTAAAGTGATGTGTTCTGCTCTGCGTAGCATACGTGTGCAAGTAGTGTTAGTAGGTGTTTATACCATACAGGGAACTACTGACCCCTACCTTGCGTTTATACTATACCAGAAGTGGGAAGCGAAGTACTCATGCCTACCAGTGTGAAGACTTGGGGATCAAACCGAGCTGACTGCTGTAAAGTGATGGGCTTCAGGTGCTGTAGCATACCTGTGGAAGTAGTGTTAGTTTGTGTTTATACAATACATGGAGTGGGAAGCAAACTGGGATCAAACCGAGCTGATTGCTGTAAAGTGATGGGCTCCGGGCTCTGGGCACTGTAGCATACTGGCAGCTGTAGCATAACTGTGTAAGTAGTGTTAAAATGCATTTATACAGGGAGTGGGAAGCGAACTATTCACCCCTACTGATCTGAAGACTCGGGGATTAAACTGTGAGCCTAAACCGTGAGCTCATTGCTGTAAAGTGATGCGCTCTGGGTGCTGTAGCATACCTGTGGAAGTAGTGTTAGTTTGTGTTTATACAATACAGGGAGTGGGAAGCAAACTTGTCTCCTCTACCGGTCTCAAGACTCGTGGATGAAACCATGAGGTCATTGCTGTAAAGTCATGTGCTCTGTGTAGTATTCCAATGAAAGTCATAGTAGAATGTTAGTATGTAATGCTACTAGAATGTAAGTATGTAATGTTAGAATGTAGGGCTGTCATGAGGGGAATATTGAGGAGTTTGTATACAGTGCTGGAGAAGAAGGTTGTCTTGCTGTCTGGTCCTGTTGGTGGCTGTTTAAGCTCTCTTGTTTTCCTGCAATAAATCTACTTATCGGATCCACTGCTGTCGGCCTCTTCACTGCATAAATTTGGTGACGAGCGAGAGAAGGTAAAAAGGCAGTACTCACCAATATTTCGAGCTTCCTTGCACTCTGATGCAGACCCATTTCTTTGTTAAGCTGTTTCTACTCATCCGAGGGTCGTCGGCTCATCGAACTATGTCATCCGACCTCTGGTAGGATTTATATTTTGGGATTTTGGGCTTCCTCTGCCTCTTCACTACACTCTGGTTGCTGTACTACAAGTGTGCAATTAGTGTTAGCATGCATTTATACTAATTCTGTATTTTTGCAGTAACCAATGCACCATGGTCCTATGGAGCGCCACCTCCCAGGCACAGCTCATACAATGTCCCAGAGTGTGCATCCGCGGGACATTTATAATTGGTATTACAGGGGGGGGAGCATGGCTTCCACCCTGTGGTAGCAAATCTTTGTTTGCCTCGTTGAAGCGAGAGGAAAACCTCGTATCGCTTCAATAAAGCGGATCCGGATGGTAAAAATGGAGAAAAAAAATGAAGCGGGGTCTCACCCATTCATTTAAATGAGCCCCGTGGTGGGTAATGTTCCGGGGCGAATCCTATTATTATATTGTGGGGTCTCTGCAGCACTGTGGACCTTATTCTCACATGTAAATAAGGCGTGGGAGGGCACAGAGATGTTTCGCAGTCTAGGGGATCGCCCCGTCCCCAGGTATTGTTTACTAATTGTTCGGCAGGCTTCGAGGCCAACTCAAGTCCGGGGATCACCACCCTCTGGGGCTTTACTTAAATACGCAAGGTGGGCCTCGCAAGTGCCTGACACCTTGGGGCCCTAGGCAGTGCCTTATTGGTTCTGTAATCACAAGGGCAGTACTCATGGTGTTATAAAATGATACAGTCATAGAACCCTTTCAGTTGTAGAATTACTCAGGCTTCGTTTATGTGATAGTCTGTTGGTTTATATTTGGAAGGTGCACTGCAAAATTACAAATGTTTTCCCTCATAACCTCCTATCAACTGCCGATTTTCACAATAAACTACAGACAAGTGCTGTCAGGAAAAGAAGACCCATACACTCACTTATTTATTGGTTAAAAAATAACCTCTATTAAAACAACACCAATGAATGGAAAGGTAACTTCATTCAAACAAACAACAGTATAACATGAAATAAGTGGGTGGGACTCCTCCGGAAGCAGCGTACAAAACCTGCAAGACAAAAAAGAAACATAAGTATGTGTGCAATGTCCAAGGGAAAAAGAAAGGTAATCAGAATGAAAGGAAGAAAGTGAGAATGGGACAGAGAGTGAGTGAGTGGAAGGGAGAACGGAAGGGAGAGTCAAAAGAACAGATGGAGGAAGAGACAGCGCGTCAGCATACTTCACCCAGCCCTCACTGTTCACCTCCCGTCACCTGTGTGTCTGGGACGCTGGGGTCCACGAGAAAGAGTGCGGTCCAGCAAGTCCTTAAAATGAAACAGAGATATGAATGAGGCCAGAGATTACATTATTATCCACGGCAACATCGCTTGCCTGCACCTGTGCACCCAGGCTGCTGCACCCCAGCCCCTTCCCCCACACTGTGCTCAATTGCACCTCCTGTTTACCGAGGCGTTAGTACTCACCTGCCACTACGGGTGTGTCCAACGACGTGAGGGTGCATGCTCTGACTCCGGGGTGCCTCTCTCAGGGTGGCACAGCAGGTGTCCAGTCTGGGACGGAGTCTTGATACCACGATGGAAGGCTTCAGAATGCCCAAGGCATGATCACGGGCTGAGGACCTGCTCCGCCCATTTTGTTTTAACCAATTCAGTGTCTGAAAAGGGAGAAATAATATAATGCTGGAAACATCTTGAGATAAATGAAGGTTTATTTCAAGCTTAATAGAGAACACATGTTGAGTGCATCCTTCCTTCTTGAAGTACAATCTACCAATTGTTAGTGGTAATCATGATTCAAAGAGGAGTGGGAGTGCACGAGAGTACAGAAGGTTAAATAATAATATGTTATTCCAACTTTTACATACAAAGGAACAGAGGGCATGCTAGAACCATAATGTGCATGTGTAATGCAGTGGCGGAAGGCTGTGTGCATGTACACTTAGTACTAATCAGCTCACCACAGTGCCACAAAAGTCAACGTCACATGTCTGTAGGGCAGCGATGCCCGCTGGCTCAGGCTTACAGTACGGTCCAGCAGGTCCTTAAAATGGGGCAGAGATGTGACTGAATTAGGTCAGATATCAAATCATTATGCACGGCAACATCGCTTGTTCGCACCTGCGCACCCAGGTTGATGCACCCCACCCCTCCCGCTGCACTGCGCTCAATTGTAGCCCCTTTGCACCCAGGCCGCTCAGCTCACCATTGTTGTGTGTCCAAATACTACAGCCAGCAGTGTTCACAATTCAGATGAAGTTTTGATTGCCAGGATGGTGTACACCTCATGGATTCCTTTTTTTTATTGCGCATTGTGATATGCGCGGTGGATGCGGCCAAATCACCTGAGGCAGTGTGGAAGAACTTGGACATGTGGCGTCATCGTTATCCTATTTATACGTACGGAAAGTGGGCTGGGCTTGCGTACGACAGGCCAGAGTAGGGGTGTGAATAATTATTTCGGGGACCTCTGCGTTGTTCACTTCCTGGCCAGGAAGTGTACTTATGTGTGTGTCCCGGTTGCAGTTTTTACATCGCACAATCCGTAATTTATATTATAGTACTGTATTGATGAGTAACTGCTTGTATAAGTGACTGGATGTGTGTGTAGAACTAGGAAATAGTGGGTGGTATGTAGTATCTGGCAGTGTTGTGTGCATGGTTTCAAAAAAAATAGTCTGTATCTTAGAGTGGGTGTATCAAAGTTGAAATTAGGGCATCAGTATGTGCATCAGATTATCACGTGGATGATGTCATCAGTGATGTCATTTGAGATTTCATCAGTGATGTCATCAGTGATGTCACTGACCATGTCATGAGTGATGTAATATGTGACATCATCAGCAGTGCATTCCTGGCGCGCAAGTTATAGTTAGCTCAAATAACTATAGAGGGCGAATTTCTCTGGCTTCAAATGAGTAAAATATCCAACTAACTATAATGTCCCTGAAACCTATGATTTTTTAGTGAATTACAAAGGTTTTTTAAATGCTAATTCCTAACTATAACGTCTGTAAAACCTATAGTTTTTTCTGTGAATATATATATATATATATATATAAATATATATATATATATAAAGCTGTATAAAAGGTATGTATAATAGAATTGAAAGAAAATAATTTAAGTAAGTTATACATACAGGTAAGACTAAGGGCCTGATTATGATCTTGGCGGATGGGATACACCATCTCAAATGTGACGGATATCCCGTCCTCCATATTACAAGTGCCATAGGATATAATGGAATTGTATTATGGTGGACGGGATATCCATTGCATTTGTGACGGAGAAACCCTATCCGCCAAGATTGTAATTAGGCCCTAAGTTCTTGAAATCTACTAAATAGATTTACACCAAATCGAGTGAAGGCACTTCCAAGAGAAATGGTCCATTACATTTCCAAATCCAGGATCGTAATCAAGCCCTAATTCGAATGTAATTAGTTTTAATTGAACCAGTGCGCATGCAATGCCATCATCATAATGAACTGCAATTAGGAGAATTCAGCCTATATTTTTGTCTTAAACTGAAGATTTTGATACATCGGCACATTAACGAATGATGGGTGGGAAAGCATGTAGACAACCACGTGAAGTCACAATAAAGGCAAGCTTCCGCTTAGGACAGTAAGAAATCCTACATCTAACATGTTATACAAGGGAACTACTACAGAAGTTAGGAAGGATTGTTGAGGAAGGAATGAACAGCCCAGAGATCTTGATCCTGGATATGAATCCCTGATTTTTTCGGAGTAACTTTTGCTCAAGGCTCTGGACCTTTACAGCCTTGAGTAAGTAAATGAGGAAAGGGTTGTGAGCAGGTGTTCCTCCTTTCCAAATAAATACATGTTGTTTAAAGAATAATTCCTTATTTAAATAACACTTTTAAATCCTGGGTGATTTGAGTGACTAGTTCTTTTTATTCACCACTTTATTTCATCCATTTTACTCGTTTTGTATTTCTCATTGAACAAATATTTAGAAAAAGTGAACAGCCGACACGTGTTTCACCCTACGTGGCTGATGGGGCCAGGGCTTTCTCAAGGCTGTATTGAAGAAGAGAGAAGAGAATGTCAATAGTCAGGCTTAGAGTTTCCCCAAGGAGAAGAGTGACACCATCCGGATGTGCAAAGTGTTGAGGATGGAGAGAGAGGAAGTGTTGAATCTAGAGTGTAAGTGTTAAACCAGAAAAAAGTGCCCTACATCAAAGAACTCTATAAAGAACCAGTTATACCTAAAGTCATAATAAAAGGGGGGGTGAAACTAACGTGAAGTATATGTGTACGTTCAAGTATTTATGGAAGAGTGGAGTGAGGGGAGAAACAAGAAAGGCTAGTGCTAGCAAATGTTAGATAGCAGTAGGATGCAGATATCCAGAGGATTAGCGTGATGAGACTGCAGTTATGATACTACTATTCAGTCATACGTGGGTCCATGCAGAGTCAAATCATGCTAGACAGGAAGAGTTTAAGTCAGTTTATACGGTATACAATACCTAGTTATTGCATTCTCTCAGCATAGTATCAACAATGAATCCCTACATGTTCAATTTAATTCTTTTTAGTTAAAAAAAAAGTTTTATTGATAGAAATAAAGGTGCCGATACATAGTTCACAACATTAAATTCATGTCATTACAATAGAATTTCCTGCTATAAAGAAAAATGAATCGGACTTATGAATAAAAATAGAAAGATTAAAACAATAAAAGTGAATTGTAGAAAACAGTGGAATAACAAATATTCTAGGAACGTTTGGGGGATTCAATGGGGTTTTAGAACTTCTTGCTGAGATGGATGTAGCTGAGAACATCGCCTGGCACATGCATCAAGGTATATTGTAACAGGTGACCACAAATCCAGACGTTTCATTGCCATATGTATGGGATATATAAAGGTGATGTCAAACCTATGAATATGCAAACAGCATAACACCATGTCTTATCAGAGATTTTTGTGAATTCCTTCCAATTTACAGTGATTTGCTGAAATGCAACCGCTAATAACAAATTAATAATTTTAATATTAAGTGTAACATTCTCCCAGCAAGGTGTGAGACTTCCTAAGAAAACATGAGCAAAGGAAAAAGAAAGTTTAGTTCCAAAAATTAGGTTAATTTGAGACCATACTTGTTTCCAGAAATTATACACAATTGCACAAGAGAATAACATATGAAATAAATCAGCATTTGGAGAGGAACATGTCCAACAAGCATCTGATACAGTCGCAAATCTTTTGCTTAAAGCGTTCGGTGTAAATAAAAGTCTATTATAAACAAAAAACAGCGTATATACAATGCTAGCTGCTCTGGATGATTTACGTAGTTTGAGCCATAAATTATTCCACAAAGCCACTGGCCAAGATAACATAAAATCTCGTTCCCATGCCTCTTCTATTTTGGATTTCTGCCTGACAGTGTTGTTACCTTCTAAATACCTGTATATAGTGGAAGCTTTGGGTGTAGTTTTAAACAGAGTGTGAAGTTGTGAAGGAGATTTCGAGATAGTGGTCGCAGTAGGTGTGGCAGATAATTGGGTGTATTTATCCATCACGGCTTTCTTAAGTAGACTGCATTTATGAATAAATGAGGCAGGCAGAATAAATAATTGAGGTAAAAGGCAAAAAATCCAATTGTGAGAATAACTTATGTATCCATAATAAACCTTTTTGTCGCCAAGTCTTCCAATAGAATGGTTTATTACGAATAGTCAGATTTTTGTTGTGCCAAATTGTTGAGTTGAGGAAGGAATCTATAATACTGTGTGTGGGGAGAAATGCGGGTTCCAAAAGTTTAGCGGTCAGTTTGATTATGGGAGTGGACAAGGCCTGTGGTTTGCGTGAGAAGGAAAGGTATTCATAAAAAGAGAAATGGGATAAAAAAAGACGCTCAATTGTGGTCTAAAATGGACAGTCTTCTGTGGAATCAAGAAACCAAAGAGAGGCTTGACATAAGAGGAATGCTTTCTGATATGCCCGAAAGTCGGGAAAATTAATTTAAATAGAGACATTCGGGACCTCTTATTATTCCATAAGAAGGAAGAAAGGGTAGAAAGGGTGGAATTGATCGTCTAAAAAAATTTTGTAGAATAGGGACAGGAATGTTAGAAATGGTATTTATATATGGTATATAAAACTATAAGTGACCGCATCATCTTTATAGGGTCCAAGTGGCCCAACCAGGATAAATAGAGGGGATGCCATTTAGTGGCTAATTCCGAAATTTTTGGTATGCATTTATTCATGCATAATGCTACTGTATCTGATAATGAAGAATTAACATGTAATCCTAGAAACTTAATGTGGTTAGGGCTCCAAGTAAAATTGGAAGCACTAAAATCTGACTTAAAAGAGTACTTAGTTAAGGGTAGAATCTCACATTTAGCATTCTTCAATTTGTAATCGGAGATATTAGAGTAGGCTTGTACCTCCACAAAAAAGGCAGGGATTGTGTCACTTGATTTTGACATGAAAAGCAAAATATTATCAGCATAAGCTGAAAGTTTAAAATGGGAGTTTAATGTTTCAAAACCATGTAAATTTGGATTTTGACGTAATTTAGAGATAGAAAAGATTGCAAAGCTAAATTAAAAAGGAAGGGTGAAAGAGGGCATCCTTGTCGTACTCCTCTCCCCAAATCAAAGAATGGGGAAACCAAGCCATTGGCACATACAGACGCATGCGGTTTGGAATAGAGAAGAGAAATTAAGGACTTAAATTTAGGGCCAAAACCAAACCATTTGAGGGTATAAAACAAATACGTCCACTCGACTCTATCAAATGGCTTGTCGGCGTCTAGTGCTATCACCACAAGGGGTTGTTTTAGATGGGAAGATTAAGATAAAATGTTAAAAAGGAGTCTTGTATTATCAGTTATGAATCTACCCTTGACAAATCCAGATTGTTCTTTTCCCAATAAATCAGGTAAGTAAGAATCAAATTTTATGGCTAATGCTTTGGAAAAGATTTTGTAGTCAATGTTAACCAAGGATATAGGCCTGTTATTTTTACAATATTTAAAGTCTTTACCTTCTTTGGGGATGAGGCATACATGTGCTTCTGCGAAAGAACCAACGGAACCACATAATGTGCTAAATAAATTTATTAGGGAATGTAATTTGGGCATTATGAATTTAGAGAAGTGTTGATAAAATTCTACAGTGAAACCATCCCGTCCCGGTGCTTTGTCTTTTTTAAGGTGTTAAAGAGCTTTTAATAGTTCTTGGTGTCTTATATATATCTCCAGGGAAGATGAATCAGGCAGAATGTTCTGAGATCATTGGATATTGGAGAAAAAGTGCGGTAGGGAGTGATCAGAGGGTTGTGTTTCAGAAGAATATAGTGATTTGTAAAAGAGAGAGAATTCATTCAAAATTTCAACATCTTTAAATTTTAAATCTGATTGATCATAATAGATAGATTCAATATTTAGTTTGTTGTGCTTAACTTTTAAATAATTAGCCAGTATTTTCCCCGCTTCATTTTTGCCTCCATAAAATTTTGTGCTGGACTTTAACAAATATAATGAGGCATCCTCCATTGACTTCTTATTAAATTGCATTTAGGCATTTATGAGAGCTGTGAGACAGTCCTTCGAATGTGAGGTGTAATTAGAGTGCTCCGGTCTTTTAATATCCTGAAGGAGATCTTTAGTGAATTTACAGGAAATTTTTTGTTTCTTTGCAACAAAGCCGATTATGAAATCCCTCTCTGAGGCTTTGAATGTATGCCATAAAGTTGAGAAGGGCATGGAATGGGTCTGATTCATCTAAAAAAACTTGTCGAAGAAGGTAGTGAAGGAAGCAGTAATCTTGGGATCTAAGAGGAGGGCATTATTAAAACGCCACCTTGTGGGACCTGTAGCTTTAGGTAAAATGTCAAGGCCAATTGAGACGGGGGCATAATCTAACAATAAAATGGGACCAATCTCTGCATTTGTAAGAGTTTATGAAATTGTATGAGATACGAATATATTATCAATTCTTGATTGGGTTTTATGGGATGGGGAGTAAAAAGTGTACTCTCTAGTGGTCGGATTGCAAAGACACCAAGCATCCAAGAGTTTATGCTGAGTAATAGCATGAACAAAAGAATTATGGGGTTTGTTGGGAACAAAGGAGACTCTAGAATTTCTGTCAATAAACTGGTCGGAAGTCTGATTACAATCGCCTGCTAAAATGAAAGTGTCCTCCATGCAGTGAGTAATTTGCTTAGCCAAAGTGGGCCATTTCGTTTGCCATCACCTGGGGAAAAGAAAACTTCCCCCACCCAAACTTTTTTTTAACTTTAATGATTCAATATCCGAGAGGTGAGTTTCTTGCAAGAATACAATATCAGCATCTAATTTGGCTAAATGGGTCAAGATTTTTTGCCTTTTGATGGGAAAATGTAATCCCTTAATGTTCCATGTGATCAGTTTTAATGACATAAGTAATTAAAAACAAATTGTACTTAAAATGGGAAACAGAAGTCCAATTCATTGTAACAGCAATATAAAGTGTGAAAGAAGGAAAGCAGGAGAGAAATGATTAATTCAATGTCAGAGTGAAGAAAAACAGACAGGGTATCCAGGTTGGGCTACGGAAACTCGCTCTACCTGGGACAGCCAGACCACCAATTGGCCAGACTCCAGATCAGTATGAACGATGCGGCCCGACTAGTGTTCAAGGTCCCCCGCCGCACCCATGCCTCCCCCCTTTTGCGCCAACTTCACTGGCTTCCAATCAGGCAAAGGATAAAATTCAAAGGCCTCTGTATTGCACATAAGGCCATCTTTGGCCAGGCACCGAGATACATCAAAAATAGCCTAGACAACTATGCCCCAACCAGAGCACTTCGATCCTCTGAGGCTCGGTTTCTAGTTTGCCACCGCTCCCGACTGGTCTCCCTTGGAGGCAGAGCTTTTTCTACTATCATCCCACAGATCTGGAACAAGCTACCCGATAATATCCGAAAGGAACACTCTTTGTTTCCATTTAGGAAACAGCTAAAAACCTTACTCTTCAAAGAAGCCTGGGGCACACAGTGAAGTACCCTCTCCCCACCATTAACCTAAAGCAGATTCCCTCTCTCTCAGCGCTTAGAGACCGTTGGTGATAACGCGCTATATAAACATAAATTACAAATTACAAATTACAAATGTACTGAAGAGAAATCATGCAATTTCCAGAATCTAAGATATGCTGGGTGCATCAGAAAACAATCAATAAAAGTATTAGGTAAACACTACAGCCAGCAGTATGAAAGTGGAGAAAAGTGTTCTCTGTGAGGGCTCTCTGGAAGTCGCAAAATGGCCGCCAAACATATTATCCACAAATCTTTCAGTAATCTTTTAACAGCACTCTATAGCCTCAAAATCCAGTGTAAGGTAGAGGAATCATGCAGCATACAGGTGCTAGGGTATGCTGGATACATCAAAAAACATAACTTGTATAAAATTCAGCTCCTAATGTATGATGTCCGCGATCGCAGTAAAAATTCAAAATGGCGGCCGTGAAAATACGCAACCGATTGGGAGCTAAGTTTTTTAAATGAAACTACTTGCTGGTGATGAATGAGGGCGCCGAAGGTCTCATAACGATCCTCTGACCTTCATCTGCCCGCAGCTGTCCTCCATGAGTCACGACTCGATCTTGAAGCGTGGTATCTCTGAGACTCACCGGAGAGCTTCACTCGTACGCCGCCTCTCCGTTGGGCGACAAGCCATGCCATTAAAATTCATTCGGAAGCATTGTTTTTAAAATTCAATTTCTGCAAGAGCAAACATGTAATTTACGACATGTTACAAGGCATTTACAGATAGCATTTGAGAAAGCATTTTAAGACATATGACAAGGCTAGATGTAATTAAAGTCCTTGTATTTGATTTAGTCATAGGACTTCCAACAGGCATATGGGGATATTTGATCCCTGACAAGCAAAATATTTTTATATTTAAATGGTCTATTATTTATATTGGGCAAATGTTCTAAAAAAACGTGGTAATTTGTACTACTAGTTCAGTGCGGCAGGGCCGTTCTGCATTTTACAGCTAATGTTGCATAATATAGGTACATTTAAAACGGAATGTTGAAATACGTTATTTATTCAAAAGCGTTCTTGATGGTAATCGCCAGTTTCTAGAGGCTACTTTACCCATGGTAACATAATAACCGGAGGAAGGGTGGGTACACGTTTAATAATAGCGTGAAAGTTAAACCAGGCAAATGTAGAGCGTAATTCGCTCAGAGCTCACTTGCAGTAACAAGCAGGCAGGAGGGACGTGGAGATTCAGGTACAGGAATATTGTATTCACTTACTTGGAGGTCAAGAGGCCAATCTTCACTCGTCGGGTCCTGGAATAATTCCTCGATAAGCACGAATGTTACTATTGTTATTTTAAATGCAAGGTACCATCAAAATGGCCCCAAGCGGAATCGCTTGCATCACCAGAAGTCGAATGGCAAAAAAGACTAGACTGCAAAAATATAATCTTCAGTAAGAGGTCATTGCTTGTGGATGTAAAATTACCAAATGCCTAATATTTAATGTAGGAATGGGATTTATGCAGCTAAAAGGTTTAAACGTACGTATCCACAGAGATTTTGAATTAAAAATATCGGAAAGAGAAAGGACAAGTGCGGCGTATGACCGCCGCCGCCATGTTTGAATGGTCACTTGCAAAAGAGGGCCACAAAGTCAAAAGAAACCTAAAGAGGTTTAAATATTGTAGGTATCCACAGAGGTAAGAGAATCAGAAAGGAGAGGACAAAGCGTGGCGTATGAGCACTGCCGCCATGTTTGAATGGTCACTCACAAAGATAACCACTGAATCGAAAGGAGCCTCCATGCATAAGATTAGGTTCATGTTCAGAAAAAATAAAGTGTCTACGTGGCATTTCTCGTTTCATTTACAACGAGTTGTTCCGCTAAGAAGATATAATTTTGTAAGCAAGAGACCCCCCATGGGTATAGGCAGGTTGGAACAGTCAAACCTCGCAAGTTTGTCTGTGACAACTAGTCATAGAACCAAATTGAACATCCCATTGGGTCTTTAGCTATCCATTTGAACAGGACTACTAGATTTGCCATTTGAGTTTGGCAAGAAAAAATACATGGGAGACAGAAAAGAGAGGGCAGTGCAAGCAAAAGAAGGTATACAGAACCTGGTTAGTGTAGGAGGGATATTCTAAGAGGCAGATGAGGCAATGCAGTAAGACCGGTAAAAGTCTGAAACTATATGTAAAATAGAACTTTTTAGAGCATTGCGACGAAGGGTTGCCTTTGGAAAAGATGTCAAAGTGTAATCTGGGAAGGAATTTTCTTTGTATATGGTTACAGGTGGACAGACTTATTATGTACATTCTTTAGACAGATACAGATCTTATAATTTAATGCGCAATTGTGCATTTGGACAAACTGGTGGCAAATTCGTAGGTGGACTTCGGGCCAGATTGTTTGTTAATATTGTCATTTAGAGCCAGTGATGACACTCATATTCTTTGTTGAGGACCTTTTCCACCTTTTGTAAGCCTATGATTAGGGCACTTTCCTCCTGGCACAGACGTTGTTCCAAGTTTCCACCTCTTTTGTGTTGTCTCAGTATTTTGAGACTAACAAAGGTAAAGTTGTGTTGGTGGTAGTGTTGTGTCAAGAAATGTTCCAATAAGGATTGTTTAGTATCAGACTTGTGGATATTTCTGTAGTGTTCTTTAATGCGCATGAACAGGGGATGAGGTAGATTACATTGGTGCTTTCACAGTTGATGAAGTCATTTATCTTGTGCTTTTTACCGTTGATAGTAACTTCTTTTGTTCATGATTTTCCCAGTTTATATATCGAACAGTTTGTACAAGTGTAAAAGCCTTTAGGTTCTGGCAAATGCTTGGTGGGAGCTGATTTTATTTCCAGAAACGATGGCCATAAAATGTCTCTTACCTTCTTCTGGAAAGCTGAGCTGTGGTTTGTCATGGAGCACTCTGGATATTGTTGGATTCTTCTTCAGAAGATGCCAGTTTTTATTCAAGATTTTCCGAATATTTTGATGTATTGTGTGCTGAATCGAATTATTGATTTTCTTTCTTTAGTGTGGTTACTATGTAGCAACTGATGTTGTTCCGTATCAGCAAACCACTTGTGAGCTTTATTGAGGGCTTATGTTTTGTATCCTCGTTGTTTGAGGCGTTGAATAATTTCATTGGAGTTTGCTTTATGGTCTTCATTTGAACTGCAATTCATACGAGCTCTACGGTATTTACCTGCTGGAATATTGGTGATAATGGGATTCGGATGACTACTAGATGCATGTAAAAATTAGTTTGCAGAGGTCGGTTTTCTGTGTATTTTTGTGTACAGTTTATTGTTTTCGATGTAAATTGTGAGATTTAGGAATTCAATTTTGGTTTTGTAAATGATTTGTGTGATCTCAATTCCCCATTTGTTGGGGGTTAGTGAATCAATGAACTGTTTCAGGTGTCTTTCAGGTCCTTGCCAAACCAGCAAACTGTCATCAATATACCTGCCCCACATGATGATGTTTTGGGTGAGGTTATTCAATCTTTCTCCCCATAGCCAGTGTCTCTCTACCTCACACATCAGAAGGCAGGCATAGAGGAGTGCACATTTGGCCCCCAGGGCTGTACCCTGGTGTTGTTTAAAAAAGTTGTGATTGAAGAGAAAATAGTTGTCGAATAAGCAAAATTCCAACATGTCCAGTATCATGTTATTTCTAGCTGTCAGGTGGACAGATCTGGTCTGCAGAAACTTTCTAGTTGCTGCAATATCATCTGTATGTTTGATTGAGGTGTAAAGACTGGTGACATCAACTGAGGAGAGAACATAATCTTCTAGCAGACTACATTCTCTAGTTTTTGTACTACATCTTTGGTGTCTCTAATGAAGGAGGGGAGGTCCCGCATAAGGGGCTGAAGTTCTGCACCAATGAAGACACCCACATTAGAGCAGATTGAGTCGATCTCTGCAATGGTTGGTCTACATTTAGGTATTCTCCCAGGTGTATAAACTTTTGGCAAAAGATAAAGGGTGGGGATGATTGGATTGTCAATGCATAACAGTTGTTTGTCTTCCAGTGTTAGCAGGTCTTTTTCATACCATTTAGTGAGGAGTTGGAGAAGTTTCGCTTGGATTTCTTTTGTAGGATTTTGATCAAGTTTCAGGTAACAGGTTGTGTCACTCTATTGTTGGTGGGCTTCTTCCAAATAGTCTGAGGTGTTTAGTATGACAACATTCCGTCCTTTATCTGCTTCCTTTATTGTGAGGAGGGGATCATTTCTTAGTTCTGTCAGAACCTTTCTCTCTTTAGGCGTTATATTTTTTGATATGTATATCTGTTTAGATTGAAATTTTTCAAATACTTTGTCCAGATCTTTGTTTACGGCTTTGAAAAAAATATCAATAGAGTTGCCAGGTGGTAAGGCTGGTGTAAATTTAGATTTCTTTTTGAGTGGATTAGGTCTGGAGTGAAAGATATCTATTCTCAGTTCCTCAACAGTAGTTGTGAGTGATTCAAGATTACTAGCTATGGCATCCGTAGATAGGTTTGTCAGAAGGTTAATGTCTTCTAGATCTTGTGCAGTGAGATCACTACTTGGATTGTCTCTTTCTATTGAGGTACTTCTAGTGTGATTGTCTGTAAAGAAGGAGTGTAGTTTTAATTTCCATGTAAACTTGAAAAGGTCAACCTTTGTTTGGACTAGATCCCAGGGATTTGTAGGACAAAAAGATAAGCCTTTGTTTAAGATTTGATTGTGAGTCTCAGTTAGTACAGTCGAAGAGAGATTGATCACTTAAGTTGTTAGGCATTATTTCTGGATGTGGCCCGGTGTATTGTGTAATTCCTTTTTCCTTGCTTTTGTCTGTACACCTATGCCACTTGGATTTGAAGATGTCAGGTTCGGTTGTCTGGTACGGTTGTCTTGGGCAGTCCCCAATCGGTATGTTTGGACTTCTTCCCAAAAAAGTTCCTTTGGTCTAGTGTTGCTGGTAGTTGCCGATTCTTCAACTGAGTCTGTTTCAGAGGATAGCGGAGTTTCTGGTGAGTTGCTCATATGGGTTGATGGTGTAGTTGTGGAAATAATTATCATATTTTTGGTCGAATGTATAAACCCTGCCCAATTGATAGTCAGTCAGATCTCTTCGAAATTTGCGATTTTTTCTTTGTATTATATCTTCTTCATGTACATTGAAAATTCAGTTAAGGATTTCATATTTTTTTAACCGTGATTTCCCCCCAGTTTGCACCCTCAATTCTTTTTGAAAGGGCATTGACTTCTAGCTTGTTCTTTTCAAATTCCTCTTGGGCTATGTCTATCAGCTGACGTAGCATGTTGTTTGAAGCAGTGAGTAAATTGTCCTCTCAGAGTTGAAATTTGTCAGGCGCCGTGGTCTCTATTGGTGAGAATATTAAGATCAGTAATCCTCTTCGGATGAGATTATGTTCTAGATATTTTTTCAGGGATGCCCCTTCCCACTATTTTGATGTTTCTTTTTTGGCGGCCTTTTCCAAGGCCTGGAAGGTACTTTTTGCTGATTGGAGATTTGGAGTACTGCTATCTAACGTTTACCAGCACTACCCTTTCTTGTTTCTCCCCTCACTCTACTCTTCCAGAAATACTAGAATGTTCACATATACTTCACGTAAGGTTCACCCCCCCGCCCCTTCTATACGACTTTAGGTATAACTGGTTCTTTATAGAGTTCTTTGCTCTAGGGTACTTTTTCTGATTTAACACTTCCACTCTAGATTCAACACTTCCTCTCTCTCCTTCCTCAACACTTTGCTCTTCCGGATGGTGTCATTCTTCTATTTATTTATTTTGAAAGTTTTATAGAGCGTGGACAAGACCCTTGCGGGTATCAGAGTGCTTTACAGTCAGTGTGTTTAAATATAACAAAACATTAGATATAAGCAGGACCATAATAAATAGCGTCAACAAGCTTAATATACAAAAGGAAACATCAAACATTCACGATAAGCAGGGCAATACAATTAGCATCAGAAAGTATACAATTGAAAAAGGACAAATCAAACATGATGCAGAACCGTGGCCGACTGATAGGACATGGTAGTACAGTAAAGATACATACACATGAGGATAAGTTTACGTGAATTTTGCCATAAGGATGCCTTTTACTTCCAGTTTGAAGGAAGAGGTGGAGAGGTTCAGTCTAATTTCTGGTGGAAGGGCATTCCATATCCTGGGGGCCATTCCTGAAAAGGATCGATTATAGGTTTTTTTCTTGTTGAATTTTTGTGGTTTCAGAGGAGGTTTTCCGCACCTCTTGTAGATCTTGTCCCTCCCGATATTGTGAGCTTTTGTGTGAGATTGCTGGGAGCATTATGATGTAAGGCCTTGTGCGTCATGCAAGCTATTTTCAGGTGAATTCTGGCTTCAAATGACAGCCAGTTTAAAGATGTTAAGTCCGGGGAGATGTGGGCCCTTCTTTTTGAGCCAGTGATTAGTCTCGCTGCCGCGTTGGTAGAGGCTCCTAGAGGAGCTGTAGTGGCTTTAGGGAGACTGCATAGCGAGACACTTCCATAGTCCAATTGCGGTAGAACAAGATCCTGAACCGCCATCTTGAAGTCATTGTGAGGTAGGAAGAGCTTCAGCTTCCTTAGTGTGTTGATCTGAAAGTTTGCTCCCTTAGTTGCATTACTAATATGCTTCTGCATATTGAGGTTACAGTCCAGAGTTATACCCAGTGATTTCACTGAGTCCACAATGGTTGGTTGGACATTGAGAACTTCACTCCTGAGGCGGAAGCCGGGAGTTAGCACTTGCTTTTAATATTGTATAACTTGTTTTTACCTGCTAATTCCCTGATTGCATTCGAGCACACAGCAGACCGCCCAGCCGATTTAGGGCTGACGCGGCACACTGCTGCCAGGGCAACGCCGCCTTCCTCATCCTGCGGACACGCCCACACGCGCTGACCACGCCCCCTTTCACTATTTGAGCGCGCGCTGACCACGAGCGAGCGTTCACAGAACTTCACTCCTGAGGCGGAAGCCGGGAGTTAGCACTTGCTTTTAATATTGTATAACTTGTTTTTACCTGCTAATTCCCTGATTGCATTCGAGCACACAGCAGACCGCCCAGCCGATTTAGGGCTGATGCGGCACACTGCTGCCAGGGCAACGCCGCCTTCCTCATCCTGCGGACACGCCCACACGCGCTGACCACACCCCCTTCCCATGGCACACTCGGCTCAATAAACCATGTGCTGTAACCGGAAGCGCAGCGGACGAGCGCAGCGGGCGCGACGATTGCGCGCCGAAGGTGCGCATAAGGCAAGCTCGTCTGCGCTCGTCCGCGCCGAGGACGGGCCCAGGGCCACCCCCCCTGTTGCATCAGTATCAAGACCACCTACGAATGCGGTGAGACTGAAATATTCAACTGCCGATTTACTAGAACTCAGGCATAATGTAGCTCTAACTCATGCTCCTCCTCATCTAGGATATTCCAACCCCATCCTAGGCCCAATCCTATGCTCAACCTGCATAAAAACAACCTCGATACCCTCTATGGCCAACCCTCTACTGGTCCAAGCTGCGCTAATAAATGCTAGATCCCTCCCAAAACACAAATTAGAAATCGCCGACTTGATTGACGCGCACAAACTGGATCTCTTGTTCATCACAGAGACCTGGGGTGATGAAGCTTCTGGACCTGACTTTAGAGCAGCCACTCCCACCAATTACAATGTTTGTAGATTGGACAGGCCAATAAAAAAAGGTGGTGGCATTGCTATAATTTACAAAGACCACTTCAAACTCACGACGAAACAACTCGCCTGCCCTGAATACGAATCTCTCCTTTTTTCATTATGCCTCTCGGCCAAATCATCCTTCAAGGGCATGCTAATTTATCGCCCTCCTGGATCAAGAGCCAAGTTTCTAGCTAATATAGGCAACATAATCGAAGCGGCTGCAGACTCCCCTCATTTTACTTTACTAGGTGACTTTAATTTTCACCTTGAAGCCCTTAACAACCACGATACTTCGCAGCTACTCACAGACCTAGAAGCTGCTGGCCTGACACAATTGATAACTTCTCCTACACATCAGGCAGGCCACACATTAGACGGTGTATTCACCAACAGTCCTCTTGTAACGGCTACCCATATTATCCCTCTCATCTGGACAGATCATGCAGCGATTTTTTTCACTGTTGAAACTAACCCCAGCAAACCTACATCCACTGCCCCCTCTCAATCTTCCTATAGAGATTGGAAAAACATCAATCTAGCTCATCTAGCTGAGATGATGCAGGAAAATCATACTCCTTATGAGCAGGACCCTATTATAGCATCTTCCAATTATCTAACCAATTTAGACATGGCCTGTAATAAGCTAGCCCCCATTAAAACCTCCTATAGGAACAGGAAGCTACCATCAGCCCCATGGTTCAATGAAGCCCTTCGAATTCAAAAACAACATTGTAGGAATCTTGAAAGGCAGTGACGTCGCAACTACAGCCCTACAGACAAAACGACCTATAAAAACGCCCTTTCCAACTATAAAAAACTTATAGTTGTTGAAAAATGTCTCTACTATACTTCCCAAATTGAGCATGCGAAAAACTCGGCAGGAGAACTATATCGGGTGGTCACTACTCTGTCCAACCCCCCTGCCTCGCGCCTAGAGGGTTCTCAGTCCTTAGCGGACGCTTTGGCCAGTTTCTTTGAGGAAAAAGTTAGATCCATTTTCCTTACCTTTACACATTCCGCCCCCGCGCCCTTTTCTGAGGCCCTTCTCACTAATACCTCGCCCATCCTATTATCTTTTGACACTATTGATCAGGATCATATTCAACGTCTGGTATCCAGCATTAAATCCGGATCCCCTCTTGACCCATGTCCCCCTGCTATTCTGAACCTCATTCCAGAAGCAATCTCTCCCGCATTGACTACCATCTGCAACGCCATGTTCGCAACAGGCATATACCCCTCAGTCTGGAAGGAGGCTATCATCAAGCCTCTTCTAAAAAAGCCTACTCTGGACCCTCTTCTTCCTGCAAGCTACAGACCCATCGCCTGTCTCCCATTCCTAGCCAAAATCTTCGAAAAGTCCATGAACATCCAACTTTCGAAATTCATCAATGATAACAACTTACTTGATGAGACTCAGTTTGGCTTTAGACAGGGGCATGGTACAGAGACAGCACTTCTAAAGGCCGCGGATGAAATCAGAGCAACCATGGACATGGGAGGAGCGGCAGTCCTAATACTCCTGGACCTCTCTGCCGCATTTGACACGGTCGATCATGTCACTCTGATCGACCGTGTCTCAGCACTAGGAATAAGAGGCAAAGCTAAGAATCTGATTGCCTCATTCCTAGCTAATCGCCCTCAGACTATCAAGATGGGCAATTTCACCTCCCAGACCTTCTCCCTCCCATGCGGTGTTCCTCAGGGCTCCTCGCTAAGTCCGACGCTTTTTAATATCTATGTTTCGGACTTAGCGAGGGTGATAAAATCTTATGGAATTGCCCTCACTACGTACGCAGATGATACCCAATTAGTATTATCGGTGCACAACAATGGAGCATCTGTCGCAGCCAACTTTCAGGAGGGAATGAAGGCGATAAGCTCCTGGATGTCATCAAACTGCCTCAAACTTAACTCCGATAAAACGGAGGTGATGACGTTCGGGAGCTTGCAGCCAGCATGGTCCCTTCAGTGGTGGCCACCACAGTTGGGGCCTCCCCCCCAGCCGGTGGCAAAGGTCCGTAATCTGGGAGTCACTTTTGACAATAAGTTGACTTTTCACTATCACGCCAATGCCGTTGTATCATCTGCCTTTTACACCCTCAAAAAAATAAAAAAACTTCTTCCTTACCTACCACAATCAGCGGGCAAAACACTCATCAGCACCTTAGTGTTCTCAAGAACCGATTACTGCAATTCACTTCTCTTGAATGCGCAGGAGGGGGTTCTCAATAAACTACAGTCAGTACAAAATGCTGCGGCCAGAACCTTACTATCCATTCCCAAATTTACTTCCACCTCCCAGTACATTAAAAAACTCCACTGGCTCCCTATTAGGAGCCGAATTAAATTTAAGGCTCTGTGTATAGCCTACAAGACTTTGAACAACGCAGGACCACAGTTTCTAAAAGAAGCCCTCTGTCCAGTGGAACAACACAGGATTCTACGATCTTCTTCAGCTTTTTTGCTGAACGTTCCTCGGACAAGAAAGGCCAACTGGGGAGATAGACGCTTCACTATTGCTACGGCCAAACTGTGGAACACTTTACCTCTCGATATCAAAACTGCCCCCACCCTTCTTAAATTTCGTAAGAGCCTCAAAACATGGCTATTCTCCACCCTTTGACTCCCTCGCCATACATAAGTGAGTTCTGTGAATATCAGCGCCGAGACACCCGCATGGGTATTTGTGCGCTTTAAAAATCGCAAAAATAAATAAAATAAATAAAATAAATAAATAAATAAGGTGTTTGATCAGGTTGTGCATTGTGGGAATTTTGGTGGGTGGGGCGATAAGGAGGAATTCAGTTTTTAGAGCATTCAGTTTGAGGTGATTTTCTGCCAGCCATGTTTGGGTAGTCTTAAGAGTGTTGTTAAGCAAACTAATGTCGTCCAAGGTGTTGATCTTGAGGTACAGTTGTGTATCGTTGGCATACATGTGAAATTGCACATTGGATGTATGTAAAAGCTCAGTGAGTGGTTCCATGAATAGGTTGAAAAGTGTAGGGGAAAGCGAGGAGCCTTGTGGGACTCCTAGCGTAACTGGAACAGGTTTGGACAGGGTGCTGTTGATCTTGAATTTTTGAGTCCGGTTTTGTAGAAAAGAGGTGAACCATTGGAGCACTGATCTTGACAGACCCATTCTGTGTTTCAGCAGATCTATCAGGTGCTCGTGTTTGACCGTATAGAACGCTGAGGAGAGGTCTAGTAGGATAAGGAGGCATGCTTCGTTTTGATCAAGTATTTGAAGTGCATCATCAATGATGTGTGTCATGGCTGATTCCATGCTGTGGTTTGCACGGAAGCCGGATTGAGGTTTGTTTAGGAGGTTGAAGCGATCGATATGTTTTGTCAGTTGGTGTTGAACACACTTTTCAAGAGGTTTAGCCAGGGTGGGAGTATTGGAGATTGGGCGATAGTTGTTAAGGTCTGTGGGGTCAGCTGTGGGTTTCTTAAGAATATGAGACACCTGCCCTACCTTTAGGGAGTCAGGGATGCAGCCTTGTAGAAGTGAAATGTTGACGATCTTGGTCCAGAGCAGTAGTAGCAAAGGGGTCAGATCTTTACCTACATTTGCAGGGAGAGGGTCAGAGAGGTGATTAGAAGGCTTCAAGGCATTGAGAAATTTGCCTTTAGCGTCTTCAGAGTAGGTGTGAAAGTGTGACGATGCCACGTCGTTTTTTATGGTAAACTTTGATGGGATTTGTTTTGATGCCATTAGGGGTAGAGGGAAGGTTTTGGTGAACGGGCAAGAGTGAGAGAGTAGGTCGTTGAGGAGATCTTTCTTGATGTTTTCAGTCTTTAGGTTAAAGTAGTTAGAAAAGTCCTCACATGTGGGTTGTGGGTGAGTTATATCTTGTGGACGTTGGGGTTGGTCCTTAGATTGAGTTTTGATTAATTCAAAAAGTTTTTTCAGTCGATTTTCTTGCCTGGTCAAGTTGTTGGCTGAAGAAGTCTGCTTTAGTGCGCTTGACCTTTTGATAGTAAGCATTTCTCTTTTTTTTTTTAGTCATAAGGAGTTTGGCGGAAGGGACTGATCTCCAGTTGCGTTCGGCAGTTCTGAGAGACCGTTGAACCATGTTTTAGAGTCTTTCGTGGAGACTCTCTTTAGTTGCAGGGGAGCAAATTTGTTAATTATCGACGTCATGGAGTTGAGGTAGTGGTTGGTGAGATCAATTACGTTGGAAGATCCAGCGGGAGGTAGAGGTAGATTCTGGCTAGAGGTGGGTAACGTGTTTGGGTTGAGATTTTTCCAATCTCTTTTCCATACTTTAGGTTTTGTGGCTTGGGCCGAATTCAGTTTGACTGTTTCCTTGATGAAGAAGGTGATGATGTGATGGTCAGACCAGTCACAAGGTAGGATAGACTCCAAATGAGTGGCATCATTCTTCGAGATTATTAAGTCTAAACTTGCGCCTTTATTGTGTGTAGGGCTGTTGCACAATTGGTTGAGGTCTAAGGCGTTGAGGACGTTTTTGAAGCTGTTGACCACTGTATGATTGGGGTCATTCCAGTGAAGGTTAAAGTCACTCAGGACAATTTGTGTTATTCGTCGACCGGTGTGTGTTGTGATCAGATCCATGAGGTGTTCAGTGAAGATGAGGTTGTCACCAGGTGGGTGATAGATGATGTGTAGCGAGCATACAGTTTTACCATTACTGTTGATGTCAAGGCTTATGTATTCCCAAGGAGGGAGTACCAAGGATAAAGCTGTCCTGTCTAGTCTGATGATGTCATTGTTAGGGGGTACTGGGATGTCGATGAGGGGTGATTGAGATTCTGTAAACCATGTCTCAGTGAGAATTATGAGGTCAAGATCAGTAGAGGTAATGAGGTCGGCTATGTCAGTGGCGTGTTTCGAAGCCGATCTGCAGTTCAGGAGTGTGCATTTAAGGTGGAGGGTGAAGGGGGAAATGGTGTGTTTCTGGATGAGTGGGATTTTACAGAGATTATTGTCTATGATTCCTCTGTTGTTGTGGGTAGAGGGCCTGTGAGGGTTTGTGAAGATAGAAGGGATGGGCATGTGTGTGAAAGAATCGATGGTAGTAATGATCGATTTGTAGGAGAGCAGGAGAGAGCAAAGGTCAGTCACCGAATAATGGTTGTTGGTACACGATGGGCGGGAGGATAGGTTACGCGAGGGTACTGATTTCCAACTGGGAGCATTGTGTATGGGGGTGCTAGGGAGGTGAGTAGGGGACTTACTAGGTATATTGGTTATGTAGGATCTGGGGGGCCATGGATGACTCGAAAGCAATACTTTAAAAGCGTGGAGATCCTCTTTGTTAAAATGGAGCGTGGACATGATCTCATCTAGTCTAGTGTCTGGTGTGATAGTGATGGGGGAGGTGATGGGATGAGTGTGTGTGTCTGGAGTGTCAGCTGGTTGGGTGTATGGACTGGTGCAGGGGAGCAAGAGTTCGACTGTGCAGATGTGTGTGTTTGTGGTAGGGATGGTGATGTAAGTGGCTGAGTAGAGGGTTTGGTATATTGGTGGGCAGGTATGCGAGGTGAGGTAGGAGGTGTTGGTTGTTCAGAGGGTGGACTGATGTCTGAGAAATTGAGGGGTGAACAGTGGGGTGCAGGCGACTGAGCTGTGGGGGACTTGTTAGCGTGAGTGGAGACCTTGAGCTGAATTCTATTGTGAATAGGGGAAGGGGTGAGGGGGGAGAGAGTAGTGGGGGGGTGTTAGGATGGTGAGCTATGGTGGTTCCCGAAGTGGTTTCCATTGCTAAAGGGGGTAAGTATGTAGAAAAAGTCATGCTGGGGGAGGTACGTTGAGCTGTAGGGAGTCAATGTTGGTTGTGGTGTTGTGAGGTGTGGCTAGGAAAGGGTGAGAGATGATGAGGGAAGAAATAGGGAGGGAGGAGGGGTGGGGAGCTAAGGACGAGCCTAGAGTGGTAACCGTAGATATATGAGGTGCGAAAGTCTCGGTCTCAGTCATGATGGGTGGGGGAAGTGTGAGATGTTTCGGTGCGGTGCTGCTAGGTGTATAAGTGGGGGTGGGTGTCAGGGTAGCCGGGGTAGAGGAGGCAGATGAATCTGAAGCCTGTAATGCTTGTGAGGGAGGGTTTGGGGAGGAGCTAAGGAGGGATAGGGCGGTGGCACCATGAATAGTGTTGATGTGGGTGGATAATGAGACAGTTTGCGGATTGTCCACTTGTTCTTTAATGATAGGGAAGATGTTATCTAGGAGGTTTAAACTACATTCGGTGGCTTGGATGAGGATAGTACCGTTATTGTAGATAGTGATTGTTGCTGTAGCTTGAAAGAGTTGGGAAGGGGCATTATGAATAGCTAGACCATGAGCCGATTTTCTTGTGAAAGAAATCGGAAAAGTGGCTAGGAGTACTTTCCCCCATTGTGCTCTCCGTTTTGTGTGGAAGCCTGACTATTGACAGTCTCTTCTCTCTTCTTCAATGCAGCCTTGAGAAAGCCCTGGCTCCATCAGCCACTAAGGGCGAAACACGTGTCAGCTGTTCACTTTTTCTAAATATTTGTTCAATGAGAAATAAAAAATGAGTGAAATGGAGGAAAACTAAGTGGTAAATAAAAATAACTGTTTTCACTCAAATCACCCAGGATTTAAGAGAGTTATTTGAAGAAGGGATTATCCTTTAAACAACATGTATTTACTTGGAAAGGAGGAACACCTGCTCACAACCCTTTCCTCAAGCGTAGGAAGTAATACATGCCTCACGAAAGGACCAACTAGGAACATTATTCCACACCATATGGGAATACCCACAAATAAAATTATTCTTGAGTAAGATCATCGCAGAGATAGGGGAAAGGTTGAGCTTCAACCTCACTTAGCGGCACTGGGATTCCGGAAAGATCTAACAACATTGAAATCTAACCAAAAATGTTATACTTTTTCTTTAATTGGTAAGGGACATTGGGAAGTTATAGCGAAGTCAAACTGTTGTAACAATGACTGGTATATGGTATGTTGGCAGAGAAGGTGGTATACATGGGGTTCATGGAAAGACCTCTGAGAAGATCAATAAGGGCCTATTTGATTGGAGTTATGATACAACGAGGTACATGGTGGAACCAAGCACAGTAATCCCAATGTAAAATGAAACAAAGAAAGGATAATAGACTCAGAAGGCCCCTGTGGAGAACCAAAGTGTAAAAAGGAATTAGAAAAGTCATGTATATGAACTTTGATATTCAAGTATGTGGAACCATTAGTCTACTCTGATATGATGCTGATATTTTCTGCATTGCCTGCAATTGTACTTTGAATTTCAAAACAATGAGTTGAAAAAAACTCAAAATTGTATTACAGAGTCATGTTTTACAGCATGATGCAAAACAAAAAGGGGAATGTGGCTTCTCAAGGGCATTATTCATAAAGCCTTTCATACTAGAAATGCAAAGTAAATATTTTGCAAAAATAACGTTTTCAATGTCATCCTAGAACAATATCTAAGCCAGAACACTGACTAACAGAATATAATGAAAATATATAGGTACATAGCTTTACTTTTTTTTAAATTGTTTTTATTGGTTTCAACATTAAGAGGTCACTTACAATTATGAATGACATCAGGTACATCTCATGATACAGAGAAATAATCAGGGAAAGGTGTCCGTTACAATCAGGTTGCATTCAACCGTCACCTGTCTGTGCACTGCAGTTCCATTTCTGTAGACAGGGACACAAATAGGTCCCCTTGATAAGCATTCCACTTGCCCCACTTTTTGACAAATTTTTTGGGGCACCCCCTCGCTTTTATAAACTCTTTTTCTGCTATCATGCATTAGCCATATTCTCTGACCCACATTCTGAGTGAAGGCTTGTCCGCCACCCCTATTTCCTTGCTATTTCCCTTTCAATTAAGGTGTAACCCAGTGTCATGAATTGCTGTGAGATCGATTTGCTCCCATATATTTAGAAGACCAAGCTGAGGCATGAGGGTGAGTTCCTTACCCAGGGTGTCCTGGATGTGACCCGTGGTCCCTTCCCACAGTGGCTTCACTCCCAGGCAGTCCCATATCGTGTGATAAAAAGTTGTGTCTTGTTGGCAGCCTCGCAGGCAGAGTGTACTCATCTTGGAGCCTATCCTTGCCAGGGTTATTCAAGTCAAATAAGATCTGTGTAAAATCTTTAGTTGAATAAATCGGTACCAGAGGGTTATGGCTGCCTCCCTGGGTAAAATCAGTGCCGCCTGCCAGTCTTCGTCATCAATAGGCCCTAAATTGAGCTGCCATTTTCCCCGGAGTTTGTGGAAAGTATCAGGTAGATTTTTGCATAATTTTTTATATGTTAGCGATATGGCCTTGGTGAGCAGAGGTCCATCGAGAAGCCTATCCCCCAGAGGGGAGGAGTCTGGGATATCTGTCATGTCAGGGAGGGCGGAGGTAAGGGCGTGTCTAATTTAAGAGTATCTAAACACCTCCCCCTGGGCCAAGTCATATGTCTTCTCTAAGCCTTCGAATTTGAGGAGTGCACCCCTCTTCACCAGGTCCCCCAGAGTAGAGATCCCGATGATGTCCTACTTATCAAACCCGGCATGGTGACCCAGAGGTCCCAGCCTTTAGGTACACCATAATGGCGTAGCTTTGGTGAAGGTTTTTGCCCAGCCTAATCGGGAACTTGCCTGGTGCCATATCGCAACTGTATTGACTGTGGGGCCTACATACTGTCCTTTCCGGGCCTTAGAATACAATGACTACAGGTATCCCGCTCTACCCATTTGGTAACTTGTTGAGCAAGTAAGCCTGGTCTATCGGGGACCGGTAGATCCAATGATTTACCACCACTAGCTGTGATGCCAAATAATAAAGGCGAATATCTGGGAGGGTGATGCCCCCATAGTACCACCCCTTTCATAGCTATACGAGGGAAACCTCCATCCCATAGCAGTGTCCGGATTTCACTTTACAAACCTGAGAAGTACGCATCAGGAACCTGTGGGGACAGTTTTGGAGGATATATACGAACCGAGGAATGGCTAGCATCTTGAAAAGGGCTGCCCGGCCCACCAGGAACAGGGGCAGGGATGGCACGAAGCCAAGCCAGGGGGGGCAGTGAGATTGCGATCATAGAAGAGTTGGGGGTATTGGGTTACAAAGATCCCCTAGTAACAGAAGCCTTCTGTGGTGACCTCCACTGTACAGCTCATGGGGAGTCGGGGAACCTCGCCCTTAAGGATAAACAGTATCGATTTGCTCCAATTTAAGGCATACCCGAAGTATTTCCCAAAGTTTGTGAATTTAATTAATACCCCATGGAGGGATATTTAGGGGGAGACAAGATAGAGCAAGATGTCGTTGGCATATAGCGATATTCTATCGTCATATCCCTCCGCAAATTTTAGCCCTCTCACGATTACGTCTCGTGTGACCCAGGAGGCCAGTGGTTCCAGCATCAGTGAGAAGATTAGGGGGGAGAGAGGGCAGCCCTGTCTAGTTCCCCTTTTCAATGGGAAAGTCCGGGACGTATAATTGTTTACTCAAACCTGCCCCTGAATATCTGTGAACAGTAGTCTCACCCAGCCCATAAATTTGGGGCCAAAGCCCATGTGTCTCAAAACTTCGAATAAATATGGACATTCAATAGAATTGAATGCCATTGAGGCGTCTAGGGTTAGGACCACTGCATCTTCTTCAATTAATTCTCGGCTCACAAGCACATTGTGGTGCCATCTGATATTGAGCGCCGTATTTCTCCCTGGCATAAAGCCAGATTGATCTAGGTGAACTAGCGATGTTATAACCTTTACCAGGCGTAGGGGTAGAAATTTTGCTAAGATCTCTGCTTCATTAATCAGGGAGTTTGGGTGGTAGGAGCTGCAGTTGTCGGCGGGTTTCCCCGGGTTTTGGATCACGACAATGGATGCTAGTCGTTGGTCCTCTGGTAAGAGTCCCTTCTCATTACTCTCTCGAACATGGCCCGCAAATGGGTTGTCACCTGTGTGGATGCTAATTTTAGGAATTCTATGGGAATCCAGTTCGGTCCCATTGCCTTTCCCGATTGAATCTTACTCATGACTTGTTGGATTTCGAGGTCTGTCAAATCTTCATCTAATGTTTCCCTATCGCTGTCAGACAGTGTCAGAATGTCACTATACGCGAGGAGTTGGCGAGAGTCCTCTGTTGTGTATGGGGTGGATGGGGTAGAAATTAGTTCCAGATGGTCTGCTCTGTCTCCCAATTGGTACAGCCTATGTGTAGTTTCGAGGAGTTGAACTTACATCCGTTCCCTGACCAGGATCTTATATTCCTCCTGTTTAAGCCTCAAGCGGTCTCTGACTTCATCCGAGGGGGTATGGTTATTTTCGTCCTCTAATTTATGGAGTCCGCCCTCAATTTGAACCAGATGTTGCTGTCTTGTTTTTGGTATACCCTACTTTGAGGGCCAGGGCATGGCCTTTCACCACCACTTTGAAGGTCTCCTACACTACCTGCGCAGAGTCCACTGATCCTACGTTTTCTTTAAAGTAGTTATCGGTTTGTTCAAGTTTTTCTTCTTTGATATCATGGATCATCAACAACCAGTGGCTAAGACTCAGTGTAGTACGTGATTGGGGCTCGAAATGTGTGTAAGTTCTACTCTCACTGGGGAGTGGTCCGAGATGCCCCTTGGGAATGCCCGGGGATTACGAAAGTTCCCTATGGACCCCGGATGTGTTAGGAAATAATCAATGCGGCAGGAGCTTTTGTGAGCGTTGGAGCAGTAAGTATACTGAACTTCTTCTGGCTGAATTGTATGCCATATATCAACGAGACACAGTGCCGTGGCAAACTCTGCCATATGTTTGTGTGGTCGGGACACTGTCCAGGGTGGGTATCTATCCCTACTATCGTCTGTAGTCATGTTGTAGTCCCCTCCCATTATTAGTGTGCCCATAGTAAGGTCGGCTAGTATTTTCCCCAAGTCCACCAGTGCCTCTTTACCCATTTCCGGGGGGAGGTATACCGAGACCACTTTGAGTTTCCTACCTTCCCACTGTTCCTCCACCACTTCAAACCTGCCCTGTGCATCTGCCCATGTGCGTGTCAATTTAAGTGCCACATTCTTTTTGAGCTTTACTATTCTTAACTTCACATATATGCACCTTGATGATATATATTTTTTTCAAGTTACAAAGATGTCGGGTTAAGCATGGCACATCTATATCACTTATATACACTTACTTTCACAAAATTGTGGTAGTTGGTATTCTTGCTGCAATAACTTTGACATGCCATACTTTTGTACATCTTGTTTTGAAATGGAACTCTGAATTACGAATGTAACTGTCTAGATTTATGATGGCAAATATTTCAGAAAAGTAAGTTCAATTCATAAATCATTTGCTACATGTAAAATTATCAGGAAATATTAAGCAGGAGTAAATCCCACACTAGGGGCGTTTAATGGTCTGGTTAGTTTTGAAACGTTGTCAATGCTTACAAAAATATGAGTCATTAGCTATTCACAAACTCATCTCTAATCCTTTCCCACCCTAGAAATTTTCAGAGATAGATTCCAGTCAAGGCGTGTAAATTACTGTTTCAGGATGGGATGTGGAATGGAGCATCCCCAAACTTCACGGGGATGTAGGGAAGGGATTTCTCCGAAAATAATATTTTTTTTTCATGAGGAGAAAACATGAAAAGTAAAAAGGAACATTGCACAGGGGCTTTGGCTATCCACGACTTGGAACTGTACTTTCCAGGATGACATGAGGACAGCTGTGAGTTGCAAAATGTTATAAAACTACACTCACAAGGTCATAGACCAATGTGTTTAGATGTACAACTTTGTGAGTACGAGCCCATATGTTCTTTCAAGATAATTCAACGTCTGCAGCCTGCCATTTGCACATAAATTGACATAAGAAGGAGTTTTTCGAGAATAGATAAACAGAATCCACAATTATTTGCATAACTTTCTATACCACAAAGGTGAACTTTCACAGTCAGCAAACTTGCCTAGAAAACATAAATATAGCATCCTGTTCACAACATTGGTTTTGGCCTAAGTGAACACGATCAAATGTGTTATGCAAATTTCAAGATTGCAACATGGAGCTCAAAAGAGGTCTCTGTCACCATGCTGCCACGGCCACATAACAATTCTCACGCAACACGATCTACAGTTCTGTCTGTTCTGCAAGGGCTGCACTCACGTGTAAAACAAGTCACACAGCACAGCACAGCAAGTCACCTTGCTGCACCGCGTGACAGGGAAACGGCAGGAATGAGCCATATTTAATATAATATGGGGCATTCCTGTCTTTTCCCAGCACTGGTGCAATGTGCTGCCTAGTGTCTACGCATGCATCCTTGCGCTATGGTGCAAGGGTGCCTGTGTTGGAAGCAGAATTGTTTTTGTGCAGGAAGGGACACCCTCTTGCACAAAAACAATACCCTGAGGTATATTCCTCTTTGCGGAATGCAGGACACAAAAAAAGAGGAAAAACCGAGGCAACATTAACAAATTTCTCCTCTCCTGGGAATGAGTAGCTGTTTTGATGCATTCCCATGTCTACTACTTATGGTAAATCTAGGAAGGCGCCAAAATCCATGGGTGTTGCATGGGAACAATCACGCACCACCCATGGAATCCTTCCCTGGATAAGAGTAACGCAATGCATTGATTTCCGCCGCATTGCGTTACTCTGATTTTATCAAGTCACTCAGGGCCATGCAAGGTGACCTTGCGTGCCTTGATAACTCATACTTAAGGGTTACTCCACTTTTGCACCTCGTTGCGTAGCGCAAAAGCGATGCAACCCTTTAATAAATATGCCCGAAGTGTTTTCAACAGCAAGAATAGTCTTTGCATGGCTCTGACATAGGAGAATATAGGAGCATAAGCTGACAATTCTTATGCACGCAACATTAAAGTTAAGATACAATAATGTCTGTGTATAGACTGCAACAGTCTGCATTATGCAGTTTTTGCAACATGAACATTCCTGTGATACAGAAGTTATAGTGAAGTGGTAGCAACTTGTCCATTTTTTACTTTCTAGTACAAATAGGATACCTACCACCAGGTGAATGATATTTCTACAGTGAAAACAATGGGAATTGAGCCCCCATTTCTTATATATTGTTTGCTTTGTTCATTGAGTCATTGGCAGTAGTGAAAAGAGAAGAGCCCCACAACAGCTTGAAAACACCCGATGCCCCAAACTTAAAGATGAATGCAGATGGTTTAACTTTATGTCCTAAAGCAGATGATTTAAAGCAAGCATTGATCTTAATTACTCAGTATTCTTTGTGGGAGGATATGTCTAACGAGACTAAAACAGAAGGTATGCTTTTATTACAGATGTAACAGTACTTCCTACCTTACAGCAGAAAGGCTTTGCCCAGAATCCTAAATGTTAGTTAGGAGTCAGGATTTCCAAGAACTATAATAAACCTTTCGACTTGAACTACTGCTTTCTAATACAGATGGTTAAAGCACTACTATAAAATTCGAGTTCATTACCACTTTTGGCAATTGGTACATTTCGTTAATTAAAATTAATACATTGCCACTCTTTATATTTCGCTTTCAAATCTCTCAGCAAATTTGTCCCAAAATTATTTTAAGAACCTGTTTTTTTTTCTATTCTTTTATTGGGAAGTAAGCTAGAATTACTTTAACGAAACTGCCTAACATCAAGGGGAATCTGGCTTGTACTGAACTTAGGTTTGATAACGGAGCAGTCCATCTGTCAGCATATACCTGATTTTAGGGATTACAAGGAGAACATGAGTTTCAATATTTCTTTCTTGATTATTTTAGCCTTTGCAAAACACTTTTTGTACCAGTGGAAAGTTCCTTCAGACCATGCCGGAAATGATTTGAATGAGTGTTCACCCACCACTCTAGGTGGCTCAGGAGTCATTGTCAGGTGAGCCAAAATAGGACTTGACAAAGCATATATCGGGTTACTGAGAGTATAGGGATAACTGGGGGCTTGATTAAGGCTAGAATTCAGCATCGCAATGGATTTGTTTTATTTTCTTATCAGAACTTTCTTTATTTAAAAAGACATCAAGATTTCCATGGCTTTGGTCAGTAGGTTATCTGCAGATTATTCCCCATTCAAAAAACTAGGGGCCAGACGTACAACCATTCCATTTTGTAAGTCGCTTATTGCGATTGTTTGTGACTCACAATTTTGCAACTCACATAATGGAATGTACAACAGTGTCTGAGACACTGTTTGTGATTCCCAAATCGGTTGCAAGGGACTTGACTCATTAATGTTCATGAGGCAGGTTGCTATTTGCGACCAATTGGTAATGGCCGGCACTCACAAGGATGGTGGCCTACTGGGGTCAGCAGACAACAATGTCTGTGACTGCTGTTTCAATAAAGTAGTCTCTTTTTAAAAAATGCAGCCCGTTTTCCTTAAACGAAAACGGGATGTGTTTCAAAAAGAAAGTTGAAAGATTTAAGTTTCATTGTTTAAGAGCAGGCAGTGGTCCGTGGGGCCACTGCCTGCTCTTACAAAATATTTGCAACCACATTCGAAAAGGGGAAGGTGTCCCTTCTGAACCCCTTCCCATTTACAAATGGTCCACCACCAACTTTCCATTTGCAGTAACATGCAAATGTGTCGCGACCGCATTTCAGTCGCAAAACATTTGTACATGGCACTGCGAGTCTCTATTAGGAAGGGAAACCCATGGCACGCTCCATCCTAATAGCGAGTTGCAAACCCTATGTTGCGAGTCGGTAATAGGTTAGCTATTTAGCTGCTTGTGAGCACTAAAAATGGTCTTACATCTGGCCTTAGGAGTCTGTGTGACATATATGAGAAACCAACAGGACCCAATGAACAAAATAGTAAGAACAATTTCCGGAGAAATGGAAAGTAGTGTTGGAAATAGACAGGAGTCACAAGAACTAGAAGGAGGTCCTAGAGCATAATGCAGTGATTTCCGCAGGGACAAAAATCCAGAGAACACACCCATATGATTTGTGGCTATTCTATTACAGCCGTTGTATCTCCACAGAATTAACCACAACATATTGGAACAATGCTGTGGGAGCCAAGATATTTGAGAGAGGAAGCCCATGATAAGGGCATCCTTGCATTAGCAAAATACTGACACGCTATCTCTAATCATATGAGTGAGTGCTTGCATAATAAAATACGTTTGGAATCGTTGTTATCATTAATAAGCTGTGTAAGGCATCTTTCCATCCTTAAACCTGCTGGATGCAGGTGTTGCTTCGCTGCCACGTAATTGAAGATGTGTTATTACTAGTTAGTGTAAATCAAGAAATCCTCCTAAATTTCTATTGTGGTTCAAAAAGAATAAAGCATACAATGTAGAAAAGATTTACATCTATCGCATTTTCATTATGAAACAGAGCACTCTCTAAGTTCGAAAAGATTTAGAAGAAGATTTAGCACAATATAATTACATTTCATAGGAGTACCCTAATACCGCACCTAATTATAGAGAAAGCAGGTAACTTTCCAATACTTTTCAAACCTAGCAATTATCCAGACTTCTGGTTTTCAATATGATGTTAAGCATATGAAGTGATGTCTGATTCATTGTATAAAGTTTATGATATATGCAATTCACTAGTTAGGAATCTATCAAAAAATATAAAAAGTGTGATCCTTCACACTCACGCAGGGCCTGATTTATGGCATTTCATGTAGGGCAACGCAGCAAGGCACCTTGCTGCGCTGACCTATGCCAAAGAGAAAGGGCAGGAATGTGCCATATTTAAGGAATGCAGTGCATTTCTGTCCTTTCTGCCTGTGCTGCCGCTGTTGGGCAGCCTAGCGCACTGTTTGTCGAGCCATGAGCGGACTGACTCCTGCTGAATATGAGCCATTACTATGTGAAGACTTATCACACCTCTTGAACAAGAGTAATCCGATTTGACAATATAAAATTCAGAAACAGGCTCAGTTTCCTGGCTATTTTATATATATATATATATATATATATATTTCTCTCAAAACTTGCCAGCAGATGAGGCCGAACACCACACAAGTAAGGAACTTCCTTTATTAGCAGTAACAGCCAGGTTACGATCCCATATTTCAATCCTGCCAGCCTGACGCGTTTCAGAGGGCGTCTCCCTCCTTCCTCAGAGGCTTTCAGACAAACAGTTTTTTCATGCCAAACCACGAGTTTCCTGCATGCCTTTTAACATTTTACATTGGCCTCAGGTGTACCTTTTACTTCTCGTTGTCCACACAAGGCATGCTGGTCCTCAATGCGGCATCATTACACCCTCCAGTGGGCTCCGATTGTCCAAAGTTGTTTAGCATAGTCTTTCTAGCCCTCCATTGGGCCCCCGGATCGTACTCTGCCTGCCAAAATTAGTCCTTGTGTGCCTTATCTCTAAGGGAAATAATTTCCCCTCGTAAGCATTCATGCTGTTCAATGGTGCAATCCCTCCACGGCCTGGAAAACGCCGTGTGTTTAAATTTCTCTCAAAACTTCCCAGCAGATGAGGCCGCACACCACACAAGTAAGGAACTTCCTTTATTAGTAGTAACAGCCAGGTTACGATCCCATATTTCAATCCTGCCAGCCTGACGCGTTTCAGAGGGCGTCTCCCTCCTTCCTCAGAGGCTTTCAGACAAACAGTTTTTTCATGCCAAACCACGAGTTTCCTGCATGCCTTTTAACATTTTACATTGGCCTCAGGTGTACCTTTTACTTCTCGTTGTCCACACAAGGCATGCTGGTCCTCAATGCGGCATCATTACACCCTCCAGTGGGCTCCGATTGTCCAAAGTTGTTTAGGATAGTCTTTCTAGCCCTCCATTGGGCCCCGGGATCGTACTCTGCCTGCCAAAATTAGTCCTTGTGTGCCTTATCTCAAAGGGAAATAATTTGCCCTCGTAAGCATTCGTGCTGTTCAATGGTGCGATCCCTCCACGGTCTGGAAAACGCAGTGTGATTACATTTCTCTCAAAATTTCCCAGCAGATGAGGCCGCACACCACACAAGTAAGGAACTTCCTTTATTAGCAGTAACAGCCAGGTTACGATCCCATATTTCAATCCTGCCAGCCTGACGCGTTTCAGAGGGCGTCTCCCTCCTTCCTCGCCGTCATCAGCCAGGCTAGCTTGAATCCAGTAGCAAAGTGAGCAAGGGACTCACGTCTGAGCATACCCTGCAAACTTAGGGCGAACAAAGCAATACAAAAGGGGATGATTGACAGAGCATTTGAGCAAATCAAACACTCACCCCAGGTCAAATGATCCGGGTTTAATCCATCACCATTCTTTAGCTCACTCCACCACCACAGTTCAGACATGGCCATATGCAAATCAGGCTGACCCTGTGCCTCATGGGAACAGTCCAGCCTGTACTGCCAAAGCCATGTCTTCCGTGGGCCGGAAACGAGCAACCTGGGACCGGTTTCTGGCATTTCAGCCGTCATCAGCCAGGCTAGCTTGAATCCAGTGGCAAAGTGAGCAAGGGACTCACATCTGAGCATACCCTGCCAACTTAGGGCGAACAAAGCGATACAAAAGGGGATGATGGACGGAGCATTTGAGCAAATCAAACACTCACCCCCAGTCAACTGATTCGGGTTTAATCTATCTCCATTCTTTAGCTCACTCCGCCACCCCAGTTCAGACATGGCCATATGCAAATCAGTCTGACCCTGTGCCTCATGGGAACAGTCCAGCCCATACTGCCAAAGCCATGTCTTCCCTGGACCGGAAACAAGCATCTTGGGACCAGTTTCTGGCATTTCAGCCGTCATCAGCCAGGCTAGCTTGAATCCAGTGGCAGAGTGAGCAAGGGACTCACGTCTGAGCATACCCTGCCAACTTAGGGTGAAAAAGCGATACAAAAGTAGATGATTGACAGAGCGTTTGAGCAAATCAAACACTCACCCCGGGTCAACTGATCCGGGTTTAATCCATCACCATTCTTTAGCTCACTCTGCCACCCCAGTTCAGACATGGCCATATGCAAATCAGTCTTACCCTGTGCCTCATGGGAACAGTCCAGCCCAAACTGCCAAAGCCATGTCTTCCCTGGACCGGAAACAAGCATCCTGGGACCGGTTTCTGGCATTTCAGCCGTCATCAGCCAGGCTAGCTTGAATCCAGAGGCAAAGTGTGCAAGGGACTCACGTCTGAGCATACCCTGTGAAATTGTATACATTGTTGTCAATAAGTTTACAAATATGGGTGCGAAATAAAGCTTGGGAAAATAAATTAATGGGCCATGACTTAAAACAATAAGCTATTTAGAATAGTATTAAACTTAGCATGGTGTGATGATCATCCCCTCAGCTTGTCCAATCAGAATTAGGAGTTTCATAAGGTTGAAACATTTAGGGGTGGGATATGCCATTAAGAAAGTATTATTGGGGTAGTTAGTTAGATTAGAGAGAGCTGTCACTGCCAGAACGCTGAAAGACTGAGATGCTGTCCGAATGCTGATCGAATACCTGATGAAGCAGACTTAGAATTTTACAAGCAAATTAGAATTAGAAGAAGAGTGCGGAAGAATCGAGGAGGTAATAGATTTAGAAGGAGGTCGCGGAAGAACCGAGGAAGAAGTTAGTATCAGAGAGGGGTGAGACGCAGGCGTCGATTCCAGTATAGGTCATCTTTCCTGTCCTATCCTGTCCTGAACTCTTATAAGGGGCCCTTAACTCTTGGCCAGAGGGGGTCTGATTTTCGCACCATTCTAGGTAAATATAAATCTGTGTATTTTCTCTTTCTGACCTCTTTCCTGGGGCACTTGTTATTGTGAAATATCAATTGGATAGACAGATTCTACTTCCTCTGAAAGATGGAGTTAACACAGTGAAATATGTTTACTCTTTATGATTAATTTAGAAAAACTTTTAAAACGTTCCAGAGTCTGTAGTTATTCAATAGGAAATCAGGTAATTAAGACCCATGTCATGGTCATCAACTCTAATCAACTAAAATAGATTCATTATTAAAGAAAGGTCGCAGTAATACATAAAAGATTTGAGCACTGATAAGCAAAAGGACCTATGAATTTAGCCCTATAAATTGATTCCCAATGGTGTTCACTGGCCTATTTTGTGTGAGTGTGTTAATGGGCCCAAATGAGTATTTAGTGATAGATGTCTGCAGGTTGGTAACCCGCTGGATCACTTGTAATCACTTGCATCTGTTTCTGTCCACTGATTATCGCAGCACATGTATTTTATACAAGAATAACATTGGTTCAAAAAATATATTGAAAATGTCCCATTGTGTATTTGCTGTATATTTCTCTGAGAACAAAGAGCACGATGACTGAGAGGAAGGGTCCTGATCTATTACCACAATCCCTGAGGAGTCAGGATTGTCATCTTCAGTGGTTGCCAGAAACTATTTGCTCCTTGTTTAGGTTAGGGGGCTTATGGTGGTACCGTGAGCCAGCTGGTCTTTAAACAAACATATCCAGCAGGAGTGTTTGGAATCAATTCATGCACCTTACCCAAAGTTTACGTTGTCCCACAAAACGCACATATCCTATGGACTAGTAGGAACAACATGACACACAGTACTCGTGGTGGCGGTCCCACCACCGCCACACTGCGGGTCAGCCCACAGTATTTTCACTGTGGCAGTCAGACTGCCACAAGACTGCCCGCTCTGCTGGGATCAAGGATCCACTGTGGCAGAGGAGGTACAGACAGGGGCAGCACTATGAAGGCAGAGCCGTTGTGGCTCCGCCTGAGAATATTACAAGTTGCCTGTTCACAGCACATTTCATGGCTGTGAGCCCACCATGAAAAGGGTGAAAAAGACCCAACTAAGGGGGCCCTAACAGGGCCACCTGCTGCTCCTAGGTCTGGGAGGACATGCGGGGTCACATGTCGTATATCAAGAGGTGAGGCGCTGCGGCTAGGGCGACTGACTACGGAATCTGGGTATCACAGTTTTATATCACCGGCGGCAGATTAGCCCAGCACCATGTGACTCTGGGCAATAGCTTTCTTAATCTTCCCTACGCCCCCCAGCGCCTTAGAGACCCTTGCAGGTGATTGTGCACTTTACAAATGTGGATTTATTATTTTTATTATTATTATTATCATTATATGGTGTGGCATTTATGCAACACCATACAGGAAGGTACCGTCAGCATTCTGAGGCCAACGGTCTGTATGTTAGGCTCTAAGAGCCTAACAGCAGCCGCAGTCAAACTGCTACAAGAGCGCCTTCCGCACCAGGATTTAACTCCTAATCTAGCAGATGGTAACAACACAGCTTTGGCAGTCCTACAGCGGACGCCACATTGCCACACCTGTTGTAGGACTGCCAAAGTCATAATCAAGCCCATAGTCACAACCCTTATCACAGATGCAATAATCTAACTCCAATGCCAATATATCATATTTATAGATTTCAAATGCACATTTAGTCACATTCTATATAATACATCTTAGAAATGCTGTGCAGAGATTTCAATAGTCATTCACATAGAAAACATAACATCTGTACGTTTCTAACACTGAGATGTATTTTCAAAACAGCAACATGAAGAGACAAACATAGCATTCCTGAATCACCAGCCTTTTATGTGAATCGGTGTGACTCTTGAATTAGTCGTGGCTTACTCCTGAATTTCCAATAGTAGGCCCCCACCCTCATTGAAAAAATGCTTTGTGAATTTGACTCTTTAGGTTGCATGTCAGAATATTAAATGGAGAAATGGTGTCTGGCATGAATATTGTATCGTAAATAATGCTTACAAAAATGTAATTCCATTGGGAATAGATTTCCATTTATTAACTTATATGGCCCATGTTTTTGTTAAAGATTTGAAGCATATAATATTTAATTCACATCAAAATCTGACTATGTTATTATGGTATGATATTACATGCACCCGATGTAGGAATAAGTTCACCTTGTAAGTACACAGTAGTGGAATATAGTAACCATGTTCAGGGAAATGTAAGGAAATTATCTGAAGGTCCACACCATTATAAATTGTGGGGAATCACACATACATGATAATTCATTGTATACACGTAACTGCAAATCTGACTTACACACGAATAATGCAGGCTTAAGTGGAGCAAAATGCATAGGAAAAATTGGACTACAGTAAGGCAGACAGATGATAAAAACACCATCTGTAAATGCAAACAATCCACCCTACAACTAGTAATTTGTTCACATATAAACTATGGTATACGAAATTTCACACAGGGACCCTTATAAAGACAACAGAAAAACAAAAAAATGTAACATCATTTCTAAAGAAACATTATATAAGAACTTTAAAGTGAATGTTGCACAGAGACCTGCTCTAATGGGAAGAATGTTGCTGAATCATTATTCTTGTAAATCTTTCTTGTTAGTAGGTTTCTCTCAGAGACATTAGAAACCGAGGGCCTGATTTAAAGTTTGGTGGGTAGCCTGCCATCTGTCAGAGTGGTGGAGGATGTTCCATTCACCATCCTCTTGGACTACCTGCCATGTTCATAAATCACTGCTGGCCCAGCTCTAGTTTCTTTAAAGGTACTGCAATCTTGGTGCATGGCAACAGTCTTTCAGGCAACTATTTTGCTTTTTGAAAACAAGCTCCCAAATCATGAGTTTGTTTCTAGAAAACAAAAAAGTAATGATCCCGGCATCCTGGGAATTTTATTGATGGTCTGGGGGTCCGTTTTCTTTTTTTCGTTACAATACCACAAGGTTTTTCCTGGCAGCAACAGATGCAAAGAAATAAGATTGTCCTCTCTAAATATGCTGGGAAGTCCCATGTCCTTATTCTTCTGACTCTACTTTGTTTTCCCTTGTGAGAAAGCTTTAAAATAGCGGAGCCAGTGGAGGGACCGTTTTCAGAAGATAATGTTCTGCTCAACTCAGAGATAATAGTCTGGCTATAAATACAGTGAAGAGTGAAGAAACCAAGGGGTATATTCACAAGAAAGCGTGATAAGTACCTCAAGAGTAGTGTAATGCAACTTTCAACATCGTGGGAAAATAACCCTGTGGCAACTTGGAATTGACAAAACGGCGGTAGCATGCGATAGTCTGCCGAAATCGCAGACAATGTCCACGATACAACCACCGCGATGGAGACCATAACACAAACCACAACACCAAAAACCTGCGATGGACCCAAGCGCGATGAGGAAACCAGCGATAAGCAGCACCAGGCCTGCAACCTACACCTGGCAGGTGAGAAAAATCACCATAAAAGTCAAAAAAACACCCAAACACAAACTGACCAACACCCTAGAAACATAGAGGCTGCCGGAGCAGGCGCAGAGGATCAGTGCAACCCCGTAAGCACCCCGGACGACCAGCCCGCGACCTTGGAGACAGGGAAGAGCAAGGACACGAATAAGAGGAAGATGAAGTTCAGTCGGCAGGCGAACACGATCATTGTCACGGAGGTGATGCAACACCATCAACAACTGTTCGTCATCTCCAACGTGTCATTGAGCACCAACTATAGAATATGGTGGGACATAGTTGACAAGGTGAATGCCGTACATCAAGCGCCGGACCAAGAAGAAACTCTCTGCCAACCGAAGGCAGCAACGCAGACTGCAGGTGGGGGCCCAGCGCCACAGCTCGAGCTGGATGACATGGAGGAGCTGGTGTCTACAGTCATCAGTGTGGAGACTGTGGCCGAAGCTGGGGGATCGGACACTGCTCGACAGGACACAACACAACAGCAACAGGGTGAATGACCACCAGATACTGGGGGAACGGGAGGAGATGTGCACAATGGCACATATGCACAATCAAGCAGAACACAGTGCACACCCACAATGACTCTGGGTACTCACCCAGATCTACAGACTGTCACAATGTGCAATGCCATGCTGTCTGAATGTCAACATGTACCATGCGACAACATACATGTGGACACTTCTTAATACACCATCTCCTCTTCACATCGCAGGGGCACCGTCAACACCTCCTGCAGAGCAGTCCCAGCCACTCTTCCCTCATGACGAGGAGGACAACACACCCATCGACACCCAAGCCATCCAAGACATCATGGACCTCATCGGCAACTCACCTCCAAGATCAGGGCAGGCAAGCTGCATCGAGGAGACCCCACCCACTACCCAAACCACCCAGCAGGAGGCACCCACAGCCTTGGCACCCCCCAAGACCCCAGGAACAACACATGGCCTTCCAACGCTGTGTGCTGGAGTGCCAGAAGGACAACTTGACGCTATCCTTGGGTGTGTAACCCCGCTCCATGGTCTCCAATGAGCCATGACTGGCATTGCTTGGGTCATGATGTGGAGAGAAGAACACCTGTCGGCTCAGAGTGGCGCCAGCGATACCAGCCATGAGCTGGCACACATGGGGAGGCTCATGGAGGACAGGGTGCGGATGGAGGCGGAAAGTATGGCAGCCACCCCTGCACATCAGTGGAATATAGCAGGGATCCACCATGCCCTGCAGATCCTCATCATGGCATTGCTGCCACAAGGCATGGTGATGTTGAATGCTGCTGCCCCCACACTATCCACATCTCTGCCCCCTGGTGTGGCTATGCCTCCCTGTGCAGCAGGCCTAACCACTCTGGCACCTGAGGTGCCTGTGCCACACAGTGTGGCAGACAATCCACCTCCAGCACCTGAGGTGTCTGTGCTACATAGTGTGTCAGAAAGACCATTTCTGGCACCTGAGGTGACAGTGCCACACAGTGTGGCTCACAATCCACCTCTGACACCTGAGGAGACAGTGCCACACAGTTTGGCAAAAAGACCAACTCTGGCACCTGAGGTGTCAGTGCCACACAGTGCCGCAGCCGGTACAGCAACACCCCCAGGTGGGGCAGGGCACATATCCATGTATGAGGACGTGGATGGGCTTGTGATCAGAAGGGCTCAGTAGCATACATTTCCGCCACCTGGCCTGTTCCCAATTGGTCCCGCATGTGGCTTCAAGACCTTTCACTGACCCTCGATTCACTCAGATGCACCCACCTTGGACAGCGACATGGACTGCCACATCCTGTTTGATGACCAATGACACGGCGAACAGACTGTAGTCTGCACCCCTCCTCTTCCACAGTACTTGTCTTCCAAGGATGGACTCTGTCTGGCCCTCCACGGACACAGACATTACGGTATATTCAGCATTGCCCTGTACCGCTCCAGCTGCGGAAAAGCACTGGATGTGCAATAAACATCCAGTGACACACTGCTGTGTCATGTCTTTCCTCAATCATGTATGTATGTGTGGATGAATGTAGGGACAGTGATTTCCCTTGCGTCAATGATGCGCATCCTGTGGGATGGCAGTCAGAGGGGGAAGCATGGCAATTTGTGTCAGGGCTCCCGTGGATACCACAACTGGCACACATGCAGCAGCCACTTTCTAGCCCAGACATGGACTGAACCACGCCCAGTGCCGAGTCATTTTCTCAAGCTCTGCCTTGTTTTGGCGTACGGCAGATCAGACCACTGCGCCAATGCTCCCAGGGGGGGCTCGTTGCTACCCATCGCAGGCGTACTTGCTGGTGTTGTGCATGTCACTGGTCTAGTTGTCAGCATGTCACAGCCACTCACTGAGGGCAGGTTTGCACACACACCACACCCACCCGGCAGAGGCGTCACAGTTAATGTGACCCCGCAAGTATAAGGAGCTGTTGAGGTACCATACCTCTCTGCCAGTGGTGACTGGATGGCAGACCCAAGGTCTTGCGGCTGGCATGACCCTACCACCATGTGGCGCTGACTGGGTTTGCACAGGGTTTGTGGAAGGCACTGCATTGCAGCCTGCACTGGCCTAACACCACGTGGTGTGAACTGGGGTTGGACAAGGTTTGTGGCAGTCGCTGTGGTGCGGCCTGCACAGGCACCCCACCACGGGACGCTGACTGGGGTTGGACAGGGTTTGTGGGAGATACTGCATTGCGGCCGGCACAGGCACCCGGCGATTGGATCGTGACTTAGGGTACACTGAGTCATTGACCTTGAGCTGCGGAGCGGGTGTGCAGCCTGCGATGATGGCCCGTCCTGGTGGTCCGGACTGCCCAGGATTTATGTGCCTTGCTGGGCTGCAGTGTAGGACGTGCCAGCATCATGCGTGGGCGTACTGCAGCGTGGCCCGCTTCCGAGTTCACAGAGTTAGTGGCTCCCATTGGGCTGAACGGCTGTACAGGCTGCAATGTTGCTGGTAGCCCTGGTTCATACCATGCCATGGTGTAATATGGTCCCAGCACCAGATGTGTTACCTGGTGGCCAGCGCAGTGTGGATGCATGGTGCGGAGGGTGCCATGTCTGCGGGCCCGGGCCTTGTGGTTTGCAGCGGCACGTTTTGGGACCTGCAGTCTACACGCCGGTGGCGGAAGGTGAGCAGTGAGGCCTGTGTGTGCATGGGCAGGCATGCTCCGATGGGCGGCGGGGGGGGCTGAAATGCCTCTGCCTGAGTGTGCATGGGGGCGGGCGATGTTGTCTTGTGCAAGTGTGTGTACTGTGTCAGTCATGTCTCTGGACTCTGTTTCAGATGATGGTGCTGTCTCAGATGTGGGACATGGTGTGCTGCTCTACATACCGGCAAGTGGTTGGAGACACACCAGTGGCAGCAGGTGAGCAGTGTGGCCTGGGTGCGCAGGGTCGGCTCTCTCTCCCTCCCCCTCTGTTCTTCTCTCTCTCTCTCTCCCTCTCTCTTTTTCTCTCTCTCTCTCTCCCTCTCTTCTTCTCTCTCTGTACTTTGCTCTCTCTCTCTGTCCTTTGATGTGTGCAGAACACTCCTTCTCATCATGTTTTTTGTCTTGCAGGCTGTGACCTACGGAATGTGTCGAGGGGAGCCACCATGTGTCTTAATGTGATTTCTGTGTTGTTACAATGAAATGTAATTGTTTGCTTCAATAGTGAATGTGTCATGGTCATTTCTGTGCCGATACATGCATGTCACCAGTTGTGATTGTGCGACATCAGTCAGAATATTTGCCTGGGGAGGGCGGGGGGGTCGTGGGTGTGGTGGCGGTGGGTGTTGTGGCCCTCTTTGGTGCGTGGTGATCATAATCAGTAGCTCTATGGCATCTGTTGTTCTTCTGGTGAGGCTCTGGGCTGGGATCCCTATTGTGATGCAGGCTGCCGTCCGACTTTACACCAGGTCAGGGCAGGTGTAAAATTCCTGGTGCTAACGCACCTTAACGTGTGTTTTGTGTTCTTATCACCAATCTGTCTGGCCGTTGTGAATGTTGGGGTCTGGGGTTGTTGCGGCTTTTGTCACAGGAATGCCTACTCTGCATCTCATTAGCGATAGTTGCTGGGGTCCTCTATTGTGAGGTTTTTTGCGGCTGCTATTGTGAGAGAAGTGGTGCTGTGGGTTGTTAGCACCTGCTTGTGAATGGTAGGGTAAATTTATCACAACTTTGGCTGCGATAATGTGCCGTTAATCCGGCGATGGTTCCTTGTGAATATGCCCGAAAGGTTGTAGTATATGGGGTATTGTGCCACATTTGTGACAGAGTACCCTATCTGCCAAACTCTAATCATGCCCCCGGGAGTAGACATGGGTCCATGCCTGGTGACATTTTTAAAGCAATAAACAATCTTTTTTTTTTAAAGTTTAAGAAAATCTTTATTGGGTATAAAAAAGAAATGAGGAAGCAAGGTACAATATTGATATAAAAAAACAAAGCAAGCAAAAACTATAAGAATAAGAAAAAGGGAAAACAAGGGAGAGAGAAAGAAAGAAAGAAAAGAGAGAAAGAGTGGGAGAGAGATAAGAAAGGGAACTCAGCAAAGAAAATACAATATCAACCTTTAAAATGCAACATGTTTAAATAAAACTTGCAATATTCTATAAAAAGTGGTATAAATGTAGGGAGAAAATGCATACATAGAAAGGAAAGCAAAAAAGTAAACAAGAACATATCATGGGGGTTTGGGTACTTCTTCAGTACGTGGGGAGTGGAGCAAGGAGGATTTGGCAGAGAAATCCAAGAAGGTAGTAACAGGTAACCACAATAAATCACGTTTGATAGCAATCGTAACAGGATAAACATATGCTCTATCTAGTCTGTGATTAAAGCATACACCATACCACCAAGCCTGAAAGGAAATGGACGACGTGTCTTTCCTTGCTTTGGTGATTTGTTGAAATGATACTGCTAGGAGAAGATCAACAATAGAAGTGTTAAAATCAGAGGAGGACCATATATCTGAAAGGCTGCCCAGGAAAATATGTGTAAAAGAAAGGGGAAAATCAGTAGAGAAAAGTGTATTAAGTTGCTGCCAAACTTTAGACAAAAAACACGAACCAGAGGGCAGAAGAAAAGCATGTGTTTGAGGTCTGCCCGAAGTTCCGAGCAAGACCAACATTTGGAGGGAAGAGAGGAATTTATTGTATTCAACCTGGCAGGAGTGAGCATGAGGCGATTATAAATAAAAAACAATGGGGCCGATTAGGATGGCGGACGGACTTGCGTCCGTCCGCCACCCCAGAGGTGGAGGGACCGTCCGCAGGGGCAGCGGCGGTCCCTTCGTGCAAATTAGGATGTGACCGCCACCCTGGCGGTCACATCCTGGATATTTAACATTGCGGCGGGTGCAGCTTCAAGCAGCACCCGCCGCAATGTTAAAAGTGCATGTTTACCATTTACATGCACAAAGCGGCAGGCACCGCGCGGTGCCTGCCGCTTTGTGCATGTAAATACTGGGGGGTACCATAGGTACCCCCCATGTGCACCCCCCACCCGCCTACACCCTGGGGGCCCGCAACGTGCCCCCAAAATCAAAAGTACACATGCTTTTCCACGGCGGAAAAACCGCCGCGGAAAAGCATATTTACAAATGCTTCCTAATTTGGATGACGGTGTCTGATAGACACTGCCAGCCAAATGAGAGCTTTTCCGCCGCGGTTGTAATCCGACCGCGGCGGAAAAGCTGCGGACAGAAACCAAGACCCACCAGCCATCGTAATGCGGCGGTGGGTCTTTGGTGACTCCGCAGAGGATTTTCCGCCTCCTCCGGGCCGGAGGTGGCTTCCGCCGGCCCGGAGGAGGCGGAAAATCCTCCATCATAATGAGGCCCAATGTTTGAGTAGTATTGGCTGCTCTAGAAGACCTCCGTATCTTATTCCATATATCTTGCCACAAAGAGATAGAAAAAGATTCTTCCAAATCCAATTCCCACGCCTGTTCCACTTTCGACTTGTCTCTGTCAGCAGAGGATTCGTGTAATTTTTTATAAATCTGTGAGGCAGAAGAAGAGGATATCAAAAAGGGTAAGGAAAGAGGAGACGAAAAGGAAGTACAGGAGACGGAGGAGGCAAGAGAATCATAACTTGTCTGAACAACAGCAAGTAATAAGTGGTATTTGGGAAGGATGGACAAAGGAAGAGAAAAACGGGTTTGAAGAGTAGAAAAGGAAATAGAAGTACCTTGTGAAAAAAGTTGATTAACCCAAAAAAGGCCTCGGGCATACCAGGCCTTCCAGAAAAGAGTTCTATTATTGATTTTAATAAGAGGATTATACCAAAGGGGAGACTGTAAAAATCGTGTACGTTCATCAAGACCATTCAGAAACAAAGGGAGGAAAAGTTTCCTAGAATTCTTTAGAATAGGTAAAGACATCTGCTTTGGAACACGAGGTAATAAAACAAACTCCTTAAAAGAAAAAGGAGGAAAAAAGGAGGATTCAATGTCCACCCACAAGGGAAAAGAGGCAGCGTCGATTAGCGAATCAGATAAAAAAGAAACAGAGTGAGAAAGAAAAAAGGAAGTATGATACAATGAGAAATTAGGAAAATTAACTCCTCCCAAATGCTTGGGATGCCTAAGCTTGGAGAAAGACATTCTGGCTCTTTTATTCTGCCATAAAAAACGAGACAGAATAGAATAAATAGTTTTATAACAAGATTTTGGAACGTTAACAGGGAGATTAGAAAGAAAAAATAAAATAATAGGGACTAGCATCATTTTAATTGAGTCCAATCTCCCCCACCAGGATAGAAATAAAGGATGCCATCTTGTCGTGGAATCCGTGAGAGTGGTGTGTAAATGTTTAATATTAAGGGAGACAGTTTCCTTGATTGAGGGAGCAAACCAGAGACCTAGATACTTGATTTTAGAAGGACTTCAATGAAAGGAGGAAGCCAGAAAATCAGCATGAAAACAAAATTTATTAAGAGGAAGAATTTCACATTTATCGACATTCAATTTATAACCGGAAACAGACGCAAAATCAGAAACCTCAGAATAAAAAGCAGGGACAGAGATTTGAGGGGTAGAGATGAAGAGAAGTATGTCATCGGCATAAGCAGATAACTTTACTTGTTGTTCACCATAAGAGAACCCAGAAATATAAGTGTTAAGCCGAATTTTTGTTAGGAATGGTTCTAAAGCAAGAATGAAAAGAAGGGGTGAGAGAGGACAACCTTGACGAACTCCACGAAATAGGGGAAAGGAAGGAGAGATAAGACCATTAGCGAAAATAAAGGATCTAGGGAAAGAATACAATAATGAGACATAAGAGAGAAATTTAGACCCAAAACCAAACCATTTAAGAGAAGACAAAAGAAAAGGCCAATTAACCCTATCAAAAGCCTTCTCTGCGTCTAAAGCTATAGCAGCTAAGGAATGAGGCGAGGTTTGCGATTTGCTAAGGACATTGAAGAATAACCAAGTATTATCTGAAAGATGACGACCCTTGATGAAACCACATTGTTCTCTACCTATTAGCTGGGGTAAAATCTTGTCTAAACGTAAAGCTAGAATTTTTGCAAAAATTTTATAATCGAGATTAATCAAAGAAATAGGTCTATAATTTTTACACAAGGTATGATCTTTATTGTCCTTGGGAAGAAGACAAATCAACGCTTCCTGAAAGGAACCTTCAGATTTTTGAGATGATATAAAGAAAGAAAAAAGTTGATGTAATTTAGGGACAAGAAAAGTAGAAAAATTAGAGTAAAACTCAATGGAGAAGCATCTGGACCAGGAGCTTTCCCTTTTTTAATAACACGAATAGCCTCTAAGATATCTGCAGAGGTAATATCCTTGTCCAAGGAAGAAAAATCTACATCAGAGACTGAGAGAGAAGGAATGGAAGACAAATATCGATCAATGGTGGAAGACAGAGGGGGAGATTCAGGAGTATAAAGAGTCTGGTAAAAATTAGAAAACTCAACCAAAATATCCTCATTTTTATGAAGGACTGAATTAGAGGAGGAGACAATTGAGTCAATTTTCGTACGTTCTTTTTTAATATTAAGATAATTCGCCAACATATTTCCAGCTTTATTCTGTGAGGAATAATACTTGGCACTGGATTTGAGTAAAATTAAATTGGCAGATTTGGTAGATATCTTATTGAAGGAAAGTTTGGCAGAGAGAAGATCATTAAGGTCGGACTAGGATTGAGATGAATAATATTGATGTTCCAGGCGTTTAATATGGGAAGTAAGAGTGAACATAGATTGCGTGGCTAAACGTCTCTTTTTGGCAACAAATGAAATGATGAAATCTCTAGAAGCAGCCTTAAAGGTGTCCCAAACCAATTGAGGTGATGTTTGAGGAGATTCATTATCAGCAAAGAAAAGGGAAGCAAAATTAAGAAAAGCAGCAGAGAAAGAGGGATCCAAAAGTAGGGAATTGTTGAATCTCCATCTCTTATTACCTTTAGTAGGAGGAAGTAAATCAAGTTGAAGGGAAACAGGGGCATGGTCCGAAATTAAAATGGAACCTATATCAGAGTGAGTGATGAGTTGCGTGAGAGCTTTGGAGATGAAAAGATAATCAATACGGGATTGAGATGAGTGGACTGGGGAAAAATATGTATATTCCTGCAAGGTAGGGTTGCAAAGCCTGCATGAATCAACTAGGGACCTTTGAGAAATAACTGAAGTGAATTGAGTATGGGATAGGGACAGAGAAAAGCGGGAGTTGGATTTACGGTCAAGGAAGGGGTCCATAATCATGTTACAGTCCCCACCCAAAATAAAATAATCATCAGGGTATTGCATCGTGGAAGAAAGAATTTGGGGCCAGAACAACTAGGAGGAGCATATACATTAAAAATAGTCAAGGGAATTTTGTTAACCAACAATGAAACAACAACCCACCTACCCTCCGTATCATTATCCTGTTTAAGTAGCTGAACATGCAAACGTTTATGACAGAGAATAGCAACACCATTGCGTTTTCCCGTCCCAGGTGAAGCAAAAACTTGACCCACCCAATTACGGCGTAGTTTAGAGACCTCAACATCTTTGATATGAATTTCTTGTAATAACACCATATCTCCTTTTAGATGAGCTAAATGGGAAAGAACACGTTGTCTCTTAATTGGAGAACCCAAACCTTTAACATTCCAAGAAATTACATTAATTGTCATTTAAAAAAAATGTAAGAAAAATTTGAAACATATGAAAACAATAACCAGCAAAACAACCCAACAACGAGCTATAACCAGAAAAAATGCAAGTACACAAGAAAATGGAGAGAAGAAAATGACGGAAAAACGTAATAAAAGAAAGAGAAGAATGGTGAATGAAAGTGGAGAGAAAAGATGCAAGAAACAAGAAATTGAAGAAAAGAAAAGAAGAAAGCTGAGGAAATGGAAAGGAAAAAATAGGAAAGAGGATACAAAAAGAAGACAAAAACAGAAGATCAATGTAATAACAAAATACATACCGTAAAAATACAAGAGCACTGGGGATGGAGGAACCATAAGGAAGGGAGCACAACGGACCAAAGACTCCACGGAGACGCGGCAAGGGGAGGAACCACCAGGGGATTGAAGAAGAACAAATGAAAAACAAATCGTAGGGACCACAAGACCAGCAACTAAAGGAATACATGAGAGAAAAATAACAAATATGTTAAACAAAATATGAGGTTAAGACACAGCAGCTATATGACATAACATCTTTACAAGACAACCAATATTAGGAACAGAGGGGACATCACAAAGAAAGACAGTAAAGCCAACAATAATCATGGTTGCGGTATGTCCATCGTTTCGGCATGACAGGAATCCAGGAACTGCTGCAGGCGAACAGGATCTTCATAAGATGTCGTCTTGTTATTATAGGTGACCCTAAAGATGCAAGGATGAAATAATCCATAGCGGGCATTTAAGGCCCGTAAAGCTGGTCTCATGTCTAAAAATCTCTTACGACGGTCTGCAGTAGCATTGGCATAGTCCTGAGCAAAGAAAACATTAGAGCCATTGTTTGACATTTTTCCTTTTTGTTTGGCTGCATGAAGGACTCGAAGAAGGTCAGTATACTCCAGAAAGTACAGGATGACACCTCTAGGTTTTATGGAGGAAGAGGAGGTTGATGAATGAGATGCTGGGCCTAGACGGTGAGCACACTGAATATTCAAAGGAGGTGAAGTTGGAAGGTTGAGAAGAGTGGGAAGAAAAGACTGAAAAAACGAAATGGAAGGCCATAAATACGCAGGTTGTTACGTCTGTTTCGATTTTCCAAATTCTCAACTTGCTGTTTGAGCGAAGCAATCTCATTCTGCATAGTAGGAACCTGGATAAGGACCATTTGAGCTGCAGCCAAGGAACCCTCAAGATCCACCACTCTCTGCTGCGTGTGAGACCAATTATCTTCAAGACTCTGGAGGCGGGAATTAGTCTCTGACATATAAGGCTTAAGAGCTCGAATCTCTTCCAAGATAAGCTCCATAGAAATGGTATTCGACATGCCAGTAGGAGAAGGAGGATTGGCTTTAGGCCTCTTTCCTGAATTAGGATTCGGAGATGGAGAGGAAGCTGTGGAAAGTGGCTTTGTGAAGCGCGAAGTAGGATTAGCAGAAACCTTGATGGTAACAGTATCAGATTGTGAATCATCGAAGGAGTCCTGCAAAACATTGTAAGGGTTATTATCCTCCAAAGGTACATGAGAAGCAGTGCATTGTTGAAGAGAAGCAGCACGGTTGGTACGTGACGTTGCCATTGTATAGATAAGTCAATGGAAAAACGCACTGCATCAAAAAAGAGAGACCAGCACAAGCCTGTCATTATAGGGAGGATAAATGACAGAAAAATTCTTGAAAAATCAGTAATGGATAAAACAAGGGTGCCTGCCTCTGAGTAATAGTGACAGGGAGTAAAACTAAGCTCTATTTGGAAGCAAAAAGAGGTCACAGTAAATACAGCAGGCTGTAAACGATCATCCTGCGGTCAAAGTGAGGAAAGCATCAAAATCAAAATGGCGGCCGTTTCTTGAGGAGAAGTAGAAACATGCTATTTACTCAGCATGAGAGACTCAAAAACAGGAAAACGTAATAAAAAGCAAGCAATTTCCAGAAGTCATCAAAAAGGAATAAATAGCCAGCATGTCAAAGAATGAGGAAGTCCATAAGCGCAAATGCGGCAAAAACGGCAAAAAGATGCAATCAAAATGGCGTCCGCGGTTCAAACGCGAGCCGCCAGGAGCTGGAAAGTAGGAAATACTGGTAAATACAGCTTTCTGTGTGCTGAAAAGCACATGTAGATGCGCCGCACACCTTCCGTTGTACTTCAGTACTGGTCCGGTAATCCAGAAATGAAGGAATCGCCCGGCAGAGCTCCCGTCACCTTACGTCGTAACGGAGCTCTCCGGATCTGCGGCCATCTTCCTTGGCGCCGTAGCCACGACCCAAAGCAATAAACAATCTAATTGCATTTCTGCCCAACTCGGTGAATTCTCAGATAGACTGCTGTCTCTTAAGAAACCTTTTCTTAATCGAAAACCTGTCCTCTTTTCGTAAATATTTAAAACATTAAACATTTCAGGGCAACCAAGTTCAGGGCAAACATTTCTTTATGTAACCCTGTATTGGGGTCTGATTCAGAAAAGTAAACGTACACCTTTGAGTAGGTTTACTTGTTTTCAGCATTTACAAAACTGAATCTTAATAATTAAGTTTATGAGTGCTGAGACTCTGCAGTCGTATATTTTTTTTGTGCTGAGTTTTCCGCCCCAACTTTACAATTGTAAATTTACTATTACAATGCAGTTTAGTGAATGCTAAAAAAGCTTAAAATTACACAAATCTGTATATGTACCTTTGTGAATCAAGACCATGTTCTCTTATAACGGCCCATTAAAACAATGAAGATTAATTTATTGATTCAAGCATACTTTAGAATTAGTCTATAGTAATAGACCAGAGTCTATTCATGAATAGTAATCCATGAACGAGTCGGGTTGAGATCAGTTTTATCCATTAAATATGTGAGACCCAATTTATCATTACAAATAAAATGACCCATTTGCATCTGAGTCTCCAGTCAGCCTTTCTACCTTGAGCAAAACTATGGGACATATTTATGAACCGGTTGGTGTCCCTCGACTTAAACCGTCAGGCATATTTTTGAAGCCAAACAAAACAACTTTACATGGCTTTGAGTGGCTCCAAAAATATGGAGTAACGCAATGCAGCACAAATCGAAGCACATTCCTGCCCTTTCCTGACACAATATTTACAACAAGGGGTGGTGAGGGACAGAGTCTCTGAATTAAGCAGAATACTCTCACCCAGTCAAGAGATCAGGGCTAGATCCAACACCGTTTTTTAGCTCATTGCACCATCCCAGTTTCAGAACCTGGCTGTATGCAAATTAGTCTGTCCCTGGCCCAGTGCATCATGGGAACAGGGCAGACCAGACTACAAAAGCCAATTCTTACACTGGGAAGGAAACAAGCTTCCGGGGACCGGTTTCTGGCATTACAGCCGTCTTCGGCCCGGCTTGCTTGAATCCTGATGGTGCAATGAGCAAGGGACTCATGTCTGAGTATACCCTTCCACGCTTAGGGTGGACAAAAATATTTACAACAAGGGGTGGTGAGGGACAGAGTCTCTGAATTAAGCAGAATACTCTCACCCAGTCAAGAGATCAGGGCTAGATCCAACACCGTTTTTTAGCTCATTGCACCATCCCAGTTTCAGAACCTGGCTGTATGCAAATTAGTCTGTCCCTGGCCCAGTGCATCATGGGAACAGGGCAGACCAGACTACAAAAGCCAATTCTTACACTGGGAAGGAAACAAGCTTCCGGGGACCGGTTTCTGGCATTACAGCCGTCTTCGGCCCGGCTTGCTTGAATCCTGATGGTGCAATGAGCAAGGGACTCATGTCTGAGTATACCCTTCCACGCTTAGGGTGGACAAAAATATTTACAACAAGGGGTGGTGAGGGACAGAGTCTCTGAATTAAGCAGAATACTCTCACCCAGTCAAGAGATCAGGGCTAGATCCAACACCGTTTTTTAGCTCATTGCACCATCCCAGTTTCAGAACCCCTCTGTATGCAAATTAGTCTGTCCCTGGCCCAGTGCATCATGGGAACAGGGCAGACCAGACTACAAAAGCCAATTCTTACACTGGGAAGGAAACAAGCTTCCTGACACAAAGCAGCGCAGCAAGGTGAATCACTGTGCTGCCCTGCACCACAAAACTCAAAAATATTACCCTACACGTCTTCCATTTTACCTATGGTGGACTCCCATTGATAGAAGGAAAGATGTGTTCTGTTATGCTCACAGATTGAAATCATCATGGGGTACGTTGTATTATTGGCATAATGATCCAAATGTTACTTATTTCGAATACTGATTTTGAATAAATGCTGGTAATTCTCAAATTTCATTTTTCAGTATTGCACTTTCGTAGCTTGCATTTGGCAATTCCTCTGTCTGAAGTCGGCAACACCTCCTTCTGTCTCCCATTTAACTCTATGATTTCAGCAGTGTATCTATCTTTATGCCATGAAAGAACTTACCTTAATTTCCACCAGAATGCGGTGATCTTTTTACAAAAGCATTTATTGAAAAAGGCACAATATATTCTGTATCTTTATGTTCAATAAAATTAAAAATTAAAACATTTGCATGGTGTGTCATGTAACTATAATTTCTGTAATGCTGGCTATAAATCAGAGCAATAGATGACAAAATGTCCATTTAAAAAGTGCTCTTTTTAGACATATTAGCATATTACTTAATTATGCACAATTATATTCTGCTCCACTGAATATTTCTTTTCATTTGTTTAAGCCGAGGGAGACATTCGGATGATGATTGGTGTCACAATATACATGCACAGAGCAGGTAACTTGGCAGCACATTTTTGCTTGCAAAAATAGATGGAATCCCCGTTGCCCAAATTTACATTAAAACTCTAATGACCAACTAGCACAGCACTGCATTCGCATGCATAATTCAAAACACGACTGTATCAGAGTGGAAAAACCAATGCACAAGAGTGCAATTTGAGATGATTCGAACCAGCCCGCAATATATATCTGTTTTTTTTCTTTAAAAAAAAAAACATTAATGATATTGTCATGTATACTCAGCAGGAGATTTTTCTGAGAAACCATGCCATTCACTCAATTTGTTCTGCCCCCACAGTAAAATAGCTGCTTTGCTTCCTTGTGTGTTCTGATACAGTACTTGGAACAAATTCAGTAGATGTCTAAATGGTTTGAAGTGCAATTTTCTGTACTTTTTTATAGAGTGAAAATAAGTTTAATGGCAATTTGACAGCTTTCCCCCAGGTGACAAACCAAAATTGATCAAATGCGCATAAGAGCTTTTAGTCTCTGATTCATGCAGTATCCTGCAAGGAGAGGTTCCCAAGTAGTCTGTGATTTATGAAAACAGTTTTATATAGTTTTATTTAGAGAGAGCTAACTTCTTCTCGAACTCCAGCATCACTGTTATTCTGGCTAAGAAAAAGTGTTGGTTCTAGAAAGAGCGCAATAAAAATGATTGAAACGTCATATTGTTTTGAAATATAAAAATAAAAAAAACATTTGTTGCGAGTGGTAAATCGATGAGCGTGTTTCACACGGATGTTTTCCATTCTTTATTGATCATTGGTTTCGTTTTGATTTTTATAAACCAGGCCATATTGTACTTCCACAATATTTCATGTTTCTTTTCATCATGCAGCAGATCAACAGTAATTACGCAGATTGAAAAGGCATTTATGAGCACAAGAAGGGGTACTCCTGTAGTGTTACTTGAGAGTGCGACCCACATATACAGTTACAAAATACTCAGAGCCTCATTTATGAGAAGAGTTGCATCGCTGCGTGAAAGCAGAGTTGCGACACTTCTTATTGCGCACTCCTTGCGACATGATGGATGCTTCATGTCGCAAGGAATGACAGACACATCAGTTTTACTAATGTATCTGTGGGCGCAAAAGTTGTACATTGCTGGAGTTGTGTTGGAAGCGTGACGCAACCCAAGCAATGTTCCTTTCACTCACATTGGGCAAGGTTTATGTGAGGCAGGCGTAAGATATTGACGCATTGGTGTCCTAGAAGTAGTGCAGTGAAATCTTATAGATTTCACTGCGCCACTCCTATGACCTTTTCTTGTGGAGAATGCCTACCCTGCATACATTATACCTGACGCAGGTATAATGTAGTGCAGGGTTTTAAGAAGTGACTCATCTGCCTAGATGCGTCACTTAATAAATATGGCGCAACATGGTGCATTATTTATGCCGCCGCTCCGTCACAGAAAGTGACGCAACAGCGATACAAAAGTGACACAGGGGCTCATAAATAAGCCTCTCATTCCTCAAACTTATTAGTCCATCAATAACTTTAACACATTTCAAAGTGAGGGAGACTTTTATTTTATAATTAATAAATAATCAACATGCTTTGCAGCAATATTAAGAATCTGGCAATTCCTATGGAAAGGTGATGTCAAAACATGTCATAAATGATGTCATATGTAAGGTCATAAGCAGTTCACGACGTGGAATGAGTTATGGGAGGTTACCTAACTGAAACTGGTGAATTTCTGTGCTTTTTTTATTTTGTTTTGTAACCATAACTGCACTGTAACCTTGTTTTTTTCAGTGACATGCTCTCCTTTCTGTACATATATATATATACAAATACACACACACAAACACATATATATATAAATCCACAGGTTACAGGGGCATTATAGTTAGGAAATACAATTTAAAAACACCTTTGAAATGCCCTGCTTAGGACCTATGATGATATCACTGATGACATAATCGACAGAACCACTCACACAGCCAATCACATGCCCATTCAACCTCTCATACACTAAGTCATACCTCTTTACAGACTGCTACAAGTACTCACACAGCCACTTACTCATCCTTAGAGCCACTCACACACCCACTTACTTACTCATACAGCCTAACTATAACATCCCAGTAACCCTTAGTTTCTTTAGTGAATGTCTAAAGTTTTTTTAAATTCTATTTGCTAACTATAACGTTCCTGTAACCTTTGTTTCATTTTAGTGAATTTCTACTTTTTTTTATTGTTATTTCCTAACTATAATGTCCCTGTAACTTTTGTTTTTTAAGTGAACTTCTAAGGTTTTTACATTTTTTTTCTAACTGTAACCTGTATCCATTGCGAGTGAGTGTGTGAGTGACTGCATGAGTGTCTCAGTGGCTGTATAAGTGACTGTATGAGTGTCTCAATGGGTGTGTGATTGGGTGTATGAGTGTCTCAGTGGGTCTGGGAGTGGCTGCATGTGTCTCAGTGTTGATGTGTGAGTGTCTGAGTCGGTGTATGAGTGTCTGAGTGGGTCTGTGAGTGGCTATGTGAGTATCTTAGTGGGTCTATGAGTCTATGTGTGAGCCTCTGAGTAGATCTGTGAGTGGGTCTGAGAAAGTATGAGTGGTTCTGTGAGTGCATGTATGAGTTTCTGATTGGGACTGTGAGTGGGTGTATGTGTCTGAGTGGGTCTGTGAGTGGGTGAATATGTGTCAGAATGGGTCTTTGAGTGTGTGTGTGTGAGTGTCTGAGTAGGTTTGTGAGTGGGTCTGTTAGTTGAGTGTGTGAGCTGAGGTAGTCTGTGAGTGGGTGTATCAGTGTCTGAGTAGGTCTGTCAGTGAGTGTATGAGTGCCAAGAATGTGAGTCGGTTTGTAAGTGTTTGTGTCAGTGACTGAGCTACAATGGAATTGCCCCTGCCCCTTTATCAAAAAAGAGTCCATAGTTGTGCACGAAATATCTACCCAAGTTCAGTACTTTCTACTTGTTAACTACTAAGTGTTACCTCCTTAGGTAAATGTCCAGTATGTATTCTACTCTACAGTAGAGTAATGGAGTAAGAGGAAATGTCACCAGTGACCTTGTGTGCATTTTGGCAATGTGATTATCCCTCATGCGTCTTTAGCCAGAAATTTGTGATAACATAAATCTTACTATAAAGAAAACAAGAGTCCTTCCTCTTAACTATATGAAGTAAGCACTTCTTTATTTGGTGGAGCTGTCATCATATTCCTCGGCATCAAGAACTCGTCACCAAAATTGGCAGGAAATGCGCTGGGGGGCCTTTAGCTAAGCTTCCCATCATCCTGGCAAAAGGCGGGAAGACCATTGCATACTACTAAGATGAACAAGGTGGGGCCAAATGAGCATAGTTTCAGATGAGTTTGCACATTTGTATAATCATTGTCATTTAAAAGGAGACTCTACTCTCTCCAGGTAAGGACAAGAAAGAACCCACTCGTCATAGTCATTACACATTGCGCTCCAATAGATCAACAATGCATTTACCTCCACAGAGCATTACAGATTGTCTTTAAATATGGAATTGCAGAGAAAACACACTTTCTTTGCCATTATTAAGCCCAGGAAGTCAAGATAATTTGTCCTTTGCAGAAGTGGATTGGGGAACCAGCTATGTTTATATATGTAAATGTTTTCTGTAAAAAATTAAGTAGGTCCTTGTGCCAGCTCCCCCTGCAACAGTTCTCCTGCCCAGCTTGCCCCCAGTGCGCTGCCCTCTGCTGCCTGTCTATCTACTGCCCTCTATTTATGCCTCCTCTGCTTGTTTCTTACACTTTTTTGCCTTTTCTGCTGGTTTTTCTACCCACTGTTTCACTTTTTTGTGCTTCTTTTTCAGCCTTCTGTTTAGCCATTTCTTGTTTTTTCTGCCCTCTGTATTGCCTTTTCTGCTGATCCTCTGCCCTTGATTTTGCCTTCACTGCTAATTTTTCTGCCCTCTGTTTTGCTGTTTACTGCTCTGTTTTGCCTTTTGTGCTTGTTTTTATGCCCTCAGTTTTAACTTTTTCCCCTTGTTTTTCTCCCCTCTGTTTGGCCTTTCCAGCTTGTTTTTCTATCCTTCATTTTGCCCTTTCTGCAAATTTTTCTGCCCTCTTTTGCTCTGTTCTGCCGTTTCTGCTTGTTGTTCTGCACTCTGTTTTGCCTTTTGTGCAATGGGGGAAGGGGGCCGTGCGTTCTCCTTCCTAGGCTAATTTCGACCCAGGGGTCCCATATCCCAGAACCCAGTCATGTTAACCAGAGTTCTCTGGCCCACCCATGGTACCTAGTGTGCTGTGATGGGGACCACAGGTAGGGCCTTTATGCCCATGTGGTCCCCGGCTTGCTCCCAAATGCAGGGAGCTGCCTAATAGGCAGGGAAACAAATGAAAACTCTGCTCCTGGCAATTGGGAGCAGTTTGACAACATAGTAAGTATTTGCTCTCTCATGGCTTGAGTTGTCCCAGCTAACACCAAATGAAAGCAATCTGCTATCTCCTGAGGGTGGGCACCTGGGGAGATAACATGAGCCAGCCCTTCAGGGTGTAGCAGTCTGCAGGACCCTCAATGGCTCCAGAAGGGGGCTGAGCAGCCCCCTTTTTTCAGTATGTACTAGCCGTCCCCAGGGACCGTCACCACCCAGGTGGCCACTGTCCCCGTTTTTAATATGTATTTGGCCCTCAAGAGGTGGTGGTCCCCAGGACCAGGGTCCACACGGCCTCCCTGCAACATATATTTAGCTCCATGAGGTGGTGGTCCCAGGGGCTCAATGAGCCAAAGGAGGTGTTTCACAGGACCCCTCTCCCATATTTAAATAAGACCCACAGAGGTGGTGCTCCCTCGGATTAAAAGGAGCTCTAGAAGGGGGAACCCGTAGGCCCCACTCCATTTTTTTAGACTACACCATTATGCTCCTTGGACCTGACCAACCAGGGAGATAGACCTCGCTTGTTTTTTTAAAAGAAATATTTGCAAAAATGTGCGATACCATTGTGATTTTTGCCACAATATTTTTACAAAAAATGCCTTCTGGCCCTGGCAGAGTCCTTTTGGGAACCCAGCACCAGGCTTGGGGGGATCAGAATATTCCTACCTGCCACCTTGAGGTTTTAATGAGGTTATATTTGTATAAGGTGAGAAGAAAATGTTGTGGTTAATATATTTGAAATAGAACGATGAATTTATTTGTAAATGTAGTGATATTTTATTTATACTGCCAATTTATTTTTTCTCTGTTGAAAGTTCTCTCAGACATATAAATATTCGACATGGTATGGGCACTGGCCTGATAGATTGGTGCTGAGTACTGTTTACATAGAGGATGAGATGAAAAATGAGTACTGTTGCTGCCTCCGTCAAGTCAAAAAGAGTCCCACTTTCACAATATTGTTTTTGGACAGAGTGATGGATGACTTCAACTGCAACTAGAGCTGGTGGATTTCACTGAGATAAGATGAATTCAATGTTTATATATTAGTAATGTATTAATTATATATTTAACCAATTATATGTAGATCCTAATAAGCTCCTTTTTATTAAGTCTAAATTTTTGTGAATCGTTTCTGCTTTTACAATATTTGTGATTACTGTTTTAACTGTTTCTAAATATATTGTTTTATTGTAAAGATAGAGGAATTTCAATGTGTAGAAACCATTAGAACAATAGTATATCTTTCATGTAGAGACCTAGCTATTTGGCCGATGCCCGGTGGAGCTACCTGTTAGCTAAAGAGGAGATGGGTTATGGACTTCCCTCTCGCCGTCTCCTGCCCAACCGGACTTTGAACAGACTTTTCTTCATCTCTCTGTCGTCCCTCCACCCAACCCCTTACCCTACCCCCTACCCTTCAACGCTCCATCTATCTTGTCTTCTATACTCTTTGAATATTTTCAGTTGAAAACTAGCTATTTGGCCAATGCCCGGGGGAGCTACCTGAGAGCTATAGAGGAGATGGGCTGTGGTATTTCCCCCCCCCGGCCATCACCTACCCAGCCGGACTTTGGGCAGACTTTCCTTTGTCTTTCTTTCGTATCTCCCTCCTGCCCCCTTACCTTACCCCTTATCCGTCTACGCTCCATTTATCTTGTCTTCTATGTCCTTAAATGTTTTATTAGTATCTGATGTAATTATGTAGCATTGTGGAACCTCAAGTAAAGTGCTCTGATACCTCCGGGTCTAGCCAGCGCTATATAAAACTCATCAAATAAATAAATAAAATAAATAAAAATTTTCAAGAATTTTTCGTTATTCGTTTTGTAAGGAAGTTGGGCTCACTCCCTTTGAGAAAGGCTTTTTGTAAGCTGAAACGTGCCAGTGGTTGGAACTGGCTGCAAGATAAATACACAGAATTACACACCTACTGGAGTGCCCGCTTTCTTTCAGTTTCCCAATACAAAAAAGAATATACATGTATATAAGTGTGTGTATATCAAGGTCAGAGGAACAGACCATAATGTGTTGGGCATGGCAAAGGCCTTTTTGGACAAATAAAGAAAAACACAAGCTAATCATGAGAAAGTGTGCCTTCAATTTCTGCTTAGTGCAAAAAACTTCCCCAGTAGGTAGTTATAGTTAGGACCTAGTCTCCATAGGAAATCCACAACATTCTATTTTGAATAACTTTGGTACCGATTGACGAATCTACATGAAATTCTTTAAGAAGATGGCCTGCTCAGTTTCACTCCTTCCCTGAAAGTTTGGGGGTGATTCATGAAGCAGGGGGCCAAGAAAAAAGGGGGTCCCAAAAACGTGTTTTCCCCATGCAATTTTCCATAGGGACCTCTAGACACGGCTACAGCCCGAACTGTTGAATGGAATTACACACGGGGGGCTAAATACTGGGGGCAATGTCTTATTTATAATGGGGGGCCTAGAGGGGCCCCTCAGCCCCGGGGACCACCACCCCCGGGGCTTAAACAATACCTATGCGGGGGGCTCACAGCCCCGGGGACTGCCACTCCTTGGGGCTTTTTTTTTTTTTTTAAACTTGTCGGGGGGTTCAAGCCCCCCAACATGCCCCAGGAACTGCCACCTCCCCGGGGCTGTAATATTGAAAATAGGGGGGGTCCGTGAAGGACCCACCAGCCCCGGGGACAACCACCCCCTGGGGCTTTTAAATGTTGTGAGGTGGGCCCCGTGGCCCCCCTCCTGGAACCTTGTGGTGGCCCGGAGGACCGCCACCTCCCAGGGCCGGTTCCTGCAGTGTCCTGGGGTGCCTACCCCCGGGAGACTGAAGTTTGCTATGGTAGGGTGGGAGCGGCGAGGTTCCTGCCCTACAATAGCAAACTGCTTTCCTATTTAGAAAATAGGAAAGCAGATTGCTTTTCCTCAGGGGGAGCAGCATGTAAGCTTCTTTCCCTGACGAAAAGCAATGCCGGCTTCTGCAGGACACGGGGAGCCGGCTGGGACCGTGGGGGCAGTGGGGCTCCCCTTACGGTCAGCAATGTTTTATTTGAGCCCCGGGGGATGGTGTCCCCGGGGATAATAAAAATTAGTGATAGAAACTATTTTTTTACGGTAAAATTATAGTACGACGTATGGTGCGAGGTTTCTAAGTCGTCCGGTACGCGTACCTAAGCAAAAAAATGAAACATATATTTGAGATATTTATCAACTTTATGTGTTTAGAAGTTGGGTGGCTCTAAAAAGAGCCCTTGTGTTTATTGGGAGATTTTAGTACCTACAAGTAAGTTCCGATGCAGAGTCTAAAGTTCAAGAGGAAGACTCTGTTCCCCTCATCTGTAAAATGTACACCATCTCTCCTATAGATGCCATGCATATTGAAACGCAGATTATTGTTGTACATGGACCCCATTCTATAGTCTTGGAGGAAAGCAGAAACAGATTTATTCACATGTTTCCTAGCTTTCTCAATCTGTGGACAAAATTGATTGGACCAGTTCCATTTCTGCCTTTGGCATATATTAGAATAGACAAAGGTAGTTTGGGGAAAAGTGACATCAGTTCAGTAAAGGTGTCCTTAATAAACATTTCCAGACCTACCCCAGTCAAAGTGCCTAGGTCATTGCCACCACAGTGCACAATTATGAGGTCAGGGTGTTGGAGATGTAAAAAGGATTTCACCAATGGCATCAATTGGTGCCACTTTAACCCTCTCTGTCCACTCTATTTAATATCTACATTTGGTAAACCTAGGTCTTTGTGATTTCCTTTCTGTTCTGCGTACCTTTAGCTCCTGAAAATATAGCTGAGTCCCACAATCCACACTCTGAGCATCTTGAAGGGAGGTCTGGATGCACTTAAATGGTGTTTGTAAATGAAGTGGCAGTTTGAAAAGTAAACATGTTTCTGAAATGGTGGATAACATGCAGGTTTGAAAAAAGAAAAGAAATGATTGGTTGTTTGAGAACATTCCACACTGAAAACTAGGGTGTATGTTTCTGTTATTTGGAAGCCTGATTTTTATTGGTTAACAAAAACTGATAGAAAAGAACGTTACATAAGATTAGCTGGTATATTGACAAGTCAAACACGGTTTGCTGTTTTGATTTGCAACAATCTATGATGAACTTTTGACCTGTGTTCTCAGTTAGGTGTTTCATGAAGTGTTTCTATGGTAAGAGGCAGAAGGCAGAATGGGGGTAAGGTAGAAAGTTATGTAATTTGGAAAGGGTTGAAATGTTCAAGCAATAGAAATGTGTGTTCGCTTTTGAGTTAATATGGAAAGTAATGTTTTTGTTAATTATATGTATAGAATTTCTGACCCTCTAGGCCTGCTCTCGGGGTCCCACAAGGACTCAAGGCCTAAAAATATATCTATTTTTTTTAAAGAAAAAAAATACACAAAGCACGCTTTATTGTTAATTAGTACCCAGGGCGCAAAATCCCGGGGACAATCTATTTATTTTTAATGGTGGGCCCAGAGGGGCTCCCCAGCCCCGGGGACCGCCACCCCCGGGTCTTACATTTTACGTATGTGGGGGGCTCACAGCCCCCCGCAGCCCCGGGGACTGCCATCCCCCGGGGCTTGTTTTTTTTAAGAAAATAAAAGATACCTGTGTGGGGGGGGCTCATTCTCCCCCACATGTCCCGGGGACCGCCACCTCCCCGGAGTTCTATAATTCAAAATAGGGGTGTCCGTGATTAACCCCCCAGCCCTGGGGACCAGTACCCCCTGGGGCTTTTAAATGTTGGGAGGGGGGCTGCCGGCCTCCCTCCAGGAGTTTTGTGGTGGCCGTGGTGACTGCCACCCCCCAGGACCGGCTCCTGCAGTGTCCCGGGGTGCATATCCCTGAGACACTGTAGTTTGCTATGGTAGGGTGGGAGCCTCGCGGTTCCCGCCCTGCCATAGCAAACTGCTTTCCTAATTGGAAAAGAGAGCAGGTTAACATGCTCTCTCTTCCAAATAGGAAAGCATATTGCTTTTCGTTATAGGAAACATTTAAGAAATATTAGTCATTTCTGATAATGTCCTATACATGAACAGTTAATCTGAATGGTCACAGGGAATGAATGCAGATATACCTGAAATATCAAAACGGTATATTTATTCCACTTGTAACATCATCAAATTAATATTAGGCAACAGAACATACTACAAACACGATCATACATTAATCAGCGGTAGTATATGTAAACACCTTTCGCATCAGTTATGGATAATCAAAAAAACATATTAATGAGAATTAAACACAACATATAGTCGTATCAACATCCAATATATTCAACAATTATGCGAAACGGTGTTAGGCGTCGACGTTTCGGTCCCCCGTTGGTCTAGCAGATCCTTGGGACCATCTTCTGACAAAAAAGTTGCACATATACATCTAATGTAATAAAAACAACAACAACAATCATACATATAACCCTATAACACAAAGAGGTATATGTAGTCTGCTCAACACACAAAGAAAACAAAAGTGCACAAATTCCACTAGTGTCAACCAAACAAAATCAATGTATTATAACCCATCTAGAAACCATCGACCACAGATGTGTAATAGCGTGAACGAAAAGGCAATTTAAAGCGGAAATGGAAAAAGCCTCTATCAAAACAAGAAACTCAAGCATTTCCAGGGACACTCAATAACTTATAATATTAGAAAAAGAGCGCCTCAGAGAAGAAAAGACACTAGATGCTGAAGATCTATGCAACACGTGTGCCCAATGAATGAAAAGCGATACTCACATGTCTGGTTAATCAGACACTGCAAAATCTGTAAAGGCAACCCAGAGTGAAGTTACGCTAGTGAGTGCCCTAAAAACAAGTGTCCAAGCCTTTTAGTAAAATGGTGCAGAGCTACTCACGTGGAAAACATGCCAGAAAGGTCATCTAGAAAGCAACATATGGCCCACAATTAGTATTTCAGTACCCCACAGAAACCAGTAATAATGCACCCAACTGATCACCATTCCATTTTTACTCACGTAGGAAATAAGCCACGAAATTGCCTGCAAAGTAACACGTGTCAAACCGTTAAGAACACATTACCAGTTACAGAATCCATAAAAAACTAGAGAGATCCATGAATCCAAGCACGCAAGGCGCTAGTTGTACTTACTTGAATGGATGAAAAAGAACCAGCCATGCTTAGTCCAGGGATGCCCGACTATCAAGTTCGAGGGTCGCGTGTAATCGCCATTGTTTCAGTAATAAAACGCTGAGTGCGCGATGATTTCAAAGCATGGTAAAAGTGGCGGCCATCTTTGGACGGACTACCAAGTGTATAACTGAACGTATGTAACACCAAATTAATTGGGAATACTTTAAAATGAACTATAAAAGTAAACCCAATGGTTAAACAAAGGGACAGAAACCGTCCCGCCAACATACCAATAAATAGTGGGTCTATGAAACAACTGTTAGTTCTGAACACTGAGTAACGCTTGTAGAAAACAGCGGCCATATTGGGACAATCTGTACCTAGGAGACATAGGCCTCATTTTTCTATATGAATCGAAAAGGTTATTCGTAAAAACCTATCATTAGAATCATTAGACCAAAACTCACAAACGGTAAAATCGAAACAATCGGTAAAATCTAAAGGGCAAAGTATAGCTCAACAGCACAGAATAATGCCACTCTACGCACCGACTATAAAACGTGGAATAAACGGCAGCCATATTGGGAAGCTAATCTCCTTACTACATATGAATCAAAAGGATCAATGCAGTTCAATAAAGATTTAATAAACCCTTCCATTCAAACCCACATAAATAGGTGATATATGGAATAATAATCATGCAAGGGGCTCAGCAGCACAAGATAGTACAACTATGCACACCCACAAGGATGGTGCCGCAGTACCAAGAATAAGTGTCAATTCCAAATATCAATGATTGAACACCCAAGGAAGACACAAGTCATTAGTGCATAATAAAGATAGCAACAGCTTACTGCCCAAGAAGTGAATCAAAAGCCACAGCTGGTATATGAAAACTCATCAAATCAACTCAGTAATCATCTAAAAATGGCCAAAGTATGCCATTCAATAAGAGAGTTCAATCCATTGTCTACTGTGTTACAGGACCAGATCCATTTGTTTTCTTTCTGCGTGATAAGTTTATCCACATTTTGTAGCCTCTTTGTGTTCCCTCATACTCCCCCATCTCCTCATACTCCCCCATCTCCTATTATTCCCTCCTGTCCTCATACTCCCCCTCTCTCCTCATACCCCCCTCACTCCTCATACTCCCCCATCTTCTCATACTCCTTCCTGTCTCCTCATACTACCCCCTCTCTCCTCATACACTCCCTCTCTCCTTATACTCCCCTTTTCTCCACATTCTCCCCCCTCTATCCTGATACTCCACCCTCTCCTCATACACACCCCTCTCTCCTTATACTCCCCCTCTATCTTCACACTTGCTCCTCTCTCCATATACTCCCCCCTCTCTCCTCACACTCCCCCGCTCTTCTCACACTCTCCCTCTCTCTCCTATACTACACCCTCTCTCCTCATATTCCCCCTCTCTCGTCATTTTGCCCCCTCTGTCCTCATACTCCCCCTCTCCTCATACTCCCCCTCTCTCCTGTTCTCCCTCTTTCTTTATACCTCCCCTTCTCACCTCATACTACCCCCTCTGTCCTCTTACTCCCCCCTCTGTCCTCATACCCACATCTCCTCATAGTTCCCCCTCTCTCCCCATACTCCCTACTCTCTACCATTTTCCCCTTCTCTCTCCTCATACTCCCAAACTATCTCCTCATATGTCCCCTCTCTCATACCCCCTCTCTCCTCATACTTCCCCTCTCTCTTCTCATAATCCCCCTCCCTCCTCATACTCCCGTCTCTCCTCATACTCCCCCGTCTCCTCATACTCTTCCCTCTATTCTCTCTCCACATTGTCCCCCCTCTCTTCTCATACACCCCCTTCTTTCTTCATACATACCTCTCTCTCCTTCTACTCCACCTCTCTTCTCATACACATCTCTCTCTCGTTATATTCTCCTCTCTCTCCTCTCTCTGCTCATATCCCACTATCTCTCTTCAGTCAGGGTCAGAACTGTAATCATTTAGTCAGTGCTCAAATACTGATGCAGTGAAGTGGGCCTTAGTACATGTACTGCTTCAAACCCCTATCCAGTATATATGTATTCTTCTATCCACCTGCACACTTGCATTTCACATCTTCAATTCTTCTCTCTGTATCCTTACACTTCCACCAAACACTCTGTGACTGTTCTTATAGTACTGTAGTGACCCATTTAGCAGTCTGTGACAATCCTTTCACTACACTAACACTCAAGCACTTATATATTCAGTCAGGCTCTCTCCTTGCAGAACTGTAATCATTTAGTCAGTGCTCAAGTACTGATGGAGTGAAGTAGGCCTTAGCAAATATACTGCTTCAAACCCCTATCCCGTATATATGAATTGTTCTATCCACCTGCTCACTCGTGTTTCACATCTTCAAATCTCCACTCTGTATCCTTATACTTCCAGCAAACACTCTGTGACTTTTCTTGCAGTTCTGTAGTGACCCATTTAGCAGTGTGTGATAATCCTTTCACTGCACTAATACTCTAAGCACTTGTAAAATTCATTCACGCACTCTCCTTACAGAATTGTAATAATTTAATTAGTACCCAAGTACTGAAGCAGTGCAGTAGGCCTTAGAACATGAACTTCTTCAAACCCCTATCCAGTATGTTTGCATTCTTCTATCCCCTTGCAAACTTGTGTTTCATATCTTCAATTCTCCATTCTGTATCATTATACTTCCATCAAACACATTGTGACCGTTCTTGCACTACTATAGTGACCCATTTAGCAGTCTGTGATAATCCTTTTACTGCAGTAACACTCAAGCACGTATAAATTCAACCACGCACTTTCCTTACAGAACTTTAATCATTTAGTCAGTATCTAAGTACTGATGCAGTGAAGTAGGCCATGGCACATAAAGTGCTTCAAACCCCTATCCAGTCTATATGCATTCTACCATCTATTTTCACACTTGTGTTTCACATCTTCAAATCTCCATTCTGTATTCTAATCCTTCCACCAACCACTTTGTGACTGTTATTGCACTACTGTAGTGACCCATTCAGCAGTCTGTGATAATCTTTTCACTGCACTAACACTCAAGCACTTATACATGTAATCAGGCTCTCTCCTTACAGAACTGTAATCATTTAGTCTGTGCTCAAGTACCGATGCAGTGAAGTAGGTCTTAGCACATGTATGCTTCAGACCCCTATCCAGTTTATATGCATTCTTCTATCCACCTGCACACTTATGTTTCACATCTTCAAATCTTCTTTCTGTATCCTTATACTTCCAGCAAACACTGTGTGAGTGTTCTTGCAGTTCTGTATTGACCCATTTAGCAGTCTGCGATAATCATTTCACTGCACTAACACTCAAGCACTTATAAATTCAGTCAGGCACTCTCCTTACAGAACTGTAATTATTTATTAGTACCCAAGTACGGATGCAACGAAGTAGGGTTTAGGACATGAACTGCTTCAAACCCTTATTCAGTATATATGCATTCTTCTATCCACCTGCATACTTGTGTTTAACATCTTCAATTCTCCATTCTGTATCCTTATTCTTCCACCAAACACTCTGTGACTGTTCTTGCACTACTGTAGTGACCCATTTAGTAGTCTGTGATAATCCCTTCACTGCACTAACACTCAAGCACTTACATATTCAGTCAGGCTCTCTCCTTACAGAACTGTAATCATTTAGTCAGAGCTCAAGTACTGATTTAGCGAAGTAGGCCTTAGGACATGTACTGCTTCAAACCCCTATCCAGTATATATGCATTGTTCTATCCACCGGTCACTTGTGTTTTATATCTTCAATTTTCCATTCTGTATCCTTATACTTCTACGAAAGGCTCTGTGACTGTTCTTGCACTACTGTAGTGACATATTTAGCAGTATGTGATAATCCTTTAACTGCACTAACACTCAAGCACTTATAAATTCAGCCAGGCTCTCTCCTTACAGAACTGTAATCATTAAGTATGGGCGAAATTTGCGAATTCGTGTTCCACGAATTCGAGAGAAATTGCAAAAAAAGTCAGCGAGTTTGCGAATTTTCCCGCAAACTCGTGGATTTTTGTGCCATTTGCACAAATATGTGACCACGTGTGCCTGTAACTTTGCCAGCGCGCCAAAAGGTGCCGAGGTCCCTTGAGTGAGCTGGAAATAATAGTGGGGGCGGGCGGGAAGATGTTTCATACCCTTAGTGTGTGGTGGATGAGGCCAAACGGGCGGGGCTTCTATGCGAGTTCACATGCATCTTGTTTATAAAGGGTCAGAGACCGAGCAGAGCAGCAGATGAGGAGAAAGCAGCCTCCTGGTCACAGGAGCTACCCGGGGATGGCGCTCGGGAAACTCATGGATGCAAAAATACGTTTGGCACAGGACCCCAGAATCCTTCAGATGTCCAAGATAGCTTTGCTGCGCGTGTTGGTACAAAGCCATTCTGATCCTGCTCAGTGGGATCAGGCCCATGCAGCTGCTGCTGCTGGACAATGTCCCATCTCATACTAAACTGCCCCGTACAGGCATATTCTGGCGCTGGGCAGTAGGACAAAGTGGCATGCGGGTGCTCCATACCTGGTACATGCTCATACTGGTGCCAGGGGGGACACGTGTTTATTGGTGCTGTGTAGCAAGTTATGACTTTACATTTTGACTGCACCAGACGGTGGTACCACCTACACGGATCAGGAGCATCCAGGCACCAGACTTCATGGTGCAAGAGCATAATGGTGCTGTGCGGTACGGGTATATATGTACTGGGGGCAGGGGGACACTTAGCACAATGTGTGCTCACATCCAGAGGGCTCCCAGGCAATTGAGTACAAATGATTTTCACACTGATAGGGCTCCGGGGCAGTTCAGCAGCACGGGGGCTCACACCCACTGGGCCTGGGGCAGTTCAGAAGCACGTGGGCTCACAACCCCATGGCAGCTCAGCAGCGCAGGGGCTCACACCCACAGGGCTCGTGGGCAGCTTAGCAGCGCCACCCTCTGGTTCATCACTGCCAACCTCTGGTTCACCACTGCCACCCTCTGGTTCATCACTGCCACCCTCTAGTTCACCACTGCCACCCTCTAATTCACCACTGTCACCCTCTGGTTCATCACTGTCACCCTCTGGTTCATCACAGCACCCTCCGCTTCACCACTGCCACCCTCCGGTTCATCACTGTCACCCTCTGGTTCATCACTGCCACCCTATGGTTCATCACAGCACCCTCTGGTTCACCACTGCCACCCTCTGGTTCATCAATGCCACCCTCTGGTTCATCACTGTCACCCTCTGGTTCATCACTGCCACCCCCTGGTTCACCACTTCCACCCTCTGGTTCATCACTGCGACCCTCTGGTTCACCACTGCCACCCTCTGGTTCATCACTGTCACCCTCTGGTTCATCACAGCCACCCTCTGGTTCACCACTGCCACCCTCTGGTTCATTACTGCCACCCTCTGGCTCGCCACTGCCACCCTCTGGATCATCACTGTCACCCTCTGGTTCATCACTGCCACCCTCTGGTTTGCCACTACCACCCTCTGGATCGTCACTGTCACCCTCTGGTTCATAACTGCCACCCTCTGGTTCATCACAGCACCCTCTGGTTCACCAGTGCCACCCTCTGGTTCATCACTGCAACCCTCTGGTTCACGACTGCCACCCTCTGGTTCATCACTGCCATCCTCTGGTTCATCACAGCACCCTCTGGTTCACCACTGCCACCCTCTGGTTCATCACAGCCACCCTCTGGTTCATCACAGCTCCCTCTGGTTCAACACTGCCACCCTCTGGTTCATCACTGCCACCCTCTGGTTCATCACAGCACCCTCTGGTTCACCACTGCCACCCTCTGGTTCATCACTGCCCCCTCTAGTTCATCACTGCCACCCTCTGGTTCACCACTGCCACCCTCTGGATCATCACTTTCACCCTCTGGTTCATCACTGCCACCCTCTGGTTCATTTTTGCCACCCTCTGGTTCACCACTGCCACCCTCTGGTTCACCACTGCCACCCTCTTGTTCATCACAGCACCCTCTGGTTCACCACTGCCACCCTCTGGTTCACCACTGCTACCCTCTGGTTCACCCCTGCCACCATCTGGTTCATCACAGCACCATCTGGTTCACCACTGTCACCCTCTGGTTCACCACTGTCACCCTCTAGATCATCACTGCCACCCTCTGGTTCATCACTGCCACCCTCTGGTTCACCACTACCACCCTCTGGATCACCCCAGCCACCCTCTGGTTCATCACTGCCATCCTCTGGTTCACCACTGCCACCCTCTAATTCACCACTGTCACCCTCTGGTTCATCATTGTCACCCTCTGGTTTATCACTGCCACCCTCTGGTTCATCACAGCACCCTCTGGTTCACCACTGCCACTCTCTGGTTCATCACTGTCACCCTCTGGTTCATCACTACCACCCTCTGGTTCATCACAGCACCCCCTGTTTCACCACTGCCACCCTCTGGTTCATCAATGCCACCCTCTGGTTCATCTCTGTCACCCTCTGGTTCATCACTGCCACCCCCTGGTTCACCACTGCCACCCTCTGGTTCATCACTGCCACCCTCTGGTTCACCACTGCCACCCTCTGGTTCATCACTGTCACCCTCTGGTTCACCACTGCCACCCTATGGTTCACCACTGCCACCCTCTGGTTCATCACCGTCACCCTCTGGTTAATCACTGCCACCGTCTGGTTCACCACTGCCACCCTCTGGATCATCACTGCCACCCTCTGGTTCATCACAGCACCCTCTGCTTCAGACCTGCCACCCTCTGGTTCATCACTGCCACCCTCTGGTCCATCACTGCCACCCTCTGGTTCACCACTGCCACCCTCTGGTTCACCACTGCCACCCTCTGGTTCATCACAGCACCCTCTGGTTCACCACTGCCACCCTCTGGTTCACCCCTGCCACCATCTGGTTCATCACAGCACCCTCTGGTTCACCACTGTCACCCTCTGGTTCACCGCTGTCACCCTCTAGATCATCACTGCCACCCTCTGGTTCATCACTGCCACCCTCTGGTTCACCACTACCACCCTCTGGTTCACCCCTGCCACCCTCTGATTCATCACTGCCACCCTCTGGCTCATCACTGCCACCCTCTGGTTCACCACTGCCACCCTCTGGTTCACCACTGCCACACTCTGGTTCACCACTGCCACCCTCTGGTTCACCCCTGCCACCATCTGGTTCATCACTTCCACCCTCTGGTTCACCACTGCCATCCTCTGGTTCACCACTGTAACCCTGTAAGTGCTTCGCGGATTTTTCTGCAATTTCGCGAGATTCGCGGACCGTGAAATTGCAGAAAATCCACTAATTCCGCGAACGGAACGGATTTTACGCTCATGCTTAGTAATCATTTAGTCAGTGCTCAAGTACTGATGCAGTGAAGTGGGCCTTAGCACTTGTACTGCTTCAAACCCCTATCCAGTATATATGTATTCTTCAATCCACCTGCACACTTGTGTTTCACATCTTCAATTCTTCACTCTGTATCCTTATACTTCTTCCAAACAATCTGTGACTGTTCTTACAGTACTGAAGGTACCCATTTAGCAGTGTGTGGTAATCCATTCACTGCACTAACACTGAAGCACTTATAAAATCAGTTAGACACTCTCCTTACAGAACTGTCATTATTTAGTCAGTACCCAAGTACTGATGTAGCGAAATAGGCCTTAGGACATGAACTGCTTCAAAACCCTATCTAGTATATATGCATTCTTCTATCCACCTGCACACTTGTGTTTCATATCTTCAATTCTCTATTCTGTATCCTTATTCTTCCACCAAACACTCTGTGACTGTTCTTGCACTACTGGAGTGACTCATTTAGAAGTCTGTGATTATCTTTTCACTGCAGTAACACTCAAGCACTTATAAATTTAGTCAGGCTCTCTCCTTACAGAACTGTAATCATTTAGTCAGTGCTCAGGTACTGATGCAGAGAGGCCAAACGGGCGGGGCTTCTATGCGAGTTCACATGCATCTTGTTTATAAAGGGTCAGAGACCGAGCAGAGCAGCAGATGAGGAGAAAGCAGCCTCCTGGTCACAGGAGCTACCCGGGGATGGCGCTCGGGAAACTCATGGATGCAAAAATACGTTTGGCACAGGACCCCAGAATCCTTCAGATGTCCAAGATAGCTTTGCTGCGCGTGTTGGTACAAAGCCATTCTGATCCTGCTCAGTGGGATCAGGCCCATGCAGCTGCTGCTGCTGGACAATGTCCCATCTCATACTAAACTGCCCCGTACAGGCATATTCTGGCGCTGGGCAGTAGGACAAAGTGGCATGCGGGTGCTCCATACCTGGTACATGCTCATACTGGTGCCAGGGGGGACACGTGTTTATTGGTGCTGTGTAGCAAGTTATGACTTTACATTTTGACTGCACCAGACGGTGGTACCACCTACACGGATCAGGAGCATCCAGGCACCAGACTTCATGGTGCAAGAGCATAATGGTGCTGTGCGGTACGGGTATATATGTACTGGGGGCAGGGGGACACTTAGCACAATGTGTGCTCACATCCAGAGGGCTCCCAGGCAATTGAGTACAAATGATTTTCACACTGATAGGGCTCCGGGGCAGTTCAGCAGCACGGGGGCTCACACCCACTGGGCCTGGGGCAGTTCAGAAGCACGTGGGCTCACAACCCCATGGCAGCTCAGCAGCGCAGGGGCTCACACCCACAGGGCTCGTGGGCAGCTTAGCAGCGCCACCCTCTGGTTCATCACTGCCAACCTCTGGTTCACCACTGCCACCCTCTGGTTCATCACTGCCACCCTCTAGTTCACCACTGCCACCCTCTAATTCACCACTGTCACCCTCTGGTTCATCACTGTCACCCTCTGGTTCATCACAGCACCCTCCGCTTCACCACTGCCACCCTCCGGTTCATCACTGTCACCCTCTGGTTCATCACTGCCACCCTATGGTTCATCACAGCACCCTCTGGTTCACCACTGCCACCCTCTGGTTCATCAATGCCACCCTCTGGTTCATCACTGTCACCCTCTGGTTCATCACTGCCACCCCCTGGTTCACCACTTCCACCCTCTGGTTCATCACTGCGACCCTCTGGTTCACCACTGCCACCCTCTGGTTCATCACTGTCACCCTCTGGTTCATCACAGCCACCCTCTGGTTCACCACTGCCACCCTCTGGTTCATTACTGCCACCCTCTGGATCATCACTGTCACCCTCTGGTTCATCACTGCCACCCTCTGGTTTGCCACTACCACCCTCTGGATCGTCACTGTCACCCTCTGGTTCATAACTGCCACCCTCTGGTTCATCACAGCACCCTCTGGTTCACCAGTGCCACCCTCTGGTTCATCACTGCAACCCTCTGGTTCACGACTGCCACCCTCTGGTTCATCACTGCCATCCTCTGGTTCATCACAGCACCCTCTGGTTCACCACTGCCACCCTCTGGTTCATCACAGCCACCCTCTGGTTCATCACAGCTCCCTCTGGTTCAACACTGCCACCCTCTGGTTCATCACTGCCACCCTCTGGTTCATCACAGCACCCTCTGGTTCACCACTGCCACCCTCTGGTTCATCACTGCCCCCTCTAGTTCATCACTGCCACCCTCTGGTTCACCACTGCCACCCTCTGGATCATCACTTTCACCCTCTGGTTCATCACTGCCACCCTCTGGTTCATTTTTGCCACCCTCTGGTTCACCACTGCCACCCTCTGGTTCACCACTGCCACCCTCTTGTTCATCACAGCACCCTCTGGTTCACCACTGCCACCCTCTGGTTCACCACTGCTACCCTCTGGTTCACCCCTGCCACCATCTGGTTCATCACAGCACCATCTGGTTCACCACTGTCACCCTCTGGTTCACCACTGTCACCCTCTAGATCATCACTGCCACCCTCTGGTTCATCACTGCCACCCTCTGGTTCACCACTACCACCCTCTGGATCACCCCAGCCACCCTCTGGTTCATCACTGCCATCCTCTGGTTCACCACTGCCACCCTCTAATTCACCACTGTCACCCTCTGGTTCATCATTGTCACCCTCTGGTTTATCACTGCCACCCTCTGGTTCATCACAGCACCCTCTGGTTCACCACTGCCACTCTCTGGTTCATCACTGTCACCCTCTGGTTCATCACTACCACCCTCTGGTTCATCACAGCACCCCCTGTTTCACCACTGCCACCCTCTGGTTCATCAATGCCACCCTCTGGTTCATCTCTGTCACCCTCTGGTTCATCACTGCCACCCCCTGGTTCACCACTGCCACCCTCTGGTTCATCACTGCCACCCTCTGGTTCACCACTGCCACCCTCTGGTTCATCACTGTCACCCTCTGGTTCACCACTGCCACCCTATGGTTCACCACTGCCACCCTCTGGTTCATCACCGTCACCCTCTGGTTAATCACTGCCACCGTCTGGTTCACCACTGCCACCCTCTGGATCATCACTGCCACCCTCTGGTTCATCACAGCACCCTCTGCTTCAGACCTGCCACCCTCTGGTTCATCACTGCCACCCTCTGGTCCATCACTGCCACCCTCTGGTTCACCACTGCCACCCTCTGGTTCACCACTGCCACCCTCTGGTTCATCACAGCACCCTCTGGTTCACCACTGCCACCCTCTGGTTCACCCCTGCCACCATCTGGTTCATCACAGCACCCTCTGGTTCACCACTGTCACCCTCTGGTTCACCGCTGTCACCCTCTAGATCATCACTGCCACCCTCTGGTTCATCACTGCCACCCTCTGGTTCACCACTACCACCCTCTGGTTCACCCCTGCCACCCTCTGATTCATCACTGCCACCCTCTGGCTCATCACTGCCACCCTCTGGTTCACCACTGCCACCCTCTGGTTCACCACTGCCACACTCTGGTTCACCACTGCCACCCTCTGGTTCACCCCTGCCACCATCTGGTTCATCACTTCCACCCTCTGGTTCACCACTGCCATCCTCTGGTTCACCACTGCCATCCTCTGGTTCACCCCTGCCACCATCTGGTTCATCACTGCCACCCTCTGGATCATCACTGCCACCCTCTGGTTCACCACTGCCACCCTCTGGTTCATCACTGCCACCCTCTGGTTCACCACTGCCACCCTCTGGGTCATCACTGTCACCCTCTGGTTCACCACTGCCACCCTCTGGTTCATCACTGCCACCCTCTGGTTCACTACTGCCACCCTCTGGTTCATCACTGTCACCCTCTGGTTCATCACTGCCACCCTCCGGTTCATCACAGCGCCCTCTGGTTCACCACTGCCACCCTCTGGTTCAACACTGACACCCTCTGGTTCACCACTGCCACCCTGTGGTTCATCACTGCCACCCTTTGGATCATCACTGCCACTCTCTGGTTCATCACTGTCACCCTCTGGTTCATCACTGCCACCCTCTGGTTCATTATTGCTGCCCTCTGGTTCATCACAGCACCCTCTGGTTCACCACTGCAACCCTCTAGTTCACCACTGCAACCCTCTGGTTCATCACAGCACCCTCTGGTTCACAACTGCACCTTCTGGTTCATCACAACACCCTCTGGTTCACCACTGTAGATTATGGGGAGAAAGCACACCTGCCCAGCCTCAACCGGGGGCTGGTTGATGTGTTACTGAATTTGAGCTTCAAGTCCGGCACCTGCTTCCTTATCTGTAAGTGCTTCCTGTTGTGGTCTAATTTTTGTGACAGCCTGGAGCATTGTGCCATACTTGTAACTATTCTCTGACCCTGCTTTGAGGGTCAGAGCAGAGTCAGAGAATAGTTGCAAGTAGGCAACAACTCTGAAGGCGCCGCTCAGGAAGCACTTACAGGGTTACAGCAGGTGCCCAAGTTGAAGTTAATTTCTTCGTAACCATTTTGTAAATGGTTACAAAGAAATTAGCTTCAACTTGGGCACCTGCTGTAACCCTGTAAGTGCTTCGCGGATTTTTCTGCAATTTCGCGAGATTCGCGGACCGTGAAATTGCAGAAAATCCACTAATTCCGCGAACGGAACGGATTTTACGCTCATGCTTAGTAATCATTTAGTCAGTGCTCAAGTACTGATGCAGTGAAGTGGGCCTTAGCACTTGTACTGCTTCAAACCCCTATCCAGTATATATGTATTCTTCAATCCACCTGCACACTTGTGTTTCACATCTTCAATTCTTCACTCTGTATCCTTATACTTCTTCCAAACAATCTGTGACTGTTCTTACAGTACTGAAGGTACCCATTTAGCAGTGTGTGGTAATCCATTCACTGCACTAACACTGAAGCACTTATAAAATCAGTTAGACACTCTCCTTACAGAACTGTCATTATTTAGTCAGTACCCAAGTACTGATGTAGCGAAATAGGCCTTAGGACATGAACTGCTTCAAAACCCTATCTAGTATATATGCATTCTTCTATCCACCTGCACACTTGTGTTTCATATCTTCAATTCTCTATTCTGTATCCTTATTCTTCCACCAAACACTCTGTGACTGTTCTTGCACTACTGGAGTGACTCATTTAGAAGTCTGTGATTATCTTTTCACTGCAGTAACACTCAAGCACTTATAAATTTAGTCAGGCTCTCTCCTTACAGAACTGTAATCATTTAGTCAGTGCTCAGGTACTGATGCAGAGAGGTACGCCTTAGCACATGAACTGCTTCAAACCCCTATCTAGCATATATGCATTCTTCTATCCACCTGCACACTTGTGTTTCACATATTCAAAACTTCACTCTGTATCTTTATACTTCCTGCAAATACTATGTGAGTGTTCTTGCAGTTCTGTAGTGACCCATTTAGCAGTCTGTGATAATCCTTTCAGTGCACTAAAACTCAAGCACTTATAAATTCAGTCAGGCACTCTCCTTACAGAACCGTAATTATTTAGTCAGTACCCAAGTACTGATGCAGCGAAGTAGGCCTTAGGACATGAACTGCTTCAAACCCTTATCCAGTATATATGCATTTTTCTATCCACCTGCATACTTGTGTTTCACATCTTCAATTCTCCATTCTGATCCTTATACTTCTAGCAAACACTCTGTGATTTTTCTTGCAGTTCTGTAGTGATCCATTTAGCAGTCTGTGATAATCCTTTCACTGCACTAATACTCAAGCACTTATAAATTAAGTCACACACTCTCTTTACAGAACTGTAAATATTTAGGTAATACCCAAGTACTGATGCAGCTAAGTAGGCCTTAGGACATGAACTGCTTCAAACCGTTATCTAGTATATATGCATTCTTCTATCGACCTGCACACTTGTGTTTCACATCTTCAATTCTCCTTTCTGTATCCTTATACTTACATCAAACACTCTGTGACTGTTCTTGCACTACTGTAGTGACCCATTTAGTAGTATGTGATAATCCTTTCACTGCACTAACACTCAAGCACTTATATATTCAGTCAGGCTCTCTCCTTACAGAACTGTAATCATGTAGTCAGTGCTCAAGTACTGATGCAGTGAAGTAGGCCTTAGCACATGTACAGCTTCAAATGCCTATCCAGTATATATGCATTCTTCTATCCACCTGCACACTTGTGTTTCACATCTTCAATTCTTCACTCTGTATCCTTATACTTCTACCAAACACTCTGTGACTGTTCTTGCAGCACTGTAGTGACCCATTTAGCAGTGTGCGGTAATCCATTCACTGCACTAACACTGAAGCACTTATAAATTCAGTCTGGCACTCGCCTTACTGAACTGTAATTATTCAGTCAGTACCCAAGTACTCATGCAGCAAAGTAGGTCTTAGGGAATTTGTAAGTCTTTTAGCTTTAGCACAGTAAATGGATTAGTACATTATGTTGCATGGGTCACTACAACAATGGAATAGAAGTGATAGAGTGGTTGCTGAAAGTGTAAGGATAGAAACTGGGAAATTAAAGGTGTGAAAAACAAGTGTGGAGGTAGATACAAGACTGCATGTATACTGAGTATTGGTTTGAAGCAGTCAATACCCTAGGCCTACTTTGTTGCATGAGTATTTGGGTACTGAGTGAATGATTACAGTTTTACAAGGAGAGTGCCTAACTGAATTTATAAATGTACACTTGTCTTTCACAACTTCAATTCTCCATTTAGTATCCATGATGTTGCAGAAAATAGTTTGTGTCTCCCCTTATACTGCTCTTGCTATGTATTCAGTACCATGTAGTAATGCATTCAGTGCTCCAAAATTCAACGTCTGATACATTCATTCAGATACTCTTCTTGCAGATGTAGTTTTTCAAACTCTTTTGTAATATGTATACATTTTTGTTATCAATTACATACTTGTTTTTTATACTTAGTGAATACATTTGTTTAGTAATAGAATGTTATATTTTTATAGATTTGTTTTATATTATATATTTTTTTTTAAACAGATTATTTTTATCAACACTAAAAGAATTCCATCATGCCATCAAAATGTCAAAAGAGAAAACAATATAAAAAAGATTATTTTTGGAAAAAAAGTCACCCACAAGATTTACCTGAACAACAATGTGTGAACAAAAAGAAAAAAACTCCTGGTAAGACAATGAAGGATTTTTGAAGAAGTTATCAAACAGTAGGAATAGTGTGGACAATGTGAAAAGTAAAAACACAGTATCTGCAACAAAAACGAAAAACTAGACAAAAAACTAAAACTATGGGAAATCATGTAGTAAACAAACGCTGTATAGTAAAAGGAGGAAGAATCAATTTCAGGAAATTAGAAAAAGAATGTTTCATAATACAGTTGTTTTAAATTTGATAAAGGGAATGAAGAAACCTAAGCATGCTCTCAATGGTAGGTTGGATTACTTTTGTTTGTGGTGCTGTTGTTTTCATTAACCCACTTAGGTCAAACGACGCACTTTGTCTCATTGTCTCATTGCAGTACTCGGTTGCCTTGGTGTCTCAGCCTGACTGAGTATGGCTCTCACTGCGGTGCCACTCAGATGTTGCTGAGGAGGATGTGGGTGGTACCACTACACTACTGGGGACAGGGCTAGAAATGCCTCCCTCTTCTTCACCTTACACCGCAATAATATTGTCCCCTGATTCTTCATGCCCAACTTCAATGGGTTGAGTTTTTTTACTTTGTTTTACTTTGTTTTAAGTGAAGTAGTGGATTCTCCAACACAATAGTGTGGTGTATTCTGAGAGGACTTGCTTGGCCTCGGGTACCACAGTTTGTACCACGCTTACCCTGCTGAACACCTTGTCAACAAATTGAGCATATAGCAACATTCTCCTCCTTGGTGCTAACAGAAAACAAGTTCCAAACTGGGGAGGAGAACTTTCTGTCACTGCTGGATGTGCCACTTTCAATACCAGATAAACTTGAGGGTGTGCTTGGAATGTGACTCTGTGCAGCTACACTGTGACTTTTACTACCACTACCTACTGAGATGGTTGAGCTGGATGTAGGTCCCTACCGAGCCTTTGAAAATATGGCAGCTGGAGGTGGTGGTGGTGTAACCTGTGTAGGTGGTTTTCGTGCTACATCCCGCTCAGTAGCAGCCTTTCTGGATAGGGTGAGAATGTTGGTCTCCATCCCCTTTGGGGCGGGATTGATGTGCATGATGACTCGCTCATCTTCATCAACATCATCCCCCTCTTGTACATCTACCTCCATAACTCTAAGTTTTTCTGGAACCTTCCTTTTCAGAAGCATTGCCTTGTGGCGTGCATCACTCTCAGACTGATCTGATGGCTGCCAAGTGGCATCACGATCATCAGAAGCGGGGCTTGAAGAAGAAGATGATGGACTAAGCCTCCTTTTCCTTGCTGGTGGTCTGGAAGACAATAGATCTTCCGAAACAGTGGTTTGCTCCACTTTGTCTGCAGGAAGCTCGATTTCCTGAAATGCCTCTACTTCAGGAGCAACAACTACTATTGTGGGCTGTTCTTGCGGCTCCTGCTGTTCTTGCGGCTGCTGCTGTTCTTGCGGCTGCTGCTGTTCTTGCGGCTGCTGCTGTTGTTGCTGTGGCTGCTGCTGTTATTGTTGCTATATTTACAACAAGGGGTGGTGATGGACAGAGTCTCTGAATTAAGCAGAATACTCTCACCCAGTCAAGAGATCAGGGCTAGATCCAACACCGTTTTTTAGCTCATTGCACCATCCCAGTTTCAAAACCTGGCTGTATGCAAATTAGTCTGTCCCTGGCCCAGTGCATCATGGGAACAGGGCAGACCAGACTACAAAAGCTAATTCTTACACTGGGAAGGAAACAAGCTTCCGGGGACCGGTTTCTGGCATTTCAGCCGTCTTCGGCCCGGCTTGCTTGAATCCTGATGGTGCAATGAGCAAGGGACTCACATCTGAGTATACCCTTCCACGCTTAGGGTGGACAAAAATATTTACAACAAGGGGTGGTGATGGACAGAGTCTCTGAATTAAGCAGAATACTCTCACCCAGTCAAGAGATCAGGGCTAGATCCAACACCGTTTTTTAGCTCATTGCACCATCCCAGTTTCAGAACCTGGCTGTATGCAAATTAGTCTGTCTGTTATTGTTGCGGCAGCTGCTGCACACTTATCTGCTGAGTTTCTGCCTGCGTTCATTGTGTACTACTTTGCAATAATGACATTTCAACATCGCTTCTTGTTAGTAGACTGGCTACCGCTGCGACACTCAAGGGCTTGGGCCTAGGTTGGTGGTGTTGAACAGCTTGGTTCCCAGACAAAGCTGCTGCTGGCGTAAATTTTTTGGTCCCAAAAAAAACATTGGCCAGCCCACCAGTCGTGGTTAGTGGCGCTTCCTTTTTCTGTTCCTTCCTCTCACTGGCAACTTTCTTGGTACTGGACCTGGTACCTTTCTTTGGTGCCATCTTCAGATGTGAGGCAGGACGCAGGTGCACAAGTTGTGGTCACATATGGACGTGATGCACAGCAGGACTTCTGTCTGTCTGGCAGTACAACGGGTGATGATGATGACACCTCCTCCTCTGGCTTTTTGTGCACCTAAAAGCAAATAAGCCAGGAGAAGAACATCAGTGAAATGTTGCATTTGTTGTTGTGGTTCAGTTACTACTGTACTAGTACAAACAAATAAACAAAAGAAGATATAGTCTAGCCATTTCTGAGACTTTGTCAACGAGGGCTATGTTATACTACTCTGTACACACTAAACTCTCAGGAAGGATAGGAAAGAGAATAAGAACCACCAAAATACAAATGTAATGGAAGTGGGGTGGACCCTATTTGGCATTAAACTATTTGATCTTCACACCATTCACGGAGCTGCTGCTGGCAAAGGGGGTGGATGGATGGACGCAGTAAGCCAATAGGAAATCCATGCAGGCCTATAAGGCAAAAGCAGGACAACTCCCACCACAAAAAAAGGCCACCAGTCACATGGACACTCACAAATCACAAGCAACAAACAGGAGGCCTGGGAAACACCATGAACTGACAAAAGGCCTATAAAAGCCAGGCAAAGGATGCATGCTAAAGCACACTGATCTGCCTTTTTAATGCAATAAAATGCAAAAACCAAAATACACAGGCCCAAAAAGATCTGCAGGGTGCATGCATTGCACACCAACACACACCAGATACACACAACAAAGCCCACCCCAAAAAACACATTTCCCAACTCAAACCAATGCCATCCACTCCATGCCCTAAATGATGTCTAAATTCAACAGACCACACAGAATCACTTGTTTAGTGCAGCTGTGGCTACCTGCTTTGAGCCTACTGGGTGAAAGCAGGCCTGTTGGCAGACAAGTCCAGACAAGCTTGCAGGCCTAGGCTTCAAAATGGCCACCAGCCACATGGCCAAGCCCAACAACAGAAAGCCCACCCCAAAGAAAACACGTTTCCCAACTTAATCCAATGCCATCCATGCCCTAAATGATGTCTAAATTCAACAGACCACACAGAAACACTTGTTTAATGCAGCTGTGGCTACCTGCTCCGAGCCTACCAGATGAAAGCAGGCCTGTTGGCAGACAAGGTCAGACAAGCTTGCAGGCCTAGGCTTTAAAATGGCCACCAGCCACATGGCAAGGCCCAACAACAGAAAGACCCCCCCAAAAAAAACATTTCCCAACTCAATCCAATGCCATCCATGCCCTAAATGATGTCTAAATTCAACAGACCACGCAGAAACACTTGTTTAATGCAGCTGTGACTACCTGCTCTGAGCCTACGGGATGAAAGCAGGCCCCTGTTGGCAGACAAGGCCAGACAAGCTTGCAGGCCTAGGCTTCAAAATAGCCACCAGCCACATGGCAAGGCCCAAAAACAGAAAGCCCACCCCCCAAAAAAAACACATTTCCCAACTCAATCCAATGCCATCCATGCCCTAAATGATGTCTAAATTCAACAGACCGCACAGAAACACTTGTTTAATGCAGCTGTGGATACCTGCTCTGAGCCTACCGGATGAAAGCCCGCCTGTTGGCAGACAGGGCCAGACAAGTTGCTGGCCTAGGCTTCAAAATGGCCACCAGCCACATGGCCAGGCCCAACAACAAAAAGCCCACCCAAAAAAATATTTCCCAACTCAATTCAATGCCATCCATGCTCTAAATGATGTCTAAATTCAACAGACCACACAGAAACACTTATGCCCTGAGCCTACCGGATGAAAGCAGGCCTGTTGGCAGACAAGGCCAGACAAGCTTGCAGTCCTAGGCTTCAAAATGGCCACCAGCCACATGGCCAGGCCCAACAACAGAAAGCCCACCCCAAAAACACATTTCCCAACTCATTCCAATGCCATCCATGCCCTAAATGATGTTTAAATTCAACAGACCACACAGAAACACTTGTTTAATGCAGCTGTGGCTACCTGCTCTAAGCTTACCAGATGAAAGCAGGCCTGTTGGCAGACAAGGTCAGACAAGCTTGCAGGCCTAGGCTTCTAAATGGCCACCAGCCACATGGCCATGCCCAACAACAGAAAGTCCACCCCAAAAAAACTAATTTCCCAACTCAATTCAATGCCATCCATGCCCTAAATTATGCCTGAAAATGAAATACATTAAAAAAACACCAAAGGAATAGTTGCTTGGTCAGGCACCCACCCATGACTAGCTCTGGGCCTACTGACTACTACTACCCACAACATTTAAAAAAAAAAGGAATGCTAGGTAACAAAATTAAATTGTAGTTGCAACAACTGCAATGCCCCCAATCAAACAGTCACAACAACCAATTACGTGCAAAAAATCCAATTAAAAAATCCTCAAATCCAATAGCAATGATGCATCAGATAAAAAGAGTGATCTTATCTTTCCAGCTCAAAATTCAAAGGCAGAATGAGCAGGAGATGGACAAAGCACTGGGAGGAGCCTAATGGACAGGAACATGAATTTGGAGATTCTGTGGTACTTCCTCCCTCTCCCCCCATTTTAAAAAAGGACTCCTTGCACAAAAAAGGACAGGCAAATATCCATCTGTGGAGGTTTTTTCATCCAAATCATCATTTGCAGAAGGTTTTATGCTGCTAGAGCTGATATTCTTCTCCAATTTTACATGTTCGAGTTCTCGAACTCCCCCTTACTTCCGCCGGAAGTTGATGGCGCTCCCAGTCGCGTTGGATATGACGTGTTCACGTCCTCACGCTCTTGCTCGCGGTGGAGAATGACGTGTTTGTGTCCTCTCGCTCCTTGTCACTTTCAATATGACGTGTTCGCGTCCTCACGCTCTCGCTCGCAGTGGAGAATGACGTGTTCGAGATCTCATACTCTCGTGGTGCATGATCACGAGACGAATGACGTGATTGCGGGCGCGAACTCATGCGAGATAGCGCAAAAGGCTACCAACATCTAGAGGAGCACGCGACCGGATCGGGAAAACTTGTCGGTGAGCACGGGGATCCAGGTAAGGTGATCGTGCGCGCGAGAACATATTTTTAAAGCGCGAGCATGAAAAATAATTCCGGTACGCTGCGGATCACAGAAATTTTGGCATTTTCGCGCTCTCCGCGGAACGCGAAAATTTAAAATTATCGCAATTTCTGCGAGCGGAACGAAATTTGACGCCCACCCCTATTCATATCTCAACCAACACAGGGAAGTCCTAACTAAAGGATGAAATCCCATCACTCACCGAAGTGACATGCTTCATCTGGGATCTCCTCCCAGTTGTAACTCCTAGTACAGCTGAGGGCTACAACCCCCTCACTGTGAGGGAGGACCTCAGGGATGTTTTAGATGGTATTGTTTACTAGGATCTACTAGAATCCACAAGATGTAAAGCTGAGATTGTTAACTGAGTGATGGGCGCAGTGCAAAAAAAGGGGAGTGAATTAGAAGTGAGATGTGAGATAAAACTAACTCCCAAGAGAAAATAGTGTTATTAGTTGTCTCTTGCTGTCAGGGTTAAAAACAGTGCTGAAGCAGTTTTGAAATAATAACTGCAACTATCCAGTAACACATGTTTCAGCTATTGTGACCTAAAAAGTGTCTAGCCTTCTTCAGGAACTAGATGTTACAAGCTATTGCATAGTGAATAAAAGAGGGGTTAAAAAACAACCATGTAACTGAAAAAATTGAACAGATACAACCTAAAAGACCAGTCGTCTTGTCTGGAAGGGCATAGTGTACTGATCAAACCCGTAAGGTGCGAGTAAGAAACCTCACCTTACCTGGCAACAGCTCAGGACTTGAGGCACCGCTCTCTCCGAGGGTACTTCAGACTTCTCAGAGCTGCGAACATGAGGGGGTTGTTGCCCTCGGCTGTACTTGGAGTTACAGCCAGAAGGAGATCCCAGATGATGAAGCATGTCACTTTGGTGAGTGATGGGATTTCGCCCTTTAGTTAGGGCGTCCCTGTGTTGGTTGAGAGATCATCTACCTGTGTTGTAGACATCATGGTGCTCTTTGTAGCTATTTAGACCCATGGATAACACGGTTTGTATATGAGTTGTATGGGGATAATATCTGTGCTGGTCTTTAAAATTTCCCTCGGACCCTTCCATCCCATTTTGTATTTATAAACCCACAAAGCCTGATGTTAAATTTTAGTGAGCAGTATATTTTTTGTGGTGAGGTATAAGACATTGTCCACACACTGAAATATTTGCGGCCCAGCTGGAAGAGAGCATGTATCTTGGTTTTTGAAAATGGGCAGAGACAGTCGGTTGATAGAAAACTGACATACGCATCGGTGGAAGGCAGGTTCACTTTTGAAGATATACTGCTGGCAGTCCATGCAGGATACCGCCACCTCCTTGCCAAAGTCCCCACCCCTTGCTTGGCAAGCTAAGCCAGGCAACGTTTGGTGCACTGCATGGTAAGGATGTGCAGAACTTCCATGCCAGTAATGCTAGGACACTTTGATCCTAATTCACAAAGGAGAACGTACACTTTTGTGTACGTTTACTTTTTTTGAATTCACAAACTATGAATTAATAGTAAATTTACAACTACTGAGACTCCACAGTCGGGGCAGAGAGCTCCGCACCTTAAAAGATAGGCCTGTCCTTTATTTTTATGTGTAGAGTTCTCTGTCCTGACTGCGGAATCTCCATAGTCATACACTTACTATTAACTCATAGTTAGTGGGTACAACAAAAATATATTTACACAAGAGTAAAGGGTGGTCTTCCCCCCAGACTTTTTGTCTACTTTTCTCCTCCATTTGCTGTATCTTTTTGTTGGCCTTAGCAATCTGAGCACTGAGCTGGCCAGTGCTAAAGTGCATGTACCTCTCCCCTATACATGGTGACATTGGTGTATATCCAATTGACATATTTAATTTACTTGTAAGACTCTTGTAAAGTGGTATACCATATGCACAGGGGCTGTAACCTAATTGTTACTAGTGGACCTGCAACAATGATTGTGCCATCCACACAAGTATCCTTTCAAACCTGTCTCAGGCCTGTCATTGCAATGCCTGTGTCTGCAGTTTACTGCCACTTCAAATTGGCTTTTAAAACAAACCACTTGCCAAGCCTTAAACTCCCCTTTCATTACACATATGTCGCCCCTAAATTTGCCCTAGATAGCCCTTAAGGCAGAGTGCTGTGTAAATAAAAGGAAGGGCATGTACTTTGGAGTTTTACATGTCCTGGTAGTGACAAACAGCTAAATTCATGTTCCACTACTGTGAGCCCTACTTCTCTCATAGGCTAGCATTAAAAATTCCTTATTACACTTTTGAGCTGTAATTTCTGAACAGAAAGGAGTAGCTACTTCATGTTTCATATCTTTGGAATGGTAATGATAAATCTTAATTATTGGTAAAGTTGGATTTAACATTACTATTTTAGAAATGCCACTTTGAGAAAGGGGGCATTTCTCCCCTCTTTCTGCTCTGTGTGTCTTGCAGCCTGTCTTCAATACACGTCTGCAGAAGGTGGTAGCTACACGTTGTGCATTCTTTCTAGAAAGCTACAAACACAGAAAGTGTGGGTGTGACAGATAACTCATCTGCATTCATCTGCATGCTGATAGCTCTTCCTGGGCAGGAAGAGAGGGGGAAGCAGACACTTACACCTGAATAGGTAGTGTCCTGCTTCCCGCACAAAGGCTGATTACCCCCTACAGATAGTCTGGAGCTTGAACTGTGAAAAAAGAGGGACCTGTGAACTCCAAGGGCCTGCTTCTTTGAAGTCAATCTCACATCAAAGGCACAACTGGGTATAAGTACTGGGCCTAGGATGCTACGAAGACAGTGAACTACTGGACCTGTGAGGATCACTGCCAGGAGTAAAGACTGTTGTACTGCAAGTATTGCTACTCTGCTGGGATGGTGCTCTGGAACAACTGCTTATCTACTTTGCAGTGCTGCCATGCTGCCTGCTGATCTCTGCCCTGCTGAGGAAAAGGTCTGGACCCCATTCTCTTGAACCCAGAGTGACTCCAAGGGCTTGGTGACTTGCCGCCGTTCTGAAGTGTCAAGGTCTTCAAATACTTCCTTCAACACTGCAACAGCACCTGGACTCTGCCATCTGTGAGGTATGCCATGCCAAGTAGCAACATTCCAGTCATGAGCCCTTGAAAGCTTACGTCTACTGTACAGAACCATCATAATCAACACAGTGAGGACTTTGCACCAACCAGAACGGGCCCATTGCCCTTTGACATTGACACAGGAGCTGATCAACAACGTCACTTCGACAGACTGCATGACTCGACGATAACGGAGAGTGCGGCCCGTGGACAACGCAGTGCCTTCATCATAAAAGGATTAGTTGAGAAAGCCTTCATTGCCAGTGCGGAGCAGAATCAATGCATTGAGTCTTTAACATCGACAGTTGCTCCATTTAAGGTACTTTTTGAGTGGAACCTGCATGAATCCTGTAGCCGTCCTGCCGTTTATCGCAGTCGGCCTGAACTTTAGATTTACCTCGGTCCAGCGCAACCTTAAGTAACCCCTACGCGCTATTTGATTCTAAGCACTAGAGTTTGATTTCATCTTTAACCCCTTGCATGCGCTGCGAATTTTGCAACTGTGCGGCCGTTTTAAAGAGTGGACGGGATCATGACGGCCCCCAGCCGTCATCAGCACATGACCACCCTGATGCATGATGGATGGGGGCCGTCATCAGCATGGAAGGGGTTAAAAACTCATAACTCCAATTCAACTTATTGGATTTTTGTCAGTTTGTTCTCGATTTGCTCATACAAATATGGTCTATTTTTCTAACATTGTGTGGAGTATTTTGTTGTGTTTTTATTGTGTTACTGTGTTACTGTGTACGTGTGTGTGTTGTCCAAATATTTTACACATTGCATCTGTGGATAAGCCTGGCTGCTTTGTGCCAAGCTACCAGAGGGTGGACATAGGTTATCTTTCAGTGTGTATCTAGCTTACCTTGGCTAGAGTGGTGGTTCCTGCTTGGACATGGTGCATACCTCTCCTGAACAGCAACCCCACTTCTAACAGTTTACCTGTGTGAATCAGGCCTCTTAAGTCTATGCTGAACTGGCTGAGACAACCAGCCATGCCTTTCACACTTCTCACAGATGCACTACTTGTGCATTATCTACTTGGATTGCTTTGAATGTCAGGCAGCCAGAGAAGGAACTAGACTACCTTCCATGCCTGATTCTGGATGAGCTTCAGGCTGCATGAGGCCATAAGGTTTAATTATTAACCAGGGCTACTGACTGTGGAAGAACGGGAAGACCACTTCTTATGCACACGTGTTAACAAAATGTCTGTCAGATATAGAATGTTATTGTTATAACAGATATATAACTGCTCAAAAGATACATACCGTGTGGAATGTGCCACTGTTGATTGCAATCTTGTTCAGAAAGAAAGCTTTAAATGAACAGAACTCAAACATAACATTTAAGAATATTCCATATATTATAGGTCTTCCTTCTCTGGGTATGATTAATGAACTGGGAAATAATGAACGGTTCACTTCATCAGACTGCAGTGACCTTTGGGATATTGGATTGCTTGTTTGTATGATTGTAGGATGGCTTGCGTTTGATGAATGGATAATCATGATTCATGAATATGTGGTGACCTGCCATTGATAGTGCAGTGCATTCCATCACTATTTAGAAGAAACATGTTTTAATTAAATCAATTTAATGAAAGAGCTTTACATCTCAGAGACGACTGGAATATCAGGATGCAAGCAGTTTCAAAATAGTATGGCGTGAAAAAGATTGAGGAAATTAAGGGCTTTAAAGTGAACATTTACACTGCACCATAGAATCTAAAACATGAGATGGTATGCATAGTATGTAGTATCGTGTCCTTGGTGTCTATTTGAAAACAGATTGTAGAATCCAGGATGTATGAATGTGACAGTGCATCGTGCATTATTTTATTTACAAAAAAACACTTTTTCAAATACACAAATTATTATTGTTGCACACATTTGCATTATGATGGACATTTACCAAATTATGTTGTTTTATTTATTTGACAAATGATTTGTTTCGTACTAGTGCCTCTCCACAGCACGGAGGGATGCAAATGTGTCATGTCAAAGCCTGCAATCAGTATCTGCAAGCAAATTTGTGACACGTCACTTATGCTTTATTGATTATCCATCACATTCGCCCATGTCTTTGATAGTTTACACAACATGGCATGCACGTAAAAAATTAGATAAAGTAGGCTTAGCCTACGTCTCTTTAATACTCATGGCCTGAGAACAGGTCTACCATAATTGGAAACACTTTCACAGGATCAATGTGCAGACCGAGGGCCAAATGTATTAAGATTTAATGCAGCACAGCATTCAAAGATGATGTGCTGCATTGCATCAAAGGGAGAAAGCAGAACAGTTCCATAGCAGGTAACATATGGCTCAGTTTCTCTCTCCACCAATGTTGATGCAATTGTGGTTGCTTTGCACCAAACATAACCCCTTGCACCATAGCGCAAGAGTGTCTGTGTGATATGTATTATAGATTTTGTATAGCAAGGGTACCATTCCAGTACAGAATACTATGTTCAGACTTAGTTAAAAGGTTTTCTGACTTTGTATGTGTGCTGTCCAATGAAAGAGCATGGTACCATTGCCCACTGATGACCAATCTTGCTGAGTACAGTGCGTGTGCAAGGAAAGATTGTAGAATGTAATCAGTTTCTGAACACATATCCAAATCAATATTTATATACCTGTAAATGAAGTGGTCAAATATTTCAAAACATATCAACAGTTAGGAAAGCACAAATTGAGCATATTTTTAGTAATTCTCACAAGTATGGAAATTAAGATTTTTAAAAAGAGCAAAGCAAGTCAATTACACTTGGTGATGGACAAACAAAATAGTTGCTGAATCCTGTTTTCCTCATATTTTTGCTTGGGTGCTGTATAGTTTTATCAGTTATGCTGTATGTCTTTTTCAATAGCAAATATGATGGCTGTAAATGATAGAGTGCTATCACATCCTGCTTTAGTATTATATTTGCAACATCGTGCTCCAAAATGCACCACAAGCTACATGCTACACCGTTACCACTCTCCTGCTGAATTCATTAACTACACTTGTTCTTTGTGTGACACATGGATTTTTCACAACCCCTATGATATTGATGACAGTATCCCACTCGTAAAATTGTTCGAGCTCCACTGCATCAATGCAAATAAAACAGTGCTTGCCTGATGCTTAGCAATAAAATATGGTGAAAAGGCAATGGAGTGGTATTTTATGTGACGTTTGAAATCGATGCATACCATCCAGTACAGTTGTCCTTATGCAGACAATCATATAAAGGTAAATTGAATATGTCTCCTTTTCACAATTGTCAAATTTACTATGGGGCATATTCTCAAGCACTTATCGCCGAGTTATCAGCACTTTATTGCAGCCAAAGTGGTGATAAATGTATCGCCCCATATACAAGCTGGTGCTAACAGCCCATATCACTGGTTTACCTGTGATAGCAGCCGCAAAAAACATTGTCACAGATGGCCCCTACAACTAATGCTAATGATATGCAGAGTAGGCGTTCCTGTGTAAAAAACTGCAAAAACACCACTGACTTTGTGGTAAAAATGAGTGTGTAGCATTCATCTCCTCCAGATTGCCTGTTTCTGCTTGGTTCTGCTCTATGCATCATGCCCTGTAAGAACACCTTCCACTGTCCCTCACAACCCTCCACGACATTCACCTTTGACATCGAGGAGGACTCGCTCAGCTCGCTTGGCCCTACCTCAGTGCCCCACAAGTCACGGTCCTGTGGCGGTGTGCCAGTGCCACCCGCAGTGCATCCAGGGCCACTAACTCTGTGCAACTCAAGTAATGGCCCCTTACTGTTTAAACTTTTAACTTCTTATTGCCTGATCACTGTTGTAGTTGTTGCCAGCACTAACCACTCCCTGAGGGCTGTCTTACACTCACCCCACACCCGTCCAGTACAGGCATCACTGGACATGTGACCCTGGCAATAAAAGGGGCTGGGCGCACGTGCCCGTAGCCAGTCCCACAAATGATCAAAGTGTGTATGTGTGGTCAGTATGTATGCATGAGGGCCCGGGCCCTACCACATTACATTGTGCTGTGTACAGCGGCCACAACCATGTCACCTCAGGCAGTGGGGTAGACCTGGACCATGTAGCTGTGTCATACCCCCCTGTGACCGTAAGTGGAGTTGACTTTCGTACGATGGTCCAGCTTTGGGGTGTGGTTCATCAACCCGGGGCTCTGGGCCTAGTTAAGTGTTGGCCTTGCCAAGGAGGTAACTAATGCATGTGTCTCTGTTGTAGTGTCTGCGCCACCTGTCCCGCAATGGACAATGTTGCAATGTAGCATGCCCCCGGAATGCGGGCTCGGACAAAGGGGTGAATGAGGGAGCGCAAGCCCGCTTGGGGTCCGGGATCATACATGCCAACTGTTGTTTGTGTCGCTATTATCGCAGCATAAGCCAAAGGTTACCATCCACCGCATGGCGAGTACAGCCAGCCATGAACTTCACATCTGTATCTGCCCCATCTTTACCATAGGCATACACACAAGTGGCTGTCCACCTTCAGCGCACAACATCACTGTGTCGTTGTCAGGCATGTGGACATGCGCAGACAGGCATGACAATGGTGTGCCATAGGGGTGCAAGTGATGCAACCGTGCTACGCACACTAGTAAATAATCCTGGGGGGATGGAGGAGCAGCAATGAGGCTACGTTATACATATCAATGCTGCTCATTTCCTACAAGCAGTACATGTCAAACATGAATCACTAAGTCACACATATCACACACCAATGAACCACTGAACTGTCACAGGTGATCAAGGATATGCACTCTGCGCTTGGATGAGGCAGTACAATTTGGCCCACAAACGCACCAGGGACATTGTGGAAAGCACATTTGGTGTGTTGAAGTCACGTTTCAGGTGCCTGGACATCACAGGTAGAAGGCTCCTGTACAGCTTAAAGATCATGTGCAAGATAATTGTTGCATTTTGTGTGTTGCACAACATATGTGTACGCACCAATGACCCATGGATACAAGTGCCAGATGCATCGGACGATGATGTGGATGATGAGGCAGGTGGACCATACCCCACTGCGGCTACAGCAGGAATAGCCCGTAGGAACACCCTCATTTATAATTTCTTCACATGAGCACGTCACATTGTGACAGTCCTTAGCAATCATGGGACAGTACAAAATGACCACAGGCACAGCATGTGCAAATAACTGCATTCCAAGACACATTCCCTGTGTGCATGTCACTCATCTGTACAAGCACATCACTCAGACGCGTGTAAGTGCAACATGTAGTGCTGGGTATTTCATGATTTGAAAATAGAATAGATGGTGGGTGTGCCACCTCTGTACAGAGAGGCTGCTTAGGGAGTCACGTATTCAAAATGCCAGTTCTGTGTGTCGCAGATAGTACAGAATCGCACTCTTCGGCCTTTCACATGTGTCACACATCATTATATATAGGCAGTCATTTGTGACCAAAAGTGACAATAGGGCTCTGTTGGACTTGGCCCTTCTGGCAGGTTCACCACTAAACTTTTTGCATTGAACTCTGAGATAATTATAGTGATTTCTGGTCTTTGCACACTTTAGCACTGTGGCGCAGTGTAAAGTGCGTGCACTCTCTGAGTGCGTGTATGAGATTGGCCTGCCCTCCCATAGCAATGTACAGGAATTTATATATAGCGCAAATCACCAAGCGGTTTCTAAGCGCTTGCTTAGGGAACCCGTCCTGGTATTCCCCTGTGAGATAACCCCGGCAGGGTATCCGCAAGGTGAAAGCCAGGCATCCCGCCGCGAGGGGCCGTTGTGGAGATTAAGCAAGCTATTGCCCAGAGTCGCAGAGTGTGAACCCGTGAGTCAAGAAGGCACCGGGGCGAGAATTATCGAGTCTGTGGACATTTTAGGACTCAAGACCCTGCCGCGTCGGGAATTGAACCCTGGTCCCGGGCTGACCTCTGCTTCCAGGTCTGCCTCCTCTAACCAGTGAACCACACTTCTCCATGGGGGATATGTGTATCCATGGTAGTTCCTGATGTGTGGGGAGTGCAGGCTCGAGTTTAGTATGTGCGGACTCGTGTGATTAAATGCTGCGCGGTGATGTGCGCAGATTTATTGTGTCTAGTGTGGAAGTGCACTTCTAGAAGTTGGCATGTCTGTGCAGTTAATGTGAATTGACTGTCTGGCTTGTGATTGGCTGGAGCTGGTGGCATGCCTGGCTCCAGGAGTCAGGATGGGTCTGCCCCGGTGGTGAATGGAGAGATCTGCATGTTGATGGCAGGGAGGAGTGCACCTGGGACCTGAATAGAGCTGGGCCTTCCCTCTACAATGCTGGCTCCACCCCCTGTGGTGTGTCTGAAGTCCCTAACCTACCCTGTGAATAGGCAGAGGGGCTGAGCAAAACAAAGTGCTAAGGAACCAGTTGCATCTGGTTCGCCCCTTGCCTGCACCTTTGTAGACAAAGGAAATTTGTGTATAAAAAGAGGCCGTGACCTCATGTAAAATGTTCTTGTTTCCTGACTTGAATCTACCAGGGGCATGCTGCTGCTGGGGCCCAGGGGAAGGCTTGGCTCCCTGGGCCCTGCCCAGCCCCTGGATGCCTGGATCCTAACAGGAGGGGGCTTGCTGCTGGTGGGGCCCAGGAGGGACCACCATGGGGGCTGTCTTCTTGCTGGAGTGCCCTGTGTGCTGGCCCCTGGGCCCTGCATTGCCCCTCCTTATGCCCGGGACCTCTGGGACCCCTTTTTGCTTTAGGAGGATCCTTCTTTGGGGGCTTTTGTAGTGGTTGTGCCCCAGCGCCTGGAAGGCGCTTTATTTTGCATTTATTTGCAGAGCGCTGTCGTGTTCTCTGGGGGGGGAAGCACTCCTGCCCTTTTGTGGCCCCTGCGGGTGCCCACCCTGCTTATTTAATTATTTATGGGTGCCACCTCGTTTCTGAGAGCCTCAGCGGTTGCTCATCCCGCTTCTACTTTTTGTTTGCTTACCGAGGGTGCCCACCCCTCATTTTCTGATGCCCAAAATCAACCCCACGGCCCATTTCAACCAAAAACAGGAAGTCAGGCACCGTAGTGCCTGACGCGGGGCGGGAATTCCAGTTTTGAAGGGAAATCCCGCCCACTGCCACGCTGGGATTGCCTACCGTCCCATTCCTGCCAGGAGAAGAGAAGCCGTCCGACTTATGGCCTCTCGTGGCCCGGGGCTCCCATGAGATAGGGAGAGCCCGGGGCCGCCAGCAACGCAGCACCAGTTTTGCGGGGCTCCCATGCGGTGGAGGGAGCCCCGGAGACAGAGAGCCCTGCCCACACCACCGACCGGAGGAGCCCTGCCCCCGCCAGAGAATAGCCTGGTGAGTGGGGCTCCTGTGTTCCTTTGAGAAGAGGGGGGCGTCGGGAACATTGCCGTTGCACCACCCCCTCCCCCCCAGTGGTGATAGCTTTGTTTTTGGGGCATTTCAGCGGGTAGAGCGGCCCCGGTTGGCAGCGGGCCGCTCCCCCAGTGTGGCAGCATTTTTCAATCCGAACCCGAGAGGCTCCAACGTATTTCCGCATGTTTGTTTTAGAGCCCACGAGGCTCCTGGGGGCATTTTTGTATCTAGAGCCCACAAGGCTCCAAAGTATTGCACCATTTGCTGAATCAGAGCCTGTGAGGCTCCCACGTTGCTATGGGGGCACAATTGTTTATTTAAAGCCCCATAGGAGAGCCAGGAGGCACGCTGGTGCCAGGCTCAGTTCCCCAGCTTCCCAGCACTTAGTGGGCAGCTGCATCGTTTAGGCCCTTGCGCAATCTTCTTTGGCTGCCTGCGCAGCCAGCCCAGACATTCTGGACATTGGTCCTGTGAGCCCCTGAGAGGCCAAGTTGGCCTGGGGTCAGTTCTGTGATCTTTTTCGCAAATGTGATACTTGCCTAATGTGATATATGCATTACCTTTTTGCTTATACCTCTAAATGTGTGTTTATGCTTAGGAGATTGTTTTTTCTAATATAGTTATGCTAGTGAGTTCATCATTCCCTGCGTTATATAAGCCTAAGGTGTTTAAGATTGCGTAGGGTGTACTTACCTTTTACCAGTGGTTACTGGTTGTGTGCCACATTTGCTATTTGGTGCTACAATTATTCTATGTTCTAAGTGCTATTCCTACAAAGTGCTATTTCTACAAAGTGCTAGTTCTACCAAGTGCTTATTCCTGACAGTGGTCCATGTGGCCCTGTCCTGTGTATATAATCGCCTGTAAATTCTGCCTGTGCCAGTGGCACAGTGTAAATTGTGTGTTTATTATCTAATGTGTTTGGTATAATACAACAGGTATTTTTATATATAACCTTGTGTGGAGTTTCCTTTGTGGTGGGCCTTGGGTGTTGTTGCTGGGTGTGCGCGCGCAAACGCTTTACACATTGCCTCCGGGATAAGCCTGATTGCTCGTGCCAAGCTACCAAGGGGGTGAACAGGGGTTATCTTTGGCGTGTAACTCGCTTGCCTTGACTAGAGTGTTGGTTTCCCCCTGGCTTTGGCGCAAGCCTTAGCCAACCAGAAATCCCAGTTCTAACAGGCTTCTTTTGGAGTCAAATGTGTACCACCATGATGCAGGGATGCACCCTGTGACTGAATTCCCACAACATGAGCAAGATGTATGTAAGGGGGAGTCACTGCCCCTACATTCGTCCATGCTTTCATACTTGCTTGATCATAGACATGTCATGTCTGTGTGCAGGAGGTGTTGATTGTCCCTCTGCAATGTGAATGGGTTTCACAGTGTGTTCCATGTATGTTTACACATTGGCGCAGTTTACATACAGACTGCATGTCAATGTACATTGTGACTGTTTGTGAAGAGATGCCTATTTGATGTGGGACATTGGACATTTGTTCTACATCACAGATGTGAGGTTGTACTCGTACATTGTCATCTCACCAGTTTTTTCTCCGCTTTTATGGTGCATTTTGCAATTTTTGGGGGAATTGCAGGCCTGTCGCTGATTATCACAGATTTTTGTCTTGCGGTTTGGGACTTTGCAGCTTTTTTCGCGTTTATTATCAAAGAGGAAAAAGGTGGACATCATTTCGATCAGCATTTCAGTATGAAATAAATATGAGATTGACCTCTCACTCAAGAGATGCCTACAGGCTATAATGCCTTGATCGTGAGGGATGCACGTATAAAGACTTGTGACATCCAATGAGAGGAGTGAATAACTCTCCTTCTAATGAATGTCTATAAGCTTTCCCCAAAAATCCCCCGTATCTTTTTTACATACGATGGTAGCTTTTTAACTACATTTTGCAAGAAAAAATTTACATATCTAGAAGTGTTTTCTAAAAAACTACCATTTGAGGAGACAATCGGTCTCTGTGGCGGGTTCTGTGTATCTTTGTGTAGCTTCAGCAGTAGGTATAATGACAGGAGTTTCGGGAATTTACATTCAAGGAATTTAAATTCCTCCTGATCTAGGAGTCCCTTGTCTTTCCACTCTCTGCCTCTGGAATTTTATGATAGCATTCTCGTACTCCATTCTGTTGCTACGCTCATATTTGTCAACTTTGGATAATTGTCTCATACCTTCTTCAATATATTTGGCTTTTGATAAAACAACGACGTTGCCGCCTTTATCAGACTTTTTGATGACTATGGTGTCATCACTACGAAGGTTCTCTAAAGCTTTTTTCTGGGCTTGGGTTACATTACTCCATCTGTTGTATTTTTTATATTTCGCAATCTTTCAAAGCTCCTCTGTCACACCTCTTTCAAATATCTCAATAGCCTCATTCTTAATTTGTGGTACAAAAATGGATTTTGGGCGAAAGTATTTTTAACACTCAGATCTAATGGAATATTCTCATGAACAAGATTAGCAAAAGGATACGTTTCAACAATATCATCAGCTAAAACATTCAAAGTATGAAGTAATTCAACATCTTCTATTTGTATGGCACTGGTCTGGTCTATTTGCGGATTCTCGTGACTAGAGTATTTGGTTCCATTAGATCTGAGTGTTAAATATACTGGTGCGTCACTTTTTGGGACGCACCAGCAGCGTAAAAAATGCACCATGTTGCGTAATATTTACAAAGTGACACATCTAGGTAGACGCGTCACTTTGTAAATCCCTGCACCACACCTGCGCCAGGTATAATGTATGCAGGGTGGGTGTTCTGACAAAAGTAAGCCCCGTAGAAGTCATGCAGTGAAATCTATGAGATTTCACTGCATCACCTCTAGGACACAAATGCGTCAATATCTTACGCCTGCCTGACAGCAGGCGTAAGACTGATGCAGGCACATTTGAAATGGGACTTGCCCATGTGAAATGACTCATTCATGGAGTTGCGCCACTTTTGTGACACACTCCACAAATGTGTCAATTTTTGCACCTACAGATACGTCAGAAATAGTGACGTATCTGTAACTCCTTGAGACATGATGCGTCATACTGTAAATATGACGCATCCAGCATGTCGCAAGGAGGGCGCAATGAAAAGTGACGCATCGCTGTTTTCACGCAGCGATGCATCACTTTTCATAAATGAGGCCCCAAGTTGTTTGAAAACTTTTGAAAGTCATATTCTATTATATATATGATGGATTTTTGTCGTTTTGGTCTTGTTGAGTTTAGATAAAGATACTTAATTTTTCCAAACTGGTGTGGTGTCCATTTGTGGGGTTATCACTGTATTATTGTGTGTTTTGAGTACAAATATTTTACACATTGCCTTTGGGATAAGTCTATCTGCTCGTGCCAAGCTGCCCAGGGGGTGAGCAGCGGTTATCTAAAGTGTGTATCTCCCTTACCCTGACTAGAAGCAAACATCCCTATTTGGACAAAGGTACCTGCCACTGCCGATTTGAGACCCCCATTTCTAACAGGGTTGGTCTACAAACAATTAGGTAAACCTAGGATTGTGAAATCCCAAAGTTGCAATACTTCAGAGAGCTCTCTATTAGCCAAAAAATACACATTTTATTTATTTTCTTGATGAGCAAAACTAAACGCATATTTGCCCATTCGTACCAAAAAAACATTTATTTGCTTTGTTTTATGTCTTGGTATGCTTACATTAAAAGCTCAATAAGAGGTATTAGTCTTCATACTTAGACAGCCCAGCCCCTTTCAGTTTTTGGGAGTCAACACATTTTCTGTGTAATGTTCAGACCACTGTTCCTCCAGGTTGAGTAAATGATCAATAACAGAAATGATCAAAAAATCTAGACAGAGGTGGTACATAGAGCAGAAAACAGATATTGGGTAAAAATATATCTTTCAGAATATTTATCCACCTCAGAAGTATTAATAAAGGTGTTTTCCAAAATTTCTGAAACCTATCAAATTTGGCATTAGTAATTCCTGTCCTAAATTAGGCATGCTCCGTGCAGTAACAACATATTTTATATTTAAATTAAAATACAAAACATGACTGCCTTAAATACAAGTATAATGTCATGTGGACAAAACTTTAAGCTCACGCAGAAAAGGGCCAGAATACGTTATATGAACAGAGTCCACTGTGGGACTCTTTTGTGGCAAGCTGGTTCCACTTGTATGAATCAGGGGGTAAAAGTATTAATTCAGCAGCCTAATGGTAATTACACATTAGGGTTGCAAGCCCCACAGTGGACTCTGTTCATATAACGTGTTTCAAAAACAAGTCACGGTTGCTAATACTCCTTAAGTAAATCATCCATGTATAGTGCTAATCTTTTTAAATACTGTTTATAGCAGCCCTATTGGCAAGAGACAACCATGAAATGCCTCTCTAATGCCACTTAGTGAAGGAGATGGAGAGTATGGTTATTGCTAAATCTGTTTTGGGGTAATAAAATAATACCTTAATCACACTCAGAAATAGTATATTGTTCTACCAATAGAAAAAGTCACTCAACCTAAATAAATGCTTTAACCAGGGCAGCCCAAACACATGGAAATAAATGTGTGGCAGCATGATAGCTTATTAATCAGTTTCGCTTGGTTAGACAAATTGCACACAGTGCTCTTTTTGGTTGTATCCCAACCACCAGTTTTAAAACAATGTGAGCACTGTTATCAGATAGACTTTCAGCAATGTGATATTATAGAAGCCAAATAACCTTGGCTTTTTACCTTCCCGTAATATGTCCAGTTTATTTGCCTCATTACACGTAGTTATCGCTAAAGTTTCCGCATGAAAACTGTTGGAAAGTGGTTTATTAGTAGTGATATGTAGGGATCTAGCACTAGTAATTAGGCCAAAAACACAATAAAAGGTTCAGTCAAGGTCTCAGTAAATTATTCCCTTGCTCAACTCTTGGTAGCTGGCAACAAGCAGGCAGACTTAACTTAGGAGACAGGTGTGTAAAGCGTTTAAAAACACCAATACATTAAATAAGTTAGGCATAATACAGTATAAAAGTCAACCACTGTTTTATAAATATAGGTTATACCTTTATAAATAAATAGGCTCCTCGTCAGGCTGGGTTTTGAGTCAACAAGGATGAGAGCTTGGTTCAGCACAAGGCTTGGTGAAATCCTGGTAGTCTTGAGCTTTCACCTGAAATCCAGGCCGGGATTCTGCTCAATGTTGGCAGCTTGACTCTTGTTGACGGGTTGGTCATCTTAAAGAACTTTTTGTCCAAATTCTCTAAACTTCTACAAACTTCTGGATCATCTTCCAGAAAGGTCTTTTGGGATTCCAAAATGTCCACAGCACACATCCAAGGGTCTAGAAGCTCTGAGAAGGTCCTTGGACTGTTGGGACTATGTTGTCCAGAATGCACCTGGCCAGCTTCTTAAAAGTTCACTGAACTCCTTCCAGTTAGGATTTTCTTGAAGGAGATGGTACAGGTGGAGCTTTTTTAGCCTGTTGCTTTCAGGGAGTCCAGCCCTTCATTTATTACAGCAAGGCAAAGTCCTTAGGGCTGTTGCTCCAAGTGTGCAGCAGGTGCAGTCATTCGGAGTGCAATCCTTTGGGGTGCAGGTCAGGGTTCCAGAAGGGTGGTCCTTTCTCTCCTTGTAGTTTCAGGCAGGGATGTGTGTTTCCGGGCAACACTACCATATTTATTCATAGTTCCTGGCGGTCCAAGCAGAGGGACACAACTGACCAATTGGATGAAGGGTGCCACAAATGGGTATGGCCACTTACTCCAAAGTTTGGCATATTCTTGAGCCAGAAAGTACTATTCTTCCCAAAAATATAAATTGAGCAGTCGTTCCTTCTTTGAAGACCAGCTTGGCCATTCCATCCCATCCTGCCTTTTGATCTGCAGCTTGGAATTCTCCTTCTACTGGAAATCCTTTGTCTCCAGTCAGTTCACTTCACACCTCATTAACCCAACTTGGCTCAGCCTGGAAGAGGATGACCAATCAGAGAAGGGCTGCTGGAAGGCTGGATTTTGGCTTACAGAAAAGAAAGTTCTATACCTTCTTTTTAGTGATAGTTATGAAAATTCGAAAAGTGGTAAGTTGTTGAATTTATTTTAATTATCACGTTGATACTTTGAAGTATTTAGCTCCTTTCTTTCAGTAGTTATACTTTAATAAAGTATTTTCATGTTAGCCTATGGAGCCATTGAGCTACAATGGGAAAAACAAAATTGTCAGTTTTCCCTCACCAGGACATATAAATCATCTTTTATAATTCCCCTGCTTATAGTTTCAAGACAACCTACCCCTGGGCACCTGGGGGAGACCTTAGGGGTGACCTATTTGTAAACATAAGGTAGTTTGAGACTTTGGAAGTACTTTTAATTCCAAAGTCTAATCTGCATATAATTGTTAAGGTAAAGGCAGTCAAAAAACCAGGGGTGCCTTTAAAATTACAGCAGGCAGCGTAGTAGTGCATACTTAAGAGCATTAAGTCTGCTGGGCGTCCAGACCTACATGCCCTATTATATACTGGAGACTTACAGCTAGGTCAGTAATTACTGTAGCTAAACCTAAAGACCATATACCGTATAATCAGAGCACTGGCCCCTTGTCTGGAAAGCAGAGCCCAGGGCACCGTCAGAGTCAGTTATCACAAGTATAAATGCTAAAATGGGGGTGATCAGGGCGAAAATGATGACTTTCTCACAAATACCTTCTACATATCTCATTTCCCCTCTTGTGTTAGCATCTGTTTTTATATTTAAGGATATCTGTTGCACTGACACATACACACTGGACACTTGGGGCCTCAAGATTGAGAATTGGCCAAGGCAGCGCCACAAGTCTTCTTGCTGTGCTACCCTACACTAATGTGAAAGGGCAGGAATGCACCGTATTTATAAATTACGGTGCATTCCTGTCCTTTTCCCCTGCGCTGGAGCACATTTTGCTGCATACTGCCAACATAGGCATCCTTGTACCATGGCGCAGAGGTGGCTCTGTTGCAGGCAGGATTGTTTTTGAGCAGGAAGGGGCACATTCCTGCACAAAAACAATACCAAGAAGCATTTTCTTTCTTCTATGTGTGCTTCAAAATGCAGCACACATGGAAAGAGGAAGAATTCAGGAGAAATAAAAATATGTCTCCTGATTAATCCTGCCATGGGGAGGCATATGTTTTTAGCACTGCCTCAGGTTTCCGTGAATAAATAAATCTGGAGCAGTGTCAAAATCCATGGGTGTTGCGTAGGAAAACCCACTGCAATATCCAAGGATCCCCTCCTTGGTGCGGATGAAGGCAAGGCAGTGACTTGCCCTTCTTTGTCTTACTCCATGCCTATGAGGCCAAGCAAAGCCAAGTAGAGTGGCTTTGCATCACCTCATAAACATCATTAAGAGGCTTGTGCTGCCGGAATGTCAAAAAAAGTGATGCTCGGCAATGCAAACCTTTCATGGCCTGTTTTTTCCTAATCACCTAAAAACAACTGAACAAAAACTCACCAAACCAACAAAAGGCATCAATAGGAGCTAAACATTATGCACCTGCAAACATTGGTGTACTTATGTTTAGCGGTTACTAAATTCTTCATGCAGGATGTTACCTAACTTATTTGAAAAATGTATCTTGTGATTCCTTTGTCCAATGAACAACATATCATGCTGAAGCGTTGAATTTTATAGGCTGTTTCCTTTAAGTATCTTTTAGACTGATTGTTGGGGGCTAGGGTTGTCTGTGTAATGTTCAATATCATGAATTACGTCCATAATGGGAAGACACTCATTCACTTACTAATTGAGTCATTCATTCTCATCAAATTTCCATCTTCCACAACGGGTGGCAGATGTTTACATTAAAGTTAGTGAAAGATGTAATTTGGGATACTGTAAATTATGTAACATGGTACTGTATGTGGGAAAACATATTTTGTGCTGAAAACAGTGCTGGCAAGGAGGAATGCAGAAATGTTCACTGCCCTCTCCACCACTGTAACAGCAGATATGCACAACAACCTATCACAATAATAAAAAGCACAAGAATTCACAGGGCTATTGATATTCTCATTGATCCAGCTCCACATTCAAAGCAAAAGGAGTGCACAACCCCCCCTCAAGTGCTCAAACAAATAAATAAATAAACAAGTGATATACGCAAAGAGGCTGAGCCAACAGAACATCTCACCTAACTCTCTAGTGGCTAAAGGTTGTAGTAGATTGGGCCAGTGCACGAATCTAGAAGACCAGACCTCTTAGTCTTCCAAACAGGAGAAAATCCATAGACAATTTCAAAAATAGGTGACCCAGCACTATTACTTTCTTTCAGTTGTAACAGTATGCAATTCAATCTAATACAATTTAGCACGGTTATTCAACATGATGCACAGACTCGATTGTATTTGTTCTTAAAATGACAATTCTTCCTATTTTTTGTTTTCATTAAAAAAACATCATCCTTTATTTGAGTGCAGCCAACATGTTTCGCCCTAGAAGGACTTTTTCAGGGCTTTGTAAAGTGTTTCTTCTCAATGAAGCAATGGAAGTGTGATGTCATTGTGTAAAGTATAAGATGGATTTTTCAATAATACAAGTAGATCTACTACTAACGGAAACAATCCTGTGACTGGATGAAAGTGATTATAATATAGACCAACATAAAATGGGACTGTAAAACACATCAAAGACTTATTGCACTAATTTCAGGAGTACATTTTCCTTTACCATTTCAGCATCATGCAGCCACAATACTCTGTTCAGACTGCATGCATAAGTAAAAATATTTTAAGATAAATAATTAAAAATATGCTATCTTCGCATGAAGGAATAACGAAATAAAAAAAGGCACCACAAAGGTAAGTATAGTAACCAAAACTAAAACTACAGTAAAAATAACACCTTTACAGATTAAAAAAACAACCCCCAACTAAATCATGTATGAAAAAATGAGCCAACACAACACATTGTTCATCTCAACAAACTACAACAAAAGAAAATTGTACTACAAACAGCACAAAGCGGGATTGCAAAGAAACATTTGAGAACTAAAACAAAGTAAATACAACAACCAGAACGTAAGTCAAAATATGTACCTTGTCGTTTTTTACTAAAATGAATGTATATTTTCTATAGTCTAAACCCACAGTTAAAATGTTAGAAACAGCAAAATGTATCAAATACCAAAAAGTAATTTTCACAATCCCGCAGTTTGTTGACTACCTCATTTGTATAAAAGGAGAACAATGTAGGTGCGAGCACACAAGCTTGGCATACCCCACGCTGGATAGGGATCTTAGTAGTTAGTTCACTGGATTCCCCCCGCCTAACCTGCGCATAATTACACTTGTGCAGCCTCACAAGCAGATTTACCCAGTATGCCGGGGCTCCAGCTCTGGTAAAACTAGCCGTAGCATTTCCCGTGGCACAACGTCAAAGGCAGCACAGAGGTCAACAAAAGCTACATATAGTTTTTGCCTTTTTAATAGTACATATTTCCAAATGAGTAGAATAAACCTGAACACCTGGTCCCATGTGCTGGTTCTGGTATGAAATCCTGCTTGGTAGGGTGACAAGATCTCATGGTCCTCTATCTAAATTAGTATTTTATCCAGAACTTGTCTAGCAAAGAATTCTTTGTATCTTATCTAATGGACTAATCAGTCTATTGTTTGATGGAACGGAGGAATCGCCTTTCTTGTGTATAGTTATAAATTCCACACCTCTTCAGGTTTCAGGTATTTCTCCCCCATCGGCAACTGCGTTAGACAAAAGATTTATGTTAGGGGCCCAAACTAACGGTTATGACTTATACAAATCACCCGGTATCTTGTCAGGGCCAGGGGCTTTTGCTGTTTTCATTCTGTTAATAGCCCTTAGGGTATTGACCAAACTAAAGAGGGATCTTCCACTACTATTGCCCCCCCCTATGCTCAGTAGGTTCACAGTTGGGCAATGTATCAATACCACCCACAGGGAAGATGGCTTCCTTCTTGTCATAGAGCATGGTGCAGTGGTCAACCCATTTCTCAGGTAGAATAAAATGATTGGGTGTAGTAACCCCTTCCAGACTCCCATGTGCTATAATGTACAAGAATGTGCAGTTGTTGTTACACCTCTCAGAGACCAGTAGATCCTGCAAGCTCTTATCAGCCCAGTCACGCTTTGGCCCACACTAGGGCTGTTTTATACCTGTTACGTGATTGTGCGACAGCTGCATAATCACCCTCCTTGATAGCCAGTCTTAAGTTATGCTTTGCCTGTTTTTTATTCATGGTTAAACCAGGAATATTTCTTCCCCTCCATGGGTTTTTTCTCAGAGCATTGTGATAAAAATACACCTTTGAACTCCCTGAAAAATCCTCCATTTGCTGTTAATATTTGGTCAGACAATTGAGTAACTATATCAATGTTGGAAAAATAATGCACAAGCAGTTCATAGCTCATAGCTCTGTCATTTAGGATTTTTGGCCAGGAAACTCTTCTGAGGTTACTAGCTACTAAAGGTTCTTGGTGTGTTGTACGGCTACCAAACAGACCCCCTATAAGGGGAGTATCATCCATGGGAAAAATGAGGGGATTATGGTCACTGTCTACCCCAACTGTGTTCGTCACATCACTCACTAGCGGCCACCAGGATATAGTCAATGACACTAGAACTAGAACCTCTCTTAAATGTAGCCTGCCTGTCAAGGTTTGAACGAGTCCTGCCATTGCATGCGCTTAGGCTCCTCCCCACCACCAGAGAATTGGTGTTACGCATGTCTCCTGTTTTTTTCATTATGTTGGGGATTCCCTAGAACTAATCTTCAGCCTCAGTCAGAGAGTGGAGCAACAGGGAAGGCTCAACCATGGTGTTAAAATCCCCAGCTAACAGCACTCTAGTCTGTGGCTGGTAGGGAACCTACCAGATCATCCAACATAATTAGAGTAGGTGAGTCATTCCCTGAGGAAACAGACCTCACATAGCTGTTAAAAATAGTTAAGACTAGCCCTGACGGATAAATAGCCTGATTCCCCATTAGGTCCAGTGAATTGATTTGCAGCTGCTTATGGGCACAGCCGATAGAATTTTTCACAAAGAGTGCTAAACTACCACTTGCCTTCCCTGCATTCCTTGGTGCCTCAGTGCTATATGTAGTATAACCACTGATGAACACCCTATCGGTAGCCCAGGTTTCCAGGATGGTACAGATATCATTATCATTGATAAAGAGCATGTCAAAAATGTTTTAAAATATTCTGATATTTAAAAAGTACAGATGTTTTTGTATAGCAGTACATTAAAAACAATTGATGAAAAATGCAAAATATCTTTTCAGTACTTTTTAACTATAGCAATGTTTAAACAATTAAAATAACGTAAAAATGATTTTCCCACTACAACTATATCTTCTGTCTAATTACAATGAATGTGAATTAAAAAAAATTTTAATGAATGGAAATATTCCCAGGAACGTGTTGGAATTACTGAAAAACAACTTAGGGTAAAAAATGACATGTAGTAAAATGCATATTTAGATATCCACAATGGAGAAAGTGTTGGACTTTGGGGGATGGAGTGCCTATTTCTATTCCAAATTTAACTACATTGGGAAAAATGTTGTACTTTGGGGTGGGGCGGTCTAGATTTACTAACCCCACTCAAATATTGAACACATTAGGGAAAGGGTTGGACTTTGGTGGGTCAAATCAACTATTACCACTGCAAACTTAATCAAATTGGGTAACATGTGGGGGATCAGATTTAAATTTTCTGTCATCACTTCAAATTTATCCATACTGGATAAAGTGTTGAATTATTTCACTCAATGTAGAAAGTTATACTTTTATAGTAATTTAAGAATAAACTAATGACACAAATTCTTAACATACATACATATCATAAAAAAGAATACATTATAGAAATACATTGTAATTATCCCAAAATTAATGCAACATAGAGAAGTTAAATTGCAATAACTATGAAAAATTTAAAAATTAAGTATATTCATTTAATATATTTGTAAAATGAAAACTATTTGAAGAAATGAATTTAAGAATCCCAAAGTAAAAGAGAATTAAAAAATAACTTAATTTAAAATCTTTACAATAATTACAATTGATTAAATTAAATTATTTAAAATGAAATTACTACATATTTTAAAACATGTCACAAAAGTAAATTAAAATGTATTTATTTTTTAAAACAATCCATGTCGACATTGGAATTTTACATAATGAAATCACAAAAATATAAAAATATATAACTTCATTCAATAATACTTTACTATATAAATATTTTTTACAACAATTAAGACATGTAAATTATTCTCCACCATACTCCTCAAAATCCCACTCATAAAATAATTAAACCCAAAAATGTTATATAATAATAAAAAAACACAAAGGGCATTATTACAAATGTGGTTATCTTCCTCTGGAACCACCACCAACGCGGTCCCAGAAAGACTGCCAAGCCTGGTGGGCTTACTGCAGCGGTGTCACGGCAGTGGGTATGTTTGGCTTATAGGAGAGACTAAAGAGCATACCGCCACAGTGACAGTAACTACAGCACGTTTGTGCATGGTGTGGCATGCACTATGTCATACATGCCACATAGTGTACAAATGTATGTGCCATTCTAGGCAGGGCACAACATGTGCCCCTCTGTATTCATCCCGATGGGCAGAATTGCCTGGGTGCCCTGTTAGGGCCCCTCTACCAGCATTTGTGCTACCCTTTTCATGGTGGGTCCCTGCCATGAAAGATGGAGATTGTAATATTCTCAGCATTGCTCTACCACCAGTGGAGTAGTGTGGCTCACTGGTTAGAGGCGGCAGGCCTGAGAGAAGAAGTCAGCCTGGGACCAGGGTTCAATTCCCGACGCGGCAGGATCGTGGACCTTGGTCAGCGGACTCGATAATTCTCGCTTCGGTGCTTACTCTAATCAGGGGTTCCACTCAGCAACTCTGGGCATTAGCTTGCCTAATCTCCACAACGGCCCCACCAATTCCGGGGATGCCTGGCTCCACCTTGGGGACTCCCAGCAAGGGACCATCCCACAGGGAAAGCCAGGACGGGTTCCCCAGAGTTATACAGCGCCGGGACGCCCCGTTGCTGGGGCAGCTGTGCGCTTTACAAGTATACTACATTTACATTTACATTTACATATACAGCCCTTTTCCACACTGCCACCGCCGTGGGATCCCGGATCCTGGTGGAGGCGGCAGTCTTGTGGCGGTCATACCACCACCATCATGATACAGTGATTGGACTGCCGAGTGGTGACAGTCGGACCGCCCCCATGAGTTTGTGGTCCCAGGACCGCCAAACTTGTAATAAGGGCCATATCAAATCAAATCAGATGTTTGTTAAGCGCGACTACTCACCCGTAAGGGTCTCAAGGTGCTGGGGGTTCGCAGGTTCCAGTCCATCAAGGAGGGGGGTCTGTCGAAGAGCCAGGTTTTGAGGTTTCTTGCAAAGTTGGGGAGCGATGTTATCTGTCTGAGGTGGAGCGGAAGGTCGTTCCAGGCTCTGGCCGTGCAGAAGGAGAAGAAGCGGCATCCCGATATGGTCTTTCTGGTGTGGGAGACCATGGCGTAGGAGAGCTGGGCTGATCGTAGGGTCCTTTGGGGTGCGTGGAATTTGAGTCACCTGTTCAGGTTTGCTGGTCTGGTGTCGTGGAGGGCCTTGTGAGCTTGGGTTAACATTTTAAAGGTGACTCTAGCTTCGATGGGGAGCCAGTGGAGTGTGCGCATGTGCTGGGAGATGTGGCAATGTCGTGGCAGGTTGAGGACCAGTCTTGCGGTGGCATTTTGGATGTTCTGTAGCTTGCGGGTAAGGTTTTTGTTTATTCCGGCATAGAGTGCGTTGCCTTAGTCCAGCCTGCTGGTGACCAGGGCGTGAGGGGCGATCTTTGTGTGTTTAAGGGAGATCCATTTGAAGGTCTTACATAGGAGGCGGAGGGTGTGGAAGCAGGAGGATGAGACAGAGTTGATCTGGCGGTCCATTTAGAGATGTGAGTCCAGGATGAATACCAGCCCAAAGTACTGAAAAAAGATATAAATTGCAATGATCTAACACACAATTATATTCCTAATGATATTAAAACAGATTAAAAAATGTGACAATGTTACCTATGAAGTTCTGAGCCATGATATCTTTGACATCACAATATTTAAAACACAATATTTGCGTCTCACCATATTTTTTGCCAATACTTTGTCGAACCCTATCTGCCTTACAGGGCTTTGTAAACGGACACGACATATTCATGACTCAACCTGTGCTGCTCCACTTCTAAAAGTCGGCTTGTATGAATAGTATCACTTGTGCATGTTGATCCCCATAAGCAGTGATTATTTTCATTTGAGCCTTGCTGATCAAACCCGAATGATTTCTATTTTAAAAGATAAACTTAAAGTGCAAATTCATATGGATAGTATAACTACTTTTGAATCAGATTGATGGTTTCTCGATTGAAAATGGACCTTCTGCCTTTTATACGCAAACACTTCAAAACAAGAATGCCGCCACTACTAACAAATTTTTGATTGGTAATGCTTACTGAAGCATATATTTAATTAGACTACATTTTTCCGTTAGGAGTCGGGACATGTTTTTGATACGTACTTATCTGCGATGGAGAAGAAAACCGTAATAAAATGCCGGTAATTCACAGAGAAGACTTTTATGATGATTAGTATTTCTGACTGTAGACAGGCTCACAGTTCACTGGTTCTAAAGTAACAAAACAGTAGCGGAAATCAGTAAATACTAAAGGAAGGCGCAGAGAAGAAGATTTTTGCAGCTAATTTAAAAAAGACTTTGCCCATGGGAGAACTACTCAAAGAATAAGATACCTCTAGTAAATTGTGGGTGAAAAGAGAAGCATTCAGACATAAATATTAACCACTGTGAAACGTTTTATTGTATTTCCTGCGCAGTAGGCCACAACATTTGTTAAGGTTTTGCAACGTGTACTCTTTTGTGATCGAACTGACAGAGACGACAGAACAAGGAATCAGTAATAGCATTGCTATCCGCACATTGAGGCAGAAAGAAGGAAAACGATTTCTGAAAATGAATACACTTATCGCTTGCCAATATAGCAAAAGTAACTGAAGCACCCCTGGGGCCTAATGATGATACATTTTTGACGTGTTCTATTTTGGGTCTCTGGTGGTTAAGAAAATGTATTTTGCCACTGTTAGACCTGGCATCCTAGTTGTGGTTTCTCCTGGTTTTTTGCCGCTACCTCCTGTATTTTTGACTGTGAGCTGGACTTCATTTTAAGTGGTTTGTGCACATTACCACTGCTGATCAATGCTAACTGCAAGTGCTTCCTGTGCCAGGCCCAAACTGTCCCTTTTCTTGTATGTAAGGCACCCTTAAGGTAGGTCCAATGTAGCCCCATGGGCTGGGTGCAGTGTATGTGATAGGTAGGACATGTATCGGTGTGTCTTACATGTCCTAATAGAGAATTATTGCCAATTTCATGTATTTACTATTGTAAGGACTATCTCTCCCAAAGGTTATCATTGGAGCTGCCCAGTAACATCTTACAAGAGTAACTTTCAATTGGAAAAATATAGAGATTTGATTTTGGCTTCCCCAAACTCAGAATTTAAAAACACATATTTTAGTGAATGTGTTTATTACATTGTGTGTTTGAAAATGCCACTTCTTGAAAGTGGGAATTTTCTTGCTTTAGCATTCTGTGTTTCCGCTTACCCGTGGAATCAACATCTAGGTAAGACATCTGGGTTGTTTGGCAACTCACTCTAGACAGTCAATGAAAGTGAGCTGAGATATGCCCTGCATATCCTGATGGCCCATCACTAGGCTGATGGACCTGAGCTAGAGTGGTAGGAGGAGTTGTCACTGACACCTGAATAGGCTGTGCCTGGTCTCTGACAATGTTGTGTCCACCCCCCTGTAGTGTGTCTGGAGCCAAGGCAGGATCTTGTGGACAACAAATACTTTCTTTTGAAGTATGCCTACTTCAAAGACCAAAAGTGGCATACGTATTGGACCTATAACCCCACATCTTTAGCACACTTCTGAGGACCCTGCCAAAGAGAAGAGCTGTCAGGAGGTGTACTGCTCTCGTGCTGTGTGTTACTTTGCTGGTTTTGCATGCAGTTGCTGCTTATGTCTGTCAAAGAACTGGACTTTTCTTTCTTTTATCCTGCTTGTCCAAGATTTTCCAAGGAGTTGTGTGTGCTTTCCTCTAGTTGAAGTCTCAGGGTCAAAAAAGACTTTGGGCCTGATTACGATACGATTATGAGATCTTCCCTATACAATCGGTTTGGAAATGGTTTCCGACCGACTCAGATCGGGAGAGTCCGACCGACCAAGTATAACGCATCTGGATGCTTTCAGATACGATTTGGTTGGACTCCCATTGACTTCTATGGGAGCCTATGTTCCTAACCGCATTATAATCTGGCCCTTGGTTGGGAAGACACATTCCCCATCTGATTCAGAAGGAACAAATGCAGTTAGTGGCCTTCCTAACCCCATCATAATCGGACCCTATGTGGGAATGCTGTCCTAACCACATTGTAATCGGGCCCTAAGTTGCAGCATCTCCGAACTCCACTGCTTGGATTAATGAAAACCACATAAGCAATGCTTCAGAGAGCAAAACACATTGCTAGTGTTGATCAATAAGGGATATTTTGGCCTAAAATCCGTTTGTATCATCCATGGGCTTCAATTCCCACAAATAAGAGGGGCTGAAGAAGTGATATCTCACAACGTTTGTCCTCTGATGACAGAGTGTCTCCCCTTGACCTGTTTTGCCCATTACAGACATGCTCACAACCGAAAGTCACATGACTATTCTATAGTTTAAGTAGTGTTTGATAATATCTTTGAATTTGAATGTTTGCAGTTATGAGAACATAATGATTCTTATTAAATTTAAGGGCGCTAATAACAATATACATTCAGGACTATAAATGTAATATTATAGGAGTTGCTCTGGTTTTCAGCAGCGGAAAGAAAACCTCTTCTAAATTCATACCACAATCGCAGCATGATGGTCTGGTTTCATGGTTTTGTGATAACATATTTGTAAAAACAAAGCTATAAGAAGTGGTATGAAAAACGTTGTCATTTTGGTTCGATAAAAGAGAAATGAAAATATATGAAAACCTTTCATGTCATAAGTAGATAGGTAGAACGGAATATAGAATACGTGAACCAACAAGAAATATATTATGATATGCTGGCACTTAGAGAAACCGCATTATTCTGGACTACGGAGAATACCTCTTTTGAAAACAAGATACAGCACTATAGCGATACTCTACCTTTTACCCATGAAAACAGTCGAGAAATTAAGCCTGGTAGGTCAATTATAATTATTGCCATTGGGTGGCCTACCTGGGAATGCTACAATACAAATGGATCTTTCATTGAAACCTTTGTCATCCACAACAGTATAGATTTCCTCAAATTATTTTTTGACATTTCTTGGGATCATTTACTATTTATAACTAACTCAGATGTTGCTTCACTTTACACAAGCTTAAAACATGATGATGATCAGAAAGCATGTGTAGTATTCTGTAGATGTAATTGTAATATGTATCTCTTTACCTTAGAGTGGGTTATTATCTTCTAGAATGACCATGTTACCTAGAGACAAAGGAATGTATATAGTCTTTGTTGGTAGGTGTGTCTTCTGGAGCCGTTGTGTTTGGTGGCTCCACTAACCATGTAGCCAAGAAAAAAGCATCTTCTTCAATGCTTACTGTTTCATTACTACAGCTTGTAATTTTTTTTTGAACTTACGACCAATAAATTAATACAAACACTCTAGAGTGCTCATTGGTTCAGAATTATAGAATGGGGTGCACTTGAAAAATAAATTCCAAAGATAAACTTGAGTATCTATTGGTTTCCATAAAATGTGTTATTCTTTATTTCATCATGTTTTCACTAAAGAAATAGCCAATATGTCTCTTTGCTTTTCTCAGGGAGAAATTGTTCAGGGCTGTGAAAAATACAAATATGTACATAATATATTTTCAGACCAAATTGAAAACAACACATGTCCTTATATTTACAATTAAAGAGATGTGTTCAAGTAACCTAAGAATGGCAACTATTTAATAGCTGGCACACTCAATACAGAAACTGTTATGAACTCCACTATACCGCGATGTAGGCCTAGGTAGTTGCAAAAACTTTTACCTACATTTGTCCTACCATTGTTCTACGTAACGGTTCTGGGGCTTACTTTTTACCTAGTTCGGGTGCCGTATAAATGTTGTGTGGTTTTCTCCAAAACTAGCCTTATTTATTATGCATGAGGATTCTCAGTAGCACAGCAGGATTACCATCTTCTGCATAATAACTCCGTCTTAGAGTCTCCACTATCTTCATCCTTGGCCGACATGCCCACAAGTACCATGAGACATCTAGGTAGAATCCCTAAGGGTACCTTTCTGGTATATAAGACCCACATCTTTGCTGGGTAAACTAGAGGACAAAAAGACTTCCATGCTAGCAAACTGACACGAGACACTGAGGTTCCTTCATGCAGACACTCCATCTCGCAGTGGTCTGACATCCCTTAGGGTTGAACCTGAGACCAAGATAAAGGAGAAGCGATAATTATCGCTAGTCGCGCTTAGTGCAATTTACTTTATCGCTGGATTACATCGCTGTGTTAGCGAAGTATTATCAACGTTTTGCTAACAGGCGATGTAATTCCAGCAATAGAGGTAGATTATCAGGAATAGCGTGTGAAATCCAGCGATGATTTCAGAGAGCTAAGGAGAAGCTTGCTGATTGGGACCTAACCTGGCAATCCACCTCCCATTATCAGTATGCCTAAGTCAATTTAAAAGCAGGCGTTACATTCCTGTGATAACCGCGATTAGCGCGGTTATTTTTATCGCTTCGCGGGTCAGCTGCATGACTTGTAAATATCGCGAAGCCATGTTAGCGAGGAATCCTATGATGTTGTGCACAGGAATACCTACTTTGCCTCGAAACGCGTAGGTGAGATTCTTACCATATTTGCAGCTGCTGGTCTCCGAGGTCAATAAAGCTTTGCTTTTCCAGTTGGTGTTGAGTGCGCATCCAAGCATCTGGCCTTTATTTCAAATGAATTTCGCAGTTGCCATGCCGTAGGGAAGCTGCACCGGTTCTCAAAGGATTGAAAGGCTGAGCGGTCTGAGGAACTTTACCGCGATCGCAATGGCACACCAACTGTGAGGAAATAACATCAGTGGGGCAAGTAGGGGCCCACTAAAGTTGAATGAATGTTTATCAATGGAGCGCACATTGAACTCACTGTGAGAAATGACTACTTCTCCAATAGGGACTCCAAGTCCCAGCATGCACAAGTACTACACTGCTGCGCATGTATTCAAAGTTGATTGGAGCCATCGGTGTGTTACCAGCTCAAACTGCCCATGAAAAAGAGGTGACTGCCTCGAAACGCGTCATCGAGAATCTTACTTCATTTGCAGCTGCTGGTCTCCGAGGTCAATAAAGCTGTGCTTTTCCAGTTGGTGTTGATTGCGCTTACAAGCTTCTGGCCTTTGTTTCAAATGAATTTCATGGTTGCCATGCTGTAGGAAAGCTGCACCGGTTCTCAAAGGATTGAAAGGCTGAGCGGTCTGAGGAACTTTACCGCGATCGCAATGGCAAACCAACTGTGAGGAAATAACATCAGCGGGGCAAATAGGGGCCCACTAAAGGTGAATGAATGTTTATCAATGGAGCGCACACTGAACTCACTGTGAGAAATGACTACTTCTCCAATAGGGACTCCAAATCCCAGCATGCACAAGTACTACACTGCTGCTCATGTATTCAAAGTTGATTGGAGCCATCGGTGTGTTAACAGCTCAAACTGCCCATGAAAAAGAGGCGACTGCCTCGAAACGCGTCGGCTAGAATCTTAAATTAATTGCAGCTGCTGGTCTCCGAGGTCAATAAAGCTGTGCTTTTCCAGTTGGTGTTGAGTGCGCTTCCAAGCTTCTGGACTTTGTTTCAAATGCATTTTGTGGTTGCCATGTCATAGGGAAGCTGCACTGGTTCTCAAAGAATTGAAAGGCTGAGCGGTCTGAGGAACTTTACCGCGATCGCAATGGCACACCAACTGTGAGGAAATAACATCAGCGGGGCAAATAGGGGCCCACTAAAGGTGAATGAATGTTTATCAATAGAGCGCACACTGAACTCACTGTGAGAAATGACTACTTCTCCAATAGGGACTCCAAATCCCAGCATGCACAAGTACTACACTGCTGCGCATGTATTCAAAGTTGATTGGAGCCATCGGTGTGTTAACAGCTCAAACTGCCCATGAAAAAGAGGTGACTGCCTCGAAACGCGTCATCGAGAATCTTACTTCATTTGCAGCTGCTGGTCTCCGAGGTCAATAAAGCTGTGCTTTTCCAGTTGGTGTTGATTGCGCTTACAAGCTTCTGGCCTTTGTTTCAAATGAATTTCATGGTTGCCATGCTGTAGGAAAGCTGCACCGGTTCTCAAAGGATTGAAAGGCTGAGCGGTCTGAGGAACTTTACCGCGATCGCAATGGCACACCAACTGTGAGGAAATAACATCAGCGGGGCAAATAGGGGCCCACTAAAGGTGAATGAATGTTTATCAATGGAGCGCACACTGAACTCACTGTGAGAAATGACTACTTCTCCAATAGGGACTCCAAATCCCAGCATGCACAAGTACTACACTGCTGCTCATGTATTCAAAGTTGATTGGAGCCATCGGTGTGTTAACAGCTCAAACTGCCCATGAAAAAGAGGCGACTGCCTCGAAACGCGTCGGCTAGAATCTTAAATTAATTGCAGCTGCTGGTCTCCGAGGTCAATAAAGCTGTGCTTTTCCAGTTGGTGTTGAGTGCGCTTCCAAGCTTCTGGACTTTGTTTCAAATGCATTTTGTGGTTGCCATGTCATAGGGAAGCTGCACTGGTTCTCAAAGGATTGAAAGGCTGAGCGGTCTGAGGAACTTTACCGCGATCGCAATGGCACACCAACTGTGAGGAAATAACATCAGCGGGGCAAATAGGGGCCCACTAAAGGTGAATGAATGTTTATCAATGGAGCGCACACTGAACTCACTGTGAGAAATGACTACTTCTCCAATAGGGACTCCAAATCCCAGCATGCACAAGTACTACACTTCTGCGCATGTATTCAAAGTTGATTGGAGCCATCGGTGTGTTAACAGCTCAAACTGCCCATGAAAAGAGGCGACTGCCTCGAAACGCGTCGGCGAGAATCTTACCTTATTTGCAGCTGCTGGTCTCCGAGGTCAATAAAGCTGTGCTTTTCCAGTTAGTGTTCAGTGCGCTTCCAAGCTTCTTGCCTATGTTTCAAATTAATTTCGCGGTTGCCATGCCATAGGGAAGCTGCACCGGTTCTCAAAGGATTGAAAGGCTGAGCGGTCTGAGGAACTTTACAGCGACCGCAATGGCACACCAACTGTGAGGAAATAACATCAGTGGGGCAAGTAGGGGCCCACTAAAGGTGAATGAATGTTTATCAATGGAGCGCACATTGAACTCACTGTGAGAAATGACTACTTCTCCAATAGGGACTCCAAGTCCCAGCATGCACAAGTACTACACTGCTGCGCATGTATTCAAAGTTGATTGGAGCCATCGGTGTGTTAACAGCTCAAACTGCCCATGAAAAAGAGGTGACTGCCTCGAAACGCGTCATCGAGAATCTTACTTCATTTGCAGCTGCTGGTCTCCGAGGTCAATAAAGCTGTGCTTTTCCAGTTGGTGTTGATTGCGCTTACAAGCTTCTGGCCTTTGTTTCAAATGAATTTCATGGTTGCCATGCTGTAGGAAAGCTGAACCGGTTCTCAAAGGATTGAAAGGCTGAGCGGTCTGAGGAACTTTACCGCGATCGCAATGGCACACCAACTGTGAGGAAATAACATCAGCGGGCAAATAGGCGCCCACTAAAGGTGAATGAATGTTTATCAATGGAGCGCACATTGAACTCACTGTGAGAAATGACTACTTCTCCAATAGGGACTCTAAGTCCCAGCATGCACAAGTACTACACTGCTGCACATGTATTCAAAGTTGATTGGAGCCATCGGTGTGTTAACGGCTCAAACTGCCCATGAAAAAGAGGCGACTGCCCCAAAACACGTTGGTGAGAATCCTACCTTATTTGCAGCTGCTGGTCTCTGAGGTCAATAAAGCTGTGCTTTTCCCGTTGGTGTTGAGTGCGCTTCCAAACTTACTTAATCCCCCAACTTAAAACGCGTCACAGAGCCCATTTGCACACTTGTCACATCAGGCCCGCTGCTGCCTTCACCACTGTGCAAAAGTGCCCCATGGTGTGTTTTAAGTCGGGGGATTAAATCCCCTTGAATCCTGAGGATCCCTGGGGTCCAACTAGTCCACCAGGTATCTCCAGTAAGCACCACATAGCTGTGTTGCAGAGAGGTGTAAAAAAGGGCATGGCCTCGGACCACCTCTTTGCAATGCAGCCCTGTGGCAATTACTGGAGGTACCTGGTGGGCTAGTTGGCCCACAGGGACCCTCAGTATTGAAGGGGAAATAATCTTTCAACTTAAAACACGCCACGGGGGGCGTTTGAACAGTGGTCCCTCAGGATTCAAGGGTACTTAATGCCCCAACTTAAAACGCCACAGGGCGTGTTTGCACACATGTCACATCAGGCCCCAACCCCTCCCTTCACCATTGTGCAAACGCAACCTGTGGCACATTTTAAGTTGGGGAATTAAGTCACCTTGAGTACCTTTGAATCCTGACCCTGACTCCTGATTTTCCAATATCTTTGACGCCATTTGATGAATCTTTGGGAAAGTTTCAAAACTAATGGTTCGCTCAGGTTGGCTCCTGTCTTATAAGTTTCAGGGTGATTCTTCAAGCAGGGGCCAAGAAAATAGGGGGTCCGAAAACACGTTTTCTGCCATGTTAATTTCCATAGGAAACTTAATACAAAGCTACAGCCCGAAATGCTGAATGGAATTACACCAAATTTGGCAAAAAGGTAGCTCTTGGTTCAGAAAGCATTCTTTTTTTAAATGGTGTAAATCCGTTTGGTAGTTCCTGAGAAATTCAAAAATAAAGAAAATATTGATATCTGGTGACCGAGGAGGATTTACGAACCCACCCAAGCACGAGCTTGATTCTGATTGGCTGCCAACACTTCAAACCAGAAGGAGTTGGCAGCCATCTTGTGACTCTGTAGAACCGAGTCACAAGAAAAAGTTTAAAATGAAAAAAAGGGGCAGGGCAAAAACACCCTAGGCTTGCTCAGGGGGTCCAAAAAAAGAAATTCAGCCGGATTGATGTTGGATGCACGAATCCGGCCCTAAAACAAAAAAAAACGAAGCACAGGGGGATGAGGTTCCCAGGGTCAAAATTGGACTCAGGAGGGGGCCACGTGGCCCCCTTCAAAATAAAAAATAAATAAAGGCTGGGCAGGCACCGGGATCTGGGGTCTCTGGGGCCAAATGGGGCCCAGAGAAGGGGGGCACGCAGCCCCATTCCCAAAAAAATATTGCCAGGTCCCAGAGGATGGGGTCCCCAGGGCCAAAATCAGCCTGGGGGGGACCGCATGGTCCCCTACATTTTAAGATACAAAAATGAAGACAGGACTAGCCCCAGCTAGGCCCCATGGGATGGGGTCCCTGGGCCCAAATGGTTCTAGCAAAGTGGGCCATACAGCCCCCCTCCCTAAAATAAAAAAGAAACCAGGAACTCTCCAAAGGCCCCACCTCCCCTGCACCACTCTGAAAATGTGCCTCCTGGTGTGCTGTGTATTGGGGGATTAAGTCCCCATTGCTACTGAAGGTCCGTGTGGGTCAATTAGGCTACCAGGGACCTCCAGTAAGCTCTACACAGTGGGATTGCTGAAAGGTGGTACGAGTCCATACTCCGTTTTACAACACTCTGCAAATGGGCCTCTTGGTGGTCTGCTGGTGGGGTGATGAGATCCCCTTGTGTCCTGAGGACTTCAGCACTAAAGTGGATTTAATCCCCGAGCAGCAGTGCACCAGGAGCTGCATTGGCAGAGTGATGTAAAAAGGGGGCATGGCCTTGTACCACCTCTTAACAATTCCACTCTGTGGGGCTTACTAGAGATAACTGGAGGGCTAGTTGGCCCCCAGGGACCCTCAGGAGGCAAGGGGAGTTCATCCCCAACCAAGAGTGCACCAGGAGGTGCATTTGCACAGTTGTGGAGAAAGTAGGTGTGGCCTGTGTCGACCTCTCAGCAATCCCACTGTGGTATGGGGCTTACTGGAGGTAAGAGGTAGGCTAGTTGGCCCCTAAGGACCCCCAGCAGAGAAGGGGACTTCAATCCCCATCCAAGAGCGGTCCAGGGAGCCTGTTTGCAGAGTGGTGGGCAGAGGGGGCTTGGCCTGCTATGAGAACTTAGCAATCCTGCTGTGTGGGACTTACTGGAGGTAATAGAAGGGGTCCTTGGCCCCAAAGGATGTCCTTGGGGGTCAACTACCCCTCCTGTTACCTCAAGTAAGTCCTGTACAGTGGGATTGCTAAGAAGTCTTCGGAAGCCATTCACCCCTTTCTCCAACTCTCTGAAAATGCACCTCTTGGGACATTACTGGTTGTGGGATGAAGTCCACTTTACTCCTGAGGGACTTTGGGGGTCAAGAAGCGCTGGTTGGAGGCCCAGCACCCCTACTTCACCACTCTGCAAACACGACTACTAGTAAAAGAAGCATTTGGAATGTAATAGGTCTCGCATTTGGGAAATCTACGGCTATTGGCGTTGTAAATGTAAAGGTTTTTCACAAATGTTTTTTGGTGTGGAGTGGATGTACTTTGTGTGTAGTGGATTTATGCGGTATGTTGTGCAGTAAAATTATGTGGATAGAAAGTATGTGGTATTTAGTGTGTAGGAATTATGTAGTGAGATTATGTGTTATGGAGAGTGATTATGTGGTATCATAGTCTGTGCTGTGGAGTGGTAACCTCAGGTTTAGTCTTCCTCATTTTCATAGAAGCCAAACTATACTGAGACAAACAAAGAAGGAACCACTAAGGAGCACGTCTGGACCTAGTCGGAGGTATGAGCAGGGTCACTGGAATTATGCGACTGTTTGGCTGCACCGGTTTTGCATAATAATGCATTTTCCACATTTGCTGCATAACCCTTCATCTGCTTGCATAATCTGCAGATTTGAACAAAAAAACCTTGTTTCTAGCTCAAACGGCTTGAACGTTACCAAAAATGCAGCGACAAGTGTCACAGCGTGGTGGAAGGTCCTTTGCAAACCTGGAATGATCACCTGTTACTTATTGCTAAATGTGGGTGTTAAATTGGTACTAATGGTGCGCAAACCACTCTTGCTTCTTTATGCACCCCTCTTGCCTCTTTTTGCACCCCTCTTCTGTCTTTCTGTACGTCTCTTGACTCTTTCTGAACCCCGTTCCTTCTTTCTGCACGTCTCCTGCTTGTTTCTGCACTTCTGTTGGTTCTTTTTGCACTCCTCTTGCCTCTTTCTGCACCTGTGTTGCCTCTCTCTGCAATCCCTGTTGCTTCTTTGTGCACCCTTCTTGCCCCTTTCTGTACCCCAGTTCCCTCTTTCTGCATGTCTCTTCCCTCTTTCTGTACTTCTCTTTGCTCTTTCTGCACCCCTCTAGCCTCTTTATGCACCTCACCTGCCTCTTTCTGCACCTCTATTTCCTCTTTCTGCAACTTTCTTGCCTCTTTCTGCATCTCACTTGCTTCTTTCCACACCTCTCTTGCCACTTTCTGAACCTGTCTTGCCTCTTTCTGCATTTCACTTGCCTCTTTCTGCACTTCTCTTCCTTTTTTCAGCACCTTTCTTGTTTCTTTCTGCAACTCTCTTGTCTGTTTCACTACTTCTCTTGCTTCTAGCAGCACCTCTGTTGCTTCGTTCAGCACATCTCTTGCGTCTTTCGGCACTTCTTTTGCCTGTTTCTGTAACTCTTTTGTCTTTTTCATCACCTCTGTTGCTTCTTTCTGCACCGCTCTTGCCTCTTTCTGCACCCCTCTTCCTTCTTTCTGTACCTATATTGCTTCTTTCTGTACCCCTGTTTCCTCATCCTGCACCTCTCCTGCCTGCTTCTGTACCTCTCTTGCCTCTTTCTGCACTTCTCTTGCCTCTTTCTGCACCTCTGTTGCTTCTTTCTGTACTTCTCTTGCCTTTTTCTGCACCACTCTTGCCTCTTTTATGTACCTCTTTTACTTCTTTCCGCTCCTCTCCTGCCTGTTTCTGTACCTCTCTTGCCTCTTTCGTGTACCTCTTTTACTCCTTTCTTCACTTCTCTTGCCTCTTTCTGCACCTCTGTTGTTTCTTTCTGCACCTGCCTTGCTCCTTTCTGCACCCCTTTTGCCTCTTTCTGTACCCCTGTTCACTCTTTCTGTACATCTCTTCTCGCACTTCTCTTCCTTCTTTCTGCACCCTTCTTGCCTCTTTATGTGTCTTACTTGCCTCTTTCTGTACCTCTCTTGCCTCTTTCTGAAGCTCTCTTGCCTCTTTCTGCATCTCACTTGCCTCTTTCTCCACTTCTCTTTCTTTTCTGCGCCTTTCTTGTTTGTTTCTGCAACTCTCTTGTCTGTTTCATCACTTCTCTGGCTTCTTTCTGCACCTCTGCTACTTCTTTCAGCACTTCTCTTGCCTCTTTCTGCACTTCTTTTGGCTGTTTCTGCAACTCTCTTTCCTCATTTATCACTTCTCCTGCTTCTTTCTGCACCCCTCTTTGCTCTTTCTGCACCTCTCTTGCCTCTTTCCACACCCCTGTTCCCTCTTTCTGTTCCTCTCTTCCCTCTTTCTGCACCTCAGTTGGCACTTTCTGAACTTCTCTTGCCTTTTCTGCACACCTCTTTCATCTTTCTGCACCTCTGTTGCTTCTTTCTGCACTTCTCTCGCTTCTTTCTACATCTCTCAGGCTTCCTTCTGCATCGGTCTTGTCTCTTTCTGCACCCCTTCTTCCCTCTTTCTGTAGCTCTCTTTCCTCTTTCTGTGCCACTGTTCCCTCTTTCTGCAGTTCTCTTGCCTCTTGTTGCACCTCTGTTGCTTCATTCTATAATTTTCTTGCCTTTTCTGCACTCCTCTTGCCTCTGTTGGTTCTTTCTGTACTCCTCTTGCTTCTTTCATCACCTCTTTTGCAAATGGCTGCACCACTCTTGCCTCTGTCTGCACCCGTGTTCCATCTTGCTGCACCTCTGTTGTTCTTTGTGCACTTATCTTGCCTCTTTCTGCACCTCTCTTGCGTCTGTCTGCACCCATTTTGCTTCTTTCTGCAATTCTCTTGCTTCTTTAAGTACCTCTCATTGTTCTTTCTGTACCCCTGTTTCCTCTTTCTGCATCCTTCTTCCTTTTTCTGTACCTCTCTTTCCTCTTTCTGTGCCGCTGTTCCCTCTTTCTGCAGTTCTCTTGCCTCTTGCTGCACCTCAGAACGTGATTGAAAAGAACATTACGTAGGATACGCTGGTATATTGAGAAGTCAAGCACACTTGCTGTTTTCATTAGCAACATTGTGTGATGAACTTTTGACCTGTGTGCCCAGTTTACTGTTTCATGAAGTGTTTCTGTGGCAGAAGGCAGAATGGGGGTAGTGTTCAAATATGCGTAGTTTGGAAAGGATTGAAATGTCTAACCAATAGAAATGTGTGTTTGGTTTTGAATTAATGTGGGAAGCAATGTGATTTGATGTGAAGGTGTATATGTGTTGAAAATGAGAGGGAAACTCTGCCATTCTATCGTTCTGGTTAGATATGTTGAAAACAGAGATTCTGAATAAGAAAATCTGCAGTGTGACTGACATACTTCTTATTCTACACAATTGGAAAGGTGAGTTATTCATTTGTGAGGGAATGTATGTGGTGCATTTTGTTTTTAATCAGAGTAATGTGTGTGTCCTGGTAAAGTGCAGGGAATACTTTTTTTTATCTAGAATTTTATTGTGAGTGTGTGTGCATTTAGAAAGTATTCTGAGATAAGCATTTGTTTATTTTATGAGTTTGCACACAGATAACTATGCTGTTCTAATGTTTTGGTAGAATTAGAAACCAGTTATTTTTTATGTATTTGCAAAATTAGTGAAGTTTCTACATTAAAATGCAGTACTCATTCTACACTATGAAATGTGTTTTGTTAAAATAGAAGGGATAATGTTATTTGACTAGAATCGCACAGTGAGTGTGTGCATTTAGGAATCACTCTGAAAGAAGCATTTTGGTAGTTTATGTGTTTCCCGACATGTTATTGGTTAAACGCTCGAAGTCGCTTTCCAAGGAAATCATTTTACCCTCGTCCAGGCGCCTTTTAAGGATCTCCGTTTCTTGTCCTTGGGGACTGCTGCTAAGTGGGAAGTCGGACCCTGCACTGTCGCTGCTAATTGTTTTGGACACGGGGGAGCGGGACTGCGAGGCCCAGGCATCTTTGCGCTTCTGACATCGCGCGCACCTGGTGCCACTTCCCGCCCTTCCTCCACCCCTATTTCAGGAACGCCCATAACGCTACCGCGTGACGTGCGCGGGACGGAGCACAGGGCGAAGCCTGGGCAAAGGGCGGGCCGTCTGCGGCCATCCGAGGCCGGTAGAGACTGGACCGGGCCACCCCTCCAAGTCCGTCCTCAGCTGCCCTTGGTCTCCTTGACCCATACTTTCCAACTTTGGTCTGGACTAGTGCAAATCAGGAATTGGTCAATATGGCAACGAGGGAGACGAGGAGTAAAGCGGCCACCTTGGTAACAGGTACTTTGGATAATTTTCTTACTAAAGCAAATACTGTGGTAAACAATGGTCTTACAGCCCTAGAAAAACAGTTAGCAGAGGGGATCGACAATGCACACCGATCCTCTCTGGGCTCAACCACGAATGCCAGATCCCCCTACCTACTGGATGTAACCCACCTATCCCTTCTGGATAGTATCGATCAAACAATCGAATCAGTGCTACAGCAGCTGAGGACACCCTCCAACTCACACCGAGATAGAGATTCACTCCTCACTATTCCTGAGACGACGTCACCTCCAACACCCCATCCAGTTCTGACTCGGGAAGAGGGGAGTGTTAATACATCTACGGGGTCTCCGGGCGGGTGCAGTCCCGAAAAGGAAAAGACCCAGGCAGTCTAAGGGTTTAAAGAGGGCAAAATTGGACCACATTCCAAACACCACTGTTAACATCACTGATGTCACGGAAACCTCCTCTACCGCGATTGCTAATGAAATGGTGAGTCCAAACCATCCTGCCCACACTCAGACACCATCCGAGCCTGGCCCGTTTATTTTCGGAGAGGGGTCTTGTAGCAGCACGGACCACTCCATCCATCTTATTACCAACATCCTTAAAAAACTGCTAGACCCCCTGATGGTCAGGCTCGATTCTATTGATGCCAGACTTCTAGCAATAGAAAAAGCAACTGGGGGTAGGGAGGACCAGCAGGGATTGCGGACCAGCACCCAAGGAGTATCTGCGATAAATACTGGGATCTCCCCTCCCCTTAGCATTCCTAGCACTGTGATTCCAAACCAGCCCACTTCCACTGCTACTGCGAGTGCTCCCATAGCTACCCCACTTCAACCTAACCCATTACCCCTTCCTAGGCAACCCCCCCTGTGCCTTTAGTACGAAAGCCAAACTTGCCTACTCCACCTACTACTACAACGAGTCAGGAAAAGTTGCCCACCAGTATGGCGGACCGTCCTCATCGGACTGGCAATAGCCTACCCGGCCAAATTTAGTAAATCTCCCTCCAGAGGCGGCGGCCTACACTGTAATTCTGACAGGGGTACCTGAGCTCTCTAACTTTGCGGTGGAATCTTTTGAATCCTTACGTAACAAAGTTATCAGCTGGTTGAACATTCACAGGCCATTGCCGCCAGATTTGAAAGCGGAAGTACTGATGGTCAGGAGAGTCCCATGGGTTGGGCAAACTGTAAAGAAAATAGGGGGTGACTGTATCCTTGTAAGTTTTAGGAATTCCCAGATTGTCCCTCATATCTGTAACTGGTTGGGGCGTACGGGGAACACACCCATTGAATTGGTCCCGCTGTCGTTTTTTTACCCAAGAAGCGATGACTCGCAACTTGAAGCAATTGACGGCTGGACTAGGGTGGGATTTGCCATTGATGGGTCAAGGTATAGGCCCTCACGTCATGACACATTTACACATAGTAACTATGTCCATGCAAATAGATATAGCTGCCTTGACCAGGTTGACTGACATTCGAGGGCTGTAAGTACCGGGGGTAGCAAAAGGGCGTTCCCCTATACTCTTCACCTTGGGACAGGGACAGATTTCACTGAGACTGTTAATTGTAGCCCTGTCTCCCCATTACCGGAGCGGCCAATTATCGATAGTACGCAGGGTCTCCCAAATGATCAACCACCCACAATACCTCAACAGAATATAATATCCCAAGAAGCAACTGATTTGGGTGCTCAAGATGTAGATGTTGAGAGAGTAAGGGGAATGGTACCCAAGCCAGGCCCGAAAAGGATGAAGGTCCTTTCATGGAACATTGCAGGCATCGCCAATAAAATAGATACCAGCGAATGGGGGTCCCTAGTAGATAGCATTGACATCTGTCTCCTTCAGGAGACTTGGGCTAGGGAAGCTTACCCCAGGGTGGGTTGTGCAACTTTCTATGTCTATGCCAGGTGGGGCGGCAAAGGGAGGCCTTCTGGTGGACTCGCCATCTGGGTGGCCAGTCACATAGGGTGTACAGCGGAGATAATACCAACTCATTCGGAGGACATACAATGTGTTCTTCTTAAATGGCCAGACGCCTACAACCTGGCGATCATCAATGTGTACTCGCGCCCAGTGAGCGTGACTATGGAATCATCCACCCTAGATGATCTATCCTTAATCTTGGGACAATTACCTGTTGACCCTCATGGTCCCCCTTAGCTTTGCAGATCACGTCCCTTACCTTGAATTATGCCCTGAGGGCCTGTAAATGGGCGTACACCATCTGATGCCCCCTCAGTGTGTACCTTCAATAGGAAGGACCACGAATCCCGTCTGGACTACATTTTTGTAGATATAAGCATGTGGCCCACGGTTTTGGACTTCAGGGTGATCGGAAGAGCAGATAGCGATCATAATGCTCTCTGCTTGGATATGGTACACCAAGGGCCCAAAGAAGGTATGCCACTTAATGACCCAATTTTTTTTTCAAGGAAACAAAGGTCCTAAGCCTAGAACAGTATATAAAAACAATATAATATAGACCACAATCGGAAAATATATCTTCTTTTTCCTAAACCCAGCCGGGTAAGGAATTTATTTGTTAAATGCAGCAGATTTTGTACTTTTGAAATACAGTTTCACAACAAACATTTCTGTGTGAAGTAGAGCACAAGCCTGTGCTGTACTAGAGGTTGAAGAAAGGAATATAGAAGGAAGAAAGAACAATTAGCTTAAGGCAAAGAAGTTGAGCAGAACTGGATACTGTTTTACATTAAAATTGACAGTGATATCCAGAGTAGTTCATACATAAAAGATTCATAAGTTTCGCTGTATGTGTACTACAGAAAGTCGACGGCGTTTCGATCCCGTGCTCTAATTATAATGGGATCATCATCAGGACTTAGAGTTTTAATTGCCTGGTTTTTACAATTTAATTCAGCCCACTATTTGAGGGGTTAACTTGGTCTATGCGTGCTGTCTTGGGTCGGCGATAAGGAAAAGCCAGAGTGATCACTGGAATTCCGAATTTTTCAAATGGCGAGTTTGTGCAGGGCTCAGTTTGGTGTACCGTCCTGTTGCTTTAGGTATACGGTCGATAATTTATTCGATCCGCGGTATTGGTCGAAGCAGTCGTACAGCGGTCGGTAGGATACTCGATCCGCGCTGGTTAGGCCCATAGGCGAAGTGCCGATCCACTGGTGCCCGTGGCTTGGGTTGTTTCGAAGCTACAAAATATGTAAAAGGTTAGGAGTGATGGCCCTTAAGGCACATGCATCAGGTGTAAAACACCAGACCTTTGGAATTATACACTAAAGCGGTACTTCTGTAGGGAAACTGTCCAGACAGCAAGTGGTGCCTCTTCGAAGCAACCCAAGCCACGGGAACCAGTGGATCGGCACTTCGCATATGGACCTGACCAGCGCGGATCGAGTATCCTACCGACCGCTGTACGGACTGCTTCGACCAATACCGCGGATTGAATAAATTATCGACCGTATACCTAAAGCAACAGGACGGTACACCAAACTGAGCCCTGCACAAACTCGCCATTTGAAAAATTCGGAATTCCAGTGATCACTCTGGCTTTTCCTTATCGCCGACCCAAGACAGCACGCATAGACCAAGTTAACCCCTCAAATAGTGGGCTGAATTAAATTGTAAAAACCAGGCAATTAAAACTCTAAGTCCTGATGATGATCCCATTATAATTAGAGCACGGGATCGAAACGCCGTCGACTTTCTGTAGTACACATACAGCGAAACTTATGAATCTTTTATGTATGAACTACTCTGGATATCACTGTCAATTTTAATGTAAAACAGTATCCAGTTCTGCTCAACTTCTTTGCCTGAAGCTAATTGTTCTTTCTTCCTTCTATATTCCTTTCTTCAACCTCTAGTACAGCACAGGCTTGTGCTCTACTTCACACAGAAATGTTTGTTGTGAAACTGTATTTCAAAAGTACAAAATCTGCTGCATTTAACAAATAAATTCCTTACCCGGCTGGGTTTAGGAAAAAGAAGATATATTTTCCGTTTGTGGTCTATATTATATTGTTTTTATATACTGTTCTAGGCTTAGGACCTTTGTTTCCTTGAAAATACTTGATACCCATGGTCCAAAGCCACCGAGTGGGTCCCCCTTGTTTTTGTCAAAACTTAATGACCCAAGGCAAGACACAGGGACCCTAGTTTTATCTAATAACAGACGTAGGGTAAGATGGGGGAAATTAGTTAGTTCAACAGAGTGCAATATGGAAATTTATGACTTAGCGCTCCCTAAGTCAGTTGAAATGGATGAACTGATTAACAAACCCAAGGCTACTGACTTTAACGAGAAATTAGGCCAAATTCATGCAGACCTAGTGGGAAGCTTAGGAGAGGTTTTCTACCCTGAGACCGTGAGCAGGAAGAAGAGGACATCAACCTCAGCTTGGTATAACTCCACGTGCAAAAAGATAAAAACAGAGTTGATCCTTATGGTCAAGTCTGGCACTGATAAAAATAAAATATCTGAGCTGAGAAGAAAATATAGGGAAGCCATCGCCCATGCAAAGTCCGAATGGGATTTGGATAGATGGCACAACCTATCACTGGCACTGGAAACCAGGGACTCAAGAAAATTCTGGTCACTAGTCGATACAGGCACAGGGGAACCGAAATCAACTGTGGAGCCAAATATCGCTGCCTCAATATGGGAATCCCATTTCAGTAAATTGTATCAAGATACTTCTGTAATTCCCACAGAGCCAGTCTTTGATAGCCCCTTTGAGCCCAATGAAAAACTAGAGCTGACCCTGGGTGAGGTATTAAAGGCTATAGGGAGATTAGCGGCGGGGAAGGCTCCAGGTCTCGACAAACTCTCCGGAGATTTGTTCAGACACCAACCAGAGATCTGGGGTCCCTATCTGCTTATTATTTTCAACTCTATTTTAAGAGGGATGGAGATCCCCTGTACTTAGCTGGGGGCAGAGATAGTACCGATTTTTACAAAGGGCTCTCCTCTGCTCCCGGTCAACTACAGGCCGATCAGTCTTATAGATGTACCCCAAAAACTATTTGCCCGTCTTCTGCTGGACCACCTCCTGGACTGGATGGAGGACAATGCGATCCTTAGTCCTCTCCAGGCGGGCTTCAGGAAGAACACGTCCACCATGGACCAGATTTTTCGCCTCGTCCTTCTCTACTGGAAAACGGTGGGGATCGAGGGGGGAAGTCTGTACATGGTGTTCGTGGACCTGAGGTCCGCATTTGACTTGGTACCACGCAAGAAACTATGGGCGGTCCTCAGGGAGCTAGGTGTTCCTCCACAGCTACTACAGGCAATAATTAGGCTCCATGACGGAAATTTTGCCCAGGTCAGGTGCGGCAGGGAGGGGGCGCTGTCACCTAGATTTCCCGTTCGCAGGGGGGTAAGACAGGGCTGTGTTCTCGCACCGACCCTGTTTTGCCTCTTTGTAAACGGTGTAATATCTTACCTCGACAATGTCAGGAACAACGATGCCCCGAGGTTGGCAGCAGGAGGGTTCCGGCAATTATGTTCGCCGACGATACCCTCCTGCTCTCCAAATCCCCGATGGGGATCCAACGGATACTGGATGGGTTTGGGGATTTCTGCAGGGCGCATGGCCTTGAGATTAACGCAGAGAAAACCAAATTCATGGTATTCAATCCCTCGACAACAACTAGGCCTAATCCAATCCTGGGATCCGATAGGCTGGAAAGGGTCAGAACGTTCCAGTATTTGGGGGTAACCTTACATGAAAATCTTTCCTGGGGTCCTCAGATAGCAAGATCCCGTTTAACGCTATCCCAAATGGTGGGGGCTATTTTGAAGGTTTCGAACTCATCAACTTTCAAACCAGTTAGTCCAGCCTTGGAGATCTACAAAACCCAAGCCAGAGAAGCTTCATCCTATGGTGGTGAGCTGTGGGGTCATACTGCCGGGACAGAACTCGTCAAGGTGGAAAACAACTTCCTTAGACGTTTGTTGGCTCTACCTCAAGGCACTCCCTTGCTACCACTGAGACTAGATTTGGGGTTCCCTTCAATAGGGGATGAATTGGCTTTAAATCCACTCAGGTTTTGGCACAGGCTTTGGTCTACTCGTGAACTCTCCCACTATAGGCAAGATCTGAAGCATGTTCTGAGTTTTAGTTGCTCTGATAGAATTCCATGGGTGGCATACGTAAAACGAGAATTCTATCTATTGGGACTGGCTGATTTGTGGGATGACCCCGAAAGAGGTTGTTTAGGGGTGTCCCGCAAAATGCTTACCACAACTTTCAAGGACAAGAGTCTAACTTTGCTCGTGTGTGCTTTGAAAAACGGCACCCTTACTGAACAATTTTTGGCCACCAAAAATCATTTTTATTTTGAAGGATATATGGATATCATTTTCCCAATCACTGCAAGGAAACTTTTTATCCAATGGAGGTTTGGCACATTGCCCCTTAAAGCCTTTACAAGCAAATGGACAATGTTGGATGATAAAACCTGTCCGGGGTGCAGCACGAACGTGGAGGACGAACTACACGTGCTGTTTTTTTGCCCAGTTTACAAAAGACCGAGAAAGTACTGGCTAGTCCCACTGTGTAGACATCTGGGCTTCAGGAACCATCTAGAATTCTTCAGAATTCTAAACACAAGCACCCTGCATTATATTGTTTTTGCGGTAGCCAAGTATCTAATGGCTATGTGGCAGACTAGGGGGAAAATACTGAAAGGGTAACTTCTAACTCCCAAATGTGCAATGAACTGTAATGAACTGTAGCTAAATGGGCCTTTAGTTCCCTAGATTCTTATGCACACTGATTCAATTAGTCCTTTGCTTCCTTGTATTGCTTTTATACTGTATGCTCGCATGTGTTTTATATGTTTTTATTGCATCTTTTATGGTCTTAAATGGCCGAAATAAAGAATTTTTGGATTGGATTGGATTGGTTAAACACGTATTGTGTTCTCACATTTTGGTAGAATTAGAAAATAGTCATTGTTTATGTGTTTCCAAAATGAGTTTAGTATTAATAGTAAAATGCAGTTCTGAAATATATGGAATTTATGCTTGATGTTTTTGCAGACAAATAAGTACATGTAGTCTTGCAGTGACACTTCCACCAGTCTGATTTCCTACACTATCCAAAAACCACTGCACTACTGTAAACCCTTAATCTACCTCCAGCATGACCACTTACAGTACATATTCATCACTTTATTACCCTAAACCTTAAATCTAACCCAGCAGAACCTTTACACTACCCAAACACCAGTTTATTTCCTAGACACTCCCCTGAAATGACCCCCAATACTACACAAACACCACTGCACTACCTTAAAGCCTAAAACACTTTTCCTAGCATGATCTCCTATGGTACATAAATATCACTGCTCTATGCTAGAACACTACCCCAGTATGACTCCTTATACTACCTAATCCCCATTTCGCTACTCTAAAGCTTAAATCTCTCACAGCAGGACCACTAACACTACCCAAACACTACTATAGTATCCTACTACTGTATTTATAAACAAATAAATATTTGACTAGAATCACACAGTGAGTCTGTGCATTTAGGAATCACTCTGAGAGAAGCATTTTGGTAGTTTATGTGTTTCCCGACATGTTATTGGTTAAAAACGTATTGTGTTCTCACATTTTGGTAGAATTAGAAAATAGTCATTGGTTATGTGTTTCCAAAAGGAGTTTAGTATTAATAGTAAAATGCAGTTCTGAACTATATGGAATGTATGCTTGATGTTTTTGCAGACAAATAAGTACATGTAGTCTTGCAGTGAAACTTCCACCAGTATGATTTCCTACTCTACCCAAACACCACTGTACTACTGTAAACCCTTAATCTACCTCCAGCATGAGTACCTACTGTACCAATACACCACTTTATTACCTTAAACCTTAAATCTACCCCAGCAGTACCTCTACACTACCCAAACACCAGTTTATTTCCTAGAACGCTCCCCTACCACGACCCCCATACTACACAAACACCACTGCACTAACGTAAAGCCTTAAACGCTATCCCTAGCATGATCTCCTTTGGTAGATAAATACCACTGCTCTATGCTAGAACACTATCCCAGTATGACTCCTTATACTAACTGTTGGACCCGTCTGCTTCTGAGAGTCCCCTCACCACTATAATTTCTTTTGTTCTCCTGTACCTCCCAAAATTTGTTGCTTTTCATTTGTCTACCAAGACCTTTTTGTGTGTTGTTTCATGGGGTTAGGTGTTCCTGGACACCCAGTTGCTCACAAGGTTTCTGGCACCTATGTACGAGGCGCCTGGAGAAACCTGTGGCCATTAAAACTGAGGTTGGCAACCTGTGTGTGTTTAACCTTAAAATGGTGGACACATATTTTCCTCATGAGAGTGACTCCCATTGGAGCCTCCTTGAACCCTGACCTTCTGAGGTTTTGGCGCCCTTTGTGGTTGGCGCGCTTTCCTGACAGGAATTCTTAAGATTTCTTCAGGTACACAAAATGGCCGCTCCAGAGCCCCAGTACGGTGGCTGTGAGTGACCATAAGACACCTCAGAATGTGTCAACCCATTGACACAGCCAGGGAAGGTTCTAGAACCTTCTGGCTGGTGCCAGCACCTCAGGGCTCTGGCTATATAAAGCCCAGACCCTGGCGGCCATTTTATTGAAGAGAGAGAGGAGTTGATTAGACTACTACACCTAGATGCTGATAGCTGCTGAAGAGGTGTGACCCCTATTCCTGACTTGACACCAGAGAAGACACCTGCCCTGCTTACCCTTGAGGTGGCTGAGAGAACAGGCAGTAGTGTGGCAAGGGTTAATATTGTGGATACTGACTGGCGTTCCAGTCAGGCGTAATTTTGAACCCTTGCGCCTACAGCGCCTGCCCAGCTAGCACCTCTGTGCCCCAGAAGACTATGGCCGAGTTTGTGTGCCTGCCCGCCCCCCCCGGTGGCGTCAGACTGAGGAAGAAGTTGGGTCACGAGGCGTGTGCCCAATCGCCGTGACCGTGACCTCATCTTGTGCCCCCTTCACGTGTAGCGCCAAGCGCGAGGGACTCGGACGTCTCCGAGCCCCACCGGCGTTGAGCGCTTCCTGGTTGGTGCCCAAAGTGAGAAGGTGAGGTGGTGCGCTGGGGCGGGGAGAGGCCGGCCTTTACTGGGCGGGATCTGCGTCCCTGCCCTTTCCGAGACCCGGGAAACTGTTGCCTTGGGCAGTACCAGCCCCCGTGTGAGGAAGTTGGAGGGAGGTCCCAGGAGCCCGTGAATTCCCTGATGCTGCCGTAGGAGAATACTGTGCCCGACTGAATCGCTAATCGATCCAGCCGTTGTGAGGAAATCTGATTCCCATGTTGGTGCGCCGCGGTAAAGTGGAACTGTGCCCGACATTGAGTTAAGTGAGCGCTGAAGGCAAGAACCCCTGTGTGCGGCCGTTCGTCCGTCCAGCGACGTCGAACTGAGCCGCTTAGGAGACCGCAGTAGCACTGCAGGCTCGAGTCAACCCCCACCGGCAGCGGACATCCTTCCCCGGTGGCCGCGTAGGGCCGAATGAAGGACTTACTGGGTTTCCTTGTTTTTCCAGTCATACGCGCATAGTTCCCGAGTGAACTAAAAGGAGTCCCCGCTCACCGTGTGACCGCAGGCAGTCCTCAGAACTCCACAAGTACTGTAAACAACCATTTACTAAAAGTGTGTTACTTACCAGAGTCAACTGCATGACTTTCTCTAATTGGTGGCAGCGTTATTAAAATGGAAATGTGGCTTTGAAGACTAAATGAACTAGAAAGTAATGCGCTATGTACAAGTGGTATTTAATTCATGTAATGGTGACAGTTGAGCCTGCTATTTAATCTATTTATTGAACAGAGCTAAACTCAATATTTATGCAATACCAGTATTCCTGAATTCCTATGTATTGTATTTATTCCCTGTATTTATTCTTAACCTGAATCCCAGAGTTTTGTGAAAAGTGAAATGTAACTGGTCTTTCCAATTGATCCCTATTCACAAGCAGAGAACTTTTACATAAATGAATCGTATTTTTCTACAGCAGTGGTGTGGTGTCCTTCTTTTTAGTGTGACTGTGCAGGGGGTTATTATTGGGTCAGAGCCGGCTTAGCACTACAGCCTTCACTGCCTTGACACTTGAGCCAAGCTACCCCCCTTTGTGCTGGGCTTGGCCATCGCTGGTCCAACATAAAATTGGTGGCAGCGGTGGGATTGCGAGCCGTGCTTGTTCTGTACCCCATAATAATTCAGTGTGCGTCACAGGTACACACCCGGAGTTTTCTCCCAGCGGCCCTCTGATTTAACATTTAGTTTTTTTCAAATTCTCTTCAGGAGGTGGGTGGAGGTGACCCTCAGAGTCTCATATCCTTATAACCTACTTCGGGGTGGTTGTCCACACTTTTCACTGACAAGATGGAATTCGAAATGTCAGAGCTGGAGACCTATACTGTGGCACAGCTCAAGGATTTCTGTCAGACAAGGGGAGTGTTCGTTAGGCGAGGGGCCAAAAGAGAGGAGCTCCGTACTAGTCTGCGAGCCTGGGTGGAAGCACATCCGGAGGGAACGGTAGAGGAGGAGGAGTCAGACAGAGGTACTGTCATTGAGGTAACTGCAGAATGTCCCCTAGGGGTGGGTGAGATGTCAATCAGCCCCAAGGTAGCCTCACGGGAGGGCAGCAGTGTATCCTCAAGAGGGTTGTCAGAGACCGAGTTAGCCGACAGGAGAGAGGAGAGACAGTTCAGATGGGAGTTGGCCAAGCTGGAGATGGAAGATAGGAGAGAAGGGAGGAGGATGGAACATGAGCTCAAGCTACGAGAGCTCGACCTCCAAGCCCGTAACATCACTCCGCGGGGTGTCGAGCCAAAGGAATTCGTCAGGGAGCCCAGGCCTCATTTACCCAAGGACGTGGTCGCCAGTTATACCGCTGGAGACGACATAGCCAAGTGGCTGACAGCCTATGAGGTCTCCTTAAGAGCCCATGGGATCCATGAGAAGCATTGGGGTGGTGGATTGTACCGCTACATGCCTCCGACAGGTAGGGATGCCCTTTTGGCCCTAGACTGGGAGGAGCAGGTAGATTACCCCGCCATGAAGGTGGCGCTCATCAGAAAGTTTGGGTTGACCCCAGAGAAATAACGGCAGAGGTTTAGGGGCAGCCACAAACTGAGCTCACAGAATTGGGTTGACTTCCTGGATTATGCCAAGAAAGCCCTAGATGGGTGGGTCCAAGGTAGTGAGGTGGAAGACTATCGAGGGTTGTACGACCTAATACTCAAGGAACATCTACTCGAGAAATGTCTTCCCGAGCTGAGGCAACACCTGGTAGACAGCAAACTTACTTGCCCCCGTAAGCTTGCTGAGGAGGCGGACATTTGGACAAGTACCCGAGTGTCCACCAGGGGGACGGGAGGAGATTCTCAGAAGTCCGGACAGGGCGCTCCCCAGAAGGAAGAGGGGGGAGATAATAAGAAAAAGGAGTTCTCCAAAGGCCCCCAAAATAACTTTAAGGGGAAAAGTTCCTTCTCCAACTTTAAGGCTAACCCGCAGAAGCACCCTAATCCTGGCCAGAGTCAGCAGCCAAGGGTTGTCCATTGCTTTGAGTGCGGTGGTGTTGGACATTATAAGGGAGACGTTAAATGCCCAAAGAGACCACCCCCTCCCACTGGAGGAAAGGCCCCGGGAGTTGCTAGTGTAGTGCTCGGGGAGGAGATGCCCTTAGTTAAGGGGAGGGAGTGGGCGGGAGTCATCTTAGTGTCCCTGGGTGATCGGGAGATGGTTCCAAAGATCCAGGTGCCCTCAAATACTACCAAGTTTGGGCAGTGGGTCACCATCAATGGCCATAGAGGGGAAGCTCTGAGAGATACAGGAGCCAGTATGACTATGGTAAGGAGTCATCTGGTGTCCTCAGAGCAGGTAATTCCAGGTGTACTTCATCCAGCCGCGATGGCTGACGGCAGACTGGGCCACTATCCTGTGGCCGAGGTTCCCTTTGAGTGGGGAGGGGTTGCAGGTTCACTTCGAGTTGCCGTAAGCCCCGCCGTGCCAGTTGATTGTCTGCTGGGCAATGATATGGAGCACAATGCTTGGAAGGAGGTGGAATACCGGACTCATTCTGAGATGCTGGGTACACCTGATTGGGCCTGTGTGAGTACCAGGTCTGCGGCTGCTCGGGAGGAGAAGTCGCATGGGTTGGAGCCTGGAACAATGGCCCGCCCAGCTGCTGATGAGGGAGCATCTCGAGGACAGGAGGAGCCTGCCTCCATGTCCGTGCCCCGTGAGACGGATAGGCCACCTGTGGAGGTGGACCCGGAGTCCGCGGAGGAGGACATGGTTCTGATGGAGGACCTACCTATCCCCGCTGGGTGGCGAGTGGAGGGAGGACCGTCCAGGGAGGAACTAAGCAAGGGACAGAGGGAATGTCCCACCCTCGAGGGTCTAAGGCAACAGGCTGAAGCCCAGGCAGCAGGTAACGAGTCTGGGAACTATTGTGTTTACTGGGAGGAAGGTCTCCTCTACAGTGAACCCAGGGCGCCAGTGCACGGACTGTCACAGGCCCTGGTAGTCCCACAGTGTTACCGAGCCTTCCTATTAGAGTTGGCTCATGAGATTCCCTTGGCAGGACACTTGGGTCAGGACAAGACCTTTGCCCGGCTTGTCCCCCACTTTTATTGGCCTCGAATGAGGGTGGCGTCTGACACATACTGTCGGTCGTGCATGTCATGCCAAGCCAGTGGGAAAACAGGGATGAAGCTGAAGGCTCCCCTGGAACCACTTCCCGTCGTTGGCACCCCCTTTGAAAGGGTGGGCATCGACATTGCTGGGCCCCTAGATCCACCTACATCATCCGGTCACAGGTTTATCCTGGTACTGGTGGATCACGCCACAAGGTATCTAGAGGCAGTTCCTTTGAGAACCATTACTGCACCGGTAGTGGCGAAGGCCCTGATGGGGATCTTTACCCGAGTGGGATTCCCCAAAGAAGTTGTGTCTGACAGGGGTACCAACTTCATGTCAGCGTATATGCGCGCAATGTGGAAGGAGTGTGGAGTGACCTACCGGTTCACCACTCCTTATCACCCACAGGCCAATGGCCTCGTGGAGAGGTTCAACCAAACCTTAAAGGGTATGATCAGAAGTCTACCCGAAAGCCTGCGGAGGAAATGGGACGTCCTCCTACCCTGTTTGCTCTTTTCCTACAGGGAAGTGCCACAGAAGGGAGTGGGCTTCAGCCCCTTCGAGCTTTTGTACGGGCACCCTGTACGTGGACCTCTCAGCCTGGTGAGGGACTCCTGGAAAAAGTCTCCCCGGAAAGTTCCCCAGGATGTGGTGAGCTACATGCTGGCCTTCCGGAGCCAAATGGCTAAGTTGTGGAAGCAAGCTTCTGACAACTTGGAAGCCAGTCAAGCAGTCATGAAAGCGTGGTATGACCACAATGCTCACCCAGTGGAGTTGGAGCCTGGACAGAAGGTGTGGGTGATGGAGCCGGGGGAGCTGAGTGCTCTCCAGGACCGTTGGACAGGCCCCTATGAGGTATTGGAGAAGATGGGCAAGTCTACCTATTTGGTGGACGTAAGGACCCCTCGGCATCCGCATCGGGTGTTACATGCCAATCGCCTCAAGCCCCACTATGAGAGGCCCGAAGTCATGCTGATGATGGTGACTGACGGATCGGAGGAAGAGGACACTGAGCCTCTCCCCGACCTCTTTGCGTCTCAAGAAAAGGATGGGTCAGTGGAGGGAGTAAAACTCTCACCATCCCTGACTCCTGAGCAGCAGGGGGAATGTCGTCAGGTCCTGGGGACATTCGCTCCGCTGTTCTCCCTTGTCCCGGGTAAGACCCATCTGTGTACCCACGACGTGGACACAGGAGACAGCCCACCTGTGAAGTCAAAGTCTTATCGGCTGTCTGACAAGGTGAAGGCCAGTATCCAAAGCGAGGTAGCTAAGATGCTGGAGCTAGGAGTCATTGAACCTTCAAGCATCCCTTGGTCCAGCCCGGTGGTTTTGGTACCCAAAGCTGCCCCACCTGGCACCACACCAGAATTACGATTCTGTGTGGATTACCGAGGACTCAATTCGGTAACGAAAACCGATGCTTATCCGATCCCTCGGGCGGATGAATTGATTGACCGGTTGGGAGCTGCCCAATATCTCAGTACCATTGACCTCACTGCAGGGTACTGGCAGATTCCCATGACTGATGGAGCCAAGGAAAGGTCAACCTTCTCCACACCTGATGGACACATCCAGTTCTGCGTTATGCCTTTCGGGCTCAAGAACGCTCCTGCCACTTTCCAGCGGCTGGTGAACACGATCCTCACCGGGATGGAGTCATTCTCTGCTGCTTACTTGGATGACATAGCTGTCTTCAGTAGCAGTTGGGAGGATCACTTGCAGCACTTGCAAGCCGTTCTCCAGGCCCTGGAACGGGCTGGCTTGACGATCAAGGCCAGCAAATGTCAGATTGGACAGGGGTCGGTAGTGTACTTAGGTCACTTGGTGGGCCGGGGAACGGTGCAGCCCCTTCAGGCGAAGATTGAGGCAATCATGGCCTGGAAACCCCCCAAGACCCAGACTGAGGTCCGAGCCTTCCTGGGCCTCACAGGTTACTACAGACGGTTCGTGAAGGGGTATGGCACTATCGTGGCACCCCTTACAGAACTCACGGCCAAAAAGCAACCCAGGAGAGTCATCTGGACGGAGGCTTGCCAGCGAGCCTTCGACACTCTGAAACAAGCATTATGTAAAGCTCCAGTCCTGAAGGCTCCAGATTTTTCGAAAGAGTTCATTGTCCAGACAGATGCATCCGATATTGGCATTGGGGCGGTGCTATCGCAACTCAATGAAGAGGGTCTGGATCAACCCGTGGTCTTTCTGTCACGGAGACTGCTTCCCCGGGAACAGAGGTGGAGTACCATTGAGCGGGAAGCCTTTGCGGTGGTCTGGGCACTGAAGAAGCTGCGGCCATACCTGTTTGGTTCACACTTCCTTGTTCAGACGGACCACCGACCCCTTCGCTGGCTCATGCAGATGAAGGGGGAAAACCCCAAACTGTTGAGGTGGTCTATCTCCCTACCAGGAATGGACTTTCGGGTGGAACATCGGCCCGGAGTTGACCACGCCAATGCAGACGGTCTCTCCAGGTATTTCCGCCTTAGTGTTGAGAACTCCCAAGGGGTTGGGTTGCTCTCCCCACTTTCAGCTGGGGGGGGATGCGTGTTGGACCCGTCTGCTTCTGAGAGTCCCCATACCACGATAATTTCTTTTGTTCCCCTGTACCTCCCAAAATGTGTCGCTTTTCATTTGTCTACCAGGACCTTTTTGTGTGTTGTTTCATGGGGCTAGGTGCTCCTTGACACCCAGTTGCTCACAAGGTTTCTGGCACCTATGTACAAGGCGCCTGGAGAAACCTGTGGCCATTAAAACTGAGGTTGGCAACCTGTGTGTGTTTAACCTTAAAATGGTGGACACATATTTTCCTCATGAGAGTGACTCCCATTGGAGCCTCCTTGAACCCTGACCTTCTGAGGTTTTGGCGCCCTTTGTGGTTGGCGCGCTTTCCAGACAGGAATTCTTAAGATTTCTTCAGGTACACAAAATGGCCGCTCCAGAGCCCCAGTACGGTGGCTGTGAGTGACCATAAGACACCTCAGAATGTGTCAACCCATTGACACAGCCAGGGAAGGTTCTAGAACCTTCTGGCTGGTGCCAGTACCTCAGGGCTCTGGCTATATAAAGCCCAGACCCTGGCGGCCATTTTATTGAAGAGAGAGGGGAGTTGATTAGACTACTACACCTAGATGCTGATAGCTGCTGAAGAGGTGTGACCCCTATTCCTGACTTGACACCAGAGAAGACACCTGCCCTGCTTACCCTTGAGGTGGCTGAGAGAACAGGCAGTAGTGTGGCAAGGGTTAATATTGTGGATACTGACTGGCGTTCCAGTCAGGCGTAATTTTGAACCCTTGCACCTACAGCGCCTGCCCAGCTAGCACCTCTGTGCCCCAGAAGACTGTGGCCGAGTTTGTGTGCCTCCCCGCCCCCCCCCCTCGGTGGTGTCAGACTGAGGAAGAAGTCGGGTTGCGAGGCATGTGCCCGATCGCCGTGACCGTGACCTCATCCTGTGCCCCCTTCACGTGTAGCGCCAAGCGCCAGGGACTCGGACGTCTCCGAGCCCCACCGGCGTTGCGCGCTTCCTGGTTGGTGCCCAAAGTGAGAAGGTGAGGTGGTGCGCCGGGGCGGGGAGAGGCCGGCCTTTACTGGGCGGGATCTGCGTCCCTGCCCTTTCCGAGACCCGGGAAACTGTTGCCGTGGGCGGGACCAGCCCCCGTGTGAGGAAGTTGGAGGGAGGACCCAGGAGCCCGTGAATTCCCTGATGCTGGCGTAGGAGAATACTGTGCCCGACTGAATCGCTAATCGATCCAGCCGTTGTGAGAAAATCTGATTCCCCTGTTGGTGCGCCGCGGTAAAGTGGAACTGTGCCCGACATTGAGTTAAGTGAGCGCTGAAGGCAAGAACCCCTGTGTGCGGCCGTTCGTCCATCCAGCGACGTCGAACTGAGCCGCCTAGGAGCCCGCAGTAGCACTGCAGGCTCGAGTCAACCCCCACCGGCAGCGGACATCCTTCCCCGGTGGCCGCGTAGGGCCGAATGAAGGACTTACTGGGTTTCCTTGTTTTTCCAGTCATGCGCGCATAGTTCCCGAGTGAACTAAAAGGAGTCCCCGCTCACCGTGTGACCGCAGGCAGTCCTCAGAACTCCACAAGTACTGTAAACAACCATTTACTAAAAGTGTGTTACTTACCAGAGTCAACTGCATGACTTTCTCTAATTGGTGGCAGCGTTATTAAAATGGAAATGTGGCTTTGAAGACTAAATGAACTAGAAAGTAATGCGCTATGTACAAGTGGTATTTAATTCATGTAATGGTGACAGTTGAGCCTGCTATTTAATCTATTTATTGAACAGAGCTAAACTCAATATTTACGCAATACCAGTATTCCTGAATTCCTATGTATTGTATTTATTCCTTGTATTTATTCTTAACCTGAATCCCAGAGTTTTGTGAAAAGTGAAATGTAACTGTGCTTTCCAATTGATCCCTATTCACAAGCAGATAACTTTTACATAAATGAATCGTATTTTTCTACAGCAGTGGTGTGGTGTCCTTCTTTTTAGTGTGACTGTGCAGGGGGTTATTATTGGGTCAGAGCCGGCTTAGCACTACAGCCTTCACTGCCTTGACACTTGAGACAAGCTACCCCCCTTTGTGCTGGGCTTGCCCATCGCAGGTCCAACATTAACTAATCACCATTTCACTACTCTAAAGCTTAAATCTATCACAACAGGACCCCTTACACTACCCAAACACTACTATAGTATCCTACTACTGTATTTATAAGAAACATTGTTATTTGACTAGAATCACACAGTGAGTCTGTGCATTTAGGAATCACTCAGAGAGAAGCATTTTGGTAGTTTATGTGTTTCCCAACATGTTATTGGTAAAAAACGTATTGTTTCACACATTTTGATAGAATTAGAAAATAGTCATTGGCTATGTGTTTTCAAAATGAGTTTAGTATTAATAGTAAAATGCAGTTCTGAAATATATGAAATGCATGCTTGATGTTTTTATAGACAAATAAGTACATGTAGTCTTGCAGTGACACTACCCCAGTATGATTTCCTACACTACTCAAACACCACTGCATTACTGTAAACCCTTAATCTACCTCCAGCAGGACCACCTACACTACATATTCACCGATTTACTATCCTAAACCTTAAATCTACCCCAGCAGAACTTCCTACCCTACCCAAACACCAGTTTATTTCCTATAACAATACCCTACCACAACCCCCTACACTACACAAACACCAATGCACTACCATAAAGCCTAAAACGCTATTCCTAGCATGATCTCCTATGGTACATAAAGCCCACTGCACGATGCTAGAACACTACTCCTGTATGACTCCCTATACTGCCTAATCACTATTTCACTACTCAAAAGCTTAAATCTACCCCAGCAGACCCTCATACACTACCCAAACATCAGTTTATTTCCTAGAACACTACCCTGCCAAGATCCCCTACACTACACAAACACCACTGCACTACCTTAAACCCTAAAACACTATCCCTACGATGACCCTGTACAGTACATAAACACCAACGCACTACCCTACAACACTACCCCAGCAGGACCTCCTACACTACCTATTTACCAAGACTATAACAGCACCACCCACTACAGTTCCAAAACACCATTGCACTACCCTAAACCTTAAATATACACCAGCATGACCCCCTACACTACCGAAACACTATTGCACTACCCTAAAACACTACCACAACACGACCCTATATACTACACAAAAACCAGTGTACGACTACAAACTCGAAATCTACTGTACTACCCTAAACACTAAAACACTACCCAGCATGACCCTGTACACTACAAAAACACCATTGCACTACCCTAAACATTAAATCTATCTCACCACGACCTCGTAGACTACCAAATCATGACTGCACTATCCTAGAACACTACTCCAGCATGACCCCGTACACTACCCAAACACTACTGCATTACCGTAAAACACTACTCCAGCACGACTCCATACACGCCACAAACACCACTACACTACCTTAAACTCTAAAACACTATCCCTATTATGACCCCATATACTACATAAACACCACTGCACTACCCTAGAACAGTACCTCAGCATGACCTCCTACACTACTCAAACACCATTGCACTACCCAGCATGACCCTCTACACTACACAAACACCACTGCACTATCTTAAATCCCAAAACACTATCCCTAGCATGGTCCTGTACACTATATAAACACCACTGCATTATCCTAGAACACTGTCCCAGCAGGACCTCCTACACTACACAAAGAACCCTGCACTACCCTAAACCCTAAATCTATCCCCAGTATATCTACCGACATTACAGAATCACCAGTGTAGTACCCTAAACTCTAAAACACTACCCTAGCACGACCCCGTACACTAATGAAACACTGTTACACTACCCTAAACCTTAAATCTACGTCAGCACGACATACTACACTACTGAAATACCACTGCACTACCCTATAAATGTACCTCAGTATGACTCCCTACACTAGAGAAACAACACTGCACTACCCTAAACTCTAAATCTGTACTGTTGCAAAACTATAGTGACTGTTTATGTACCATGTACTAATCTATTCACTAAATTAAAAGTGATCCAATCATGAATTCACTCAATGTCTTTCCTTATAGTATTGTAATAATTTAGTAAATATGAATGTAGGAATACAGTGCTGCAGGTTCTAGTGTTATGGAGTGCTTCAAACTGCTGTGCATTATGTGGTACACAGTCAAAATATCGAGTTTTAAATATCGACCTACCAAAATATCGTGTTTGAAATTTCGAAGGTCATAAATATCGATGTCAAGAATATCGTTGGACAGAATATCGATCCTAAGGTAAGTAATATCGAATGTATTTATATCGATGTAAGTAATATCGAAGTTAGTAATATCGATAGCATATATATCGATGTAACTAATTTCGATGTCACTAATATCGATGTAACTAATTTCGATGTCACTAATATCAATATTAGTATTATTTGTATGTTGTTTATTATGTATGTGTTATATGTATTTGTTAAGTATTTAAATTAATTTATATTATATGTGTTTTTTTAAATATATTAATAAATTAATTTTTAAGTAAAATATATGTTTTAGTACCGGAGCGGGTTGTGGCTTTATAGGGGAATAGGGTGGTAAGTAATGTAATTGTAAATAATTAATGATTTTTTTATGTGTAAATAATTTTTAATTTAATTATTAATTGGCAATTAATTATTTTAATTGATAAATTAATTATTTAATTGGTAATTATTGTTAATTTTTATTAAATGTTATGTTTTAGTATCAGAGCGGGTTGTGGGTTTATAGGGGAATAGGGTGGGAAGTAATTTAATTGTAATTAATTAATTTATTTGATGTATAATGTATTTTGTAATTATTTATTATTTGGAAATTAATTATTTTAATTGATAAATTAATTATTTAATTGGTAATTATTGTTAATTTTTATTAAATGTGATGTTTTAGTATTGGAGCGTGTTGTGGTTTTATAGGGGTATTGGGTGGGAAGTAATTTAATTGTAAATATTTAATTATTTAAACACATTTTTTACTGATAATTAATGTATGAATTAATTATTAATTGGCAAATAATTATTTTTAAACATAATACATTTATTTAATTGGGAATTAATATTTTTAAATCCTAATTATTTTTTAATAACTAGAAAAAATCATTAATTAATTGGTAAACTTTTTTACAATTTTTTTATATTTTGTATATTGCTTCTTAAATTTTATTTGTAAATTAAATTTAATTTATTTTTTATTTTTATGATAAATAGTTATTTTTATTATTTTCATTATTTGGTGAGTAATATTTAATTATTATTATTTAATGGTGTTTGTTGTTAATTTATTGTCAATTAATTTTTTTAAATTTCATTGGTTTTATTAAATAGTAATTGTATTTTATTGATGTTGATGTATTTAAAAAATTATTTATACATTATTTCAAATATAAAAATAATTTATAAGTATGTTAAAATAAAATTCTACGCTATTAAACGCTTTCCCTGGTGTTGCACCCTCTGGAGTGGGAATAGTAATTTTTACCCACCCGCTATCCAACGTTTTCCCTACTGTTGCACTCTCTGGAGTGTAAATAGTAATTTTTTCCCCTACGCTATCCAAATGTTTCCCTACTGTTGCACTCTCTGGAGTGGGAATAGTAATTTTTACCCACCCGCTATCCAACGCTTTCCCTACTGTTGCACTCTATGGAGTGGGAATAGTAATTTTTCCCCCTACGCTATCCAACTCTTTCCCTACTGTTGCACTCTTTGGAGTTGGAATAGTAATTTTTAACTGTACGCTATCAAACGCTTTCCCGACTGTTGCACTCACTGGAGTGGGAATAGTAATTTTTACCCACCCGCTATCCAACGCTTTCCCTACTGTTGCACCTACTGGAGTGGGAATAGTAATTTTTACCCACTTGCTATCCAACGTTTTCCCTACTTTTGAACTCACTGGATTGGGAATAGTAATTTTTACCCACCCGCTATCCAACGCTTTCCCTACTGTTGCACTCTTTGGAGTGGGAATAGTAATTTTTACCCACCTGCTATCAAACGCTTTCCCTACTGTTGCACTCTCTGGAGTGGGAATAGTAATTTTTCCCCCTACGCTATCCAACTCTTTCCCTACTGTTCCACTCTTTGGAGTTGGAATAGTAATTGTATCCCTACACTATCCAACGCTTTCCCTACTGTTGCACCCACTGGAGTGGGAATAGTAATTTTTACCCACCCGCTATCCAACGCTTTCCCTACTGTTGCACCCACTGGAGTGGGAATAGTCATTTTTACCCACTTGCTATCCAACGTTTTCCCTACTTTTGCACTCACTGGAGTGGGAATAGTACTTTTTACCCACCCGCTATCCAACGCTTTCCCTACTGTTGCACTCTTTGGAGTGGGAATAGTCATTTTTACCCACCCGCTATCAAACGCTTTCCCTACTGTTGCACTCTCTGGAGTGGGAATAGTAATTTTTCCCCCTACGCTATCCAACTCTTTCCCTACTGTTGCACTCTTTGGAGTTGGAATAGTAATTTTACCCCTACGCTATCCAACGCTTTCCCTACTGTTGCACCCACAGGAGTGGGAATAGTAATTTTTACCCACCCGCTATCCAACGCTTTCCCTACTGTTGCACTCTTTGGAGTGGGAATAGTAATTTTTCCCCCTACGCTATCCAACTCTTTCCCTACTGTTCCACTCTTTGGAGTTGGAATAGTAATTTTACCCCTACGCTATCCAACGCTTTCCCTACTGTTGCACCCACAGGAGTGGGAATAGTAATTTTTACCCACCCGCTATCCAACGCTTTCCCTACTGTTGCACTCTTTGGAGTTGGAATAGTAATTTTACCCCTACGCTATCCTACGCTTTCCCTACTGTTGCACCCTCTGGAGTTGGAATAGTAATTTTTACCCGTACGCTAGCCAACGCTTTCCCTATTGTTGCACTCTCTGGAGTGGGAATAGTAATTTTTCACCCTACGCTATCCAACTGTTTCCCTACCGTTGCACTCTTTGGAGTTGAAATAGTAATTTTACCCCTATGCTATCCAAAGATTTCCCTACTGTTGCACCCTCTGGAGTTGGAATAGTAATTTTTACCCGTATGCTATCCAACGCTTTCCCTATTGTTGCACTCACTGGAGTGGGAATAGTAATTTTTACCCACCCGCAATCCAACGCTTTCCCTACTGTTGCAATCTCTGGAGTGGGAATAGTAATTTTTCCCCCTACGCTATCCAACGCTTTCCCTACAATTGCAGTTACTGGAGTGGGAATAGTAATTTTTACCCACCTGCTATCCAACGCTTTCCCTACTGTTGCACCCTTTGGAGTTTGAAAAGTAAGTTTTTACCCTTACGCTATCCAATATTATTTATATTTATTTATGTATTTAATATGTTACATAATGTTGTATTTAATTAATTTTTAAAATATTGAAAGTATATTTAATTGTGGTTATTTATTAAATATAAATATTTATTATTATTTATGTTATTATTTTATGAGTGTTGATGTATTTTTAATTTATAGTATTTGTTAATATTTTTAATTAATTTAATAAATATATATCTTAATTAAGTATATATTATATATTGTATGTTTAATTTTAATTAAATGTTTAATATTAAATATGTATTATTTATTCATTTTAAACATTATAACACATTTTTAAATAAGTTTAAATTATATATATGTATTATTTATTTAATTTAACTTTTTTTTGTTACTGGAAAAAAACGATATTTTTACTTACGATATTTTTAACATCGATATTTTATTTTCGATATTTTTGTACTTACCATGTTGTACATATGGTGTCGATATATTTGCCTTCGATATTCCAGCGCCGATATTTTGTCTGTTGATATTTGCATTCTCGATATTCTGTCATAGATTCGCATTATGTATGTAGTGCTCTTATCACCTTAACAGCTGTGCATCAGGCCTACAGTTTTTAATCAGAATTTGTATGAAATGTGTTTGTATAGTAATAAAAATGTATACTGGTTAAAAGTTTTTAATAAATACTTATCTATGTTTATTTTTTACAGATACTGTTCATCATTGTTAAAATTAAGTTATCATGCTGCAGAAAGAAAGAAGAAGAAAAATTCAGAAAAAGGATATTTATTTGAAAAAATCTCAACCACAAGTATTGGAAGACCAACATAATGTGACTAAAAAGAGAACAATTTCTGGTAAGACTACAAAAGACTTCATTAAAAATATTACTAGATTAAAAAAAAAAATCCAACCGTGCAAAGCAGTGAAAATGTTCCAAGCACAAAAACAAGTGCAAAGAATAGTAAAGGCAGAAAAGGCAATGTAAAAACAAAGGATACAACTTATAGTAAAAGAAGAGAAAATCAATATAAAAAAATTCGCCCAAAATTATTTTACAACAGAGTTGTCCATAATTTACTGAAACACACAAAGAAATATAGAAAGAGAACACAATTTTATAAAAAGAAGAAGCATATCGAATCCATTGTTGGAAAGGCTTTTGAAGTAAAGAGGAAACACTTAATGTTAGTATTGAAGAGAATTCGATCACTAGATAAACCAATCCATTTAATGAAGGCCAAAAGTAAGAGGAAAAGAGTAATTAACAGAAGTCATTTTTGTGATATTTGTTTAGAGCAATGGAAACACAATTTAAGTACAGAGCCTTTTTTTAATGAAGAGAGGTATTTACAGAGCAATGATTTGTTGCATGCAGTTAACTCCAGTGGTCGAGCTTATGAGGTTAAAAATGGTTGTCCAATTGAGAAATAGCAAATGGTTCCTAGAAATGCTGAATAAGTGATAGCTAATGAAGTTCTAGGCAGATGTCCCTAAAGCCCCAGTGTACACTTGGGATTGTAGTAGTATTTGTAGTGTACAACAAGAATTTATTGATAAATTAGGTAATTTCTTACAAGCATATTGTAAAAAATGTGTTAAGCAAAAGATGAAGGAGTTGCAAGGACTAGACCCTTGCAGAGTGAAAAACATACTGGTTTACAAGGTCATTCTCTGGTTTGTCTTTCTAGGAAAGTATGTCAAAGTGTTTTTTACCATTTCAGGATGTTGGCAGTACATCATACTCAAATGCGGATGTTAGTGAGAAGATTGTATTATGCATAAAGTCCAGCACTAAAGTTAAATGAGTTGAACAGTGCTCTTTTACATGGGTCAGTATCAGATGTGAAAAAGGCTTGTGATGATATTGAGTTTTGTTACTTTGGTCCAGAAGTAGAGAGTGAAGAAACTCAGACATTATTAGAAGAAAATGTTGTAGAGAATGTTGAACATAGCTGTACAAAAAATTTTGAAAATGAAATAACAATGTTTAAGGTGATTTCTGGTGAAAGGCCAAATTCTTCATGTATTTGTGGTCGCATAACTCACCACAAAAATCAGAATAGGAATGTTGATCTGTATTTAAAAAGTGAAGAACAAAATAATGATAAGTGGAAGGAATTTGCTACATATTTGTTGGTAGAGAATTGTTTTGATTTGGGTTCTGATCAGCGTATTTGTAAATATTGTTATAACAAATTAGATGAGAATAGAATGCCTGCTAGAGCTGTGCATAATAATTTAGAGTTGGTTGATATTCCTCCAGAACTGACAGATCTCAAAACCTATGAGTCTATTCTCATTCAATGTGTGCACCCGTTTCAGGCTATTGTTCGTATAAAGCCTAAAACAGGTAAATTGCCTCCTTCAGATTTACAAAGAGGATTAAAAGGAAGAGTTGTGTATTTACCGTTAGATTTAAAGAAAAATATTGAAACTATTGGTGTAGAGAGTGTAGAAAGTGAACCACTAGTTATTCTTGTTAATGGTGTGCCGACTAAGAATAAGAAAATCTGGCAGGAGTTAGTGGATGTTAGGAAAGTGCAAAAGGCAACATTGTATTTGATAAAGAACAATACATATTATAAGAATGTTTATATAGGAGTAGAAGAAATAGTTTTAGCAGAAGATACTGAAACATCAAGTGGACAAATCGAAAAAGTGGATATGTTAAGATGTGAAGAAATCTATGAACATTACAGTGTGCATTCACTTCATTCAAAAGAAGTGATGGGGAACACTATTGATTTGTTCCAAATGAAAAAAGCAAAAGGTAGTACCATGAGTGTATGGAAAGAGAGCTTGGAAGCTCGTTGTTTTCCACAGTTGTTCCCAACTGGAAAAGGAGGACGATATGATGAACGTCCTGTGCAGATTCCTGCATCTGAATATCGGACAACAAGATTATATGCAGAAGATCCAAGATTTCGACAATGCATCCCTTATATATTTCATCTTTTGTTTGAAAGTGGTTTGTCTGGACTTTCATATGCCGTCAATCACATTTTGAAAACAGGAGTACATCTACAAAATGTATCTGCAAAAGATTTTATGGATAAAGTGCACCAGAGAGATGATCATCTAGAATCTCAGCTCATTAATTTGATTGCATGTCAGCGTGGGATTAATGAATATTGGTACCATCGTCATGGAGAACTGAAATGTATGCTACGGAACTTAGGAACTCAAACATGGTTCCTTACCCTGAGCTGTGCTGAGTACGCTTGGGATGATTTACTAGAATTTCTTCGAGAGGCCAATTTGAATATAAAAATCATTGAATACAAGACACCTGGATAATTTTGCATTTTGGATCCTGTTAATGTATGCAGGTATTTCAATCATAGATTTGAGGCTATGAAGTCTTTTATCTGCAATAAAAAAAATCCTCCTCTTGGAGAAGTTGTGGATTTCTTTTGGAGAAAGGAGTATCAAGCAAGAGGTGCTCCTCATATATATATGCTGTTATGGATTAAGGACGCTCCCAAATTTGGAACAGATGCGGATGATACTGTTTTGAGTTTTATTGAACAATATGCAACATGTGCTGTACCTAAAAGCACACAAGATAACAACTTAAGAGCACAAGTCTTATGATTCCAAAGCCACCGATGAGGAAAATACTGTCGACAAAAGTACAAATCTAAGGACAAGTTCTACACCAAATGTCGTTTTGGATTTCCACGTCCTGTAAAAGGAAGAGTGAACAGTTTTATGTCACCTTTGAGACATACTATCACAAGAAAGTCTTCAAAAATACCTACAACTTAAGAAGAAATGAAGAGTCAAAATACATAAATGACTACAACCCAGTCATTTTGTTCATGTGGAATGCTAACATGGATATTCAATATGTTGTAGACAATTCCATTGCTGTTGCTCGATATGTAACATCTTATATTACAAAATCAGAATAGACAGAATTGAAAGGAATGTGGGAAGAGATTTCTTACAAGAAGACTCTAAGTAAGAAATTATATAGTTTCAGTTTGAAGATGTTATCACATCGAAAAATTGGAGCATATGAATGCTCAGATCGGTTATCATCTGCAAGTCTATACTCCAAATCTAAAAGAATCATTTATGTTTGTCTAGGTCTTGCAGCAATGCGAAATCGAGTACTGAAATCTGTACAAGAAATTGAATATTTAGCATCCAAAGATCCAGAAAGTACAGATATTTTGAAAACTAATATGTTGGATACATATTACCCAAACAGAAGTCATCATCTTGAGAACTTGTGTATCTATGAAGTGCTGCAAAATTACACTTTTAAACGGAATACTACAGAGAACATCAATGATGGAAAATATGGAATCATTGGTCCTGAAGGATGCTTGTTGAAACAAACAAAAGGAAATGTGATTAATCACAGGAAGGTCTGAGTGACGCGGTAGCGCCCTGTGAGCGCCAAAACAGCAGCATAAAGGAGGGAGAACCCCGGCAGAGCGGGGGAGACAAACCACAAACCGCCGCCACCGCCGAGAGTCATACTTACCTTGAGAAGCCCATAGAAGCCGGCAGACTACATTGCCATTACCGCCGCCACCGCCAAGAGTCCAGGGGCATCGGACATCGCGCCGCCGCTCCGGGAGACTTCAAATCCCGGCAGGCATCGCGGCGGCGCGTCTGAGTGACGCGGTAGCGCCCTGTGAGCGCCAAAACAGCAGCATAAAGGAGGGAGAACCCCCGCGTCGCGGGACGCGAGCGGGACGCCCGGGGCGAAGCCCGGGCAAAGGGCGGGCCCTCTACGGCCCTCATCGGCACGAGGAGGCCGGGCTGGGCCAGAAACCCTGTGCAAGATCTGCGAGACATTCTACTGTACAAGTAAGACTGTATTGTTTGTGATATATATTACCCTGTGGTTTGCGGAGTATTAGTTCATTGTTATTTATCATCAGTAGGCCTAAAAAGGGATCTGTACCACCTGCACCACTTGCCAACACAATGGAAAACTATTTGGTGCAAACAGTGAAAAAAATCAATCTACAGAGGAGAGAATCGCTGGGATTGAGCTTGTCACCTGACTTACACTGTTTGTACCCATCTTCATCCCCCCCACCTGAGGACTTAGTGTCCCTGCAGACTTTCTTTGATGCCTCTTCAAATTGTCCTACCATACAGGAATCCGGCTGCCTAAATGATAACATGTTGTCTGGTCCCGAGGTTCTTATCGTGGAGCACGGAAATAAATCTGACAGTGATGTGGATCAGGAAATTTGTGCTGACCCTACAGATGAAGACATTTCTATCACTGAACAAACTTCGCGATTAGACTCTGTGAAAAATAAAAACCCGCCGAGACGGGGGGGACTAAGATCTGGGGCCAGGAGGAAGAGGGTAAACATCTCAAAGGCTAACCCAAAGGAAGTTGGTGGGGGAAGTGTGGAGATTAATGTCAGCCATGATGAGGACTTGTTTGATAGATTTGCTGACTTAATAGATAGTTAAATCAAATCCATTGTTAAACCATTACTCTCTAAAATTGATAAATTACAATCTGAAGTCAAAAAATTGGGAGGGCAGTTGAATAAACTAACAGAGGGTGTTGTTAATGTTACGATGTTGGTATCAAACCTGGACAAAAATAGTGGAGAAGCAGATGATCAGGAAGGGGAGAACACAGATGATGTATTAAATAATCCACCATCTCAGCCTCCTGATCCAAAACCTATTGCCCCCAACACTAATAGAGGGGATGGTCTGTTAACAATTGAGATACCCCCCGCACATGCTCAGTTAACTGACCCTCTTCAATTTATAGTTGAAGCTTCCCCTGTTGTTTTAGTGTTGGCAAATGTACCACCCTTAGAAGCAGGTGCCGAAGAATCCCCTTCCTCTCTGTCTAACAAAGCCTTGCAGTGGCTTACTACTAACATGAGGTTAGCTCCAGGGGGGGTCAACTGCTGGCTCAAGAGATTAAAACTGCTAAAAGGGTCTCATGGCTAGGTAATCGCCCTAAAAAATTCAAGGGGGATTGCGTGGCAGTAAGCTTCCTACATTCAGGCGTGTTGCCCAACATCCTTATTAATTTACTCCCACCCCAACGCAGGCAGGGCTCTGTTGTACCATTAACATTGAAGTTTTTCTATGGTGAGCAGCAGAATGTCACCTACCCTAAAACACCAGCCTTTGGATGGGATATTAATTCTGATTTAAACTCTAGAAGGGGTTGGGAACAACATCGGAATACTGTAAATCAATCCGCTCCCCTACTACATCAGAATCCTTTTGCTCAACCCCTCTTATTGTCTAATCGATTCGCACCTTTATCCTTTTTGGACCACAATGACTGACTCTCGTCAGAACATTCTACTCAGATAGAGAATAGTGTGCCAGTATTCAGTATGCTTACTTGGAATATAGCGGGTATAAAGACCAAAGTAGGTAATGCAACTTGGTTGGCTTTTATAACTAGGTACGATATCATTGCTCTGCAGGAAACTTGGGACACAAATTCTAGTTTTTCTCTTGATGGCTACAGTTATTTTTGTATCCCTGCTGTGGCTAGCTCAGCAGGAAGAGCGAGGGGAGGACTGTTAAGCCTCTTCAAACTAGACATCAAAGGTAGCCTTAAGAAATGTGACTCAGGATCTGAGCAATGTCTTATTGTTGAATTGTCTCGTGTGGAATCTCCAAATATTTTGTTTATTAATTTTTATAATTCCAATGCTGCTGACTGTACTTCATATAGTCTAGGCAGATTGGACTACTTTCTGTCAGTCTATAGTGAAGATGTTAATGCATTTGAAATCTTTTTTATGGGGGACTTTAATATACACCCTTGTTCACTTACGTGTATTTGCGATGACTCAGAATCCCCTCCAAATTGTGCACCGGTCCATCTTGAACATAACAGACAGGGGGGCTGTTTAGAGAACTTCCTCGCAAGATGGAACCTCTACGAATCCAGTTGTGGGGAGGGGGGGGATTAGAGCCCCTACTTTCAAGGGCTCAGACAATGATTCTGTAATTGATTATATTTTTATTTCTGCATGTTTTTTATCAAAGGTTTTAATGTATAGAACTGTGGTTTCCACCTTTAGTGATCATAACCCAGTTTCCATGGACCTGGTAGTGTCTGATTTTTTGGGGCGAAACCATGGTCCTTGTTATGAAGCAAGAAAGCTTAAAGTTAAGGATCAGGGAAGGAAGCTGAAATGGGATAGTATAATCCCAGAACTTTTTGTTCAAGAAGTTCTTTCAGAGGCTGAGGAGGAGGTTGGAGTGTGTTTATCTAGTGATTCCTATGATGGGGAAGTGATCTTGGCTTTTAGCAGCTTATGTAACAAGATAAACGGCAGGCTTTCTGTGACCAGTAATCCTAAGCCGAAACCTCCTAAAAGATGGTTTGATCACAATTGCTCAAAAGCACACTCTGCATTGCTCAAAGCTTTGAAAATTGTTCCAAAAGATCGTGACCTCATTAGCAATAGTAGAGCACTTTACAAAAAGGCCACTGTAGCAAGGAAAAAACAGCTTAAAGATGAAGCCTGGACCCAACTTACTGATCCAGCCATTTTAAAAAATTGTGGAGAATTCTGGAGGATTGTCAACCAACCCTTATTCACAGGGGAGGATAACTCCCCTTTAGAAACTAACATCCCTGATGAGGGTTGGATTAGACACTTCAGAGACATCTATTCAGCTCATGATAATGCTGATACCAGGGATCAGGAAGTTAATACTAGTCCATTAGGGAACTATTTGCACTTTGAAGTCAGTGAAGTATTATCTGCAATAGATTGTACTTTAACAAAAAAGGCACCAGGACCAGATGGTGTCCCCGCTGATGCCTTTAAATGCTTCCCTAACTTCTGGTCAAGATTGCTCTGCAGGGTCTTTAATGCCTTAAACCGTGATAATATTCCCAAGTCATGGAAAACATCAATAATCATTCCTGTTTTTAAAAAAGGAAACAGGCAGGATCCTGCATGTTACAGACCAATTTCACTGATTGATTCTTCTGTTAAGATTCTTGGAAGAGTCATATTAGTTAAATTGAACGAATGGGCCTCTGAAAACAATATCTTGAGTAATGTGCAATATGGGTTCAGACCTAAAAGAAGTACCCTGGATCAGTGCCTTAATCTCCACCTCCTGATCGAGAAATATACCAGGGCCAAGGATGGGTCCATGTACCTTGGGTTCATGGACCTCTCCTCTGCGTTTGATATGGTCAATAGATCCAAGCTCTGGCTAAAGTTACTCGACATGGGACTGGATAGATCCATAGTTAATTTATTAGCAGACTTACACTCTGGCCTTAATGCTAAAATCAGAGTATCCATGAACGGAAGGTGTACAGATGTTTTTGTGTCTGAAAAGGGAGTAAGACAGGGTTGTATTCTGGCACCACTGTTATTTACGCTTTATGTGAACGCGCTGGAGCCAGCCCTCAGGGGTGTTACAAGCGACATTCCACGTGCAGGAGAGCAGGGGATACCAGTTCTCCTTTATGCGGATGACGCTGTTCTTCTTGCGCGCACTGGGGTGGGGCTTCAACGACTCCTGGATGCCTTTGAATCCTTTATGGGCTCACTTGACCAGAAAATAAATGCAAAAAAATCGCAGGTAATGCTCATGGGTAGGGCCTCTAGGAGACCCTTCCATAAAACTTTTCTTTGTGGGCAGGAAAAGCTCGTACGTGTCTCCTCCTTTCCTTACCTTGGGCTCACCTTTGATGACAAAGGTAGCTGGGGTCCACATGTTATAAGCAGAGCATCTATGCTCGCCAGGACTTCTGCTGCCCTCCATGGGTTTTCTAAAAAACTGGGGGGTAGGCCATTTGCAGCTATTAGCAAAATATATAAGGCTAAATGCATTTCAGTTGCATCATATGGTGGCTCATTGTGGGGATTTAGGGGAGTGGAACCCATACAGACAATGGAAAACAAATTTTTTAGATCTGTTTTGGGTGTCCCCCAGTCAACCCCGGCCTATACAGTCCACATGGAATTTGGGGAAGGCTACATCTCAGACCTGATTAGAATAGCACCATTGGTTGCCTGGCTGAGGATGTGGCTGAACACAGAAATTCCTCTTAATCACATCATAATGAGGGACTGTCTGAACCTAGATAATGTACACAGGATTAGGTGGTTGATGTACATTAAGGAAAACTTCTTGAAGTTGGGGAGGCCTGAACTTTATACTGCCGTCGACTCTTTAACATTAAAAGATATCGTTTACACCAAAGCTGGAATGAAGGAGCTCCTAAACCTGGAGAGGGAAGAAATTGAGCTGAAGAAACCCTGTGTCAGGGCCAGTGTATTGCTGGCTATACCCAATGGTCCCGACAGTTACCTTAACGTGGTGACCCATCCCTACCACAGGTTTATTTTAACTCGTTTTCGATTTAATTTGATACATTTTAGTTTGGGTTTTTATCCCGTGTGGAGTACCCCAGAAAAGGCACCGCCCTGTTCTTGCGACCATTTTTCTGAGCAAAGTACTATGCACTTTATAATGTTTTGCAGCCACTATAATGAAGCTCGGAAATTGTTTCTTGTACCTATACTCAAGGAAGCAGGATTCATTTTAGTTAGACCTGCTCTTATTTATCTACAAATGCTACAAACTCCCAGAATTATGTTTTATGTGGCTAGTTTCCTGGTGAGAGCTATTAGAAGCAGGAATCTCAGACTTAAAAATGTGTCTACTTGCCCTTGTAGTATAGATCAACACTCTAGCTAGTACGTTGTCTGGTGACCTTTTGGGTCAGCATTTTTAGAAAGCACTGTAACAGGGCTAGTAGTTGCCAGTCCTAACTATTTTTCTGGGGTCCCTCTTAGCATTTTTTACACTTTTTAAGTCTTTATTGCACTTTAGCACTTTTGCACTTTAGCACTTTGCACTTTGTACCAGTTAGGCTGATGTTAAAATGTAACATTGTGTATGTTGGTCTTTTTAACATGTTATTTTTAAATTGTTTTTTAATCGTTTTTAATGTATGTGTTGTTTGTATTTTTGTTTCATATATTTGCCATTGTCTTTGTATGATATTAAGTTATCGCAATAAAGTATTTGACTGACTGACTGACACAGGAAGCTGAGTTGTGATACTGCTGATAAAAGGGAATTTTACTATTTAGCTCTTTTTCAACTATTCAAACCATGGCATTCAGAAATGGAATTACTTGGAGATTTCCAGAGCTATGAAGATTCCTTTAATGCTTGTAAAGATAGCATACAATGCAGTGCTTTTGCAAATTATGTGAAAATGTTGAACAATGAAATTGATCAAGAAGCTACAATTGCAGCTGAGATTGCTAGAGACAGTTCTCAAGACAGTCAAAGTTCTGCTGCGCTGAGTCAAGATCCACTAGGACAACCAATTGTTGAAAATGAAGCAGCAATTGCCATGAATAATGTGGAAACAGCAATGTATCAAACTCAAGAAGATGTAACAAACTTAGGAAACTTGGAAGAACAACTAAATGTTGAGCAAAAACAAATATGTGAGACAACAGATTGACCATGGATTACATCATGAAAAGAAAGAGTGCACATGTACGTCATTTCAACCTATCCGAATGTACGTGAGTGGACAAGCTGGAACAGGAAAAAGTTTTTTAATTAAAATAATTACAAGTTATCTACAGAAAACAACTGAGTCGCATTTGTCTTGTGTTGTCACTGCTCCAACTGGGTTGGCAGCACACAACATTAAAGGAATTACTTTACATTGTTTACTAATGCTACCAGTAGAGCATGAAAACAAATTGGAATACCACATGCTATCTGGAGAAGCTTGTTGTGAAGTTTCAATAGTCTTGAAGAAAATGAAACTTTTCATTATTGATGAGGTAAGCATGGTATCAAACGTAATGCTTGCATTTGTGCATTTAAGAATTTAATTATTTGGAGGAAAATACGTCATAGTTTTTGGAGATCTACAGCAACTGCCTCCTGTAAAAGGACAACCAGTATTTAAAACACTTGCGCATGAAGACACCAGAAAGTCTCTGGGTAGTATTGGAAACGTGAACATTTGGTCATATTTTGAATACAAAGAACTCATTACAAATATGCTACAGGCAAATGATGTTGATTATGGAACTATTCTCCAAGATATAAGAATTGGACTACTGACAGAACATGGCAAACAAGCTTTACAGACTCAATTACTTTCCAATTTGTTTCCAAATGAAAACGTAGTTCCTGAGAAAATATACATGGAAATAGCAGATAAGAAATCTGTAATCTGCTGAATGCCAACACTGCGTGAGTGTTCTATATTCAATGAACAACTTTTGAAACTGGAAAATGAAGAAATGATAAAAATGGAAGCCATCGATAAAAAAGAACATGAAGGAATCACTATTATTTTGACCGAAAAATTTAAGACAAAATTGGATTCTTTAGAAAAATCGATATCTAAAACTGCTGGTTTAGAAAAGAATCTATATGCATGTAGGAACTGTCGGATAATTTTAAGGCGTAATTTGGATATAGAAAAAGGTTTAGTTAATGGAGCAATGGGTAAAGTTGTGGATTTTGTTAATATTCAAAATAAAGATGGTATTGAATTGTTAAAGATTAAATTTGATCAGATTGAAGAAGTGAAACAAATTGGTCGTTATTCTGTTCATTTTTTACTTGTTAAAGATTTATATGTCCGTAGAAAACAGTTTCCATTTTCTCTGGCATATGTAGTGACTAATTATAAATCTCAAGGTTTAAGTGTTGACAGTGCTTTGGTGAGCATTGCAAATTCTGTGTTTAAAGAAGGTATGGCATATGTAGCTTTGTCCAGAGTCAGAACGTTATCTGGTTTGTTTTTGATTAATTTTGATGATACTATGATTACTGCAGATGCCAACTGTGTCAAAGAGTACAATAGCTTAAGAAGAACATACGCTCCTAATTAAGTCAATATCCTGTATTTGAAAAGTGTGTGGTTGCTCGTAAAAGAAGGTATGAGAAAATCTGTACTGAAGATGTAGAGAAGGGAAAAAAACAAGATAATGTTGTGATTGCAGGCAAACAGAAAAAATACACTGTTGAAGAGATTGTTGTTTTTCAGTTTGGTGTCAACTGCTATGCTAATGTAGTATTCATTTTATTTATTTTTGACATTTGTACAGCGCTCTGTTACCTGTGGGTGTCCTGGCACTAAGTGTCACTCCTGAGGTAGCGGCAGATCAGGAATCAGTTGGTAAACAGCCATGTCTTTAAGGCTCTTCTAAAGGCCATAAGGTCCGTCATTTTTCTGAGGGCATGGGGCAAGGCGTTCCAGGCTTTGGTTGCGCCCAGCACAAAGCTTCTGCCTCCCCAGCGCGCTCTCCTAATACGAGGCACACGATTAACCCCAGGTCTGCTGATCTGATATTTCTAGTCGGACAATACCAATGAAAGTACTGCCGAAAGAATAAGGGTCCCTTGCCTTGTAAGGTCTTAAATACTAGGCATAATGCTTTGAATAGAATCCTCTTTTGCATTGGGAGCCAATGAAGTTTAGCCAGCTCCTGGGACACAGGGACACATTTTGGGATCCCCAATATGAGCCTGGCAGCCGCATTTTGTAGTACCAGCAATTTATTGAGTACCCCCTGTTGGGCCCCAAGGAATAGACTCTTGCAGTAGTCCAGCCTTGCCATGACCAGCGTCGTGACCACTGTTTATCTGTCACTGCCTGGAATAAATGGTAGGATCTTACGGATGGATTTGAGCAAATAAGCAATAGAAGAAGACAGCGCATTAAACTGGGGACGGAAGGTAAGTTGATCATCGATCAACACCCCCAGGTTTTTCACCTTAGTCACTGGAGTGGGGACCTTTCCGATCTGCTCTGGCCACCAGTTTGGGCTCCAAAAGTTAGTGTTTGACCCAAACACTATGACTTCAGTTTTAGCTGAATTACGTTTAAGGCAGTTAACTGCCATCCAGTTTCCGACCGCCAGCATACAGTCCTGAAAATTTCTTGCTACTCCTTTTTCCATCCCTGGTAATAAATACACCACAATCTGGGTATCATCAGCATATGATGTAAGATCAAAGCCGAAGGCCTAGATTACTGGTGCCAATGAGCTGACATAAACATTAAATAATGTGGGGCTCAGAGACGAGCCCTGAGGAACTCCACAGGGCAGGGTGAAAGGTTTTGATTCATAGTCTCCTAACGCCACGCTTTGGACTCTGCCGGACAGGAAGGCTTTAAGTATGTCAAACGCCTTCCCTTGTACTCCGCAGGCCTTCAGACGGTCGAGTAAGATCCCATGGTGGGCCGTGTCGAAGGCCGCAGAGAGGTCCAACAGCACCAGGGCAACCGTCCCTCCCGCATCGGTCATCGCTCTGATCTCCTCAGTTGTTTTAATGAGGGAGGATTCCGTGCGATGGTAGGATCTAAAACCATGTTGGGAGGGGTCAAGAGTTTGAGTGGCCGCAAGGAAGGAGCTTAATTGAGTGTTCAGGGCCTTTTCTATTAGTTTAGCTGGTAGAATGAGCCTTGCTATTGGGCAGTAGTTGTTTGGGTCCCTTATATCCAAGTTTGGTTTTTGAAGTAGGGGCAAAATAGAGGCATGTTTCCAGCATGCTGGGAAACATCCTGTCGTAAGCATGTTATTAAAGATGGTCACCAACGATGTGACTATCGGGCCTGAGGCCATTTTTATCACCGCCACCGAGCAAGGGTCAGACGGAGTGCCTGATCTAGCCGCTAACAGTAACCGCGTGATTTCTTCGCTATTTACTGGTGAAAAACAATCCAATTTTTGCCCTAAGGTAAGCTACATTACATTTTTTGGAGTGGTCGCCTGGCTGTTCACCCTCTCCTGACTAGAGAAGGCTTTAAAGATGGTCTCCACCTTTCCTAGAAAGAATTTGGCAAGATCTTCGCTAATTGAAGACTCGCGGGGATAGCCGCTGGAACCAGGTCAGCCAAAGCGACACCATTGTGAACAGTTCCTTCGCAGAGTTCTTAGCGAAGTTTATGCGACTAGTGTAGTGATCTTGTTTTGCCCTCCCCACCATTTTTTTATATGCTAGGAGGCTTTGTTTAAGAAGCGTTCTATCACTTTCCCTGTATTTCTTACGCCACACCCTTGGACCAGGAGACGCAGTTTAGGTGGAGCGAGGATGTCGCAGGCTTTTTCAATCCAGCTAGTATGGGTGAGAGCCGCCGCCTCCACCTCTAATGGAAGGGGCTCCTTGGAGGAGAGCAAATGGTCTTCCAATGCTCTACCCTCGACTTTGTTCCAGGCCCTGCATATCCTGGCTACTTTAGGCGGACACCCCCCACTTTGGGATTTTGGCACTGAGATGGCAAATAACAGTGCCCTATGGTCACTCCAGGTGACCGGTATAGATTTAGTAAAGTCCAAAGTAGGGTGGTTCGAAAAAAGCCCATCCAGGGTATGACCAGCGTTATGCGTAGGGCCCCTAACCAGTTGTTTAAGCTCGGCGCCATCCATCAGATTGATAAGTGCATTGGTGTCCGTGTCCCAGAGGTTTTCTAAATGGAAATTGAAATCCCCCAAGACCGTAAAGTCCTTAGAGCAGAGACCCTCCTCCAGTATACTTCCCACCGAGCTCAGAGAGATATTTGTAGGCCCAGGGGGTCTGTAGACTAAACAACCATTAAATGAGTGATGATTGCCCAGAGTAAAGTTAAAGGCTAATGCTTTACATCCATCCACAGTTAAAGGGTGAAAGAAGGCGTTGAGGGAATTATGATATATTACTGCCAATCCCCCCCTTTTCTCAGTGGGCGATCTCTCGTGAAACTAAGGTAACCAGGGGGAGTGGCATTAACTAAATACGAGCCTGAGGCCGCATCCGTCCATGATTCGGTCACAAAAGCAATTTTAATGTTTTCTTCCTGAATTAGTAGAGCACATTCCAGGCTTTGCTTTACCAACGAACTTGCATTCAAAAGGAGGCACTCAAAATTATGCCCCTCTGCTTTATATTTTCCTAGATTTGTTCGAGATAAGGCCTCAATGGGGGATCAGAGATCAGTTAATCGTCCAATGCAAAAACAAGAGTATGCAACAAAAACTTTGGGCCGCCAGAAATCCAAGCTTAATGGAGGCTATTGCTATTGCCAAAGTAGTTGAAGAATCCAACAAGTGTATGGAGGAGATGCACAGTTTGGAATTAAAGAAAGATGATTCCATTAACGTTGTGAAGAAAGTGGATAAAAACTATGCTCCTACGGATGTCAAACAAAAAAACTTTATTTCTAGTGATGTTAAGCCCAAATTTTCTAATTTTAACAGAAAAACAAAAATGTTGTTCCTTTTGGGAAAAGTAAATTCGTGGGCTGTTTTCGCTGTGGCAGCATGGCTCATGCAGCTGATTTTGCCGGGTGTTTTGCTAGAGACAAAACTTGTATGAAATGTGGTAAGAGAGGTCATATCAGCAAAGCCTGTAAGTTTCCTTCAATCAATAAGGTTGCATACGTCGATGATGACTATGTCCCTAATGAAATGTCTTTATGCATTGAAGAATGTAATGACTTGGAAAACTGCCTCTGTGTTGGTCTTCAAAGACCAAAAGCTGTTTTTGTTGTAAATGGAGTTGCTATAACCCTCTTAGATGATCCAGGATCTATGTTCACAATTATTCCTTTGTGTTTATTTAAAGAACACTGGCCCAACTTAACACTCCATGAAAGTGACATTATTCCGAAAGGATATAGTGGCCAGATTATCAACATTATGGGCGTTATGGAAGCTTCATTTGAGTTCAAAGGCAGATGTTCTTCTGGGAAGGTGTACATTTCAGATGAGGGTCCAGCTATTTTAGGCTGGATACAACAATACGATTTGCACATCATCCTAGATCCAAGATCGATAGAGAGTGTCCTTGTGGTTGATGATTTTCCCAACATTAATGCCATTCTGGATAAGTTCTGTGATGTTTTTCGTAAAGATTTAGGCAAATTAGAGGGTTATATGCATGAAATAAAGCTTAAAAAGGATGCTTCTCCTGTGAGACATGCTCTGAGAAGAATTCCTATTGCCATTCGCAAAGAGGTGAAAAATATGTTAGATGACATGCAGAAACAAGATATTATAGAGCCTGTAGAAGTTTCAGAGTGGCTTTCGCCTGTCGTGGTCACAAAAAAAAAGGTTGGAAAACTGCGTTTTTGTGTGGACCGTAGGTCTCTCAACCAGAATATTATTGTGGATAAATTCCCCCTCCCTAACATTTCTGAAATGGTTCTTCTGATGGACAAGGCAAAGTTTTTTAGCAAGCTGGATCTCCGTTCAGCCTATCATCAGGTTGTTTTACACCCCAAGTCCAGGGAACTTACTGCTTTTGTCACGTAGAGGGAATGTTTCAATTTAAAAGGTTACCATTTGGGTTGGCCTCTGCAGCCAGCGTGTTTCAACGCATGATGCATTCTTTGTTAAAGGACTTGAAACATGTTCATTTTTTTCAAGACGATGTTTTGATTACGGGGATTAATGAATGAGAACACAATGATAACTTAGCCAAAGTTTTACATGTGTTTTCTAATGCTGGTCTCACCCTTAGAAAAGATAAGTGCCAGTTTTTGCTAACAGAAATAGACTATTTAGGATACACCATATCCCATTCTGGTGTGAAACCCAAAGAAGATCTATTAAAGGCTATTAGATGTGCTCCTCTTCCCTCAAATAAGGACCAATTGAAATCCTTTTTAGGATTAGTGGAGTACTACTCCAAGTTTGTTTCTAATTTTGCTCATAAGACTGAAGCATTAAGACTACTCCTTAGGAAAGGTGCACAATTTGACCGGGGTCCACAACAATCTGATGCTTTCGAAAAAATTAAACTTGAGATTATCAATGCAGACATTCTCTCTACATTTGAACCTGGTAAAGACACATTTGTGACTGTTGACGCCAGTGCTCACGGTATTGGCGCTATCTTATCTCAAAGAAAGAATGGCGCAGAGAGAACGGTAGCGTTCGTGTCACGCATTCTTAGTGCCTCTGAACGAAATTATGCAGTAATAGAGCATGAGGCGTTAGCTGCTGTTTGGGGAGTCTCTCACTTTCGCACGTATGTGTGGGGCACGCATTTTTCAGTGAGAACGGACCATAAACCACTAATTAAAATACTATCACCTGGTGGTGCCACTAACGGTTCTCCTCGTCTGATGAGATTTGCTGCAAAATTACAAGAATATGATTTTTCTTTGCAGCATATCTCTGGGTGGAAAAATGTACAAGCAGATTGCTTATCGCGCCTACCTATTAAATCTGAAGAGTGTATTGATTTTGATGATGAGACTGTATGTCTGGTTGCTGGTTTTGATGATGCTTGTTCAAATTGTTTTAACTCCATTTCTAGAGAAGAGTGGCATCAGGCTGTCGTAGCTGACTCAGACTTTTGCTGAATTGATTAATGTTATTCGTCTTGGGTGGAAACGGGAAGGTGACGTAAAGCCTTCTTTGCGGAGTTTTGTGAAGTTGCAAGAAGAACTTAGTATGGGTAGTTCTGACGACTTTGTATTGAGAGGTGAACGATTTGTACCTCCGCATTCACTTAAAAGGAGACTTTTTACTTTGGCTCACGAAGGTCACCTTGGTCAGAGTATGACTGGCAAACTTTGAAGACCAATTTCTGGTGGCCAGGCTTAGATGAGGATGTGAGGCGATGGGTGGAGGACTGCTCATTGTGTAAGGAGAGTGAGAAAAGGTTAAAGATTGATTCACGTCCTTTAGGGTCAATTGCTTGCAGTGGGGATTTGCCTTGGAGCAAAGTATATTTGGATTTTATTGGCCCTATGGACTATTTATCTGGTGAATGTCGTTTTGCGATGGTTTTGGTGGATGTATGTTCACGATGGTTGTGTGTCGAGTTCATGAAAAATATAACTACTGAAAGCGTAATTGGTCAACTCAAATCCATTTTTATGAAAGAAAGTTTTCCTGGTATCTTAGTGACAGATAATGGTACCCAACTGACCTCCTCTTCTATGCGGACGTTCTTATCAAATCATGGCGTCAAGCATATGTATACTTCTTTATACAATCCACAGGGTAACGGTATTGTGGAGCGCATGAATAGGTTGATCAAAGGTAATATTCAACTGGCTGTTCAAAATCAATATAATGTTTGTAATGCTGTGGAAGAAGCTGTTTGGTCTTATAATACAACTGTTCATAGTGTCCCCAATAAAATTTCCCTTGAGCGCATGCGTGGTAGGGTACCCAAGACCAAGATGGTCCCTCAGTGGTTGTCTGAAGGAAAATTTCAAGCTGTTAAGAGTCCTAGTACTGATTCTGTGAATCCTGGAAGTAGTTTCAAAGGGAAGGTTGGTAGAGTTGATGTTGGTGACTATGTCAAGATCAAATTGGGTAGGAAGGAGTTTGGAGTAAATAAGTTTTCGGAGTTTGGAGTAAATACGTTTTCGGATCCTCTTAAAGTTAAGGAGGTACATAAGTGGCATGTGGTTTTAGAAAATGGTCAGAATTGGAATTTCAGCAGGATTGCTTTGTTTTCGAAAGGGAGTAGTGATGCTGCTGATTCTAAGGATTTGACTTTTAGTAAGGATGTTTCTAGTTCTAAGGATGCTTCTAGTTCCAAAGCTGTTGTCAATTCCAAAATCATTCCTGGTGAGTTTGTGCAAGTAAATAAATCTGTGCAAAAAGATCTACATTCTACAAGACAGCGTAGTACTCCCAAGAAGTATGATGATTTTATCATGTATTAGTCAGTTTCTCTTGTTCTTACATGATTTAACTTTAGAGTATAAATCTTTGTTTCTTTCTTATACTTGTGTTAATTTATTCTGAGCTTTCATGATTACTGTCATTTTATTCAATGTTTTTGATTAGCATGATTTCATTACAGTTATTTCATTCTATTATTCTGTATTATTATACTTTGTTTTTTTGTCCATTAAGAAAATAAGATATGTTGTACTTGTCTTCACTGCTGCCTCGAGCTGTGGAATGTGGAATCTGGAGTCATGTATTACATCTACTTGATTCCAGGTTCCGACCATTCCGATGGGGCGGTTGCTGAGGCAGGATGACCTTCACTTATCTCTTCATCATCAATAAATCTAATTGATTCTTATCTACTTCGACTTCTGGAACTGATTACCTCCACAATATTGTTCTTCCTAATAGCAATTGTATCTAATTCCGAAGTTGGGAGGATCTGTCTTATTTTGAAGTTGTTTGGGAAAGTTATTTGAATGAGGAAAATGTTGACATTGTTCACAGTGGAAATACATTAAACTAACACAAGTTTTTGTGTTGGAAATCAAGATTTTAGTAAGTCCCTTGGGATGTTTCCACTACAATTACTACAGTTAGCTAGATTAACCAAGCCATATTATCTAGTAAAGACCTTGAGTTGTAATATGGTTTTAAAGTTCAATCTCCAGCCAAGATTGCAATTAAACATTGATTAATATCTAAAATCAAACAACTGTAGAAGGGAGTCACCTAAAAACGAGTGGCTTGTTTAAATATGTACAGTTTTCTTTCATGCTAAACGGAAGAGAGAACAGGACTAGAAAAGAAACGAGTGACAAACAAAGCAAAAAAGACACAACATTTGAAAACTTTAGATTTGAACAAAATTAAATAGCTTGGGAAAAGATTGGGAAAAAACGAATTGGTGTGTTTAAATATAGCACTATGGTTAGCAAAAGTCTTCAAGTTAGGATTCGGCTAGGGTATAGTGGGTAGGATTGGAATATGGATAGGGTTTGCTTTAGAGTTATACGGAGGTTTAGGATTATATTTAGAGATGAGCTAGAGGTGGGATTAGGGTTATTGTTGAAAGTAATTTGGGTGAAGGACCTGTAAAATGACTTGTGCAATGGAGAGTCTCGCTGAGGTAGTGGGGCAATCTGGTTACTTGAAGGAAACACCCATTCATGAGAGTTCAAGAGGCAGCTATCTTCTTAGGAGCTGACTGTTGCTGACTGTTGCTGACTTGGGAATTGTCTTTATATTTCTAACTGGCATAACATGCCTCTGACAAAGAATAGTTGCATTTCCAGTGATTCTTTTTCCCTTAAGTTTCATAAAGTTTCTTGGGACAGAAAGTTTGTCAGTTCCATCTGCCGGCTCTGTCCCCTTTCTCATTAGAAGCGGACCTGAATAAGTTTCTGCCTTTGTATGTTTAAGACAATTTTGCCTGTGCTACATATTTTGGCCGCTTAACAAATAGTTAACTCCATTCGTGTGTTTAGAAACAGCAAGACGTATGCAAATAATCACCCAATTAAATTAATTAAATGTAAATTCGACGCTAAAATATTTATTATTCTCTTTGTCACGGAGTCCAAGCTTAACAAGCAAGTTCGAATGTATTTATTTTCTTTCTTTCAGCATGTATTTCTTTTGCTTCTGTTTTTCTTGCTGGTTGTGCATTACGCTTATCTATCTTTTGCAATAGTTTCAAGAATCATTGTGCTACCTCACGCATATTTTTGTAATGCGCTGTACAATTATTATAAATAAATGAATAGAGAATAAGTACTTTACGTTCTTCAACAATTTCCTCTTTCAAGTCTATTGCTCCATTTTGCGAAAATCTGAGACTGCCTAGGACATCTTTTATCCCGACCTATTCATCAAATTCCCTGGGGTTCCGGAATAGGCTCCCAGCTTCAGGGAAGTGACAGTGTCCTTTTAAATTGATGTTAAACCTTTCTCTTCAGAATGCATTTGAATACCAAATATTTTAGGAATGTAATAAATACTTGCGTGCAGATAGGTCAAAGCACAATCGATTTTTGTCTTGTTACAGTTATCTTTACTTTGTTTCATGAATATTTCGCCCAATAGTGTTGTATCTTTAAATCCATTCCTTACCACTTGTTTCTACAATCTGTCTTCATTAAATCATAATGGTGTTTTGGTGTGTCTCTATCCCAAATAAAAAGCATCCTTTTGAATCCGAGTGAGGTGCATGCTAGACAAATGAGCTAAATAATTAGATAAAACACGCAAATATTTAGTCATGGTCTTGGAATTGATTTTTTAAAGAGTATGAGTCTTGTCCTGAACAAAATAATTTTTATTTTTCATGCTGTAGGTATTAGGTTTTTTTCATGCTCACAGAATTCATCTTGCACATGGACAAATAACTCGTGTTGACCTTTAGAAATGGAATTAGGAAATGTAAACACTCCTCAATCAATCATATTACAAATATGTCAGTCCAGTTTTTTTTTATATATACCCTTCAGATTCTGTCTGTTGCGGTTATTGCTACACCCTTCGGTAGCAAGAGAAGTGTGCAGGGAACTTTGGAAAAATTATATATAGGAATTCCAATTTGCGATTCGGTAAATTGTTACAGAATTACAATTTGGGATTCAATCATACCAAAATGTTTTTTGCATTTGCAAATGGGCCGGATATGCGATTCGACAATGCTGTACCCACAAAAAAGCTTTGTACATTTGGCATTAGGTTATTTGTTCTAGGTGATAGTAGCAATTTGGATTATCCCATAAACCTGTTTTGAACTTAGTAATTTATTATTATATTGTGTTACCCTTGGTCTTTAAAACCCTGGTTCAGGAGTCACTCATTCTACCTGACACTTAATTGAGCTGATATGTGTGTCTCCTGGATCTCTCTGCAGCCTTTCACACTGAGATGTCATGTGTGAAAAGGCTTGGGTAGTTTGGAGTTTGTGGGAAAGGTCAGGATTAGATTTTTCTTTGCTAAAGGCCACAACCAGAGTTTGTATACTTCCCTTTAGGCCCAGCCAGTCCTATGTCCTGCAGAGACCCATTGGGCTCCTCTTTGAGATCAACACTTTCAACATACATATAGCTCCCTTTGCAGGCCTTATCAAAGAGTGTCATCTGCCATGTGTGTGTTATATTGATGATACTTGTAAGAAATTGGGCTACTGGTTTACTGGGGAGTGAGCTCTGGCCAAGCATCAACCACAATCCCTGGCAAGCAAAGGCACAAGCAAACCTTAAATTAACCTGTGCTCAACCTTCTGGTAGCTTGTCACAGAGGAGGCAGGCTTGACGTAGAGGCAATATGTAAAGTATTTATGCAACACTTCAAACAGTAACACAATAAAAACACACCATAAAAGACAAATAAAGCAAGATCAAAATGGCAAAAAAATTATCAGTTTAACCAAAGTTATGAATTTTAAAAGATTGTTGGTTAAAGTAGCACCTAAAAGCATAAAGCGCCAACCGGGTATATCTGTTTGTGCTGGACCGGTTCAAAGTCACATTTTGATGCCAACTGCAATGGAACACGGGCCAAATACAGTCAAGGTTAGGCCCGCTGAAGTTTTACCATTTCAAGTTCATGCCAAGAGTCCCATTCACATTAGAGAGGACCGTGAGGAGCAGGGAGAGCTCACAGGAGGATGACGGCAAAGAGCAAGTAGCCAGCCAGCATAATGGGCGGGCGTTGCTGGAATTTCATGGTGGCGGTCCCTGCGAGTGTTTGATGCTGTAGTGGGAAGAGGCAGTGCTTTGTGCTGATTTGCACTGCAAGCAGGATGGTCTGGGGGCGAATGGGTCCGTTCACAGTTGCAAAGAGTCCAACATCTTAATTTCAGCACCTTGAGCCACTTTAAGGTTCCAGGATCTGAGAGGCAACAATTGGGTGTCAGGAACTTGCTGCAGGTGGGTTCAGGGGCTTGTGCAGGATTTTGGGGAGCTTTATTTCCCTGAGGTTCAGAATAGGAGGCCATCAGACTCTTGCTTTGAATCACACTGGGGTCCTGGGTTCCAGATTAGGTTGCAGATCCAGTTCTTCCTCCCCAGGCAAGTAACAGGCAGCAAAGGAGGGCAGCAGGTCCTTCAGAGCAGCAGCCCAGCAGAGTGGCAGTCTTTTCAGCAGAAAGCAATCCTTCTTTTTGTCAGAGTATTCACAGGTCTAGAAGTGTACTGAAGAGTTGGTGTTTGAGGTCCAATATTTATATTCAGTTGTGCCTTTGAAGTAGAGGATACGCTTTTAGAGGTTCCCCTTTGAAGTCCCCAGACATCATGCCTCTCCTGTCCTGGCTCCATGCTAACTACAAGTCGTATGCATCCCTTTGTGTGGAGGCAGGACAGAGTCTGTTCATGTGTAAGTGGAGCTGCGGCCAGGTCCTATCTCCCATCCTGCCAGTGATCTCCCATCCAGGCACATCTAAGCACTCTGCTGTGTGTGGCTGACTAAGAGGAACACACAAAGCTCAACTGAAAGGTACACCCAGTCATGTGACCGAGGTACAGGCTACAGGCACCAAAGGGATAAGGCAGGAAATATCAACTTTCGCGAAACGTGACATTTTTAAAATTGTAATTAAAAGTCCAACTTCACCATAAGTTAGGATTTCTCTTTACAATTCCAAAGCCACCACCCATAAAGAGTTACCAGGTACCATTTGGAAACGACACTTATAAAATGCGATAAGGCAACTCCTATGTTATCCTATGGGAGAGGTAGGCCTTGCAGAAGTGAAAAATGTTCTTTAGCAAGAAGACATGTAAAACTTGTCCTTTTTAGGTCTCGGCCAGCGTAGGCTGCGCACATGCGCAGTCTCGCTGGCGAGATTTAATGACTCTGAGTAGCGAGGGTAAACCCCGCCCCTCTTCTCCATTGGCTGGCCTCCTAAATGGCGGTCAGCCATTGGAGAAGAGGTCTCAGTGATGTCATTCTTTCCATCTAAGCCCCATCCTTTTCGGATTGGGGCGTGTTTTTTAGTTTTGTTCTACCCTCTTCTCCATTATCTGGAATGTAAACCAACAGTCAAAAATACGCCCGTTGTTTACATTCCAGCCAATGGAGAAGAGGGGAGGAAGAAAAACACGCCCCCCAGTCTGAAAAGGACGGGGCTTACAGGCTCCTGCTGTCCATCTCGCTGTCTCCTAAGGAAACATTTTCAAGGTTAGTGTTTTCACTGCCGGAAGACACACTGCCTCAGCACGGGGCCTCTAATACAGAGGAGGTGTGGGATTAGGAGGAGAGGGGCAGAGGCACAGACAATCAGCGCGGTCCTTTAATGAAGCGCTGTATTTCTTGAATACAGGGAGAAAGCAGACAGCCTGCTCTGAAATCACCGCAGAGTGACAGCAGAAATCCGACTGTAATGCCGTAATGCGGAGGCTGTTATTTAAAGTAAACACAGCCCATTGCACAGAACACCTCAGCTGCATTCGGTGAGGATTAAAACCACCAGTTGTATGACTGCCGCCGAGAAAACTGTGGGTGAAAGAGACGCGCGAGGCGATGGCCGGAGCTTCACAAGATGGCGGCGCCCGATGTGTACTCCAGCTGGAGAAGACAGTGAGCATTGTGCTGCACCCGGAGCAATAATCGGATGTTTGGATGTGCTGACCGCGGGACTGCGCCACGCTCCATGCGCCCCCAGATGTGCGATAGGTTGATAGACTGTCAGGAGATGCCCCTGTTTACCCGATGCCCCACCGTACTCGAGCGGGCTGGAGGTGAGCCACGCAGGGGGCCAAGGGTGCGGAGGCAGCAGGAAGCTGTGTCCGGGGGCGGGCCCGCCATTCAGGGGGCATTGTGGAGTGAAGGGGAGAACCTCACTGGGAAGAGGGGTTACTGCCTCATTCACATACAGACTCTTGATTAGACCGGAATGGAGTCCGTCAAGTATCGCGGCTTGTAAGTGGGTAAGAACAGCCCGACCCGGTATATCTCGGAGATATGTCACCTATGACCTGCCATGAAGACCCCACAGCTCGAAGGCATAAAAAGCCTGTATTTTGCCATGACAGGGACAGGCACTATAGGTATAGGTACCATGTGAGGGTCAGACCAGGTAACCAACAGAGTGATGCTGGTTGGACGTGTTGCCTGACCATGACATGTTCACTGATAAAGTAAATTCCCACCCATAGCTTATTTAATGAGCGCCTGAATAATAACGAGTGTCTGATGCTGTTAATTGTACGGATTTGCCCTCAAGTTCCTATCTCTTGACGCAGTACAGCCCTCTTTATTTATTCCAGTGCTGTACTCGTGTCCCCAGGTATGCGGATTCACATTTCACCTCCAGATTCAGGCAGGCTATTGGACATACACTCAGGGGACCTCCAGTTGAGTTGGCGGTCCAGCCGGCTGAGTTCTAGGAAGATGGCGGCCGTGGTGGTAGAACGGTGGTTGCTTTGGCTGCTTGCGTACCGGTATTGCATTGTGTTTGGCTCTGTGTGTGTGTGTGTGTGGCTCTGTTTGTGTGTGTGGCTGTGTGTGTGTGTGTGTGTGTGTGTGTGGCTGTGTATGTGGCTGTGTGTGTGGAGGTGTATGTGTGTGTGTGTGGCTGTGTGTGTGGCTGTGTGTGTGGCTCTGGGTGGCTATGTGTGTGTAGCTGTGTGTGGCTGTGTGTGTGCGGCTGTGTGTGTGTGTGTGTGGCTCTGTATGTGTGTGTGGCTCTGTGTGTGTGTGGCTCTGTGTGTGTGTGTGGCTCTGTGTGTGTGGCTCTGTGTGTGAGTGGCTCTGTGTGTGTGTGTGGCACTGTGTGTGTGGCACTGTGTGTGTGTGGCACTGTGTGTGTGTGTGTGGCTCTCTGTGTGTGGCTCTGTGTGTGTGCTGCTCTGTGTGAGTGTATGTGTGTGGGTGCAAATGCAATAGGTCTCGCATTTGCGAAAGATTAAGCAATTGGCATTGTAAATGACACTGCCATTTATTTATCTGTTTTCAAAACCAACACATAAATAAAATTGTTGTCATTTACAATGCCAATAGCTCTAACTTAGGCAAAGGCGAGACCATTGCATTGTAAATGCTTGTTATCTATACTGCATCCTGCCCTCTGTGCTGTCCAGAGCCTGCCATAGGGGTGACATATGTATTAGAAAGAAGATTTGGTTTGTTTTTACCAGGCCCAAATCTTCCTTTCTTAGACATATGTCACCCCTAGGGCAGGCCCTGGTCAGTTTACATTGCCAGGTCAGAATGGCAGTTGAAAACTGCACACACAGGCTCTGTAATGGCCGGCTTGAGACATGGTTAAAGCACTGCCTAATTGGGTTGCACAACCAGTGCTGCAGGCCCACAAGTACCATTTAATTTACAGGCTCTGGGCACATGTAATGTAACTTTACTAAGTACTTACAAGTACATTAAATATGCCAATTGGTTATAAGCCAATTTTTTTTAATTTTTTTTTATTGAAGTCCTTTAGTGACACCATACATCATAACACAGAAACAGGATAAACATATCGTAAAGCATAGTCAGGCCATAAATGCAAAAAATACATAAGCATTAATTTTTCTCTACCAAATCTTAAAAAACAATTAGTCAAAGAAAGATCCCCATATTTTTACAAATTTTCTCAGCCCTTCAATTCTCTGAGCATAAATTTGTTCGCTTATTCTGACTCTTTCCATTTTATGGAGCCATTCCTGTACCAAGGGGCAATGCTGTGAACGCCAATTCTGCAATAGCAGCGATCTAGCCACCGCCATTGCAATATAAACCAGTTTTACCAACTGTTCAGAAAGCTTGAGGTCTGGATCAAAACCATACAATATTAACTTAACATTCGAAAGAATCATAATATTATAATGATTTTGAAAAAAACAAAGGGCCATATGTATCATAGTTCCGTTTTGCGAATTCTAAATAGCGATTTTTAAGGAATCGCTATTTAGAATTCGCAAAACGGTATGTATGTAAAAAATCGCTTCTGTTTAGCGATTCCTTAACATTCCTAATTTGCGATTAGCAAATTGCTAATCGCAAATTACCCATTCATTTCTATGGGCCTGGAGGCCCATAGGAATGTGGGGGAAATTTGCGATTAGCAATTTGCTAATCGCAAATTAGGAATATTTTCAAGGGTGTAGGGGTGTCTCAAGAACACCCTGCTGCACCCCTGAAAATGACATGTGGAGGCATATGGCGCACATACATGCCCTAAGGGCATGTATGAGCATCATATGGCACCTTTGGTTTTTTTGAAAATTGCTTTTTTAAAAGAATTCGCAACTTACCACCAACTAGAAGTTGGTGGTAATTTGCGAATCCTTATGGGCATTTTTGCATTATTTTTTCTTTGATACATTGCATTTAAGGAATCGCAACATTTGTGATTCCTTAAGTGCAATCGCAAAATAAGGAATAGCAAATTTTGCGATTCCTTATTTTGCAGCAAAAATGTTACATACATACCATTTAGCAAATTAGCATTCGCAAAGGCCGAAATTCTGCGAATTTCGGCCTTTGCGAATGCTAATTAGCTTGATACATATGGCCCAAAAATGTAATCCCAAAATGCTGTCATTTTTTAACAGGAAGCCATTATATGGGACCAGTTAGCCGGAGCATAATGTAAACACCTGAAACAATCGGATGAATTATTAATGTACATTTTGGCTATAACGGCTGGTGTGCGATACAGAAGCCATTTGCTGAAAATAGCATTCTGCGCCAATTATCTCCCCTTAATATAGTAAAATTGAATTTATTAATGGTCTTCCAAGTAGTTGGGGATAACACATGATTTTCTTGTCTCTGCCATTTACTAATTGCTTTTAGGCTTAAGTCCCCCTCCCTGCTCAAAATTAAACAGCGTTTCCACTCCCCAGATTTTCTCACCCTTGGGTTTACAAAAAGGTCATTAGTCAATTGAGTAGGTGAACTAATCAGTGTAGGGTCCATTTGTCCCAGAATTCTATAAATCAAATTATATGAACCTATCAGTAAAAAATTCCCATGGATTAGGGATGCCATCTCTGTCAGGGTTATCCATGATTCATTCCTGACATAATCCCTTAACATAGCAAACCCTGCCCGCCGCCAGTTTTCCAGTATCTGAGGGCGTATTTCAATCCCTATGAGTGGAAATACACTCTTCAGGGGGGTTGTTAAATTAAAAATGGGAAGGGAGTATATTTTAAGCATTGCAGAGCATCTCTTAAAAAAACAATTCAGTGTCTTATAACGAACAAATGTGGGTGATTTAAGTACCTGAAGCGGGGAGGGTATCTGAACCTCAAAACAAATTAAATCAAAGAAGAAATTTATAAATAACTTCTGACCATGAATTGGATTTTTAAATCTTGCAAAGTAGTGTGCAAAATATGCATTATAATACTCCTTAAGATTTGGTAGGGCCACCTTGCTCCGTATCCTCATAAAGAGTTCCTATTGCGATTCGAGGTTTCTTTTCAGCCCAGACAAATGCTGAAAACAAAGATTCTGCTTTAGAAACAAATTACCCGGGTAAGAAACATGAAATAGTAGAAAACAGGAAATTAAATATGGGAAGAACAGACATTTTTATTAATGCAACCTGGCCAAAAATAGATAATGGCAATGGATTCCATCGTGTGAGCATTGAACGAACCTTCTGAAGAAGAGGATCAAAATTTAGTAGAGAAAAAAAAACCTAAATATCTTTTGGGTCTATAATTGATGCAGCTGCCTATATCAGAATGAAGTTCTGGGTCTATACCCCCACAAACCAGGATATCCGTTTTCTTTTTATTAATCCGGTACCCCCCGAGAGCCTCAAATTCTTCAAAAATCTTCAAAGCATGTGTTTGAGATTGCATATCAGGTTTGATTAACAACATTATGTCGTCAGCATATAATTTAATCTTGGCCATGGAGGTGACGGGGTGAGAAATATTTACACAGTTCCTAATTGCGGTTGCTAAAGGTTCAATGAAGAATGCCAAAAGAAAGGGTGACAATGGGCAACCCTGCCTGGTGCCCCACTTAACTAACACTGATCCCACCGAAGCTGCATTAATAATAACGTTTGCTTGGGCACCTGTGTAAAGATTCTGAGTCAGATTCATGATTTTCTCTGGGATCCCAAAATGTTGTAAAATAATGAAAAGTGTCTCCCAAACCACCAAATCAAAAGCCTTTTCAGCATCTAATAACAAAATTAACGCAGGTACCCCTCGTGTTTCAAAATAATCTAAGGCCTCAATCAAAAATGTGTGTTGGTTATCAATTGCGACCGGCTATAAAGCCATTTTGATCAGGATGAATCAAGTCTGCAGAGATGGAATTAAAACGTGTGGATAATAATTTTGTAGTGATTTTATAGTCCGAATTTAATAATGTGATGGGTCTGTATGAATTCGGGTCTTTAGCTTCTTTAGCTTCTTTTCCCCTCTTTAGAAAGCTCACCACAGTTCCTTCCCGGAACGAGTCTGGAATTGAACCGCCATCTAACATAGAATTTAATAGTTGCAAAAAAAAGCTCGGAAAAGAAGCCAAAAAATACCTTGAAAAACTCGGCGGGGAGCCCATCAGGCCCACAAGCCTTACCTATTGGAAGATCTTTCACCACCAGCTCTACTTCCTCCCTAGTAAATGGTTTGGCCATTATGAGTTGATCTATTGGGGAAAGAGTAGGCAGTGCATATTTACCTAAAAAATCGAATAGCTTTTGTTGATCTAAATTAAGTTGTCTACTATAGATCTTATTGTAGTTAGAAAGCATTATCCTCCGTATCTCAGCCAACTCAGATGTCTCTGTATGAGTGGTGGGGCATTTTAGGGAATTAATCAGATTTGCGGCAGCTTGTTCTCTTGCCTGCCAGGCCAAAAATTTACAGGTAAATTTGCTTTTCTCATACAATTTGGCTTCGTTTAATTGTTCCTGCACACTGCTAGCGGGATTCTGCTGCCTGAGTTCAGTTAAAACCTGTATCCTTTGTTGAAGCGAATTCTTTATATTCCTGGCAGCAGACAATTCTGCAGCATCTTTACCAATAATTATGCCCCGAATAAAAGCCTTTAAGGGATCCCAGACAAAATTAAGGGGAGCTGTTTCAATGTTGCGAGCAATAAAAGCAGAAATTTCTACTTTGAGTGATGCCACCCATGCTTCATCATGCAAATACTTTTTATTGAACACCCATCGCTTGGGGGATCTTATATTATCCACCAATGCCAATTCAATAACTAACATTGCATGATTGGAGTCCCCGTTATGCAAAATCTTCTGATAACAAAAATTAAGCTGTCGGGAGACAAGAAAAAAATTGATGCGGGAGGAGGACTTGAATCTGCCGGACCAACAAGTATATTCTTTTTTTAATGAGTTTTGTATTCGCCAAGGGTCGCAAAGATCAAGTATTGTCATATCATTAAAATTGGATCTGAGTGATTTAGGTTTAAGCTGTTTTTTCATAAGAGTAGTTGAATCAACTTTAAATTCATCGCAATATTAAAATCGCCTCCAATAACAATGTCCCTTCCCACCATCAATAAAGATTGAAATAGATCCTCATAAATCTCCGAATTATAATCAACTGGGGCATAAAAACTAACAAAAGTGATGGGTCTTTGTCTATTAATATTTTTACATGTGGCCCAGCACCAACGGCCTGAACCACCCTGTTCTGTCTGTATAATCCCAGCATACTAAATTCTTATGTAGAAAGAGCGCAACCCCCCGCTGGGACTCAGAGAACGAGGAGAAGCCTCGATATGAAGACCATGATTTGAACATAGAAAACTCCTCAATTTTTATAACTGGAATATGAGTCTCTTGTAACAAGATTACGGCGGGATTTTCAGTCTTGACCCACAGTTCTATGGCGCGCATTTTTTTCTTATTATTTAAACCATTAACATTAAAAGAAATAGTTTTCAGACCCATTCTAATAAAGTATCAAAATCAAAAACCTGAAAGAAGAACATCTCAAAAACATTGCCCAATCTCTGTCTGACTACCCCTTTTTTCCTTTTATCGATTACATTGATCTTAAAAAATGCATAGCATAAAATTAAAAAGTTGGTAAACAGTAGCACAAAGGACTTCATTTTTTTTTTGTAACCCCCCCACCCGTGCTCCAAACCCCTAGCACCCCCATCCTGTGGCCCTCCTCCTATTCCTGATCCCTTACCCCATGCTGGCCACAGAGCCTTAACCCCTACCATGAGGTGTCATGTTATTACACCCCTTAACCCCCTGAACCCCTCGCCCCTCACCACTTCTATCCCCCGAGCCTCTAAGAGCATATCTTAAGTAATTCTAGTAGTAAAGAAGAAATTTGAGATGACATAAGGATATCTAGCCCTTCTCACCATGCAAAATTTCCCTAAGCTGCTCCTGCGCTTCATCTACATCTGACAAAATATAGAATTTGCCCTTAACCAAAACTTTTAGTTTCGACTGCTGAGCGATAGTGGCTTGAGCCCCCTTGGCTTTGAACAGATGTAAAATGTTCACAAACTCTTTCCTTCTGCGGGCTGCAGCTGCAGACATGTGGGAAAACATTCGACATTTAATAGTTTCATTAAGTGCAAACTGTCTCTGTTGGATGGCCTTGGACAGAATTGTCTCTTTAATTCGGACATCAGAAAAGTTCAGAAGGATTGTGCGGGGGAGTGTGGAATTTAGAAACGGCTGAGCTGGGACCCTGTGGGTACGAGTAATCATTAAGAAACCCTTAAACTCTGGGTCCACTTTCTGCTGTAAAAAAGTGGTGACCCAATGAACCATATTGGATCCCTCCATTCCTTCTGGAAGCCCCACTATTCTGAGATTAGATCTTCGATTGTAATTTTCTAAATCATCCAGTTTCGTTTCCAGTGTCTTTCAGGTTTTAAACATAATTTGAACATCTTTCTTGACCTCTGTCATATGGTCTTCCAAATTAGAAATTCTACCCTCAGCCTCCTGAAGACGAACAGGGAAAAAGGATACTAAATCTTCAATCTTATCTAACCGCTAATGTATTGCAGCCAACTCCACTTTTTGGAACCTTTTTATTTCACGGATCTCATCTAAAATCAGATTAAGCATGTCTTTGACTGACATCTGCAACTCCCCCACAGTCTCGGTGTCCATATCAAGAATGGGGCTGAAAGAACCTGCAGAGCCTGCTGATCTAAGATCGCCGGAAGAGACTATGGTATTTACCAATTCATCTCCTATTTGACCTACCAAGGGCAGGCTTTTTACATCATGCGGAGAAATAGAGCCAGAAATAGAACCAGATATTATATTAATTTTCATATTTGAAAGTGGATCCGTAATTATAGCAGCTGATGTTTCCGGAGAGTGGCTTCATCCCAAAAGTCCCGGGAAACCAATGGGCTGAACAACAGGCGGAACTACAGGCTGAGCCGGGCTGCCAACTGGTTGTGTCATTATACCACCCCAAACAACAACCAGCAGATCTATTTAACTGCCTTGTGGAGGTCCATCACTGGATGAACACCTCTGCCCTAAAATTAAATGGGTCAAAAACGGAGGTTCTGCTCTTGGGCCCAAAAGGACTCACACTGTCCGCTAACATCTGGCCAGCATGTCTGGGCCCTCCGCCAGAACCCAGAGAGGAAGTAAAGAGCCTGGGAGTGTGGCTTGACACCGACCTCTCGTTCAAGGTGCAGGCAAAGAAAGTGGCCGGGACCTGCTTCGGACTTCTGAAGTCACTGAGGAAAGTCCTGCCCATCCTGCCCCCCAACTCCCAAAAGTTGCTTATTCAAGGCCTAATAATCTCGAGGCTTGACTATAGCAACGTGATATACCTGGGCGCCCCAGAGATGACCCTGAATAAACTTCAAAGAATTCAGAATACCGCGGCCCGTATCCTCACGAATACCCCTGCCAGAGCGTCGGCCAAACCGGCCTTAAAACTCCTCCACTGGCTCCCCATAAGAGAGCGGGTCAAATTCAAGGCCCTGTGTCTGGCTCACAAACTACGACGTAATCAAGGCCCCCCTGCTCTCAAGAAATTCATCGCCCCTTACAAATCTTCAAGACCTCTCCGTTCTGACACCGAAAACCTCATTGCTGCCCCCAAATTCAAGAGAGCCCGATCGGGAGGAAGACGTTTCTCAGTCCAGACTGCACGTCTTTGGAACGCCCTCCCCCGAGCCCTGCGCCTTGAACCTCAATACCTCCGGTTTAGGAAACAGCTCAAAACCCACCTCTTCCCACAGTGAATCACTCACCCTGATCTGGTTCCTTTGTTCCGCCCTCCCTGTCCTCCCCCTTGGCCCTCCTTCCCTCTTCCCCTCCCTTGGCCCACCGTACTCAGGAGATAAGATTTTTTAGCGCTGGGATACCCCCGGGTGACTACGCGCTCTACAAAAATAAATAATAATAATAATAATAATAACCGGGGTCAAAGTAGGCTTTCTCTCGAACAGAGGAAATTGCTTCGGAATCTTGAGGGCCCCCGATGCCTTAACTTTTTTAGCATCCTTCATATCCTTCATATCCTCTTGAATAGGTTGCCCAGTCTGGACCACTTCCAAGCCGGTGTACCTTTCCCCTGTATCCGCTGTCTCGACTGGTGCCGAATTGCGGCCTGGGCTGGTTTGAATGGGTATATCTGTAAGGGACCCCTCCGGCTCATCCGAACTCTCAGAGGAGGTTAATTTAGCAGCGACCTCTTTAGCCTGCTGTCGGCGTGCTTTCGCCTTAATTCGGGCGTTCAAAAGTTTACCCATCTTTTTAACTTTCCCACAATTAGCTGTGATTAAATACGTAGAGGAGGCAGAGGATTCTGGTTACTGAAGTCCAGGGCAGAAAGCCTGCAGTCACCAGCAAAAAAGGAAAGAATTTCTTCAGCGATGCAAGTGATGCCTAAGCTTAAGCCTGCCACTGCTGAGCGCAGACTAAATGTCACTCACCCAACTCACTCTCCCAGCTCCAGATCCATCACGGGAAAAAAAAAAGTCTGTTAAAAAAGCAGTGAACAGCCCTGCTAGTCGCAGTCCGATTTCAGTGTGTGGCAGTATATTTCTGTGTGTGGCGGTACAAACGAGAGAGTTCTTTCCCCTTCTGCGGCTGCAGTTGCAGTATATTTCAGTGTGTGGCAGTACAAATGAGAGAGTTTCTTCCCCTTCTGCAGTTTTGTGGGATCCTGAACCAGCCAGCCAGCCAGCCAGCTGCTTTGCCGCTGTGCACGTTTTAACTCAGTACGTCTTTAACAAAAAAGGAATGGAACTCACCCGCCGTCACCAACACATTTACCAATTCATCTCCTCTTTGACCTACCAAGGGCAGGCTTTTTACATCATGCGGAGAAATAGAGCCAGAAATAGAACCAGATATTATATTAATTTCCATATTTGAAAGTGGATCCAGAATTATAGCAGCTGATGTTTCTGGAGAGTGGCTTCATCCCAAAAGTCCCGGGAAACCAATGGGCTGAACCACAGGCGGAACTACAGGTTGAGCTGGGCTGCCAACCGGGGTCAAAGTAGGCTTTCTCTCGAACAGAGGAAATTGCTTCGGAATCTTGAGGGCCCCCGATGCCTTAACTTTTTTAGCATCCTTCATATCCTTCATATCCTCTTGAATAGGTTGCCCAGTCTGGACCACTTCCAAGCCGGTGTACCTTTCCCCTGTATCCGCTGTCTCGACTGGTGCCGAATTGCCGCCTGGGCTGGTTTGAATGTGTATATCTGTAAGGCACCCCTCCGGCTCATCCGAAATCTCAGAGGAGGTTAATTTAGCGGCGACCTCTTTAGCCTGCTGTCGGCGTGCTTTCGCCTTAATTCGGGCGTTCAAAAGTTTACCCATCTTTTTAACTTTCCCACAATTAGCTGTGATTAAATACGTAGAGGAGGCAGAGGATTCTGGTTACTGAAGTCCAGGGCAGAAAGCCTGCAGTCACCAGCAAAAAAGGAAAGAGTTACTTCAGCGATGCAAGTGATGCCTAAGCTTAAGCCTGCCACTGCTGAGCGCAGACTGAATGTCACTCACCCAACTCACTCTCCCAGCTCCAGATTCATCACGGGAAAACAAAAGTCTGTTCAAAAAGCAGTGAACAGCCCTGCTAGTCGCAGTACAATTTCAGTGTGTGGCAGTATATTTCTGTGCGTGGCGGTACAAACGAGAGAGTTCTTTCCCCTTCTGCGGCTGCAGTTGTAGTATATTTCAGTGTGCGGCAGTACAAACGAGAGAGTTTCTTCCCCTTCTGCAGTTTTGTTGGATCCTGAACCAGCCAGCCAGCCAGCCAGCTGCTGTGCCACTGTGCACGTTTTAACTCAGTACGTCTTTAACAAAAAAGGAATGGAACTCACCCGCCGCCACCAACACAGAGGTGAAAACCGGTTTAGAAGGGGTGCAGGCATCGCAAGTATCGAAATCGCTGGTCTGCCGGCCTGAAAATCACCGCACCCGATAGTGATCTGCTATTGTTGAGTCTGCAGAGTCTTGGGCAGGCATAAAATCAAAAATCCCATAGGGCAAGCTCTTGCCGCTGTCTCGCTGACCTCCGCTGGAAAATGCCTGCAAGACCTCCCAAACCGTCGTCCGCCGTCCGAAACTGCCGAGAAACTTTACCAAGAAACTCAGATTATTCACTGAAGGCAGAATTGGACTCTGCCAAGCTGCCGAGACGCCTCCAAAAACCGCCGTACCGAACTGCCTGGAAACTTTGCCGGGAAGCACAGGTTGTTCACGCAATGCAGGAGCTACCGAGACGCCAGCTACCTGCCGCCATCATCCTCGTGGGGGGGAGGAGCAAAGGCAGGGTGCTCAGGTGCTACGTGGAGGTGTGGAACTCCACCGTAGCGGCATTCGCAAGCATCATACTGTGAACCGGTTATAAGCCAATTGAACACCTTTTAAGGAGAGAGCATTAGCACTTCAGCACAGGTTAGCAGTGGTAAATTGCACAGAGTTTTAAGGCCAGCAAGAAGAAATTCAGGGAAAAGTGGAGTCTAAAGGCAAAAGGTCTGGGGGTGAATCTGCAAAGAGGGCAAGGTCCAATCATACTCAATGTATTTCTCAGTCTGGATTGTAGCTGTCATGAGACATGCTCAATTTTCACTTGCAGCTTTGGACAGCCACAAACTGGATGTCCAGAAACTACTAGACATTTAACTCAGAAATTATAAGGTTCATGGTGCTGTGTAGGCTGCATCCAATGTGGTCACTGTGATGGTGGCCAGATGTTTGGGTCTCTGCTATCCTCCATCAATGAATGTGAAAATCATAGGAGCAGGGCTCAAAAATTAACTCTAATTTAAGCACATTTCAGCATACTGCTTCTTCCATCTGAAAGTTGTAACATAGATTCTGCCATTTTTATTGGAGAAGGCATACTCTCTGATTCTTCAAGCACAGGTTTAAAGATATTTAGACAGAATATCAGAAACAGAAATATTGTGGAACAAAATATAGTGTCAAGAATATTGAGGACAAAAATATTGCGATAGTGAGTTTCTATAGGTAAGCAAACTTTACTATATACAACTCCATATATATGCACCTTGACAATTTGTATATCTTCAAGATACGTTGATGTGTAGTTAAGGATAGTAACTCTTCCCTTTACAACAAGAAGTTGCTAAACCTCCATGACTTCCCTTAGGTTGATATATTTCCTTTTATTATCATACATTTTGACTTTTTATTACAAAGTTCCTTATGTATTTCATTGATGTGTACTTTACTAATTGCTGATTATACTTGCATATTGTTTTGTAATTCTTTATTTATTCTTTCATTGTTGATCTCACTTGTTTTGCTGTATGTTTTTCTCACCATCATTATTACCTTATCTTGTATATTTTCATCTTATTTGCATTAATAAACTTTTTCTGAACTTAAAAGGATAGTAACTCTATACTTACCTATTTGCAGTTACCTTGTCAACATTTTGGCTCTCGATATTTTTTACACAATATTATGACCACAAAATATTTCTGTTTCTGATATTCTGTCAGTGATCCAGACAGGACAGACTGTGGCATTTCCCCTGTGGGCTGCAGGCGAGGATGCTGTTTTCTGAGCACAATGCAGTCCCATCACCCAATGCGGTGTGGGGCTGATTTGAACTGTTTCTACAGGACTGATTTTGGTTTCCAGTCCAGGCCTCTTCAAGAAGTACTATGTTCTCAATAGGCTATGCAAATGCATTGCATCTTGGACTGCCTTCTTACACCACTTATCAACTGCAACTCATTAGAGTGCAGCAACCATTTACTCAACCCTCTTTGACATTCACCACTTTCTGGGAGTATAAGGGCCTTGCATTGGCTCCCCATGCACAGGTGTGTTCTGTTAAGCAGTCTCTGCATTGGCTTTAAAGCCCTTGGTGATATAGGTCCTCTTTTGACTCTGCAACTGTTCTCCTGGTATTTGCCTTCACAGACTGTGTGCTCTACTTTGGCATTTGTCTTAAAAGTACCAGATGTAAGGAGGTTATTCCAGGATTGTAAATCTTTCAGGAGGCGATGCCTTAGAGCTTTTCCCCCATGGAGATTGACCTTATCAAATTACACAGTCTTTAGGAAGAAACTAAAATCATAGTTTTTCAAGCTATGGTTGGATCAGTCTGGGTGGATCCATTCCACAGTTTTCAGTGGCGGGACATTGATTGAAAATCACGTGTTTCACAAATACAAAAAAATAAACAAATAGAATAAATAAATAAATATGTGTTAACACTTATGTATGCCATTCACAAATCACTTGCAAATTATGACCAGGCATGTAGGTCCAACCAGGCATAGGTGTAAGTAATGCATGTTATCATATACCCCCATTTCTGTGAATTGGTCCACGTGTTTGGAATTTTGGCATAGGTCAACAAAGTACCCTGACACAGCTCTCCAACATGAGCTAAGATCCTTGAATATATTTTTTCAATAATTCCATACTGCAATATGCTCGTGGAAATGCTCATAGTCTGCTAGACATCACAAGTTTTGTATTTCAAGCTAACTAAAGGTGGAAGTAGAGGCTTCCCCATTTTTTGTCTTAACTATGAGCATTGGGCTGAACTCTGATCTGTGTGAAAACTGTTGCCACACATATCAGTATTCCTAGTTATGTGTACAATACTGCCCCCCCCCCACACACAGTTTTCCCATCATATATTCAGGTCAAACCTACTGAAATCTGATGAAAAATAAACAGTATATGGAAGACATGATTTTCCCAGTTATTCTTCCTTTTTCAGGGGAATATTCACCCCCAGTGAATACCTCACCCTGTTGTATAGCTCCTATATATCCCTATATCGTGTTAAGTTAGCATAGGTACGTTTGAGATTTAAACGCCATTTTTCCTTTCTTGCAACTTCTGCACACGACCCTTATTTGTTGACTTAGCTTTCAACCTAGTAGTTTGCCGTGGTGAATGTGAGAATAATATGTTATTGCTCTGATATCTGCTTTGTTTAATAAAACATGTCTGCACGGAGAGTGCTGAAGTTTCAGGAGCAACACGATATGGAATTGTTATGAGGTCTGATCTCCACGCCTTCATAGTCATAACACAAGTGCAGCCTTTGCCAACTTGGGCTTGAGGCGGGATTGATATTGCTTTGCACGAGAATTGTTAACACACTTGATGCGGTGCACATGCAGAGAGAGCTGGTGTATGCTGATGTGATTCCTTCATGCTAGGACACTAAGGTATGGGCCCGCCCTAAAACAACCCAAAGAGACCTTCTTAGATAATAATATAATATATGTGTTAGGGAGGGTGAGATATAAGTGTTGTTAACTCTTATTAATTACAGCATGTTACCATGCTGTCACCATTCGCTTTTTATGTCTTAGTAACTATGCTGATAATTTTGATACTGATAATAAGTATACTTGTATTATCTAAGATACTGCGCCTGAGAAGACGGCATTAGTAAATAAACATTTCAAATGCACATGTGTCTTCTTTACTCCATGTTCTGGTTTGTAATGATAATATAACGAAAGAGTGTTCATGAGTCCCACGTACCCTGAGGTACTGTAAGTTCATGTTCTGGTTTGTCTAAACATTGGGAGTTTGATATGTCCAATGAGACACTGTAGCTAGCTCGGTAAGGGGTGAGTTGGTTGCTAAGGTAAGTTTTGGGACACCCTAATTTGCCAAGGTTCCACTCCTCTGTGCACAGTTCTGTGTGAGTACAGAAACCCTGCAACATGGCGCCCAACGGTTTCGGTGGTCTTATATCATGACACTCGAGTAGTTTATCGTTCATGCCTTAACCCCTTCACGTCCGTTTCCGGAAAACGGGGTGTTGGTGAAACCTACCTATTTTTTCAAATAGGTCTTTATTCAAGCTTGATTCTTACTTAAACGGTTTCTTTGAATTACTGCCCAGTTGTGCTACAAAGTATTCTTTGTGTTTTCTTGTTTCCAATTCTGTAATGGCGGCAGCGGTGGCTATTCGCAGCATAGTCGCGTAGCGGTACGCAACCATCTTCAGACGTACCAGGTCCCAGTAGATGGGATGGCTGTGATTTTCGTGGTATGTGCAGATCCGGCGTTTCCTTACGAGCTGTTTTACTCTTGGGTTATGTTTCCGGCGGTGGACGCTAATTCTGGTTTGTTCCACTCCTACACCGCCTCGGATGTCCCAGCTGAATATACGCCGTACAGGGCATTGGAAATACCTATTGATCATTGGCAGCATCGAGTTTGGTTTGATGGCGCCCTCCCCCACTCTTTGTCCCCTGCGAGGTTAGGTCCACTCTCAATTCCAGGTACTAATTGGCCTGCGTTGGGTGGCTTTACCCCGCACCCGAATCACGGGGCTTGTACCCTGGCAGAAATTCGCAGGCTACATGTAGTTTCCATTTCCGTGATTCGTGCTTTAGTGCAATACATCGGTCGACATCTTCCTGGTGGTCCCCAGGGGGGTGCGGCCGCTCCCATGGAACGAGGCGGAATGCGTCTCAATCCAGTAATGGTAAATTCGGTTTTTGGTGCGCGTCCTGTTGACAACGATGACTTCCCATTCTGGTTAGCGGAGAAGTTTGATCAACTGGAGGCGGTTTTTCCGAATTCTACTCCGGCTGATAAACATAGAATGTTGACGATTACTCTACCGAAGGATATTACTCCTGAACTTGCTGACTGTGACAGCTGGGGAAAAACATTTGCGGCAGTTTATACGAGATGCTTCGGCACCCCGTCTATGACTGCCCTGCCTGAAATCGTTAGACGTGTTCAGAATGATCACGGTCCAGAGGCAGCGGTTGAATTGGGTATGCGCCTGTGTGGTTCTTTTGAGATTGTAAGTGATCTCATTCTCTCCAATGTTAAAGGAGATGCAGTTAACTTTCAGGTGTCGAATGCTTTGGCTGCTCTGCCCGATGCCGACAAACCCCGCCAGTTAGCAAAGATTGTGGTGGCCGCTTATAAAACGATTGGCCGCACAAGTAGAGGTCTAAAATATTTTCCAGTTAAGGAGAAAAAACAACCACAGGGACAGTCTGCAGTGACAGATGTCCAGCCCAAGTCCAAAAAACAAAATTGGCCTAAAAAACAGACACAGGGGAAGCAGACAACGCAGACTCAGGGTACTTTTCCTGCAATACAAGCACCTGCGCCACCCGAAAGAGTTTATGATTTGCGCGACCGCGCGATGATTAAATCACCTGATCGTTTTCAGGGTTCTGATCAACGCTCTCCTCGTTCCTTTCAGGACACATCGGCCCCGAAGACCGGTGGAGGAGGAGGGGGTGGACGTGGACGTGGTGGCCAACAAGGACGTGGTCAGTCCCGCCAGACGGACGGCGCAGTGAAACAGGAGGATTCTACGCCTAGGCGTCCGCAGTTTGCGAAAAAGAAAGTCGCCGCCTTAACAGCGCATCGATATGCCACAGATAGTGAGAACGCGGCTTCGGAATCTGACGTGGGCTCTGACCTTGCTGGACAGCGCGGCGGAGATAACCATAGTCAGAGAAGCGCTGCGTCCACTACTGAGGGTGACAGCGACTGATGTCTACGTTGTGATAGAAACAGCGGATACGAGACTTGCTCCCCCTGAAAGACTATATGAAATTGTCCTGTTAATTGAAGGTGACATACAGCGTACCGTTAAAGGTGTATTTTGGGAGAATCTGTCTTCTACATATGATATTTTACTTTCGGAGGCTGACTGGCCCCCACCTTTTGTGCTCGCGGCGCTGCGAGGGAAGGAGGTGATCCTTCCCAGTTTCGCGAACACTGTCTCGAAAGAGCATGCGCAGCATTTTGCAGAAGAGTGGGCTCGGGCTCTCGCACCGGCTCTGTACCGTAACCAATGTGGTTGGGATAAATTGTCGCCTTGCCACGAAATTCCGTTGCGGTCTCAGCCGCAGCCTCAACCTCAATATCCCATTCGGCGTGAAGCAAAATCTTCCGTCGCGGAAATCCTTGAACAATTGGAATATCAGGGAGTTATTGAAACGTGTGTGTCACCGATGAATAATCCCCTTTTTACTGTGAACAAACCTGACGGATCATATCGTTTGGTTTTAGATTACCGGCATTTAAACTCGCATTGCCGTAACTGTGCTGTACAGAATACCCACGGCTCTGCCCTAGTGGATAGTCTCGTGCGTAAGCGTTTCAAGACAACGCTTGACATATCCAATGGTTTTTATGCCCACCGATTGGACAGCTTTAGCTCCCAATGGACCAGTTTTACGAGCGCTGGAGTCCAAAAGCAATTCCGGCGTCTTCCAATGGGCTACAAGAATAGTCCTGGTATATTTACCGCTCGAATTGTCTCTATTCTGGAGGCACTCGACCCTGATGCTTTTTCGTATGTGGATGACATATATCTCACAGACGACGATATTTGGGAGCATCTGTGTCGTGTAAATTCTCTTGTTTGCAACTTCGCAGACATGGGTTACAAATTCAACTTTGCAAAATCGCACATTGCTGAACACACAGTGTTGTTTTTGGGCTATGAGCTCAACAATGAAGGTAGAGGTTTGGCTCCTCACTTCTTAGAGAAGTGCGCACAATTACGCGCTCCAACAACACTGAAAAAATTACAGTCTTTACTGGGCTTTTTGAATTTCGGCAGAACTTACATTCCGGAATATGCCCAGCGTATCAAGCCTTTGTATGCTTTGATACAACCAACTTTCTCAAAATCATGCTGGCTGCCTGAGCATTCAGCCATTTTGCAATCCTTGCAGGCTGATCTGCTCGCTTCTAAATATTTACTGACTCGTGATAACCACACCGACCTGGTAATAAGGATAATTCCTGGGACGGTGGGTTTCACATACCTCACTTTTAATGAAGGTGACACAGTACCTATCGCTTACAAGTCTCACTTGTACACTTCGGCTGAGATGCGGTTTCCCACAGTGGAAAAAGTTTTAACTGCTGTACAGATGGCAATTCTGAAAGAACGTGCTCTGTCACAGGGGAAACGCATGCTAGTGGTAACACCCTGTCCTCATTTGGAGGCAGTCACGAAAGCGAGTGTACCAAATTCAAAAGCTTTGCACCCTCGGTGGATTCAGTGGGCTGCGTCATTGTCATCCTCGGATGTCATGTTTATTTTTGACGCTTCCTTACGGTCGCAGGAGTACTTGCAGTATGAATTCGTTCATCCTGCTCCTCTGGCGATGCGACCTTTGGAGGACTTCCATTGCATCATTTACACTGATGGGTCGGCGCAGGTTGCGCATGGCTCTAAACATGCCTACGTTTCCGCATGCGCCATTGTGGTCGGTGCAATGTTGAATGATGAGTTCATTTCCAGGGAGGTACACACGTTGCCCCTGGGCGATTGCACCGCACAATTGGCAGAGCTTCGTGCTCTATTACTAGCTTTGGAGTACGCGGATCCAAGTGTTACTACTCTAATTGTAAGTGATTCTTACTACTGTGTCCAGTCTTACAATGAAAACTTGTTCTTTTGGATTCAAAATGACTTTCATGATTCCAAGGGTAGCACAATAAAACATAAAATGATCTGGGTTCGAGTGGCAGAGCTTCAGGCTATGTTGCCACTCGTTTATGTGATTCATACTCTCGGTCATCAGCGCGTAGGAGTTCACGCTGTTGGCAACTCGCTTGCTGATGAAGCAGCGAAATCAGCAGTATCTACATACTTAGTTGCAGCAGTTACTAGGTCTAAATCCAAGATTGATAGCGACATCTTGGCAGCGATTGCTGCCTCTGAGAAGGGAAGTAAACATCCTGCGGGATTCCCTTCGAAGTATAAATACCACTTAAGTCCCGAAAAGGTTCCTTTTGTGACAATTCCTGATGTTGGGGAACGGCTGATTCCCAACTCGGATCGCAGAACAGACTTGATTACAGCGGCTCATGAAGGTGTGGCGTCTGCGCATGCGGGCGTCTCGGCCACTGTAACTCAATTACAATTACGTTTCTGGTGGCGGGGACTGTACAAACAGACGCGTGATTATGTCCTTCTTTGTGACATATGCCAGCAGATTAAACCTTCAACTGCTACGCGTCCGCCTCAGACTCAGTTGTACATTTCTAATAAACCGCTAGGCTGTGTTTATTTAGATCACTGCGGTCCTTTTTCATCTGATACTGCGTATAAATACATCTTAGTAGCAGTTGACTCATGCACACGCTTTGTGTGGGTATGGCCACATCGCAGCGCTGATTCACGGACTGTCATTAGAGATTTGCGTATCTTTATAGGGATTTTTGCCTGTGGTACCTTCCATTCGGATCAGGGTCCGGCTTTCGCCTCTAAGGCGTATAAGGATGCCATGACTTCGATGGGGGTCCAAGTCAAGTTTTCGTCACCCTACAGACCTGAGGGTAATAGTGTAGTTGAACGAATGAACCGTGATTTAAAGCAATCTTTGACAGCCCGAGTTATAGGCACTGGCAGAAACTGGCTGGCTCACCTCTATGGCGTGCAGCGTGCTCTTAATAATCTCCCTAGAAGGTCTCTGGGTGGGCGGACCCCATACGAAATGCTCTTTGGCATCAAGATGTACGTCCCTGACCTTGACGGTCTAGACTCGGTGGTTCGCGCCACTTCCTTTGACGCAGATGAACATTGCAATGTTTTACAGAATCTACAAAAGACCCGAGACAGTCTTGCAAAGGAACATTTGCCCTCCACTTCGGATGATGCGTTGCAGATCCCGGTAGTTGGCTGGCTACCCCAAGTTGGAGAACTGGTTCGTGAGAAGATCGACAACAAGAAAGAGTTTGGTCCCTCCTATCGAGCTCCAGTCCCTGTGCTTGGAGTGAAGGGCACAAGAACAGTCATTTTACCACCACTTCCAGGTCGTAAGGAAAACAGGTTTATTTCTATTGACAATGTCAAGATACACAGAGTGGCCGATTCTTCTTAGCATGACACCGGCTGTTTCCTGTCCTTCCATTGTGAGAAATTCAATTTTGCCCACTGCCTCTAATACTGAACCTGAAGTGGCCATAGAATTACCTGCTGTTTCCAGTCCATTATTAAATGATTTGCCAGGAACTAACCTTGATGGGACAGACTATACATACCCCACTGATTTGTCCATGCCTGACCTGCAAGCTCGTTTAGCCACGGAATCCAGATTTTCATTTGACTCTGCCTCCCTTGCCTCGAAAAAACCCTCTCAAATTGCGGTATATGCTAGCCTGTTTAAAAAACATTTTTTGATTCCTCCTTGGATATACATTTGGCTGGTCCTTTTTTCGGTTTACCTTTTTATGTCAATTGGTTTTGTGTTTTATTTTTTTCGGATTATGAATGGACACTATGTCGAGGAGAGAACTTGCATTACTCATTTAAATGGAACATTGGCCCCACTATCCTCTTCACATTCTACACACAGATTAAAAAGAGACTTGACTTTGGTTAACATCACAGCATGGCCCGTTTTGGATGGAATCGCGTGGGATGCAGTTCGTTTTCAGATTCATGGCCCAACGGAAGTCGTTAATGTTCCTAATGTACTAAGAGTTAATATGGGGGATGTGGTGAAACAAAACATTCGTTCTGATGATTGGGATGTTAATGCTGTGGAAAGTTTGTTTTCTGATTTGAAATATTATGCTGCTTTTGATGCTGAGGATTTATATTTAGAATCTGCTAATTATGGTGAATTGTTCTGTTACCAACATTATGGCAATCACTTCTTACACAAAACATCTTCCCGAAGGGAGGCTGTTAATTTTACTCAGTGGGAACATTGCCCAGCTGCTACACAAGGAAGTTCAGAAACGTTTCTTAAAAAGTATACTTATTTCACTGACTTTAACCAGTCCAGTCCCGAGTCCTTTTATTTTAAATTTCACAAACAGCCACTGTCCAAGGTTAGACTTGCCGATACAGAATTGTTGTGCTCGAAGGCCTTCCTGGATCAATTAGTTACTGGGGGCTATGAGTTATGGAAGGGAACGATGGACCTTAAATCAGTTTGGGGTTCGGGGGCCTGGCAGGTGCGAGGCGCTGAGGCTTTGCACCGTGCATGTCTCATCCCGAATCATATGTTGTTTTTAAATGAAACCATTTCCCAGACCACATGCTTTGGATTGGCTACATCTAAAAGGTTAAACACCCCGTCTTTCCCGGAGTTGGAGGAATATGAGAATTGGAGTAATTTTACTAAATTGTCCATTGAAGATATACAGGCTCTGCTTCTGAATTCCTCCTTTAACGTTTCCAGTGTGAATCCCAAGGGTTGGCTGCTTTGGCACCGTAGTGCTGATTCTTGCCAAAAGAGATTTTTAAATATAACTGACGGTTTTAAGACTGTTAGATCTGATCCCCGGTTTTGATTTGAGTCATACTGTCACCTCTTGCTCTGTGGGCGAGTTGTGTCAAGCTTGGCTGAAACATTCAACTTTACCTGCGGTTAAATATCACCTTTCCACACTGAATGCAGACGTGGATTTGAATGATTTCATTAAAGGCCCAGCTAGTGGCAGGTCGAAAAGGTGGTTATATGGTGTTTACAATGAAATTTGGAAACTCTCACAGATTGAGGCTGCTTCACGCCTTAGGGCTATTGATCAGGCGAATCTTGAGAAAGTGCTTGCAGTTGTTGACAATAGCATTAACGTGCTTTCCTCTAGAATTTACACATTAGATAATATTGTGTCGTCTGTTGTTGATATTGTGCATGAGGAAGTGTCTGTATTATACCATGGTCAAAATCAATTACGTTCAATCATGCAGTTTGCATGGACACTTCAGACTCTGAAAATGGGTAAAGTTCCCTGGGGATACATGAACGTTTCCTCTTTATTTGCACCATTTAATTTGACAGACAAACAACGCTTGCTTTCAATGCGTGATGCTTCCTTTTCTATGTTACATATTGAAAGGTTGGAATCTTTACCTTTTTCTGTGGCAGAAGCCACTGCTGCTACGTGGCTTATCCACGGTTTAATAACACTGCCTTTTGCTTTATATAAGTTTTCAAATTGTATGAAATATGTGCCAATAGGTCGTTTTGAACCCTTGGGTAGCGGTTTTCTTCATGAGGTCTGGTCACTCCCATACACATACAGATGTTTCAAGGATGAACAAGAAGTTTATCTAACAGGGGATGAGTGTACTGAGACGCCAGATCATTCTTTAATGTGCAGACACATACAGTTACACGGTTCATGTAACAAGGACCGACCCAATATGGCTTGCGTTTTACAGGGCACGCCAGTTCCTGCTATCATCCCAACGTTTAAATTGTTAGAGAATGGTAGTTATTTGATGCTCAATAATGAAAACTGTTGTGGTTTAATTAAAGGTATAGCTTTCATTGTAACAGTTAGTGAGCGAGTTATTTGCTGCAGAAATGTTCTTTATCCTCCCACACGTGAACATAGGGAGTCTTCCATTTGGCCACAGATACCGACCTTGGGAGCAGAATTCAGCGGCATGGCTAGAATAAGAGCTCTATTGTCCCAGAAAGAGGTGGCCTTGAGCTCGGCCCGTGAAACTTTCGTGCTTCACATTGCTAACACCCGTACGGAGGTCCAGGCTCTTTTAAATACTGATTTGCCTTTGCATTTCGGAGCCATGGTCCGTTCTATCTTTAACGCATCCTCCACAACGGGCCTAGCACATTTTTTTAAAGTTGTTAGCGGCGGTCTCGTGACTTCCTTTGAGAAGATTTTTGGAGTCATCCCTGCCTTCTTCCATTCTATTTTTTCATCCTTATTTGGAGGGTTCCCGTTTTTACTTGCATTAGCGGCTGGCGCATTGGTGGTTTTCTGCCTTTTTAAATATGGATGCCCTTCCTGTGCAAGACCACGCTCAGCTGCTACTGACGCGGTTTCGCAACCGCATGCTTGATTATTATGGCACACTGCCGTTGGCGACTCTAAGCACGGCTTTTGGATTATCTTTTCGGTTCTCCTATTTCACCTGTGTCCAGCCTGTATTTCGCTGCCTGACCTGTGATTTCCTTTGGGCCATTGATTTGTGTCTCTGCGGACCAATATCTGCTGACGTCGATTTTGATCAACTGATGAGTCCTATCATTGCTCACGAGTTGGTTTGTTCTGACGAAAGGATTATGGCCTTGGCGGTGGCACATGGACTAATGGGTCCCTGGGATGTGTTGTCGGCAGCGCAAAGTTTCTTGGAACGAAGTTTTCTTGAAAACCCACCGAGCTGTCCTCTGATGGTTATAGAGGATCCGGTGCTGGAAGATCACGTATGTTCCTTTCATCTTTTAAATTGGATGGCTGATCTGTTTTCGGATGAGGACAGTGACTTCCTCCTGGAGGCTGTTGCAGCTTACTTTTCATATACAGTCTTATCATAGACACTGCCTCAAATTGGCATGCTGATTGATAGCAAATCCTTGATTTTATTGACTTTTGGTCAAGACATTTTATTTTTGCTTGCCTATTGGCTTGAGCCACAGTATACTTGTGGGATATTTTTTTGCATTAGTTTTTATAAATTGGATTTTTATTCATGCTCGTTTATAATTGGATTCTGCTCTCATGTGATGGCACTTCTGTTATCTTATTTAGTCCGTTCTCGGATCATGGGGGGGTGTTGTATAGCTCCTATATATCCCTATATCGTGTTAAGTTAGCATAGGTACGTTTGAGATTTAAACGCCATTTTTCCTTTCTTGCAACTTCTGCACACGACCCTTATTTGTTGACTTAGCTTTCAACCTAGTAGTTTGCCGTGGTGAATGTGAGAATAATATGTTATTGCTCTGATATCTGCTTTGTTTAATAAAACATGTCTGCACGGAGAGTGCTGAAGTTTCAGGAGCAACACGATATGGAATTGTTATGAGGTCTGATCTCCACGCCTTCATAGTCATAACACAAGTGCAGCCTTTGCCAACTTGGGCTTGAGGCGGGATTGATATTGCTTTGCACGAGAATTGTTAACACACTTGATGCGGTGCACATGCAGAGAGAGCTGGTGTATGCTGATGTGATTCCTTCATGCTAGGACACTAAGGTATGGGCCCGCCCTAAAACAACCCAAAGAGACCTTCTTAGATAATAATATAATATATGTGTTAGGGAGGGTGAGATATAAGTGTTGTTAACTCTTATTCATTACAGCATGTTACCATGCTGTCACCATTCGCTTTTTATGTCTTAGTAACTATGCTGATAATTTTGATACTGATAATAAGTATACTTGTATTATCTAAGATACTGCGCCTGAGAAGACGGCATTAGTAAATAAACATTTCAAATGCACATGTGTCTTCTTTACTCCATGTTCTGGTTTGTAATGATAATATAACGAAAGAGTGTTCATGAGTCCCACGTACCCTGAGGTACTGTAAGTTCATGTTCTGGTTTGTCTAAACATTGGGAGTTTGATATGTCCAATGAGACACTGTAGCTAGCTCGGTAAGGGGTGAGTTGGTTGCTAAGGTAAGTTTTGGGACACCCTAATTTGCCAAGGTTCCACTCCTCTGTGCACAGTTCTGTGTGAGTACAGAAACCCTGCAACATGGCGCCCAACGGTTTCGGTGGTCTTATATCATGACACTCGAGTAGTTTATCGTTCATGCCTTAACCCCTTCACGTCCGTTTCCGGAAAACGGGGTGTTGGTGAAACCTACCTATTTTTTCAAATAGGTCTTTATTCAAGCTTGATTCTTACTTAAACGGTTTCTTTGAATTACTGCCCAGTTGTGCTACAAAGTATTCTTTGTGTTTTCTTGTTTCCAATTCTGTAATGGCGGCAGCGGTGGCTATTCGCAGCATAGTCGCGTAGCGGTACGCAACCATCTTCAGACGTACCAGGTCCCAGTAGATGGGATGGCTGTGATTTTCGTGGTATGTGCAGATCCGGCGTTTCCTTACGAGCTGTTTTACTCTTGGGTTATGTTTCCGGCGGTGGACGCTAATTCTGGTTTGTTCCACTCCTACACCGCCTCGGATGTCCCAGCTGAATATACGCCGTACAGGGCATTGGAAATACCTATTGATCATTGGCAGCATCGAGTTTGGTTTGATGGCGCCCTCCCCCACTCTTTGTCCCCTGCGAGGTTAGGTCCACTCTCAATTCCAGGTACTAATTGGCCTGCGTTGGGTGGCTTTACCCCGCACCCGAATCACGGGGCTTGTACCCTGGCAGAAATTCGCAGGCTACATGTAGTTTCCATTTCCGTGATTCGTGCTTTAGTGCAATACATCGGTCGACATCTTCCTGGTGGTCCCCAGGGGGGTGCGGCCGCTCCCATGGAACGAGGCGGAATGCGTCTCAATCCAGTAATGGTAAATTCGGTTTTTGGTGCGCGTCCTGTTGACAACGATGACTTCCCATTCTGGTTAGCGGAGAAGTTTGATCAACTGGAGGCGGTTTTTCCGAATTCTACTCCGGCTGATAAACATAGAATGTTGACGATTACTCTACCGAAGGATATTACTCCTGAACTTGCTGACTGTGACAGCTGGGGAAAAACATTTGCGGCAGTTTATACGAGATGCTTCGGCACCCCGTCTATGACTGCCCTGCCTGAAATCGTTAGACGTGTTCAGAATGATCACGGTCCAGAGGCAGCGGTTGAATTGGGTATGCGCCTGTGTGGTTCTTTTGAGATTGTAAGTGATCTCATTCTCTCCAATGTTAAAGGAGATGCAGTTAACTTTCAGGTGTCGAATGCTTTGGCTGCTCTGCCCGATGCCGACAAACCCCGCCAGTTAGCAAAGATTGTGGTGGCCGCTTATAAAACGATTGGCCGCACAAGTAGAGGTCTAAAATATTTTCCAGTTAAGGAGAAAAAACAACCACAGGGACAGTCTGCAGTGACAGATGTCCAGCCCAAGTCCAAAAAACAAAATTGGCCTAAAAAACAGACACAGGGGAAGCAGACAACGCAGACTCAGGGTACTTTTCCTGCAATACAAGCACCTGCGCCACCCGAAAGAGTTTATGATTTGCGCGACCGCGCGATGATTAAATCACCTGATCGTTTTCAGGGTTCTGATCAACGCTCTCCTCGTTCCTTTCAGGACACATCGGCCCCGAAGACCGGTGGAGGAGGAGGGGGTGGACGTGGACGTGGTGGCCAACAAGGACGTGGTCAGTCCCGCCAGACGGACGGCGCAGTGAAACAGGAGGATTCTACGCCTAGGCGTCCGCAGTTTGCGAAAAAGAAAGTCGCCGCCTTAACAGCGCATCGATATGCCACAGATAGTGAGAACGCGGCTTCGGAATCTGACGTGGGCTCTGACCTTGCTGGACAGCGCGGCGGAGATAACCATAGTCAGAGAAGCGCTGCATCCACTACTGAGGGTGACAGCGACTGATGTCTACGTTGTGATAGAAACAGCGGATACGAGACTTGCTCCCCCTGAAAGACTATATGAAATTGTCCTGTTAATTGAAGGTGACATACAGCGTACCGTTAAAGGTGTATTTTGGGAGAATCTGTCTTCTACATATGATATTTTACTTTCGGAGGCTGACTGGCCCCCACCTTTTGTGCTCGCGGCGCTGCGAGGGAAGGAGGTGATCCTTCCCAGTTTCGCGAACACTGTCTCGAAAGAGCATGCGCAGCATTTTGCAGAAGAGTGGGCTCGGGCTCTCGCACCGGCTCTGTACCGTAACCAATGTGGTTGGGATAAATTGTCGCCTTGCCACGAAATTCCGTTGCGGTCTCAGCCGCAGCCTCAACCTCAATATCCCATTCGGCGTGAAGCAAAATCTTCCGTCGCGGAAATCCTTGAACAATTGGAATATCAGGGAGTTATTGAAACGTGTGTGTCACCGATGAATAATCCCCTTTTTACTGTGAACAAACCTGACGGATCATATCGTTTGGTTTTAGATTACCGGCATTTAAACTCGCATTGCCGTAACTGTGCTGTACAGAATACCCACGGCTCTGCCCTAGTGGATAGTCTCGTGCGTAAGCGTTTCAAGACAACGCTTGACATATCCAATGGTTTTTATGCCCACCGATTGGACAGCTTTAGCTCCCAATGGACCAGTTTTACGAGCGCTGGAGTCCAAAAGCAATTCCGGCGTCTTCCAATGGGCTACAAGAATAGTCCTGGTATATTTACCGCTCGAATTGTCTCTATTCTGGAGGCACTCGACCCTGATGCTTTTTCGTATGTGGATGACATATATCTCACAGACGACGATATTTGGGAGCATCTGTGTCGTGTAAATTCTCTTGTTTGCAACTTCGCAGACATGGGTTACAAATTCAACTTTGCAAAATCGCACATTGCTGAACACACAGTGTTGTTTTTGGGCTATGAGCTCAACAATGAAGGTAGAGGTTTGGCTCCTCACTTCTTAGAGAAGTGCGCACAATTACGCGCTCCAACAACACTGAAAAAATTACAGTCTTTACTGGGCTTTTTGAATTTCGGCAGAACTTACATTCCGGAATATGCCCAGCGTATCAAGCCTTTGTATGCTTTGATACAACCAACTTTCTCAAAATCATGCTGGCTGCCTGAGCATTCAGCCATTTTGCAATCCTTGCAGGCTGATCTGCTCGCTTCTAAATATTTACTGACTCGTGATAACCACACCGACCTGGTAATAAGGATAATTCCTGGGACGGTGGGTTTCACATACCTCACTTTTAATGAAGGTGACACAGTACCTATCGCTTACAAGTCTCACTTGTACACTTCGGCTAATTGGATTCTGCTCTCATGTGATGGCACTTCTGTTATCTTATTTAGTCCGTTCTCGGATCATGGGGGGGTGTTGTATAGCTCCTATATATCCCTATATCGTGTTAAGTTAGCATAGGTACGTTTGAGATTTAAACGCCATTTTTCCTTTCTTGCAACTTCTGCACACGACCCTTATTTGTTGACTTAGCTTTCAACCTAGTAGTTTGCCGTGGTGAATGTGAGAATAATATGTTATTGCTCTGATATCTGCTTTGTTTAATAAAACATGTCTGCACGGAGAGTGCTGAAGTTTCAGGAGCAACACGATATGGAATTGTTATGAGGTCTGATCTCCACGCCTTCATAGTCATAACACAAGTGCAGCCTTTGCCAACTTGGGCTTGAGGCGGGATTGATATTGCTTTGCACGAGAATTGTTAACACACTTGATGCGGTGCACATGCAGAGAGAGCTGGTGTATGCTGATGTGATTCCTTCATGCTAGGACACTAAGGTATGGGCCCGCCCTAAAACAACCCAAAGAGACCTTCTTAGATAATAATATAATATATGTGTTAGGGAGGGTGAGATATAAGTGTTGTTAACTCTTATTCATTACAGCATGTTACCATGCTGTCACCATTCGCTTTTTATGTCTTAGTAACTATGCTGATAATTTTGATACTGATAATAAGTATACTTGTATTATCTAAGATACTGCGCCTGAGAAGACGGCATTAGTAAATAAACATTTCAAATGCACATGTGTCTTCTTTACTCCATGTTCTGGTTTGTAATGATAATATAACGAAAGAGTGTTCATGAGTCCCACGTACCCTGAGGTACTGTAAGTTCATGTTCTGGTTTGTCTAAACATTGGGAGTTTGATATGTCCAATGAGACACTGTAGCTAGCTCGGTAAGGGGTGAGTTGGTTGCTAAGGTAAGTTTTGGGACACCCTAATTTGCCAAGGTTCCACTCCTCTGTGCACAGTTCTGTGTGAGTACAGAAACCCTGCAACAACCCTGGGGTAGTGGTATTTCACAGGTGTGGTAAATAATCTAACCCCACTCCGGGGCAATCTTAAATAGGGCTTTTGTGAATTCAACAAGTAACTTATGTAACCCATGAGCCAGGGGATAGGATGTGGTCTCACGGCTAGACTGCCTATTTGGAGCTGGAAAACCAAGGTTTGAGCCTTGGGGCCGACTCCACATCCTGTGATTCTGGACAAATCACTTATTCTCCCAGTGCCTACCAAAAAAAGAAATGTGTCCTTGTATAATGTAACTGGTGCTCATGTAAAGTGCTCCAATACCTTTGGGTTGGGTTCACGCTCGCGCCTTATAAATCTGCAAAAGGAAAAGAGAGGGAGGCGCAGGAGGCAGAGATGTCATTGTTTTCTAGACCCTACATTTTTCACAGTTCTCACTCCTGCTGCAACATTGATTGATAGATTTTAAATCAAGCTTCCCTCATTTGGTTAAGGCAGCTAACATGGCTCAAACCACTAGATAATGCCAGATATCAGATACAACGTATTTTCTTTCCTAGCAGGAGATTGGTTTAGGGGCGGCTCCTCCATGTGGGCGGAGGAGTGTCGCCCCACTGGTCTCTTGCAGTGCAAGAAGCAGAAATAAAAAATTGTCTCATGAATACCATTTTATGTTTCTGCACTGTGAGCAAGCAGAAGGGTTTGGTTGGGGGTGGGCGGGCGGTCCTGCTCTAGGACAGGGGAGGAATGGCTTACCCACTTTTGAGGGCGCTGACTGTTTGGTCGGCCCCACCAAACCAGTCATGCACACTCTGCCTTTTCTCCATGTAGGCTACATGTCTCCTACATGGATAGAATGGCCTCCCCATGGATGCCTGGCCGGTTGGTGTCCTGACCAATCACAACGCTGAAATTACAGTATAGTGATTGGCTAGGGGAAAGGAGGGAGGCAACCTGCTTCCAGGAGAGGAGCAGACGCATTTCTGCCATGCCTGCCGTGAATAGGCAGAATGACATCATCATCCAATAAGAGCACTCTGTGATTGCTTATCAAGAGGTGCCATTTCAACTGCATACTTTTATTTCTAAAACAATGTTCTCAATATGCAAACATTGTTTTCGTGGCCAGTTCCACAGTTCCATAGTACAAAGCAATAAACAAGACTGAGTTAAAAGCCTACCCTAATACAACCACGGGTTATCCTCGATTGCTAATCACAGCATGAATGAAATTAAAGTCAATAACTCAAGCAACTGAACGAGCAAAGCCCACCACGATGGCTTTCATCTCTGGAGTATTAACGTGTTATGCTGAGGTGCATCATCACATTGGTGGGCCTTCAAAGGCTAGTCTCTGTTTATATACACACTTCTGCTTTACTGTTTATTCAGCCTAGTAAGGGCTAATAAATACACAAAATGTCTCAACGTGTTTTTTTAGCAGGTGCATTTGTATCATGCTACACGAGCCTAAGATGTTTTTTGATGCAGCTGTATATTTACAAGGGAATCATCACAAAGTTAATTTTGCTTTCATTCAGACACGCTGGCTACAAATGGTAATTGTCATTGCTCCAGTGTGGGTTTTGAAGTAAACCATGATTCCCCTTAAAGCAAGTCATTTAATGCAGTTCTATGAAAGGTGCATTTTAAAAGAACAGAAAGTCTGCCTTGAAAGGTTATGCAGCATGATTATTCAGAACATGTTTAGCAACCCTGCAAGGCCCATTTTCATTGCTCCATCATCCACCTAATTCCAGAGATGAAGGTGGATGAAATCTAGTCGTGTTATTCGTTATGTAAGTATAAGTGGCGTAGGTCATCGCTGTCAACAATGGCTGAGACACTGTCAGGTTCCAACACAGATCAGCCACTGGAGTGATGATAAATTAGCATTTAAAAAAAAAAGATGGAGCACTTTAAAAGCTTCCCCTTTCACTGCCAAAACATACTAAATGTGGAGAACATGTTTGCTATCTATCCTGTCAGAACTAAATATAATGAAGACGACAACTGCACTAAAATTGGTAGAACTTAAGTGATAACGTAGAGCAGTGGCACTGGTAACACTATGATAACAGGATATTGAGGGCCCTATTACGAGCAGGTTTGTGTCGCGTTTGCAACACACAACTTGGTACATGCACAAAACAAACCTTAAATGTGATTTATAAAGCCACTGAAGGCCACTTTGCATGACCCGGAGTGGCTCAATAAATCTGGAGTAAAGCAACGCAGCACAAATCGCTGCATTGCCTTACTCTGCACAGTGAAGCCATTCCATGGGCGTTGTGTGGGTGTTCCCACGCAACTCTCATGGTTTTTGATGCATTCACAAATTTTCCAGAAGTGGTAGACCAGAGAATGCGTCACAAAGAGACGCCTTCTGAGGGGACGTATAACGAGACGAAATATCTTTATTTCTCCTTGTTATTTCCTCTTTTAATGTGATCTGCATTCTGCTGCATACATAGATGGACAGTATGAAAAATAATTAATCCCGACCTATTCTACCAGCCGACCTCAAGTGTACAGGACTGGGGAAATCAATTCAAATAGACAAACAAGTTATTCTATACATGGATTATCATCACGGAGAGAAAGACCAAAAAACAGCATTGTTCTTATGAAAAAATAGTTCTTTATATAGTTTCCTTAAAATTCAATATTCAATCAATCATTATAAAAGTAGCAAGTTGTCAGAAAAGAAAGTGAAAAAGAAGTGTTCATGTTCAATGATGGTAGGCTCGCTGGTGTTTCTGGAGATAGGTGTGGTGTTTGTGCCTTGTTTCTGTTCGTTGAAGTTGTCATAGAGGTGCTTGATCTTGTGATGGGAGAAGGAGCCGAGTTTGTTGCAGAGATCCTGGGAGGGCATCTGAGGCTTTGCTGGGGTGTTTGCTGAATTCTTGTATGATGCTGAAGAGTTCCTTCGAGTTGTGGGAGTTGGGGAGGATTCTGTCCTGGAGGAAGTTCCTCTTTGTGGATCTGATGCATTGATGGTAGTGAAGATGTTCCATAGGGACCTGGCGTCAGTTGTGCTGACTGTAGTGAGTCAGAGGGAGCTTTTGTGTACAATGGCGAGTCCTCCTCCAGGGTGGTTTAGGTGGTCCTTCCTCTGGTTCTTGTACCTAAGGCGATAGCGGTTGTGTTGTCAGGGGCGGAGATGGCGTTGGTCCAGGTTTCTGTGAGGAAAGCAACGTCGGGGGACAGGGTGTCAAGGAGGTCACAAATTTCTACTCCGTTTCTGTGCAGTGAGCGTACACTGAGGAGGATACAACACAGGAGTTTGTGTGCGATGGTTTCCGGTGGGTGGACAGTAGTCATGGGGTCTTGAGGTGGGTGAAAATGTGGCAGCAGTGTCGGCAGGAGAACTGTCCAAGGGTGGTGTTCGGCGCCGACAGCTGGCAGTTGTTATTTTCTCTGGGGTTATGAGCGTGGAGGGCAGCTGAGCTATAGCAGTGGGAGGTCGGAGGACCGGGGTCCCTGGTGCTGGTCACATCACAAACAGCAAATGTCCCTACCCCCCAGCACCTTGAGACCCATGCGGGTGAGTAGTTGTGCTTAACAAGAACACTGAATGATTGATTGATGGCGGGCAAGATTACAAAAGGAATACACAGAGGCTGAATGAGCAGACTTGGAAGGCATGCATGATAAGGAACAAAGAGAAGTACTGCGAGGAGCCCACCTCAAATGTAATTACCTTAAAGTTCTGCAGGATTGGCATTGGTCAACCTACAAACTGCACGAGGCTTACATGTATCTTATAGTCCAATGTCAGATATGTCAAAATGAAGGATTGAACATTATGCATAGTTTGTGGCATTGTACAAATATACAGCCCTATTGGAGAAAGATATCACCTTCACTACAATCAGCTCTGCTACATGATACTCAGGATATCCCTAGACTGAATAATCAGAACAAGAGATGGATAAATACTGCATTGGCAAAAGTCAAGCTCTATATCTTAAGACACTGGAAATCGGTAATGGTACCTACGCATCAGTAGCAGCCAGTGTGTCGATAGACTTACGAGGTGCAGGGGAAGCAGAGCGATGGACTGGCGGATGAAAAGACAAAAATAAAAAATAAACGTATATGCTGCACCGCCAAATCGAGCTCTTCTCCTCTGCAGGCACAGGCTCCCAGAGTCCATTGCGGCTAATCCTGATGCGGCTTAGCAGCATCAGGATTGGCCTAAACGCCGATATTTGCACTCCCAATAAGACTGGGATCTGTGCCTGCTCTCTCCAACCTGGCAATGCAACACGGGTTGGAAAGACATTCAGTGTGCATGGTGGGTTGGCCATCCTGACACAGCCGGTCAGACCATAATGCAAACTAACTAGCAGTGCAACCACTCCTCCACCAGCCTGTCATTCCCTGGCTCGTCCCTAAGCCTCAGCTCAGAGAGCAAACATAAAACGAAAATAAACAAGGGTTTATTATAATTTCATCTTTCATTTATTTGGCTGCTGGCAGGTGGGGCAACTCTCCTCCGACATAGTGGAGGAGCCACCACTGCTACGGTAGCAGCAGCAGTTCATGAACGACTAATTGATAAAGTCTGCAATCATAATCCTGGCTATCCTTCTGTCACTCCTTGGATAGATTACAAGACTTGCACTCGACGGTTAACCAGCATGTGCACTCAAAAGTCTTTTTTGTAGCCTCAGAATTAAATTCTGTTAAGGCATTGTTGTTACATTCTGATGGATGCCATACAATCTTAAGTCCTGTATACACTGCCATACAGTACAGGGTTGCATACATTTGTATTATGAACATAGTGCGTTTATTGCACACTGTGAGGGTGATTATCACTGTTTTGCTTTTGTTTGTACTGTTCATATGTAAATTGCCAGTCTTTATTTTGGTGAACCATGATATTTGAGCTTAACGTTCTTCTGTCTAAGGTGGTCAGCAAATGTAAAATGTTATTTATTGTCTTCAATAAATACTATTTTAACAGTCCTCTGGGCAGAGCCAAAGAAAATTCTATGTATACAGAATCGATAACAATAGGTACCGAAGCAGCTGCATTTTCAAGCCAGACCGAAAAAGCACCACTCCCTATACAAAATAATCTATTACACAGTACAACTGAATTTACAATGCCCCTGCAGCTGTGTGGCAGCACTGACATATAGCTCTTCACTGCCGTGGTATGACCAGTGAGCAGTGCACAGCTGAGCTCCACATTTTATGTGTGTGCAGGACCCAATTGCATACACATAAACTGCATTTCTCAGAGTTGGTGCACGAAATGTCGGATATAGGAAGAGACAATCGTTGTTCTTCGTTTCCAGGCAATCTTGCCATAATTCTGAGAAAATGCGAGTTAAAAATGTATGCTCTTCAGACAGGCGCTCAGCTTTGTTCTGACTTCTGAGCCAGTGCATCTCTTCATGATATGGCCCAGGCCTCACAGCTTCTCACACACACAAAGTGAGATGACAGGCCCAAGGCAGCGCCCATCTACTGAGCACAACTTAACTTTCATTTCCTTGAGAAAAAAAATAAAAATGGTTTTCTTGTGAGAGAGACCCCCTGCTGTAAATCTGTAAAGACACATGAACCGAATGCTCTCCATTTGTTCTCTTAAGCCGTTTATGTCCAAAAGACAGGGTGTCCTTTCGCTGGCTCGTGTGTAAGCATGGAAACATCGTATTACACTTTATCAGCAACAAAAGGACTTCCTCTTTTTTTTATCAAAAAAGAGCTGTAATTGCATATTTTCTTTATAATAACATGCTCATTTTTGACTGTTATTCAATGTTTTTGTACTTTTGAGAACAACACATTTTAAGAAAGAAATGTGAAAAAAACTGAAGTAACTGCAATTGTTGAGCATTTTTTTTATTTTTATTTTCAAGAGTTTTATATAGCGCTGGCTAGACCCGGAGGTATCAGAGCGCTTTACATGTGCATCAGATCATAGTTACAGGTTACATCATAACAAAGGTTACATAGTTCTTAGAGCATGGCCACATAGTTACTGGTAAGGTCGAGATAAACAATAAGCAAAAATAAGTAAGAGGAAAAGCAGGCAAGGTGAGAGATTCAGGGGAGGGGGTTTGGAGCAGGGGAAGTAGACAGATAATGAAGGCAGGTAAGAGGAGGGTAGGGTGAGAGACACAGCATGGGAAGAGGAGGGGAAGAGTGACGGGTACACAAACCGGTAGACGAGTCAAGGCAAACGTCCAAAGTCCAGTAAGTTGTGATCCCAGGGGAAGTGGTATCACTATCCTATCTCTGTTGCGAGAGGCACCCTTTGCGCAGTGGACTCTCTCAGAGAGGTCTCTGAGACTCCAAGGCCTACATACTGGATCCTTCCCCAGAAAGGGGAGTGGGAGTGCTTTGGCAAGGGGTGCCATACCATACCTCAAGTGTGAGTGGCTCCCTTGGCGCAGTGGACTCACTCAGCGGGTTCGCTGAGACTACAGAGTATAAATATTGGATCTTTCCCCAACAAGGGGAGAAGGAGTGCTTAGTCAAAGGGCACAAAGGACAGGGGGTAGGCAGAGTAGCAGGCAAGGGGAGGGAATTCGGGGGGAGAGGGGATAGGAGCTAAGGACGAGACAATGAGGAGAGACGAAAAGAAGTCTGTCTAAAGACCGACTGGGTAGGTGACGAACAAGGAGGGAATCCACGGCCCATCTCCCCTATAGCTAAACTAAGTAGCTCCATCGGACGTCAGACAAAATAGTTCAGTCTCAATACATTGAGAGAGGAGGGAAGCAGAGACAAAAATAGAGAGCGGATGCAGTAGGAGACTGCCGGAGAGACGAAAGGAAGTGCAACAATGTGGTTCAACAATATATAGGAAAAGATGAAACAAGTAAACATTATATCAAACAGTCAGCAATACATTGGGGGAGGAGAGAGAGGAGCAAGAAAGTAGTGGGGGGGAGGGGAGGAGGAAAGTGAGGTTGGCTAGACCCAAAGGTATTAGAGCACTGTACATGAGGATCAACAATGTATCAGACAAGATCAACAATTACACAATACATCAAAAATAATAGGCAATACATTAGGAGAGGAGAGAAAGGAGAGAGAAAAGCATTGGAGGGGGCGGGGGAGGTGGGAGAGGGAGGAAAAGGAGAAAAGACAACAAGGAGAGACAAGAGGAAGTCTGTCTAAAGACCGACTGGGTAGGTGACGACCAAGGAGGGAATCCACGGTCCATCTCCCCTATAGCTAAGCCATGTAGCTCCATCGGGCATCAGACAAAATAGTTCAGTCTCAATACTTAGAGGAGGGAAGGAGAGACATAAATGGAGGGAGGATGTGGGAAGAGATGACAGGAGAGATGCAAGGAAGTCTGGCTAAAGACCGACTGGGTAGGTGACGTCCAAGGAGGGAAATCCCCGATCTGTCTCCCCTATAGCTAAACTAGGTAGCTCCATCGGGCATCAGAACAAAAGAGCTAGATCTCAATTGACGAGGGAAAATTCGTAGATAAACAGGGTGGGGGCCAGGACAGGTGAGGGCAGAGGTCATTAGCAGGAAAGTGGAGAAGAGTAGAGCGGGGAGGGGTAGCGGACGGACGAGCCACACAGGCACACACGGGTAGATGGAGGATCGCCATAAATCAGGAGGAAGAAAGGGGCAGGTCAAATGAACAGGGCTAAGCGAATTACAGTTGCGGGAGTCCAACCGGGGAAATGGGTAGTAGAGCCCCCGGAAAACGCTGCTAGTTTGGTGTAAGTTTCCATTTTTTTTCAGGCGCCCTCTTGAAAATGATCATGCAGCTAACAGGCAATGAACAGCGCCCCCAGTAGAGCTACTCGATTTTCATTTTCCTCGCATGTCCGCCATTTTAAAGTCAGATATTGAACTGCGATGAGGAAACAGATCATTTTATTGTAGAAAAATTACCACTTATAATTTGCAAATGTTTAAATTGGACTTAAAAGTTAAAAAGCTGGAGTTAGAAATGATTGATTTCGATAGTTTCTGGATCTATGTATGCCCTAAAGATGATATTGCATGTGATCTCTGAAGTTCTTGTACTTATAAAGACCCTCGGTTACTGCCTTATACTTTAGAACTGATATCACACCTGAATTTTTTCTCAGTGAAAACATTAGAAAGAAGGTAACCACGCACCCGTTGCAAGCAACTTGACTTATTAGAGGCAGTGCTGGACTGGCCTTTTATTCCAGCGGGCTGCGGGCACTTCCCCGGTGGGTTTGAGCTGTTGTAGGCCGGTCCCAGAAGGCTCAGGGTGGGTGCTGGTGCTTCACTTAGTTTCCCAGCTCCGCGAGATTTCTTGCAGCAGGTAGAGAGGGCTTCATGAGAGAGAGCGGGAGAGCGGGAAGGGGCGTGAGCAAGCTATGAGAGAGAGAGAGAGAGAGAGAATGGATGGATGGATGGATGAAAAGCTAGGACAGTATTGAAGGGATAGTTTGAGAATTTTATCAGGGCTGCTTTTGGTTCTTCCTGCTTGGGTTTGAGGTGTCCTCTCCATAAAACAAATGTTTAATGGACATGCAAGAACATACAATTTCAATCGGACATGTTGAGATTTATTTTAAATCACCAGTTTTGCGTTGGTTCCACTGTTACAGAAATCAGCAAATAACGTAGTTTTGTAAAAGAGCAGGTATTAGATCTAAAGAGATGCCAATATTTGTTTTCCTTTTTAATTACTGTTTATTTGTCTGGCAAGTAGCGAGGTCAGGAGCTTAACCTTGGCATCTCAACAGAAATGAAATGGGGGTCTTCTTCTTTAGTGAGACTTTCTGTTACATGTTAAGCAGTATTGCTGCTTTCAGTGTTTTTAGTGCTTATCCCTCGAATAATTGACAAAATGCAGGCGTCATTACATTTCGAGGGGCGTGTCACATGCTGAATAGGACAGAATTCTTCGTTCAGGTAGCTGTAATAAATGGGATGCATAAAAATAGATCTCGGAGATAAACTATAATTAATTGCATAAAATTCAACGTACCCAATGCAGTGCCAAAATGATTCCTCCAGGATATGCGTTTGCAACTTTGTGCCTCTGGGACCACAATCTCATCACCTTCTCAGCATATTCATAATGAATATGAATGAGGTACATTTACATTTAACAAATTTAACATTGGATTTTATTGCATTTGAGCTGGGTGTCCTGGAATTCTAAATGGTTTAGGACTGTCGAGGACCTGCTTGTTTGCCATGTACACAGGATCGGTTGCTGCAAAACCTAAAATGTATCCTCAGATTTAAACAGCCCGAACTTTATATCGTATTTCAGTTGTATTAAAACGTGCTACATAAGCCTGAGGAGGCAATGCCAAATGCTGGCTTTTCACCTCGGTGGGATCAAAAGACGAATTAAAGGTAAAAAAAATACATTATTTTATCATCATATTTTTTTCATTAAGAGGTCTTGTTTACTTGCAGCAATACCTTTTTAGGGTTCACGAGAACAGGTCATTTGAGCGAATGTTGCTGCAAATTTCTCTGAGCCTGTGTCTTCTCCATTCATTCCTGGCTCCTGTTCATCTGCTTTTAGTCTGAGTCTTACCTTACACGTGAGAACACAAATCTGCCCCCTTTCTTCTGCAATTCTCCATCTTTTATTAAGGACTGTATGGATGAATGAATGTCCCTGTGTCCCGTTTGCTGCTTAAAGCTACTTGCCCACACCTACAATGGGCATGTTGGCATTTAAGGAGCCCCCTGGCTCAGCGGATTCATCTGGGATTAGCGACTGGCTCTCACTGATGACTTTGATGTTTTGTCCACTTCAGGTGGAACAAGAAGAATGGGTCGACATAGCCCTACAACAAGGGTCACATTGGTGTATTGAAGCGTTTTTGTGTGTGGGGGGGGGGGGGGCATTATATCTGCTCTCTTTTAGGTTTAGCCTATACAGGGCTTGCACTGTTAAGTGATCTGTTGTCTGTACTTTGTTGGGTCTGACGCCACCCACGCTTTGGATTGTCTTTCATGTGTGTCATTTAAAAATCGTGGTCTGCAAATGACTAATGGTAGGTGTACATTCCACCTTTTTTCTAAAAAAGTTCACTCCCTTGGAGTAGTCACGTGGATCGAGCAGTGGTGGGCATGGTGGCTTGGGGATCAAAATAACGATGGATTAAACCCAGATCTGTGACGGGGTGAATGTTTTGCCATTGTGCAACATTCTGTCCATCATCTTGTGTGTTTTGATATTTACCCTATGTGGGAAGGGTAAGCCCAGACATGGGTCCTGTGCTCACTATGCCACTGGAGTCAAGCTATCCTGGCTGAAGACGGCTGATAGCCAGAAACCGGTCCTAGGATGCTTTATTCCGGTCCAGGGAAGACATGGCTTGGCAGTTCGGTCTGGACTATTCCCATGAGGCACAGGTCAAGGCTGATTTGCATATGGCCATGACTGAACTGGGGTGGCTTGGTGAGCAAAATCACGATGGATTAAACCCAAATCTGTGACTGGGGGTGAATGTTTTGCCATTGTGCAACATTCCATCCATCATCTTGTGTGTTTTGCTATTCACCCTATGTGGGAAGGCTATGCCCAGATGTGGGTCCTGTGCTCCCTACGCCACTGGAGTCAAGCTATCCTGGCTGAAGTCGGCTGATAGCCAGAAACCGGTCCTAGGGCGCTTGATTCCGGTCCATGGAACACATGGCTTGGCAGTTCGGTCTGGACTGTTCCCATGAGGCACAGGGTCAAGACTGATTTGCATATGGCCATGTCTGTACTGAGGTGGCTTGGTGAGCAAAATAACGATGGATTAAAACCAGATCTGTGACTGGGGGTGAATGTTTTGCCATTGAGCAACATTCCGCCCATCATCTTGTGTGTTTTGCTATTTACCCTATTTGGGAAGGGAATGCCCAGACGTGGGTCCCGGGCTCACTACGCCACTGGAGTCAAGCTATTCTGGCTGAAGACGGGTGATAGCCAGAAACCGGTCCTAGGATGCTTGATTCTGGTCCAGGGAAAACATGGCTTGGCAGTTCGGTCTGGACTGTTCCCATGAGGCACAGGGTCAAGACTGATTTGCATATGGCCATGTCTGAACTGGGGTGACTTGGTGAGCAAAATAATAATGGATTAAACCCAGATCTGTGACTGGGGTGAATGTTTTGCCATTGTGCAACATTCCGTCCATCATCTTGTGTGTTGTGCTATTCACCCGATGTGGGACGGGTATGCCCAGACGTGAGTCCCGTGCTCACTACGCCACTGGAGTCCAGCTATCCTGGCTGAAGACGGCTGATAGCCAGAAACCGGTCCTAGGATGCTAGATTCCAGTCCAGGGAAGACATGGCTTGGCAGTTCGGTCTGGACTGTTCCCATGAGGCACAGGTTCAAGACTGATTTGCATATGGCCCTGTCTGAACTGGGGTGGCTTGGTGAGCAAAATAGTGATGGATTAAACCCAGATCTGTGACTGGGGGTGAATGTTTTGCCATTGTGCAACATTCCATCCATCATTTTGTGTGTTTTGCTATTCACCCTATGTGGGAAGGGTATGCCCAGACGTGGGTCCCGTGCTCACAACGCTACTGGAGTCAAGCTATCCTGACTGAAGACGACTGATAGCCAGAAACCTGTCCTAGGATGCTTGATTCCAGTCCAGGGAAGACACGGCTTGACAGTTCGGTCTGGACTGTTCCCATGAGGCACAGGCTCAAGACTGATTTGCATATGGCCATTTCTGAACTGAGTGGCTTCGTGATAAAAAATAACAATGGATTAAACCCAGATCTGTGACTGGGGGTGAATGTTTTGCCATTGTGCAACATTCCGTCCATCATCTTGTGTGTTTTGCTATTCACCCTATGTGGGAAGAGTATGCCCAGACGTGGGTCCCGTGCTCACTATGCCGCTGGAGTCAAGCTATCCTGTCTGAAGACGGCTGATAGCCAGAAACCAGTCCTAATATGCTTGATTCCGGTCCAGGGAAGACATGGCTTGGCAGTTCGGTCTAGACTGTTCCCATGAGGCACAGGGTCAAGACTGATTTGCATATGGCCATGTCTGAACTGGGGTGGCTTGGGGAGCAAAATAACGATGGATTAAACCCAGATCTGTGACTGGGGGTGAATGTTTTGCCATTGTGCAACATTCTGTCCATCATCTTGTGTGTTTTGCTATTCACCCTATGTGGGAAGGGTATGCCCAGAAGTGGGTCCCGTGCTCACAACGCCACTGGAGTCAAGCTATCCTGGTTGAAGACGGCTAATAGTCAGAAACTGGTCCTAGGATGCTTAATTCCGGTCCAGGGAAGACATGGCTTGGCAGTTTGGTCTGGACTGTTCCCATGAGGCACTGGGTCAAGACTGATTTGCATATAGCCATCTCTGAACTGGGATGGCTTGGTGAGCAAAAGAACGATGGATTAAACCCAGATCTGTGATTGTGGGTGGATGTTTTGCCATTGTGCAACATTCTGTCCATCATCTTGTGTGTTTTGCTATTCACCCTATGTGGGAAGGGTATGCCCAGACGTGGGTCCCGTGCTCACTACCCCACTGGAGTCAAGCTATCCTGGCTGAAGACGGCTGATAGCCAGAAACCGGTACTAGGACGCTTGATTCCAGTCCAGGGAAGACATGGCTTGGCAGTTCGGTCTGGACTGTTCCCATGAGGCACAGGGTCAAGGCTGATTTGCATATGGCCATGTCTGAACTGGGGTGACTTGGTGAGCAAAATAACGATGGATTAAACCCATATCTGTGACTGGGGTAAATGTTTTGCCATTGAGCAACATTCCGCCCATCATCTTGTGTGTTTTGCTATTCACCCTATTTGGGAAGGGAATGCCCAGACGTGGGTCCCGGGCTCACTATGCCACTGGAGTCAAGCTATCCTGGTTGAAGACTGCTGATAGCCAGAAACCGGTCCTAGGATGCTTGATTCTGGTCCAGGGAAAAACATGGCTTGGCAGTTCGGTCTGGACTGTTCCCATGAGGCACAGGGTCAAGACTGATTTGCATATGGCCATGTCTGAACTGGGGTGACTTGGTGAGCAAAATAATGATGGATTAAACCCAGATCTGTGACTGGGGTGAATATTTTGCCATTGTGCAACAATCCGTCCATCATCTTGTGTGTTGTGCTATTCACCCGATGTGGGACGGGTATGCCCAGACGTGAGTCCCGTGCTCACTATGCCACTGGAGTCCAGCTATCCTGGCTGAAGATGGCTGATAGCCAGAAACCGGTCCTAGGATGCTTGATTCCAGTCCAGGGAAGACATGGCTTGGCAGTTCGGTCTGGACTGTTCCCATGAGGCACAGGTTCAAGACTGATTTGCATATGGCCCTGTCTGAACTGGGGTGGCTTGGTGAGCAAATTAACAATGGATTAAACCAAGATCTGTGACTGGGGGTGAATGTTTTGCCATTGTGCAACATTCCGTCCATCATCTTGTGTGTTTTGCTATTCACCCTATATGGGAAGGGTATGACCAGACGTGGGTCCAGTGCTCACTACGCCACAGGAGTCAAGCTATCCTGGCTGAAGACTGCTGATAGCCAGAAACCAGTCCTAGGATGCTTGATTCTGGTCCAGGGAAGACATGGTTTTGCAGTTCGGTCTGGACTGTTCCCATGAGGCACAGAGTCAAGACTGATTTGCATATGGCCATGTCTGAACTGGGGTGGCTTGGGGAGCAAAATAACAATGGATAAAACCCAGACTGTGATTGTGGGTGAATGTTTTGCCATTGTGCAACATTCTGTCCATCATCTTGTGTGTTTTGCTATTCACCCTATGTGGGAAGGTTATGCCCAGATGTGGATCCCGTGCTCACTACGCCACAGGAGTCAAGCTATCCTGGCAGAAGATGGCTGATAGCCAGAATCCGGTCCTAGGATGCTTGATTCCGGTCCAGGGAAGACATGGCTTGGCATGTCATTCTGGACTGTTCCCATGAGGCACAGGGTCATGACCGATTTGCATATGGCCATGTCTGAACTGGGGTGGCTTGGTGAGCAAAATAACGATGGATTAAAACCAGATCTTTGACTGGGGCTGAATGTTTTGCCATTATGCAACATTCCGTCCATCATCTTTTGTGTTTTACATTTTTTTCAATGCAAGGTGGTAATGCTACCCACACATTGTCACAGAGATCCTGAGAGAGGACCCAGCAGTGACAGTGACATTAACAGGCCAGAGAGATCAGCTTAGCACAGTGCCAGTAAATGGCCGTGCAGCAGTGAGGTAAGTCAGCCAGGCATATCTCAGAAACAGCAGCTACCTACCAATCTGCCTGCAGCTACCTGTGTACCCCCAGGCTGGCCAAATACGTGGCTATATCCATTCTGTGGCTTGTTCTGGCAGTGCACTCAAGATGAAAGCTGGTGGCATTTGTATGCTGGCGCCTCCCTTCATTGAACATCCCACGCCCCTTTTTACACCTCTCTGCAACGCAGCTCTGTGGCACTTACTGGAGGTACCTGGTGGGCTAGTTGGCCCCCGGGAACACTCACGATTCAAGCAAACTTTCTCCCCCAACTTACAATGCACCAGGGGGCGTGTTTGCACAGTGGTGGAGGGAGGGGGTGGGGACTGACATAACAAGTTTGCTAACACGCACCCTGGTGTGTTGTAAATTGGGGGATTAAGTCCTCTTCAATCCTGAGGGTCCCTGGGGGCCAACTAGCCCACCAGGTACCTCCAGTAAGTGCCAAAGAGCTGCGTTACAGAGAGGTGTTCCGAGGCCACGCCCCTTTTTACACCACTCTGCAAGCATGGCTACTGGTGCACTGCTGGTGGGGTGATGAGGTCCTCTTGTGTCCTGAGGACCTCAGGACACAAGAGGACTTCATCCTCTGAGCAGCAGAGCACCAGAAGCCGCGTTTGCAGCGCGGTGTAATAAGGGATGCGGCATCAGAACACCTCTCTGCAACACAGCTCTGTGGCGCTTACTGGATGTACCTGGTGTGTGAAAATGTGCCTTTTTAGGGGCACATCGGTGCAGGGGTCACCCTTATGTTTGTCCACGGGTCCTTCAGACCAACAAAATAGAGATTGGCACTGAAGCTGAAATTCAAAATAACAAGTTTATTCACTCATGATTGAGCCCACGTCCATGCAACACCCTCAAGTATTCCAAGAAGTAGTGATTTGAATACACAGACCATGGGCCATTTATACTGAGTTTGTTGCAGAGTAAGCATGTAGACTCAAATAAAAGATACAAGCATTCACAGTAATAGCTACCGACAAACATGGGCAGGTAGATATCACTTAGTCAGCAGAGTGGGAGGGGAAACAGAACTGCTTACATCAGTAGGAAATGGTAGACAGTTACATTCTCAAACAGGTGCATTCCAGCGGCTACATGCAAATCGACCCAAGGGTGAGAACTGCCATTTCCAGTAAACCAGCGATTACCGATATCTAACCCCAATTATAAAAGGGCCAGAGAACAAGTAGTCCACCCATAGAAACCATTAAATGCCTCGAAGTGACCAATAAAGGACAAGGCTTTTAACATACTGCCAACATTTTGTGGCTAAAGGGCGATCATACAGATTAAGTCTCTATACAAGACAAAATTATCTTGAAAATAGGACTGGATAATGCTGACCGTGAGTCCTCCACATTAAATTGGAAGTTTTAATGCAGGGGCGTCCCCATCAAGCCTTGGATTTTATTGATTCCCACAACGCACAGATGATGAAAGGGTGCAAGCAGGGGAGTCTCGCTTATTGAAGAAGGTGACTGCATGAAAAACGTTTAACCTAAGACAGAGTATATAATGCGAGTCTTAATAAAGATGGATTTATAAGGCAATTCCCATCGAAACGCTACATTTTGATACACAATCCGTCTACGGGGCATTGGTGAAAGAAAGCCAAATATGAACTGTATATCTCCATGCCTGTGATATGATGTTATGGTGGAGGTGTAAACTGTTAAGACCGAATTTTTACGTCTAGCTTCTGGTTGTTTCACTCATCACGTGTTTTCATGCTTACAGTGATCAAATCTTTTTAATGCATTGTGTTTTATTAATTTCTGTATTTTCGAATGTCTGAATCTACGGGTTTTTTTAACGTGAAATTTTGTATGCAAACAAACAATAAATATATGTGATATTTTTTTTTAAGAAAGTGTTGAAGTTGGTTTTCCCTATTATATATGGTCCATTCTTGGTATGTGTGGGCAATGAGAAAGATGATATAGGTATGTGTGACATATGAGTATAGATTCTACTCCGTAATACTATTTACCCAAAGGGACTTTTTCCTCTCTCACTAAGTGCCCTATTCCATTTGGGTGTAAGGGGGCCTCTCTTTTTCCTAAAATGCATTCTAGCAGCTACACGCCTTTCTGAGCTCATACATTGCTCTGGCTCAGTACTGAAGGAGTTAACTAAAGCTGATGACACAAGCAGAATTAAAAAGCAAGCAGCAGTGAAAACGGGAGAATTACATAGCTGACAAAATGGATGCCACAAACAAGATGGCTTCAGCTCATGCTAACACCAATTATTTTTGATTTCCACAGGTGGGCTACTTGGCCACCAGGGACCCGCAGGATTCAAGGGGGCTTAATAGGGATGTTATAGATAGAAATTAGGATTTTAAAAAACAATGGAAATTCACTGAAAAAAGCATGGGGTTTAGGCACATTATAGTTAGAAATGAGGATTTAAAATACAACTGAAATTTACAGAACAAGCCATACGTTTCAGGGATGTTATAGTTTGAAATTAGCATTTAAAAAAACATTGAAATTCACTGAACAAATCATAGGTTTCATGCAGGTACTATTTAGAAATTAGCATTTAAAAAACTTTACAAATTCACTGAAAAAATATAGGTTTCAAAGACATTATAGTTAGTTGGACATTTTTCTCGTACAAAACCATCGAAATTCCCCATTATAGTTAGTTCAGCTAACTTTAACTCACGCACCCGCAATGCACAGCTGATGACGTCACATAATACATCAATCATGACATGGTCAGCGATATCACATGATGACATCACTGATGACATCTCAACCTATGGTTTTTCCAGTGAATTTGTAAGGTTTTTTAAATGCTAATTTCTAACTATAACGTACCTAAAACCTATGGATTTTTTAGTGAATTTTTATATATGTAAACTTTTCTAAGTTTGTTCCCACCCTGGATACAGCATTATATTTAGTGATGTCAAACATATGAGTAAACCAATAACCAAACTTGTGATGGGGATGACGCACCTCCAGAACTGATGGAGCTGAAGGGGAGGAGATCACTCCAGGGTCGACAATTTTCCCTATACAGAAAATAGATGTTGGCATGTGTTAATGTGTTTCTGCTAAGCATTTACACACAATCATCACCTCCTTCAAACAATGCAAAATTAGTGTTTTATGTACAATTTTCTGATACCCATAGGTCATGTTCACACTTAACAAAACTCTCTATATATAAAAATTACATAAAGAATCAGGGTATTTATAGAGTACTTAAGCCCTGGGCCTTTCACTCATTTTAGACAGTGTAAAAACTCATAACAAATCAAAACAGGTGCATTTTGAGTGTCTTTCTGAATGTCTGGTCATTTACTCGTAAATGGTCTGGGAGACTGTTGCACAGTGTGCTCACCTGGATAGAGTATGAATGCCCACCAAGTTTGAGTTATATACATGGGATCAGGAGCTATGCTCATCTACAGTCCAACTTGTATGATAATATATAGTGACCCAGATTGCAGCACACATAGAAAGAAGAAAAACAAGGAGGCATATAGATATTTTGCCTCGTTGTGCCCCCCTTACTCCTCCCCTGGGAAGGCATACGTTTTTGGCACTGCCTCAGACTTATGATTTCTCATAAATCTGGGGCAGTGTCAAAAAGCCATGGATGTTACGGGGAACAACCCCAGAAAAACCCATGGAATGCCTCTTTCGTGCTGTTTTCTGCGAGAAAGGGGCACATATTTATAATGCCATAAAAGCATAACGTGGCTTTACGTGGCCTTATAAATATACCAGTTGGGCGTTGCGCCACCGGTACATCAAAAAAGTGACATACTGCCAGTGCAATAGTGCCGGTAGGGTCTCATAAATTAGGCCCTCAATCCTTCAATTGTCTATGAAGACAGAAATTGACTATTGAGGGCTTGACAATTGAAGGCCCTTGGTGAGAGAAACATAAACAAGAAAACAATACAAGAAGAGGAAGATTGAAAGGAAGAGAACGAGGCATGCTCATTGAAGTGTGTGCCATGTGCAGGAGGAGAAAACCGAACAATATACAACAAAATGCGCTTGGCGAGGGGAAGGAGAGACTCCATTGCCAGAGAAAATTTGGGGCAATAGGAGAATCTGAGCTTAGATGTATTGAAAGCAGGAGAACTCTAGTGCCACTTTAACAGAGCAAGAGTTAACCACCACCGGGGGGCGTGGCTTACGTGCTTGACAAGATGACAGCTAATTGATGAGCTCCGTCACTTCACGGAGCTCACAAAGGAGGTTTCACTGCCTGAAGACCTTTTTCCGCATCTTCCTGGCTGAGCGGACTTCCTGCTATATGGCGGCACACGTTTGCGACACAGGGTGAGTCCATAACTCACTTTCGGCTGCCTCCACTGCATTTTCGTTTTCCTGATGCAAGCGGCCGCCATTTGATTGTGCGGTGGTCACGTTGCTGGAAACTATGCCCTACTGAAATAATCAACAGCGATTATTTTAATGAATTGTAATGCTTCATCGTGGCATTAAATAAACCTCTACTATCTCAAGCTTCAGATATGTTTGGTTGAAGGAGAATTCTTGGGCAATTGTTTAGCAGCTATAAATTAGCATTTGCTGAGACAAATGGAGAGACACAAAGTACCAATGAGGTAAAGGAGAGAAAAAGCTTCATCACAAAAATGTTATAATTAGATATCCTCTCATCAAAAGCAGACATATTGTCCTCTCTTGTGATTGCTTCAATCTGAGTTGGCTACCTCCAGCATTTGAATAAAGAAGTCTCTACATATATTTTATCGCAGGTTCTAGAAGGTGCCTTCTTGTATGGCAGAAGTGATTAAGGTATATGAACAAGGATGATCATCACCCCTGTTCTTTCACTATCTAGCATGGTGTACAGGTTGCACTACTCCCTTATGGATAGAGTAATTACCTAATTAATATCCTGCCTTCTCCACTATTCTTCTGCTGTTTATTGAGGTAGAATAAGCCTGGTCTTTTACAAATATCTCATGCTTGAGAGGTTGCAAACAGATTTTCACACGCTGTGAGGTGTTTACTCAACTCAACACATTGTCCTCTATCTGTGAGTTCGTCCACTTGTTTCTTCATTACAGTTTGCTATATACTAAAATCCCAGTATCTGGGATTTCGCTGTGTCATTCATCAACACTATGACTGAAACATCTCCATGTCCTCATTGAACTCTATATCACTGAGCACATATCTTTATGTGAAGGATCCCTGCTAAAAAAACTTCCTCATTGACAAGTACATTTTATCAAGATGGCTTGTGGCCCACTCTCTCTTGCGAAACCATCTACATCCTGCACTGAACTGGAAAGAATAAAAGAATGATCCTCCATCTCCGGTTCAGTCATCTTCTAATCCGGTTTTGGACTCAATTTTAGATGAACTACATGCATTAAACCCCTTTATGAATACTGCTAATGAAAAACTTCAACTGATTGAGGACCAATGGATCAACATGGAAGGTAAAATGTCCGAAATGGAGCAACGTATAAGTAACCTTCAAGATGTGGCAACTAAAGTACCCTAACTGGAACAAGAAATTTAAAAGCTTAAACTTCATACAGAGGATTTAGAAAACCACAACAGAAGGAACAATCTTCGGCTGTATGGACTTCCTGAAAACGTTGAAGGTCCAGATCTTCTTTCTTTTTTAAAGACATTTCTGTCTGACCTTCTCAACCTCCAATCTTCGACTCCTCTCAGTATCCAACAAGCACATCGTCTTGGTCATTCTCAACCTCATTCCAAAAACCATGTGGTATTATTATGCTTTTTCAAGAATACACTGACTGATACATGTATTAAAAGTTGCCATAGAAAAATGCCATCTTGTCTGGTCTGGCGATAACATCTTCATCTCACAGAATCTTTCTAATGCGACCAATGCTAGACATAAAGAATTCCTAGCGCTCCGTCGACAATTAAGATCTATGAACATTCGCTATGCCATCCTGGATTATAGTCTTTGCAAAATTACCCATGAAGGTGTCTCTCAATCATTCGAGGATCCATCTAAACTAAGACAATTTTTGGATTCTATTACTAGAATACCTATGGACACAAATGCTTAGCATTCTTAAATTATTTAAATAGTTAATGCATCAAAATTCATTATTTTTGTTGCGGTCTTTGTTCTTTACATCTTCACTATGGCTTATGCAGCCTAAATATCTTATAATATCCTACTTTCTCTATTTTCTTATCTCCTTCAGTTCCATCTTCTCCCATTGTTGCTCTTGTTCTTGAGTGCTGACATGCCCGGTTCTTATTTCTTTTTCTTTATATTTCAGATCTGAATTTTTATCCTTGATCTGTCCCTGTTTTTCCATATTTCTTCTACTCTTTTTCCATTTCTTCTTTCCCTGTATCTTCTTTCTCTTTTCCCTTTTCTCCACCTGTTCCCTTCCCCCGTTTTGCTATCTTTATGACTGACCGTTTTATTTATTTTCTTATGTTCTTATTAATTTTAGTGCGTGTCCCGACTTTTATGACCAGCGTCTTTCGTTTTCTTTGTTGTTTTTTGCAGTTCGCCATCATTGTGATTACTCCCCTGTGTCTAAAACATTATCATGTTTAATGTTATATTGTGGAACCTTTGTTGTCTGGGTCATCCTGCTAAGCGTTAAAAAGTACATTCTCATTTAACAACACTTGATTGTCAGATTGATTTTTTGCAGGTAACACACTGTAATGATGTTGAATCTCTTAAACTCAACGACCAATGGGTGGGTCAGGTTGTTTTCTCTCCAGCTATCAACCATAACTATGGTGTTGCCATCCTTTGTTATAAATCTTTGAAACTATAAATTGTATCAACTTAAAATGATACAACTGGACGATAGGTAATACTTCATGCCACGGTCTATATTCAACTTGTCGCAGCTGTTTTCTGCATCGGCGGGATATCCTTTCCTTGCTAGCCGCTGGATGGCAGCTGCTGCCACAGATTCAACCGACGCTTCGGATGACTCCATAGAAATTTGCTGAATTCACGCCACCCTAAAGTTAACTACTGGCCCTCGGGAGCTCGGATTATCCCTACTCTTCTGCATATCGTACTACGAATATCTGGATCCATGTGACGTGTGTATCTGATTCCACCACAGCTGATCTTATCCTGCTGCCTTGGATCACTGGGTTGAGTTCTTCACCCTTTTCTCTTTTGTCTTCATCACTTCTTGTATTTTTCCCAGTGATTACAACTCCAGGCACATCTGTTCTTGTACCCCTGATATGATCTGACCGTCCTGAAGAAGGTGTGACCCATACTCGGGTTAGACACTGAAACGCGCCTTGGCGCTGAAGAACCATATGTCTCCGTTGCTTCCACTTTTCCTAAAAAAAGATACTGGACTATGGAGTGTATGAACTTATGAGACTATCGATAGATTGATATCCATTGCTTATCTCTTGTTCTAGCTTCAACTTACTTCCGTATTGGAAGGATCATGTATCCGTGCATTGTAATGTTCAATATTTTAACTCATTATGAATTTTCAGAGGGTATGAGTATGTTTTGGTCAGTGGCTGTTTGTGTGCATTGAGAGAGTGTATGTGTGGGACCTCATATGTGTATATCTATGCTGACAGTCTATTTGGTTGTATGTCTTTTTCTAATAATTTTGATACAATTATATAAATAAATATTATATTTTCCACATAACTGTTTTCCTACTTTCCTGGGGAAATCTTGTGTTTGTATGGCTATATCTTAATTTATCAGTGACTCTGAGTGCTCCATAAACTTTTTTCAGGCAGGTTGGGTTTTTCAGATTATATTCAACTTGTCACCTTTTTTAATACTTATGGGCAGGTTAAACCTCACCTGGATTTTTGGCACAATATTAAACTAAAATTATCTTCTACTTCTAACCCCAGTATTATTGTTGCTGGTGATTTTAATGATTGGCTTGAACTATTTTCTGATAGGAAATCAGATTGTACATTTAATCCTGATAAATCTCATAATGCGTTTCAAACTGCTATTACCTCTCACCCACTCTATGACGCTTGGAAGACTAGTAATCCTGATAGTTATGAATTCAGGTTCCTTTCTAACGTTCATTATTCTATGTCTCGCATTGATCATGTTTTGATTTCAAAATCTTTACTTTTCTTGCTCCAATCTTCTGAGGTCGGTTCCATTTTTATTTCCAACCATGCACCGGTCTCATTTTCTCTTGATGTGTCCCTTGCCACTCCCAAACATGCTAGATGGAGATTTCAGATGCAATCAAATCCTTAAAAAGAGTTAAGTCTCCTGGGCCTGACGGCTTTTCTATTGAACTTATATCCTCTTTTCATCTATTTTTGCTCCCCACTTACTTGAGCTTTTTCCTCCTTTTTATTGCATTCTAAAACTGAAGGCGCCTTTCTTGGCGCTCTTATTGTAATTCACCCTAAACCCGATAAAGATCTTGCCTCTAGATTGAAAGGGGCTAATCCCCTACTTATTAAACCTGATCAGTCTGGCTTTATTAAGGGTAGGTTCTCCTCAGATAATGCTAGAATGTTCTCAATCTGTGGTAAGGTTATTCTGAATCTCTAGCTGCATTATCCCTTGATGCTGAAAAAAGCTTTTGATCGCATACATTGGCAATTCATGTTCGAAACTCTCCAGTGGTTCGGTTTGGGTCCCAAATGTATTTCATTCATTAAATTGCTGTACTCAGATCCCTGTGCTTGTGTATCTGTTAATGGTCTTCTATCTCCTTATTTTAACTTACGCAGAGGTACAGGGCAAGGTTGGCCCCTCTTTCCTCTTTTATTTCTTTTATGTCTCGAACCCTTTCTTGAGCGCATTTGCCATAACCCTTTGATAACTGGTTTCCTTCATAATGCCCACAAAATTAAGGGGCCTATTAGGGTGGCGGACGGACCTGCGTCCGTCCGCCACCCCAGAGGAGGAGGGACCGTCCGCAGGGGCAGCGGTGGTCCCTTCGTGCCAATTAGGATGTGACCGCCACCCTGGCCGTCACATCCTGTATTCTTAACATTGCGGCGGGTGCTGCTTGAAGCAGCACACTCCGCAATGTTAAAAAAAAGCATGTTTACCTTTGCATGCACAAAGCTGCAGGCACCGCGTGGTGCCTGCCGCTTCGTGCATGCAAAGGCAGGGGGGTACCATAGGTATCCCCCATGTGCACCCCCCACCACCCCTTCACCCCTGGGGGCCCCGCAACAGGCCCCCGAAGACAACACCGTATGCCTTTCCACGGCGGAAATGCCGCCGTGGAAAGGCATATGACCGCAGCTATCCTAATATGGCTGGCGGTGTCTAATAGACACCGCCAGCCAAGTTAGTGCTTTTCCGCTGCGGTCGGAAGGCAACCGCGGCGGAAAAGCAGCGGACGGAAAATTGATCCCCCAGCCATCCTAATCTGGCGGGGGGTCTTTTTCAGTCTGCAGCGGATAATCCGCATCCTCCGGGCCGGCGGTGGCGGAGCATGCGGATTATCCGCAATCATAATCGGCCCCTAAATTGTCTGCTTATGCAGATGATATCTTAATTTACCTTTCGAAATCCTCAACTTCCTTTTTTACAGAAGATTGTCTTATATTCTAAAATATTTGGCTATAAATTAAATTTCTCTAAAACTGAAATTTTACCCTTAAACTCTCTATATTATCAATTCATGTTTTCTGCCACCAACTTCAAATGGTGTCCATCAAAAATTTGACACCTTGGTGTATGATTTTCTCCTACCATTTCCCAAACTATTACCCATTATTTTAGTGCTTTGAAAATTAAGATTCAAAACTTACTCTCTCATGGTCCCCCTACATTTGACCTGGTAGGGCAGATTGAGTACCATTAAAAGGATGATTGCACTGCTTATTATATTTCTGCTCTCTATGTTACCCTTTGAAATTCAAGATTATTATTTTAACCAAATCAGTTCCATTTGTAATAAATTTCTCTGGAACAACAAACCTGCCCGTATTGCTTTACCTGAATTAACTAAACAAAAGAATGAAGGGGCTGTACGATTTCTGAATTTTAAGCTATGTCACACTGCTTTTTTAATCAGACAAGTGTATGCACTAAACAGACATTACCATGATGCTCCGTTACCTATTTGGATTAATTTTGAATGTTCTCTATTACATGACTTTTGTTTTTATGATATCTGTTTTATGTCCAATTGCACCTTTAATCTAAATATCCTATCTTTGCCATGAATCCTTCTACTTCAAACATTGGAAAGAGAAGAATATTTTATATGTTCACCAAGTTTGGGGCGAGGATGTAGCCTTATGGCTAGAGCGGTAGACATCGAAGTTGGAGAACCAGGTTTGAGTCTCGGCAACTAGGGTCAACATCCTGTGATTCTGGGCAAATCACTTAATCTCCCAGTGCCTAACACAAATGAATGTGTCCTCATGTAAAGAAACTGTATAAAATGTTTGAAAAACTTGCATCCCATAATACCGTTTTACCTTTTAATACATTACACGACTGCTATGATTTAGTGTCTCCTTGCTCATCTCAACATTCTTAATTATCACAGGCACTACTATCATTTCTTTCATCTAAATACTTTCCTACTAATAATACCCCATTTATTCCCTTAACCCCTTTACACAACATCCCTCCTGACTCTAATCCTAAAGGTTTCTCTATATACAAACTTATATCTACTCCTATCTCTGAAAGACCATAATCCCCTTTTGACTAGCTTGGGAATTAGATCTGTCCATCACCCTTTTGCCTCAAAAATGGGACAAAATGTGGCATACAGTATTTCCCACCTCTAGAGCTGATAATATTACTCAATCTTTCTTTTTTTCTTTATAAGAGAGCTGTTAGGACACCAGTATTTTTACACAAAATTAACCCATCTTCCTCTCCTCTTTGCTGGTCATGCCTTTCCTCCAATGGTACATTATCTCATTTGATTATTCACTGTCCCAATGTCCTAACATTTTGGAAATCCATCTGGGCCACATTTTCCAAGATTTATCATCTCTATATCCCCTTATCAATTCAAAATGTTTTCTTTGGATCCATGTCAGTCGATGTTCATGATCCTGCACCTGTCCGCGGCCGAACGGGGCAAGGGGCCACAGATTATGGCCAAAAATGTATTTACTCTGCCTCTGACCTACTAACACATAGACCTCCTGCGCACCTTTGTCCCCCCTTATCCCTGCTTACATTAAAACGCACTTCTCAGCATGGCATTTCCAAAGTCAGGACCTCTGTGGCTGACGCTAAGTCTAGGAAATTGCATTAGCCCTTCTTCCCCTACAATCTCACTGATGGAACTACGTTGCATCTATCTCAATATACGTTCCATGATTAAACATCAACTGGACATATTCTTACTGCTAACCTCTGAGAAACCGGATATTCTTTTATTAACAGAAACCTGGCTTACTCAGGATTCACTGCCAGGTATCCTTGCCTCACTTCCTTCTGATTATTGCTAAGGGTGGGCGTAGTAGGCGTAGTGGGGCTACGCGAAGCTACGTGAAGTGGACCAGAAACTACGTCCACCTACGCACTTCGCGTAGCCCACTACGCGCCACCCGCCTCCCTCCCGCCCTCGCTAAATACCACCCGCCTCCCTCCCGCCCTCCCTAAATACTTAAATAATTATTTTAAAAACAATAAACACCACTTACCTTGTCGGCTGCGTCTCCGGGGCTCCCTCTGGTAACCGCGCCGCCATCATGGATAGTAATGCGCATGCGCGGCCGCCTGCCACCAAGTTAACCACCACCGAACTCAATGAAAACACAGGGAACACCACGGATATTTCCTCGAAGTGTAAGCTAAGCCTATTGTACTAAATCGTGGGGTGGACCATGACTTCTGATGGAAGATTGCCCTCAAAGCAAAGGGGCCAGGCAGCTATGGGGAATAAAGTGGAAGAACTCCAAAAGGGGAAATACAAGGAACTGTTTTGTAAGGAACTTATAAGAAGAGACTTTTAAAGAACTAAGGGGCATATTATCAAGGGATTTTTCTCCGCTTTTTTGGCTTTAAAAGCCAAGAAAGTGGAGATAAAATTATCTCTCTATTACCTAGCTGTCGCTAACACCAGTTAGCGACAGCTAGTAGGAGATAGCGACCATCTTGGGCCCCGCTTTGCATGTCAGAGATATTTATCACTAATGACATGCAAAGTGGGCGTGCCAAGATGTTAGCGACTGGAAACAGTCGCTAACATCGCTATCTCCTATTACCAACTTTTGGAGATATTCGCGCTAAGCGTGAATACCTCCAAAAGCTAACACCTGCCCTGAGCAGTTCTTTGCCATGTTATCCAATGGGAGGTGGATAACATGGCTAAGAGCATTAGTTCGGTAATGCATGAATATCGCTGACTTTTCAGCGATATTTATGCATTTCGGCCGATTTTTATCGCTTAGGAGATAAACCTTGATAATAGCAAGGCTCCTAAGCGATAAAAATCGCCGCAACACGGCGATAAAATTATTGCCGCTAAGCCAACATAGCGATAATTATCGCTAGTTGTTGGTAATATGCCCCTAAATCTTAAAAGAATTTCTGAAGATTCAGAAGCAAGACAATTATTTTCTCTGTAACATATTCCATATCTTTCAAGCTACAATTTGAAATAGAAAAGGGAGAGGTATGATGTAGAAATAATGAATGACATGATAGGAAGGCAACTGCTAACTTAAAAGAGAAAACAGATTTTTTAAGTTCAGTGTGCCTTTCTTTAGCACATTGTCCTGCTGCATTTTCGTGCATTACTTTGTGGATCAAAGTGAGAACCTTGAACTTCACGTGGCCTGCAGTGATAGCCAAAGCAATGATCTTCAGGAGGAGGTAATGTACTCTTTCTTTGTTGGGTCTTGATACCTGCTTTTAAAGCCTCTTTCTGGATGGCTTGCAATTTAACTGTATTATTTTTTAAAGTATGAACAATAGGATTTTGAAATTATCCGATGTTGTTTTCACGATTATTCTTGTCACATCAGCTTGAAATGACCACCCAGAAACAGCTGGACTTCGAGCATCGGATGGTGGTCAGATGCTGCAACCAGTATGTCTAAGATTTGAACAGCAACAGTACTGTCTCCCAGATGGATTACTGTATATTTCCCAGGATGGTTTTCAAAATATTATCTGATCTGGCTAATAACTTTGAGCTACCTTTACTAAGGCTAAGGCTAAGATTGTTTCCTGAAATCTAGACTCAAAAATTCTCATTTAATATGGCTTTATCGACAAAAGGACACAGACATAAAGAAAAAACAATCTGTAGGTCAGGTGCATAACTGTGGAGTGGCTCATCATAATTGCACAGTTTATACAAATATATATATATATATATTACCTACTGGCGGTCGCCAGTAGGTATATATAGTTAGGATTTTTTCTCTATGGGATTTTTGAAAATTCTATGTCTAATAACTTTGGCGTTTGTGGACGGAATTGGCTGAAATTTTCAGGAAAATGGCACATTTTGTTTCTGAGCAGCCCTTGAAAATTTGGGGGGGGTTCGTCAAGGGGGGGGCGAGAAAAAAGGGGGGTCCCAAAACGTGTTTTTAACATTGAGTTTTCCATAGGGCGGTTGGCCTCACTTTTAGCCCGAACGGCTGAATGGATTTGCACGAAACTTGGCAAAATTGTAGGGACTGGTAGCCCGATGTGCCTTTTGTAGGTCTCAATATATGTGCTCCAGTGGATTTTGAGAAATTAACGTTTAAAAAAAGATATATATCTGTAACAACGGACCTGGCAGCGTCCCAGGACGCGTACTTTACGCGCAACGGAGCTTTGTGAAGCGAAGCTGATTGGTTCTCCGGCGTCTGTCAACATTCCAAAAAGTCCGTAGCGGCCGCCATCTTGTCTCTCGGTAGGATCGAGAGACAAGAGGAGGTCAAAACAAAGGGGGAAATAACTATAAGGGGGCATAGTAGATCCTCGCTGACCCCCTAGGTTTGATGTGGAGGTTTTAAAAGGGCCCCGCGGGGCAAAAAAAAAAAAAAATAATAATAATCGAACGGCTGAATGGATTTGCACGAAACTTGGCAAAATATTAGGGACTGGTAGCCCGATGTGCCTTTGCTAGGTCTCAATATATGTGCTCCAGTGGATTTTGAGAAATTAACGTTCAAAAAAAGATATATATCTGTAACAGCGCTCCGCTTCGCGTACTTTTCGCGTTATGGAGCTTTGCGAAGCTGATTGGTTCTCCGGCGTCTGTCAACATTCCAAACAGTCCGTAGCGGCCGCCATCTTGTCTCTCGGTAGGATTGAGAGACAAGAGGAGGCCAAAGCGAAGGGGGAAATGACCATAAGGGGGCATAGTAGATCCTTCCTGACCTCTTAGGTTTGATGTACCATTTTGCCAAGTTTGGTGTAATTCCGTTCAGCCATTCAGGCTGTAGACGTATGTAAATGTCCTATGGAAAATTGCATGGGGAAAACACATTTGAAAGTGTTGAAATTTAGAACCAATTAAAATGTTACTTTGGTTTTGTATTTGTGTGTGATGAAAGTTAATTGGTTATGTATATATGTCAAATGAGAGGAAACCACAGCCATTTTGTGATACTACTGTCTGAGGTACATTTGTGAGGAATTTTTGGTGGTGAATTTCTGGTGTTTGATTTACACAGTACTAACACTTCTGCTACTTTTAAAAAGGTGAGTTGTTAATTTGTAAGGGGAACTATGTTGTACACTTGAAGATAATTTGAAAAATGTTTTCTGTTATTTATTTGCAGTCCTTCTGTTATACTAAATACTTGATAAAGTTAGTTTTATATTATGTATTACTAAAAACGATAAATGAAAGTGATTATTTTTTTCTGCAATTTACAGCAAGCAATTTCAAAATAAAATGGCTCACAATGAAGAGACCGTGGCAATTTCTTTTGAATTGTCCAACACATTGATTGAAATTGAGAGCACCAATAATGAAATATTGTCACAAGGAGGACATGACTTGCATGATTCCATTAGATTGATTGAAATGGACAGCACCAAGAATGAAATATTGTCACAAGGAGATGACTTGAATGATTCCACTACATTGATTGAAATTGAGAGCACCAATAATGAAATATTGTCACAAGGAGGAGATGACTTGTATGATTCCATTAGATTGATTGAAATGGACAGCACCAATAATGAAATATTGTCACAAGGAGGAGATGACTTGAATGATTCCACTACATTGATTGAAATTGAGAGCACCAATAATGAAATATTGTCACGAGGAGATGACTTGAATGATTCCACTACATTGATTGAAATTGACAGCACCAATAATGAAATATTGTCACAAGGAGGAGATGACTTGAATGATTTTTTTGATCAATCTCTTGATGGCGAATTTATCGAGTGTTTGGAGGCCATAGAGTTACAAGAATCATCATTGGAGACTTTTAATGAGGACATTGCTGATGAGGACATGTTACTAGTTCTTTCAAATTTAGAAAATTCTGAAGAATAAATTTATATTTAGAAATCAAAAATTGTTTGAGACATTATTCATTTTTATTTTTAATTCATGAGGTTGTAGCGAAGTGATTGTAGTATAAAATGAGACTTATAGTATAGAGTGCAACATTTTTATGTTACATGGTAAGTTTACTCATATTTACTTCCCTTCTGCCACTATATTATCTCCAATGTGTATTTGACATCTCTTCTTCATCTCCGGCCTCCTTTCTCTCACTGTGTGTCTCCGATGCATCTTATCGCTGCTATTTTGTGTAATTACAGAAGAGAGTAAAATAAAATAGTTCGGAACGTGAAAAGGGGGCAAAGTAGAGTACTCCTCACCCCCTAGGCCTTTTTAGGCGGTCCCAAAAGGATCAGTTTCTGCTTTCCTGAGAGATTATGGTATGAGTTCCATATACCACAATAACTTGCATTACAACATGCAAGATATCTATCTCCTATTACCAACTTTTGGAGATATTCGCGCTAAGCGCGAATATCTCCAAAAAGTAACACCTGCCCTGAGCAGTTCTTAGCCATGTTATCCAATGGGAGGTGGATAACATGGCTAAGAGCATTAGCTCGGTAATGCATGAATATCGCTGACTTTTTAGCGATATTCATGCATTGCGGCCGTTTATTATCGCATTTGCGATAAACCTTGATAATAGCAAGGTTTATCTTCGATAATTTCTGACGATGCTTTGTGGTAAAAAATTGGTTGGTAAGCATCGTTAGCGATAAATATCGCTTAACTTTGGTAATATGCCCCAACGTCTGTTAACGTTCGATTCGAAGGAAATGAGGAAGTGTTGAAAAACATTGTCTGCGCCATCTTGCCTTTTTTGAAATGCCACACTTTTGTCGTGCACGGCAGCCATTTTAGATGTCTTGACCAGACCCACTCTCTGCACGCTGTCGATTCGTAGCATGGCTCCTCACCCACGCAAGCATCTTCCCTAGACACTGGTCACCACCGCTCTCTGTCTTATGCATGGGCAATAAACCTCCCCCCATCTGCGCTGCTCTTCCCTGAGAATCACACTCTGTGCCCGCCCGACACCTCCCTTTCGCCCTATTCACTACCGCACCCTCTGACACTCCTCTTCCTCTGTGTCCGATTGTCCAGGCTATCACCTAGCCCTGCAGATGTAGTTTATGGCCCCAGCTGTAAAGAATCACCCCTCTTCAAAGGAGTTATAGTAGATCAAGGCCCACACCCGATGAGATCCGTCACACCACACGTGTTCCTACTATCTGAAAACCATCCTGTATTGTGATTGGGGAGGGGACCGAGCCTGAAGCGGAAGATTCCAGGAATGACTCTTTGTACATCAAAGTTTTTACAATTATGTGTCACATTAAAAATATATAGCACTCCAACAAAGTAGTAGGAATATAAAACTTTAATAACATATAAATATATACAAAAAAACAAAAACAGTAAAAACATTTAAACAACGAAGAGACCGTGGCAATTTCTTTTGAATTATCCAATAGATTTATTGAAATTGACAGCACCAATAATGAAATATTCTTGTCAGTAGCGGTCTGTTGTGCGAATAGTTCCAAGGCAGCAGAACGCGCTGAAATCTAGATGGCACGAAAGTGATGTCTAGTAAGTTGCCGCCCAGCAAAAAACGGCGTGGGGCGCCGCGGGGGTGAGTGAGTCCAGTAGGCACCACAGCTATTCTTACCGGCATTGCAGAATTACTGCTGGGGACAATGCCTGTGCTGTAGCAGGGTCACAGCAGAAACAAAAAGGATTCTGTTGAAGATGTTGTTGGTTTTCAATTTGAAAACAGTTCTGGTGTCAACTGCTATGCTAATGTAGTGGTTAATGTTTTGTTTTCTCTAGAAAATGTAAAAGAGGGGGAGGCAGTCCAAAGTTCCGTTAAAAGGGCAAAGGAAAGGATCGGTGGTTCGAACTATCAGTCAAAAAGGGGAGGGGGTGCAATAATTTTTCCTACCGGGTCACACTGTGCTTTCACCCGAAGTGAGGTCTGCAGGATTCTAGTAATTCAAAGTGAGGCTGGCGCCAGCATGGGAGCGCCGACGTCCCGCGGATACAGTTTCGTCACTCCACGGGCGATCATGGCAGTCATTCCCCATCGGGGGTCGGAGACTCCCGCGGCTCCTCTAGAATCTTCAAGGTCGTGGAGGACTACGGTGGTGGAGTCAACCAGTGACCGGGCCATTTCTTTATGCTGGGCCCGCTCTTGCCAGGTCGACCGCCATTTTGAGAGTTCGGCAGCTGCCGGCGATCGCGGGGTCACATGAGCGGACGGGCTCCACCCTGCCGGGCGAGACGTTGCAGCATGGCCACAGTGGAAGAACCCTTTTCCGGGCGCCTGGAGCGCTGAGGGTGCAGCTGGGAAGCCTCCACCTGGGGAGGCGGGAGAGGCCTGTTCGCACCGTCTCTCCCTCCCAGTGCACCCCACGGCGTCTCGCTTGAGATTTGTTATGGCCGGACCAGGCGATGAGGACGAGGGGGGGGGGGTCGGAGGCATGTGCAAGACATCCCCCCCCCAGTGTTGTCGCAGCCATTATAAAAGAAAGAAGTGTCCCGTCCGTCTTCGGGCCGGGCTTCCGGTGGATGTCGGCCGGACGCCCCTGGCTCTGGCCCCATGAACGGGTTTCTTGGTTTATCGGCTGCAGCCGGATCCCGTCGGCCTCGGCCCCCCGACCGTTGGTGGTCGGACCGGAAGAGCATGTGGCGGGACTACCTGCAACTCTCAAGGGCCACCGCGGCCGGACTGGGAGAGAGAGGGGAGGGTCGAGGAGACATTCCCCCCCCCTGCAACTGTTCAGCGTTGTAAAGGCAATCCCCTGGCCGGGTCCCGCTGGCCTCGGCCTCTCCTCCGGCTACACCCTACGTTAGGATCTCCTGGCCGAGGCGTGGCAGCAGGACCTGCCTTATATGGGCTGCTCCCGGCTGGGCGTAGCCGGAACCCTGCCCCACCTTGGAAGTTTCCAAAGTGGGGGTGGATGTTCTACTGACTTGCATTTTCCTTAGTCTATCGATTTTTTTGGCGTGGCAGGCGGTGGGACAGCGAGGGGTGATTTGGTTTCTCTTACTGTTTTTCTGGTCTCTCACCACTGGCATATTTTAACGTTTTCTTGTTTCTAGGACATTAATAGGTTTTATCATTACGTTATGTTATCGTTTCTTTGTTCGTTGTTTAATAAAAGTTCATGTTCATCAGTGGCCTACTGATTTTCGTTTTCCTATTTTTTTCTTTCCAGGTTGTTTCATGGTAAAGTTTCTGTTAACAGGATACAGTGATCACTTCGTTATTATTGCATATGTCCTTTTCACTAGGGGTGCTCTCTGGTTGGGCCAGATGACCTATCTCTAGTAAATGGTCCGGGTGAAACAGGTGCATCAATCAGTGGGGAGTAGATAGGCATGACAGATTACAACGGGGGAGAACGGTCCGCATTACGTACCCTTTCACTACTTGCAAAGATTTTCCTACGTTTATTTGCAAACAGGGAATACCTCCAAAAAGAACTAATTCCCAAACAGTCAATGTTCGGACAATCAATCAATCAATGAGGAATGAAATAGGTACGACGTGTTAAAGGCTTGCGTTACCTACCCTTCACTATCTGCAAAGGGAGAGAGAATATTCCTATTCTTCCTCGTTTGCAGGTAGAGAAGATCCTTAAGAGAATTAACTTCGAACAATTCAATGCTCGATTGAAACAATCAACAAGGGGTACTGTGAACACAAATGAACGCCGCTTATATACATACGCATTGCTATTTTCAACAGGTTGTTCCTAATGTTTCTATTTTAGCGAGGTCAAAAAGAGATCCCATTAGTGGCCTACTGATTTTGCTCGATTCCTTTTGTTTTTTTACACGATTTTTCGCTATCTGCAAAGACTAAACAGAGTATTGCGACTCTGTGCTTGTTTGTAAATAGAGAATGAACCAAAGAGAACAATCAATCAAATGGAGAGAGAAGCAGGCACGACGGATTACAAAGGGGGCAAAGGGCTGCGTTAACTACCCTTCACTATCTGCAAAGAGAGAGTACTCCTAATAGAAATGAGGGGTGGGGGGCAGCATTCAAAGCAGATCAGTCTGCATAAACACGAAAATGTTTTTACTTACCACGTACTTGACATTCGACAGCTTATGATATTTGCTATTAAAAAACCATTGAAATTCACTGAAAAAACCATAGGTTATAGACCATATATAGTTAGGAATTAGCATTTACAAAACCTTGAAAATTCACTGAAAAAACCATAGGTTATAGACCATATATAGTTAGGAATTAGCATTTACAAAACCTTGAAAATTCACTGAAAAAACCATAGGTTATAGACCATATATAGTTAGGAATTAGCATTTAAAAAACCTTATTTTACTCACACAAAACCATTGAAATTCCATATATAGTTAGTTGCACTAACTATATATCGCGCACCCGCAATCCACTGCTGATGATGTCACATATTACATCATTCATGACATGGTCAGTGACATCACTGATGACATCACTGATGACATCTCAAATGACATCACTGATGACATCACTGATGACATCTCATTTGACATCAATGACCACATCACTGATGATATCATTCATGTGACAATACAATGCATCTCCTCACACTTTAATATAACCTCTGTTACACCCAGTGTTAAATACAGAGTATAATTTTTGAAACCATTGACACACCAATACTAGTTACTACATACGCACTCAGTGATTCCTATGTTTACACACACATTCACTCATTTACCCATACAATCATTCATACATACAATCACTCATCTTTACAACACTATCATATGCACTCATACACCTATACAGACTCTCACACTCTGTCACTCATCCATGGAGTTACTCACACACCTAGTCAGTCCTGTAAAGAATCAATCACACTTCCATTTTCTAATCTATACAGTTAAACATAGAGCACCTTACATTTTGAAACATATACTAACACATAATTACTCTCTTATACAATCATTGATACAAGTACACATTGATCTGCACAGAGTCACACACCTCCCAGCCAGCCACACACACACTCAGTCTCCCATACAAATACTTGGGCAATCAATCAATAACCCATATAGTTACTCATATAGCTACTGATCAACACATGCAGCAGTTTACAGAACAACAGACATAATGATGCACAAATTAAGACAGTTTAGTTACTAACCCATGCACTCAGTGAGACACATTTAATCACTCACTCATACAGTCAGTCACGCACCTACTAAATCCTTCATCCAGACACTTCTACATCTACTCATTCTTCAATATGTAAAACATATTTAAACTTTACAGAAACACACAGTCACTGGATGATGTCATCAGTGATGTCATTTGAGATGTCATCAGTGATGTCATCAGTGATGTCACTGACCATGTCATGAATGATGTAATATGTGACATCATCAGCAGTGGATTGCGGGTGCGCGATATATAGTTAGTGCAACTAACTATATATGGAATTTCAATGGTTTTGTGTGAGTAAAATAAGGTTTTTTAAATGCTAATTCCTAACTATATATGGTCTATAACCTATGGTTTTTTCAGTGAATTTTCAAGGTTTTGTAAATGCTAATTCCTAACTATATATGGTCTATAACCTATGGTTTTTTCAGTGAATTTTCAAGGTTTTGTAAATGCTAATTCCTAACTTTATATGGTCTATAACCTATGGTTTTTTCAGTGAATATATATATATTCACTGAAAAAACCATAGGTTTCACACCAGTTATAGTTAGGTGGAAATTTTACTCACATAAAACCATTGAAATTCCCACGTTATAGTTAGTTGGACTCACTATAACTTGCGCGTGCAATGCACTGCTGATGACGTCACATATTACATCACTCATGACATGGTCAGTGACATCACTCATGACATCACTGATGACATCTCAAATGACATCACTGATGACAACATCCTTGTGACAAAGTGGCAGACCTCCTATCAGCATAAAATAACCTTTGACACACACATTCAAAAATAGAAACTAACATTTTCTTAAAAAAGGAGAAACCAATACCAATTACAACAACTTATTAGGTAATTCCAACATCTACATACACATCCACTCATTCACCAACAGTTCTATATAGTCACTCATGCATGTACTTACTCATCATATGTACTCATACACCTATACATCCTGTTACACACTAATACTCATCCATATAGTTACTCACACACAAATTCACACATGCAAATAAACTATCAAAAAAACATTTACTTGATTATACTGCTATATACACACCACTACACATACTTCTACAGAAACGGAAACATATTTACTCTCTTAAACAATCAATTATAAAAACACATACTCACTAACCCACCCATACACACAATTATCCACCCATACAGTCTTGCACACATGCTGTCTTCAAAATACATACAAATAGTGAGTCACTCATTCATGCATCTGTGCTCTAAGTAATATCCCCCACCGAACCATACAGACACTGATACTGATACTCAAAAAAACAACTAATAACCCATTTACACACTCATGTAGCTACTCACCAACCCATGCAGCCACTTATACACAGTGAGACACAGGTACAGATATTTAAATATTTAAACATTACTCGCTAATATATGTATTCACTAAGATACATTTAATAAGTCAGTTAACCAATCAATTTTACACAAAAAAACATCCATTTAGACATTTATTTACCCATTTATTCTTCCATCAACCTTTAGATATACATATATAAAAATATTTATTTTTCAGAAAGATACACATTCACTGGATGATGTCATCAGTGATGTCATTTGAGATGTCATCAGTGATGTCATGAGTGATGTCACTGACCATGTCATGAGTGATGTAATATGTGACGTCATCAGCAGTGCATTGCACGCGCAAGTTATAGTGAGTCCAACTAACTATAACGTGGGAATTTCAATGGTTTTATGCGAGTAAAATTTCCACCTAACTATAACTGGTGTGAAACCTATGGTTTTTTCAGTGAATTTAATAGGTTTTTTAAATGCTAATTCCTAACTATAACAGGTGTGAAACCTATGTTTTTTTCAGTGAATATATATATATATATATATATATATATATATATATATATATATATATATATATATATATATATATATACATAATTTCTATGGCAAAATGAAACCCCTCATTTTGTTCCTTTTCAAATTAAATGTATTAAGTGTTACCTCTTTATTCCAATCAAGATGACTTCAGGTGTGCCATACTTTTGTCGTAAGTAAGACTGTTAGCTTTCTAGTTGTTCTTTAGAACACTCTGGGACATTCTGTCATTGGGCTATAGTTGGAATACATCTGGCTGATATTTGGGCTACATTTGGGCTCTTTTGTCACTGGTGGCCATCTTGGGAGACTGCATATCAGAATTTTTTTAATGAAATATAAGAGGATTTGAGAAGTCACTCAAAATGTGCCCTAAATTTTCTTTCTTCAGCACTAATCATAATTTCTTTGGCAAAATGAACCCCCTCATTTTGTTCCTTTGCAAATTAAATGTTTTAAGTGTTAACACTTTATTCCAATCAAGATGACTTCAGGTGTGCCATACTTATGTCATAAGTAGGACTGTTAGCGCTCTAGTTGTTCTTTGGAACACTCTGGGACATTCCGTCATTGGGCTATAGTTGGGCTACATCTAGCTGATATTTGGGCTACATTTGTTTTTTTTTGTCTCTGGTGGCCATCTTTGGGCTACATTGGGCTACATTGGGCTACATTGGGCTACATTTGGGCTCTAACATATATATAGCCCAATGTAGCCCAATATATATTTTTTCAAAGTTAATTTTCGTAAAAACCACTGGAGCATATATCTTGAGACATAGCAAAGGTACATCGGGGTACCAGTCCCTACAATTTTGCCAAGTTTGGTGGAAATCCATTCAGCCGTTCGGGCTAAAAGTGAGACCGACCGCCCTATGGAAATTAACATGGGGAAAACACGTTTTGGGACCCCCCTTTTATCTCGGCCCCCGCTTAACGGATCCCCCTGCAACTTTCAGGGAAGGAGCGGAGCGCAGCGAGGCAACGTTAAGGAAAATTACAGGCAGGTCCCTCATTCTGGGCCAAAGTTATTCCCAATAGAATGTTGCAGATTTGGAAAACGATCCTACCTATAACTACCTACTGGCTGGATGGTGTCATCAGTGATGTCACTGACCATGTCATGAGTGATGTAATATGTGACGTCATCAGCAGTGCATTGCACGCGCAAGTTATAGTGAGTCCAACTAACTATAACGTGGGAATTTCAATGGTTTTATGCGAGTAAAACTTCCAGCTAACTATAACTGGTGTAAAACCTATGGTTTTTTCAGTGAATTTATTAGGTTTTTTAAATGCTAATTCCTAACTATAACTGGTGTGAAACCTATGGTTTTTTCAGTGAATTTCAATGTTTTTTTAATAGCAAATCTTTATAGGTATAAAAAATAATACATTTTAAAACGAATTTTATATTGTATAATTATGTCAAATTTTTTATTTATTTTTTATTTTTAACTCGGGTCGCTCCCGGGGCGCGTACCGGGGAGCGTCCCGTTAGCGCTATTCTCGTGAACGAAAACAACATTGTGACGTATCGCGTAGACCCGTGATGCGTCGTATGACGCACAGTGTAAGCGCACTCGGAAGCACGCGTGCGCATACGATCGCGGCACGCCCTGGGGCGCGTACCGGGGAGCATCCCAGGAGCGCTATTCCCGTGAACGAAAACAACATCGTGACGTATCGCGTAGACGCGTGATGCGTCATATGATGCACAGCGTAATCGCAACCGAAAGCACGCGATCGCATACGATCGTGGAACGTCCTGACGCGCTTACGCTACGCACCCGTGGGCGCGCCCCGGAGCGCGACTACGGGCTCGCCCTGGGGCGCGTAGCGTAAGCGCGTCGGCTCATGTGACCAGATAATAACACTTTCTACTGGTGCAGAACAGTTTTGGTTTCCAAATGAGTAAAGCCTGGGTCTTGTGATCAGAAAATAACACTTCTGATTGGTTCAGGACAGTTTTTTCCCCAAATGAGTAAAGCCTAGGTCTTGTGACCTGAAAATAACACTTCTGATTGGTTCAGGACAGTTTTTTTTCCAAATGAGTAAAGCCTAGGTCTTGTGACCTGAAATTAACACTTCTGATTGGTTCAGGACAGTTTTTTTTCCCAAATGATGAAAAACCCCACCTTTCTTCCTTATTCTGACTTTGTCCTTTGACTGAGGAAGACCTGTTTCATCTATAGAGACAATTCTTTTGTACTTTGAAATGGCTACTGTAGCAGCAACAGCTGGAGCATCTGCACCACCACCACCACCACCATCACCAAGAGGACCACCACAACAATACATTGGTGGTGAAGAAGAGGAGGAGGAGGAAGAGGAGGAGGAGGAGGGGAGAAGATGGCTGCCTGAACAAAATACCCCATACAAGCCAAAAGAACACATTGTATGGGAGTTTTTATCACTCCCAGAGGGCAAGAAAAAAGTGAATGCGGCCAAGGTAACTTGCCTATTCTGTGGCGAACAACTCTCAAGGGGCAATCCAGACAAAAAATATTCATTTGGTAATAATACCATGATTCGACATATGACCCGGAAGCATCCTAACAACTATTCTCGTGCAGAGATCAGGGAACTGGCCAGTCACCTCCCCCAGTGTTTAAGGACCAGCTCCAAAAGAAAGAAACCCACTCCATCGGGACCAGAAACAACGGAGATGATGCCTTGTATACAACCACGGTTTGCAAATTTTAGAATCACATGTATTGCATGTGGCAAGCTCATCGCCTATGGTGAAAAGAGCATGAAGCTCGTCGTCCTTGCTGGTGACAATCACAAATGCCCCAAAGAACAGTAATTTTTTCCGTTTTTTGTTTTTTGCTCCTGTTGAGCCATTTACAATTCCCTGTTTTTTGTTTCTCCCCATAAAAAATACAAAAAAAATATAAAACTGTTTTGAAAAGTCAAAAAAAGTACAAAATGTTCAAAAAAACATTAAAAAAAAGATAAAACAACAAAAAGAAGAAAAAAAACAGTTCTTTTTAGAACTACCTTTCATTCATAAAAATAAACCTATATTTTCAATGAATCTCTGTCAATTTTATTTTCTTAGGGTACGCGTACCGGGGCGCGCCCCCCCAAAAAATAGAAAAAAAAATTTAATGAAGGAGTTACCATGAGGGAAGAACACAAAGAGAGTAATGTTAAGAGAAAGAGAGCTACAGGATAAACACAGAGGGATTGTTTATTACATAGTAAAAAACAGAGAAGGTGTAATAGGGTGAAAGTGAGAAAAGTAAAATGACTAAAGGAGCGAAAGAAGGGAAAAGAGAGAGGAAGAAGACTAAAGTAGAGATAGTGGGAGAATGTGAGTGGGTGTTGAAAGAAAAAGAAAGGACAGTAAAAAATTGAGAATGAAGGGTAGTGGCGTAACCGGAATAAATGAAGAACGGTGAGTGAGGGTAAGAAAAGACCAGTTAGTGTAAGTAAAGAGGGGTGAAATAGGGTGAAAAATTGAATTAGGATAAGACATGGGGAGTGACAAAGAGAAAGGACAAAGAGAGTAAAGAAAACAGTACCTGAATGGATTTGAGTGAAACAGCAAAGAATGATAAGTAATGCAGGGTGTGTGACTTATAGGGAGTCAGTGGCTGTAGGTCGGGGTGTGGGTGTGTAAGGTGTGTCTGTGGGTGTGTCTGTGTGGGGTGTTTTGGTGTGGGTGGAGGTGAGGGTGTGTGAAGTATGTGTGAGGAGTGTATGGGTGTGGGGTGTATATGTGTGCGATGTATGTGTGTGTATGGAATGTGTGTGTGTATGTAAAGATGTGTGTGGGGGGATTTTTTGTGTGTATGAGGTGTGTGTGAGGTGTGTGTTTGGGGTGTATGTTAGAGGTGTGTGTATGTGTTGAGAGGGGGATGAGGTGTGTGTGTAAGATATGTGTGTATGTGTGGGATGTGTGGGTGTGTCTGTGAGGTGTGGGTGTGTGTGTGTGGGGGGGGGGAGGTGTGTCTGTGGGATGAGTGGGGTGTGTCTGTGAGGTATCTGTGTGTGCGTGTGTGTGTGTGTGTTGGGGGTGGTGAGGTGTGTGTATGAGTGTGGGTGTGTGGAATGTGAGGGTGTGGGTGTGGATGTGTAAGGTGTCGGTGTGGGGGTGTGGGGTGTTTAGGTGTGGGTGGAGGTGTACGTGTGTGAGGTGTGTGTGGGGAGTGTGTGGGTGTGGGGGTGTGGGGTTGTGTGCGTGTGGGTGTGTGTGGGACGTACTTGTAGGTACCTAAAACAGCCACAGAACCCAAAAGCTCTTTTGAACCCAAAAGCTCTTTTCAGAGCTACCCTACCTGTAATCACTCAAAATGATTATTTTACACTATTATTTTAACTATTTTTCACCAAAGTACGCTCCCCGGTACGCTCCCCGGTGCGCGTACCGGGCGCTCCCCCCGCGAAAACCGAAAAAAATTAATTTTTTTTTTTTTTACCCGAGGGACCCTTTTATGGCCCCCACATCAAACCTAGGGGGTCAGGGGGGTCTACCCTGCCCCCTTTTGGTTATTTCCCCCTTTGTTTTTATCACCTCTTGTGTCTCGATCCTACCGAGACACAAGATGGCGGCCGCTCCGGACTGTTTCGAATGTTTACAGACACCCGAGAGCCAATCAGCTTTCCGTGCGCAAGTCGCGTGGCGCGCCCGGAGCGCTCCCCGGTGCGCGTACCGGGGCGCGGCCATAGATATATACATTTTTTTAACCTAAATTACTCAAAATCCTCTGGAGCACATATCTTGAGACATAGCAAAGGCACCTCGGGCTGCCAGTCCCTACAATTTTGCCAAGTTTGGTGAAAATCCATTCAGCCGTTCGAGCTAAAAGTGCGACCGACCGCCCTATGGAAATTAACATGGGGAAAACACGTTTTGGGACCCCCCTTGTATCTCGGCCCCCGCTTGATGAATCCCCCCGAAACTTTCAGGGAAGGACCGGAGCGCCGCGAGGCAAAGTTGAGGAAACAACTTCTGTGCCTGCTTTCTTGAAAGCCAGATAGCCCATGAGGAAGTGCCTGGGGGCATGAAACGCGTCGGGTAGAGCTGAGCGATAATATTGGCGAAAGGACCTGGCTGTTCCCACTGCATCTTTTAATAAATGAAAGGCAACAACCATTTTCCCTGGTTGGGCCCCCTTTTCGCAGCCAAATTTGTGTGTTGGATTGAGAGCGGCTAGCCTGAGGCCGCGAGGGGTGCACTGCGGCACTGCGTGCCGTCCTGCAGCAGCGGTTAATTCCGAGGCAGCATTGGAACAAGGAAGCCAGTTAAAAGATATTAACGGACGTGGGTTAGCAGCTGAGGAACATTTTGCAACCCACTGTGGTCTTTAAACTTTTTTCGTTACTTTGAAAGCGGCACAGATACTCACCTGAGAAATACTGTAGCACTACATCTACCAAGAGGCCACGGGCGTGGCCACGCCCAACCGGGCGGGAATTGATGTGTTGAACTTGTGCTTAAAACAACTTCTGTGCCTGCATTTTTGAAAGCCAGATAGCCCATGAGGAAGTGCCTGGGGGCATGAAACGCGTCGGGTGGAGCTGAGCGATAATATTGGCGAAAGGACCTGGCTGTTCCCACTGCATCTTTTAATAAATGAAAGGCAACAACCATTTTCCCTGTTTGGGCCCCCTTATTGCAGGCAAATTTGTGTGTTGGATATATATATATATTTTATTACGAATTGCAAGGCAACACTCACTGGAGATTATATGCTGTGCAAACTACCAGAACCACAAGGCTGCGGGTGCAGCCACGCCCACTGGGGCTGGTTTGAGGCGAATAAAAGAGTTGCACATTTGAGCCCTGCTTTTCGAGTGAAGCGCCAATGATTAAGGGTCAAAGCCCGAAACGCGTCTGGCGGTGAAGCACGAGGACTGGTTTCACATTACACTGACTGCTGCCTTCATTAAAATAAGTGAGAGATCGACCAACCTTTGTGGCTCTTCCTTGGGGGCAAAACTTTTGTTGATGGATATGAGCGGCTGGCCCAGCCGCGGAAGAGCCCTACTGCATGTTTGCGGACCCGTGGTGAGGTTAAACAACTTCGCTAAGAAACGGAAGGTAGCTCCTAATGGACGGCGAAATTAAGCAGCGCTGTTTTTTGTGAACTGAGTACCATCCCACTGGGGATTTTAAAGGACACTTTAATTACGAATTGCAAGGCAACACTCACTGGAGATTATATGCTGTGCAAACTACCAGAACCACAAGGCTGCGGGTGCAGCCACGCCCACTGGGGCTGGTTTGAGGCGAATAAAAGAGTTGCACATTTGAGCCCTGCTTTTCGAGTGAAGCGCCAATGATTAAGGGTCAAAGCCCGAAACGCGTCTGGCGGTGAAGCACGAGGACTGGTTTCACATTACACTGACTGCTGCCTTCATTAAAATAAGTGAGAGATCGACCAACCTTTGTGGCTCTTCCTTGGGGGCAAAACTTTTGTTGATGGATATGAGCGGCTGGCCCAGCCGCGGAAGAGCCCTACTGCATGTTTGCGGACCCGTGGTGAGGTTAAACAACTTCGCTACGAAACGGAAGGTAGCTCCTAATGGACGGCGAAATTAAGCAGCGCTGTTTTTTGTGAACTGAGTACCATCCCACTGGGGATTTTAAAGGACACTTTAATTACGAATTGCAAGGCAACACTCACTGGAGATTATATGCTGTGCAAACTACCAGAACCACAAGGCTGCAGGTGCAGCCACGCCCACTGGGGCTGGTTTGAGGCGAATAAAAGAGTTGCACATTTGAGCCCTGCTTTTCGAGTGAAGCGCCAATGATTAAGGGTCAAAGCCCGAAACGCGTCTGGCGGTGAAGCACGAGGACTGGTTTCACATTACACTGACTGCTGCCTTCATTAAAATAAGTGAGAGATCGACCAACCTTTGTGGCTCTTCCTTGGGGGCAAAACTTTTGTTGATGGATATGAGCGGCTGGCCCAGCCGCGGAAGAGCCCTACTGCATGTTTGCGGACCCGTGGTGAGGTTAAACAACTTCGCTAAGAAACGGAAGGTAGCTCCTAATGGACGACGAAATTAAGCAGCGCTGTTTTTTGTGAACTGAGTACCATCCCACTGGGGATTTTAAAGGACACTTTAATTACGAATTGCAAGGCAACACTCACTGGAGATTATATGCTGTGCAAACTACCAGAACCACAAGGCTGCGGGTGCAGCCACGCCCACTGGGGCTGGTTTGAGGCGAATAAAAGAGTTGCACATTTGAGCCCTGCTTTTCGAGTGAAGCGCCAATGATTAAGGGTCAAAGCCCGAAACGCGTCTGGCGGTGAAGCACGAGGACTGGTTTCACATTACACTGACTGCTGCCTTCATTAAAATAAGTGAGAGATCGACCAACCTTTGTGGCTCTTCCTTGGGGGCAAAACTTTTGTTGATGGATATATATATATATATATATATATATGTATATATATATATATATATATATATTACCTACTGGCGATTGCCAGTAGGTAGTTATAGTTAGAACCTACTTTCCAAAGGAATTCCACAACATTCTATTTGGAATAACTTTTGCGCCAGTGGATTAATCTTCGCGAATTTCTCCAAGAAAATGGCCTGCTCGGTTCCGGTCTTTCCCTGAAAGTTTGGGGGTGATTCGTCAAGTGGGGGGCGGGAGAAAAGGGGATCCCAAAACATGTGTTCTCCATGCCATTTTCCATAGGGACCTTTAGCCAGGGCTACAGCCCGAACGGCTGAACAGAATTACACTAAATTTGGCAGAGAGGTAGTTTGGTTCGCAGATTGTGCTTTTTGTTAAATGGTGTATATCCGTTCAGTAGTTTCTGAGAAAATCACAAGTAAAATCATAGCGATATCTAGAGACAGAGTTCTACACGCGGAGCGTGAGCTGCATGTTGATTGGCTGTCAACTGTCTGTCAGCACTCGAAACCAGGAAGTGTTGGTGGCCATCGAGTCACAAGAAAACAGTAAAACAAAGTTGAGAAATAAGGAAAGGGGGAAGGGTAGAAACATTTTACCCTATAGGCTTGCTCACTGTCACTGTCAAATCAGAGCACAAGGTGCGCTATGAGAATGGGTACAAGTGGTTACTCATTGGAGATCCACCGGGTCTGGGCGTGGTGGAGTCTAGGGCAGCAGGCGGAGGGCTACGCAGCTCCACTCATACAATATAGAAGTAATATAGGATTTTTAAGTTTAAAAAAAATGATTTCATAATTATGCTAGATTAAGTCTTTTGTTAGAATGTTCATTAAATACATGAATATATGTTTTTAAACAATTAAAAACATTTGCGTCTTTGAGTACGGGGCGCCGTACATGATGTCACATGGAAGCTTTGATGCGACGTGTAACGTGAAAGCGTATTCGTAGCGTATGCTGAGAATTATTAGCAGTGCAAACTATGGTGCAATCACTCTCCCACTGTCAAATCAGAGCACAAGGCGCGCTATGAGAATGGGTACAAGTGGTTACTTATTGGAGATCCACCGGGTCTGAGCGTGGTGGAGTCTAGGGCAGCAGGCGGAGGGCTATGCAGCTCCACTCATACAATATAGATGTAATATAGGATTTTTAAAAGTTTAAAAAAATTATTTCATAATTATGCTAGATTAAGTCTTTTGTTAGTATGTTCATTAAATACATGAATATATGTTTTTAAACAATTAAAAACATTTGCGTCTTTGAGTACGGGGCGCCATACATGACGTCACACGGAAGCTTTGATGCGACATGTAACGTGAAAGCGTATTCGTAGCGTATGCTGAGAATGATTAGCAGTACAAACTATGGTGCGATCACTCTCTCACTGTCATATCAGAGCACAGGGCGCGCTATGAGAATGGTTAAAAGTGGTTACTCATTGGAGATCCAATTCAGGTATGTGGCTTATCCACAGTATCATAATGTTATTTTTTAACCTGTTTAAGTTTGAGGTTTGCATGAAATACTATGCTATAGGCAGATATGGATGTTTAGGCAGCGGTTATGTCCATGAAGCTTAGTTATTACCATTTACATATAGGTGCCTGAGGGAGGGAAAAGAAGTCTATCTGAATGGCGAGGATTGCACAATAGCAGCAGGTCACTCCTTAATTTGTAGACACATACAATTGCATGGCTCTTGTAAACAAGATGCAGCTAATGTGGACTGAGTTTTGAAAGGTAGTCCAAAATGTGCTATCATGACAACGTTCAGTTTACTGAAAACGGGAGTTATTTACTTTGAAATAATGGAGATTGTTGTGCAATGTTAGCAGGCATCGCTTACATGATTACGGTAACTGAGTGTGTGGTTTGATTAAAAAAAAGTTGTGTTAACTCCTCTGCATGGGAAGCTGGATGTTTCCATCTGGCTGTCGATTTCGACCTTGAAAGTAGAGTCAACCGAATGAGTCGTATAAGAGCGCGATTGTCTCAAAAAGAGGTCGCTGTTATATTTGCTACAGAAACATTTGTCCTTCATGTAGCAAACACCCGCACAGAAGTGCATGCTTTATTAAATACAGATGTGCTGTTGAATTTTGTGGAGTTTATTTAGAGTATTTTTAATTTGTCCTTGACTATGGGGTTACCATACTTTTTGAAAGTTAGAAGCAGTGGCCTTGTGACTTCTGTAGAAAGTATATTTGGTGTCTTGTCGGTGTTTTTTCATTTGATTTGTTTCCAGCATCTTTGGTAGATTCCCTTAATACTCGCATTAGTTGCCGGTGTGCTTGTATTAATTTGTTTACTTAAATATGGATGCACATCCTCCAGCACAAGACAACATTTCTCGGCTGTTGATGGTTCGCAACCGAATGCTTAGTTATTACGGGGCGCTGCCTCTGGCTACATTGAGCGCAGCTTATGGATAATCGCTTCGATTCTCCTTTTTCACATGCATTCAACCTGTGTTTCATTGTCTGAGCTGCGATTTCGACTGGGCCCTGGATTTGTGTCTCTGCAGTACGATGTCTCCCAACGTGGATTATGACCAGCTGACGAGCCCCTTAGTGGTTCATGACTTGCTCTAGTCTGGCGGTGGGATTATGGCCTTAGCAGCGACACATGGAATAATGGGACGTTGGAATGTTTTTGCAGCGGCGCATGACTTCTTGGCACGCAGTTACATCGAAGATGATCCGAGTTTTCCTCTGATGTTGATAGAGGCTCCGGTTGTTGAGGAACATGTATGTTCATTCTCACTATTGAATTAGATGGCTGAAATGTTTTCAGATGAGAACAATGACTTCCTCTTGGAGGCTGTTGCTACATACTGTGCTTACACGCTGTTGGATTAAGACTTTGATTTTTCTACGTATTCTTTATTATTTAGCTACTGCTTTCTATCAAAGAGCGAATAACTTTTTTTTGGAAATGTGAACTTGACTCTGCTTTTTAGGCTTGGACTGTGCGTTCCTAATTCGCCCACGTTTATATCACGTGCTTCGATCAAGGAAGGGTGCTGTGGGGCTGAGTCTTGCAGTCACACCCTGTTAAGTTAGCATGTGTTTATTAGAAGTTTACACGCTATTTTTGCTTTCCTGCTCTGCTTTGCACACGACTCGTACTTGTGATATTGTTTAGAGAACGCTAAGTATTTTGGTTTATATGAGAATAACTTGGTATGCTAGATTTTTAAACTGACTCCCTAGTTTTGTGTGTATAGTGAGAACATGGAACATCAAGGTTATCTTGAATACTGTGTCTTTTATTCAGAATGATCCTCGCACGTTCGAGCCGTAACACATATGCAGCCTTGGCCCCCTCTGATACTTGCGCGTTTCATAATGCATTGTGGAGGCAAAGTTACACACAGTTGGAGAAGGATGTATGACGTTACTACGCAGTCAAAACACTGCACTACCATTACAACGCAGCTTTTACAACGCAAGTTGTTACCACGACTTGGCTACAGGGTGCTGGACTTAAGAATTGTATGATTTACTATTCCAACTCCAGCCTACGTACAGTAGGGAAGGTGTTGGAATAGTAAATCACACTATTCCTTAGTCTAGAGCACCCTCCAGTGCAAGTCGTGGTAACGACTTTCGTTGTAAATTCTGCGTTGTGATGGTAGTGCGGTGTTTCGACTGCGTAGTAAAGGTTGTTTCCCGTTGGAGAACATTCGTATCTTGACAGTTTGTGGAGCACTGAATGTGATGCACTACTGCTGACTACCAGAGGTATGGGTCTGCCCATGTAATCCTATGAGACTTTGTGTAGTTATAAACTAATCTGTTAGGTAGGGAGGGTGAAATGTAGGTATATTTTAAATTTGTTTACCTTTAACATTATAGGATGCTTTTTCCGTTTGAATTTGATAGAATAGTAACAATGCTTACAACCTTGTTTCTAATAATATGTTTGGTTGTATTATCTAAAGTACAGTGCATGAGATTATGGTGTTAGAAATAAACGTTTCAAAGTTGCACGTGTCTTTATTTACATCTTGTTTTGGACTGGTGTAAGACTATAATGAAAGAGTGCTCTTGTTATCCAGTTTACGTCATGTAATTTAAGTCGCATTTTCTGGGTTGACTAGTTATTGGTGTTTTTGCTCTAGGGTGAAGAACCAATGAGTGACTGATTGCTAGTCTGGTAGTTTGTGTAGTAAGGTGGGTTTTGGTACACCGTAATTCACTGAGGTCCTAAGTCTTTATGCATAGTTCTGTGTATGAGCAGAATTCCTGGAACAGTGGTTATAACAAAAAGGCTCTATAAAGGGCTTGCACTTTGAATATGAATATAAAATAGAAGAATAGTTGATAATCACAGCTAAGGAATGCAGTAATTAGATGTGTGTATGTGTGGATGATGTGTAGATTGAGTAGAAGATGAAAAACGTGAAAAATAAGAAAGGCTATAGAGACGCAAACTACCTACTGCATTGTCAGTGAAGTGGATCTTTGAATTTGCTGGTCTTTACACAGATAGGGTGTTGGATTCTGCAGTGGGAGCAAGAGAAACTAGTACCACATCTAAGGAAGAAAGCTAGTGCATAAAGTACACACAGTTGGGCAGATTTACAAGGTTGTGGTAAAAATGATGCAAAAGTGGCGCAAGGGGCTTGTAAACCTGCCGCAGTGTGTGGTAGAAATGACGCAAGAAAGGACGGAAGTGTGAAAATTACCCACTGATATTCACGGGTAGTAGTTACCAAGAAGGCTGAATAAAGGGCCTGCACTTTGAATTTGAATGAAAGAAGAATAATTGATAAGCTCAGCGAAGAATGGTAGCAAGTAGGTGTGTGTATTTGTGGTTGTTGTGTTGATTGAGTGGAAGATGACTACGGTGAAAAATTAGAGAGGTTGCAGGGATGCAAACTTTCCATTTCTTTGTAAAGGAAGTGGGTGTTTAGTTTTCCAGTGCATATATATATTCACTGAAAAAACCATAGGTTTCCGCCATGTTATAGTTAGGAATTAGCAATTAAAAAACCTTGCAAATTCACTTAAAAAACCATTGGTTTGACACACGTTATAGTTAGCAATTAGAATTTAAAAAACCTTAGAAATTCACTGAAAAAACCATAGGTTTCAGGCATGTTATAGTTGGGAATTAGTAATTAAAAAACCTTAGAAATTCACTGAAAAAACCATAGGTATCAGCCACGTTATAGTTGGGAATTAGCATTTAAAAAACCTTAGAAATTCAATGAAAAAACCATAGGTTTACCCATGTTATAGTTAGCTGGACATTTCTCTCATAAAAAACCATTGAAATTCCTCTGTTATAGTTAGTTCAGCTAACTATAACTTGCGTGCCCGCAATGCACTGCTGATGATGTCACATACTACATCACTCATGACATGCTCAGTGACATCACTCATGACATCACTGATGACATCTCAAATGACATCACTGATGACATCATCCTTGTGATAAAGTGGCAGACCTCCTCTCAGCTTAATATAACCCTTGATACACACAATCAAAATTAAAAACTAAAATGTTAAAAAAAATGGAGATACCAATTCCAGTTAGAACAACCTATTCAGTAATTCAAAAATCTACATACACATGCGGTCATTCACTAACAGTTCTATATAGGCACTCATACATGTACTCACTCATCATATGTACTCACACACCTATACATCTTATTACACACTGACTCATCTATAGAGTTACTCACAGACATACTCACACATGCAAATAAACTAACAAACATCCATTTACTTGCATATACAGGTATAAACCCACCACTACACTTACTTCTAGAGAATCGTACACATACTTACTCTCTTAAACAATCACTTATAGAAACAAATACTTATTTATACAGGAACTCTTCCAATCTCTCGCTGTCGCATAGACTCACTTATATACATCAAAACTCACATATACTAGTTTTAAACATATATAGTTACTCATAAAGATACTATTGAGACAGTCATTCACTCACTAACACACCCATACACACACTCATCCACCCATACAGTCCTGCACACATGCTGTCTTCAAAACACATGCAAACATTGAGTCACCCATTCATGCATCTATGTGGTAATTAATACCGCCCACCAAACCATAGACACACTCATACTGATACTCAAAAAACCAACTAATAACCCATAGAGACACTCATGTAGCTACTCACCAACCCATGCAGCCACTTATACACAAAGTGAGACAATGATACAGATATTTACATATTTAAACATTACTTGCTAATACATGTATTCACTAAGATACACTTAAAAAGTCAGTTATGCAATCAATTTTACAAAAAAAATCCATTTAGACACTTATTTACCCATTTATTCTTCCATCGACCTTTAGCTATACATATATAAAAAATATTTATTTTTCAGAAAGACACACATTCACTGAATGATGTCATCAGTGATGTCATCAGTGATGTCATTTGAGATGTCATCAGTGATGTCACTGAGCATGTAATGAGCGATGTAGTATGTGACGTCATCAGCAGTGCATTGCGGGCGCGCAAGTTATAGTTAGCTGAACTAATTATAACAGAGTAATTTCAATGGTTTTGTATGAGAGAAATGTCCAGCTAACTCTAACATGGGTGAAACCTATGTTTTTTTCAGTGAATTTCTAAGGTTTTTTAAATGCCAATTCCTAACTATATTGTGGCTGAAATCTATGGCTTTTTCAGTGAATATATAGACTTTGTGAAAAACTTACCGAGTTATATCAAAGATACAGGGGACTTTTTGATGAAATTATCCTCCATTGAATGGCAAGAAAATTGGTGTCTAATAACTCTTGATATAGAGTCATTGTATACTTGTATACGTCTATAGATCACACAAAAGGCTTGGAGGCAATTAAGCATTATCTTGGTCTACGGTCATGTGAATACTATGCGCACAACAAGATGTTATGTGAATTAATACACTGGTGCTTGCATAACAATTATTTCATGTTTGCAAAAAGCATATGGAGACAGGTGCGGGGTGTGGCGATGGGATCGTGCTTCTCCCCCAGCTACGCGTGTCTTCACATGGGCTGGTGGGAGGAGCGCGGCCTCACTGCCACACCAGGATTTCAACATGTGCGATACTGGAAACGGTTTATAGATGATGTTTTTTGTATATGGGAGGTGGATGAGGCGAGTGCGCAGGTTTTCATTGATGCACTCAATAATAATCAAGAAAATCTTTTCTTCACCTCCAATATAAGTAAGGTACAAGCAGATTTTTTAGATGTTCATCTAACAATTGAAAACAACACTGTGACTACCTCCCTTTTCCGTAAACCGACAGCTGGAAACAGCATATTACATGCCAGTAGCAATCATCCGCAACATGTGATTAATAATGTCCCATATGGAGAATTAGTGCGGGTCAAGCGAATCAGTAGTACCCCTGAAATATTTGAACAAGAAGCCAGGAACACCATTAATAGACTTAGAGTCAGAGGGTACAGTGATAAGGTTTTAAACAGTGCCCTGAGAAAAAGTCGAGAAAAATCTAGAGAATCTTTACTTAGATCTGAGGCACGAAAACCCACTCCAGAAAACAATAGTCCTCGCTTGATTCTAACATACAGCAAGCATGAAAAACAAATTAGGTCTATTATCAGAAAACATTGGCCTATTTTGATGACAGATGGTTTCTATAGTGAGATACTACAAGTTACTCCTATGATAACCTATAAAAAATCATATAGCATGCATAACAGTTTAGTGAAAACTAGCCCAGAATCAGGTGGTGGCAGCACCTGGCTCAAGTACAAAGGTTTCTTCAAATGCTCCACATGTAGGGCGTGCAAATTTGGAATAAACACCACTCACTACAGCACGCCTTTCTGTCCCATCAGGAAGGCCATTCGGGGCAATTTCAATTGTCACAGCGAGTTTGCTATATATGTCCTGACTTGCACCTGTGGTCTGCGATATGTGGGCAGCACGAAACTACAGGGGCATGTCAGGATTTTGCAACACTTGCGTGCAATAGTAAACAACGATAATACATACCCCGTGGCACGCCACTTCAAATCAACGCATAATAATGATCTGTCACAGTTGACTTATTTCGTTATAGATGTAGTGGCCCCTCTCAATCGGGGAGGTGATAGAGAGGGACTTCTAAGAAGAAGGGAGACAGAGTACATAGTGGAGCTGGATAGCAAATATCCTAATGGGCTTAACACAACTGAAGATTTGCATCATCTTTTATAAATTGTGCGTAATATGTATATAGTGAGATGTATTACATAGAAAATATCAAACATGAAACAAATCCTGATGAGGATTTTTATTTTCTTTGTTCTTCAAGGGCCGGTATGGATTCAGGGACACAGTATGCAACATAAGAAAAATAAAGGCAGCAGGTTGTACATATGGGGAAGTAATCATGCAATTATATCTTTCAAGATAATGAACTGATAACAAGCTGAAAATTCGGTTAAACTCTCTTCAAACGACTATGTACATATTAAGAGAAAAAGTCACGTTTTTTGTCAATTACTAAACACAAAGATTTTTTTGTACTTTGTTGTTTTTTTAAGTATCTCAATCACTAATATATGTATTATCACTTAGGGTTTGAGTATGGATTATAGGGGAAATGTGAAAAGAGTCAATTTATGATAAGTAGTTTTTGTTCTCATATACCTAACACATAAGACCTATCGTCAACACCTTTTCTGTTGTATATATTTGTAGATAGTGTTTATATGCTTACGGCAATATAGTATATGTAATTATGTATATATAGGAATTACATGTTTATATATATATATTTTTCTATTTGTACATATAGTATGTTTTTATGTGGGGTTGTTGTTTGGATTTGGTCTGTAGGAGGTGCTATTATAACCCTTGTATGATGGATTGGACAAGGAGTGTTTTATGAGAACAATTTGGTTTATTGCATTCATGCAGTTATATATTTTCTTCTTTTTTCCTTTTCTCCTGTTTATCAATTGTAAGGATGGTGGGTGTCGTGAAGTATTTTATTTATGTTCATGCACCATGTGACTCACTTTGGAGGTGGAGCACTGCAAAGGGAAAAAAAATTATTTAAAGGTGTGCTGACCAGGTGTATGGTGTGTGATCAAGAGCACGAGTTGCTCGAAACGCGTCGCCTGAGAGGAGAATAAAATCTACCTTACTGCAGCCTGGGGTCCGTGTCTTCTGTTGCTGAGTGTTTGCAGTGCTGAGGACTTGGTTTCTATATATATATATATATATATATATTTGTACTAACTGTAACTCTCGCGCCCGCAATTCACTGGTGATGATGTCACATATTACATCATTCATGACATGGTCAGTGACATCACTGATGACATTACTAATGACATCACTGATGACATCATCCAGTGAATGCTGTTTGGTTCGTTATTTAAATATGTATTATATATACACACCAATCTGCATTGAAGAATCAGTGGATATATAAATATCTGGATGGATGATTTAGAGGGGGTGTGATTGACTGTTTACTTGACTAATTTACAGTGTCTCAATAAATATATTAGATAGTGACTAAACTGTATGAATATCTATATTATTTGGTCAGTTGTTGTGCAAATTGCTGCACCAGTTGGTTACTAGCTACGTGAAAGACTATATTAGTTATTGATAGTTAACTGACAATTTGTATGGGAGAGTGAATGTGTGTCTGAATCAGTGGGGGATCTGTGACTGCCCAAAGATATGTGAATAGTTAATTCAGTAGGTATATGACGTTAAGACTACATGTTATAATAGTTGTTTGGGTGAGTGAATATCTTTATGGGTGTGGTGATGTGCAAATATATTTCTCAATGGTACATGTCCAACGAAGGAGAAAAAATGAAAAGCAGTGTATGTGATAGTTCATGTATATAAATAAGTATACGTAAAACTAATCGATTGCACTAGTGATTATATAGATAACTGTATACTTGTAATAATCATTTTATAACATACTAAGTATGAGTTACTATCTATATGAAAAAAGAAGTGGTGTTTGTATAAGTGTGTAGCTGAGTAAATGTAAGTATGATCCACTGTTTGTATAAGTGAGTAGGATGACTGCATAAGTGAATAGGATGTGTGCTGGTGTATAATGTCGATATAGATGTATAAGTATATTTGATAGTGTTCTATTGATCATTAACAGCATGTATGAGTGAATCTATAGGTAAGTGATTAGATGTGTGTGTAGATCTAGGAATCACTAAGTGGGTTTTTAGATACTTGTATTGCTGTGTCAATGGATTCAAACATGGTACTCTGTGTTTTACAGTGAGTGATGAAAGGTTATACTAGTGTATGATGAGGTGTATCTGATTGTCACGTGGATGATGTCATCAGTAATGTCATCAATGATGTCATTTGAGATATCATCAGTGATGTTGTCAGTGATGTCACTGACCATGTCATGAATGATGTAACATGTGACATCATCACCGGTGGATTGCGGGCGTGAGAGTTACAGTTAGTACAACTAACTATAATGGAGGAATTTCAATGATTTTGTATGAGTGAAATGTACAGCTAACTATAACACCCCTAAAACCTATGGGTTTTTACAGTGAATTTCTAAGGTTTTTTTAAATGATAATTCCTAACTATAACCTGCTTGAAACCTATGGTTTTTTCAGTGAATATATATATATATATTTATATATATGCAAAAAAGCAAAGTGGAGAAGAATTACATTTATTTTATCCAAGGGTACCTCTCTAAAGGTAAACTTGGCTGGCATAGGAATAGAGTCATGAGGTCGTTGACTCATTGAACCTCAGTTTAGAGCATGTTACTAATAATGGCTTGCTTTGTGCTAATGACGTCATAATATGGCACCATTAACCTGCGGGACAAGGTGGGGCATGTTGTTTTTTTGAGTATTAAAAATGCTGTATGATGTTGTCTGTCTTCTGTCTGCCATTTGTCTAGAGTTGTAGTGTAAATTTGTCATTAATAACTTATCTGCTGCTAATGCTATCACAGTTTGATATGCTTCAGCTATGGGGGAGATGGGTCCTGTGGGCCTTAGCCTACCTTCTATAATCTTTCAAAGAAGCAATAAATCACTGCCTGGCAAGGCTTTGATTTCTTCTAAGCTGAGATAAGAGCAAGCAGTAACTCTAAGTGGTATTTTTATGCAAGGCTCATTGATACTGTCTAATTTTTTGTTTAATGGATCTTCACTTGCTCATGAATGATTAGTTCACATTTCTCCTTCTCTAAGCTTTGACCTCTCTCTCAGGGGATATTTGCTCTAGATATTAGAAATATTCAGTAATGGTTTAAACCTAGGTATGCTTTATAAGCCTTGGGTCTGATGGCTGCAACTGATGATTCCTGAGATGCTCTTGACATGCATGTCAGATAAGATTCTTACAGGCCCTGTCGGACCTAGGGGTCAGTGGGTTTGAAAGTGTCAAATTGTGGATTTCAAGAGCAAAAATTGCCTCTTTCAGATCTGACCAATGTAGGGTATAAACTGCCACATTTCTGATCCTAAACTGCCATGAGAGTGACAAGTGGAAAAAATGTCAATTATAGAGCATGCATGGCTGGACTAAATGTTAAATGAGAATTTCCTTCAACGGTCACCATAGCCTACTGCTGAAATTTCTTGACTGTCTTGGAAACGTTCATGTATGTCTCCAAGAAATAACAATTTTGAATTTGGTAACATGAACGGCATTATTAGCTTCTAGGTGGGAAGGAGTAGACATATCAAAATGATAGAGAATGAGTATCTGGCTAATAGCTTAACCTTGTTGACTAGGGAACTGATTCACAGAGGTACACCTACACATTTATGCAAGTTTACGATTGTTTGCTATTCAGAAAGGTATTTTACTAGTCATATCTTTTGGACTGTGGAGGCTGCACTCATAATAAGATAGAAAAGTGCTATTTACATCAAACAATAGTAAACTTACAATTGTGTGTAAACTTTTGCTGTACTGTCCTATCTTTTATCGTGTGGAGATTCCACAGTCGGATAGATACTAAATGTAATTTGGCTTTATGAATAGCAAACAATCATAAACTAACACAAAATTATATGTTTAATTTGTGAATGAGGTCCTAGATGTTTGAAGGCTGTCACCGGGCTATTAGGAACCACATGGACAGTTGTAAAGAGGTTATGAAAAATACCTTCTCATCCCATTTAGTTTCTTATTCTATCCTTCCTTACAATACCATAACTGTCACAGATAGTGGTACTGCTTCCTGTACTCCTACTTTTTTGAATTGGTGTCACCGGCTCATGCTGAGGTGAATTTTAAAAGTACATTTTGACTGTCTATAGCCAGTAAAATTCAATTTCATATAAAATGTCACCTTTGCTGGATGTGGCAGAAATCTAAGCCCAGATTTACTAACTGTTTGTGGTGTGTTTGAATCACTTTTGTGATGATAGACCAACGCAAAGTTTTGGGATAGAATTTACTATCGAACACAAACCAATATTTCCATTGGAAAGTAATGCACAGTTCCACTATGCACTTCTTTGCACTACTCTGCATTTCATGGGTAGTAAATGGGCATTCCCATGCAACCAAGCATGGGTTTTGAACCCAGTCCTTAACTATTAATAATTGCAGATGGAGATTTGCACCAAAGTCTTATGCTGCTTCAAGGCAGGCGTTAAGAGAAGACATTTTTTCATTTCTCCTTATTCGCAAAAAGATATATGCATTGGAGAAAAATTGTGCCACATACTTGTAGATAGATATGGCACAAAACAGTGCAGTAAACCAAACAGAACTGTTTTGCATCCAATATTAGCAAATTTAGGGCCAGATGTAGGTAAATTCAAATTAGCAAGTCTTTAATAGCGATTTTTAATGAATCACTAGTAAGAACTTGCTAACTTGAATGTAGGTAGGAATCACAAAAATATTTGCGATTCCTTAATATCCCTTAATTGCGAATCGCAAATTGAGATTCGCAATTAAGGAATACCATCCCATTCATTCCTATGAGTCAAGAGGCCCATAGGAATGTATAGGATTTGCACCCGTAATTTGCGAGTAACCAAGAAACACTCGCAAATTGCGGGCGCAATTTCAAGGGTGCAGGGTTTCCAAAAGGACACCCTGTTGCAGCCCTGAAATGTACATGTGGGCACATGTGGTGCGCATACATGCCCTAAGGGCATGAATGTGTACCACATGGCACTTTAAAAAAAAAAAGTTTTTTCTTAAAGAAAATCGCTAATTACCACCAACTTGAAGTTGGTGGTAATCAACGATTCCTTAATGCAAAAGTGCACTTTCGTTTGTGCTCCTTACATTGCAGTTAAGGAATCACAATTTTGCGATTCCTTATTTTGCTAGTAGGTTTCAACTTACCTACATTGCTCGCTGCCAAATAGCGATCGCAAATGCTGAAATTCAGCGAATTTCAGGGTTATCGCTCACTATTTGGCCACCTACATCTGGCCCTTAGGCCCAAGTAACTAGAACTCCTGACTTCGGAGGATAAGAACCCAAGTTTGAACTCTCAAATCCACTCAAAATAACGTGATTGTGGGGAAATCACTTAATCTACCTGTACCTCAAAACAAAAATGTGTAACGTACTTGCCTCGGTTTAAAACGCTCTAATGGAATTGGGTCAAGTTTGCCCTATTAAAAATATATATAGTTTTAGCAATGAAAAAGATTATTTTAAGTATTTGATCAATGTATGCTTTGATGCTTTGTGGAGTGTAGTCACATGTTCACTGAAGGAGATCCCCTTGGACAGCAGAACGAAACAATATCATACATGTAACCAGGGCCGTAGCGGGCATCGAGTGTTTCCCCGGTGGGCCAGAGGGGTGGGGGCCTGTCTTGTGGTGGTGGGGGCCGGCTTTGTCAATGGGGGCCGGGATTGCAATATCGACCCCATGTAACAAAAGCTGGAGCGGTGCTTCTTACCCCCATTCCTCCAGGGCCGGTCGAGCACAGGGCTGGACTGGGAACCGAAACTGGCTCTAGCAAACTGCTCAGCTGGCACCCCCTGGGGAGAGGGGGGTACAGCCGATCAGTTTGCGAGGGCCGGTTTTGGCCGATTTTGTTACAGGGGGCCGATATTTCCGACTCCTGGTAATAAAAATTGCCCCAGGAGCCCAAAACCGGCCCCCACCCTAGCGGCCCACCGGGGAAATGCCCGGTGCCCGTTACGGCCAGTCCGACCCTGGTCGGGCAGCAATTTGCCAGGGCTGGTTGCTTTTGCCAGTCCGGCCCTGCGTGGAACGGTGAAAATGCCTGAGCTATAATCTGTCACAGAAAGTTATATTTTCTGTCAAATTGTCTATATCAGAATACTCATAAACCGTATTAGCAAGCTGACTGAAGAGCTTCATTTTCATGGAAGAAACAGAACGACTATTAGATGTGAAACCTCTGATTGGCTGTCAGGAAAGGAAACGAAACAAAGTGAAATATGACTTCTTCATCAAAAAAGACAACTCTCCCAGCAGCGAATTTCTACAGCAGGAAAGTATATTAAACAGAGACAAGTCACCTGTCAGAAATGTCATCATGTTACCAGAATAAGAAAAGACAGCAAGAATACAGGGAAGGAAAAAAATGCCAGTGTGAAAAGTGCAATTACCTATTTTTGCCAGCTTTTAATGATCTTTTTTTTAGATTGACCAGGGTGGAGGCGGCCGTTTTGAAAACATTCCTAGGGGTTTATTTACAAGACCCTTGCACCACTTTTGCGTCATTTTTAACATGGGAGCATGGGAAAAGTGACGCAAGGGGCTAGTAAATCGCCCCCTAGTGTCTATTTGCCCTGCTGTTGTCATCGCAAGATATTAAAAAAAGGGTCATAGAATTCAAGAAATATTAAATGAACTACAAGGAAATAACAGTACAGCAAATGCTTTACAACTACCCCATGCGTTTAAAGATCACAGCTCTGAACCATAAGCATGTTTTACTGAACCGCTGTTTTTTAACCTCTAAACTAGAAAACATTGGATGGGAACATCAACGTCATGTTGCAAGTCTGAACTCTAAACATTTCCTTTACATTAAATATTCAATGGCAACATACAAGGCCGAACTAGGAAATGAGAAGCAGTCATCACAAAAATGCTCAAAACAGCCCCACTTCCTTCCTCAGTTCCAGCTAGCTCCCTGTTTCCATCCATCCATTCTCTATCCCTCCTTCTCTCCTCTTTTTCTTCTCCATCTCTTATGGCTTTCTCTCTACCCTAACTCTTTCTCCCTCTTTCTTTAACTCTTGAAGGCTTCCTGTACCTGCTGCAATTAAGCTCAGGCATCTGGGAAAATGACAGGGGCACCAAGAGCAAATCTGGGCTTTCAAAACTGGCCTCCAGGTGGAAAACAAGCATTTACAATGCAACGGTGTCGCCTTTGCAAAAGTTAGAGCTATTGGCATTGTAAATTACAACATTTTTATTTATGTGTTGGTTTTGAAAACAGATAAATAAATGGCATTGTCATTTACAATGCCAACAGTTTAATCTCTCACAAATGCGAGACTTATTAGATTTGCAATGCAATAGGTCGGGTATTCACGCGAGTTTGAGCTATTGACATTGCCAATAACAACGCGTTTTATTTATGTTTCAAAAACACACACACACACAGCCACACACACACAGAGGCACGCACACACAGAGGCACACAGAGACCCACACAGACCCACACACACACATTCATTCATTCATTCATTTATTTGTAAAGCGCAGACTGTCGCTCCGAAAGGAGCATCCTGGCGCTGGAGAGAATGAGCAGAAGAAAAAGATGACGTGCTAGATTGCTGCTAGGACTGATGCATCAGTTGCATTAAAAATCCACGTGTTCAGTGATTTTCTGAAATGGATTTCTGAGGATTGAAGTCGAAGTACTTTCTGGAGGGTGTTTCAAGCCTTGGATGCTAAGACGCTAAGGGATTTGCCCCCGTGGTCTTATAGTTGAATTTTGGTATTTTAATTAGGTTTGATCCAGCCGATCTTAACGCTCTATTAGGCAGGTAAAGTGTGAATTTTTTTGCCAGGTATTTAGGGCCAATATTATGTAGGGCTCTAAAAGCGATTAAAATAATTTAAAAAAGAATTCTTTTATGAAGAGGGAGCCAATGCAGTGTCCTGAGGGCCGCCGAGGCAGAAGATTTACGGGAAAGTTTTAAAACAAGTTGTGCTGCAGCATGTTGAACACTCTGAAGTTTTTTTAACGTTTGTTTCTTTATTCCAGCCATCAAACTATTACAGTAATCGAGTTTTGAAACTCACACACACAGCCACACACACACAGCCACACACACACAGACCCACACACACACACACACACAGAGCCACACACACACACACAGAGCCAAAAACACAGAGCCACACACACACATACAGAGCCGCACTCACACACACACACACACAGCCACACACGATCTGGTCGTCAGGTCATTATAACTGGGAAGAAGCTACTTTTCCCAATGCAATGGAGGGAAGGAGCACCCCTCACCGCAGCTTCAGGCCTTGGCGACATTCCTGAAAGCCTCACATCCGAGACTTAATTTGGGGGTACACACAGGGTGGTGTACTACAACGAAAGGACAGATCACCAGTGGAAAGCGAACCACTCAGAGGAGCCTGCACCGAAAGGCCAAGGCCTTCCAATTCCACAAGAGAGTTTGCTGTCCTGGGTTCTACAACCCATGCCGAAAACAATACGAAGTCCTGGTCTCCATCCCGTCCTACACTGTGAAAACTAGCATGACATGGGCGGTACTGGCACATTGCCCAGGGGTATACAATGCCCACTTTACCTAGGAATCCCCCCACTCCCCCTCTCTGATAAAGTCTATCACACTATCATTACCCACGGACTACCAACCACAGTGCCTGGGTTTAAACCCCACACTGCCTCTGTTGTGGAAGTAACAGCCTCGTATACTGTTCATAGGCACTGATCCAATGTACAATGTGGAGAACCCCAAGACACGCACACAAACTGACAAGTCCATGGGGGCCCCATCTCCCAGCCACGCAATCTCTAAGGCCAGAAGCCCCTACACTGTATAATGGAACATACCACCACTACAGCAAGATTTATGCCCATCGCACTGTTATGGGAAGACCCTCCCCGCCATGTAACAAGACCCACAACTATAGTCAGGCAACTCACTGCGACTGGCTTGAGGGGGGCACCCTCATGCTGTGACAGCATCCATGAGGTGATTCCCACTTTATCTGTACTGCCCGTTCTCCCCTCACTCACACTGCACCTAGGTTTTAGCCACCACTCTTCCCAAACACTGACTCCTCGTACCACTGGATCTACCCAAAGCTTGCCAGGAGTTTTGCGTGATGTGTCCCCGGTTTTGTGGGATGCTGACACCAGTGCTCACTTCTCCCTGCCTGCAGCTCTTACCTGCGGCTCTCACCTGCAGCTATAGGTGCTGCCGCGGCCCCCGAGTCTTCTCTCCTCTCGGAGCTGCAAGTGTCGGCTGAAGGGATATCGGGTTTGCATGCCTAGACTGCCGCTCGGGCTGTCCCTATGGTGGCGGAGGCCATGCACAGCATCATTAGCAGCAGCGCCTGGGTGGCCCAGCCCCGCTCTCCACGCCGGCTCCCGGGTGCACGGCTTCTGCCGCCCGGCCCGCTGTAGCTCATGGGCGCCGCGTCCTCCTCACCTGGTCAGCAGCGACCCTGCAATCCCAGCGCCTCCCGTTCCAAGGCTCAGTGCATACGCTTCGCCTTCCGCTCAGCCTGGACGCGTGGCTCGGCCCCAGCAGCTGCAACATCACCTCGCACAGCCAGGCTGCGTCACTGCGGGCAGGCGGGGAGGGAGGAGGGCGAGGAAGCTACCAGCACAGGGGCTCCTGCGGCACCAGGGAGGGGAGACCCGACCGGGCCTGTCACCCGTGACACATCCTGGCCGGTGACTCAACAAAGAGGGGCATACCCACCTGTGCCAGTCAGAGAGCTAACCGTCCTCCTAAGTACAGGAATAGTCAACACAGGCCCACCTGTGCAAACAGCCCGTGTAATCGTGGGAGCCACAGAACCCATACACACCTGTGCCAACCACTCATCTGCCGAGAATGCCTTGCACTGTAAGCATACATATGCACACACATCAATGGTAGCTCTCGATCTACACAGAATTATTATGTTTGACATTAGCCAAGACCTTTTTCTTTTACTAAAAAGGTTTGCTGAATTTACAAGTCCTTGGGGTGCAAATGGCGATTTCGAGAAGAGAGTGAACACAGTCATACGGACATAATCCCGTTTCAAAATGGGCATTGGTGCTGGAAGAGGCAAAGAAATGGAGGGAGAGATCACGCCGGCTCGCGTTGACTTGCTGCTGACTTAAAAGGTTTCTTATCTTCTTTATGGGGCCATCTGGAGCAATAAAGAAGATAAGTAACCTTGTACGCCAGCAGTAATCAAGTAAGCCAGTCTGAAAAGGACGGGGCTTAAAAAGAAAGAAGAACATTACTAGGACCTCTTCTCCAATGACTGGCCACCGTTTTGCATGAACGGTGATGCCAGCCAATGGAAAAGAGGGGCGGGCTTAACCTCACTAGTGAACATCCCTCTATGTCATTAAATCTCGCCAGCTCGACTGCACATGTGTGCAGTCTTTCGCAGGCCGAGACCTAAAAAGGCCTGTCCAGGACTGGTAATACTGTTCATTGCATTTGTGCTCTCATTTTCTATGCTTACCTGTGGCCTCTGGTGGCTATCCTCACACATTTAACCAAGATCTTCAATTACATGGTGATGACACTGCCCAAGTCATGCACTCATGTCTACACCGACGGTTATTTGATTCCTTGACCCTTCTGACAATCAATGGTGACTCACGGTGGCAAAATGTGTAGACATGGTAATTGGATAAGTTAAAGATTTTCATCGGCTGTTGACTTTGTATAAGTGTATGTTTGGTGTTTTTGTGTGTAGATGGTGAGTGGGTGCATGCGAGAATGGATAATGAATGAGTGTGTGCAAGAATGGATGAAAATATGAACGGATGTCTAAGCGGTTCAACAAACAAGTGCATACACAATGATTTGGTAGGTGCATGAATAGATTACTCAGTGAGTGAGCCAATTAGTTAATGCATAGAGGTTCCACCAATATTACAGGCTGAGATATCCCCAAAAAATAGCTATGTTAAAAACACCTGAAAAGAGTTGCTAATATATCTGTAAGCACAAGTCATACAGCAGGACTTGGCATCACAGTGCTAAAAATGCCTATGTATTAAATAATGACCATAAACTTTCGAATGCAATAGGTACAACAGGAGTGGGCACTATCGTGTCAAAAGGGCCTATAATATATGTCAAGAATTATCTCCATTATCCAAGCACAAGTGCTATGGGGAGTGGACACCTCTTTTTCAGCAATGCCACAAAATATAAAGAATTGCCAACAATATGTATGATCAAATTTGTCTAATCACCAGCAATAGTGCATTTTGAGATGTGTAGTACCACACATTATTCATGAATATATGTTCAATTTTTTCTTTCAGAAGAATTGAATCATGGATTAGATTTGCACCATCACTTATGAATGTTGGCTCTTGGGCCACATTTGCACCATTATTGATCCATCTTCAGTGCATGTTCAATTTTGCAGCATCACACAGCAATGCTCAGTACGAAACTAACATTGTACTTGCATTCAGTATTAATAGGTTAATTCAGATATTTGCAGCAACTCCCACAAATATTGAAGCCATTGCCAGATCTGCACCATTATTCGAAATATTGCCTGAAAGCCAAGATCTGCATGTTAAAATGTTTCCCATCACTCACTAATCTTTGGTGAATGTTCATGTTTTCCCCATCACTCAATAATCCTTAGTGTATGTTCAGAACCCTACTACCACTCTGTAAATGTTACTGCTTGCTCAGATTATCAAAAACAATCATTCATTTAATAGTATGTTTGACATTTGTTAGTGAATGTTCTGTTCTGGACCACCACCAAAGCTAAGAAAGTCCTGAAAGAAAGGCTCTTCAAATGTGCCACATCTGTGGAAGAAATATCCCAGTGTGTGAAGAACCTTAATTATACTATTCCAGAAACTGGACCTTAACTAAAGTTCTTGTTTCATGAAAACTATTAGTGCTGTCTGGTCTGTCGTGCTAGTTTGGCACATAAGAGCTGCTCCTGACAGGTACACAGGAGCTGTTGCGAATTAAACAATTGATTATAAGTTACATGTATCTTATCACTGTGGTGTACATAAATTTCATCACCATAGGATAAATAATTATTTACACTAAGCATTTTTGTCCCACACGATTATCTGGAGTCCCATTTGACAGGATCAACCACAAAGATAGAAACAAGGCACATGCAGAGAAAAGATCATTACTTTGCAGGTCAATTTAAAAATAGCATAGGGCTGTTCGGTGCTGTTTTGAAACTGTGGCTATCACACAAAAGAGGCATTTGCTGTGAGATTATTCTTTATTAAGCATATAAAAAAACAATAAGTCTTGCTTTAATGCAACAGGTATTGTAAGCAACAGTTATACATGTCTGTGTTTCATTTGCAGGCATTATCAGATCAAAGGCAGGGATATATGTAATAGTGTAGGTATTGGTGGTAATGGTGATGGTGTTGGTAATGCTAATGGTGGTGGAGGTAATGTTGTTCTGAGCAAAGGGAATGATGGTAATGGTGATAATGTTAGTAGTGGTAATATTGTAAGTAATGTTGATGTTACAGGGCTAATGCTTGGCAGAGCCTCTCTACGTTTTTATGTCCAATTCTTCACATTTTGGTCTGCCAACTCTAGGAATGGCCAAGAAGAAGGTGCCCTCCTGAAGGACCCGGATAAAGGGAAAAGCCCAAAGGCAAATGAACCTCTGAGATGTTACTTCCCAGAGCAAGCCAGGAGGACTTGGCTCAAAGAACATCTAGGCAACCAATAAGGAATAGATAAAACCAGTAGAAATCCAAATTCGCCAATAGCATGCATGAAACAGAAGCTGGAGAGCTATAAAGGAACCCGGAGAAAGAAGGTAGTAAATCAGGAGGCAGGATGGGATATGGCAACAAAACAACTTGATGGGCACTTTTCAAACACACTCCCCAGTAACAGACCTGGGTTTAATCCATTGTTCTTTTACTCAGCATGTCATCCCAGTTTGAACCCAGCCATATGCAAATCAGACTTGACCCTGCTCCCCATGGGAACAATCCAATCCAAAATGGCAAGCCAGGGCCTACCTGGACCGGAAACAAGCATCCTAGGACCAGTTTCGATATAACAGACCTTATCACCCAGGGTATCTTGAATCCAGTGGTAAAGTGAGCAAGTGACCCACGTCTCAGCAGACCCTGGCCACTTAGGGCGAACATAGCAACACAGGTGATGGACGGAGTGTTGAAACTTTTCAGACACTCACTCCAGCTACAGATCTGGGTTTAATCCATAGTTCTTTTGCTCACCATGCTACCCCAGTTTTGACCCAGCCATATGCAAATCAGTCTTGACCCTGATCCCCATGGGAACAGTCCAGTCCTAACTGGCAAGCCAGGTCCTCCCTGGACCAGAAACAATCATCCTACAACTGGGTTTGGGGTATCACCCCTCATCAGCCAGACTAGCTTAAATCCAGTGGCACAGTGAGCAAGGAACCCATGTCTCGGCATACCCTTGTCATTTAGGGTGAACATAGCAACACAACCGGCTAATGGGCGGAGTGCTGAAATAGGATGGCATAGCCACAGGTTTATATATATAAAGATAAAAGGACAGAAGAGAGGAAACACAATGAAGTACCACTGAAGTGTGGCTACTCAAGCAGTAGAAGGTTCTCTCCCCTTTTATAGGCCAGAAGCAGGAAATGACATCTAAACCAGCTGCTATCCATCTCAACTTGGGAAGATTCCTTAAGAAGGCAGAGAAGGGGTGGCCATTTTCGATTGGAAAATATACCTTCCCAGAGGCCTCTATAGAGGAACCCTGGGAAGGAGAAGTACAGTTTGCTGGAGATGTTGCATGCTTCTTGTGACTGAAGCCACAGACAGAGATGATCATTGAGGGAGATAACTGCACCAACTGGCCACCGCTGGGATGGAGGTAAGTTCAGAAAAAGTGATAGTATTAGGTGCAATCCGAAGAATAATAGCAGGTGGGATGGTGGCCGCTGCAGTGGAAGCACAGTATGCCCCCCTTCCTGAGCTCTGGGATTGTCTGGAAATCATTTGAAGAAATGGTATACCGAACATGGTGCATGAACTGAGGTGGCATCTTTCAAGGATGTTTCCCTAGAAGGGTAACCCCTGGAGTGAATCAGAAATTGTAGTCTCTTTCTGAAGATCTGGGATTCAGGAATTTCTTCTTGCACTTCAAATTCTGAAACCCGAGTGCTGCAATTTATTTTTTGTGATCTGCGGGGGGAACCTGCCCTGTCTTGCCGACCCACGCCCCTCCTGAATTGGATAGCCCCTTATCCATTATAGCAGAAGCCTTTTGCTCACTGAAGGGAGCCTGTATTTGGTTATTTGGTCACCTGTACCTGGATATCCGAGTGAGATGACCTCTAGAAAATTGCACTCAGGGCGGGTGTTCTCCTCCTCACCCAGTCATAAATTAAGAAGATCTTTCAGTGGCACCAGGCAATTGCAACATCTTTGCTATAAATCCCACCCTGCTATTACTGGTTTCTTTCGTAAAAAGCCTCGGATGGATCCGCAGGTGGCAGTTGTGTCCCAAAAAGGTCAGACTTTTAACTTCCACCCCGCAGTACTGTTAATTTCCTCTTTATCGCCCCCTTTAGATTTTCTGGAGCTCCAAGGCAGCTGGGCTGGAGGGCAGGTGCAGTCTAATGGAGGGTATCGGTTTGCGGATCAGATTACTGAGAAAGTGGAGGCTGGATCCAGTGTGCAACTGTCTGATGTACCCACTGGTGCCCCTTCAGATTCGGATCTTCTTGCCAGCCAGCAGAGTCAGTCAATTATTCTACAAAATGGGTTAAAGCTGTTAAATCAGACAATTATTGCCAGTAAGAAGGAGTCCCCACTGGTTGTTTTATCTCCACGGATGGGCTTCCAAAAGGGACCAGGTGAGGACGGTATCCTGGATGACCACCTTGGTGTCCACCTGGGTGACCACCTTGGCGATACCCCGGCAGAGAGGACAACATCACATGAAGAGCCAACGCTAGGGGAAGACTTTACACTCCCGGACATTGATAAAGAAGCCCAAAAAAGGGTCTTGGGAGACTGTTTTGATCGTAGGCATAAAGAAGTCCAGTCAATGAGTGGTCACAAACATGTCAATACTCCAATTGTAAGCTCTTCGCCAAGGCGCCTCTCTATGCCTCTCTTATACAATTACTAAGAGGGAGGGGTCCCAGCGTAGTGAAATATTAATTGAACAATATAATCAATTCATCGAACCAATAAATGCATCCACAGTGTTTTATTCACAATGGGATGGGGTATACTCAATATACAGACAATTTTTATCAAAACACAATGGACGGTTGTGCAGTGCCCCAAGGGGAAGGAAGAAGGGGAGGTGATCAAGTGAGGATATAGTGATGGAAGGGAATGAGTGACAGTAAAATCAGCAAATTCACTACACGGTATTGGCAAGATATACTCAAAACCAAACAAAGACCAATGGTTCAAAATTTGAATCATAGAAACGTTATACTCCACATAACACAATAAATGTAAATATGATGGCGTGAAGTTAACAGTCAAGCAAGATGTTGTCGACGTTTCGACCCTCTAAGTTTCGCAGGGATTAATTATGCCCTTGCTGTGGGGTCTTCATCAGGACATATTACGGGGCCAGCAACCTAATTTATAAAAATACATCATGGAAAAATTGTAATTCATAATCATGGAATATATCTCATGTTGCATCGTCACAGCACATGAATTTTAGAAAGCACACAAACGGAGCCACTTTGAGAAATTAAGACTCTTACTATCAATACCTAGTCTGGTAACCAAATCCCTTGCATTACTAGGAACATGGGAGTTTCAGAGACCGTTGAGATCTATATATTCACTCAATTCATATGTTTCATATGGAACAAAAACATGAATCAAAGCATGAATCAATACTTTTGGAAGGAGTGAAATGGATTAGAAAATGGTCTGGCTGGTAAGTGTGGAATAGCAACCTGTATTGCTGATTCTGGCAAGGTCTAAAACAAGATAGGGCGTTGGCAATGAAGTAAAGCATATACCTTAGTTGTAAATTTGATCAGTACTGATGGTCAAGGACGGTGGACAATGAGGAATTCTTGCCATCAAGTGTATCTGCAATAGTACACGAAAACTGAGTAAAAACTGGGGCTCATTGAAGTGGGGCCAGCTAGATTGACTAGAATGGTAGAGTTTGCTTACCTATACGTCATTACATAAGGCATGTATTCATAGCCTTAAGGTACGACAAATCGTGCCACGCGATCTGCAAATAAATAAATAAATCGCGGAATTGGTCGCATGCCACTGTTGATATCGCCGCAACCACATAAGGTTAACAGGAGAGAGAGAGAAGAGAGGAGGGAGCTTACCCACTAACAGACAACTCGTGGCATAGTGGATCAACGGGTGTTAACACTCCGTAACCGCTGTGGAAGAATATATATACAGATTAGAGCCTTGGCAAAGTATCCCAATGGGCATGGTTATGCATGGATACTAACGGTAAGAATAGAAGTAGAGAGTAAACTCACAGGGCGCCGGATGAATCTCACTCGAGACGCCGTACAAGTGCTCACTAGCGACCCACGTTCACTGAGTCTGCAAGTCAAATGAAATTGAAGGGGACACCGTTAGTTGTACCCATACTGGTGGATTATACACTTGTTAAAAAAGGGGAAGATGGCAGAATGACCTCCAAAGCACTTACGAGAAGCCGAATGAATCAGGCTGAGAACGCCTCTCTAACCAGCTGGGGCGAGCCGCGTTTCCTGCTTGTAATGTAACTATGGAAACCCTTGCACGTGATTTCGAATTGGGGCATAAAAATAAAAGAAGACCGTGCTGTTTGTTCGAGGTGTCACACGGTTCTTATTAGAAAAAATTCCGGACGATTAATTTGTAGTCTCGTAATATGACAAACGTTTGTTAAATGTCAGATACATAATACAATTAAATGGCCAAACTGGGCAATCATTTATAGAGTCGTGACAGCTCAGATGGCAATACCAATCACTGTGGATTAATAGGTGTCTGAACATTAAATAACATTATCAATAATCGAAACTTGAAATTTGTTACAACAACATGGAAGGTAGCCATAACATTAAAACACATAAAAGGATTCAACCTGATTGTCGAAATGTCTAAATGGCGTACCTCCAACAACGGGGTAAAGGCCAGCGTAGTTGGTGATATTAGAGATATTGTCAATTGGTCATGGGTGGCGTGCCTCTCACAAGAGGGTAGAGGCCAATTGAGTGGCGTACCTCCAACACCGGGGTAAAGGCCAATTCAAAAGTAGGTATTACAAATGATGCCGATATGATATATGGCGTACCTCTCACATGAGGGTAAAGGCCAAGTATCATCACAGTGTGTATTAGAGACACATTCATAATATAGTAGCTAATTGCGAGAACGAGCTGTCATGTTCATTAAGGCCTGTCTCAATGGAATAAAAAAAGTACATCCACTTTAATTCACGTATGTTAAGGATGCTCATGATGTCACCGCCCCGGGGACCCAGAATAGCTTTCTCAAGTACCACCCACCGAAGACTTTCTGGGGGGTGTCCTGCTGATTTGAAATGGTCAACTAGAGGAGCACCCTGGACCTCGCATCGAATTCTACTCATATGCTGGAGTATTCTTGCTTTTGCTTTTTGTTGTGTTTGCCCAATATAGATCAGTTGACATGGGCAGATTATCCCATAGATGATATTCACGGAATTACAGTTGCTGTGGGACTTTAACACAATTTTCCGTTGACGGTGTTGGAATTCCATTACTTGGAGCGTCATTTTGCAGGCCTTGCAGTTACCGCAACTGAAGTGGCCGACTACAGGGGGCAGGTCCCACAAAGACGTGATAGTGGGCTCATCCGGAGAAGTCAAGAATGACCGTACCACATGCGTTTGATTTTATTGCTTTTAGTGTTGAATGTTGTGACGCAGACAATTCGATCTTCCTGTTGATGACCTTTTTGTTTTGGCGATAGTAATTCCTCTCTGGGATAGAACCATGCTCGTTTTCGTGACTGCTTCACCAAACGTCTGGGGTATCCTCGTTGTTGTAGTCGGGTGGCAAGGTACTCTGATTCCAGGAAATAATGTTTCTTATTTGAGCAATTTCTGCGGATCCTTAGAAATTGCCTAAAGGGCAGATTGTCTCGAAGAGCTCGTGGGTGATGACTTTGGTATTGCAAAAGCGAGTTTCTTTCGGCAGGCTTCCGATATAATGTGGTCAGTAGTTTCCCTGATTGCTCGTAGATGGTGATATCTAGAAAGTTAATGGATTGATGGTCAGATTGAATCGTAAATTTCAAGTGTGGTGATTGATCATTCAGCCATGTAAAAAAAGAGGATAATTCCTCCGAGTTACCATTCCAAATGAGAAGAATATCGTCAATATAACGCACCCAGAGACCCAACTGGTCTCTGAATGGGTTGACCTGATTCAGGACGGTATCTTCCTCAAAAGCCGCCATGTAAAGTATCGCCACGTCTGGTGCAAAGGGAGCCCCCATTGCTACTCCAGACGTCTGAAGATAGAATTTAGTTTTAAAAAGAAAGAAATTCTTGGTCATAGCTATTTTAAGCAGAGCCACAATAAATTCAGATGGAACCTGTACTGGGGCTGGTCGTCGTTGGAGACATCGTGTTATCACCGTGAGAGCTTCCTGTTGCGGGATGCTGGTATATAATGATACCACATCGCACGTGGCCAGTCTCTGGTGTTGACAATCAAAGGATACATTTTCAATGATATTAATCGTGTGCATAGTGTCACGCAGGTAAGATGGACAGTTCTCGGCCAGAGGCTTCAGAAAAAAATCAATATATTTGCCCAGTGGCTCCAGAATAGATCCACACCCGGATACAATGGGGCGCCCCGGTGGATTAACCATGTCTTTATGAATTTTCGGAATGGTGTAGATGGTGGCCAAACGAGGGTGTTTAGCATTCAAGAAATGAAACTCATTCTCAGTCAAAAACCTTGGTCAAGTCCAGCCTGCGTGAGCTCCAAAATTTCAAGGGCAATCGCTTTGGAGGGATCGGCCCGCAACACTTGATAGCTGGTTCCATCGTTGAGTTGGCGGAAAATTTCAGCTTCATAGGTGGACAGATCTTGGCCACGTCCTCCATCCCAATTGTTCGGGTTCTGCTGGGGGCCACGTTGCTGACCCCTCTGCCAAACCAGACCAGACTAGGTATTGATAGGTATTGATAGTAAGAGTCTTAATTTCTCAAAGTGGCTCCGCTTGTGTGCTTTCTAAGATTCATGTGCTGTGACGATGCAACATGAGATATATTCCATAATTATGAATTACAATTTTTCCATTATGTATTTTTATAAATTAGGTTGCTGGCCCCGTAATATGTCCTGATGAAGACCCCACAGCAAGGGCATAATTAATCCCTGCGAAACTTAGAGGGTCGAAACGTCGACAACATCTTGCTTGACTGTTAACTTCACGCCATCATATTTACATTTATTGTGTTATGTGGAGTATAACGTTTCTTTGATTCAAATTTTGAACCATTGGTCTTTGTTTGGTTTTGAGTATATCTTGCCAATACCGTGTAGTGAATTTGCTGATTTTACTGTCACTCATTCCCTTCCATCACTATATCCTCACTTGATCACCTCCCCTTCTTCCTTCCCCTTGGGGCACTGCACAACCGTCCATTGTGTTTTGATAAAAATTGTCTGTATATTGAGTATACCCCATCCCATTGTGAATAAAACACTGTGGATGCATTTATTGGTTCGATGAATTGATTATAGTGTTCAATTAATATTTCACTGCGCTGGGACCCCTCCCTCTTAGTACTTATATAACCCAGGTCCCAGTGACTATGTTTGGGTAAAACCCCTCTTCTTTACTCTACTTCGTGCAGACGCTGGTCTGCGAGGTTTCGTTCTCCTATTGAATTCAATTCGCCTAGCACACAATGGTAGAAATAGAACTTCTCTCTTACTCTGAAGACTACATTGATAGACTTTTGCAAAATCCTGATAACATTTTCTTTTCCACCGATATTCCAACCATCGACTTCACCCTTAAGGATAAAATCTCACGGTTGGAGCGTTTGGAGAAGAAACTGGTCCGAACTCGCTGGCATGGCCATCTATTAACAAGATATCTTAAGGAGAACATAATACCAGTTGGCTTACAAATCAAGATAGAGCCGGCCATCTTTGTGGAAGTACCAAAATTCAAAGAAGGTTTTAGCCACATTTCCAACAATTGCTCTCGCCATTGGATGGTTCTTGGTGTGGAAACTGCTGCTGAACAAGTCCTACTCATCTCTGCGGAAATCAAGTCACTCAAAGCTGAAATATCGGCAGATGCCAACTTTGCCAGTGCTAAAGAAACACTAAATAATTTGGAGGCATCCCTTAAGGACTTCGATTTAACTACCCAGAACCGCAAATTGGAGAAACTGGCCCGGGACGTACGGTTGTACGATAAGAAAACAACTTACCCGTACCTGCAGGAGGATTATTTCCGCCAGGATAGTCAGGGCCATTTCACGAACAGAGGACGTGGGTACTACAGGGGTAGACGGAATTATCAAACCTTCTCTGACTCATCCTACAGTTCAGAGGGCGACCAAGAACAAGCGGGGCCTAGTAACTCTTATAATTACTCTGACTACGGCTACCAACAACACCAATCCAATCCTCCTTTTTTTAGGACAACACCAAGGGTCATGGCGCCCCCCTCGCTGCAGAGGCAACAATTGGCAGAGGGGCCAGCAACGTGGCCCCCAGCAGAACCCGAACAATTGGGATGGAGGACGTGGCTAACTGCAGAAACAAGTCCGTTTCCAGGCGGAGCAACACGGAGAGAGAGTCACCCGCAACAAAACCTACCGGTGGTAGACACCATAGAGACCCCTAACCCTGTTGTGAATATATCTCAACTAACTTTGAGCAATGACCAACTTAAAGTGCTGAGCAAGGGGTTATCTTATGTCCCAACCAACACACCTGACAATTTCACTGTTCGCACTGAACTTTTCAGATTTTTCCGAAAAATCCGGCTTAAATATTTTTTCCGCAATTCGGGACCACAACCCAATTCGTCATTGACAGGCTTGAGATTACCGTCGACCTTTGTTCCGTACGCAAGCACTATGTCTCATAAAATCTTAGCGTACGAAGCTGTAGTGTGGAGGGACGTACAAGAACTTTTGCAAGACAAATCCTATACTAGATACAACACAAGCAAATTGGAGATGACGGCATTGCAGACACTAGCCAGGAACACCCAAGTTGTGATTAAGCCTGCAGACAAGGGTGGGGCAATTGTTGTCCAAGATCTGTCCACCTATGAAGCTGAAATTTTCCGCCAACTCAACGATGGCACCAGCTATCAAGTGTTGCGGGCCGATCCCTCCAAAGCGATTGCCCTTGAAATGTTGGAGCTCACGCAGGCTGGACTTGACCAAGGTTTTTTGACTGAGAATGAGTTTCATTTCTTGAATGCTAAACACCCTCGTTTGGCCACCATCTACACCATTCCGAAAATTCATAAAGACATGGTTAATCCACCGGGGCGCCCCATTGTATCCGGGTGTGGATCTATTCTGGAGCCACTGGGCAAATATATTGATTTTTTTCTGAAGCCTCTGGCCGAGAACTGTCCATCTTACCTACGTGACACTATGCACACGATTAATATCATTGAAAATGTATCCTTTGATTGTCAACACCAGAGACTGGCCACGTGCGATGTGGTATCATTATAAACCAGCATCCCACAACAGGAAGCTCTCACGGTGATAACACGATATCTCCAACGACGACCAGCCCCAGTACAGGTTCCATCTGAATTTATTGTGGCTCTGCTTAAAATAGCTATGACCAAGAATTTCTTTCTTTTTAAAACTAAATTCTATCTTCAGACGTCTGGAGTAGCAATGGGAGCTCCCTTTGCACCAGACGTGGCGATACTTTACATGGCGGCTTTTGAGGAAGATACCGTCCTGAATCAGGTCAACCCATTCAGAGACCAGTTGGGTCTCTGGGTGCGTTATATTGACGATATTCTTCTCATTTGGAATGGTAACTCTGAGGAATTATCCTGTTTTTTTACATGGCTGAATGATCAATCACCACACTTGAAATTTACGATTCAATCTGACCATCAATCCATTAACTTTCTAGATATCACCATCTACGAGCAATCAGGGAAACTACTGACCACATTATATCGGAAGCCTGCCGAAAGAAACTCGCTTTTGCAATACCAAAGTCATCACCCACGAGCTCTTCGAGACAATCTGCCCTTTGGGCAATTTCTAAGGATCCGCAGAAATTGCTCAAATAAGGAACATTATTTCCTGGAATCAGAGGACCTTGCCACCCGACTACAACAACGAGGATACCCCAGACGTTTGGTCAAGCAGGCACGAAAACGAGCATGGTTCTATCCCTGAGAGGAATTACTATCGCCAAAACAAAAAGGTCATCAACAGGAAGATCGAATTGTCTGCGTCACAACATTCAACACTAAAAGCAATAAAATCAAACGCATTATTAACCGGCACTGGCAATTAATATCGGATGATGTTAATCAATCTACAACACCGCTACATGCCTTTCAAAAAGCCAAATGTATCAGCAACTATGTGGTACGGTCATTCTTGACTTCTCCGGATGAGCCCACTATCACGTCTTTGTGGGACCTGCCCCCTGTAGTCGGCCAATTCAGGTGCGGTAACTGCAAGGCCTGCGAAATGACGCTCCAAGTAAAGGAATTCCAACACCGTCAACGGAAAATTGTGTTAAAGTCCCACAGCAACTGTAATTCCGTGAATATCATCTATGCGATAATCTGCCCATGTCGACTGATCTATATTGGGCAAACACATCAAAAAGCAAAAGCAAGAATACTCCAGCATATGCGTAGAATTCGATGCGAGGTCCAGGATGCTCCTCTAGTTGACCATTTCAAATCAGCAGGACACCCCCCAGAAAGTCTTCGGTGGGTGGTACTTGAGAAAGCTATTCTGGGTCCCCGGGGCGGTGACATCATGAGCATCCTTAACATACGTGAATTAAAGTGGATGTACTTTTTTGATTCCATTGAGACAGGCCTTAATGAACATGACAGCTCGTTCTCGTAATTAGCTACTATATTATGAATGTGTCTCTAATACACACTGTGATGATTCTTGGCCTTTACCCTCATGTGAGAGGTACGCCATATATCATATCGGCATCATTTGTAATACCTACTTTTGAATTGGCCTTTACCCCGGTGTTGGAGGTACGCCACTCAATTGGCCTCTACCCTATTGTGAGAGGCACGCCACCCATGACCAATTGACAATATCTCTAATATCACCAACTACGTTGGCCTTTACCCCGTTGTTGGAGGTACGCCATTTCGACATTTCGACAATCAGGTTGAATCCTTTTATGTGTTTTAATGTTATGGCTACCTTCCATGTTGTTGTAACAAATTTCAAGTTTCGATTATTGATAATGTTATTTAATCCACAGTGATTGGTATTGCCATCTGAGCTGTCACGACTCTATAAATGATTGCCCAGTTTGGCCATTTAATTGTGTTATGTATCTGACATTTAACAAACGTTTGTCATATTACGAGACTACAAATTAATCATCCGGAATATTTTCTAATAAGAACCGTGTGACACCTCGAACAAACAGCACGGTCTTTCTTTTATTTTTATGCGCCAATTCGAAATCACGTGCAAGGGTTTCCATAGTTACATTACAAGCAGGAAACGTGGCTCGCCCCAGCTTGTTAGAGCGGCGTTCTCAGCCTGATTCATTCGGCTTCTCGTAAGTGCTTTGGAGGTCATTCTGCCATCTTCCCCGTTTTTTAACAAGTGTATAATCCACCAGTATGGGTACAACTAACGGTGTCCCCTTCAATTTCATTTGACTTGCAGACTCAGTGAACGTGGGTCGCTAGTGTCAGGACTCAATCTGTGAGTCCTGTCATCATCCACCCAACTGCACTGTTGAACAAAGCCAAAGGAACTGCGGACACGTGGGTGGACAAGGTGCGTTCCTGGAGACATAAGATGGCCGCCGTTACAGCCAGCATGGAAGACAGCAGGCGTTCTAGTCTTCCAGACCTCAGCTGCTGTGGATTCTAATGTGAAGCGCGAGCGTCATGAAGAACGCGCACTTCACTAAAGACTTGAGCGGAGAAGGTTCGTGTTTCTTAAGGTGACGAAAATGATAGGTTATAGTTTCCAGACATTGTGAGCAACTACCCAAGCGAGCCAGAGTGATCTTCTAGTGTTCAGACTCGGCGCGTCAAGCCAAGCGCGAGTCTGAAAGAAATTGTAAAGGCGTTTCTGTAACGTGAGGAACTTCGTAATTGCCGCCCGGCAGCTGAGGAGCGGCCGCCTGTCACAGCTGACAGAGGAGAAGGAATTTGAACTTCGTGACTGCCGCCTAGCAGCTGAAGAGCGGCAGCCCGTCACAGCTGACAGGAGAGAAGGAATTTCGCGAGCAGCCTCCAAGACAGCTGAGGAGCGGCCGCCTGTCACAGCTGACAGGGGAGAAGGAATTTCCAGTCTAAGGCGTCAGCGCAATACAGATGAAGCAAGCTAAGTGCACATAAAGCAACACGCTGTATTAGACAAAAATTGTATATATATATATATATATTATTCTGACAATTCAATCCTCAACTGTTGTTTAAAAATAAAAGAACTATTAACTAAGAACGTTCTACCCAAAAAAAAGAAAGCAAGATAAAAGACTGTAAACTTACCACAACATCGAGGTACTGAAGGAACCAGAGAACCTATAAGGAAAATAGAAAGACCTTTTTAAAAACAGAATCCCATGTTAGCAAAAAAACTCAGTTAGCAGTGAAGTAAGTGCCCCTTCCCTTTTCAGAATAGAATAAGTAAAACAAGCATAGTTACTAGAAACCATTAATCTATGTTTACTGTCCATTGTGATATTAGTGACAACTGATAGCTGAGCAGAGATCAATCAACCCACATAAGAGAGGCAAGGTCCAACGCCACAAGGGTGGGTGAGGAGAGATAGGCGTTAATTCAGTAGTAGAGGATTGGTAGACCTGTGGTAGAAATGTAATGTTTGTTATTGATTTTTAGGTTCCTCTATCTACCAAACTACCGGAAGGCAGAATCCAGAGGGGAATCAGCGCAGGACCATTCTCTCTTCTCTGTTTATTATTTTATCCACACCCCCTTCCCTGCGGGTAATGAAGGAAGGGTTCAGTGACTTGACCCGCCGACATTGCCCAGGGGGATTTGGGTTCTAGCATCTCTGTTCCCGTGCAAGACCTTGGCGAGCAAGATAAGTACAATAGTCCTGACAGAGTGAAGTGCCCAAGTAACTTTTGCACCTGAACAGAGATGGCGGAAGGAATTGATGTCCAGTCCTTAGGAACCATTTTAGATGCCATACAGAAAGAATTAGGAGCGGTGAGGGAGGAGAATCGAAGTTTGAGGCAAGAAGTGATCAGTGCTAGGAAAGAAACAGCTGATTTGGCGCTAAGACTACGCCAACCAAGTAGTTTAGAGAGAGAAGCCATGAACCCAGTCTTAGAGACAGCTAATAGGTCCACCACTCAGGTTATACATTCTCTTTCCCCGGTTATTCCATTAGCAGCTCCAGAGAGATTTAATGGGGACCCTCAGAAAGCACAGATATTTTTATCACAGTGCTCATTGCATTTCATGTGCCGTCCTTCGATCTTCCCCGACGCGCAGTCTAGAGTGGCCTTCATACTCTCATATCTTAGCGGAGATGCAGCTTCGTGGTCCATGCCCCTAGTTACAAGAGATGACCCGTTGCTACGAAATTTTGAGGATTTTAAACAAGAATTTTTAAGAATATTTGACCGACGGAGAATTTCTCAGGTGGTGGACAACGAACTTCTAGACCTGCGACAGGGGAATCGAGATTTGATTGCTTACCTGGCCCAATTCAATAAGCTGGTGGTGGAGACCAACTGGCCAGAAAGCAAGAGAGCTGCAGTCTTTTATCGTGGGCTACGAGATGAATTAAAAGACACCTTGGCTCAAATCCCTAACCGGCCTACCGAAATCTCAGCACTAATAGACTTAGTGTTAGAGATTGATTTTCGTCAAGGAGAACGGCGTGGGGAAAAGAAGAAGGATTTTAAGACAATACCTCCGAGATTTGACCGGGCTCGGTCAGATGGCGTTAAAACCTCTGAGAATCATACAGGAATTGAGCCAATGCAAATTGGGACCATAAGAGGCCCGTTGACTAAGGAAGAGAAGGAAAGAAGAAGAGCGAACAACCAATGCATGTATTGTGGATCCGGAAACCATTTTGTCCGAGAATGTCCAAAGAAACCAAAGAGTCCGTTCAAGCCGAAGGAAAACTAATGGCACCACCTGCGGGAGGAGTTGAACAGGTGAGTGCGACTCAGAAATTAACTCCACATGAACACCACATCGCGAACATGCTACAGTCGGCGGAGCCCCATCTGATTTTGACAATGGAAGTGAAATTCGGACAGATTACCTTAACAGAAGTATCTGTGATGATTGACTCAGGTGCCACGGGAAATTTTTGCGATTTAAAATTTGCCATGAGAGTTGGAATTCAGGCAATTCGGAAGGCAAAAAGTGAATCAGTGCGTGCTGTAGATGGGACAAATCTTTCCTCAGGGCCCATCGTGAGTCATACCGAGGCTATCCAGCTAACAACCAGAGAAGGACATCAGGAGAAGGTTCAGTTTAATTTGATAGACGCCCCGCAATTCCAATTAATTCTAGGTCTCCCTTGGCTGACAGAGCATAATCCTACAATTAATTGGAGCTCCAGAACGATAGTGATGGATTCGAGCTATTGTTGTGAAAATTGTTTCGATTCAAAGAATCAAGCTGAAAAGAACACCCCAGCGCAGGCCCTGTGTACCATTGAGCATTCCCTGTGTGTGATCGACGCTCAAGAAATTCCTGGAGTCTATAAGGAATTCGCAGAGGTTTTCAATGAAGTGGAAGCGGAACGTTTACCACCACATCGAGCCTATGACTGCAAGATAGAATTAGAGCCAGGGTCAAATTTGCCATGCAGTCGCGTCTACGCCTTGACCGAGAAAGAACACCAACATTTGAAGGAGTACTTGGATAAGTATCTTGCCAATGGTTTCATCCGTCCGTCCCAATCGCCAGTCTCGTCGCCTCTGTTTTTCGTGCCTAAGAAGGAGGGAGAATTGAGGACGTGCATCGACTACAGAGCCATAAATAAAATAACCAAGAAAAACAGATATCCTCTACCACTGATCTCAGTGCTTCTAGACCAAGTAAAAGGGGCTCAAATCTATACAAAACTCGATCTACGAGGGGCCTATCATCTAGTCCGGATGCGGGAAGGAGACGAGTGGAAGACGGCATTTCGGACAAGATTTGGGCTTTTCGAATATCAAGTGATGCCCTATGGTTTGTGCAATGCTCCAGCTGCATTCCAGCACTTCATCAACGATGTCTTGAAAGACTTTATCGATCAATGTGCCATTGTGTACATAGATGATATCTTAATCTATTCTTCCGATGTGGCAAGACATCACGAGGACGTGAGAGGAGTGCTACGAAAATTACAGGAAAATAAATTGTTCGTGAAATTAGAAAAATGCGCCTTTGATGTAACCAAGGTGGAGTTCTTGGGCTTCGTACTGTCACCCTCCGGAATCGTGATGGACCAACGCAAGGTGGAGGCAGTGGCGAACTGGAAATCCCCGAGAAGTGTGAAGGAAGTCCAAGGGTTCATTGGATTCGCTAACTTTTATCGGAGATTTATAAGTGAGTTCTCCAAAAAGATCCTTCCTCTCACCAAATTACTGAAGAAAGGAATCAAGTTTGAGTGGTCAGAAGAAGCAGAAGAGGCCTTTCAATTGTTGAAGAAGAGTTTCACGACAGCGCCAGTGTTATTGCATGCTGATCCTTCGGAGCCTTTCTATGTAGAAACGGATGCGTCAGATCAGGCTGTGGGAGGAGTTTTGTCACAGCGACATAAAGTTACGGGCCAATTGCATCCGGTTGCCTACAGATCCAGAAAGCTATCTCCAGCTGAAGTGAATTATACCATCACGGAGAAAGAGTTGTTAGCAATCAAGGACGCCTTTAAGGAGTGGCGACATTATTTGATGGGGGCCAGACATCAAGTAACGGTGTTTACGGATCACCGTAACTTAAAATTTTTGAAAACGGCCCGAACACTCACTCCAAGACAGCTGAGGTGGTCGCTGTATTTTGCAGAATACGATTTCATAATCACCTTTCGTCCTGGAAGTCAAAATGGGAAAGCAGATGCATTATCCAGAATTGGTACTGAGCTCCAGAGAACCTCCAAGGACATTCTGCCTGTGACACTGATGGGGTCGAATCCCAAGAAATCTGTGATAACATCTCACAGTTTTTCGTAAGGAAAATTGACGCCATTTATAATAAAATATTAACATCCAAATCCCCCTCTTGTGACCCAGTGACAACAACTGACTGTCAAATCCCGTCATATACCATGACTCCAGACAATGAGGCTAAGACGCTTATTGCCTTCCCACCTATCTCTATGGAAGAGCTGACTGCCCTTGCCATGCAAACAAAGAGTGGGTGCCAGTCTGACATCATCCCAGCACGTATTATGCCAACTTTGCTGGAGATTTTGGGGGCTGGAATACGGCAGATAGTTAACATATCTCTGCTTACTGGGGAAGTACCGTTGGAATGGAAACAGGCACTTGTGAGGCCCCTTCGCAAAAACAACGCGATTCCGTGGTCTGAGTTGACGAATCTGAGACCGATCTCCCTTCTCCCTTTTTTTAGGGAAGCTTGCGGGGAGGCACGTGAATCAGCATTTGTCGAAATTCATTGAACACGCGGGTGTACTGGACCCTTCCCAGTCGGGCTTTAGACCCAGACACAGCACTGAGACTGCCTTGCTGTCTGTCGCTGACAATCTCCAGAGGCTACAGGACAGGGGTTATTCCGCTGTTCTGGTGCTTCTGGACTTGTCAGCGGCGTTTGACACTGTGTCACATGACATCATGACCTCCAGACTAGTTGACATCGGTCTGGAAGGCAAGGCCCTGGCCTGGCTCAGGAGTTTTTTCAGCGGACGCACCCAGAGAGTCATCCTGGGACCATATCAATCAGAGGAGGTGGTGATCTCAAAGGGGGTGCCACAGGGCTCTTGTTTGAGCCCCACGTTATTTAACATCTATGTGGCCCCCCTAGCGAACATCATGAGATCCCACGGGTTCATTCCGGTTTCATACGCGGATGATACCCAACTCCTCTTCCCTTTTAAAACTATGACTCCTGAGGTGCGGGCCTCCTTCGCCCAAGGGATGAAGGAGGTGTCTCGCTGGATGGCAGCCAACTATTTGCAGTGTAACGTCTCCAAAACGGAGGTTATGCTTTTCGGAGAGGCAAAACGGTTGTGGACCCCGGACTGGTGGCCTCAAGACCTTGGCCCGGTCCCTGTGCCCAAAACCGTGGTAAAAGACCTGGGAGTCAAACTGGACCATGAGCTCACCTATACACAACAAACCAATCAAGTGGTGGGTGCATGCTTCCATGTCATAGGGCTTCTCAGGAGAGTATTCCCCCTGCTACCAGATACCACCAGGAGAACGTTGGTCCAGTCCTTAGTTTTAAGCAGGCTGGACTACTGCAACGGGTTAATGCTAGCTGCCAATGAGGGCATCTTTGCTAGATTGCAGGTTGTGCAAAATACGGCTGCACGACTGGTACTGAATGTCCCGCCCCGCACTCCCTCAAAACCACTGTTGGCCAAACTGCACTGGCTTCCAGTTAGGCAGAGGGTGATGTTTAAGATCTGCTGCATCATCCACAAATGCCTAACTGGAACTGGTCCCGGTTACCTCACTGAGAAATTTATCCCCTATGTGCCGTCCAGATTCCTGAGATCGGGAGATCAGGAACTATTATGTGTTCCTAGGGCCATGAAGGCAAGAAAGGGGGAAAGAGCCCTATCGGTAGCAGGTCCAAAGCTGTGGAACCTACTCCCTAAGGAAATCAGAGTATGTAGGGAACATTTCCCTTTTAGGAAAAAGCTGAAAACATTCCTCTTCAAATCCCTAACTGACTGATCTCCTGCCTAGTTTATTAAAATGTTGACGAGTCTTTTCTGTTCTTTGGTTGTGCCAAAGGCGCGGAGATATTCCTTCGGGAATCGATTCATAGCGCCATACAAACCTGGAAATAAATAAATAAATAAATTCAATCAATCATTCCCAGTGATAAAATTATTGGAACCATAACCACCATTCAACTACAAGAGTCAATTGCAGATGTCATGAGTGAGGAGGCCATGCAGAAGTGGGTGGACGAAGACACTAACAGAAGAATAATTCAACAATTGCCTTACCATAAGCAAGCCTTGTATTTACCAACAGTCGAGTTGCGTCAACAAGTAATGCAAGAGTGTCATGACGAAAAACTGGCTGGCCACAAGGGAGAAGCTAAGACGGAGGAGTTGGTCAAGAGACATTATTGGTGGCCAAAAATGACGTCAGATATTGAGAAGTATGTGAAGTCTTGTGAGATTTGCGCGCAGGGGAAGTCGGAGCGGCAGGCTCCAAAAGGGTTATTGCAACCCTTACCCACACCCCCCATCCTTGGCACACAGTTACCTTAGACCTTATAACAGATCTGCCAGTAAGTCAGGGTTTCAACACAATCCTAGTGGTAGTGGATGCTTTCTCAAAAATGGCCCATTTCACAGCTCTAAAAGGGGTACCCACAGCCAGTCAGCTAGCAGCTCACTTTAGCGCCCAGATTGTCAAGATACACGGGATCCCTAAAATTGTGATTTCAGACAGGGGTCCTCAGTTTGTGTCCCGTTTCTGGAAGGCCTTTATGGAAGGGTTGGGAACAGAGGTTAGGTTCTCCACTAGCTATCACCCCGAGACAGATGGGCAGACAGAGAGGGTGAACCAAGAATTGGAACAATACTTGCGACTCTTCCTTTTAAAAGAAGAAGGGAACTGGTCAGAATATTTGTGGACAGCAGAATTTGCTCATAATAATGCAAAGAATGCTTCAACAGGGTTCTCTCCTTTCTTTGTGAACTATGGCAGACATCCGAATGCAACCATTCGTCAAATGGAAACCGCAGTTCCAGCAGTGAAAGAAGTTATGTCACATTTATTTCGAATCCAACAAGAAGTCATGAACAACCTTCGATCGGCAAAAACAAGATATAAGGAATATGCTGATCGGAAGAGAAAAGCTGGACCCCTCCTGGTTAAAGGTGACCAGGTTTGGTTAAGTACCAAAAATTTGAGACTCAAAGGAAACAGGAAGTTTCAACCTCGATTCATCGGTCCTTACCCTATCGAGGATCAAATTAATCAAGTCACTTATCGATTGAAACTGCCATCCAAGTTGAAAATCCATCCAGCCTTTCATGTTTCACTGTTAAAGAAAGCATCTACGAGTCTGAGGAGCCAACTACCTCCAAAGCCAATCCAGTTGGAAACTGGAACAGAGTTTGAAGTAAAAGAAATTTTGGATTCCAAGTGGTCTAAAGGCAGACTGTATTATTTGATAGACTGGAAAGGTTATGGCCCAGAGGAACGATCCTGGGAGCAGGAAGAGGACGTTCATGCACCAAGATTAGTGAAATCCTTTCATCAAAGATTCCCTACTAAGCCAAGGAAGGAAGGAACTACCTTGTTGGGGGGTACTGTCAGGACTCAATCTGTGAGTCCTGTCATCATCCACCCAACTGCACTGTTGAACAAAGCCAAAGGAACTGCGGACACGTGGGTGGACAAGGTGCGTTCCTGGAGACATAAGATGGCCGCCGTTACAGCCAGCATGGAAGACAGCAGGCGTTCTAGTCTTCCAGACCTCAGCTGCTGTGGATTCTAATGTGAAGCGCGAGCGTCATGAAGAACGCGCACTTCACTAAAGACTTGAGCGGAGAAGGTTCGTGTTTCTTAAGGTGACGAAAATGATAGGTTATAGTTTCCAGACATTGTGAGCAACTACCCAAGCGAGCCAGAGTGATCTTCTAGTGTTCAGACTCGGCGCGTCAAGCCAAGCGCGAGTCTGAAAGAAATTGTAAAGGCGTTTCTGTAACGTGAGGAACTTCGTAATTGCCGCCCGGCAGCTGAGGAGCGGCCGCCTGTCACAGCTGACAGAGGAGAAGGAATTTGAACTTCGTGACTGCCGCCTAGCAGCTGAAGAGCGGCAGCCCGTCACAGCTGACAGGAGAGAAGGAATTTCGCGAGCAGCCTCCAAGACAGCTGAGGAGCGGCCGCCTGTCACAGCTGACAGGGGAGAAGGAATTTCCAGTCTAAGGCGTCAGCGCAATACAGATGAAGCAAGCTAAGTGCACATAAAGCAACACGCTGTATTAGACAAAAATTGTATATATATATATATATATTATTCTGACAATTCAATCCTCAACTGTTGTTTAAAAATAAAAGAACTATTAACTAAGAACGTTCTACCCAAAAAAAAGAAAGCAAGATAAAAGACTGTAAACTTACCACAACATCGAGGTACTGAAGGAACCAGAGAACCTATAAGGAAAATAGAAAGACCTTTTTAAAAACAGAATCCCATGTTAGCAAAAAAACTCAGTTAGCAGTGAAGTAAGTGCCCCTTCCCTTTTCAGAATAGAATAAGTAAAACAAGCATAGTTACTAGAAACCATTAATCTATGTTTACTGTCCATTGTGATATTAGTGACAACTGATAGCTGAGCAGAGATCAATCAACCCACAGAAGAGAGGCAAGGTCCAACGCCACAAGGGTGGGTGAGGAGAGATAGGCGTTAATTCAGTAGTAGAGGATTGGTAGACCTGTGGTAGAAATGTAATGTTTGTTATTGATTTTTAGGTTCCTCTATCTACCAAACTACCGGAAGGCAGAATCCAGAGGGGAATCAGCGCAGGACCATTCTCTCTTCTCTGTTTATTATTTTATCCACACCCCCTTCCCTGCGGGTAATGAAGGAAGGGTTCAGTGACTTGACCCGCCGACATTGCCCAGGGGGATTTGGGTTCTAGCATCTCTGTTCCCGTGCAAGACCTTGGCGAGCAAGATAAGTACAATAGTCCTGACAGCTAGTGAGCACTTGTACGGCGTCTCGAGTGAGATTCATCCGGCGCCCTGTGAGTTTACTCTCTACTTCTATTCTTACCGTTAGTATCCATGCATAACCATGCCCATTGGGATACTTTGCCAAGGCTCTAATCTGTATATATATTCTTCCGCAGCAGTTACGGAGTGTTAACACCCATTGATCCACTATGCCATGAGTTGTCTGTTAGTGGGTAAGCTCCCTCCTCTCTTCTCTCTCTCTCCTGTTAACCTTATGTGGTTGCGGCGATATCAACAGTGGCATGCGACCAATTCCGCGATTTATTTATTTATTTGCAGATCGCGTGGCACGATTTGTCGTACCTTAAGGCTATGAATACATGCCTTATGTAATGACGTATAGGTAAGCAAACTCTACCATTCTAGTCAATCTAGCTGGCCCCACTTCAATGAGCCCCAGTTTTTACTCAGTTTTCGTGTACTATTGCAGATACACTTGATGGCAAGAATTCCTCGTTGTCCACCGTCCTTGACCATCAGTACTGATCAAATTTACAACTAAGGTATATGCTTTACTTCATTGCCAACGCCCTATCTTGTTTTAGACCTTGCCAGAATCAGCAATACAGGTTGCTATTCCACACTTACCAGCCAGACCATTTTCTAATCCATTTCACTCCTTCCAAAAGTATTGATTCATGCTTTGATTCATGTTTTTGTTCCTTATGAAGCATATGAATTGAGTGAATATATAGATCTCAACGGTCTCTGAAACTCCCATGTTCCTAGTAATGCAAGGGATTTGGTTACCAAACTAGGTATTGATAGTAAGAGTCTTAATTTCTCAAAGTGGCTCCGTTTGTGTGCTTTCTAAGATTCATGTGCTGTGACGATGCAACATTAGATATTTTCCATGATTATGAATTACAATTTTTCCATTATGTATTTTTATAAATTAGGTTGCTGGCCCCATAATATGTCCAGATGAAGACCCCACAGCAAGGGCATAATTAATCCCTGCGAAACTTAGAGGGTCGAAACGTCGACAACATCTTGCTTGACTGTTAACTTCACGCCATCATATTTACATTTATTGTGTTATGTGGAGTATAACGTTTCTTTGATTCAAATTTTGAACCATTGGTCTTTGTTTGGTTTTGAGTATATCTTGCCAATACCGTGTAGTGAATTTGCTGATTTTACTGTCACTCATTCCCTTCCATCACTATATCCTCACTTGATCACCTCCCCTTCTTCCTTCCCCTTGGGGCACTGCACAACCGTCCATTGTGTTTTGATAAAAATTGTCTGTATATTGAGTATACCCCATCCCATTGTGAATAAAACTCTGTGGATGCATTTATTGGTTCGATGAATTGATGATATTGTTCAATTAATATTTCACTACGCTGGGACCCCTCCCTCTTAGTACTTATATAACCCAGGTCCCAGTGACTATGTTTGGGTAAAACCCCTCTTCTTTACTCTCTTATACAATAGCACAAGTCACTTGATTGGCACCTCCATTGAATCCGGCCATGATGTATTCTTGCCTGATTCCCAACAAAAATGGGGAAATAAGAGAGAGGGGGCGCCTTCAGAATATCTTGTGTGTATTGAAAATATCTTAAATTCCATATTATCCTTATTAGAGAAATCTGTCTTAAGCTCTGACCATATGCTGGAAATGATTTCTGTAAAGCTATTTGAAATCCAAAAAGGAAACAAGTCTGTTACCCCTATTACCCCTAATTCTAAATCTATCCCTACGATTCTCCCCCACATGGATGGACGGCCAAGGGATAGGTCGGTATTAGACCTTCCCTCCGGAGAGTCGAGAGATGTTTCTGTACAGGCAGGAACCCCTCTCTCCCTGGTGCCCCCTATGGCTCCTGTATGTAATCTTGAAAAGGAAGAGCTATGCCTATGGACATTATTTGAGGAGGTCGAACTGAGTCCCCCTGTGAAAAAATCCACAGTGAAATTTTTCCCCCTGTTTAAAAGTGTAGATTGGAGGGCACCGGAGAAAATGAGAAAATCAAGGACGTTGTTAAGCAACCCAAACAGGTGGAGAGGGCAGGGGAGGAGGAGGTGGCTTTAACCTCTCTGACTACCTCTCAGGTGTACTTTCCTACATTGTCAGGGAAGGGAGGACAGAGGGTAGGTAAGAGGGATGGCCCAGTTTCAAAACTTAAGGGGGAAAATATGAAAAATAAACACAAAACAAGGAGACGATTTTTCAAACGTAAAGTGCCAAAATTGCATTTTTCCCGGATTTTGGAAAGCCAGAGCGATGCCCACTTAATAACAGAGAAGGGAGGCCCGAATACTCCATCAGCTGATGGCAACCTAAGGGAATCCATTATAGTATCCACAGTATTGAGTGGGAGTTTGGGGGACTCAGGACCGGAAGTACCTCCTTTAACCCGGTCACTGCAGTCCCTCCAAGGAACCCAGCCCCCCACTAAGGAGACATTAGACTCATTGGGTGGAGAAAAGCATATGGGTTATGGGATCTCCTCGTTGCACATAGGGTCTGGGGCAATTGACTCTATTGATTCCAGGGGGCTGGTACCCAAGAGGGAGGGCCCCAAGCCCCAATTAATCGCAGGTTTGGTCAAATTGAAATTATATACAAAAACCAAGGAGTATCCAATGTTCAAAATAAAAATCATTCAAAAGTCATGTGTAGACATAGTTCATCCAACAATAAGAGAAACTCTTAACAGCAGGCTTTGCTTCTTCTTTTCGTTTATATTTTTCTGTTTCCACTTGAAATAATGTCTTTCAAAGATGTTTCAAAAATGAACAAATGCAATCAGTTCAATTGATGATCAGATAAATGCCAATACAGCCAATACAGCCTACGCGTTTCGTCCTCAAAGGGACATCATCAGGGCTGTAGAGTAAAGAAAAAAAAGAGAAAAGCTATAACTGCCCATTCATTGAATCACACTTATATACAAAGATTCATTTAATCCAAGACATTTTTCTTCTCAAAACTGCCTATATAACAATCTCAAATCATTTGAAGCCATGCCTGCCTATATAACACTCTATCCAACAATATCATTAATATGAGAAACACAAACAGAACACCTTATAGATGTGGCTGGTATTAATTCTTTTTTCCTAAAGAGTTTCAAACAATGAAAACATTCTAATATAGAGTGATTCCTCCAATTTTCTATATATGCCTGTTTATTTACAGTTATCCCCTACTTAAGGATAATGAGTAATAACTCACCTAAATTCATTAGTGATCAGTGAAAATCCTCCTTTTAAATTAAATGTTCATAGCATAAGCGGATGAGAAGTCTTCAGGTTCTAGTGCACGATATTTCTTACGGTCAAATAGTCTGAGAAAAGGAAAATATGTGCGTTTAGTCATAAGATTCGATTTAAACCTTTCCAGTGTTAAAAAATAAAGGATCGACTGAAGTATTATATAGTTCCTTTAGATTCACATGGTCAAATGTGATCCTGGTATGCGATCATTATCTAAAGTTAACAAACTAGTCTATCAAAGATTAAGGATTTAAGATGCTCCTACCCTTATAATCCTTCAAACGCTGCCTGTTCCTTTAACATTCCAAGAGTGTTCTTTCTTTCCAAACGTTTTTCCTCTATTCCAAATTTCTAAGTGAAAAAGGGGTCACAAAAGACAAATAGGGAGACAAACTAAGTAGATTGTCCCCTTTAAATAAGCAAATAGTCTCTAATCTGCCACAAGTATCCACCAACAAAAGTTCAGATCTGTCGTGCACCTACCTCCGATAATAATGGTCGACTTCTCCCGCATGTAACCTCCTCGACGACTCGCTTGGTAAGGAGTCGACAAAATACATATTCTTTCTTGCCTCTATTTAAGCAGTTTATTATCAAATCACAATGTTTAAAAGTGTGCGCCAATAGCCGCTTCTTTATTATTTTGACTTTGTTCCCTACTGCGTCCGCACATCGACATGCCGGAAGGGTATCAAGTGACCCTTTACTTTCATCTATCTTACCTCCATACGAGTCACCGTGTACCAAACCGGAAATCTATGTATTATTTCCGGTTTGTCTATCGTCTTCTCTGATTGGCCGGAGAACGAGTCATGAGTTGGCCAATCTCCGTTAGATGGAAGTTGCTATAACCAGAACTGTGAGCAGCGTAGCTATCTTGTATCTTGACTACGCTGTTCCCTGTTTCCGGTTCTGCTGTAATTTTCTGTGATTGGCTACAACATCCTGCATGTGTTAACCAATCTCTATTCGACAAATAAATAAACCAAAAGCTGGGGATGTATCGTAAACAACGCGTTCACAATCGCCTCTATTTTATTAATTCAAATTCCCTCCTCGGTCCGCATACCCGTATGGTTATACATACTAGTTACTAATGAAAGCATCATAGAATTGAGAGCATTTCGACTCTTGTGTCCTTATCATTAGTTTAGATGAAAGTATTGGCGGACCATATGTGTAATTATTTAGCACTTAAGATGTTGTTGTTTACATCACAATTTCTGCACGTTAGTCCAATAGATTATTGTGTCTATCTAATTATACTCCTAAACATTATCCAGACGATTGATATTATTTTTTTTTTTTTTTTTTTTTTGAAAACCTTTATTGACAATGAAAGCTCACAAATACTGGCCTACAACCTCACGGGCTGGCCAGAAACAGAATGGTCAAAGAACCAGCATACAAAAAGAAGATCTGCACAGGATATAACATCAGGAGCACTGGTGAAACAAGAAAAACCATCGAGCGTTCAGCAAGAGCAGGATAATAAAGGTTAAGTTTTCTAGCACGGGGAGGGGACCAAAAGAATAACGGGCCGTATATGAGAATACAAGGGAGGGACCGCGGCAAGCCGCCATTTTATAAACACAACGTAAGAAAATGAAGCCATACAATCAAATCGAGCGAAGGACAAAACAGAATCAGACCATCAAATAGCGACAGCGGCAACAATCAATCGCGCTCACTCACCTCCGCCCCCACCCGAACAAAGAAGACGTAGTCAAAAAGCCCCATCACAAAGACTATGCAATACGCACCCCAACGGAAAAAGGCACCTCCATAAAGGAGGAAGGAAAAGAGGGAAGAAAGACAACAGAAGGAACACCCGCCAGGCCATGCATCCTCAGGGGGAAAAACAGGACAATAAAACCGGCATGCGATGTAACAGAAACATAATACCAGAATAGGCAGCAAACCCCAATCAGCCACACACCGGAAGAAGGACAGAAAACCCCCGGGGGAGATACAAGGTGACAGAGTCCCGAAAAAGTGAATACACAAGAGCCATAGAACAGAAAGGGAAAATAAGGGGGGAAAAAGATCCCCCAACACAAACAGACCCCCCCCACCCACCCCTAAGCCCACCCTGCACCCCTGCAGAAGGCTACGGCCTACCCCCCCGCAGCGTGCCTGTCGCCCTAAGTTGAACCCGAAATTTAGTGGAGCAAGAAAAGTTGGAATTAAAAGACAAAAAAGGGGGGGAGGGAAAGGGAGGGAAGGAAAGAAGGGAGTAAAGACATACAAACATACACATGGGGGAGGGCCAAAGACAGGAGTAAATGCACCCATCCACCCGCCCGGGTTAAGGGTCCAAGTCCTCGGGAAGCCAAAGAGTATCAGGCCAAAGTCCAGGAGCACTAACCAGTTACACAGAACCATATCAGGACACAGAGATCATCCAAACCGTTCATGAACCACCGCATATAGGAGCCAGTTTTCATCAGCCCTGACCCTTTTTATCCAAAGCAGTAAGGGTCCGATCCAGCGAGGACCCTGCCAGAAAGAACAGAAGGCAGGCAGCAGGAGAGTCCAACGGCAGTCCAAAAAAGTCACAGGAAGAAAAGCACGGAAGATCCAGGAAATACACAGAATGTAGCAAACGAAGCAGGCACAGTTCCAAGGATATATCCATAAAAGCCGACCCATCCGGGCCGGCACAGGAGACGTCATCGGGCAGTGGTGATTGAGAGGGACCAGGAGAATCATGAAAGTCCGGCAAAACAAAATCCGGCTCCCGGGCCAAGGGCAGAGGAGGCAGCACAGGAGGAGAAGGCGCCATCAGGTTGCGCGCCTCCGGGGCGGCAGCCGGGGCCGAGTCCGCCAGGAGAGTACCAGCCACACCCCGCGATATCAATGCCTCATCCGGTCGCGGGGGCCCGGGAGGCCCGCAGTGAGGAACCGTCTCGAGAGCCAGGAGTGGCGCGGCCACCGATAGCCGCCAGGATAGCAGGATGTTCAGGATCCCCTTAAGTGCAGGAAAACATTCACAGTATCCAACACCCGGGCCTTGTGGCGGGCCCCCAGTGCTCGTCTGGGCCCGGCCCAAACAAATGGGGCTGGTCGCCATCTTGAGAGCCCGAACAGGCCGCGCGGCCAACAACCTCCGCCGGGGCGGCAGTAAAGCAGATGAAGTCCCGCCGACAGGCTGAAGAACACCCCGGACAGGAAGGGGGGCCACCAGAAGAAGGAGATTCGCCGGCCCCCCAATGTCGCCAGTCCCGTTCTCCGCGTCCGGGCGGCAAAGAACAAAATGGCCGGACCGGAGAACAAAGGGGGAGGAAGCCGAACACACGAGGAACCCCAATAATGAAGGGCAGCGTCACCATCCAAGGCTGCTGCCACACAGGAGTCTCTCAGCCAGGAACCTCCGGCTCACACGAACAGCGGCCCTCCAATCACCTCCAGCGTGCCCCGAAGGGCAAGCCCGCAGGCTGCATCCGGCCCAGGAGCCGGGACGAAGAGCCAGGCCAGTCCGCTCTCGAATCCCGGGAACGGTCGGGGACACTGCACCGGACCCACAGCAGCCAGGACAACCGGAACAAGTGGTAAGTGCCTGCAGTGCGTCGTAGTAGTACCACACAGCAAGGAGGGCTTCCCGGGGCAGGATAAATGCAGGATAAATGTGAAAAACACAGGCGGGCGAACGGAGCCGAGCTAAAGCGCGGCCATCTCGGTCGCGAGCTAGGCTCCTCCCCCCAGACGATTGATATTAGATTTAAATATAATCAAAGACTGTAGTCCCTAATATATTTGTAGAACTAAACGAAGACCGCAATGTATCTTGTTATCACAAAGCAATATCAACATGCTGAGTGCATGTCTTGTGTTTAATTGCACTTATTGATGCAATATATACAAAACCTAGGTAACTCAATTACACATATAATTCGTTCCCAGGGTGCTGATTTTATGTTTAATTTATAGAAAATGATGCATTTCTGAGTCGCTGTTCAGGCCATCTTTCACCGTACGACAGCGACTTATCCATCTAGCTTCCTCTTTCCTGATAGATAGTTCCCAGTCTCCCCCCCTCACATTGGGTTCTATTTTTTGGAGACAGTGAAACTTGAAATCTTTTTGTTTCTCGTGAAATCTTTTTACGTGTACAAAAATGGGTGATTTAAGATCTTTATTGAGAATGGCCCTTCTGTGTTCTTGCATGCGAATTTTGAGAGCTCTCTTAGTGCTCCCAATATATACTTGGTTGCATGCACAGATCAATGCATACACAACTCCAGTGCTATTGCAGTTAATAAACTGTTTAATTTGATAAGTCCGTGTACTATTATATCGGAATTCCTTAATCCTATTCAAACCCCAAGGACACATGTTGCACCCCCACAAGTAAAAAACCCATTAGGTGTTATGGGCATCCATTCTTGTTTGTCTCGTATGTTGGGCTGAATGTAATTTCTGGTAATGAGATTGTTGATAGTCGGACTGCGTCTATATACTACATTGGGAGTTTCTCCAATGTGTCCCAAGAGACCAGGTACGCCCATTAGCAAATGCCAGTTCTTTCTAAGAATCCTGTAAATTTTATCTTTATCAGTATTGTATGTTGTTACAAATGCCAAGGGCCTGTTCATCTCTTTTTTGTCTTTTGTTTTGGGTGTCAAAGTTGTGTGTCTTTCTATCTGGCTTACTTTCTTCCGTGCAGAATCCAACAAGTTTTTGGAGTAGCCTCGTTTTTTTAACCTATGACAGAGTTTGTTGATCTCCTCCTTAAAGTCTCCCTCCTCACTACAATTTCTTCTTATTCTAACCATTTCGCGAAATGGTATGCCCTTGATCACTGATGCTGGGTGTGAACTGTCTGCCCTTAAAAAAGAATTAGTTGCGGTCTCTTTTCTGAACAGTTTACTTTTAATAGAATCTCCCACTACAAAGAGTTCTACATCCAGATATTCAATCCTTTGATGTTGAAAATTCATAGTCAGTCTCACGTTGAACAAATTGCTATTCAAATAAGATAAATACTCTTCCATCTGTTTCTCAGTCCCTCTCCAAAGAATCAAAATGTAATCTATAAAACGACCCCAGAAGAATATATGATCTGTCTAATTGGCGGCTCTCCGGCTCCAGGCATGCTCCCTCTCGTACCACCCCATGAACAGGTTGGCATAAGAGGGAGCAAACCTGGATCCCATCGCCGTGCCCCTGATCTGATGGTACCATTCATTTTGAAAAAGAAAAAAATTATTGTTGAGTATGAGAGAGCTCATGGTCACACGCATTTCCGAATGTTCAATCAGACTAGCACTTCTATTTCCCAAAAAATATCTTAGGGCTGCTTCCCCTATGTCATGTTCAATACAAGTGTAGAGTCCTACTACATCCATAGTCACAAAACTCATACCGTCCTCCCAAACCACATTTTCCAACTTGTTCAATATGTCCATGGTATCCCTGACATAGGAGGGTAAGTTAAGAACCATGGGCTTCAAAAATCCGTCAACAAATTCTGACAGATGTTCTGTCAAGCTACCTATACTGGAAACAATAGGTCTTCCTGGTGGGTCAGATCTTGATTTATGTATTTTAGGTAAAGTATAAATAAATGGATAAGAAGGGTTCAGGATTCGCAAATATTTATACTCAGCCTCATCCAATAACCCTGCTTCCTTCCATGAAAAAAGACGTTCTGCAATCATTTGTCCTGCTTGTGTAGTAGGATTCTGATTTAATTTGCGATAACATGTCTGGTCTGATAATTGTTTAGAAATTTCACTACAATATTGAATTTTATCATGCACAACAATATTTCCACCTTTATCGGCCTCCCTTATTACGATTGAGTCATCATTCTTCAAGCCCTTGATTGCCAATCGCTCTCCCATAGACAAATTATCTAGAATTTTCCCAAATTTCCCAGACCGTTTGTCTCTGTCCTGAAATTGATGTAAATCATTCAGCGTTCTCTGTTTAAATATGTCAATAGCTGCAAATTGAGTCCCCTGTGGGGTAAATTTCGATGCTATACATAGACCACTTGTTAAATTATAAATCAATTTCAATTTCTGTGAAATCACAATGTTGTTGGGGACAGAAAGAAAGGCCCTTTTTCAATACATTAATTTCTACATCAGTTAAATTTTTTTGTGAAAGATTAATGACTTCTAGTTCCAAACCTGGTGTATCATCTATAGTCAAAATATGGTCTACTTCCTCAATGGATCTTGACTCCTGGTCCCCATTCTGGTACCACCTGTGTTTCCTCCTCCCTCCTTTTGTACTGATGGAAACTTTCTCTTGCTTTTCTTTATCCTGTCTATCTCGTCTAAAAAAGAAGATGTACTGGAGGATGGTACTGTCCTGCCTCCAGTTGCTCCAGATTCCTCAGTAGAGGAAATACTCGAGCACAGAAATTGAAATTGATTTGTTTAAATGTTCTCGCTTGTTAAAGTTAAAAAGTTTTTTCTCAATGTATAACAAGAATGTTAACCCCAAAACAGTAATTAAAGAATCTGACATGTCAATTGAACATTTACGTGAAGTGCAATTATTAATGTCTATCACAGAGGGGGAGGAATTAAGTATTAATGATGTTGCAAGCCTATTGGGAGTAGAAACCAATTATAATTTAACAAGTGGTCTACGTATAGCATCGACATTTACCCCACAGGGGACTCAATTTGCTGCTATTGATATATTTATACAGAGAATGCTGAATGATTTACATCAATTTCAGGACAGGGACAAACGGCCTGGGAAATTTGGGAAAATTCTAGATAATTTGTCTATGGGAGAGCGATTGGTAATCAAGGGCTTGAAGAATGATGACTCAATCGTAATAAGGGAGGCGGATAAAGGTGGAAATATTGTTGTGCAAGATAAAATTCAATATTGTAGTGAAATTTCTAAACAATTATCAGACCAGACATGTTATCGCAAATTAAGTCAGAATCCTACTACACAAGCAGAACAAATGATTGCAGAACGTCTTTTTTCATGGAAGGAAGCAGGGTTATTGGATGAGGCTGAGTATAAATATTTGCGAATCCTGAACCCTTCTTATCCATTTATTTATACTTTACCTAAAATACATAAATCAAGATCTGACCCACCAGGAAGACCTATTGTTTCCAGTACAGGTAGCTTGACAGAACATCTGTCAGAAATTGCTGACGGATTTTTGAAGCCCATGGTTCTTAACTTACCCTCCTATGTCAGGGATACCATGGACATATTGAACAAGTTGGAAAATGTGGTCTGGGAGGAAGGTATGAGTTTTGTGACTATGGATGTAGTAGGACTCTACACTTGTATTCAACATGACATAGGGGAAGCAGCCCTAAGATATTTTTTGGGAAAGAGAAGTGCTAGTCTGATTGAACATTCGGAAATGCTTGTGACCATGAGCTCTCTCATACTCAACAATATTTTTTTTCTTTTTCAAAATGAATGGTACCATCAGATCAGGGGCACGGCGATGGGATCCAGGTTTGCTCCCTCTTATGCCAACCTGTTCATGGGGTGGTACGAGAGGGAGCATGCCTGGAGCCGGAGAGCCGCCAATTGGACAGATCATATACTCTTCTGGGGTCGTTTTATAGATGACATTTTGATTCTTTGGAGAGGGACTGAGAAACAGATGGAAGAGTATTTATCTTATTTGAATAGCAATTTGTTCAACGTGAGACTGACTATGAATTTTCAACATCAAAGGATTGAATATCTGGATGTAGAACTCTTTGTAGTGGGAGATTCTATTAAAAGTAAACTGTTCAGAAAAGAGACCGCAACTAATTCTATTTTAAGGGCAGACAGTTCACACCCAGCATCAGTGATCAAGGGCACACCATTTGGCGAAATGGTTAGAATTAAAAGAAATTGTAGTGAGGAGGGAGACTTTAAGGAGGAGATCAACAAACTCTGTCATAGGTTAAAAAAACGAGGCTACTCCAAAAACTTGTTGGATTCTGCACGGAAGAAAGTAAGCCAGATAGAAAGACACACAACTTTGACACCCAAAACAAAAGACAAAAAAGAGATGAACAGGCCCTTGGCATTTGTAACAACAAACAATACTGATAAAGATAACATTTACAGGATTCTTAGAAAGAACTGGCATTTGCTAATGGGCGTACCTGGTCTCTTGGGACACATTGGAGAAACTCCCAATGTAGTATATAGACGCAGTCCGACTATCAACAATCTCATTACCAGAAATTACATTCAGCCCAACATACGAGACAAACACGAATGGATGCCCATAACACCTAATGGGTTTTTTACTTGTGGGGGGTGCAACATGTGTCCTTGGGGTTTGAATAGGATTAAGGAATTCCGATATAATAGTACACGGACTTATCAAATTAAACAGTTTATTAACTGCAATAGCACTGGAGTTGTGTATGCATTGATCTGTACATGCAACCAAGTATATATTGGGAGCACTAAGAGAGCTCTCAAAATTCGCATGCAAGATCACAGAAGGACCATTCTCAATGAAGATCTTAAATCACCCATTTTTGTACACGTAAAAAGATTTCACGAGAAACAAAAAGATTTCAAGTTTCACGGTCTCCAAAAAATAGAACCCAATGTGAGGGGGGGAGACTGGGAACTATCTATCAGGAAAGAGAAAGCTAGATGGATAAGTCGCTGTCGTACGGTGAAAGATGGCCTGAACAGCGACTCAGAAATGCATCATTTTCTATAAATTAAACATAAAATCAGCACCCCGGGAACGAATTATATGTGTAATTGAGTTACCTAGGTTTTGTATATATTGTATCAATAAGTGCAATCAAACACAAGACATGCACTCAGCATGTTGATCTTGCTTTGTGATAACAAGATACATTGCGGTCTTCGTTTAGTTCTACAAATATATTAGGGACTACAGTCTTTGATTATATTTAAATCTAATATCAATCGTCTGGATAATGTTTAGGAGTATAATCAGATCGACACAATAATCTATTGGACTAACGTGCAGAAATTTTGATGTAAACAACAACATCTTAAGTGCAAAATAATTACACATATGGTCCGCCAATATTTTCATCTAAACTAATGACCAGGACACAAGAGTCTAAATGCTCTCAATTCTATGATGTTTTCATTAGTAACTAGTATGTATAACCATACGGGTATGCGGACTGAGGAGGGAATTTGAATTAATAAAATAGAGGCGATTGTGAACGCGTTGTTTACGATACATCCCCAGCTTTTGGTTTATTTATTTGTCGAATAGAGATTGGTTAACACATGCAGGATGTTGTAGCCAATCACAGAAAATTACATCAGAACCGGAAACAGGGAACAGCGTAGTCAAGATACAAGATAGCTACGCTGCTCACAGTTCTGGTTATAGCAACTTCCATCTAACGGAGATTGGCCAACTCATGACTCGTTCTCCGGCCAATCAGGGAAGACGATAGACAAACCGGAAATAATACATAGATTTCCGGTTTGGTACACGGTGACGCGTATGGAGGTAAGATAGATGAAAGTAAAGGGTCACTTGATACCCTTCCGGCATGTCGATGTGCGGACGCAGTAGGGAACAAAGTCAAAATAAAAAAGAAGCGGCTATTGGCGCGCACTTTTAAACATTGTGATTTGATAATAAACTGCTTAAATAGAGGCAAGAAAGAATAGGTATTTTGTCGACTCTTTACCAAGCGAGTCGTCGAGGAGGTTACATGCGGGAGAAGCCGACCATTATTATCGGAGGTAGGTGCACGACAGATCTGAACTTTTGTTGGTGGATACTTGTGGCAGATTAGAGACTATTTGGTTATTTAAAGGGGACAATCTACTTAGTTTGTCTCCCTATTTGTCTTTTGTGACCCCTTTTTCACTTAGAAATTTGGAATAGAGGAAAAACGTTTGGAAAGAAAGAACACTCTTGGAATGTTAAAGGAACAGGCAGCGTTTGAAGGATTATAAGGGTAGGAGCATCTTAAATCCTGAATCTTTGATAGACTAGTTTGTTAACTTTAGATAATGATCGCATGCCAGGATCACATTTGACCATGTGAATCTAAAGGAACTATATAATACTTCAGTCGATCCTTTATTTTTCAACACTGGAAAGGTTTAAATCGAATTTTATGACTAAGCGCACATATTTTCCCTTTCTCAGACTATTTGACAGTAAGAAATATCGTGCACTAGAGCCTGAAGACTTCTCATCCGCTTAAGCTATGAACATTTAATTTAAAAGGAGGATTTTCACTGATCACTAATGAACTTAGGTGAGCTATTACTCATTATCCTTAAGTAGGGGATAACTGTAAATAAACAGGCATATATAGAAAATTGTAGGAATCACTCTATATTAAAATGTTTTCATTGTTTGAAACTCTTTAGGAGAAAGAATTAATACCGGCCACATCTATAAGGTGTTCTGTTTGTGTTTCTCATATTAATGATATTGTTGGATAGAGTGTTATATAGGCAGGCATGGCTTCAAATGATTTGAGATTGTTATATAGGCAGTTTTGAGAAGAAAAATGTCTTGGATTAAACGAATCTTTGTATATAAGTGTGATTCAATGAATGGGCAGTTATAGCTTTTCTCTTTTTTTTCTTTACTCTACAGCCCTGATGATGGCCCTTTGAGGACGAAACGCGTAGGCTGTATTGGCTGTATTGGCATTTATCTGATCATCAATTGAACTGATTGCATTTGTTCATTTTTGAAACATCTTTGAAAGACATTATTTCAAGTGGAAACAGAAAAATAAAAACGAAAAGAAGAAGCAAAGCCTGTTGTTAAGAGTTTCTCTTATTGTTGGATGAACTATGTCCACACATGACTTTTGAATGATTTTTATTTTGAACATTGGATACTCCTTGGTTTTTGTATATAATTTCTTTTTGTAGTGGCCTTTGCGGTGGACCATTCCAAGTTGAGAGTCTAAAACACAATTATTAATTGAGGTTGCTAAACACTAGATCTCTTCAGGTGCATTAAGTAGGTGATTTCCACCGCAGTGTCTTGTTGTGGGCCAAATAGAACCCTCGGAGGCACCTTATTTCCGTCTGTTGGATACTTTGAGGCCCCAATACCCAATACAGTCCCATACTCGAATATCCAACAACACGGTGGGACGCAAGTTGCCTGCTCCACGGATAGGGTTCCCTTATGGATCCCTTGGAGAGATGCCCCAAAGAATATTAGCGGGGCACAGCCTGGCTTATCTCCCATGGTGGATTTTACTTGGCTATTTGATACTGAATCCATCCCGGTAGATGGAGGTTTCATTCTCAATTTATTTTCAGAATTAGAGTCACTAAACTGATAGCTAGCAAGGATATTTCAAATGTGATGATTTATGCACATGACATTGTCCCGTACTCCAGGGTTACTTTTTGTTCACCAATAGTGGCTAATTTGGTTTTGAAGAACTGTGAGGCTTTTTTTAAATGAGGGCTTGATGTAAAGACCCGTCATTGAATTTGGTGAAAATCAAACTGCGGGCACCAAAAGCCAAAACCTGAAAGTCTTGAAGGCTACTAATTCAGTGGCACTAGACGCACTGGGCCCCGAAATAGAGTATTCTGCAGTCAATCCTAAAGATATAGTGGTTTCTGTGGATTGGAGGGGGCGTTTAATAAATGTTGTACCCACCGTAGTAGCTGCCCCACAGACCCCAGACACAAAAGATGATTTTGCCCAGTGCAGCTGGGTTGCAAGAGCCCTGAATAATACCAATGTGAATGCAGTAAGGAGTGCTCCATTGAGGTAGCCTGGGTGGGCTGCTCGTGTCCTGGAATATGGCTGGCCTGGGACCGAAGGAAACAAAATTAAATTCCTTAAAGAGTATGAATCCCATAATTATATGTCTACAAGAAACGTTGTCTTGTAAAGAGTTTGAATGTGATGGCTATTTTGTATATTCGTGTTACGCTAAGCGATCGGAAAGGTGACATGCCAGCGGGGGGTATCTATTCTGCTTAAAAACTCCATCAATTCGAACCAGAAAGTTTTTCCTCACCCCTCAAACCTCTGTATATGTTTGAAGTTGGCATGCTTGGGAGACTCTGACACGCCCACCTCCTTTCTTATAGCTAACTTGTACGTACCCCCTGGGAAAAAATGTTATCATCTTTTGCCCGTATTTTTCTCTTTTATTCAGGAAATAGCTACTAGGGAAGATTGCCCCCTAATGATAGTAGTGGGGGACTTAAATGCTAAAATTTCAAATTCTGCCTCTGAGATTTATGCCAACACTGATAAAGAGGAAATCTGGCACATCCCCGAGATCATATTACCAAATAAAGTAAAGACAGACAAGCGGGGGTTTCTCTTGCTTGATAGCATCAGAAGTTCGGATCTCGTTATCTTAAATGGGAAAGTGCCCGCCGATAAAACAGCCCATTTCACCTTTCATTCTCAACATACTGAGAGCCTTTTAGATTATGTGATTGTTTCCTACCAAATGTTCGGGGCTTGTGATAACTTTTTTGTTAGCCCGTGGGTATGGAGCGACCACTGTATAGTGGGTATGTCAGTGGCTTTTGATCTACCCACACTGGACTCAGGGAATGCCGGTCAGGGCTTGGCCACTTTTAATAAAGGAAATGGTCGATCCTTTTGGACACAAAAAACCACTGTTGTTGTAGGCTCTATTGTGAAGATGGTGTATGTCGAAAAAGGAAGGTATTACTCACTCCAATATCATATCCTTTTTTGAGGCTCAAATGAAGAAGATCTGTTACTTAAGCTCCATATCTTCTGAACCCCTCACGTATAAACAAGATAGGTCTCATATGATAATTTTAAAACAGGCAATTAACCATCTTGTTTGAAAACAGTACATATATTATCTCCTTGGTCGACAGGAGGAAATTAATTACCTCAAGCGAGTGAGAAGTCGCCTCATGCTCAGTGAAAAAATAAAGGAGTTCAACGCGAAGTGGATAGGGCTGAGGGAAGCCGCAAGGGCCAAGGACTCGAGAAAATATTGGCACTTGCTCGCTGAATATTGTGATTCAAGGCAGAGAGCTACTCCGATACCGATTCCTGAAAAGGAATGGGTGGATTACATCTCTCTAATATATAAAAATAATAGCCCAGTTTCTCCCGTGTTGCCTGATGAGGTTAAACCTGCATCTGCTGTCCTTACTGAATTTGGTCCCCCACTAGGAAAGGAATTGATAAAGTACATAAAGATGGCTAGAACTTCCGGCGTACAAGGGCCGGATGGTATCCCAATTGCATTAATCCAAAAGGAGCCGGAAGCATGGGGTGATTTTTTAGAGCCACTTTTTAAATATTGCTTTTTTATTAATAAAATCCCCTCCCTCTTGGTAGGGGAGCATTATTGTCCCCCTGTATAAAAAAGGACCAAAAACGGTGGCAACTAGTTTTAGGCAGATTGCCCTCCTGGATGCCTCCGGCAAATTATTTGCAAAAAGCATATTATGCCACTTACAAAAATAGGTTTATGATCAGGATATCCTTCCACCGGAACAAGCCTATTTTAGATAGAACCATGGCACCTTAGACAATATAGCGGTTGTTCAGACAATTGTGGGGAAATATGTTTTTTCCAGAGGGATGCCAGTTTATACAGCTTTTATTGATTTCTCCACGGCGATTGACAAGGTGGACTGCAAGACCCTGTGGAGAAAACTTTTCTCCCTCTGCATCCCAAATCATCTCCTGGGTCTGATCATGGAATTGCACACTGACACCTGGTGCCAGGTTCTAATGGGAGGCTCGCGGGAGTTAAAATGCAAAATTAGAACGCATAATGGGCTTAAGCAGGGTTGTCTATTAGCACCACTTTTATTTTCACTGTACATTGTTGATCTCCCTGGCGCTTTGAACTTGGCGAGAGAGGATGTCCCCAAAATTGGTCGAATGTCAGTTGGGTCTTTATTGTACGTAGACGATGTTGCAATTTTCGATTTAACACCTATTGGCTTGCAACGCCGTCTGGACGTTTTAAATAAATATGCAGAGATTCATTTTAAAAAAATTAACATTGCAAAAAGCAAGATCTTGGTTTTTCGTAAGAAGGGGCTCAGAATCAAGAGATGTTTAAGATGGATGCTTGGTTCTGAAAAAATGGAATTGGTGGACTCGTATGTATATTTAGGGAAAGCTTTTTTACAAAACAGGTCGAGACTTGGAGCACACTAAACACTGCGTTGGTAAAGCCGTCTCCCAGGCAAGTGCATTATATAGATTCTATATAACCTGCGGGAGACCCCATTTTAGCCATGTCTTATCTGTTTTCAAGGTTAAAATCCCACCCTCATTAATATATGCTGCCGAGGTGGTGGACATGAGTCATTGGCATATGTTTGATAAGGCAGCAGAACGAATTATGCGCCAAATCTGTAATTTAAATTCTTTGGCTGCCCCACATGTTCTGCGCCTTGAATTTGGATTAGTCTCATCCTTTATTTTAGCCCAGGCAGCAGTTCTTAGGTGGGGTAACTCTCTCTTCTTGGGGGAAGAGGGTACTCTTAGGGCTGCTCTGAGAATAGAAATCTTTTGCAATCTAAAAGTACAATCCACGTTTTTTAGGTCTTTTTCATGTGCAATTGGCAGTTTCGGTCTTAGTTTAACTCCCGCTTCTCCAATGCCTAAATCTGGTTTGAAACAGTTCTTAAAGAAATTTAGATCCCCTATTAGTTTAGCCAGAGACATCACTTTAAGTAAATCCAGGCCCAGTAACGTGGTGGTCAGTGGGAGTATATTGGGGAATAAACCACAGCCTTATTTAACTTGGAATATCCTCATGGGATTAGAAGGCTGATACTCCTACTGAGATTTAATCTGCTGCCTTTAAGAGACGTCACTGGCATCTGGGATAAAACACGTAGAGAGAAGAGAAACTGTGAACTGTGCCAGTTGCAAATCCAAGATCTTAATCATGTTTTATTTGCATGTTTAAAGCTGGAAAGTGCCAGGCGAGTGTTTTTAAAACCAGTATTTATCAAATTTAATATTCACTCTGCTCAGGATGCACGTTCTCTGGTTTTGTCACCCCCGAATGAAATGGTTTGTTTTAAGATATACCAATTTTTTAGAACATTTTTGCCTATTAACTAGAATTTTGTCTAACAGTAGTACCCTGGTTTTGTTTTAATATCTACTGGTTGGCTATTTAATAGTTTCATGTATTCATTGCACCATTTGCACATTACTTAGTATGTATATAAGAAATGTTATTGGCCGGTTATGTGATTATTTTACGTATCATAGCTTATTTGCACATTTCACACTATGTTTGATATCATGTTATAGTAATGTATAAGGAAGGAATTTTTTACTGTATACAATGTCTTTTTAAATTGTCAGTGTGTTTTTGTGGACCTCCGTCGGAGTTCCAAAACAAAATAAATAAATTGAAATTGAAATTGATACATTGTTCACTCATAAAGTTGCAAGGCGGGCCATTTTAGAAAAAGAGTCAACCTCAGTAACTTTCTTACTCTAGGAAGGAGTTAACCCTACAATAAGATCAGTGGATATGGTATGGCAAGGTTTGGGTTGTACTTGCACATTTTGGAGAAGCCCTGCTGGTCATGAATACAAAGTCTTATTTTGGGTACAAACTGTTCAAGCATTAACATAAAGTCCTGTATCCTTCCTGCAGATGTTCACCAAAAAGAATAAAGTATCAGATCCAGGGGTTGACTTAACACCACCATGTCTGACCACAGATGAGTCAGGATGCATTCTGAACACCTCCATCCTCAATTCCTTGTAGGTAATAAATAAGACTTCCACTTTAAAGACCACATTTCTTTGTCTGTGAACACTTCTGTGTAAAGTCTCCCATTTTTTCTTAGTACCTTGGAATAACCAGCTTGAATCTTATTCAAAACAGACTGTACCATCCCATAAATCCCATAAATCCTTTGAACATGAAGAATATTCAGGTCATAGGTTAGTGATGACTGAGCATGACTCCAGGAGAGGCATTCAGGAAGAATGTTTGTGGACCCAGGCATGTGGGTTATCCTAAAGTTGAATCAGTTGAAGAAATATGCCCATCAGGCCTGATGACTGTTTCAGCATTATACATTCCTGGGGCATTGCAGATTCTGGTGATCCGAGACCCAATCAAAAGATATCTCCTTTCCTAACAGGCCGGTTTAATCGCCAAAAGCTATCTCTCTACAACAAAGTAATTTCTCTCGCAGTCAGCAAAGATATGGGATAAATAAAAGACAGGGTGCTCCAAACCATCATTTTCTTTGAGTTGAAGGAGAATGGCCCCAGTGGCCCAGTCTGAGGTGTCAGTTTCTACGATGAACTCTTTGGCCTAATCAAGGTGCTATTAGCTGGATGCTTGAGTAAAGGTATGTTTTAGCTTGCTAAAGGCTTCATCCACAAGAGGGTCCCTTTGAAAACCTTGACAGAGCTTCCTTTATTAGAATTCAGTGATAGTACGGGTAAGCATGGCAACGTCACCCAAAAAGTTGCTGATAAAGGTTGGTGAATTTGAAGAAGCATTGAGCTTCCTTGACATTAGAAGGCTCTGACCATTCCAATGATTTTTTATTTTTCAAAGATGTCAATTCCAGGCTATTTTGCCAGAAGCTAACTATTAAAACTCAGTCCAGCCAAGCTCATATTTTTCTGGCTTACAAAAAAGTTGATTCTGCCGTGTCTGTCTACCACTTGACAAACATATGAGTAAGCAGTTTAGTATCTTTAGATCAGATCAGAATGTTGTCTAAATAGAAGACCACAAATGATTCAAGATGTAAACAAAAATCTGATCCATAAACAACTGGAAGACAACTGAGCCATTCTTCAACCAACAGGGCATCACACAGCAATCATAATGGACAAATGGGGTTCTGCAAGTGGTCTACTACTCATCCCCTTCCTTGATACATGGAAGATAGTAGCTTTCACATCATTTGGTGAAGATTTTTAACCCTCTCACAGACCTTAACTTGTCCTTGATCAGATGAATTGGGTATCGGTCCTTGATGGTTACTTTATTGAAACCTTTATTGCATATGCAAGGCCTCAATTCATTTGATTTTTTGGGAAAGAAGAACATCCTTGTTCCTTCAGGAGAAGAAGATCATTCCATAGGGCCATTGCATACATTTTCTTTCACATACTGTCTTAGAACTTGATTTTCAGACTTAGAAAGAGCATTCATTCTTCTGACAGACACAAGAGCTCTAGGCTCATTTGGAATGGCACAGTCAAATTCTTGAAATACACAGCAGGGCATATTACCAACAACTAGCGATAATTATCGCTATGTTGGCTTAGCAGCTATAATTGTATCGCCGTGTAGCGACGATTTTTCTTGCTTAGGAGCCTTGATATTATCAAGGTTTATCTCCTAAGTGATAAAAATCGGCCGAAATCCACGAATATCGCTGAAAAGTCAGCGATATTCATGCATTACCGAGCAAATGCTTTTAGCCATGTTATCCACCTCCCATTGGATAACATGGCTAAGAACTGCTCAGGGCAGGTGTTAGCTTTTTGAGATATTCATGCTTAGCGCAAATATCTCCAAAAGTTGGTAATAGGAGATAGCGATGTTAGCGACTGTTTCCAGTCGCTAACATCTTGGCGCGCCTACTTTGCATGTCATTAGTGATAAATTTCTCTGACATGCAAAGCGGGGCCCAAGATGGTCGCCATGTAAATGTAACGTAATGTAAATGTAAATTGATGCATGTATAGCGCACTACTCACCCGCAAGGGTCTCAAGGCGCTTGTACGGATACCGCTGTGGAACCCATCCTGGCTTTCCCTGTGAGGTGTCCACTCCTGGGCACCCCCAAGGTGGAGGCCAGGCATCCTTAGCGTTGTGGGGGCAGTTGTGGAGATTAAGCAAGCTATTGCCCAGAGTTGCAGATAGGGACTCCATGATTGGAATAGGCACCGAGGCGAGAATTATCAGGACTGTAGAATTTTTTAGCCCAAGACCCGCCGAGGCAGGGAATTGAACCCTGGTCCCGGGCTAGACCTCTGCATCAGGGTCTGCCGCTCTAACCATTGAGCCACACTTCACGAGGCAAAAAGCCTGGTGGTTCTCAAGGGTCTTTGAGGTCGAAGTGGACAGGTTTGGATTAGATGTTCTGACGAGCCATGGTATATACCAAGACCATTTTTCCAATGATGTGCTCACACAGAAACATCTTGTCAGCTTTGGCTAATATCACAAAGTGCCTCTTGAGCCTAGTACTCCAGGTCTGGTATCTAAAAAATTCATTAAAATGGGGCTACAAAGGTAGCATAATTGGAGAGAGTAAAGTCATCAGTGGTTACTAAATGGGGTTGCCCATGCTAGTGGAGGTCGAAAAAGGTAATGATTAAATATTCAACTTTAGCCTAATTCTGCGAGATTTGAGCCAGAAGAATGGCAAAGAGGGCAGTCAAAAAATCAATCAATTAGTTTCATTTGTTTGGATTCCCAGCAAAACTTGAGTCGCTGGGGAAACCATTGGGACAGCTAAGGCTGTAGTAGTGAGGGCCTTTTTTAGAGCAAAATGTTGATCATGCAGTTGCTGAACTTCTTGAGACTGCTGCTGGACTGTCTGCACTAAGGCCTGCACCTAGTCCACCTGGACTCTGTCTGGGCTTGATCCATCTTTCCAGCACTAGTGCAGAATGTTTGGTGTTGAAACGGTCACATGGCTAACACCTGGTGGAGTCACATAAGCTTCTTCAAATTCTAGACATCAAAGATCTTCACAGGCTTGGTCTGTCCAAGGCAAGGACGATCCCCTTCCAGCAGCCACATTGCCACTGACACTAGGTAGCGACAAGCAGAAGGTGTCCTCAGGAAGGAGTCCCAAGGTAGAAAATACCTCAGATATGTTGGTGAGAGTTGGAGCTGGACTGGAGGACTTAACTTGAAAAACAACTAGGGAACCCAAAAAGGAGGTAACAAAACTAGTAGGAATTCAAATTTCCTGCCAGGATAACTGAAACAGATACTCAGGAGCAGGAAAGGAACCTGGGGGAGGAGAGATAGAAAAATTAGGAGGCAGGACAGGATAACACCAGGGAATAACCCAAGATAAAAACCAGCATTGAAGAAACATTATGAAGTACTGTTTGTAGCATTGCCATGCAAAGAGTAGGAGGTTCTCTCCCTTTTTATAGGTCAGAAACAGGAAAGTTTGTCAAAAACAGCTGAACTTCTTCTTCAAATGGGAAAGGTTCCTCTAGAGGGTAGAAAATTGATGGTCATCTTGGATTGGGAAAAATTCTTTCCCAGAGGTTTTACGCAGGAAAATTGGGAAGGAGAAGTTCCATTTGCAGGAGATGCCATACTCATCTTCTGAGAGAAACCCACCACATAAAAGACCACTGAGGGAGAGGACTGCACCTGTGGGTCAGCCGCTGAGAGATAAGTCTGTTCAGGAAAGGATGTGGCCCGCCAATGCTGACATAAACCTCCCTGTACTCGGGGTGCAGAGGAAGCAATGTGTCCGGCCCACCTGAGGCAGAATCAAAGAAAATAGCAGCAAGACAATAGCCACTGCAGTGGCAGCTTAGGTGATGGTGATTGTTTTGGTGATAATGGTTTTGGTAATGGTGGTTATAATGGCAGTAATTATGATAGTTATGGTAGTGGTGTCAATGGATCTGGTAATGGTGATAGTTGAAGTGGTGGTGTGAGTTATGGTGGATATCATGGCACTGGTGATGGTAATGGTGGTGGTGGTATTTGTATAGGTAGTGGTAGTGGTAATGACAAGGGTGATGTGAAAGTAGAGAGACACTACATTTTAGAGATCTCAAAAGTTTATGCATTGTCATTGTAAAGCCTTTTTTAACATTAACACATAGAGTTGTAGTGTGGTGCTCAGACATTTAAATATGTGGCCCTGTAAGCAGGTCAGAAATAGAAAATTCAGAAACTCCAGACCATCCGGAACATCGCGGCCAGACTTGTCCTCGGCATCCCACGACATGAACACATCACCCAACACGTGCGAGACCTCCACTGGCTCTCCGTCAAGAAGAGATTAACTTTCAAACTAGTCACTCACGCCTACAAATCCCTCCACAACACCGGACCCAAATACCTCAACAAAAGAGTCTCCTTCCACGTACCCAGGAGAAACCTCTGCTTTGCCGACCTAGCCCTCGCAGAAACCCGGCGCATTCGCAGAACCAGAGCGGGTGAAAGGGCCTTCTTCTACATTGCAGCTAAGACCTGGAACAAGCTCCTAATTGCCATCAGACACTCCCCCTCTTGACACCTTCAGGAAGAGCCTCAAGACATGGCTCTTCGGCTGACCCGGAGCTGGACACCACCCTCCCCACCCCGAGTGCCTTGAGACCCTCATGGGTGATTGCGCGCTTCACAATTCCCCTGATTGAGTGATTGATTGATTGAGAAGAGTTTCTGGGCACTCAGCTTTAACATGAAATCAGCAGTCTGGCATTTACGACAGGGGAGTAATTGGGAGCTCATCTTAGAAATGAAATGAGAGGTCCAGGAGGTATGTCTGTGAAGGTGCTTTACAGGACACGTCAGAGCAAAAGCTGAGATCACTGTGTAGTAGTGACAAAAAGGACTTGGCCAATGGAGCAGAAGCTGGAACAGCAATTAACCATGGTAACAAGGAGGGACAGGTAGAACAGGAGCCATATTCTCTGAGCAGCAGTGAAGCAACGGTAAGGAGGATATGGCAGAGAGCAGTGACAAGGAGGGTGAACCAAGTAGAAGCCAGGTCCTCCATGATCCACAGTATCTGGAATAGTGAGACAGAGCAGGATTCAGTATCTTGCATGATATCATAATAGTAATTTTGGGATTCAGGCCACCCTGACGTGTAGACATGAAAAAACAAATACTCTGCAATCTTAAGATCAGAGTCACATTCGATTCTTGACAAAAACTTAGAAAAATAGGTACAGCACTCAGATCTTTTTTTATTGCTTTCTATATACAATGCATATATGAGATAAAGAACTGAACGTATGATGATCAAGTACACTTTTCAGATGTAAAATAGTCCCTTGCGTATTGGAGTGGAATGATTGCCCAGGAGGCTAAAAAATACACTCAATGACAACAGTATGATTCTGAGAGAGAAATACTCCTCTAGGTTGATCCAAGGTGCACATGGGCTAAAGCCTCCGTCCTCTGCTGAAAGCATCACGTTAAGGGCCTCATTTATGAGAAGTGTTGCAGCGCTGCGACAAAGCAGCAATGCAACACTTCTCAGTGTGCCCTCCTTGCGACTCCAATAGATGCACTGTATTTAAAGTTCAGCGCATCATGTCGCAAGGAGTTATAGATACGTCAGTTTTACTTACATATCTGTATGCACAAAAGTGGCGCATTGCTGGGGTGTGTCTGAAAACAGACACAACTCTAGCAATGTGTACTTTTACATGGGGCAAACCCCATGTGAACGGGCCTGCATCACCCTTACGCCTGCCATGAGGTAGGCATAAGGTTTTCACGCTATGGCGTCCTTGAAGTGGCGCACTGAAATCTTATAGATTTCAATGTACCATTTCTACGAGGCTTTGATGCGGGGGAACGCCCACCCTGCAAACATTATACCCGACACAGGTATAATGTAGTGCACGGTTTTACAAAGTGACATCTGCCTAGATGCGTTTCTTTGTAAATAGGTCACAACATGGATCATTTTTTACACCGCTGTTAAAGTGACGCCACGGCAGCGCAAAGCTGTCTAAAGGGGCTTGTAAATCTGCCCCTAAGAGTTTATAGAAGAGCACATAAAAGACTTCTAGCCACATTTCAAGAGTTACCCTTCTATTGTGACTATAATGCAAAGCAAGTTACAGAATTGGGAAAAGCATTAAGACGAAAATATGAATTTTGACTTTACAATTATTTCAGTCGCCAACAATGTTCCACGTATTTGTTGCATATTGTTTAATACACTTTCTTTGAGGAGCAATTGTCAAAAGAACTTCTAATAAAACGTACATCTCTTAAATACCTACTTTCCTTTTTATAAATTCCTGAGCCTACTCTACAGCTATTGCTTGTTAGTGAAAATGTTGGAAACATTGTTTTAAAGTTACATGTTTTTCATAAATATGACAACCTTTAATAGTAGATATAAAATGATGTACACAAATACAATTTTACAGCTCTTTCAGAGAAAAAAGCAAAGGCACCACAAATTATAGCAGTTGTCTAAAAGTTAGAAATGTGGTATTTAAATTTTTTTAATAAAAATTGACTTCTTTTCACATGTAATAACGTCAGAAATGTTTGAAGCCTTTACAGTTTTTTCAAAACTATACAAGATATGTTTGAGTGTTAGTAAAAACACCTTCTCCTTACATAAAAGTCTAAATTGTGTTTCGAATGTTACATTGCAGTTTCTACTAGTAAGGTTACTCAAAGGTGTGATTTGCAAATGAATCACACATTTATTCTTCATAGCTCAAGTGTGGTATATTATTTTCCCCGTGGGATAAAAGCATGGTATATGAATTCTTCTTTTTCTTCGACTGAAAATTCTGTGAGTGAAAATTGAGAATAACAGTTGCTCACACACTATTACACAAGATTGCGAGTCTGGTGGTCCACTGACCCCCAGACTTGCGGGCACAGAAGTGGTGGTCTTCCGACTGCCCAATTACTATTATGACAGTCAGACCGCCATTGCCCTACCACAGCCATAATGGAAATGCCTTTCCCTGGTAGTGGTGAGGGGGTATAGATATAGCAATACGCTTGGCAAGACCACTGCAGTGCTGCCAAGCATATTACAAGTTTCCTCTCTGCCACGGTTTTCATGGCGGCTCCTCCTCCATGAAAAACGTGGCTTAGAGGAAACAAGAGGATTCTACAGGGCCCCCTGTTGCTTTTGGGCCATGGAATTCATGCAGGGGAGGCACAACATGTGCCCACCTGTGTGCATGCACCCTGTTCCAGCACTGCATGGAGTTTAAGGCACAGACCTTTAGCACACTCATAGAAATACATACCACACTAAAAGAAGTAACAGAATGTAATTAATTTGACCACAATACCCTTTTAGCAAACTACAGACTTCAACAAATTTCTACTAACCATACACAATCGAACACAACCCATTAACTGTTGTCTATGACCCATATGATAAGAAAAAATCATTTTAACAAAGCACCGTAGTGTCAAAGCAATGATACAAAGTGATTAACAAATTTTAGTAACATAATATATGATCAACGTGGTGAGGTTCCAGGATCTGGTAAGACAAGGGCATACGTTTTTTGAATTTTTGGGCGTCTGTAGCTAAAAACAAGAACATTAGAAGTAAAATACATAATATGATGCATTAAGTAAAAAATGTGCTTTGTGAAAGGCTGTTCATAATCTAGTGTGCTAGCAAATTTATAATCATCTGATCCTCGACATAAATTCAATTTTTTAAGTTTACAGTTCTTTCCTGGGTATCATTGAGTCTAGAAAATATAAATGTTTCTTTGGTATATTTCATATTTATTCAATCAGCTCAAATCCTTTTAGAAACATGCATTTGAAAGACATCAGCAAGAGTATCCTAAGCATTTTGAGTTTTACTGTATCATATGAGTGTACAGTAAGGAATATTGATGTGACCATAGAGGGTCCGATTCACAGAATGAACTTAAGACAAAATCCTAAACTTACTACAATTTGGTATTCACAGAATGCACTTACTACTTTTGGAATTCACAGAATGCATTTACTACTTTCGGGATTCACAGAATAAACTTACTACTTTCGGTATTCACAGATTGGATTTAAGACAACTAACTTTACGTCCGCCGCCGGGTAGTAATTTACGGCTCAAAATCGTAATTTACGGCACTGTGCCGTAATTTACGATTGCGGGGCGTATATTACGATTACGGGGCGCATTTTACGATTGCGGGGCGTAAATTACGCTTTTGGGCCGTTGGGCATGTTAGCTAAGGGGAAACACCTGGCCAAGGTCCACCCATCCCCCAACATGGATCAGCTGACACACAGCAGCCAATACCAGCCAACAGCTCCATTTTGCCATGGTGTATGCTGCCACTGCCTACCATCCCCCACCACACTCCAGCTAAAGCCAATTAGCACTAATTGGCCAGTACCACAACACACATAAAAGCAGTACACAGTGAAGGAACAGGTTTGGCCACTGAGAGACTGTTACGACAACGCTTCCAGTGCCAGAGACCATGGAGATGCGCAGAAAGAGAAATTTCTCAGCAGAGGAGACCACCATGCTCGTGGAATACATAGCAAGGCACCACAAGCGCCTATATGGGCTACAACCATATTGCACCAGTGGTGCACAGAAGCAACAACTATGGCAGCAGATAGCCACTGCTGTCTCAGCCCTGGGGGTGGAGAGGCAAAGTGTACAGGACATTAAAAAAAAGTGGCAGGACGAAAAGCAGAGAGTAAAGGAAAAGTACTCCAGGATAGAACTGAGGAGAGTCCTCCCTGCTGCATGCCCTGGACCCCGCATCCAGCTCACCCCACTGGAAGAGGATATCCTAACAACTATACACCCCCACTTGGTCCATGGGCTGCCTGTTAGTGACGTCCGCTACGTGGTACCAGGTAAGTGGAATGAAAAGCAAAAGTGCATGAAGAGATTGTCTGTGTTACACTGTCATAGTGATCATGGAAATTGTCCAAAATGCATAAATATATATGGTTAGTCAGAGACTCATGTGTCACCCACTACGTAGCACCACAAGTCCCAGAAACCTTTGCTTCCGAAAAGGCTAATACCCACCACCCTATTAAAAACATGTGCACAGTACTGATGCCATACATACACAACCCAGCTAATTCAATAAATGTACATAATGACAGAAAATGTGCAATGACAAATGGAAATTTTAAATTACGTTACATAAATAAATTAGCTAAAGACAAACATTAGCAGGGAAGCACCAGTACCAATGTGACATGCAATTCAAGCCTTGCGCAAACACGGATGTGTCGTGTACATATGGTGGTGCACTGTGGTGCAGGGATAAACAGATGTGTGTTGAATCTGATGGTGTCTAGGGGGGCTTTGCTGAAGTTGTGTCGCAGCAGCGTTGCTACTCCAACAATGTCCATGCACTGCCCATACCTAACGTGCTGTGCCACTCCTTGCGTCTGCTTCAAGCAGGCGTAAGGTTGCGTCGCAGCGGCCTCTGATAAGTGATACTGTGAAATCACGTAGATTACACTGACTCACTTGGACGCGGCATATCCCAAAGGAGTGCACACCCTGCCTACCTCCAAGCTGACGTTGCGCAGGGCCTCACAACATGACGTTTCACCCTAGTAGCGTCACGTTGCAAATAATCCTAAATGTGTTGTCTGTTGTAAACCACTGTCGTGTCACAGAAGTGATGCAACAACAGTGTAAATCATTTTTCTAGGGGGTCGTAAACCTGCCACAAAATCTCCAAAAAGTACTTCACCCTGTGCCAGCCTAAATCACAAAGTAGATGGTGAGAGTATCCTCTGATGTAAATATGTCCAACACATATCCTGTTGTCCAATTCCCACTCTGCCACGCCATTCCATCCCCAACACACCACTGTTCCTACCTGCCCTGTCTGCGGCAGTTCCGCACAGTACTGATATCACACAGAAGATATGGGCAAATCCCCGAAACGTTACAAAAGCACTTTTCCCATTTGTCAACTTTTCTCTCTTCTCACCCATTGACACATCCAGCCAGATCACAGACAACTGCAGTAGCAGAGGTCACCGCATCGCATAGGAGGAATGGGCAACGTACCGAGGAAGGCATGTCAACCACACTAACTGGTAAGTCAAAGTGGACAGGAGATGGTCAAAATGTAGATATCGTCAGAAGACGACAGAGGGACAAATAGTGGCCAGCTATGTAAGTCAACCATTTATGCTACATTTGCTGCATTACAATTGGAGGTGTCAATGGACATTCACCTTTAACATATGACATTTGTGAACAGCAAAAGACAAATCATAAAATGTCTTGGCTCATCATACCTTTGTAATTGTGGTACCCAACATGTATTACACCAACAAACCCAGAACGGGGAAACCAATCCTGTAATCGAGGGCCACAACAAGTCAAAAGGGTGTACACACCATATTGTAATAGTGTATGTAGACCTTATCAAGAAATAGCATTTGCACCGATACGGAAATGAAGACCAAACAGTGAGATACCAGTCTCTGTAGTATTGACAATGCATACACTGTCCAACTGCTAATCTGTCATACATACTTCATTCAGCACAGTCCACACAGCTGATCATGTACTGCGCACATTGGATGGATAATTTCCGGACATCAACAAAACACGATAGTGGACTTAACCTATGGATTCGTAGGCATGTCATTGTGACGTAGGTAGCATCAAGGTAGTGGGCCCAATCTAAGTTATATGTGGGATCACTCGTTACATATTGTATGACACACTTCTGCAACGGTGGTGACCATGACTGCTTGTGCCCGTCCTGTGCCAGAAATTGAATGCATCACATGTGGCAGCAGGAATGTAAAGTTGCTAAACAAACTTATCATTGTAGGTACAATATGAACAACAATGCCCCTGCGCTATACACAATAGATAATAGTTTGATAGTACTGGAATGAGTTAGTCCAATAAATTGGTCCAAATTAATACATCAAATCTAAACATTTGTTAGAACTCCGAGAATAAGTACATATGAACAAAATAAACGTTGGTGGATAAATACTCCGTTCTTGGAGTAGTCACTTCTGTTTATTGTTCCAATTCATAAGCCAACACGTGTTTCATCGCAGGGAACAAACTGCGAATCTTCAGGGCTGGAATAAGTGACAGTAAGGATTGGATATAATTATTCCGAATAGTAGATCTCTTAGCGTTTAGCGAGAATGAAAATAGGGGTGAGGGCCGGTCAGTGTGTAGGCTCTGTTTAGTGTCAATAAGCAAATATTTGCTCGTAATAGTACGTTTTTAGGTAAATAACCCCAGTCGGGGCGTTGAGTGGAATCCTAATTTCGGAATCCCAACAATTACAGATTCGGGCTGTGATAGATCTCGATTATTCACGAGTAGGGTGACGGAAGATGGTCCGTCTTCGAAACACGGCGCCGGGAAACTAAGAGAGGGAGAACCTTACAGACTAGGTAAGGCGCCTCGTGGACCTTAAGGCGTACCCGCCCGACCACGAACAATTTTCTCCTCCCGGTTATCACCCTACTCGTGAATAATCGAGATCTATCACAGCCCGAATCTGTAATTGTTGGGATTCCGAAATTAGGATTCCACTCAACGCCCCGACTGGGGTTATTTACCTAAAAACGTACTATTACGAGCAAATATTTGCTTATTGACACTAAACAGAGCCTACACACTGACCGGCCCTCTCCCCTATTTTCGTTCTCGCTAAACGCTAAGAGATCTACTATTCGGAACAATTATATCCAATCCTTACTGTCACTTATTCCAGCCCTGAAGATTCGCAGTTTGTTCCCTGCGATGAAACACGTGTTGGCTTATGAATTGGAACAATAAACAGAAGTGACTACTCCAAGAACGGACTATTTATCCACCAACGTTTATTTTGTTCATATGTACTTATTCTCGGAGTTCTAACAAATGTTTAGATTTGATGTATTAATTTGCACCAATTTATTGGACTAACTCAGTCCAGTACTATCAAACTATTATCTATTGTGTATAGCGCAGGGGCATTGTTGTTCATATTCGATTTTGTGGACCAGCTTGCTGGTCCGTATCTGAGTGGTTGTGAGGGATTACCGCTCGCCCCATTGCCTACACTGTTCACCTTTTGTATCTATTACCTAGCGGCCATCCAGGTGTTGCGCCTAGTCACTCTGGAACACTAAAAGACCTCAGCAGTTGTTTTATTTATCATTGTAGGTACAATGTTGTCCTCCCAGAACCCCAGACGCCCACTGACTTCTGCTACTAGGTTGGACTTGACATCTGTCCAGGGACCACCTACTGCTCCGGTTCAGGGCCACGGTAAGTCAAGCTTGCTGAATGCTTATTAATTGTGCCTTTCACCTCCACCGTATGTGGTGTACAACATTGTTATCCTGCATCACAATATGCTCACATAGGGCATTTGAACACATGGCTGATCAGACCCTGGTGGCAAATGAGATGCTGACACAAAATGTATGCCAAGTGTGTGCACAATGGAGATACAATAGCACAATGTGTCATAGGAAACGTCCACAACACAACAGGCTTGCAATTCAATGATATGCCAAATCCCTAGCAACATTAACATGGTCAAATCAACATGAAATTGGTATGGCTGAGGCACACACTGGTGCCAGTTGTGTACCTGTGAGATGGGTGTAGGGGCTGCTAAGGAGAATCTTCATGCAGTTACACCTGCTAAATGTTTTTGCTGAAGGGCAGCAGGATAATCCTGTGCAGGTGGGAAGATTCAAAGCTACTCACCTCATCTGCAATGTGTGATCTAAACCAAATGTTGTCTTCAGCTTGCCTCCCTTCTACCATATTCAAATGTATAGGTGAGTGTATGAAATATGAGGTTTGGATGTCTGCTGCACAAGACACCATCTGTTGTCATGTAAGTAGTACCATGATGTTGGAAATGGAGCTTGGGAACAGAGAACACTCAAAGGATGGACATTAGTAATCTGTGTTCGCTCATTCAAAAATGAGCTGTGTGACCTCATGGGTAGGGAAGCACAAATGGGCAACATCAGGCCCCTGACAACTGCAAATCTTACACATGTACTCCTTTCTGATTTGTCAACAGACAACATTACACCCATGGAAAAAGTCTGTCACAATGGTAAGGGTGAAATCAGTAACCTTCTCATACAAGTTCGTCAGTTGCTGTGTCATCTTATTGATGTCAGTGCTGCATGGCTGTAAGCTAGCAAATGCTGCTTGTGAGCAGGTGCCCACATGTTAAGTCAATGAGCTACACATGCTGCACATCGTCCTTGATTATCCACAAATGGCTAAAGACAATTTATTTGATCTCATAGCCACAATCTGTTGTACTAAAATATGGACATGTATTTCTCATCACAGGTGCTGACAGGATGAGACGACTGCAGCGGACACCATCCTGGGGCTTGCATGACATCCTGGCTGCAGCTGTGAAACCGTCGCGCACCTGTCCCACAGGTAAATCGGGCATGAGGAGTGTCAACAGCTTAGATTTCAAAGCCTTTACAGAGATCGAGATCCCCTTTTACATGGAATCAACAGTTGTTGATTAGAAAGTGAAATACAGACCAGGAGTGACACATATGCAGGTCTGTCATTTGGTGAGGCAGATCGTTGAGAATGTTGTTTCTACCCTCTACAGCTATTTCTACAACAACTATGATGAGACAGGTGCAGCAGGATACACCAGGAGGGAACGCAAAGGGACAGAGAGTTGGGGCTGGAGCTGGTGAGTTTGCTAGTATCATGTAGATCTCCGTGTAACACCTCAGTGCTATGGTGTGAGCGGCCATTTGTGGTGGTACCCTAACATGATCACATGATCCTCATCTGCTGATGCAAAGTGCAGTAAATACAACCCTGGTGTTGCTGCACATGTAATACCTGGTCAATCACTAATACAGTTGCAACCTCTGACTTTCAGGTGATGCTGAGGGAGAGGCAGACAGCCCGACAACCAGTGGTGGCCGAAGGGCAATCCAAGGGGAGAATCCTCTGATCCTACAGGCAGCAATGTCGGCTGCAACTCATGCCCAAGAGGAGGATGATGAAGATCAAGAGGACGTTGACTTAGAGGATGATGAGTACATTCCTATTGACTCCGGGGATGACAATACTGATGTCCTGGACTCACATCCTCTGACAAGCCACGCCCGTCCGCCTCCTCTCAAACCATCAAAAACACCGCATACATCAAACCATCCACGGCTCCCACACATCCACTCACAGATATCACTCACTCACAGCCCTCACGTCCGTGACCGACATGGTGGTTCCCCTACCCACTCTTCCCTACGCAGTTTATCCCAGCCATTCTCTCCAACAACTGTGGGAAGTACCAGCCCTGTTGTGGACCTGGTATCCCCTGGGCGCCCTACTCCTGCCCACAGACTTCTACCTGCCCCCCCCCTGTTGTTGGACCTGCTCATCTCATCCCTGGCAGACACCAGCAGAGGGGGTCTGCACGTGGCGATGGTGGCCAGTGGGAGCAGGACTTCTTCCAACAGCAGGCAGATGTGAGGCAGGACATTCGGGCCATAGGGGCTAACCTGTCCGACATTTCTGGGTCCCTGCAGGACATGGCCCAATTCCCTCAGGTGGTGGACAGGATGGCCCTTGCTTTGGATGGGATGAATAGCACTTGGCAGGAAATGTCTAGAACTATGAGAGACCTGATATCCATCCAAAGGGAAGAGAGTGCAAGACACCATGCCTTGGCCATGAAGATGATGGAGGGCATGGTGAGAGTGATCCAAAGTCTACCTTCACGGCCAACGCAGGGAGGGGAACAATCATGTCGGCCTGTAGGACAGCACATCCCCACACCTGTAACACCAACTGCACAGCACCACAGCCAAGGTACCCAAACACACCTGCACCCTGCACAGTCACTCCCAACACCCCCACTACCTGCCAAAACACCACAAACCTCTGCACAGACACTCCCACTACCTGCCAAAAAACCACAAACCTCTGCACAGACACTCCCACTACCTGCCAAAAAACCACAAACCTCTGCACAGACACTCCCACTACCTGCCAAAAAATCACAAACCTCTGCACAGACACTCCCACTACCTGCAAAAAAAACACAAACCTCTGCACAGTCACTCCCACCACCCCCACTACCTGCCCAAACACCACCAACCTCTGCACAGTCACTCCCACCACTCCCACTACCTGCGCAAACACCACCAACCTCTGCACAGTCACACCCACCACCGCCACTACCTGCGCAAACACCACCAACCTCTGCACAGTCACTTCAACCACCTGAACAACCAGCCCTTTTCCAGCCACAGACACCTAATGTGCAGACACCATTGGCACCTGCACCTCTTGATCAGCCTGGACAACACCCACAGACACGAAGGCGACCACCTCAACCTCACCCCTCACCGCGTTCCTCCCCCCCACTATTGCGGAAACGCAAACATGACCGCCATTGACATGGCCAATTTGTTTTGGGCTCCTTAGGAGTATTTAGACAATAAATATCTACCAAAGTAATATCCTGTTGTGTACCATGTCCCTTCTGACAATGTAGGCATGTGTGTGTGTGTGTGTGTGTGTGTGTGTGTCTGTGTGTGTGACAGGTACAAGTGTAACACATCATAGCAACACGTTGTCATGTGCATAGAATGTGACTTACTAAATATGTGTCTATATTTGGGGATAAACATTCAAAATGAAGTCAAACTAGTCAGACAAAGTCTAATTATGCAAGTTATTTATGTAGGAACACAAACAAACCGTCCGTTTGGAAGGGAGAAAGCAAAACAAATGATGATCTTAATGCAGAAGGAGAATGGAACTTGGATTTGGGTGGGGCAAAACAAATATAATACGTCAGGTAACGTCATGGGAACCAGTCTATTCACAAGGGGAAAAAGAAATCTCCGTCCGAAACAATGTCTCAGTCCAACAGTCAAGTGTCTTTCTGGTCATCCTCCAGGACCACAATGTCTAGATCCTCTGGGTCGGACACATCCACACGGCTGGCTGATGCAGGAACAGGCACCACACGGGAACGTGACACACGAGGAGTATGGGGGGAAACAGTGTGGGGCAACGGACAGGGGGACACATTGACAGTGGTATGGGAAGGCACTTGGGAGATGAAAGAGGTTATGGCTGTGTTCAGGGACTGGATTGGGTGCCGAGGTTGTCCATAGATCTTACTATGTCCGTGTTCATGGACTGGGCATGGGTGGTGAGGTTGTCCAATGATCGGACTATGTAAATGTAAATGTAAATTGATACTTGTATAGCGCACTACTCACCCGCAAGGGTCTCAAGGCGCTTGTACGAATACCGCTGGGGAACCCATCCTGGCTTTCCCTGTGAGGTGTCCACTCCTGGGCACCCCCAAGGTGGAGGCCAGGCATCCTTAGCGTTGTGGGGGCCGTTGTGGAGATTAAGCAAGCTATTGCCCAGAGTTGCAGAGTGGGACTCCATGATTAGAATAGGCACCAAGGCGAGAATTATCAGGTCCGTGGAATTTTTGAGCCCAAGACCCGCCGAAGAGGGGAATTGAACCCTGGTCCCGGGCTAGACCTCTGCATCAGGCTCTGCCGCTCTAACCATTGAGCCACACTTCTCCACTATGTGCGCTTGCATCGAGTGTATCTCCAGACACACCTGTAGCAAGATGCGAGCGGACATGTCCAATTCACCCTCGACCATCCAACTCAAGTCCCCTGGCACAGCCACGGGAGGAACAGCACCGGCACGGGGGGGGGACCCAGAAGGGATGTGGTGCCTCAGGTCCAGAGCGGATGGGTACGGCTTGGCGGCTACGAGGAGGGGGACAGGTATCAGGGGATTGAGCTAGAGACCCCGATGGCATGGGAGACGCTAGAGGTAGGGAGGGGCTGATGGCAGGCCCAGGTTGAACATTGCCCTGCCCCGGGGACACCTCTTCCTGACCCACTGGTGAGGTATGTGTGGCTGAGTGGCCATCCCTCACATCATGGTCGGAGGTGTCTGGTTCTTCAACCCCCCCTTCAATGTCCACAGCCTCCACCCGGGACATAGTACCAGTGTCATGTTCTTCTTCATCCCGGGTGGGTGAAACCCCCTGGCCTGCAGATGTTGAGGGCCCCTCCTCCTCCTCTTCCTCCTCCTCTTCATCGCTGGTGGAAAGAGGGTTTAGCCTCCGCCGAACTGATGGTCTCCTTCTCCGGACTTGTTCCTGCGGATCTCCTGTCTCACCAGCCGTGCCTGCAGAAGTGTAAGCAAAATCCTGATGTGGTGGTTGTTCCATGCATGACGCTACACATACATTGAATAGCCTAGGTCCGAATTTGTTTGCCTCTGATCAGACTGTATAGTTATCAGGGGCCGATTTACAACTACTGGCGCATCTCGCTAATCAGCAGAGGTGTGTCTGATGAGTTGCAACGCATCAGCCCACCCGTGCGTCACCCCTGATGGCCCGCATGTACAAAGCAGCACAGCGTGGTGCTTGGGTGGCAGATGTGTGATGCATCCCCGGTGGAATAGCCGGGCTTTGCTGGAGTGCTGACATGCTGCGGCAATCCTTACACCTGCTTCAAGAGGGTGCGTAGATTTCAATCCGTTTGGCCATAATAGTAACTGAGTGAAATCTTGTAGTTACAATCAGCCACTTTTAGGATGCACTCCTGCACCGTATGCATCACGTTGTAATAATCCTGCTGCATGGCGCTTTGTGTGCTCCGCCGCTGCGTCACTAAAGTGACCCTATGGCGGTGCACAGGTGCGCAGGTGCCTTGTTGATCTGCCCATCAGTCCTTATGGACTCAATGGTGGTTGGGAGCACACTGCCTCACAGTCCCAGCACAGTTTGCCCCCTTTGCATCCGGGAAAATGCTGTTTACAGTACTAACTTACTCCTGAATCATCTGTGTTTGCAGGGAATGCTGCCAAGTTCCTCTCAGATCACAGTAACACTCACAGGCACACAGCAAACCCAGATGATTTACTTTGCTCTCTGAAACTGCTGCTCTCTACTGATGAAGCGCTCATTACAGGAACATGTGTCTAGAGACATACAGCAAAGTCAGCTGCAAAATTGGTGTATGGCTCCAGATTATTCCTAAGTAAGTTTGAACTGTGTACAGAATTTACCAGGATGCAAAGGGACAAACCGTGCTGGGACTGTGAGGCAGTGTGCTCCCAACCCCCATTCTGTCCATGCACTTACATTACATGTATGCACACTGTCATATACCCATTTGAGTTTCACATGGACATCTCATGTGTATTATTGTGGCTTGCGCAACTGCATTATCCAAACCTCAACCTTTGCATTGTTGTGATCTGTGTGTCGTGTCAGTGCTGCATGTGCCAGTTCAACTACAAGTCCACCATAGGAGAATATGAAGAGTCCAGATATGATAGGTATTGGCCATTGATATGGATTAGCAGCTATTGAAAGTCTGGACAAGTGTCATCTGCTTTGTAGCATTGTATGGGACAAGACAAATGTGGGTCACACATCCACGTGGGGTCTGGAGTACTCCTCTAGCTGCATTGTGTGTCTGGCCTTTTGATGTCCCCACACATCTTCGAACAATCCAGTGCCACATAGTGCCTTACTTGACTTACAAGGTAGTGCAGTACACCCATGAACAGTGGTGGGCGGTTTTGACAGCTACCTGTACATGTGAAATGTCATATAGGCCACTGAGGGTGAGACGTCTGTCAGTGGACACACCTTGCCAAACTATGTAAACTTGTGAGTGATGCAAGGATCTCAAAATCTGTCATGACTCCAAAGCACATGATGATCTGTCTCAATTGGAACACAACGCTACAGGTGCAATGCTAATCACAACATCCAATCCCTATGGCCTGCCATGTGCAGACTGGACAGTCTCTGTACCATCGCTCATCCAATGCACACATCTGTTATGATTGACTTGGTTCAATTGTAGTGGTGCTGGCAGAGCAGTATTCAATATGGATGCATGAGTGTGGCGCATTTACCCAGTTGTCATGAGAAAACTACAACTCCCAAAATGCACCCTGGCCTGTATAGTACATATGCCACAGTGTGCCTCTTGAAACCTGGTGACTGCTGCTTGGACATGCAATTGGCTAATGGAGGCATGGAACACACAATGGTACAGCACTGTTTCACTCACATCATACTCCCAGACTCATATTGCATATGATGCACTTACTAGGTCCATGCTGCTCGTGCTCCTCCAGCTGAGCATGGAGGGTCGGCCAAGCTGCTCTTAGGACCCTCCTGTACAGTGGTGACAGGCGAGGACGATGTACATGTTGCTGGGAGGACAGGCCATCCAGCTCGGTAGCCTTGGTACGGGCCCACCGCTTCAGGTCCTCCCAGCGCTTGCGGCACGCCCTAGGCCTCCTGCTGGCCACTCCCACTGCACTGCAGCGCTCGGCGATGTTGGCCCATAGCCTGCCCCGGGCTGCAGTGCTCAGCTGCTGCTCAGGGTCCCCATATAGCTGAGGGAATTTCTCCAGCACCCCCTCCACCAAGATGTCCAATTCCCTGTCTGTGAAAGGAGGGGCTCTCTCCTCATATTCCTCAGCCATTATAGGGAATTAGGTGAGATGAGAGCAGCAGGATGCCTGAGGATCTGATCAGTGATAGAGGATGACTCAGAATGACCACAAAATGGCTGCCAACTACTTCCTGTGATGTATTTCCTGTCTCCCACTTCATGTATTTGCTTGCCTGTATGAAAATATGTGTTCTAGTTTATTTTCGTAATTTACGGCACAAAATCGTAGTTTCCGGTTCCGGATCGTAGTTCACGCGCACGCGCATTACGACGCGGCCCCGGAAACTACGATTTTGCGCCGTAAATTACGATAATGACCCGGAACACATTATATCATACAGGAAATGTTATACAGGTAGTGGGAGACAGGAAATACATCACAGGAAATATTTTGCAGCCATTTTGTATTAATCCTGGGCCATCCACATTCTGTACACAAATCCACTGCCATCCTGTTGTGTAGGGGAAGGTGAAATGACAATGCAGGTGTGTATCATGAATATGTATGAAAAGGGGGAACAGGTCATTTCAAGTCATTTATGCAGTGAAGGGGGTAGGGGGCTGACAACATCCATCCCACTTTCCTAATCTCATACTTTGCATTATGGGACATGTAGTTCATATTGAGTACTCAGTATCAGAGTTGAATGAAGTGTTATGTAACATTGGTGTGGATATGTCAGATACATATGGGGGCAGCTATACGAGCCGTGTATGCAACTATTGCGCCACAGTAGCGTAACTTTGGTGGCGCAGCAGCGCTACGCCACTTCCATGCTGTGGGGTATCTTCAACATGACGCATCTGTGAAATGTGTCATATTGTAAGGCCCTGCACTGCAGTTGTGCATTCCTGCACAGGGGGGGCCTTCCAGCACACAAACACCTCCGAACAGTGGCAGTGTGAAATTTACCAATTTACACTCAGTCATTTTCATGGCCATGCTGCGTCACAACCCTGCGCCTGCTTGTAGGAGGCCTAAGAATTGATGCAGCATGTTAGGCATCGGATCGCCGCTTGCCTTGCTGTAGCTGCATTGCACTTGCGACCCAACTCCAGTGGTGCTTCACCTTTATAACAGCATATGCTTCACGCTTCTGTCTATACTTGGCCCACAGCGCACAGCTTTGTAAATGCGGCACATCCATGATGGTGCAAGGGATGTCTGCTGTAAGGCACAATTACTGGGGCATCCCTGCTGATATGCACCTGCTCTTCTCCTCCTCCGCAAGTCGTTTTGCCGCCTGGCAAGGGGTAGTGCTACAAACACGTTCAGTGACATCCTGAAAAGGGATTGTTTGTGTCTGCTCTGCTTTCATACATGCTGCAGGGCTGGTATTGGCTGCTGTGTGTCAGCTGATCCATGTTGGGGGATGGGTGGACCTTGGCCAGGTGTTTCCCCTTAGCTAACATGCCCAACGGGCCAAAAGCGTAATTTACGCCCCGCAATCGTAAAATACGCCCCGTAATCGTAATATACGCCCCATAATCGTACATTACGGCACAGTGCCGTAAATTACGATTTTGAGCCGTAAATTACTCCCCGGCGGCGGACGTAAAGTTAGTTGTCTTAAATCCAATCTGTGAATACCGAAAGTAGTAAGTTTATTCTGTGAATCCCGAAAGTAGTAAGTGCATTCTGTGAATTCCAAAAGTAGTAAGTGCATTCTGTGAATACCAAATTGTAGTAAGTTTAGGATTTTGTCTTAAGTTCATTCTGTGAATCGGGCCCAGAGACAACAGTGATCATCTGCAATGCCAGGCATTTACAAGTATAGGAGTCAACTCTATGCTCCAAATCATTGGTTAGGTCATGTCATAAGTTCCTTGCTACATTATCTCATGTAATCGTTAAGCCAGAAGTCATATCATATTATCAATATTATAGAATTTGTGTCAGATGACAGACTCTCTTTCTTCGTGTGTATACTTACAGGCATGAGGCACAGAGACTAAACATCAGTGTCTCTTGTGTGTGATCTCATTCTTACCCATCATGTGTCTCTTCTCTGTTTGAAAGTGCCCTCTGCTTCAGACATAAAATGCCTAAAAGAGTGACAACACATAATCCAGACACGGATGTTCAGCACCTACTAGAAGCTCAACCCAACCAAGGTAGTATTCTTGCTTTTTCCAAGGACAATAAACAAGGAACAGTACAACACTGGCTCATTGACAAGAACCTTAAAAGCTTTGAATCTTAACTTACGCTGAATGCAAAGTAACAGGGTTTCATCCTGGACAGCAATCTCACCCCAAAAAAACAAATATGGCCTGATCCATCTCTGTATTCTAAAGGAAGTGAAATGGTTTCTTTCAGAAAGCGACTTCAGAACTTCTGTTTATCCCTTTCGCTCTAGCATCTGGATGGTAATGCCCTGCTCTATTGCCTGGCAGGTACCGCACTGCACACCTTAAGGGCATTCTACACGCAGCAGCATCTTTTATTCAGGCCATGGGGAAATATTATCACATTACCTGATCCACATGTGACTAGATTAACTCTCTTTGCCAGCCCGCATCATCTTAAAATAAGCTGCATTATTTACAAAGCCATCTCGACCAAGATCCTCACTTATCTTGCAGATATGCTCCCCATCTCTGGTGGTCCTGGGCACACCTGCATTCACAACACCATCGGACAGTAGACTAAAAGAGTAAAAAAGAAAAAGCAAGGCAGCAGGCTTTTCCCCTTAATGTATGGAGGATCTTGAACAACATTTAATGTAATGTAAGGTGAATTTGTAGATCATTGCTTTTCACCCATGAGGTTATCAAGGCACTGAGTAGGTTAGTGTAGGCATGTGGTGAGGCTGAGCCTGAATACAGGCAGTCTCGATGGCAGTATAAGAAGACTAAATGAATAGCCAGGTCTTCAGCTTTTGCAGAATTCAAGAAGTGAGCAGGAGGCCCTGATGTGTTGAGAGAGGTCATTTCAGGGTGTGGCTGCTAGGAAGGAGAATAATTGAGCTCCTGTTCTTTTTCTGTGGATGTGTGTGTGTGTGTGTGTATGTGTGTGTGTGCGTGAGTGCGATGCTGAGCGAAGTTGTCTGATGGGTTGGAGGAAGTGAAGCCCAAGATTGAGGTCTGCAGGTCCCAGGTTGTGTATTGACTTCAATGATTGGGTCATCCTCGGACCCACCCCCTCAGCCTGGGACGACTCCTGGTGGCCGACCACACTGGGAACAGCACCAACACCCACCGACCATTCACACAACCTAGGAGTCATCCTCGACTCCTCCCTCTCCATGTCAAAGCAGGTCAACGCCGTCTCCTCCTCCTGCTACAACATCCTCTGCATGCTCTGCAGGATCTACAAGTGGATCCCGACTGAAACAAGAAAAACGGTTACACAGGCCCTCGTCAGCAGCAGACTGGACTACGGCAACGCACTCTATGCAGGAATCCCAGCCAAACACCTGCGACGACTACAACGCATCCAAAACGCCTCCGCCTGACTGATCGTCAACGTCCCAAGCCGCATCCACATCACCCCCACCTGGGAGACCTACACAGGCTCCCGGTCGAAAAGAGGATCACCTTCAAGCTCCTCACCCGCGCACACAAAGCACTCCACAACGCCGGACCAGCCTACCTAAACAGCAGACTCAGCCTCTACATCCCCACCCGCCAGCTCCGCTCCGCCAGCCTCGCACTCGCCCCTGTCCCCCGCATCCAACAAACGACCTCTGGCAGCAGATCCTTCTCCTACCTTGCCACCAAGACCTGGAACACTCTCCCACGACAGACCCAAGACCTACTCGCCTTCAGAAGACTCTTCAAGACCTGGCTCTTCGAGCAGTAGCAGCACCCCCCTCCCCTCAGCGCCTTGGGACCCTCACGGGTAAGTAGCATGCTCTACAAGTACTCTGATTGATTGATTGATTGATTGTGTGAGACGTTTGAACTGGCAGCGATTCTGGATGGTAGCCAATGGAGTTCTCAGAGAAGTGAATTTCAAGGACCCCCTGTTTGGTTCTAGAACTCCTAGGACAGGGCAATACTACAATGGAAGAAAAATTCATAGGCAGTTTTGACAATTCACATTACATTAGTCTACTCTTAGCATGACTTGGGGATGACCCAGACTCAGTGCAATAGATCAACAACTGTTTAAAACATATGAAATTCTTTTTTATTGAGATTTATCTAAAAATGACAAAAAGGTGCATTATATATCGGGTACAACGTATTCACCACAAGTTACGATCGGTGAGCACTTAATCCAGAACAATATTAATTAAATATCAACATGTACATATAATACATTTAACATACAGATGATCAATACAGACAGTTATAAAATAGAACTGATATAGTGTGGCTGAGTGATGAAAGTTCTCAAAGTTCTCAACGCGCGTTTCGGCACAGGGCGTGCCTTCATCAGGAGGGCCACAAAAGTATATCAGAAACGAGCGGTTATTATGAGCCGATTTACATCAAAAACAAGGGGATAAACAGAGGCAATATGTAGTAGCGGTATCCACTGCATCAAACTCAATCTCAGTGTACACGATCACACAAGGCCTTGTGGCATCAGTTATGGATCTGTATGTTCAGTCGGTAACCACTGAGATTCCTGTTCTACCAACATACCACCTCACCGAGGGTGACAAGCAGTCGGGGCAGGCGGAACAAACGACAATAAGAACAGAGGAGAATAACTATCCCATCGAGTACTATCAGAATATGAAATAAAAGTACTCAAAAAGGGTTTAAGCTTCTGTCCATCAGCTGAGTTTGATCTTGTAAACAAACAAATAGACCTGTTCAGATATATACGGAAATTGAAGTTCCAGAAAATATTTCTTTTGCATCCCAATAGCAACAACCCTGGGGAGATGAATGTGAATATAAATGAGGATATTGGCGACTCACAAGGAGTGAACTCGAAGACCTTACTTGCAATTTTATCTATGGAGCAAGAACAAATGGAAGAGGAGGAAGATCTAAATCCACATGGGGAGGAATCAGAAATCACCCAAGTTAGAGATCCAAGTAATTTCAAAAAGAATCTAAAAAAACTCCCGAACACATCACATGACACCATAGATGTCTACAATGATGCAATCCTTATGGACTTAGAAAAACTGGCAAAAACCAAAAAAACAATGGATAATAAACTTTCCAACATAACTAGAAAGGAGTGGGAAGCGATATAATCTCTGAAAAAATGACATCAGCATTGAGATAAAGCCCTCGGATAAAGGGGGAAATATTGTGATTTTTGAAAAGGAGAACTATGTGCAAGAAGCACTGCGCCAGCTAACAGACACTAAATGCTATATCACAATCAAAAAATCTGAATATGTCCAATGCACAATTGATTATCAGACTCTATTGGAAGGTTGGAAAAATGAAGGAATGGTAAACGTGAAAGAATTTCAATTCTTACGATGAGAAGCACCAACAATACCAACTTTCTATCACCTTCCCAAGGTCCTTAAAAATGCCAAAAGACCACCAGGGGGGCTGATCGTCTCCTCCATTGGCAGCCTACTGGAGAATACTTCAAGGTTCATTGACACTTTCATGGCACCTATCGTAAAAGACTTAGCCTCGTATGTGAGAGATACGCAGGACTTCCTTAGACATATGGACAGTATAGCATGGGAATCTGACATGCTACTTATCACGCTGGATGTAACCAATTTGTATACGTGCATAGCCCATGAAGATGGGATTGCAGCAGTTAAATGGTTTTTAGATAGAAAAGCTTCAAAATACCAAAAACATAATCAGATGCTGCTCAGCATGATAAGATACTGCCTCTACAATAACATCTTTCTTTTTGCAGGTAAACTCTATAAACAAACGAGGGGGACAGCCATGGGCACGTGCTTCGCCCCCAGCTACGCAAATTTATTTGTCGGCTGGTGGGAGGAGCACGTGGCCTGGGGTGATGCCCATGACCACTGGACAAACAAAGTACTTCTATGGACCCGTTACATAGACGATCTTTTTATCATCTGGCGCGGTGACCGCTCCTCGGCTGAGGAGTATGTGGCCACCCTGAATGATAATAACTGGAATTTGAGATTCACTGGCACCATGAGCTTAACATTTGTCTTCTATTTGGACTTGGAGGTTTTCGTTGAGAACAACACTCTCAAAACGAGACTATATAGAAAACCCATGGTGGGCAACGCCGTGTTGCATGCAACAAGTCATCATCCCAGGAGCCTGATACGAAACATCCCCTTTGGTGAACTCCTACGCCTGAAACGTAACTGTTCGGCTGAGGAAGATTACCAAAGAGCTAGGAGAGAAGCTAGTGCTAGATTCAAGGACAGGGGATACTCTAGCAATATCTTAAAAGGTGCCACAGATAAAGTAGCCATGGTAAAAAGAAGGGACCTCCTGGTAGCAAAACCATTAAATAAGAGAGAAGAACCTACCAGGATGATTACAGACTTCAACATCAGATCAGGCGAGGTGGTGCACATTTTTAAGAAAAATTGGCACATCTTAAAAACAGACAACATACTTAAGAAACACCTCCCAGAGTGCCCTCCAATTTCTTATCGACACTGCCAATCACTCAAAGACCATTTGGTCCATAGCCATTTCTCTTCCCCACCACAATCCCATAGAATAGCGAATACCAAGGGATTTTTTCCATGCTTACCTTGTAAAGCTTGTAAGCACAGCAAAAAGGTACTAAAATATCCAGAAAGACCAGATGATGTCAAACCCACCAGAGAATTCGAAACACTTCTGAACTATAACTCTGAATACACCATATACTGCCTGGAATGTCCCTGTGCAAAACGCTATATAGGCAGTACGATCCACCCTGCAAAAAAACGCATATTAGAACACCTACGTGCGATAGCCAATAAGGATAACACCTACCCTGTGGCTCGCCACTTTGCTAGTTTTCATCAAAGCAACAGGGACCTGTTAAGTTTCTATTGCATAGATCAGGTGGATCGATATGAAAGGGGAGGGGACAGAGTAAAGACCTTACGGGTTTTGGAATCTAAATATATAATAGACCTCCAGACCAGAGCCCCCTGGGGTTTAAATAACGACGAAGAAATGTGGGTACATCTCTAATATAAGGGATCATATATTATGAAACTGAAAAGTTAAATCATAAAGCAAGGCTACACTCGAACCTCCCTTTGGAAAAATGACAGATACTGAAAATTAAAATCAAATTCAAAAATTTTAATTTCGGATCTGCGCACAAATTTAAAGAATGCCATGATCTATAATAGATGAATTAGTTAGTCTCCCTTATACCATAATGTAAATATTCATTATTTTACTGAGACAATTGCCCATACAGGGCTAGACAACTAGGAAAGGGAACATTTTCAATGTATGGACGTTAAAAATCACACAAGGATTCAAATGATTTGAAAGTTACCAATTTTTGTATTTATAACATAGGACTATGAATTTATAGTGTAAGTCTTAATAATTGGTTTTTTAACAACAATGTGTTTTTTATAAATCTAGCTAAATTTAGAAAGAAAAATTTAGCTGTTGATAACTATGTGTGAAACATCGACCATGACGATTAATGTTCCCTTGAGAAATTTTGCACTTTACTGTTTGGTGTGTGTATATATATTTTTTCTATTGCACTTAAGCACTTTATTAAGCAGCCTTTTCTCCTTAGCTGATAATGTAGAATATACACTTAATGATGGCCGCTACATTGCTAAAGCTTATACTGATCTCTTTTCTATGTCAATGACCACTTAAAAGTAGAAATGGCTGCACTTTACACTTTGCAAACCGACACTGATAAAGCCGCAAGGTGAAACGCGTATGTCGGGGGGGTGAGGGGTCTTCAATAAAGGATCTTCGTAAGGATACTTGCGTGCTCTCCTTTTTCAGCTAAAAAGAGCTGTTTGTGTTGGAATATATATATATATATATATATATATATATATATATATATATATATATATATATATATATATATATATATATATATATATAATATACATTTAAATACACAAACACTTACAAATATATATTGCAAACAATATTAATAAACAATGAAACTATATAAATAATAAACATACTATTCCCACTCCAATTTATACTAAAGTAGAGAATGCATTAAACTCAGGAGAGGTAAAATGTACTAACCCCACTCCAGTCTGTGCAACAGTAGGGAAATTAATGGACTCAGGAGGGGTAAACTTTACTATTCCCACTCCAGTCTGTTGAACTGTAGGAAAAGCATTAGACTCACAAAGGGTAACATTTATATTCCCACTCCAGTCTAGGCAGCAGGAATGAAAGAATTAGACTCAGGAGGGGTTACATTTACTAATTTCACTCCAGTCTGTGCAACTGTAGGGAAAACGTTGGACTCAGGAGAGGTAAAATGTAATATTCCGACTCCAGTGCGTGCAACAGTAGAGAGATCATTGTCCACTTCAAGCAAATAACATATTTTAACAACTGTATTAAATAATAAGAAATATTTAAACTAAAATAAATGTGTCTAAATGTAACAAATTACATAATTATTATTTTTTTATTAAATATTATGTGTAAAAAAAGATATTAATTTATGAAGATGCCAAAGCTATCTTCTCGCAAACATAACAGCCAACAATTAAAATGTGATAGATATAAACAAAGTATAACACAGTTAACATATTAAAAAATAAAAAATGGTTTTAATGTATAATTCCATAACTAACTTTCCACCCTATTGCTCTACCAAATAAACAACAGACACTTAAAATATATATGATAAATTCACAATTAACATAATTATCAATGAACTAATTAATAATGAAGTAATAATTATCACTACATTAATTCCTAATTAACTTCCCATCCTGCAACCCCAAAAGCACAACACACACATAAAATATATATTAGAAATTATAATAATTACACTACTTACAAAATTATTCAAAAAGTAAACAATTATTAATAAATAACTGGTAACTAATAAATTAGAATTATTTAACATCTCGCCCTTTACCCCACACCTCAAATATAATTAAAAAAATCTTACACAATTTACATAATTATCAAAAGAAATAATTATTAAGAATTGAAATTAATTAATTATATGTTATTTACTTTCCTCCCTGTACCCCTACAAACCTAAAACATAACGTTAACAAATTATTAATTACACAATTAACATATAATTATCAATTTAATAATTAGTAGTAATTAGGAAAAAGATAATCAATTAATTATAATTGATTTACTTCTCACCCTTTACCCCTACCAGGCCCACAAGCAGCACGTAAAACATAACTTACAAATTGGTTAATTACCCAATTTAAATGATAAAATATCAATTAAATAATACAAAAATAAAAACATTTTTAATTAGAATTAATGTATTTTCCACCCTTTAGCCCTAAAACCACATAACCCAGTACGACACAAACAATTACAATAACCAAATTAATTTAATTTAAAAACAGCTAAATATGTACAAAATATATAAAAAATATTAACTGTACTTATGCAAACAATTTTTAACATATATAATTAAAACATATATAAAAATACATCAAAATCAACAAAAAAGATATATTTCTAACAGCTATGTTTTTGTAAATGATATTAACAATGTAGATATTTTTTACATAGATATTATTTACCAAAATTGATACTCTTGTCCACGATATTCCTTCATCACAATATTTGTGCATCATGATATTAAAAACTTGATTCTTCTGCATCTCAATATTTTTCATTCAGTATTTTGTCCAAAGATCACCAGAGGATGAGCACATGTTATCTTTTAGTGTGTATCTAGGTTACCCTAACTTGAATTGTGGTCCCTTCTTGGACAGGGTGCAAACTTCGGCCAACTTTAGACCCAAATTCTAACAGCACCTTCTTTCTTTCTTACACTACTCATATACTGATCATTCCAATACAGCCACAGAAGGACCTGCGGTGACCCAGTGGTGAATTTGATCTTTTTTACTTGAGTGGGCATGTTTGTTTTCCCAGGTTCTGCAATTCAGTCTTCGCCTCTATGACTCATGGAGGATGCTCAAAGATGGCTAAACCCTTGCCCCCAGACATTATATAATGAATACATTCAGGGGTCGATTCTGATCTCGCTCAAAAGGCCTACAATTCGGATTTGACTTTACCTGATCCGATTCGTAGCCCTTGTTTCCGACCAAATCGGTCACAGGTCGGAACAAGCAGTATGATACGAAGAATGCGTACACGCCCCGCAAATCGTTTCCGAACGCAATCGTGCCCGTAACACATTTATAGACGAATCGTGCCACGCAATGGAGCCGGGTTCCGACCGAGCGAGCACAATGCACAATTTAGACACCCGCTTCACCTAGGTCTCAGCGAGACGAAACAGCTGTCAGAAGAATACTTTGTGGGGCGTAGCAGGCCACCTTAACCAGGAGACCTCTGAATCTGTCATGGGGGTGCCCATGGGTCCCCCCGATCCAAACATGCACAGTGTGGCGGTCACAAAGCAGTGTCTGCCACAGGGTGTATGCTTTTCCCCATCCACACCTTTTTTGCTATGGGAGCCTGTGTACAGGTCTGTATGTAGGCTCCCATGGACCTCAATGGAAGTTCAAGCGAATCGAGTCTGTATGCTTACAACCTATCGTACTCGCTCGCTCGGAGACCTGGAGCATATTTTATCTGTAAAGCCCTCCGGATCCGAGCCGTACGGAGGGCTTTCCAAACAAGACCGCAATCGGGCCCTTAGTAAAGGAGCGTAACCACTCACATACATTATTAAGACTTCTAAATGAGATATAGTTCATCTTTTGTATTATGTTTGAAAGGTATTTGCATTTTTATTCAACAAAGTGCTTTCCATAGTACAAAAAAATGGTAATTTTTCCTGAGCAGCATCTAATCTGTGTTTTGACCCTTCTTGACCTGATATCATGGGGCTCTTTCAAGGCTTTCAAGAACCTTCTCTGTTGTGTCTGTATTGTGTGGATGTGGTTTTGCATTTGGTGCATTTAAAGTCTAGTTAGATAAGGAAGCATGTGTAGTTTTTCCGTCTGAAGGACCACACATGAAAGCCTTAAAACAAAACAAGAGGGGGGCGTGTTCTTGCTGCAGATGAGGTGAGACGCACGCTATGGGAGCTTCGACTGACCGCTGCTTTATTAAGCTATTTTAGGCGGAGCTGGGGCCTGATTGCGAGCACTTTTTGGGACGCTGAGGTGAAGATTGCAGGGCAGCATCCCCCGGAAGAGCTGATGTAGCGAGGCTGATGCGGATTGCGAGAAAGCTGTGCAGCAGTCCAGGCCTCCCCCTGACGATCGCGGCAGCCGTCATCTTTCGACAATCTGAACCGGCGCCTGGCAGGACCTGCATGAGCGCTGGTTTGGTTGTCCTCTGGCCGCACAGGCGTTCTGATGCCTTGGAAGAAGTCGGGGGGCACCCTTGAGGCGATGGATGCGCCATTGATGCTAAAAACTGCTGGGTGCTCCCTCAGAGATCTTGGCGGGCCACCATCTAGCCTCATTGTACTGCACAGTAATACATTATGTATGTTCATGTTCATATTTTGTTCATGTTTAGAAATTCAAGAGTTTCTCCTGAAGAAGGCGTGTGTCACGCCGAAACGCGCGTAAAGACTGCCATCTTTTCTACTACAATTCCTGAAAACACTTGTCACTTTTTACCTTTAGATGCATATGTTTTTTAATGAATTATCAAAATATTTGTCATTTTGTATGATTTTTGTGCATTGTATGTGATAATGTCTTTGTTTTTATAAAAAGGGAATATAATTGTTCATGTATAACATTTAAATGAAAATATATATATATATTTTTTAACTTGCTTTGTTGTTAGTATATTGAGGCTTTGTTCATCAACTTGCTTTGTTTAAACCTGATTCTGGACAGGTATTTTGTTGCCTAGGAATTATTACTATTGAAAGTATTGTTACCCTGTCCTAGTAAAACTTAGGGGGTCCCTTTTATGACACTGAATTTACCCACAACCTATTGTGCGAAGTTCCATAACGAGAACAGAGGTTTCACCAAAGGGTGAGACAAAGAAATACCTCTCAACAACCACAACACCAAGTCATTCATATTTATCAAATGTCCCCCATGGGGACCTAAACGCCTTAATCACTAGGCCCGTAAGGCAGACAATACTAACCTTTTCTCAAAGTCATACCAAAGAAACTGTAATACATCCAGCAGTGAACATTACAGGGCAGACAACTGAAAAGACCAACACCAATGTTAGAAATTACCCCAGTGCCTCTCATAGGACTTGAGTGTAGAAGGGCTACGGGATTACTGAATGGCTATCGCTAGATGTCGGGGAAGCCCCTTGTTTTGCAACCCTCCTCCTCTCAACTTTCACACTGACAGATTCTGCCGTGGAAGAGGCAATAAAGGAGCTGAGTGCAGGGGAGGGGGAAGCAGGAAATCACCCTGGGACCATGAGCAGCTAGGAGTCTGAGAGTGAGGAACCAAGCCCATTGAGGTCAAAATAGAACCACCACCACAACCACCCTGGATTCCCCCGTCAGACGGGCCAGGAACCTGGGAATCAGAGCAATTGGCAGAAAGGCATACAATATCCGGCACGGCCAAGGATTGGTCAAAGCATCCACCCACCAGACTCCTCATGCTGGTTGTGTGCACAGAACCTGGGCACCTGAGCACTTCGCTCGGAAGCAAAAAGGTCCAGTAAAGGAACACCAAACATTTGGCACACCCGCCAAAAGACCTCCCGGGTGAGAGACATTTCCTGTGAGGGTGGAAAGAACAAACCCCATCGTCTGGGAACAGGCAGAAATACCCTGTTCAGGTTGGTGCAAAAATGGGGTTCAATAAATGTCATGTCCTGTGATGGAACTAGCTGACACTTCACATGGTCCAGCAGAAACCCATGATTCTTTAGTCCTGGACATACCTCATGCAGAGTGTGAAGGAGTTGCTCCTTTGATGGAGCATGGATCAGCCAATCATCCAGATTAGGATATAGGTGGATTCCCAGGAGATGTATCAATGGCACCAATGGAGCTGCCACTTTGGTGAAAATGTTCAGGGCAGGCCGAAGCGCAAAACACAAAACTGATGGTGAGTTCCTTGAATGCTAAACCTCAGAAACTGCTGGTAGTGAGAATGTATTGGTACACGGAAGTACGCATCCTGCAGATCCAGAGTGCACATTAGATGATTCTTGAGAACCAACAGCATCACCCTCTGGAGGGTGTCCATCCTGAAGGGTAGGTGGATGACAAACTGGAAGCATTCTGTCGACTTAGACTCCAGGATAATTATGGAGTAAAAACTCCCTGCCTCTCCCCATTAGAGGGACATCCAGAGTGGCACCCTTCTGCAGAAGCAAGCAAATTCCCTGAGACAATGCAGCTCTCTTCAGTGGATTGGAGGGCCAAGGAGTTGGACAAACCCCTGAATCCAAAGCAGTCACTGCAAACTTTATCTGGTAAACCTGCCTCCAACATCCAGGCATTTGAAGTCGAATTCTCCCAGACTGAAGAAAGCCCTGGATCCATCTATTGACCACAAATTCCTGTCCCACGTCATAGAGCCTACTTAAAAACTGTTTTTGCCATGCAACTTTTTTTTTCTAAAAATGTGCCCACTTTTGCCTCCTTGTGCCCTTTCTACCCCAACCTGCCCCACTCACCCCTTTCCACTGGCACCTCCAACCTCAGATACTTGTCTCCAAATATGTGAGGTAAAATGTCTCCCATCACTGGGCTATACTTTGTTGCGTTAAAATAATTGACATTATAATGGGCTAGAAGGTCCATTAAATATTTTTTTTATACTTAGATTTGGAGAAGCTCGGTTAAGCACAGAATATCATCCCCCTAGCAAAAAGTAACATTTTTGCCTTAAGTCATGCCTGAAACGTATCTGTTTTTTGACTAACAAAAAATATTGTGGACTCTTGTATATCATAACTTTTGTCTGCAATGGTGGCTCAGATATGTATTTTACCTATTGGATATACATTTGCAAATTGACTAATGCAATTCCAATTGGTGTTGATGTGAACTATTTCAGAAGTCTACATGTATTAAAACATTTTCATTCTCATTCTCGAAAAAAATGGGTTTATGAAATTAAACCATGCTGTTTTCAACCACAGGGTAGGTAACACATTCAAATGAAAAGTAAGACATGCTACAAGATTCAGGGGTTGATGGTTTGCTTCTCTAGCAACACATATACCTTAACATGAGATTTAGGTATTGAAAGTTAAACTGGGCCACAGCGGTAAAAGCTTCTTGAAGGGATTCCACTAACAATGTTTTTCAGCTTTTGATGACTAAATATTCACAGATATTCGTTGTGACATCAAAGTTAAATAGGATGGGACAATGGCATCCATTAACTGGAATGAACTCACTTTAGACCTTCGCCTTATGGAAGATTACATGGTATTCAGAAAGAAGCTGAAAACATCACTGTTCCCTAGGCTGTAACCAATGACACTTGCAGCTTTTGCATTGACTACCCTGCTCAGATATCCCTATGCAGGTTGTTACTCACTTTCACATCAGGATACAGCTTTTCCAGTGCTGTGATATCCCTTGGGATGACTGTTGCACTTAATAAATACAAATTACAGATACAAATTGGCTGTAATAAAGCTAACATCTGGAAATAGTGGGTTTAACGCCTTAACCGCGGCGGTAATTCTGCCGTGGTGTGGGCGTTCTAATGGGTGGGCGGTGCTGCCATGGCCAACGGTTGTGGGAGGGAGTGCTCGCGTCGGCCGTTGGCCGACGGGAGCATGGAAGGGGTTAAAGTAATTAGTAGTTACGGCACTCTTATATATGATCCTGCCATTTTGCAGCAGGTGGAAGTACATACTGCTGAGATGCGAGCACCATACATTTTTGGTGAGAATTGGAAGATTATCATATTGACTGATACACATAATGAGGACCGCACTAAACTCAAATCTGAAAATTGGCATACAGGTCCTGTTATGAAAACTGCATCTGTATGATTCCTATTCCAATTTGAATCTAGATAACCTTTAGTATCCTTCATTCTTCATGGCATAACTCCTTTACCGGATAGGCTATTTTAAAATTTTGTCCACATAAATAATAAAGGGAAAAACTATACCTAGATTAACCCTGGGCGTAGTTCGCGTAGCCGCACTCCGCGACACTACGCGAAGACGCACTTGCACTCCGCGAGCTACACGTAGCTCCGCGGACATGCGTAGTTGCTTGCTAGACCCGTTCGCGCGCCGTTTTTCGTCTTCGGGAGCGCGGTGCGCATGTTCGGGGCGCTGCCTGCATGCTCGAGATAGCTAGCGCGCTAAGTTACTCAAGAGGTTTGTCCCGCCCGCTTGCGTTCCCTTATTTCCTGTTCCGGGTCACAAGTAACGTGTTCGCGTTGTGTAAGACATGTTCGGGAACTCATCTTCTCGTTCGCAGTACAAAAGTGCATGATCGCGTCAAATATCGCGCGAACCTACCCAGGCGGTCGCGACGGGCCAAAGTAAGCCATTGCCGCGCACACGATAATGCTATTCAGCGTGCGAGAACTACGCTACGCACCGGATCGCGGAGTAATCGACGGCTTCGCGTTCTCCGTAGAATGCGGAGTTGCCGAAACTCCGCAAGCTCCGCGAACGGAGCGTAGTTCTTCGCCCAGGGTTAACCTAGATACATTTTAAAAAACATTATCAATCAGGGATTTTGACCCCATCACAAAATCTGCACACAGGACAGTCAACGGATCACTACGGAGAGATCCATAATTCCTTCTAATTATAAAGTAACAAACAACTAAATACTTTGATAGGAATACTTAAAAAAACTATTTTAGCTTAGATTCTTATACAGCTTACTCTAGAAATGTAAATACAAGATTCTTGATCAGACCAACATGATAGCTGGGTGAAGATTCTAAGAGAAACAACTGTCATTGAAAATATGCATTAAGATCACCAAACGGAAGCAGATCATGTGAAGCAAATCTTTTTAGCCAGTGGATTAACCACCCTATATAACAGCTATATCCATTAGCTCTATGAATAATCATTGGATAATAGTCTATCAAGAACAAAAATATGAATTCTCTGAGAAATGGGGACGACTGCTGGCTTGACAAACCATTAAAAAACAGGATCAATACCTGGTAAAGATGTCACATTCATTCCATCACACCGATCAATCTCACTGCTGAATCACAATGCAAAATGTCAACTAAAAATCTTACTGAACCAAGGGACACGTTTAGGCTGGTACAGCAAAAGATATTGCACTGAGAATGTTGAACAAGGACCCTATTATTGAAAGTGGGGAGAGTAGAAAATGATAAAGTCTTTGTAGGTGTATATTCACACACTCAGGGAGTGTCCAGGTATTCAACTGATCAGTAGAAGAAATGGCTGCCAGATCGCAACAGTAATAGGTGCCAGCTGAAGCTCCACTCACATTTAGCAGTACTAGGGATAAGGCAGAAATTAGGAATACATAAGTACAGCAGAATATTTGGTAATGTGACTATGAAGGTGGCTAGAAGAGATACTGTGAAATTATGTAAGAATCATTGTCAAATCTCTTGAACAATGGGGCAAGAATATTGACTTGCATATAGAGGCTGAGGAAACTGTGCATAAAGCACAGTAGTGTCCCTAGAAATTTGAAAGAGTAGGTGGCACTTGGAGGGTACTATAGATTAACACGTAAAGATCACTGAATGAGATCCTATGGTGCTCTTAACCAGTCTGAGAATTCTACTCCCATTGTAATGGGCGAGAATGTTTTGGTAGATGCCGGGGGGACCAGCAATGAACCCTTAGGATCTAGGAATGAGTATGTGTAACAAAACAACAGTTGTTATTATGTCAATATTAAAGGTTTTGTAATGGTATTTGAATACCCTTTGTTTGTCCAAAAATTGAGAAAAAGCTTAAAAAAAATCTTGCTTAACTTGTACAACTTCCTTTACCATCTTAAATCCATTCAAATCATCAGGGTTTTAATATTTTAATAAAGGTTGCTGTATAAAGAATAGAATTTAGGTCACGCACGGATGCTTTATTTTTGCCCTCTTCTGCCAGTTGTATGTAACAATATTGTGTTTTAACTGTCAAGTTAAGTATATGTAGGGAAGAACATATTTACAATTCTATATCCACATTTACTCCGTGTGCTGATATGCTAATAGTCAAATTATGGGTACAATATATGTAATGCAGATCTGGCCATCTTTTTGTCATATAGAACAGAATTTTTAATGCAGTCCTGGGAAGACATTGAATATTATCTTTGTCTAGCTCTATTTTGAATAAGGTGGACACTTAAAATCACCAAATATGCTGCATAATGTGTTTTTCTTGCCACCGATTTTGCAAGGCTAATAGTTACCAGACAATGAAAAGCCCAACGGCTCCTCTGTTCAGTTGTGCTGGAACAAATGAAGTGCATTTGTGTTCTAGGGCTAGCAATTGTTACAAAAGAACTTTAACAAAAAATAGTAAAATGGCCTGTGATAAAATCATTACTAGAAGTAGTGAAATTGTATTAGCTTCCCTCTTCTCGGAGAACGTAATGAGCATCACAAAGGTCTTTTGAGTATTGATTGATTGCATGGTGTCCTCTTCTTTTTCTTTAACCTTCCTTAAATACTTAATCTTGGCTTTATTCAAATTCCATTCTTTTAAATATGTTAAGACTATGAGTGTGTAATTTACTTGCATTTCACTTCAAAAACACTGCCATAATAACAGTGTGTGATTTACTATTTTATAGTAAAAAGACTTCAGCCCTGTTTCACAAGTTAAGCAAATAAAAATTAATGCATGTTCATATGCGTTAATGTCACTGTGCCTGATTCTGATCAGATAAATCTCATGAATATTTGGCTGCAGCACCTGCCAAGCTTCATTCCATGTTTTATTTTTCCTAACAAGGGTGCATACAATGTCCCATGCTAGAAAATAACTTCCACAACCCTCCCATACTCCCTGCCAGCCTCAGCTCCTCCACATACCTTTACCACATGCTCATGGATGCCATTTAGGGGTCTCCAGGGGTGCAAGTAACACCCCTGACTTGCCCCTTGCTACACCTGTCCCTGCTTTTGCAACCCCTGGCTTAAGAGGTGGCAAATTCAGTGCCTGGAACACAGGGGCAGCTCTCCCTAATGGACACTGGTTGGAGCTCCACTTGCCTGGTTTCTCTCAATTTTTTATTATACAAATAGTGGATATTAGTATTCACTATTAGTGTAATAAAAATGGAGTACATTTGCTGGAACTATAATTGACGTCCATGGATATGCTTAGAGCAGGTAGTAAATGTATGCAGTAAAGCCCATGGAATGGCAAATCCAATGTAGTTGTATGACCAGAAAAACGAATCCCACATAGTAACTTCACATGCCATAGTGTTCAACTTGGGTGATTTTACCGAGTGGTAACAGTAAAATTGCATGCAATTTTTCCATGACTCCAGTCCTGTGCAACTCGTAAGAGCCTTTGTGTTGGTGCTCTTCCTTTTTCCTTACAAGTTCGAGAAGTGATAGGTATCTTTCAACTGCCTCTTTATTTACGAGTATGGTACCTCATCAGTTCATTTATATGGATGGATGAAAGTCTCAGGAATAAACCTAGAACACACTCGGTCGCTGTCTCAGTAGTTTCATGATTATCGGAACCATTATGGAATCTTCTGAAGAACTTAGGCACATATTTAAAAGCCCCTTTCCATTGCACTTGCGCCACTTGACACGGTGCAAGAGCGACGCAAATTTGAATTGAGATTTATTAATCCATGCAAGGCCACCTTGAGTTGCCCTAAGTAGCTTCATAAATGAATGAAACACAGCGCAGATCGCTCAGTTGCATTACTCTGCGCCATGGAGGCATTTTCATTGGTTTTGCAAGGGTGTTTCCATGCAACATTCATGGATTTTGAAGCATTCCCAGATTTTCCAGTGGTGGTAGACCTGGGAATGCGCCAAAAACGTACACCTCCCAAGGTGAGGCGTAATGTGGAAAAATATATTTATTTCTCCTCGTGGTTTGTTCTTTCTAGGGTTGTTTTTGTGCAGGAAGGTGCCGCTTCACACACAAAAACAATCCCTCTTTCAATGCAGGGACCCTTGCACCATTGTGCAAGCATGCCTGCATTGGCGCTAGGCAGCCAAAAGGGCATCAGCACTGGTGAAAAGGCAGTAATACGCATTTTGACTTAAATAAGGTGCAGAGCAGTGCAACAAGGTGACTTGCTGTGCTGCACTGTATGTATAGGCATTTATATAGCGCACTACTTACCCATAGGGTCCCAAGGCGCTTCGACCGCTGCGAAACCCTTCCTGGCTTCCCTGAGAGATGGTCCCTTAATGGGTATCTCCAGGGTGAGACCAGGCATCCCCGGCGGTCTGGTGGGGCCGTTAGTGAAGATGAGGCAAGCTAATGCCCAGAGTTGCCGAGTGTGAACGCTGATCAGAGTGGGCACCGAGGCGAGAGAATTATCGAGTCCGCTGACCCTGGTCCAGAAACCTGCCGCGCCGGGAATCGAACCCTGGTCCCGGGCCGTCCTCTGCTCTCGGGTCTGCCGCCTCTAACCAGTGAGCCACACTACTTCACTGTGTGACTTGGCCATAAATATGACCCTAATCCTACTTGTGCATACCCCTTTTGCTCCTTCATTTCCCTGGTTATGAATTTTACACACTCAAGCAGTTGTGCATGCGGAAATAGGGATACAATTTTTACGCTTCCTGTTGGTCGAACACCAAAGTGGTGTCCACCGTTGTCTGCTCGGCAGTGTAACAAAGATTTCACCAATTTAACAACTTTCATGCTCCTTTCTGGAAGGAAAAGAAAGTTTAAACTTAATTGTAGGCCTGGATCAAATTATTGTTATGGTTTGTAATCTCACTTTATTTTTGTAAATTTGCTTTATGCTTCCTACGTGAAACTAGCTAAATTATACTTTTATCCTACGTCATGTAATTACGTGACATCCATGGAAACATTTTGGGGGTAATTTCAATGACACCAACTCGGTCATGGGACTGACTGACACCCAGTCGGCGGTCCTGACCGGCAAATTATGCGACCAAACAGTGTTTGTCACTCTACAGTATGTTTTGGTGTTATTTACTTTTTCTACTAAAGGATATTCACACATTTTATAAGGCATATATAAATATGTGTTTTACTTATGTTAAAAACCCGTTCTGATTTGCATTGCTAATGTGCTAAAATATACTGATTTTCTAAATGTATGGTAATTTCTCCCACTGTTAAGAGAAAGGATTAAAGAAGTATCTCCCTATTGCGTCATGCCATAATCTTTACGTCTATGATTCACTAATAGAGTGCATTGAAAACATGTTCTAGATGGCAATCAAAAGCAAAGCGGTGCATCATGTTAAATACTGCTGTCTATTTTGCAATGCATTCTAGAGAAATGGATCTTTCTCTATGTATGTTTCACTTTTGTAGACAGGTAAAACCAGGTCATGTTGGCTGTCTTTTTATCCACCAGTTCACATAACTCCATATTGTTTCTGGTCTACTTTACTCCGCATGAGTAATCTTCGTTGTTTCCTATCTCTAAGTGTGCTGCATTCTGTAGCATACTTAGAAAGAGGAACAATGGAGCAAGGGTATGTGCACTGGCGCTAGGCAGCAGATTGTGCCCCAGTGCAGGCAGAGAGCAGGAATTGACGTAAAGTCCCTAAGGTCTGGCTCCATCGTATGTAGACCCCAACCCCACCTTAGTTCATGGAGTCCACCATTTTCCGGAACTTAAACAATGGAAGTCGCCATATTCCCTGATTTATGTAGCTTCATTGTCAATGTCTGCCTTTAACCACAGATGTTGTCAAACCTTATCTGTCTAGGAACTGTTGATTAATAACATAGATACAGCATCTAATGCAACATTCATGTGGGTGATATGTTTACTCCTCACCATGTCACATACAGATGTATAATCAAAATAATGTAATCTGAATTGATGTACATGCTCTTGAGGAAACAACTGGGATGCATACATAATCTATGTCAGACATTCCTAAACGTATGTCAGAAATTCCAATTTCTGATAAGATTTAGTAAGTAAGGACTGTCATTTGACCACTTGTCAGTAGTGGTCCTTTGCCCAGATTTTCACCCAATAAATTCTGCTAGAGACAGTCTCCCCTGCTGCCAGCTCACTTCACACTTTGAGGATGATTCATCTCACCTGAAGACTGAAGCTGATAAAGTCAAGGAAGACAACCATCTGCCACAGTGGGTGTTTGCCCTGGGCTGGGAACAGTCTTCACACCTCTGCTCTCAACAAAATATGTAGTGCATCTCTTCTTCCTAAGAAAACCTAGATTGCAAGCTGATCTGCCTTTCATGCTCTCAAAGACTTGTGCATAAAAGTAGATATTAGGATGTAAGGATCTAAATAATATTTTCAATGACATTTTAATAATGCTGAAAATGTTCATTTTATTCTCGTTATTTATAAAGTGTCTTGGTTCTGTTGTTATAATATTCTGTGTGAAACAGATTGTTCCTGTAGTAAAAAATATTTTTAACATAAAAATGTTTGTTCTTCTTAGTACAGTGTGTGTGATATTGTTAATAACACAATAAGGTTTGTTGCTATTTCCATGGTGCCCCTGATCCCTTTATGGGATTGTTAGTAACCCAAAAGCAATAATTCCATGTCAATTACATATAGTGTAGTGTTTTGTGGGGCTACAATAACTTGCCTTTCACATTCATCACTGGTGAATTGAACCTGTGAGTAGGAGAGCACACCTTGTAGAGTTACACCAAAGTTGTAACTTACACCACAGAATTTACCATATATAGGTAAATATGGCACTTTCTTGAAATCTAGGTGTCTAGGCGCTGAAAGAGCATACAGGCAAAGTTATTGCAGAAGAGGGGCACTAAAATAGTACTAAAATTCTTGCCAATGCTGTAATCAGTCAAAAAACATACAACTAAAATAGCAAATAAGACTGATGCATTAAATTATTATGTGTATTGATTAGTTAAAAAATGAAAAAGTCATCAACAACAAAGCTCAAAAAGTACAAATAACATTAAATGGAATCAATTAACTACAACACATAAAATGTGATATAACAACTACCAATTAAATCAAATTCACTTGCATAATAAAATATATTTCCCAATCAAAAAAATAACTTAAAGAAAATGTACTGTCCTGTAGGTGTAGATCTCTGTCCGTAGCCATGTGGTCAGATATATATAGGAAATGAATTGTACACATAAAGATATCAGGGACTTATTATCTATAACTTTTTTAGTTGCTTATACTTCTAAAAAGATTTTTCATTATTTGTTTAAAAAGGCTAGCATGGATTTCGAATCCTGATCAATGTATTGGTAGTGGAATTCTACTACTGTGAGATTGCATGGGTACTAATGGTGTTGCCACAAATATGTACATACATGACATTTTTTATTTTTCAATACGTTTTTGGACTGTTCCAAACATTGAGCATGATTGAGGTACATTCGCAGGAACCCACGTAGGTGCTTATTATAAAGAAAGACGTTTTGCCTCAAATGGCACACCACAAAACAGTATTTTAAACATGCATTGGCAAAGCCAATAGGTACCACCTATGTGAGAGCTATTGGCTTTTCCAATGTCTTTTAGCCTTGTTGTAGAACATGGTGGCTGATGTGCAGCATGGCTAAATGTTATAAAAAAGAGCTATAGATTTTATAAACAAAAAAGCCTTATGATTTGGTAAAGTAAAAAAAAATCATTTTAGCCATGCTGCACTGCAGTCATGCTTCCTACGACATGTCTAAAAGACATTGGTAAAGTCAATAGATCTCAGATAGGCGAGAACTATTGGCTGTACCAATCCTTATTAAAATGGCGTGTATATCAGTCGTATGTAAACCTGAGATAGGGGGCATCATCAACTGGAAAGAAAAATGTGGATATTCAGCAGGGTAAACAAATGGTGCCACCTTGGAATGGCTACTTGATAGAAAATGCTTTGAAAGTAATTTTGAATACCCCTTTTTATGAATTTCGAAGAATAGGAATTACTTTCCTTGAGTCAAATTAAAAGCTAATGAAAAGTGATGTGAGCATGTAGACAATGCTTAACAAAACATATCTTCAGTCAAATTGAAAAAGTGGCACAGACTGTGTGATAATATATGTTCCACATGCAAATTGGCATATGCTGGAGTATCTAAGGAAAGGCCAAGAGGTCAAAAATAAGTACTGGGACATGGTCAGCACTGGTTGGCATTGTAATTCTTCTTTTTCTTAAGGTGGGTGGGGAGCTAGTTTCATGAACAGCAAGAGGGTGAGCAGTGGCAGGAGTTTTAGAAACACAGACAAGGGAGATTGGTAAGGGGCAGAAGCAACACAGACAACAGGGAGGTGGGGCTAGGAGTGCAAGAAACAAAACAGACAATAGGGAGGTGGAGGGGAAGACACAACATGGTCATGAGGGTGGGAAGGGAAACTATCAATACAAACACTGTGGTTGGGGAGGAAAGCAAGACAGTGTGGGAGCATAACAGCAACAGGAACAAGGAGGCAAAGGAATAATAAAAAATTAAAATGGTACCTCAATCACAGAGTAATCAGCGAAAGGACATCAATCAAGCTGAAGAAATTAGTACTTGGCACATTCTGTAGCTAAAAGAAGAAGGAATGAATCTGTCATGCGCCGGCCAATTAGACGTCAGCACATAAGAGTGACAATAAAGTAACAATGAAAATGTTGTTTTTAAGTAATGGGCGGGTTGCAAGCCCCTTGCTAAATGCAATATCTTAAGCAAGAGAACAAGCAGTGCGTGCGTGCACCGTTGCAGGCAAGATCCCAAAAGGAATGCTACTAGTAAAAATCATTAATACGTTGAGCCTTACAACTGTTGGTAATTACAGCACAGAAATAGTTTCAGATGTTAATGAACCCCAAAAAGGGAAACGGGTAGGCATTTTTAATCAGTGGTGGAATGTCTATGACATAACCATGGCTCAAGAAGCCATAACCAACAGTGCAGTAGAAGGATGGCATAATGCCTTCCAATAAACATTAGGCTGAACTCAACCTACACATTCATAAAAGCCCCACAAAAAGAACAAAGCTACCAACAACTATTAATGGAGCAATCGGTAACCCAAAGTAAACCTAAAATTAGCAAACAAACCAATAGAATGCATGACATGCTGCAATGTAAAGTAAAACTCTTTATTGATAACAAGGGAGTAACTACTTAGAATCAATTGGCAAAACCCTATTATAAAGAACCATTTGCAATGCAATTAGTCTAGCCTTTGGGACCTTATATGTATTTAGCTATGCAGCACATTAGCCTGGGTGTTGAAACATCTACTGTTCTTTAACATGGAGGGAAAGTAAGCACCAAACTGCGTGACACGCCAAGTATGGGAACACATGGAGAGACATGTTGCCTTTCAGCGGTAAATGGTATAGTCCAAAGCTCTGTTTTTAAAAAAAATCAGGGTCTTCAGTGGTCATATCACTGAAAATACAAGGTTTGAAAAAATATTATTGTGTACGGGTGCTCGTGGAAGACAATTTCTATGGACTGGAATTTAGAGTATGCTAAATTGATTCTAGTATTTTACTGAGCTTTGCAGGTCGTTTTCTATCAAGAAAGTTAAATAGAGGTAGTTGAACAGGAAAAAAGTCCCTAAGCGGAAGCAGACAAGTCCTAGGGCTGATCTCCAGAGCCCACATAGTACATACACATAAAAGTATACAATAAGTATATACTAAAGTATATACAAGAGGTCTCGAATGCTCAAACTAAAAAACAAACTATCTACACAGTAACCAACAAACATAATCCAAAATTCTAACTAGCATAACTAAAATATTTTTAACTAAATATTAAGCAAATTATTTTTATAAACAGTCAAAAAACATTCAACTAAAATAGTAAAATCACTTAAATCCAGTTTTTCTCTAAATAAAATGAACCAATAAATACTATAGTGAAAAAATGAAATTATTACAAAATGATTCTAATACTCAACATCATTTTTAATACATACATTTATTTTAATACCAAATATTTACATTCAAATCCTATAAAATAATCATATAACAACATTTCATTAAAAACATAATTTTATATTTTAAACTTTTCTTTTTCAAAAATTAATAATTTGATTCTAAAAATTGATTTTAATATGTTAAATAAAATGTGATGTACAAGCATATTAACAGTCACATATTTTAATCATCACCCTGCCCTTTTCTTCTAAAAACATCCAGCTCTTATAACATAATTACGAAAACATTCATTAAAAAAATTTATCAAATTGAAAATAAAATATTATTTAAATCACAAAATAAATTATAAAACATATTAACACAAGCATTACCATATGACTAAATCCTCCCTGCTCTGAGTTAGCAAATCCCCCAATATTAGTAAGTATTGGGGTGGGAAGCTTTACAGGAAGAGGACAATTTCTTTGCCCATTTCCTCATCTTCAACAATCAGCAATAATATGCAAACTAGAAAGTTCCTATGTTTGATCATTTCTGGTGGGATTTTAGAGCTCTTATGACTAAGCATGGGCGTAAAATCCGTTCCGCTCGCGGATTTTCGGTAAATTCGCGATCCGCGAACTCTCGCGAACTTGCCGAAAATTCGTAAAATCCGTGCGAAGCGGATTTTTTGCTTGATCGCACTTGCCAACTAGAATACTATACAATTTCGCGGGAGTAAATACTTGCGAACACGTAGATGCGGCGGGCAGCAACAATCTCGCAATTGCGAGATTGCAAAATTTGCAATTTCGCACAAGAAATCCACCAGCAGGCAGCATAAACCTTGAAAATTATGATTTTTATCAGAATAACTCCTCAGGTTGACATTTGCCTGCACTTTTCTTTGCAAGGAGTCCATTTTGGGGGGTGGTGGTGGGAGGAAGGAAGTGCCCCACAGTTTCCAACTTCCTGTTCCTGTCCACCAGGCTCCTCCCAGTGCTTTCTTCATGTGCTGGTCACTTTGATTTGGATCTTGACCTGGAAGGATTACGTTTGTGGATGCTGCTGGATATTTGGATTTTTGCTAAACTGAAAGCACTCAGCAGGTGCAAAAGTTCAATCTTATCATTAGTAACCATTCCCTGTAGTGCTTCCTGAGGGGCCCCTTCAGGGTTCATTTGCCTACTTGCAACTATTCTATGACCCTGCTCTGACCCTCACAGCAGGCTCAGAGAATAGCTACAAGTATACAACAAAGTCCTGTTAAAAACATTACACTGCAACAGAAAGCAATTACAGACAAAACTGAAAGCACTCAGCAGGTGCAAAAGTTCAATCTTATCATTAGCAACCATTCCCTGTAGTGCTTCCTGAGGGGCCCCTTCAGAGTTCAGCAAATTACAGATAAGGAAGCAGGTGCCAGCCAGACTGGAAGTTTAAATTCAGTGACACATTAATCAACCCCAAATTAATTCATGTCAGTTGAAGCAGGGCAGGTGTGCTTGTTTCACCCCCATAATCTACAGTGATAAACCAACCAGAGGGTGGCAGTGATGTACCAGAGGGTGGCATGGGTGTACCAGAGGGTGGCAGTGGTGAAACAGAGGGTGCTGTGAACCTGTGATGATGAACCAGATGTAGAAACAGCATAGTCGCGGCCGTTGCGAGCCGACAAGTAAGTTCGCAATTGCGAACTGGTACAGAACCCTCGCGAACTGGCAGAAATCCTTGCGAACACAAAACAACAAAAAAATCCGCAAATTTGCGAGAGTTCGCGGATTTTGTGGATTGCGAATCCGTAAATACGCAAGTTCGCGGATTGCCAATTCGTAAAATCCGCCCATGCTTACTTATGACATCATCCACCAGATGGCCCCTTTAACGGCACTGGCACTAGCGCACTTGTACAATAGTGATTAAAAAGTAACCTAGAAGGCATGAAACAAGTGATTCTTTTCCACGTGACATCGACTTGTTGATTAATATCGATGCACTTGTAAAATTGGGGGAAATATGGGACGCTTAGATATGGGCCGAAAAGTTGTTTACATGGCGGGACCTAAGATGGCTACCTGACGACAGAGCTCCGTGCTGCCTTGGGCACTGCTGCTTGGATTAGGTGGTTCCTGCACTGCTTTGCTCTTAAAATTGTTCCATTCTTGAGGCCAAATACTTGCTGCTGTTTTTTGTGATCCATGTTCCCAGCTCGACCCTAAACTTATCAGGTGACTCTGGAGTCTTTAATGTGGCTGCCATTTTGTATTTTTGAATATTGAGAATTTTACCTCAGAGCTTGGCATGCTTGGATCAATGAGTTAGTTTTTTGCAGTTATTTTTAGCCTATGTAGTATTTTTTTGCTATATGGCTATATTTCTTCACTGGGAGGGACAGTTTTTCAGAGGAACTTCGCTGTTTGCTGTGTTCTTTCTGACCAATATTTGTTTAGTTTCAATAATCTTTGCCTTGACTTGCCAATTTGGTTTATTGGCAGAATTAAGAATTTGTTACACTATAATAAGAGATATACTACTAACGAGCCTGTTCCTAGTTCTTCTTCTACTTGTATATCCTTAGACTGGGAATATGGCTCAATCTGTCTCTTCTCAGTCTGCGGTTGCGCCCTTTACTACACCAAAGGTACAGTTATCAACCTCTGCTAATAAAAGCTTAAGCAAAACCCTCCTTCTGCACCTAAATCTCTTTCTCCTTTATCTTTGGACACTTTTTTAGAGGAAATACATGCTTTATGACATTTTCTTGAGGAATCAACTACTTTCCTGCAAGTTCTGGATAATAAATGGTCGCCCATGGAATCTTGGTTATCATTGCTGGAACAACAGGTCAACGACATACAGGATCTGACAGAATGAGATCTTTGGAGAAGGAGTCACTGCCGCTTAAATAATCCGCTGAGGATCTTGAAAATAGAAACCCGTGCAATAATCTTCACTTATGTTGTCCTCCAGACAGCATTGAAGGTGATGACTCTTTAACTTATTTTACCACCTTTCTCCTAAAGCTTCTAGACATTCCTGCATCTGTCAATTTAAATCTTTGGTTTGTTCACAGATTGGGGATTGCATGTCCTCTCTGCTCATTCAAATTAAAGTGGTGTAATTCTTCTGTTTTTGAAATTCACTGATCTTCTACAAGTTTTAAATGCAACCAAGCTTCAGAAACAACTAACGTCGTCTGGAGCAAGACTGTTCCTGTCTCAAGATGTATCTACAGTAACTGCTAAACGATGGAAGGAGTTCCTGGAGCTTAGCCCTGCATTTCAGACTGTGGGTGCGCATTAAGGTTTATTCCACTCATCTTTGTTCGAGGTTACTATTCAGAACAAGACTTCTTCATTTGAGTACCCTGCGGATCTCAGTAAATATATTGATTCCCATCCTATGTCCTTGATGAAGACTACTGATCCTTCCTCTATAACTTGACTCTTAATTGTTAACATTTAAATTACATCGTTGTACCCTGTTTGCTTTCTTTATAGGTTGTTTATCTTGACATTTTTCCTATTTATCACATTGACTTTCTTTTTATACTCTACGTTATTGAAGATGGTTTGAATTCCTTGTGTTCCTGTTCCCGGTGCGTGTTTTATGGCATTACTAACATGGGATACGCTGTGGTGCATTATCCCATTTTAGCAGTGTCGTCTCAATCTGTCTGTCATAACTCCTTGTTTCACTAATTTTCCCTTGAAGGTACGTATTACAGTCGTCAGGTTCTGAAATGTACTGTCCCTTCTTGTTGGCTTTTTTTTACCATCTTTCTATTTATCCTATTCTTGACCTCTTCTCCTTTTCCTCATGGTGCTCCTATTGCAGTTTTTCCTTTATTCACTGTCTACTTCTCTAGTCTATTCTCCTCTTTTTATTGCTGTTGATCGTGTAGTTTTATATATATTTCTGTTATTTTACATTCAGAGTAATTTCTTGAAATGTGAAAGGTTTTGTTAATCCTATTAAGACAGAGAATTTTAGCCTATTTAGCATTTTATAATCCATATTTTCTTTTTTTTGCAAAAAAAACACCTCACAGAGTTAGAGCCTTTAAAGCTGAAACAGAGTTGGTTTGGTTCTGTTTTAGTTTCTCCTGCTTCCACCCAGAATAACAGAGTAATTATTTTATGCCACAAAAAAATAAAATATTCCGTTGTATTTCAAGAAACAGATTCTGGGGGTATGTGGTTGTTAGTCAAATTACGCATTAATAATATTTATTTGACTGTATTTAATGTTTATGGCCCAACTCAGCCGTATTATTCATTTTGGCCTAGTGTTAATAAACAGTGTATTCAATTTAGAGATACATTTTTTATTTTAGGTAGTGATTGTAACCAAATATTGATCCTTTTATAGATCATCAATCCCAAATCCGTTTTATTCCCCATAAATCGCATAAACAGTTTCTCAATACAATATCTCAGATGCACCTTGTAGATGCATGGAGGCAATGTAATCCAGATAAATCCGAATTTTCTTTTTTGTCTCCTCCTCATTGTTTCTTTACTTGATTAGATTATATTTTTCTCTCAAAATCTTATCTCTTCCTCCATTGAACCTAGTGTTATTTCTGATCATGCTTCAGTTGTTGCTGATTCATTCGGATTTGCTCTGCTCACAACTTAGGTCTTCTAGGTGGCGACTTAATAATTATGTTTTGCAAGATCTAGTTTTTTCTTTGTCATTTAATTCCTTCACTGATAAATTCTTTCTCTTAAGTAATAATCCTAATTTTTCTTCTCAATTATTGTGGGACACTTTTGAAGCCAAAGCTTGCGGCTTTATTATAGATTATGTCTCAAAAAAGAAGACAGTCTCTTCAACAACATACATTTCTATTAGCTAGGATTAAACACTAGGAACACACTTTTACACCTCTTCCTCTGAATCTCGTCTACAGGATCTTGTAAGTGCAAAGCTAGATATCAATAAAATAACTACTAACAATTCTGCATTTAAATTGCTCCGTAGCAACGCTTGTTACTACGGTGGCCGTAATAAAGGCTGTAAGCTTCTGGCTGACTATCTTAAGTCTCGGAAGGAAAGAGTAATAATTCATTCCATACATTCTCCCGAGGAGAAACTTTAAAGATCAGGATATTTTAGAAAAATTCATGAAACTTAAGAAAAATGTATATACTCTCCTTCTGTTTCCCTTATTCAATATTACCGTAATAACATTCCTTCTCCTCCTCGTTAACATCTTAATTTTCCTTCTCTTGAATCTGATCTATTGCTCTCGGAGTTATCTAAAGCTTTAAATGTACTCAAAAACGGTAAAACTCTGGGTCCATATCGCTTTACGGTGGAATGTTCTTCACATTTTTCTAATTAGTGATTGCCTAAACTTCTACAGCTTTTTTAGTTTTCCTATATCTCAGGTAAGGCATAAGGTACCTTTCAAGAAGCCACAATATGTTAAATTCATAAAGAGGGTTGCCATTCTCTGCACTTTAAGAACTATCATCCTATTTCTTTGGTAAATGTGGACTATTAAATGCTAAATGACATGCTTTACGGTTGGTACCTGTTATGCCGCATATGATTGATAAAGAGAAATGTAGCTTGTTAAGAGTGGATTGACTTCTGATAATTCTAGGTTATTATTTAATGTTTTAATTAAAACTCCCCCTTGTTCCTATTCTCTGGCTGCAGTTTCCATAGATGAGAAAAAAGCATTTGATAGGGTAGACTGTTTATTCTTATTTAAGGCTCTTACCTGGGATGGCGTTGGTCCTAATATTACTTCTCTTATTTATCTGCTTTATACTGCCCCAACTGCTTCTGTATTAGTTATGGGGCGAACATCTCAATATTTGTTTCTACAATGTGGAGTTCATCAGGGTTGTCCCCTTTCCCCTGTTATTTAAGCTCTTGAGTCTATTTTGCCTCACATTCGCAATAATGACTCTATCTCTGGCTTATGCGGATTATATTTGGTTTTTTATCTCCAATCCCGAGGTTTCTACTTTCCCTTTATTACAAGGAATTTCTGATTTCTCTCTCGTTTCTTGTTATGAGATCAATTCGGATAATACAGAAATTCTTCTTCTTACCAAATTTTGTGTTCCGCATTCTTTTGAATCTACTGGATTCTTATTGAACAGCTCCAAAATTAAATATTTAGGCATATGGTTTATTAATTCCATTTCACATTCAGTCAAAATCAATATGATAGAAGCCCTCAATTGTATGGATAAACTCCTCTCTTCTTGGAATACTCTTTTCTTTTCCTGGTGGAGACATCTGAACTGCACCAAAATGATGGCTAGTCCTATTTTATTGTACATTTTTTCTATGCTTCCCATTAATTTCCATCTCGAAAATAGGTTTTCTTCTTTCCAACTTTCTTTGGAAAAACAAAAAAAATCTAGAATTTCCTTACCACAACTGCAGAAACCAAAATCTATTGGGGGTGTACATTTTCCAGATTTTTGTGCTTAGCATGAAGCTTTCTGTCTCCAGCTAGCATCTAAATGGCTTCTCTCTGAATCCCCCCCATTCACGCCCCTATGACTTACTATTGAACATTCTTTACTTGCACTTTTCTCTACAAAGAAGTTCTTGCCATCTCTTCTAAAGAATATTACTACTCATTGTCTGCTATTTAAACATACATGCTCATTGTTGAGAGCGCTTTATCCACTAACGAGTATGTCTAGGGACTCTTTTTTTAGTCTCCTCATGGTTACAATGGCTCCATTACTAGTAACCGCTTCACCGCGGCAGAATGCGGGTGAATCTGACACTTGCACAGATCGGACAGCCCGGACCGTCTGACGGTGGAGGTTGTGGAAGATACTATAGGTTCATGGTCTATTTGATGGTAGGACTCCTTATTCATTTCCCCAATTTCAAGCTGTTTCAAATGTCCTCGTTCTTTTTGGTATACATTTTCAATTCTGTTGGAAGTAATTTTAGATGTCTTCTATTTGTTTCCTTTGACTGAAAATCTTTCTATGGAAAATGGCCTTCTTAGAGAACTTACAGCTCTCCTAAAGATTTACTGATTCATAAAGATTTCTTAGCTCCTGATACTACTTGTGTTAAAACTAGGATAGAGCTTACCTGGGAAGAGGATTTTGGTTGTGCTTGGAGCATCGATTTCTGAACAAGACCTGGGCCCGATCACTCAAGCTCTCTAGATCTGTATCTACTACTCAATCTATGTATTTTCGGTACCATTGATTATATTTCACATCTATGTCTATAGCTACCTTTTCTCACACAAACAATACGAATTGTTGGTCATCTGGCTTTCCTTCTGCAGATTCAGTGCGTCTTCTTTTTATTTGCCCAGCTGTCGTATACTTTTGGAAAAAGGCTTGGTCTTATGTCTCCATTATTTGTAATTTACATATCCCTCTTTCTAATAGTCTTCTTCTTACAGTGCGTCTATTAGATACTTTGAGGTTGACCATACTTGACCTTGGTTTATTTGACCTTATGCTGGCCCTAGCTTTTTAACAAAGTATATTTAATTATAAAAAACCATCTAATATTTCTGTTAAGGCTTGGTGTTTCTATCATAGATTAGATATTAATTTTGCCTCCTTATACAAACCATTTGTAAATAGAGATTTGTATTGGTTACCATGAACTACTTATCTAAATAACACTGAAAAAACAGAGATCTTACGTATATGCTCTGAAAATGTTAAACTTCCGTGATTCATTAGGTCTCTCTGCTCTTTTCTTATTCATTTTTTATTACTATATTGGTTTTAACGTTATTACCATTTTTTCACTGAATTCTACTACTATGTAATAATTACTCGAGCTCCAGTTGTAAGATAATTTTGCATCCCTCCCTTTCCCTTCCCATCTCATTGTTTAAAATGTAAATAGCTTTCTCCTCTGTTTTATTGCTTATTTTCTTCCTATATATTTCCTCTTAATTAACATATTATGTTTATTGCCTGTTCTTTGTAATCATATATTATGAATAAAGCTTATCAAACTTAAACGTATAAAGATATGGGCTAGAAGAAAAGCAGATCATAGCGGCCCAACAGGAGAACCAATATGGTAAACTTAACAGTATGGACATTCATCTGGGCAGAAGATACTGGCATGCAAAGCTGCAACAACATCTTTTCACAAAGTTGGGGAAGTTTGTCTTAAAAAAATGCAAAATGTCTTATCTTTTCAAATAGTTAATCTGTTTTTTCTCTGGAGGCAAATGTTTCAGCACAAGCTCACTTTTGCTGGATAGTTTTCTTGCAAGAACCATTTTGAGAGGATACTTGGATGCTTAATCTTTTATATTGGGAATGTTTCAACTACAGGAGAAAATTGCAAAGATAATAAACGTTGAAATCTTTGCGAAGTGCAAAGCTTGCCAACTTCTCCATGCTTTGAAGTATGTATTTCATTTTCACAAACCCTTACTAATAGGTAGGGGCTGGGCACTCTATAGTATGTACATCTGAGAGTAGAGAAAGCAAGGTTCACTGGACAGCTTCCTTTCTGGAGACCTGATGGTTCATTTGCTTTATGTTCTTCAAATTGAGAAGAATTAAGAGCATCAAACTTGAGCTGCCGCAATATTTGAAGAGGGTGTGTGAAAGAGACCAAATTTGAGCATAGTTTGTATTAATATTACCAAACTAAAATACACTTGTATTGACATCATCAAATAAATTATGAACCATTTTTGTGCTGGATGTAGTTGAATTTGGCAGCGGTAATGGCCCCATAAAAAGTTTTGTAATCAGGGTATTTGCATTTGTCACTGATAATAACTTCCTGTGGTATTTCAGGGGCCTATTCACAAAAGTATTAATGATTATGGGATGTAGTACTACCTGAGTGTTCATTTACGTACTCATACGTGTATTTGCAAATCAGCCTTGAAATGTTTCATATTTTTGCCTAAAGTGCAAAGAGGGCACAGAACTTTCTGTCTGTACTAATTGTTTATGAATATTCCATTGTGTGTTCCCATTATTTTACCATCTTAGATGTGTTGGGTACAATTCACAAAGGAATGTAAGTGCAAGAGGTCCCAGAGAGAGAGGGACCTCCACATCCTGCTGACACGGACTGCTGTGCAGCCATGTACATAGTGGGGTCACCTACAAGTCACTCATTTGGTGATACAGTGGACCCATTTCTCTATTACTACCGGTCATTACTCACCTATACAGGCTCCTGAACTGTGGTGGTCAGTAAATATAATTATATTTTTTAAATTTCATCTTTATATATTTGATACAGAGTGACACACCATTTGGGTCTGAAGAATGGCACTGAACCCCTTGTGGGGTCTTTAGAAGGCAGACACATGTTGACCTATCATGCAGGTATATTTGCTGAGAACACCTAGATCCTATCTTTCTTTTTAATCCTGTCCTAGGAGTCTGCGTTTTAAAACACTTTGGCCTCCCAGATACATTTTTAACCACCCCATTTTCCTTTGTGCACACTGCCCCTCCCAACCCATACTCTTGGTCCCTTCTCCAAAACACCTCAGATCCTATTCTAGTCCCTAAGAGTGGTAGCCCACACCAGTGACCTTGCAGACCCGGTGTGAAGCTGGAACCCTATGATGAAGCATGTCAGCCTCCATGAGTGAGGGTTCTTGCCCTGACAGAGATCTCCTCCCATGCAACAGGGCACCTTTATGGCCCAGTACCCTTATGATATAATAAGCAGGAGCCTTTCTTATTCTTCTTTCCAACCCCAATTCATGACCTGTGAGACGTGCTTTTAGTGATTTCCCATTTAGACAGGGAGTAATACGGTCTCACACACAGGGCCTCTCCCTTTGTTTCCTAGTGTGTATTAGCCCCTTTGCTCACTGTGCCAGTGGAACCATGCTATACCCGACTGAAGATCCCAAGTCAGTGCATAACCAGCCTTAGGTTTTTTGCGTTCTGGTTCAGGGAGTACCTGGCCTGGTAGTTCAGGTTGGACTGTTCCTATTGGAGCAGGGTCAAGACTGATTTGCACCTGAGTGATTCCAAACTGAGTTGGTATGGCATGGAAATTAATGATAGGGTGGGATACTGCTCGGGGAAATTAAAAGTGGTTGAGATTAATTTAAGCAATCCATCCATCACAATTTTTTATACATCAATGCAACGCCCTAAGTGTGACAGGTCGGCCCAGAGGAGGGTCCTGGACTCACTATGCGTCTGGTACCAAGCTACACCTGACTGAAGAGCCCCAGTAGGCAGTAGCGATCGGTGGTGGGAGTGCTGCCGAGCGGTGACATGGGGCGGGAAGGGGCAGGGTGGGGGATAGTAAACCACGGAATACGGCCAAATGCAGTTAAGTAAACATATAAATAAATAAAACGAATTTCGATGCGCGCACTGCATCGCCAAATTCGATGCAGTGTGCGCAACAACATTTGTTTTATTTATTTATATGTTTACTTACTTGTATTTGCCCATATTCCGTTTTTTACTACCCCCACCCTGCCCCTCCCTCGCCCCGCATCACCGCCTGGCAGCACTCCCACCACGGACCACTACTGCCAGTAGGTCTTATGTTGAGGTTTAAGGACAAACTGGCATGGTTGTTCGGGCTGGACTGTTCTATTGGAGCACAGTCAAGAGTCAATTGCACATGGGTGGATACCAATTTAGGTGGCATGAAATGCAAAAATACAATGGGCAAGATAATATGCAAAATTACGATGGACATGATGATATGCAAAATAACCATGGGCTGGGATGAGGCCCAAGTAAGCACCATCGGCTGAGGTTTTTTTGGCATCCACCCATCACTTTTTCTAATACTCAAATAGTTGTATTTACTAATGCATACGAAGCTCGTCTCCAGAAGATTCTTCACTTCACTTGAAGAAAGCACTGCATTTGTATTGACTGTTTAGGCCTCTACCTGTCTTGTGGATGGAGTTGGCTATTATAGGGAAAAAAATATCCTGGTCATAGAGCATATGCTCGTGGATGTCTCGCCTCCCCCCAGAGGGAAGCACAAAAGGGAAACGCGCATTCCCATGGCGTGGCTGACAAGAACCCACTGTCCATGACTGCATGCTTCTCACGCTTACTGTATGCGCGCTGGATGACTACCACATGGCAGGCAAACACCGCATTAACAACTCTTTTTGTGACCGAACAATATTGAGTAATTGATTTCAATCCCCATTCACTGAAATGCCAAATTATAATCAACGCTAACAATACCGATGGGAGTACAACGCGGGGAGCTTCTGAAACAAAATCGCATCTCCACAATACAGGAGGCTCTGCGAAAAAGAAAGCTTTCAGAGGAGCAAGGAAGGCATTCATCTCGGTTCTATGATTTCAGATGCTCCGATTCTAAGCAGCAAAATTAAAACTGCTGCCACCGCGGCTGTCCTTTCAAGATTACAATCCGAAAATACACTTCAGCATACAAAGAGCTGAGCAGAAGCATGAGAGGCGCATTGAAAAAAGAATTGTGCTAATGCTTTTTCTTGGACCCTTAAATAGAGGGACAGCCACTTTACACCATTCCCTGATGGAATTCCTGTGCGTTACCAAAGATTGAAAATAAGATGGATGCCCAGCATAGAAATGAGAAGCAATATACTGGAATTCCTCATTTTGTAAACCATAAACACCTTGGCCAGGTGATTTATGGATTTTAATTTTCCTACTAATTTTTCACATGCGAACATACGTTTGCTCACGTAGAACATTACTAGCGCTTAAGCAAGGTACTTCTGGCCTATTTAGTACTCTTTTTCATATTTTTGTGCAATTCCTGTTCTCTGTTTTCTTAAAAAGTGCCGTTGCCTGTTAACTATCACTTTATTCACCTTTTTAGCACTGCGGATTCAAATTGTATTCAGTGTGAGAAGAAAAATGACTTTCATAAATTGAGAGCAGCACGCCAACTTACCTCTGGGCTGGCTTTCGAAGATTTTCTCCTTGTCTAACATAGTTTTAATACTAATTTACAGGTTTAGAACAGTTAAAATATTATCTTTTCTGCCCTGAAACCGTGTTATGACATCTTTTCAGTCTTAACACGATTTAAGGCTATCCTAAACCAAAACATAAATTTTTGACTGATTTATTTTTTGTTGCTGTCCCAATTACCACAAGTAAAGCACCAAAGCAAGCATCACAGTTAGCCGTTGGCCTATTTCGTTTTGCTTATAACTCTGGTCCCGTTTGATAAATATGGTTTGGTGACAGGGGCTTGAGAATTGATGGGCCGTAGGTTCTGCACGAGGTTGCAAAAAGATGACTGCTGCACACAGGGGCCTTGACCAATTAAAGGCATACCCTTGAGTAGAATACCCTTGTCTGCACACCATGAGACTGGTCTCACAGGTTCTGCATGCAAAGGATGCTGTGCATAGCCACCAGGGCCTCGTGCATATGACTGAAGACTGTCTAGGCTCAGTCAACAGTCTGATGTGTACAGCTAAAATCCAAACAATGTTGGTCGGGCGCAACTGGGGCTTATCCATTGCCTGACTATAGGCCAAGCCTTGAAAGCTGAAAAAGCAGCCGAAGCTTGTGCCCAGCCAGTTTGGCGGCAAAGCGTCTGACATACAGCCATGCCAAAAGGCCATTACTGTACTGTCCACATTATACATTTCTTAGCTTTCACTGGATACTGTAATTAGTAGAGCATTTTCTGCTTACCACTACCACCATGCGGTTACTGCCTTAGATGCAATATTTAAGATAGATTTATCTGACTAGCCCGTACACACAGCCCTGAATCCCATTACATCACTCAAACACTTCGTCCACCTAATAATAATATATAATTGTAATAGTTTCAAGAAGGCCTGGGTGAAATTTCAATTACACTAGAATAATCGGAGTAAATTTGGTACTTCCGCTTTACCCTTTGATGTGGAATTGACGATAATAATGCAATTATGCTCGCTTGCGTAATTATGAATAATTTGAGGTGGAGGGGAATCCTACTGCAAGAGCACATTTAGTGAGCATGCAGAGCAAATTTTCACATTTTTAAATAATACTAACATTTTATTTAGGTTTTTAAATTCAATTGTACTTTTGTGTATATGTGTAGTTCTTATATATCTACATTGTGTTACATTTTGCTTAATATTTTATGTCACTAATATATTTATATATTTTAAAAACACGCATATAATCATTTAATGCATAAAAAAATATAAATAAATTTAAAATTCCTTAGTTTAAAATTTTTATGCTATTTATATTGTTAGTAAAGCTGTTGTAGAAAAGACAAATTTAGTAAATTCGAAATATTTTGCTTATATTATTGTTTATATTTACTATTTTAAGGTTTAATTATACATTTTTAAATGTTGGTTTTTACATGTTTTTTTATGTTATGGTTGATTTTATATTGTTTTGTGTTTATGTTGGTTTTAATGTATACAATGTTAAGATATATTATAAGGTGTATATATATATATATATATATATATATATATATATATATATATATATATTACCTACTGGCGGTCGCCAGTAGGTATATATAGTTAGGATTTTTTCTCTATGGGATTTTTGAAAATTCTATGTCTAATAACTTTGGCGTTTGTGGACGGAATTGGCTGAAATTTTCAGGAAAATGGCACATTATGTTTCTGAGCAGCCCCTGAAAATTCGAAATATTTTGCTTATATTATTGTTTATATTTACTATTTTAAGGTTTAATTATACATTTTTAAATGTTGGTTTTTACATGTTTTTTTATGTTATGGTTGATTTTATATTGTTTTGTGTTTATGTTGGTTTTAATGTATACAATGTTAAGATATATTGTAAGGTGTATATATATATATATATATATATATATATATATATATATATATATATACCTACTGGCGGTCGCCAGTAGGTATATATAGTTAGGATTTTTTCTCTATGGGATTTTTGAAAATTCTATGTCTAATAACTTTGGCGTTTGTGGACGGAATTGGCTGAAATTTTCAGGAAAATGGCACATTATGTTTCTGAGCAGCCCCTGAAAATTTGGGGGGGGTTCGTCCAGGGGGGGCCGAGAAAAAAGGGGGGTCCCAAAACGTGTTTTTAACATTGAGTTTTCCATAGGGCGGTTGGCCTCACTTTTAGCCCGAACGGCTGAATGGATTTGCACGAAACTTGGCAAAATTGTAGGGACTGGTAGCCCGATGTGCCTTTTGTAGGTCTCAATATATGTGCTCCAGTGGGTTTTGAGAAATTAACGTTTAAAAAAAGATATATATCTGTAACAGCGGACCGGGCAGCGCTCCAGTTCGCGTACTTTTCGCGCAACGGAGCTTTGTGAAGCGAAGCTGATTGGTTCTCCGGCATCTGTCAACATTCCAAACAGTCCGTAGCGGCCGCCATCTTGTCTCTCGGTAGGATCGAGAGACAAGAGGAGGCCAAAGCGAAGGGGCAAATGACCATAAGGGGGCATAGTAGATCCTCCCTGACCTCTTAGGTTTGATGTACCATTTTGCCAAGTTTGGTGTAATTCCGTTCAGCCATTCAGGCTGTAGACGTATGTAAATGTCCTATGGAAAATTGCATGGGGAAAACACATTTGAAAGTGTTAAAATTTAGAACCAATTAAAATGTTACTTTGGTTTTGTATTTGTGTGTGATGAAAGTTAATTGGTTATGTATATATGTCAAATGAGAGGAAACCACAGCCATTTTGTGATACTACTGTCTGAGGTACATTTGTGAGGAATTTTTGGTGGTGAATTTCTGGTGTTTGATTTACACAGTACTAACACTTCTCCTACTTTTAAAAAGGTGAGTTGTTAATTTGTAAGGGGAACTATGTTGTACACTTGAAGATAATTTGAAAAATGTTTTCTGTTATTTATTTGCAGTCCTTCTGTTATACTAAATACTTGATAAAGTTAGTTTTATATTATGTATTACTAAAAACGATAAATGAAAGTGATTATTTTTTTCTGCAATTTACAGCAAGCAATTTCAAAATAAAATGGCTCACAATGAAGAGACCGTGGCAATTTCTTTTGAAATGTCCACTACATTGATTGAAATTGAGAGCACCAATAATGAAATATTGTCACAAGGAGGAGATGACGTGTATGATTTCATTAGATTGATTGAAATTGACAGCACCAATAATGAAATATTGTCACAAGGAGGAGATGACTTGAATGATTCCACTACATTGATTGAAATTGAGAGCACCAATAATGAAATATTGTCATGAGGAGATGACTTGAATGATTCCACTACATTGATTGAAATTGACAGCACCAATAATGAAATATTGTCAAAAGGAGGAGATGACTTGAATGATTCCACTACATTGATTGAAATTGACAGCACCAATAATGAAATATTGTCACAAGGAGGAGATGACTTGAATGATTTTTTTGATCAATCTGTTGATGGCGAATTTATTGAATGTTTGGAGACCATAGAGTTACAAGAATCATCATTGCAGACTTTTCATGAGGAAATTGCTGATGAGGACATGTTACTAGTTCTTTCAAATTTAGAAAATTCTGAAGAATAAATTTATATTTAGAAATCAAAAATTGTTTGAGACATTATTCATTTTTATTTTTAATTTATGAGGTTGTAGCGAAGTGATTGTAGTATAAAATGAGACTTATAGTATAGAGTGCAACATTTTTATGTTACATGGTAAGTTTACTCATATTTACTTCCCTTCTGCCACTATATTATCTCCAATGTGTATTTGACATCTCTTCTTCATCTCCGGCCTCCTTTCTCTCACTGTGTGTCTCCGATGCATCTTATCGCTGCTATTTTGTGTAATTACAGAAGAGAGTAAAATAAAATAGTTTGGAACGTGAAAAGGGGGCAAAGTAGAGTACCCCTCACCCCCTAGGCCTTTTCAGGCGGTCCCAAAAGGATCAGTTTCTGCTTTCCTGAGAGATTATGGTATGAGTTCCATATACCACAATAATTTGCATTACAACATGCAAGATATCTATCTCCTATTACCAACTTTTGGAGATATTCGCGCTAAGCGCGAATATCTCCAAAAAGTAACACCTGCCATGAGCAGTTCTTAGCCATGTTATCCAATGGGAGGTGGATAACATGGCTAAGAGCATTAGCTCGGTAATGCATGAATATCGCTGACTTTTTAGCGATATTCATGCATTGCGGGCGTTTTTTATCGCATTTGCGATAAACCTTGATAATAGCAAGGTTTATCTTCGATAATTTCTGACGATGCTTAGCGGTAAAAAATTCGTTGGTAAGCATCGTTAGCGATAAATATCGCTTAACTTTGGTAATATGCACCAACGTCTGTTAACGTTCGATTCGAAGGAAATGAGGAAGTGTTGAAAAACATTGTTTGCGCCATCTTGCCTTTTTTGAAATGCCACACTTTTGTCGTGCACGGCAGCCATTTTAGATGCCTTGACCAGACCCACTCTCTGCACGCTGTCGATTCGTAGCATGGCTCCCCACCCTCGCAAGCATCTTCCCCAGGCACTGGTCACCCCCGCTCTCTGTCTTATGCATGGGCAATAAACCTCCCCCCATCTGCGCTGCTCTTCCCTGAGAATCACACTCTGTGCCCGCCCGACACCTCCCTTTCGCCCTATTCACTACAGCACCCTCTGACACTCCTCTTCCTCTGTGTCCGATTGTCTAGGCTATCAGCTAGCCCTGCAGATGTAGTTTATGGCTCCAGCTGTAAAGAATCACCCCTCTTCAAAGGAGTTATAGTAGATCAAGGCCCACACCCGATGAGATCCGTCACACCACACGTGTTCCTACTATCTGAAAACCATCCTGTATTGTGATTGGGGAGGGGACCGAGCCTGAAGCGGAAGATTCCAGGAATGACTCTTTGTACATCAAAGTTTTTACAATTATGTGTCACATTAAAAATATGTAGCACTCCAACAAAGTAGTAGGAATATAAAACTTTAATAACATATAAATATATACAACAAAACAAAAACAGTAAAAACATTTAAACAACGAAGAGACCGTGGCAATTTCTTTTGAATTCCTGATGAGGACATGTTACTAGTTCTTTCAAATTATGAAAATTCAGAAGATGTTGCCTGGGGGTGGGTCGTCAGTAGCAGTCTGTTGTGCGAATAGTTCCAAGGCAGCAGAACGCGCTGAAATCTAGATGGCACGAAAGTGATGTCTAGTAAGTTGCCGCCCAGCAAATAACGGCGTGGGGCGCCGCGGGGGTGAGTGAGTCCAGTAGGCACCACAGCTATTCTTACCGGCATTGCAGAATTACTGCTGGGGACAATGCCTGTGCTGTAGCAGGGTCACAGCAGAAACAAAAAGGATTCTGTTGAAGATGTTGTTGGTTTTTAATTTGAAAACAGTTCTGGTGTCAACTGCTATGCTAATGTAGTGGTTAATGTTTTGTTTTCTCTAGAAAATGTAAAAGAGGGGGAGGCAGTCCAAAGTTCCGTTAAAAGGGCAAAGGAAAGGATCGGTGGTTTGAACTATCAGTCAAAAAGGGGAGGGGGTGCAACAATTTTTCCTACCGGGTCACACTGTGCTTTCACCGGAACTGAGGTCTGCAGGATTCTAGTAATTCAAAGTGAGGCTGGCGCCAGCATGGGAGCGCCGACGTCCCGCGGATACAGTTTCGTCACTCCACGGGCGATCATGGCAGTCATTCCCCATCGGGGGTGTCTGCGGGGGTCGGAGACTCCCGCGGCTCCTCTAGAATCTTCAAGGTCGTGGAGGACTACGGTGGTGGAGTCAACCAGTGACCGGGCCATTTCTTTATGCTGGGCCTGCTCTTGCCAGGTCGACCGCCATTTTGAGAGTTCGGTAGCTACTGGCGATCGCAGGGTCAAATGAGCGGACGGGCTCCACCCTGCCGGGCGAGACGTTGCAGCATCGCCACAGTGGAAGAACCCTTTTCCGGGCGCTTGGAGCGCTGAGGGTGCAGGTGGGAAGCCTCCACTGGGGAGGCAGGAGAGGCCTGTTCGCATCGTCTCTCCCTCCCAGTGCACCCCACGGCGTCTCGCTTGAGATTTGTTATGGCCGGACCAGGCGATGAGGACGAGGGGGGGGGGTCGGAGGCATGTGCAAGACATCCCCCCCCAGTGTTGTCGCAGCCATTATTCAAGAAAGAAGAAGTGTCCCGTCCGTCTTCGGGCCGGGCTTCCGGTGGATGTCGGCCGGACGCCCCTGGCTCTGGCCCCATGAACGGGTTCCTTGGTTTATCGGCTGCAGCCGGATCCCGTCGGCCTCGGCCCCCCAACCGTTGGTGGCCGGACCGGGAGAGCATGTGGCGGGACTACCTGAAACTCTCAAGGGCCACCGCGGCCGGACTGGGAGAGAGAGGGGAGGGTCAAGGAGACATTCCCCCCCCTGCAACTCTTCAGCGTTGTAAAGGCAATCCCCTGGCCGGGTCCCGCTGGCCTCGGCCTCTCCTCCGGCTACACCCTACGTTAGGATCTCCTGGCCGAGGCGTGGCAGCAGGACCCGCCTTATATGGGCTGCTCCCGGCTGGGCGTAGCCGCAACCCTGCCCCACCTTGGAAGTTTCCAGAGTGGGGGCGGATGTTCTACTGACTTGCATTTTCCCTAGTCTATCGATTTTTTTGGCGTGGCAGGCGGTGGGACAGCGAGGGGTGATTTGGTTTCTCTTACTGTTTTTCTGGTCTCTCACCACTGGCATATTTCTAACGTTTTTTTGTTTCTAGGACATTAATAGGTTTTATCATTACGTTATGTTATCGTTTCTTTGTTCGTTGTTTAATAAAAGTTCATGTTCATCAGTGGCCTACTGATTTTCGTTTTCCTATTCTTTTCTTTCCAGGTTGTTTCATGCTAAAGTTTCTGTTAACAGGATACAGTGATCACTTCGTTATTATTGCATATGTCCTTTTCACTAGGGGTGCTCTCTGGTCGGGCCAGATGACGTATCTCTAGTAAATGGTCCGGGTGAAACAGGTGCATCAATCAGTGGGTAGTAGATAGGCATGACAGATTACAACGGGGGAGAAAGGTCCGCATTACGTACCCTTTCACTATTTGCAAAGATTTTCCTACGTATATTTGCAAACAGGGAATACCTCCAAAAAGAACCAATTCCCAAACAGTCAATGTTTGGGGAAACAATCAATCAATGAGGAACGAAATAGGCACGACGTGTTAAAGGTTTGCGTTACCTACCCTTCACTATCTGCAAAGGGAGAGAGAATATTCCTATTCTTCCTCGTTTGCAGGCAGAGAAGATTCTTAAGAGAACCAACTTCGAACAATTCAATGCTCGATTCAAACAATCAAGAAGGGGTACTGTGAACACAAATGAATGCCGCTTATGTACATACACATTGGTATTATCAACAGGTTGTTCCTAATGTTTCTATTTTAGGGAGGTCAAAAAGAGATCCCATTAGTGGCCTACTGATTTTGCTCGATTCCTTTTGTTTTTTTACACAATTTTTCGCTATCTGCAAAGACTAAACAGAGTATTGCGACTCTGTGCTTGTTTGTAAATAGAGAATGAACCAAAGAGAACAATCAATCAAATGGAGAGAGAAGCAGGCACGACGGATTACAACGGGGGCAAAGGCCTGCGTTAACTACCCTTCACTATCTGCAAAGAGAGAGTACCCCTAATAGAAATGAGGGGTGGGGGGCAGCATTCAAAGCAGATCAGTGTGCATAAACACGAAAATGTTTTTACTTACCACGTACTTGACATTCGACAGCTTATGATATTTGCTATTAAAAAAACATTGAAATTCACTGAAAAAACCATAGGTTATAGACCATATATAGTTAGGAATTAGCATTTAAAAAAACGTATTTTATTGACACAAAACCATTGAAATTCCATATATAGTTAGTTGCACTAACTATATATCGCGCACCCGCAATCCACTGCTGATCATGTCACATATTACATCATTCATGACATGGTCAGTGACATCACTGATGACATCACTGATGACATCTCAAATGACATAGTCTCCGGCGAGGAGAACGCCGCAACGCCCCTGCCTTACCGTCGCTGTGTTCCGGTGGGACAGCAACCGGAGTTCCTTTATCTCCATTGCCACGGAGACCGGATCCGAGTTTGAACCCCCGAGAACACCCTGGGAAACGGCAGAGAGAAGTGTGCGCGACCACCGGTAGGACACTCATTTCCATTTACCGGTGTGTCGTTTGCGTGATTCTAATAACAGCCACAATTATAGCGCTTTAAATCATGGCCGCCGACAGACTGCGAAATCGAGCTCAGGCAGCTGATTCCATGTTTTTGGATTCCCCGGCTGGGGGGTCTATTATTGTTACATCTACTACGCAGGAAAGTGGAACTAACACCACACGTGATCTATTAAAAAAATTGGAACGTGCAATGAGGGCAGAGCAATCCAAGTGGTGGGAGCATCGGTCTCTCAGCCGTTACTTGGAGGTTGGTCGAGTGCCTAGGGGGCTTAGAAGCACCATTGCCCCCAGCTATGAAAACCCGGACCCAGCTATGTTAGCTGAGTGGGCGGAAGCTAACCTCAATTGCTCCAGTGTCTACTTGCGCATATTAGTTAAATATGCTGAGAGTGATCGCCTTAAATTGCAGATTACAATTGATGCACTGGAAGATGAAATTTCAAAGATAGAAGTCACTGACACAATCAATAAAATGAGAACAGACATGATGACCCGTTTGGCCAAGGAAGAAGAGATAATAAAGAAAAGAAAAGCTTTTAAATTCGAGAGGGATCGAATTGACTACCTAAATGGACAGGTTTTTACTTTCGCTAAGAGGTATGATGCTGTCAAGGCAAAAGCACGTCTAAATATGGCACCAGGCCAACAAAACGAGGATACCTTGCTACCTGCTACCTCTTTTTCCAGCTTGAGCTCAGCTGTGGAAAGTGATCCGGAACCGGATTGGAATCGTGCAACTACCTTGGGGTTTACCAAGCTCACCCTGGCACAGGAGGTCGACTGTTTGTGCCAGGATCGACGCGAAACCCTAAGGTCTTACAAGCCTCGTGCACAACAACAACAACAAAAAAACAGCGGGCAAACAACAAACGCTGGCAGCGTCGGAAATGCCGTGCCCGGAAGCTCAAACGATCCAGGCACAAGGGGGCGCTGGAACCGCAACAAGCGAAAGACGCGGAAGCAGAAACAAAATCAGTAGTCAACCTCTCGAACATCAATCTCTCCCCAGCTGAGACTGCGGTTCTTAATTTGGGACTTTCATATTGCCCTCCATGCAATATGAGCTATGCCGATACTCGCATGGACATATACAGGTTCACAAGAAAACTCAAGCTCAAAAAATTCTTTGAATTACATCCAAAAAAGATTATTGAACCTGCAATTCCATCAAGTCCCACTTTTTCCAGCAGTCAAAGCCAGGCCACCTTTGATGCAATCTGGGATCTACAAAACCAACCATCTATGGAAGATCTTAGGGATGTTCCCCTGGAACCAATTGAACATCGGGTTACCCCCTTCAAGCCGAAATCCACCTTTTTACCCATTATGACTCATGACAACCTGGATACATTTCAGGAAAGTGTGGTCCGCGATATTAAACATCTTTATACCGCCACCAACAAAAAAAAGTTCCACATTTCCAAGCAGAACCAATGCTACAAACAACTGGTTGTGAAACTGCAAAAAAACAACAATATTATCGTCAAACAGGCCGATAAAGGCGGCAACGTGGTCCTGTGGCCTAGGGACATGTATCTAAAACAGGCGGATTCACAACTGAACGATATATCCTGTTATCGTAAAAGCAACATACAGGTTGTCAAAAATGCGTGGACCACACAACATCAAAAACTACATGTGTGGAGAAGTGCGGGGTTACTCACACATGAGGAATTTAAATACCTTAAGAAGGATTACCCTGTCATCCCTTCTTGGTATTTACTCCCTAAGATTCATAAGGACAATCATGTACCACCTGGCCGTCCCATCATCTCGGCCATAGACAGTTCTCTGGAAAATGTGTCCAAATATATTGACTTTTTTTTACAATGCCATGTCAAAAATCTTCCTTCCTATGTCAAGGATTCTTTTGATTTTCTCGCTAGGATCGACAACTTCATTTGGGAGGACAGCATGGTACTTGTGACTTTAGATGTTTCATCTCTCTATACCTCAATCAAACATGAGGATGGACTCAAAGCCTTGGCCCACTATTTGAATAAAGACTTACCTCTCCCAACGGCACATAACAAAATGCTGGTGGACATGACCAGAATGTGCCTGGAACAAAACTTCTTCATTTTCAATGGCGCAATTTACCATCAGGTTAGAGGTGTGGCGATGGGGGCCTGTTTCTCACCTAGCTACGCGTGTCTTCACGTTGGGCTATGGGAGGAACAGGTCCTTGTCGGTCAGCACCATGATTTATTTTCCAACAACATTGTTTTATATTTGTGTTACATTGACGATCTTTTCTTGATTTGGAGGGGTGAAGTAGATGAGGCCAAAAAAGTTTGTTGATCTGATTAACCTGAATACCATCAATCTCAATTTCACAGCAAACTTTAGCACTGAGTCCATTTGTTTCCTGGATGTCGAGGTATTAGTGGAAGGTACTAGTCTAAACACCAGACTATATAGGAAGCCCAGTGCAGGAAACACCACCCTACATTCCAATAGTCAACATCCAGCACACCTTATTCGCAGTATCCCCTTTGGGGAAATGCTGCGAATAAGGAGAATCTGCAGTACAGATGCCGAATGCGCGGCTGCGCAAGAGGCATGCAGATTACGCTTCCTAGCTAGAGGCTACTCCCCTGAAATTTTGGTAAAGGCTATCATACGTTCCAATTCCATGAGTAGGCAGGAGGCATTAATACCCAGAACTAGGAATGCTCAATTGAACAATGATGTGACTAATGTTGCTCAAACGTGTTCCACCAGAGCTATTTTAACATTCAATCGACAACATGGGGCAATTCGCAAAATTATAAATAGGAATTGGAATTTGGTTCTTAGTGACCCTGTGATTGGTCACAAGGTGGACACCAGGCCAATCTTGACCTTTAGAAGATCCCCATCAATGTCCAAAGCTCTGGTTAATAACACTTTGGAACCCAAGGTTTCTAACACCTGGTCAGCCTTGAAGAAGGGCTTTAAGACCTGCCCCCAATGTAAGGCCTGCCGCTTTGGCAGTAATAGGACACATTTCAAAAGTCCTTTTTTTGAGCATCCTACAGCCATTTCCAAGTGGCTTACATGCAAAACGGAATATGCCGTTTATGTGTTGGAGTGCCCCTGTGGGCTACAATATGTGGGCAGCACCAAGCTGCCCGCCCACAAGAGAATACTCCAACACATACGAGCTATTTCGGGTCACAACCAAAATTATCCGGTTGCCAGGCATTTTCAGGACAAACACTCTGGGGTCCCTGATTCACTTGTATTTTTCCTAGTGGACTGTGTCGAGGCGTCAAGGAGGGGAGGGGACCGTGAGGCCAAACTCCGTCTCCTTGAGACTCGTTACATTCTGGAATTAAACACTAAGAATCCCAATGGCCTCAATGACAGAGAAGATCTCTACACTTGTCTTTAGTTTTGATTTTGATGCCTGTCAATGCCTGTCCGGATATTTTAGCATTCGTTGAACTGTTCCCTGCAAATGTGTTTCCTGTTGTATATATGATGAATTTCTCTCTTTTTTAACTTCAGCATATAACTGTTTCTGATTTTAACTTTGGAATCACCTATGATTATTTCATTGCACTTTATTCACTTTTGCACTTTACATATGCATTTTTCATGTCTATGACTATTTTGGTGACTTGCCCACTGGGGCCCAATTCCAAAATTGCATATATTGCGTGTCATTATTCTTGCTGCTACTGGATTTGCATTATTTGCACTATTTGTAAATATTTTATTCTTCTATACATGGTGGAATATTTGGATGTTGACACTTCAGATTGTACATAGATGAATTAAGTTATCATGTACATAGTGATTGTAGTGTTTCATATGGATCAAGTTTTGCAATTTCTACATGTTTTTTATCTAGTATTTCTTAATTGACATACATAATTGATTATAAATATGTATATTGCTTTATCTTGAATCAAGGTAGCCCACTTGGGTTTTATCCTCTTTTTCTTCCGTTGTATATATTTGCAGCAAGTGTGTTCTGAAATATTTCTTTCATGTCTATGACACGAGGTAATGCACTGTCACTTTAAAAAGTCTAGCATGATGCACGCAGTTTGTCATGTGATCAAGCCTCCTTGGAGGCGAAACGCGTCATGGCGGCAGCGCTGGCTTCTACGGAATAAAGACACTATTCACCAGCACCTTTTGGGTCGGCTCTTTGTTGCTGAGTATTTGGACTGTTTTTGTTCTATGCGACAAGAATCATCATATATATATATATATATATATATATATATATATACAATTGCTCACCAAGCACAATGATGCGCGAGTGCACTCCTTCCAAAAATAACACCAATCCGGAATAAAGTTGAAAAAGGATTTATTCAATCTTGCATTGGAGCCAAGAAAAAACACCCTACGCGTTTCGGCGGAAACCGCCTTGCTCATGGGTAAATAGATGTTGGAACAAATCGTACATATTCACACACATTAAAGGTCATGTGCAACGTAACGTGCATGAACATAAAAAGTGGACTACAGTTCCATTAAAAAAAAGCATCCCCATGTTATAATGGTTTAAGTTCCGATTAACAATAGGACACACATCATCTTGACTCAAAATCAATCAAAATAAATATATTATCCGATCGTGCTGCACTAGCCATGTTGCGTCTAAAAGCACAATTTTTTTACTTTTTTCAAAGACAGTTTTTACAGTCATGACCATTATTGCAGGCATCTCATTATTAAACTTTGATAAGCTTGATATCATTCCGCCCTTCGTGCTAAGTAAGGCGGCAAATGAGCTGCACAATAGCAAAATACAATTGCGCCTCAGAGAAAAAGAATGTTTCACCCGGTGAGGAACATAAATATCCATCCTAAATAGGTAAATTCCTATACCTGTATTCGATGTACATTTGGTACGCCTAAATATAATCAATTTAGTGAGTTAAAGAGCCATCAAACAAGTCCGTAATAAAATTAAAGTCCCAAGTGGGTAATCAGACTATTACATATAAATCAAAAGGTCTAAACAGTAAATACAATATATATAATATAATAGCCTTCATCAAATGCTCCACTGACCACCCATAAAGTTCATAAAGTTCTTGACTACAGACTTAAATGATCTAAAGGAAAGCTCAATGCATCATTTTGCCCCAGTGGGCTTAGATTCCATCTTCTCTTGGACTACAACCGTAGGATATCAATGCAGGTAATAACACCACCTAAGTAAAATAAAAAGGGAGAGGCGGGGGGGGATTGGGTGAGTAGGGATGGTCTGAAGGCCAACTACATTCTAGGAACATGTAAGTAACTCATGTGTGTGTGAATTAAAAACGTTAAAATACTACAGAGATATTACATAGGAGACTCGTCAAAGATCATTGTACACATCAACGTTAATCCTGCTGTAAACATTACATGAAGAGTAAACATTGCATGAATAGTAGACGTGAAGGAGCAAGAAGAGATTTTACAGCTTAATAGTCAAAAAGACCCCAATGGAACAGATACTGATTCCCTACATAAATTATAAAACACAAATAGGGGAGATCTAAGCACCTAAGTGCCAGGACAGTTCTTCTTCAAGAATTTAGTCCCCAGGAATCTTCATATCCAGATCCAGAATATATCTGGATTCTAACTGACGTATTTTGAAAATTCTGTCACCTCCCCTATTCATAGAGGTGACTCTTTCAATTACAAAGAATTGCAATAAATTGTGATTGCTTTTGTGTAGTTCCTCGAAGTGTCTTACCACAGGGGATGATTTGTCTTTATTTTGATTGGCCCTCATGTGTTCAAGAATATGTTTTTTTGCTTGAAACATGGTGCTACCTGAGCTGCACAATAGCAAAATACAATGGCACCCCCTGAGAAAAAGAATGTTGCACCCGGTTATGAACATAAATATCCATCCTAAGTAGGTAAATTCCTATACCTGTATTCGATGTACATTTGGTACGCCTAAATATAATCAATTTAGTGAGTTAAAGAGCCATCAAACAAGTCCGTAATAAAATTAAAGTTCCAAGTGGGTTAATCAGTCTATTACATATAAATCAAAAGGTCTAAACAGTAAATACAATATATATAATGTAATAGCCTTCATCAAATGCCCCACTGACCACCCATAAAGTTCATAAAGTTCTTGAATACAGACTTAAATGATCTAAAGGAAAGCTCAATGCATCATTTTGCCCCAGTGGGCTTAGATTCCATCTTCTCACTCGGACTACAACCGTAGGATATCAATGCAGGTAATAACACCACCTAAGTAGAAAAAAAAGGGAGAGGCGGGGGGATTTGGTGAGTAGGGATGGTCTGAAGGCCAACTACATTCTAGGAACATGTAAGTAACTCATGTGTGTGTGAATTAAAAACGTTAAAATACTACAGAGATATTACTTAGGAGACTCGTCAAAGATCATTGTACACATCAACGTTAATCCTGCTGTAAACATTACATGAAGAGTAAACATTGCATGAATAGTAGACGTGAAGGAGCAAGAAGACATTTTACAGCTTAATAGTCAAAAAACCCCAATGGAACAGATACTGATTCCCCACATAAATTATAAAACACAAATGGGGGAGATCTAAGCACCTAAGTGCCAGGACAGTTCTTCTTCAAGAATTTAGTCCCCAGGAATCTTCATATCCAGATCCAGAATATATCTGGATTCTAACTGACGTATTTTGAAAATTCTGTCACCTCCCCTATTCATAGAGGTGACTCTTTCAATTACAAAGAATTGCAATAAATTGCGATTGCTTTTGTGTAGTTCCTCGAAGTGTCTTACCACAGGGGATGATTTGTCTTTATTTTGATTGGCCCTCATGTGTTCGAGTATATTTTTTTTGCTTGAAACATGGTGCTACCTATGTATTTTTTAGCACATGGGCAGACTAACACATAGACACAGTAATCAGACAGACAGGTAAGATGTTTCTCTATGCTCCTCACTGTATCACTCACTGGATAATGAACATTTTTCACGTTGGAACTAAATTTGCACACTTTGTATGACATGCAAGTAAAGAATCCTTGAACACCTGTAGTGCTGCTCTTGGTACATGAAACCTCATTGCTGCACAACTTGTCTCTAAGTGAATCTGCCTTCCTATAGGTGATATTAGGGGCAGGACCTACTACATCCTCTAAGGTAGGTTCAGTTTTCAGAACATTCCAATGCTTGTTAAGGCAATTACGAACCTGCCAGGAACTGGAGTGATAGGTGGTGACAAATATGATAACTTGGTCACTCTCCTCAGCTCTTTGTTTGGGTATCAGCAACTCAGTCTGAGTGAGCTTGCTAGCTTTCAAAAATGCTTCTTTGATAACACTAGGGTTATACCCCCTCTCCAAGAATCGTTCGTTTATCGAGTTACCTTGTAGATTAAAGTCTCTTTCTGTACTACAATTTCTCTGCGCCCGGAGAAACTCCCCAAAAGGGATTGCTTTTGGGTCAAGATGATGTGTGTCCTATTGTTAATCGGAACTTAAACCATTATAAGATGGCCGACGCTCTTTTTTTTCTTTTTTTTGGAACGGTAGTCCACTTTTTATGTTCATGCACGTTACGTTGCACGTAACCGTTAATGTTTGTGTATATGTACGATTTGTTCCAACATCTATTTACCCGTGAGCAAGGCGGTTTCTGACAAAACGCGTAGGGTGTTTTTTCTTGGCTCCAGTGCAAGATTGAATAAATCCTTTTTCAACTTTATTCCGGATTGGTGGTATTTTTGGAAGGAATGCACTTGAGCATCATTGGGCTTGGTGAGCAATCGTATGAAATACAGGGCGACCTCGGACCCTGAAGTGTACCACTGGGGAAGTGTCCCGGCATGTCGGAGGAGGTGAAAAGTTTTTATATATATATAACCTACTGGCGGTCGCCAGTAGGTAGTTATAGTTAGGACCTAGCTACCATAGGAAATCCGCAACATTCTATTGGGAATAACTTTAGCGCCGGTTGAGGAATTTGCGTGTAATTTTCCAGAATTTTGGTCAGCTCCGCTCTGCTCCTTCCCTGAAAGTTTCGGGGGGATTCCTGAAGTGGGGGCTGAGAAAAAAGGGGGGTCCCAAAACGTGTTTTCCCCATGTTAATTTCCGTAGGACGGTCTGACAAGTCTACAGCCCGAACCGCTGAATGGAATTACGCGAAACTTGGCAAAATTGTAGGGACTGGTACGCAGATGTGCCTTTGCTATATTTGGTGAAAATTGCTCCAGTGTTTTTTTTTTAAAATTAACTTCAAAAACACATATATATTTATAGGTGTGCTCCGAGCCCTCACCGGTACGCGTACCGGGGAGCGCACCCAGCACGCTACGGGAGTGCGCGAGCGGAAAGCTGATTGGCTGTCGGGTGTCTGTCAACATTTTAAACAGTCCGGAGAGTCCGCCATCTAGTGTCTCGGTAGAATCGAGACACAAGAGATAAAAAAAAAGGGAGAAATAATTAAAAGGGGGCAGGGTAGACACCCCTTGACCCCCTAGTTTTTTTGAGGGGGACCTAGAAGGACCCTGAAGGGCAAAAAAACAAATTGTTTTTTTTTAAATTTTCGCGGGGTAAGCGTTGGGTGCGTTCTCAGGTGCGCTCTCCGGTACGCGCTCCCTGAGCGCACCAGGGGGGGAAATAGTGCAAGAAAATAGAGTAAAAAAATAATTTAGAGTGCTTACAAGTAGGGTAGCTCTGAAAAGAGCTGTTGTGTTATGTGGGTGTTTTTTGTACCTACAAGTAGGTACCAATGCAGAGTATCATATTCAAGAGGAAAACTCTATTCCCCTCATCTGTAAAATGAACACCATCTCTCCTATAGAGGCCTTGCATGTTGTAACGCAAGTTGTTGTGGTAAATGGAACCCATACCATAGTCTCTGAGGAAAGCAGAAACAGATTTATTTACATGTTTCCTTGCTTTCTCAATCTGTGGACAAAATTGGTTGGACCAGTTCCATTTTTGCCTTTGGCATATATTAGAAAATACCAAGGCAGTTTTTTGGAAAAAGTGACATAAATTGCCCAAAGATGCCCTTTAAAAGAATTTCCAGACCTACCCCAGTCAAAGTGCCTAGGTCATTTCCACCACAGTGCGCAATTATAAGGTCAGGGTGTGGAAGATGCATAAAGGATTTTACCAATGGTATCAATTGGTGACATCTCAATCTTCTCTGTCCAATCCACACAATGTCCACATTTGGTAAATCAAGGTTGTAAATACCTCTGTTGCTTGCAAATTTATCACTCCAGAAGACATAGCTATGACCCACAAACCAGACTTTTGGCATCTTGAAGGTAGATGTGCTTCTAGTCAGATGAGTTGTGGAAATGAAATGGCAGTTTGATTATGAAAAAAGTGGTTTAGATTCAGTGCACTTGAAAAAACAGTAATGATTGGTGCTTTCTTAAAAATCTCCACTGAAAATTAGGGTGCATGCTTTTTTTTGTAAAAAGTCATTTCAATGGTTGAGAAAAAGTCATTTAAAGAAACATTGCACTTGATTAGCTAGTTCATTGAGAGCTCAAAGACCCTTGATGGTTTCTTTTGCAACATAGTATGATGAACTTGTGAACTGTGTGCTGGGTTAGGAGGGAGTTACCATGGTTACAGAGTGAATGAGCACTGGGGGATGGGTGAATGTTATGTGAGTTTCAAAGTCTTGAAATGTACAACCAATTAAAATGTACAGTTTGGTTTTGAATTTGTGTGGGAACAATTTTGATTGGTTATGTACAAAAATATGGGTCTGAAATGAGAACAAATCTGTTCCATTATTCTGAGACTCAAGTGAAAGAAGTATTATCAGAGAGTGTGACTGACACTGTTCTATATCTTCCAAAGCATTTTTAAAGGTGAGTAATGATTCTTTTAAAAAAGATAGAGAGCTGTATGCACTATGGGGAAGATTAAGAAGCATATTGTGCTTCTTTATTCTTGCATTTTGTGTCATGTTTTTTTGTAATGTTGTTTAAAAATAGAATGGTGCATATTGGAAATGTATTCTGAAAAGGAGTTAGGTTTCTGCTTTGTTTCTGTAGTGGTCATTTAAATGAGCTGTGCTTTGTGTCAAAAACGATTTAGTATGGAAAATATTTTGTGGAAAAAAGTCTGCTTTTTAAATTTTGGTGAAGTATCACACTGCCTTTCCGTTTGAAATAAGCAAAATTTTTTCACATTTTCAATAATGTCACCTGTGCCTTGTAACAGTTTGCGTCAATTAGGTTAACGAGTATTCTTTGCTTGTGTCTCACTTTACTCTGTGCCTGTGTGTTATCTGATATATGATTCATTTAATGAAGATACACTGCTGTATGCAGTATAGGGAAGATTAAGAAGCATATTGTGCTTCTTTATTCTTGCATTGTGTGTTATGTTTTTTTGTAATGCTGTTTAAAAATTGTATACTGCATATTGGAAATGTATTTTGCAAATGAGTTAGGTTTCTGCTTTGCTTTGTAGTGGTCATTTAAAAGGGCTGTGCTTTGTGTGAAAAACAATTTACTATAGAAAATGTTTTCTGGTAAAAGGTATGCTTAGTTGATGTCAAGCTTCACTCACAGTGTGATCTTAGGCACATGATCAGAATGTTAGATATAATATACCATGTCTGTCTCTGCCAACAGTATGTGTGTCTCTGCCTAAGATCACACTGATGGGTGAATCAAGCTTCACTCACAGTGTGATCTTAGGCACATGATCAGAATGTTACATATAATGTACCATGTCTGTCTCTGCCAACAGTATGTGTGTCTCTGCCTAAGATCACACTGGTGGGTGAATCAAGCTTCACTCACAGTGTGATCTTAGGCACATGATCAGAATGTTAGATATAATGTACCGTGTCTGTCTCTGCCAACAGTATGTGTGTCTCTGCCTAAGATCACAGTGATGGGTGAATCAAGCTTCACTCACAGTGTGATCTTAGGCACATCATCAGAATGTTACATATAATGTACCATGTCTGTCTCTGCCAACAGTATGTGTGTCTCTGCCTAAGATCACACAACTTCTTTCAGACCTTCTCCTTCACTTTCCTTTCTCTCTCTTCCCTTCTTTCAGTCCTTCACTGTTTTCCCTTCCCTTACTGTCCTTACTCCACTTCAGTAACTCTTTCTCTTACTGCCTCTGTCATCTTAGTTCTACACTCCCTTTCCCTCATTCTCTCTCTGTCCCCTTAGTCTCTCACTCCTCTTCTGTTACACTCACTCCTTGTAACTCAGCCATACTCCCACAGTCACCTTCTTTCAGACCTTCTCGTTTACTTTCCTTCCTTTCTCTTCCCTTCTTTCACTCCTTCATTCTTATTCATTCCCTTACTCTCCTTACTCCACTTTACTTACTCCTTCTCTTACTCCCTCTGTCCTCTTAGTTGTACACTCCCCTTCCTTCATTCTCTCTCTGCTAGCCTCATTGTCTCTGTCCTCTTAGTCTCTCACTCCTCTTCTATCACGCTCACTGCCTATAACTCAGCCATACTCCCACTCTCACCTTCTTTCAGATTTTGTCTTTTACTTTTCTTCCTCTCTTCACTTTTTTCACTCCTTCACTCTTTTCTCTTCCCTTACTCTTCTTACGCCACTTTACTAACTCCTTGTTTTACTACCTCTGTCCTCTTAGTTCTACACTCCCCTTCCCTCATTCTCTCTCTGTTAGCCTCATTCTCTCCATCCCCTTAGTCTCTCACTCCTCTTCTGTAATGCTCACACCCTATAATTCAGCCATACTCCCACACTCACCTTCTTTCAAACCTCCTCCTTTACTTTCCATCCTGTCGCTTCCCTTCTTTTGCTTCTTCACTCTTTTCCCTTTCCTTACTCTCCTAACTCCATTTCACTAACTCCTTCTCTTACTCCCTCTGTCCTCTTAGTTCTACACTCCCCTTCCGTCATTCTCTTTCTGTTAGCCTCATTCTCTCCGTCCCCTTAGTCTCTCACTTCTCTTCTGTCACGCTCACACCCTATAACTCAGCCATACTCCCACACTCACCTTCTTTCAATACCGCTACTTCACTTCCCCTCCCCTCTCGTCCCTTTTTTTTCTCCCTCACTCATTTCCCTTTCCTTTCTCACTGCACTCCACTTCACTCACTCCTTTTGTATTTGTTTAGAATACAGCTCTTTTTGGAGAATTGGAGGTAGTTCTAAAAATAACTGTTTTTTTCTTCTTTTTAGGTTTTCTTAGTGAACAAAAACAAAAACAGGGAATGTCAAACTGCTCAACAGGAGCACAAAAAAAGAGTCAAAATTAGGGCTGGGGATGGCAGCGGTGGTTTTCTCTTGTTCGGACAATGTTCATAATACTTTGTTCACCGTAACAAAGTAGTTCATCACAGTCTTTACATTTGATAGTGATGCCATCAAAAACAGGCTGAATATTAGGAATCAGCTGTTCATGTCTCCCTCTCACCGATGATCCAGTGGGTCCTCCAGTTGAAGTTGAAGCACCATCCCTTGGAGCATCTCGTGCCAGAGCCCTGACATTCTCCTGGGCATAGTTCTGGGGGTGCCTCCTCTGAATGTGCCGAATCATGATCGAATTGCCAAAACTGTATTTCCTTGTAGGGTCACCCCGTGAAAGGACAGTATGGCAAATTCTGCTCCCTTTGGAGCATTCGCCTTTTTTTTACCTGCTGGTATGGTAAAAAACTTCCAAATGAAGTGCTCCTTTACCCTGGGCTGAGGAGCCTCTTCCTGTATGAACTCATCCGAGTCCTCACTGCTACTGGTGGGTCTAGCAGCCAATATAATCCCAAAAAGGTTGAGCAGAAAAAAACTGGTCTTGCAGTCACAAAAGTGAAAGAAGAAGTGAAGGAAATGGGTGGGGTTTTCATTCTTTGTAAAAAAATACCTGTTAGCAACCAATGAAAAGTGTTATTTTAAGGTCACATGACTTGACGCGCTTACGCTGCGCGCACCGGAGCGCTTCCAGGGGCGCTTACGCAGCACGAACGTGGGCGCTTCCATGGGCGCTTACGCGGCACTCCTATATGACGTTTTGCTAGCTTTACAGAAATGCAAAATCATTTCCATTCTGAAAATCAAAAATACTACTTTTCTAAGTATGGTACTGAATGTCTTGCATTATTATTTAGTTTTCATACATATTTTTATTTACGAATGCAGAAATGACGCTCTCGCTGCGCTCTCGGGTGAACTTACCGGTGCGCGCACCCTGAGCGCCCCAGGAAAAAATGATTAAAAAAAGAAAAATACATTGAAAAAATAATTTTTTTCTAATAAATTAATAATAATTAATAGTTATGCAAAACAGCTAATAAAAAAAACACAAAAAATCGTAGGTTACAAACGCGATATACAAAGGAATTAGCTTTTAAAAAACCTTTGAAATTCACTTAAAAAACCAGAGGTTTCACAATCGTTATAGTTAGGAATTAGCGTTTAAAAAACCTTTGAAATTCACTGAAAAAAACCATAGGTTTCACACCAGTTATAGTTAGGAATTAGCTTTTAAAAAACCTTTGAAATTCAATGAAAAAAACATAGGTTTCACACCAGTTATAGTTAGCTGAACATTTTACTCATACAAAACCATTGAAATTCCCACGTTATAGTTAGTTGGACTCACTATAACTCGCGCACCCGCAATCCACTGCTGATGATGTCACATATTACATCATTCATGACATGGTCAGTGACATCACTGATGACATCACTGATGACATCTCAAATGACATCACTGATGACATCACTGATGACATCTCAAATGACATCACAATAGTCTGATTTGCATGTTAGATGTTTTGAAATATGAAAGGGTTTTTGTATTGCAGATAATTTTATTCCTTTGCGGTTGTTACTGGTCCTACAGGCTTTACACAAACCACATACATAAAACCCTTGTATGGGATTCACAACTCTTTCAATTGGTAATGTGCTGCCGTATAGTATATGATTCAGACCTTGAATTTTGGATTACCACCTACATACTTTTTCAAGGTCTCATCAGTGTTAAACACATGCCAATACTTTTTAACCCCATGGATGCTCAGCATATTCCCCTGCTGTGCTGAGAAATCGGAAATCCCACCCATCATGACGAGCTGGGCTCGTCATGAGCATGCGAGGAGGCTACTTCATGACGAGCCCATGAGCGTGGAAGGGGTTAAGGCATTTCCTTACTTCTCACGATTGGTTAATCTAGGCTGTTATAAACCTTATAGGTAATTCCTCTGACAGACTTTTTGTGGCTACTTTTTTTTTTTTTTTTTTTTTTAATTTCCGAAATTCTTTATTGTATATAAAAAAATATATATTTACATACATGGACAAGGCTTATACATGAGTGAAAGAAGAAAGAAGAGAGTAGGCGAAGGAGGAAAAAGAAGGAAGGAAGAGGGGGGGAGGGCGGGGGGGGGGGGGGCGGTAGTCCGTATTCTTGAGATTAGTCGATAGTTCGTTATTCCATAGTTCGCATTCCGTCGTATTTGATGTTCCATGACATTTGTACGTCTCTGTGATCGCTCCTCTTATGCCCCGCGCCCCGGGCCCGAAGGGAACAGTAGAGAGAGATAGATGTAGTAGGAGATAGGGGGTGTGCAGGGTGTTTCGTTATCACAGAGGTTTCAGCATGCGCCCTCAGTTGTATCTTGTTCACGCCTATGGTGGCTTGTGTGATGAAAGGTAGTGGTCTAAGGACCCCCACATGGTCGACTGCTTGTGCGTTTTCGGTGAGTGTTTTGCTGTGATGTTGTCCGCCCCCCTTAGGAACTTGACCCAGTTGAGCCATGCCTGTGGTGCCGCTTTTTATGTGTCCTTCCAGTTAGTTAGGACTATTTTGACTGCGGCTGTTAGCAGAAGGTCAATGAGGTCACGATCCTCTGTATTTGTGATGGCCTGGGATGTGAAACCTAGGGCCAGGCTTGTGAGGTCTATTTGTATGTCTATGCCTGTGATCTCGTGGATAAGTATTTTGATCTTCCCCCAGAAGTCCTTTATTTTTGGGCATTTTAGTAGGAGGTGTTCTAAGTCTCCCCTCTCTTTATCGCAGTTCCAGCATACGTCGCTGTCTCTAATGCCCAGGGTGGCTAGTCGGGCTGATGTCCAGTATGCCTTGTGTACCAGCCAGAATTTCGTTTGGTTAAGTGTGGCCGTTACCTTTTTCCTAGTCGTGGATCTCCATAGCTCAGCTGTCACGTCCTCACTTAGTGCTTGCCCTGCTGTTTCCCCCCAGAAGTTTATGACCTTGTCATTAAGTTTGGTGTTTTTGGGGCACAGGACCTTATAGAGGTGTGCTACCTGGTGTCCTAGTGTGTTCAGGCTAGTAGCGAGCTGTACTATCGATGGTGTCTGGGTGTTGAGGTTTGCCTTCCTTATCGCGACTTTTATCTTCAGGAAGTTGTATAGTTCTATGCTGTTTAGGCAGTATTTCCCCTTTAGGGTGTCGAACGTTACGTCCGCTCCCTTGTTCTTAAAGTCCTTGGCTATGGATATCCCTTGGCTATACCAGTCGTGCATGTCTAGAACCTTACCCCTGTATTTTAGGGTGCGGTTATGCCAGATGGATTCAAAGGGCCCCCCTCTGATGCTCGTGTTTAGAAGTTTGTCAACCTTCAGGAGAGCTCGTTTTGTGTTTCTGAGGACTGGATTGTCTTTGATCGCTGGGTGTTTGGTGGCCGTGAGGAGAGTGATGGGCTTCATGCCTTTTAGCAGCCCTTGTTCGAGTGTTAGCCACGCTGGGGTGTAGTCCTGTCTTGGGTCTAGCCAATGCAGTCCCTGTCTGGCTATGCATGCTTCGTGGAAGCGTTTGAAGTTTGTCATGTTTAGACCCCCCTGTTCTTTTGATAATCTGAGTTTTTGCATGCTTATTCTGGGCTTCTTCCCTCTCCATAAGAAATTGTTCAGTATCTTGTCTACCTTTTTGTGGAAGTCTTCTGTGTTGGTTAGTGGTAGCATGGTTAGCATATAGTTCACCATTGGTGTGAGCATCATTTTTATTGTTTCTACCCTTCCCCACCATGTTGTGAATTTGGGGGACCACCCGTCTACTTTGTCCTTGATCTTCTGGATTGTTGCTTGCTCGTTATGTTCTAGTGTCGTTCTCAGGTCTCTCTCAAAAAGGATGCCTAGATACTTAATAGGTTTTTTTTGCCACGATAGGCCTGACGTTCCTAGTACTGTGCTTGTTGTGTGGATGTTTAGAGGTTTGCACTCTGATTTGTCCTTGTTAAGTTTGTACCCTGAGACCTGGGCGTACCTCTCGATTGTGTCTGTCAGTGCCTTGATGGATCTTTCTGGGTCTTCTGTCATTATTAAAACATCATCCGCATATGCTGCTAGCTTAAATTTTTCCCCTCCTATCGGCACCCCTGCTATGTCATCGTTCGTTCTTATCATTGTTAGGAGCGGTTCTATTGCCAGTAGGAAGAGGCCAGGTGAGAGTGGACAGCCTTGTCGTGTACCTCTGCCCAGGTTTAGTATGTTTGAGGTGCCGCCGTTTACTACCACCCGCGCCTTGGGGCTGTTGTATAGCGCCATCACCATCCTCCTGTAGTTAGGTCCTAACCCGAATTTTCCCAGGCAGTGATCTAAAAAGGGCCACGAGACTCTGTCAAACGCTTTTTCGGCGTCTAGGGCTATCATTATGGCTGCTTTGCTACTCCGGGCCGAGTGGTTAATTATGTGGCATAGTAGTCTGGTGTTGTCGTGGGACATGCGGTTTTTGAGGTATCCTACCTGGGAGTTGTGTATGAGCTTAGGTAGGTAAGCGTTAAGTCTGTTGGCCAGTATCTTCGCGTATATCTTGCAGTCTACATTTATGAGTGAGATCGGCCTAAAGTTCTTCGCCTCTGTCGTGTCTTTCCCTTCCTTTGGTATGACTATTATGTTTGCCTCAGCCATTGATGGGGTCATGCGTCCTTTGTGGACGCATTCATCAAATACCTGTTTCAATGTGGGTTGGAGCGTGGTAAGGTATTGTTTGTAAAAACCTGCTGAAAAACCGTCTGGCCCCGGTGCTTTGTTTTCCTTGAGGCTGGCCGTAGCTTTCCTTATCTCTTCTTCCGTTACTGTTAGCTCTAGAGTGTCTCGTTCTCGTTCTGTTAGTGTGGGTGTGGATATCTTTTTTAGGAGTTCCTCGCCCCCGTCCTCTTTTAGCGCGTCATCTCTTGTGTATAGGCCCTCATAGAAGTCCCTGAAGACCTCCAAGATGTCTTTGTTGGCAGTCTGGGCCTTGTTATGTTTGTCTTTGATTGCCCCTATTGTGTGCTGCTTTTGTTTCCCTTTTAGATAGGTTGCTAGGTTTTTCCCCGCTTTGTTCGCAGTGCATAAGTTAACTGATTTGTATTTGTTGATCCAGGTCCCTGCTCTTTCGCTTAGTATTCTGTTGAGCTCGTACTTCCGTTTAGTTAGGTTTGTGAGTGTGTTGTTGTCTTCTAGTCTAGCGATGTGGCAGCTCTCTAGTGTTTTTAATCTCTTTCTCTAGGTCGGCTATTCTTTTGTTCCTTGTTTTGTTCATTTTGCCCTTTATTGACATTACTGTACCCCGTATGGTGGCTTTTAGAGCATCCCATAGTACCTCTCTGGGTGTCTCTGGTGTATCGTTGATTGCCAGGTACTCTTTAATCGCTGTCTCTATCTCTGCCTTCGCTGATGTGTGTTGGAGAAGGCCGTCGTCGAATCGCCACCTGCGGGTTGGCTTTTCGTTGTGTCTGCCCGATAGGGATAGACTTATGTGTGCGTGATCTGATATCGATCTGGGTCTTATTTCTGTGTGGTCTATGAGGTGGGTGTGTGTTTCTGACATTAGTATATAGTCTATTCGACTGTAGGAGTTGTGAGGGTTGGAGTAGAATGTATATTCTCTGGCGTCTGGGTTGCTTAGGCGCCATGGGTCCTTCATTCTCAGTTTGGAGCACAGGTTTTTAAGGATGTTAGGGCTAGTTGCTGGGTAGCTTTTACTGGGGTGTTTGTCAATCGCTGGGTCGAGAACTTGATTCATGTCTCCGGCGATGATCAACAGGTCGTCCAGTGGTAGGGTGTGTAACTGGGCTCCTATCCCCTCCCAAAATTGTTTATCCTCACTGTTGGGGCCGTATATGTTCGCGACATGGTAGGTCTCTCCTGCTCTCTTGAGACTGGTCACCAGTGTTCTGCCCTGGGTGTCTGCTTGGTAGCTTGTAACTGATAGGTTCGAGTTTTTGCTAATTATTGTTACTACCCCGTTCTTTTTGTTCTGAGCTGGAGATCCCACCACCTCCCCTATCCAGTTGGCTCTTAATCGTGGGATGTCTGCCTCTTCTAGTCTCGTCTCTTGGAGCACATATATGTCGCTTTTAAGTTTCTTTAGATGTTCGAGCACTTTCCTCCTTTTCACCGGGCACTTTAGCCCCTTGACATTTAGGGAGACTATTTTGATATCTGACACTATGCTATTCTGGCTGTTGTGCGTCATTAATGCTGCTTTGTGTTCGCTGTACTGGTGGGCTTCCTTTGGGAGCTTTCGTTCCCAGTGCCATGTGCCTTTTCATGTCTTCGTGCGTGCCTTTGCTCCTACTAGATGTGAGTGTAATGAAGGAGAAGTAAAAGATGCAAAAGATGCAGAGAAAGGAAAGATAGTCAGTAAGCCCATGTATAGAACCTCCCCCCCCTTTTTCCCCCCTTTTCCCCCGCCCCACTCCCCCACTCCCGCCTTCCCGCCCCCCTCCCTCCCTTACTTGCTGAGTGGGTGTGCGACGACAAAGTTCCTCTGCTCGCATCATCCCTGAGGTAGAGTTGGTTCCTTCTTTGGCTGTTGGTGTGTCTCTTTGCCCGGGTCGTTTGCTCGACCTCTAGTCTCTCTCTTGCCGGGGCATTTCCTTTGGTCTAGGCATTGTGTGGTGAGGTAGATACGCTGTTCTGTGTTCCTTGCTGGAGTTCTGCGTGCGCCTTTTACTCCGATTGTTCACTCAGTCCTGGTGACGCGCTCCTCTTTGCTGCTCCTGGGCTTTTGTTTTCCTCCATGTCCTCCACTGGTGGACCTTGCAGGTATCGTTTTAGATCCTCTGGGCATTCGAAAAACATCGTCTTCCATTTGTCTGTTACTTTGAACTTGGTTGGGCTGGTGAAGCTGAAGGTGGCTCCCCTTCTACGCAAGGTGTCTCTCTGTGCCAGGAAGCCTTTCCTTAACTCCACTGTCGGCTTTGAGTAGTCTTGGGTCAGTACTATCTTGTTACCGGCCCACGTCAGATTCTGATTTTTCCTGGCGAAGGAGAATATGGCTTCCGTCTGGTTTAGTCTCAGTGGGTTGCAGATTATTGCTCTCGGGCCTCTACCTGTGGTTGGTTTTCCTGCAGGTACCCTATATGCCTTTTGTACCTCGAAGCCTCTTTGGAAAGTGATGCCTGTAAGTTGTGGGATCATCTCCTCCAGCATGGCGGCACAGGAGCCTGCTTTATCCTCTGTCCCTTCCGGCACTCCTAGTATTCTTACATTGCCTCTTCTTGCCCTGTCGTCCTTCTCCGCTAGCTGCTTTTGTACAGCATTTGTGGCTGTTCTCAACTCTGCTATGGCCTTGGTGTGCTTGCTTGTTTTGTCTTCCACCGAGCTTATTCGGCTTTCTGCGGCCTCTATTCTCGTGTTTGTTTTGTGAAGATCCACTCTTATGGCCGCCATCTCAAGTTGCATGTTCTCCAGCTTGAGTTTTGTCTCTCTCCCCACCTCGTTGCCTTCGTTTACTTTCCGCAGGATGGTCTCCAGAGTGACAGGTTCGCCTCTTGCTTTGGACGGGGACCCTTGGTTGTCAAATTTTGGCTTCTTCTGCTGCTCGCCTGTTAGCTTCCCATCACTGCCTGCCATTGTTCGGATGCCCCTCCTTGACAAGATGTTGACCAGCCTCCCACCTGCTTGTGCCACCTTTGGTGTGCTCGTTGCTTTTGGGGCAGGTGGTTGGGCAGCTTGTCTGTATCTGCTCGGCTCTCTGATGTGTCTCGTTCTTGTTTTTGCCTTAGGTCCTGCCAGCGTGCGGGTTGCCCTGTTGCCCTGTTCGCGGCTTGCAGGGCCACTGGCTCTTTTAACGTCTCGGCCTTCGGTGAGGAGATGTACAGGGTTGCGCCCGTGAGCTGTTTGGCACAGCGGAGATGTTTAAACCCCACTTCGCTCTGTGCAGTCTCTGTGTTGCGTGTTCGCTGCAGGGGCAAGTGTTTACTGCTGCAGGGGCAAGTGTTTATGGCCGCTCGGGCTTGGGATGCTTGGGGGGGAGTACTTGCTTTGCCCCTTCTGACTCCGCTGCCTGTTGTCTCACAGGGGTGGTGAGTCTTCGATTCTCCAAAACTCAGCAGATTCAGTGCCTCGTGCCTCTGCTGGGTGTGTCTAACGTGTGCTTGGGGTGTCAGAGCGCCACATACCCCGTTGCTCCCCGCTGCTCTCTCCGCGCAGCTTCCCTTGCTCAGTGCCAGTGCTCTGTGCCGGTTTTGTTGTCTGCATTAGTACACCCCCCTTTTTGGCCCTGTTGGTATCTCCGACGTGTTCCCTTGCTAGGGGCGACTGTGCGCCTCCCCGTTCGCACCCACTAGGCTCTCAGCTAGGACCCCGGCGCGCCTCTCCTCTCAGTCGGTGGCCTCACTTCTCATGCCTCCGGTGCCTCCGGAGCCTCCGATGCGTGTGCGGTCTTTAGCCTCTAGCGTGTCGGTCACTTGCCGCTCTCTCTTCCCCTCTCCTGCCTCTCCGTTAGGCTTTGCTGCCGATCGCGCTTCCCCGTCTCCCTGTCTGCTTCTACTTCCGGCTGCCGGCTTCCTTCCCTTCCGCTTCCGGGTCGCTTGCCTGCACGCCTTCCGCCTGAAATCGGGGAAGACTTCCGGTAATGGCGCCCTTGCAGCCCACTTACTTCCGGTTTGCTTGCTACCGGTCCTCCGGGCTTGGGATGGCTCGGCTCCAGGGCAGGTTGGTGTCGCTTGCTCTCCGCTCCTTTCCTTTTGCGCAGCGATCTCTCTCTCTTTTTCCTTTTTTTTTTTTTTTGTTGTTGAGGGCAGCCGTCCGCTTGGGGCTCTTCTGTCTTGCTTTAGTTGCAGCTGATCCGCGCTTTAGATTGTGCTGACAGGGGAGGTCTCTGGGCACCGTTGTCGTGCTTCAGAAGTGGAGGCACCTTTTCTGTCCCTTGCTCCGTAGCCTTCCCCTTCTCGCCTCACACCGCCATCTTGTTTCTGTGTGTTGTTGTTGTTTACCCGGTGGGCTCAAGAGCTCATTTCTCTCTCCGTGGTTGCGCTTCTTCACCTCTCGCTCAACGATCAGTTGCGCAGACCTTTCCCACACCTTGTGCTGTCTCTTTTGTTTGGTTTTGTCCTGTATGGCTGGTTGTTTGCCCCTCAGGGATGTGGAGCCGACGGACCTAGACGACCGTCTCCATTGCCGTCCAAGCCACGCCCCTTTTTTTGTGGCTACTTTTAATGTGTCAGCTCTTTTGACAGTCATTACTCTCTCATACGCCTGTCTAATGCATTTTGCAGAATATCCTCTCTGACTATGACAACAAGGTTTAGTCAGAGAGGATAGTCTGACGATTTTAGAACATGCCAGTTCCTGCCGAGGATGTTTCTAAAAGAATCAGCATCCTCTGAGTATGTGGTGATCATAAGGAATTTTCCCTCCTCCTTTTTCTTTTTCTTTTGTTTCATGGCCTTGTATTTCAGTAGCTTTTCTCTCAAGATACTTTCTACTTTTTTCAAAGTGGTCTCCAGCAAATCGACATTATACCCTCTGGCCACAAATCTAGCAACACTCTCCCTTGCTGCTGTTTTAAAATCACAGTATCTGCAGCAGTTACGTTTTAATCTAATTAAAACATAACTGGCATGTTCTAATAACGGACATGATCATAGGAACGGTTATTCCCCCAGCTCCCCTTGTGACCTTTAAGAAGGCTAGATTACTAAGGGAATAGTTGGTCTACAACCATTTAGAAACCACGCAACTGAAGCAAGAGACGCTTAGAGAATGAGAGATTTCTATCCTTGCGGAAAGTGCAAGGCTTGCACAAACAGTAAGAGAGTATTAACCTATGAAGTAGCCGGAATGAAAAAACGGAAAATGATAACAAAGTTCATGACGTATCAAACAAATCACTCTGGTTATTGTCTGATCTGCCCATGTGGGCTCAAATACATAGGCAGCACAATACACAGCATGAAGATTCGCATATTAGCACATACACGGGCAATCACAAATAAAGATTTTAATTATCCCGTCGCCAGGTATTTTGCGATTAAACACCAGAGCAACAGGGACCTGTTGCAATACTTCAGCATTGACCATGTGACGATGAACATTAGAGGTGGTGATAGAGTCTTGAGACTAAGGAGACTATAGTCTCGATATATCATTGAACTGCAAACCAAGGCACCAAAAGACCTAAATAGTGGGGAAGAATTGGCTGTTCATTTGGGCACTTGATGACCCAGAGAGGCAGTCAATAACGTCTCTGTAAATAATCAAGTTTAATGAAATACTGATTTCTTCTTTTTAAACAGACTTATGATTACAACATTGTTGCCAATATGCGGCTTGATGATGAATTCATGAGGGACAACAATATGATGGATTGTTTAATCTGGGCTGGCCCATGCCAAATCACGGCCTAATAAGAAAAAGAAATTCCTCTCAACATTTGCGAATGAGTAATCCTGAATGCCTGCCCTTATCTGAACATTGTATTTTGTTCCTTGTTATAATTTTTTTATTCATATGCCGGTATGGTGTATGGCAATAGTAAGTCATGATCTGGCAATGTAACTAAAGGATGCCAATAATAGTCGCGTGTGCCGATAGATGGTGAAATAAGTCATGCTGAAATTAATGGCACATGAAATGTATAATCGTACCATGGTATGGATAGTAGATATGTTTAAGATATGATGTGTAAACTAATAACATCAGAAAGAATGTAATACTTACACACCACCAACATGGCGCCCGAAATGTGGCAATATCAAATGGTCCTTTCTCAATGTTGCTGTCAATAATGAAATGTCATTTAAAACGACTCCCCTTTGTGTGCTGTGTAAACACTGACAAAGGAGTCTTACAAAATGCGTTTGGGAGGGAGAAAGGGGGGCAAGCACACCGACAACCATTTGTGTGTGTAAAAGGCCGCTTTATTGAAACAGGTGCACACCACACTTTATTAAAAACTGGCAAACTGCCTTACAAAACTGAAACATCTCTAAACATCGAGTTACCTGACCCCCTTTACCTTACCTTCCCCACCCCTATGATCCCCACATGATAAAATTCCCCCACCCTGCAATATACAATATATCACTTCAAATACATTACATAACAAACAATTTTATCACCTACATCATAACTCCAAACCTCCCAAGACCTACAGTCCTATTTTCCTTCTTGCAACTGTAACTAACTACTCTCTAATGTAACTTCCAAACTGCTTAACCTTTCCCCGCTCCCGTTCCCCAACTCCCCAAACTTAAGGCTAAAGTACCAAACTCCAGCCAAACTTGGCCAACATCAAAAACAACTCCGCCACCCACGAAAAGGTGGAAGGGCTGGTGGCTACACCGCCTTCCCCTTTTCCTGCCCTCCCATGGACCCAGAACTCCCACCTCCTACAGACCTCTACTCCAGACGCACCACCAACAACCTAGCCAAGACTTCTCTAAGTTCCAACAGATACAGGTCCATCTCCATACGGGAAAGGTGAACCCCATCGCCTCTGAACAACTCCGGCGCGTCGTACTTTATATCCCTGCGCCAAATACACGAGAAACCCAGATGTCAACAGAAACACACCATCTCCATATTAATCTTACGGTGCGCCTTGTCCACCGCCTGCGGCTTCACCGCACCTCTCCAAACTCTCCGCGGAACCAGCTCGGTCCAAATTTGAATTTTGAATTTTGAATTTTGAACTATTTGTAAGCGCACGTTCACTTGGCAGTTTCATGGCGCTATAGGAATTCAACTGGGAAAAGGGGGGAAAGTTATGAACTAAATGCTTGCTGAAACAGAAAAGTCTTGAGGTTGCTACGGAATTCTGTATAGGAAGACAGGGATCTGAGGGAAGGTGGAAGGGAGTTCCAAAAGGTGGGGGCGAGCACCGAAAATTTCTGACCACCGGAGCGCTTCTTCTTAAACCGAGGAATGACTAACAGAGATTTTGAAGAAGAGCGCAAGTCTCTGGCGGGGATGTAGTTAGTGATGGCTGCGTTAATAAAAGCAGGAGCGGTGCCTGCCCGGGCTTGAAAGGTGAGGCAGCCGAGTTTAAAAAGGGCTCTTTGCTTTATTGGAAGCCAGTCGAGGGCAATGAGCAAAGGGGAGGAGTGATGGAATTTTGGTAGACCGTGTACCAGGCGAGCTGCCTGGTTCTGCACCAGCTGGAGGCAATGGAGTGCATAAGCCGGTGCGCCATTATAGATGATGTTACCATAATCGATTTTGGATAAAATCATGGCCATAACAATCAATTTCAGGGCGGAGGGAGAAAAGAACCGGGAAACTTTCCTGATAATGCGTAAAGTAAAAAAGGAGGAAGAAACAACAGAACTAATGTGGGTGTGAAGTGTCAGCTGATGATTAAGCATAATCCCAAGGGTTTTTACCGAATGGGAGGGGGTGGGAGCGGGACCAAAGGAAACAGGCCAAAAGGAAGATGTCCAAGGGTTGTCGCTGCCCCCAGTCAAAATCAGTTCTGTCTTATCCGGGTTGAGTTTGAGATGATTTGTATTCATCCAACTACGGATAAACAGAAGGACCGACTGGAAGCTAGAAGCAGCAAAAGAAGAGGAGGAGAAATTAAAAATAAGCTGGAGGTCATCAGCATAGTTATATACTGTGACCTCCATTTGTTGGAGTGCAAAAATAAGGGGAAAAATATAAAGGTTGAACAGGAGGGGGGATAGGGAAGAGCCCTGGGGAACCCCGCAGTTAACTTTGCTGGGTGAGGCTGAGAATTAAGCCAAATGGACCGCCTGTGTGCGTCCCTTCAAAAAAGAGCCTATCTAGGCGAGGGCCTGACCCCCTATGCCCGCCACCTTGACACGGGACAAAAGGATAGAATGGTCGACCGTGTCAAAGGCGGCTGATAGGTCCAAGAGGACCAGGGCTTGGGGAATGTTGGTATCTAGGCCCTCCCTAAGTTTGTCCTTTACTGAAATTACTACCTTTTCTGTGGAATGCCGGGGGCGAAAGCCCGCCTGGCAGGGTGCAAGATAGCTACTACTTTCAATAAAGGAGCTAAGCACCTGGGTGGCATGGGACTCTGCTATTTTTCCCAAATAGGGGAGGAGGGATATGGGACGATAGTTTGCGGGGGAAGAGGGATTGGCTCCAGGTTTTTTCAATATTGGGAGGATTGTAGCTGTCTTAAAGGAAGCCGGGACAACGCCCGATGCAAAGCAATTGTTCAGAAGGGCCAAGACCGGAGAAGGGCACGCCAGAAAAAACTGGCTAAGGATGCGTGCCGGGCGATGTCGGCCGGGGAGCCCGATTTGACTCGATTGAGTAGGGGAGGCAACAATTCTCTAGTAAGTGAGGGAATGGAGGTGAGGAAACAATGATTTTCGGGTGGTTGGGGAAAAGTGAAAGAAGGGAGAGGGGGGGAATATTGGCTTTAATGAGAATTATTTTATCAATGAAGAAATCATTGAGTGAATCACATAAAGCCTGGGTAGGAGGGATTTTAGGTGAAGTTCTGTCCGAAGCAGCTAGCTCGTGCACAGTGGAGAAAATCACACGGGATTGGCATTCTGCCGCTAAAATGCGTCCGGAGAAGTAGTCGGTTTTAGCAGTGAGTATGGAGATTTTATATTCCTTGAGTACCGTGACGAAGTGTTGCCGGCTAATGGGTGAGTAGGCACGGCGCCAGGCACGTTCGGCCTGTCTAACCATCAATTTCTTGGCTTTGAGGTCCGGGCTGAACCATTTATTAGCCTGATGGGAACGGTTGATAACCATGCGCTTCAGGGGGGCCACCGGATCACAGACGGTGATGAGCCAATGATCGAGTGAGGCGGTCTGGGAGAGGGGGTCTAATCCCATGATATCAGGGCAGGAGGCTGTGAGTGAATTGCAGAGATAGATGATATCCACCTTATTCCAGTTCCTAGCCCAGATATTTTTAGGAGCAGGAGGCGGAGTTTTAAGGTTCAGGTCCATGGAGAAGGCAAGGAAAGAGTGATCCGACCAGGGACAAGGCGAACCAATGGGGGAAGAGGTAGGGATATTGAGCGTCCAAATCTGGTCCAAGATTTGGCCACTGATGTGAGTGGGGCTTTGAACATGTTGGATAAAGTTGAAGCTAGAGAGAGATTGAGTAAAGTCTTTAGAGGAGGAGCCCTCGGCGGGATCTGTAGGCCAATAATTGAAATCGCCCAGAACTAAGACAGAGGCGTTATTAATTACCAGAGTGGCCAAGAGATTTTGAAAGGCAAGGAGGAAGTCAGGAGACGGTTGGGGGGGTCGATAAGTTAGCACACATGTGATCGGTGTCTTGAGATAGGTGGAGCACACTACAAGGCAGTCAGCAGCTAGTAGTGTGGGCGAGGCCAGAATCTGAAAGTTGAATTCCTTGCGGGCAATCAAACCTACGCCGCCTCCTGCTCTGCCACCAGGTCGATCAACACGGAGTATGGAGTATTCAGGAGGAAGGGCAGCAAGGACGCAGGGCAGGGAGTCAGGCCTGTACCAGGTTTCTGTAAGAAACAAAAGATCTAGTGTTTTTGAATCCAAGAGATCGTAGATTTCAATCTGGTGCTTAACGGCCGATCTCGTATTAAGGAGAAGGGCAGTGGTGGTTGTGATGGGGGGAGGGAGAGGATGTGTAATAGAACCCGGTGCTGCGATACCCAATTTATGGGTGTATGACCTAGTAGCTTGATTCAATTGCCAGTCAGCATTTAGCATGCGCAATTGGTCAGCAGTGTATGATAGGGGTAGAGCAGAGTCTTGTGTCCCGTGGCCCGGTCTGGCGCGGACGGGCGCAGACGGGCTTGCCTTAGGCGCACCTTTGGCGCGCAATCGGCACGCCCGCTGCGCCCGTCCGCTGCGCGGACGGGGGTTGCACATTATATAGGAGACAGGAAATGGTGGTTGGGGGCGTGGCCTCTCGAGCGAGGGGCGTGGCCTATGAGGGCGTCGCTGATGGCGGCAATTTCCTAGTCCCGCGGCAGCGATAAGCTCCGCTGCGCGGTGAGTTGAAGAGCGAGAATGCGCCCAAATCAGGTGAGGAGTGAGCGAATTAAAAACAACAAAGTTAAGGAAGTGACACTCAAATATTTAAAAACAGCAAGACAAACAGGCCTACTCCCGGCTTTTCGCCTCAGGAGAAAATCCTATCGACTGGACGCTAGTGATCAGCGCCAGATATAGGGCTTGTTGGGGGCGTGGCCTCTCGAGCGAGGGGCATGGCCTATGAGGGCGTCGCTAATGGTGGCAATTTCCTAGTCCCGCGGCAGCGATAAGCTCCGCTGCGCGGTGAGTTGGAGAGCGAGAATGCGCCCAAATCAGGTGAGGAGTGAGCGAATTAAAAACATCAAAGTTAAGGAAGTGACACTCAAATATTTAAAAACAGCAAGACAAACAGGCCTACTCCCGGCTTTTCGCCTCAGGAGAAAATCCTATCGACTGGACGCTTGTGATCAACGCCAGATATAGGGGTGGTTGGGGGCGTGGCCTCTCGAGCGAGGGGCGTGGCCTATGAGGGCGTCGCTGATGGCGGCAATTTCCTAGTCCCGCGGCAGCAATAAGCTGCGCTGCGCGGTGAGTTGAAGAGCGAGAATGCGCCCAAATCAGGTGAGGAGTGAGCGAATTAAAAACAACAAAGTTAAGGAAGTGACACTCAAATATTTAAAAACAGCAAGACAAACAGGCCTACTCCCGGCTTTTCGCCTCAGGAGTAAATACTATCGACTGGACGCTAGTGATCAGCGCCAGATATAGGGGTGGTTGGGGCGTGGCCTCTCGAGCAAGGGGCGTGGCCTATGAGGGCGTCGCTGATGGAGGCAATTTCCTAGTCCCGCGGCAGCGATAAGCTCCGCTGCGCGGTGAGTTGGAGAGCGAGAATGCGCCCAAATCAGGTGAGGAGTGAGCGAATTAAAAACAACAAAGTTAAGGAAGTGACACTCAAATATTTAAAAACAGCAAGACAAACAGGCCTACTCCCGGCTTTTCGCCTCAGGAGAAAATCCAAACCACCGTACACCCTGCCCAAGTCCTCCGCAACTCCGCTAAATTCCTCCGCATAGCCCTCATCAAAACCAAACCTGTTTTGTGCACCATATCGTTCTCCCCCAAGTGGAGAACCAACACATCAGGGCACCGCTCCCACGACACCAGCCCATTCAGTGTAGGTATCAGCTCCTTCCATCTCATACCCCCCTCGCCCCAACCAGACAATTTGAAACATGGCAGGATTGAAACCCAGATTCTCTCCAAAATAGCTATCCTGCGCCTGTAACTGGTCCTCTCGACAAAGGAATGGCCCACAATCCAAATCAACATGTCCCGGGCAAGGGGACCCGCCACAGAACATGAAACGAGAAACAAGTGTAAATAAAAAATGTACAAAATCCCAACGCGCGTTTAGAGCATCTCCTCGTTGCGCACATACCGCAGGTAACAATTAGAAGACCACCTCCCCAGACGCATGATGTCCCCTTGCCCGCACCCCCGTCTGTGCGCCTCCGACACAACCCCAATACAGAACGAATGCGTGTCATAATGTCTCCCGTCCACCCCCATCGCGCCCAAGGCCTTCCGCAACACTGCCAAACATTGGGAACCCGTCACCCCTCTCCCAGCCGCATGCCGAAACACCAGCCCTTCTGCCATCACAACCGCCTCCCATCTCCTACCCCATCGGACCGGGCACGCGGCCCCCCGCCACCTTCTGCAACGTTATCCACGTGCCGATGCTCCTTTGATCCGTCTTAGACCTGCGCAACCAAAGGCGCACCTCTTCCCGCCTCAACTGCACATCTGACCACCTCAGCCCCTGACCGGACCTCGAACCCAGCAGCTCCAAAACCCGAAAAGCCCCCGCAACCATCCACGCCATCAAAGTAGCGAACAAACATGTTTCCCTTCCATCCCTTCAAACTAAATGCAATACCCCCACAACATTCACCAACATCTCTTCCGACAGAGGGCACCAAACCGCACCCGCCCTCCTGCATTCCCGGGCCCAACCCTCCAGCATCCTGGACCCGAGCTCCCCCGCAGACGGGGCGTATCCCCACAACAGCTTGCCCATGACCGAAATCCCCGCCAGCTTGCCCGCTATTGTAACCCGCGACAGACCTTTGCCGATCATGGCCAATATAAACTGCACCACATCCTCCTTTCTCTCCATCCCCGGGGGCCGCCAACGCGCTCCCAATGATACAAACTCCCCCCACGCAGCCACATACGTTGTCTTAGTCGACTCCACCAAGGATCCTAGAACCAGCTGCAACGTCCTGTGTTGCCTATGTACAACATCTGCGGCGGCATTGGCGTATGTTCCTATTCCGCGGCCGTGGCCAACCCACGGAATCTCCCCCACTGCGAACGAGACAAATGGATAGATGCATCATTTTTGCCGTTTGCGATTCCTAAATTGCGAAAATTAAGGAATCGCAATTTAGAAATCGCAAACGGCAATTCATGAACAATTCGCAATTATTTTAGCGAATCAGTATTTTTCCTTAATTGCAATTATCAATTTGCGAATCGCAATTAAGGAAAAGCCTTCCCATTGATTCCTATGGGCCAAAAGGCCCATAGGAATGAATGGGAAGGCAATCACATTTTGCGAATTTCAAATTGCGATTCGCAAAATGTGAATGCAATTTCAAGGGTGCAGGGGGGTCCAAAGAACCCCTCCCTGCACCCCTGAAATGTAACTTTAAATCCAATTTACACACACATATGCCCCAAGGGCATGTGTGTGTGTAAATTTAAACTTCCAAAAATGCAATTTGTGCATATTTGATAGTTTTAGGTAAATTAGCATGAAGTTCAATTTCATGCTATTTTACCCCTTCCAATTTGCAATTTAAAAATAATCATGCATTGCATTTAAGAAATCTCTAATTGCGATTTCTTAAATGCAATCGCAATTTTAGAAATCGCAACATGGTTGCGATTCCTAAAATTGCGAAGTGCATGATGCATTCCAAATTAGTCAATTGCATTCGCAAACGGCCGAAAAAAGCGATTCGCCCGTTTGCGAATGCAATTCCGTTTGATGCATCTAGGCAAAAGCATCCGCAATGTCATCGTTAATCCCGGGAACATGCACCGCGCGAAAAGCAATGTCGTGTTGCAGGCATCCCAACACAAACACTCGCAGCAGTTTCAACACTTGCTCATCCCTGGCGAAATGGCGATTCACCACCTGGACTACTGCCGTATTATCCACGTTGAAGGTCACCCGCCTGTGGGCCAACACCTCTCCCCACAGCCAGACCGCCACCACCAAAGGGAAGAGTTCCAGGAATGCTATGCTCCTCCCACCCCCGACCACTCAGGGGGCCACTGCTCCGCGCACCACTTCCCGTTCCAATAGAGCCCGAAACCGTCGCTGCCTACCGCGTCCAGGTCCAGGTCCTCAGCTCTCTGCATGGGGACCCCGTTGAAATGCTGCAGAAAAAACTGCCACATCCGCAAATCCTCGCGCACGCCAGGTGACAAACGCACGTGGTGATGCAGGGGCCTCCGACCAGCCAAAGCCCTACCCAACTTTCTACAAAACGTGCACCCAACGCGCACCACTCGGCACGCAAAATTAAGGTGCCCCAACAGCACTTGAACCTCCAACACTGTCACTTTATGTTTTGCCACCATCACTTCCAGCAGCCCCAACATCTGCTGCTTCCATCAACACCGAGTCCAGCTCAATACCCAAAAATGACAGCCCCGTGCCTGGCCCCACTGTCTTTTCCGGCACCAATGGCACCCCGAGGTCCTCCATGATCTCCTGAAACCTGTCCAGCGCCACCTGGCCGTCCATGGAGTCAGGGGCCCTGACCAAGAAAAAGTCATCCAGGTAGTGTGTAACTCCTTGGTGACACATCCGTTCCGTAAAAACCCATTGCAGGAACGTACTAAAACATTCAAAAAGCACGAAGGACATCGAGCAGCCCATTGGCAATGCCTTGTCCACATACCAGCAGCCGTTAAGCTGAATCCCCAGTAGGCACCAGTCGTCTGGGTGAACCGGAAGCAGCTGGAAAGCCGACTTGATGTCACACTTAGCCATCTGAGCATCTGCAACCGCCGCCACCACTAAGGCCATGGGCGCATCCAGCGATGAGTAAAACACTGTGGCCTCCCGCTCATCAATGTAGTAATTAACCGAACTACCCTCCGGCCATGACAAGTGTTGAATAAGGCGAAAATGCCCTGCCTCCTCCTTGGGCACCACCCCAATGGCGGCCATCATCAAATTCTCCAAAGGCCAGCAATCAAAAGGGCCCGCCATGCGGCCTTCGCTGACCTCCTTCTCCAATTTGCACTGCACCACCTCCGGGTGTTCTCTGGCCGACCACAAATTGTCTGCCCATCTCCTCTGCCGAGGCCCCGCATAGCCCAACCGAAACCACTCCTGAAACCCGGTCCTCAACTGATCCGCGGCCCCCATGTCTGGGTAATTATGGAGGGCCGCTACCAAACGATCCACCCTAACCGGAGTATGAGCCCTTTGGCCCAGACCCCTTTCCTCCTCTGAGGCTGCCCGATGACTGCGCATTTCCCAAACGCCCGCTCCCGACTGAGCCGTGCTGACCTCCGTGTTGCTGCCCCAGGGGCCCCCAACATCGTAAAACGGGTTGCCATATTTACCGCAACCGGAACTCTCGTGCATTTTTTCATTTTCATTTCATGAACTTTATTCGATTCTTATAAAAACATCATAAAAGTATACAGTTAAAAACATGACACATATGATGTTACACAAGGAAAATACATATCATAACATTATATAGTGGGTAAAACATGGACTAGCAGCAGTAGTTATAATAAATGTATTACTAGAAAACCATACTTTTTCTTGCAGTAATAGATTTTAAAATAAAGGTTGCAGTTAAAAAACACAGATCTGGGCTAGCAAGTGAGAATAATAGTTTCATAGCATTTCCTGTAGTAAACACAGAATATTTTTTAAACAGAGGTTAAAGATAAAAAATACGCAGGGATTTATACAGGGGACAAATTAACAGAAAGTGCAAGGTACTTTGCTTAGTTAATCCGTCACATGGACAAGGTGTGGCAGAGTGGATTTTAATCATTGAAAATGCCACCAAATTATGTACAATCCCAAGTCTAAATCTTGAGAGAACAAATTGATGGGACCGTCTACTAATGACATTGAGGTACATGGGTAACCCGAGTCCTTCAACTAAATTGGAAAAATAAAAAGCGTGGGTTGAGTAGTCTTGTGTTTCAGCTTTACGCTTATTAAGTTTAGCCCTCAGAAATTCGCCTTTAACCTCCTGTTTGGATAGAGTAATTACACTTGCAGGATCTTTACATACATCCATATCATAAAGTTCACTAAAGGTAGAGATTACATACTTTAACCAAGGAATTTTATAAACTTTATCCAAATACAAACAGTCTTTAATAATTTCCTTAGTAAAGTTTGTTTCGGCCTTGGTCCAAATAGATCTCCATACCATTAAGGGTCTCAATCCAATTAGGTCGGCTATATAATCCATCCCTAGTTCTTTATGGGTAAGATCGGAAGATGCCGAAGGCAAAGTAATCGTTTTAGGAATGTATTTTCCAATACTTGCAAGTCACTTGGAGTCCAATATCCCCAAACCCCTGAACCGTATAGTGCTATTGAAGCACATCTGTGTCTATAAATATTTAACATATCGGGAATCCGTCGGCTTCCCAGTTTGGTAGCAAAACGGAACACGCCTAGGGAGGCCTTCCCCACCCTTGCTTTAACATTATTTTGCTCTGGGGTCCAGGACCCTCCACTATTAAAGATGATGCCCAGATAACAAAAATTATCTACAACCTCAATACGGTTTTCTTTGAAATAAAAAGGTTTGAGATGATTTACCTTCTTGCCGCATGCCATGATAAAAGTTTTAGAGTTGTTGATTTTGAGTTTCTTTCTATGTATAAAATCATAAAAACAGTTCATAAGCTTCTGGAGGCCTATTGGAGTTCTTGAGAGTAGTACAGTATCGTCGGCGTAAAGCAACATCGGAATAGATTGACCTCCTGCTTGCGGGGCGTCTGCTTGGACATTTTTTAATTCCTGCTCAATTGAATTAATAAAAAGGGAAAAGAGCAGCGGGCCAGGACACAACCCTGCCTAATACCAGATTTAACCTTGATCTTTCTAGTACATTCCCCTTCTGGTCCGTAGCGGAACTGGGCTGATAAATTGGAATAGAGTCTTGCTAAAAAGTGAATAATGGCAGGGGGTGCACCCATATCAAGCAGGGTTATCCACAACAGGGTGTGATCCACCAGATCAAAGGCACTAGAAAGGTCCGCAAAACATAGGAATAAGGAACCCGGTTTGGCCTTAGTGTATTTTCCTACTAACAAATTTGGATTTATACACTGTTCTATTGTGCCAAGACCCTTTCTAAAGCCATGTTGGGATGGTGCAAGAATATTATTATCTTCGGCCCATTCCTCCAGACGTATCAATAGGACCCTGCTCATGATTTTAAGTGAGGAATCCAGAAGGGAGATAGGGCGGTAGTTCTTAGCCTCTCCTCTATCTCCCTTCTTATAGATTGGTATGATTATGGATTCACTCCAAGTTGCCGGGGTATTGTAGTCGACAGCGGCATTAAAAACTCTAGTCAATAGTGGGCTCCACAGGGCCAGATCATATTTATAGAGGTCGATCGGGACCCTGTCAGGTCCTGGGGCCTTCCCCCCTTTGCTGGTATTAATTGCCATGTCGACTTCATGAAGGGTAATTCCCAATGTCTGAGATGGTGTAATGGGGTTATTACAGGTATTATCTTGGATCTCCCTAATTGGGTCAAAAATCCCAGTAAAATGTAAAACCCAACTATCTTCACTTACTTGGGCAGTGAGGACTGGGAATTCTTCCTTCTGGAGGAATGGACTATTAATTGTGCTCCAGAACAGTTTACTATCCCGGAGAGCTGCGGCTTTATTCAGGTCATCCCAGGCTTGTTCTCTGAGTTCTTGTTTCCTACGCTTCAATTCAGTGTTGTATTTGGCTCTCAGAGTTTTAACCACTTCCCTATCTCTAGGGAGATTAGATAGGGCCTTCTTGAGGGCTTTTAGCGCCAAGGTGCAAGCTTGATCGAACCAGCCTAGCGTTTCCCGTTTAGTTGTGCCCTTGTTGTTGGTAAGGGATTTCTTGATTATGGTACCAAGTTCCTCGAAATCATTTATGGTACTTTCAGGAGGAGCCTCGATTGCGAGGCAGCGGAATATCACTTTGGTACCAGCTATCACCACTATGCGGTGTAGTTTCTCAGATTTTTTCTGCGCACCATTTAATCCGTGTCCCGTTTTGCCTACATGGGGTGATGTCACCTACAACCCTACCGGAAAAAACATTTCTTGGACCCCATGTAAGGATATTCATTGTTAAGGCGTTATGATCGCTCATACCAATGTCCACAATAATTGGGACCGTGCAGAGTGGAACTATCGGGGTCGAAATCAACAGGTAGTCGATCACAGAGGCTGTATCCCTCCCAGTGAAAGTGGGTACGATATTACCCTCTCTATCTGGGGCAGGTTGATGGATGACCAAGTCGTACTTTAACAAGAGATTATTAAGAGAGACTCCATAAGGGGAATGTAAAAAATGCGCTAAGTACTCCCTATTATCCCCGTCGAACCCACAAACAGAGGTATAAGAGTACGGGCAGGTTCTAATATTGAAGTCACCCCCCAAATGATGTCATAAGATTTGGGTGATTTGTTACAAATTTTGTTCAGGGCTACTTCAAGTTCATCCACAACAGAAGTGCTGGCAGGATCGAAAGTGTTGTTATAGTGATTGATCAGCAGGATGTTCCTACCCCTGTTAACTTCTAATTCCAATACTTGGGAGTGAAAACCAACTGCGAGACAAGATCTTACATGAACTGGGAGGTGCACAGACAATAAAACCAACAGACCACCTTTTGCCCTCCCCATAACAGATTCTTGGGCATGACAATTATAAGAAATGAAGCCGTCATAACAGATGTCCGTGGTAGACCAGGTTTCCTGTAGGCATAGGATGTCAAAGCCTAGAATATGTTCCCTCCATCCCAAGGCTGAGACTCTCTGTCGCCACCCAGCAATATTCCAACTCGCCATTGAATAACCTAATTGACTGGAAACCGACACCTGTTCTATGGGGATGTTAGTAATGGGTGGAACTATACTTGCACTTCCCATGTCAAAAGGACCCGGGGCAAGTAGTATAGGATCGGTATCCGACGGTTTAGCAGGGACAAGTAGTGTAGGGTGGATATCCATCGGTTTAACAGGTGGGACAGGTGTCGGGGAGATCATATCTGATATAAAGGGGGCTGCTAAGCATTCATCTAAACATATGGCTTTAGCCAGAACATCCCCATCTGTGGTATTAGGTGTCTATTCAAAGGATGAAAACTCGGGGATGCAAGATGGAGATAGTCAGTCGACTCCCTCGAGACCCTCTAGGCAGCTATACTGATTATAATCGGAAAAAGGATTATGCTGGGGCAGATATTGTGGTGGCATAGGGGGTCTAGTGTCATATGATCTTTGCCTGCCCCTACGTTCAACTCTAGTCCAATCGTTTCTTCCGGTATAATGAGTGGCAACATTGGGTGGAAAAAAGAAAGAAACTGGAAGAGTTTGAATAGTGGAATCAAATGACCTATTGAATCCCGCACATATGTGGGATACCGTACGGGGGTCTCTAAAACTTACAGTAATGCAGTCTCCATTAATGGATTTCGTCGTCTTACCAATCCAGGGTACCCTCCTTACCATAATAATTTCATTATGCAGATGTGCCGGTAAGGTTCTATTCCAATTAAGCCATTTAATGATTTTACTTTTCAGGGAGCTAAAAGTTTCAGTTTCCCCCTTTTCTAATGGGGGTGCTCCGGCTAAAACTACCATAAACCGGTTAGCTTCTGGCGGGAGATCAGGCCGTCGGGGTCTAGGAGGTTTATATTCATTAATTGGGGAACCTTGTGATTCAATGGCCATAAGTCCGGGGGGGTTGGGCATACCGGATTGAGTGCTTTGGGGGTGTTGGGGAATTGCAGGATTGTCATTGCAGGGTAAAGAGGGGGCAGGTTGGGGACTTACTATAGAAGAAACAAGGGGTTGGGTCACAATAGTAGGATGGGGGACTGGGGGGATAGGGACAATATGAGAGGTACTTAGACTGTTGGGCTTAATTGAGTTGGCTAAGATAGTAGCTGTAGTTTTCTCAATGTTGGATATTCTGAGATCCAACCTATCTAATTTGGCCTCTAACAGGAATACAATTGATTTAACTAAGGCAGCAATTCTTTCCAAAGAAGCCTCATAACTCCGGGTGATCACTTCCTGAATAATATTTGGAGGTGTCGGGTCGTTATGTAATTTAGCTGTTTTTGTGGACCTACCGTCTTTTTTGTCTTTTTTTTTATAAGGTCTTTTCCGTTTCCTAATGGCACCTTCTCTTTCCCCCTGGGTGTTAGAATAGATAGAACTATCTTCGGGTAACAGAGATAATGGAACCATTGTTACTATCAGGGGCATGGTTAATTTCAACAACAGTAACAATTGCATTTGTCATAGTGTCAGAGTCAGCTCTTGGCGGATGGACTGTTTCGGAAAGGGGGGGTTGGGCATCCACCACAGAGGTAAGATTGTCAATAGTTCTTTCCGGTGTTTTGGCATTGGCCAAGGTCCCCATAGAAGATTGCTTTAGAGACATTAGATCGTTCGATAGACGTTTCTCCAATGTAGTGATTTCTTTATCAATAATGTTATTCGCCCTAATAAGGAATTTTTCCATACCTCCGGCAACAGAAGAAGATCCTCCCGCTAACAAGGACTTACTCCGTAAATCCCGTCCGGCCATAGTCCAGGTGGCAATTGGATGCAAAATAGATATAGGGGTGACCCGGTCCGGTCACTACTGGTCACGAACGGGCACAAACGGGCCCGCTCTTGGCCCGGTCTTCGCCCGTGCGCGTCCGCACGCGTCCTGCGGGCCGAGAATGAGGGTACACCAATATAGATCCGTTAGGGAAAACCACGCCCCTTATTTCTAGGCACAGGGAGGAGGAGGCAGCGGGAAGAGGACCAGCTGTGGCAGGTTAGCGCACTGCCCGCTGGTCCTCGCAGTCCCGCGGCAAGCCTAAGATGAAATACGGCCTCAATCCTCAACTCGCTGTTGCTGGAGTCGCCCAAGGACACGAGCGGCGCCTGGGAGGCGGGTGCCGCGAGGCGTGGGTCAGGGTTCGTGGAAACAGCAGGTAGAGCAGGGATGAGTCCACAGTGCAGCCCGTTCCTCCAAAATAGAAAGCACACACAAGGTTGAAGTCCGACCCCTGATTTCTAGGCACAGGGAGGAGGAGGCGGCGGGAAGAGGACCAGCTGTGGCAGGTTAGCGCACTGCCCGCTGGTCCTCGCAGTCCCGCGGCAAGCCTAAGATGAAATACGGCCTCAATCCTCAACTCGCTGTTGCTGGAGTCGCCCAAGGACACGAGCGGCGCACGCGAAGCGGGTGCCGCGTGGCGTGGGTCAGGGTTCGTGGAAACAGCAGGTAGAGCAGGGATGAGTCCACAGTGCAGCCCGTTCCTCCTAAATAGAAAGCACAGCTCCAAACTTTCTCTAACTCCCACTCAGTGATGTCCTCTCTCGTGCTTAAAACGGCAATGTTCCCTGGCGCACGCCCCTTTATTGAAGTCCCAACAGGCCCCCACCGATCTGGACTGTTTTTTAGACCCGGCCCCCACCCCGCCACGGGTGGGGCGGCCCTGAAAGGGCTGGTATATAATCGGTAAGCCACTTGTGGTAAATATGGTCTTGCCCAACCCCGCCAGCCCCATCGTATGTTGCCAGAGATCGCAATCCAACTACCCCCATTTCGCCTCAGGGTCCCACGCCATCCGTGCCCGAAACTCCTCGTCATACTGCGCCCATGCATAGCCGCCCCCCATGATCTGCGCCTTCCGAATGACGTCCATGTATTAAAACAAGGACACCGTACGCTCCGGGAATTTTTCACAATATACGCTCGCAAAAATTAAAAAGGCCGCGGTCCAATTTTCTATCGTCAGAGGCACTCTCGGCCGCTTCTGCAGCTCGTACTCCTCCTCCTTTGACCCCTCCTTTGCCCGTACCTCACGATACAACAACCTCAATAACTCCACATACTCCCCCTTCCATATCTTCTCCTTAGTGGACAGCATCAAATGCGTCCCCAGCGGCTTCGTCACTCCCATATACGGGAGCCGCTTAATCTTCAGTTCCTTGCTTTCTGGCTTCGCTGCGCCACCTGCGGCCTCCTGCAACCCGCCGTGTCCAGCCCGCCCGACACTCCCTCCAAAAGTGTGCCAGCACCCTGCTTCTCCGGCACCCCAGGCCCCCCACCACCTTTCTTGAGATCACCCTCCAACTCCTTCGCACCAGGCACCAGCGCGGCCTCGTCCGGCCCCACACCCCGATCCACCACATACTTCCCGTTATGCAAGCGGTCTCCCCCAACCCCCCTCTCCCCCCTACCCCCACAGAGACCATGCACACCGCGCCCCCGCTGTTACCTGGTGCCAAGGAGTCCCCTCGACGCTCTTCCCGTCTCCGCTCCGACACCGTTCGCTCCCAAGAATGTGTCCGGGCCGTCGTAGCACCCAGGCCCAGTGACACCTGCAAAAAACTACCAACACCATTACTAGACCCCCTGCCACCCTCTCCTTCCCATAGCTCCCCTACCTCCAAACTGTCCCCGTCATCCACCAACTGTACCCCAGCAAACACATAACTTTGGCCAGCCGGCGGCGCCGAGTGCACCCTGCCGGAGGCCCACACCCCCTCTTGCCCCTCGCTTAAAACACAAACATCCTCCGCGCCGCTGCTCCATGTCCGTTAATGCTCCCCAAGCCACTGCGGCCCTGTGGGTGTAGGGGCCGGCAAGCCCGCCTGGGGCCTTCTTAAGCCAGCCGTGCCGTGATCCCTCGCTGACTCTGGGCATGCCCCCGGAGGCTCAGCTCTCCCTTCGCATTGGCGTCGTGGGGGCACCCCCAGCCTTACCAAGTCTCCAGCACCACGCCGGCTGTCCCCCTGCAAAAGAAAAGGTACGTCTAGTGTGCTGGGTACCTCCATCTGCACGCCCCCCTTGCGACAACCCCCCACCCCCAGCCACCGCCCGCACCCCCACTCCCCCGGGCCCCCTCGTCCTCACTCCAAACCAACCCCCCTGCCCTGGCCCCCCTCATCTGAGGAACCCCCCCAATGCCCCGACCCCCCTGAACCCCTTCCCGCCACCTGCCCTATCTGCTCTGTCTCTCCCCCCACAACGGACCTGCCCCCTCCTTCCCGCGCCACACCCAGCTCCCCGTCGCGCTCCACGCCTCTCGCACCCCCTCCTCCCACACCTCAAAAACGTCCAGGCTCTTCCACTCTCTCTCAATGTCCCCTGACTCCAACAATAATGGGGAAACCCCACCCACCTGCCCCATCTCCCCCTCACTCCCCCCGTTGCTCCACCTCCTGACCTGCCTCTTCCTGCTCACCAGTACCCGGTCCCCCACCTCCTCCCCCCTACCTTGCCCCGCCCTCCTCCACGCCACTGTCCTGCCTCCTCTCCTACCTCTACGTCCACCTAGATCATTCCCCTGTCGGAAGCTAATGGGCTCTCCCGCCTCCTTCCCTGCCTGGTCCCCTGCCCCTCACTTGAGTGCCCCCTCCCCTTGCTCCTTAAATTCCTCCCCCACCTCCCAAACGGACCTCCCCGAAGCCTTCCTGCCCGCCCCTCGCTTCTGCTTCCCTCCCGGCACCTTTCCCACCCATCCCGCAGCCTTCCTGGAGGCCCTGCCCCACCGCAGGGCCTCCCCGCCCTTCGCTGAAGGTCAGGGCGGTCACGCACCTCGTGGCGCTGCCGCGCCAACCCATCAGGTTCTCCCTTTGGCCGCGGCTTCTTCCCGCCCGCAGCCCCACCCCCGGGCCGCCCCACAACCGCCTCCTTAGGCTGCCGCGCCCCACCTCCTCTGCCCCTAACGCCAGGGCCACGCCCATGACATCTGCGCGGCCCTGGCCACCCACCTGCAAACGCGCCGGCTTGCGTGGTAGTGAACAGGCGATTACCGCCGCCGCCACACCCGCAGACGTGGGCCGGGCGCGCTGATTCCTGCGGGCCCACCAGGAGGTCCATCCACCCCGCCTTGCTCAGCAGGCGGATGGCCTCTAACACTCAAATATCGTCAATGGACGCCATACCATCACGAAGGCAAGCACCAAAACGCCAGCAAGGCTAGACAAGACAAAGGAAAAACCTATCTACCACGCTCCCAGCCACCAGGTCACTAGTACCTAAAATGGTGGCTGGGAAAGCGCGAAAACCCCATATATACCCATTGGGCTACTATTCTAAACTTGGGCAGCCTTTGAGCTACTCCCAGGCAGCCCAAAGCAGCAAAATGGCTGCTCTCTCTATCGCCCCCTTCCCCCTCCGAAATCTGCCCGGGGCAGACCTCGAGGCTCGGCTGCCCCCCACAAACCCCCTTGTTGCGCTTTGAATAAAACATCGGAAAACTGCCCCCACGAGTGCTGTTCTCTTTCTTACAATTGTTGAAGGAGTTTGGAGCAGTTATGTATCATTGGGGCACCACCACGTATGAAGCATCCATCCATGAGTGATCCGCTATATGGTGCAGTGGAGCATCACTGTTTAAAAATTCATAAAACAGAATGAAAACATCACAGTTTAAAAATTCATAATACAGAATGAAAAAAGTTACCTCATCACATTAATATTATCACAATAATAAACAAAATGGTAATAATATTAATTACAACGTGTAGTGTGCATCATAAAGTACATACATACCCCAATCAGAAGAAGATCTGAAAGATACAATGAATCGAAAGAAAGGGTTGTGAACAGATAAAACCTCTAACATCCAATCTTTTATCGGGTCCCAAATGATAAAAAGAAAATTTGTAGCGCGCAGGCATTTACAGATTCATGCCACCAAAACTGTGGGTGTGGTGCCTCACTTACCAACTAGTGTCTCACCAGATATAACCTAGCGAACTAGATAGCAAGAAAAAAATCCAACAAAAACTAATGTAATGAAGGGATAATGTCCCATTATGATTGTTTTGTTATCGCAGACAACATCCATTTGCAACATCTCATTCAGTTCCTGGAATTTGTAATCCCATGACCCATAAATCCCTATACAGGTGACAAGGAAATCTACGCCATCAACCCCACACCTAAACATTTTCAATTTTGCCTTACCCTTATTTTTTACAAGCGATGTGGTGTGTAATAAAAATCATTCAGTAAGTTGAACTGATGCACCTTAATTCGGGAGACATTTAAGACCGTCTGCCAATAAATATTGCTACTTTTAATTTAATTGTACGCTACCTCTGAGCCCAGATGTCTACTCCATTTCACTGCTCTATGTTGGAATATGCCACTATTTCCCCTATTATTATTAAGTATTTTATAGGCTGATCTCATGAAGCCCCTGCATGTAACTTTCATCAAGTAATCCTAAACGTTCTTCTGAGAGCTGTTTAAATCCTCCACCAGCAGGATTTGAAAAAAGTGAAGGAATTAGAAATACAGAATAAATCCCTGCCAAACCAGGTGAGACATTCACTGGAGGGAATAATATGGCCGTATTTTCACCTGACCAAGAGTATGGACGGTCAAGGCAGCCCAACACCTCAAGAAACTAGTATGAACAGCAGGAAGTAAATTGGGATTATGTCCCAACTGTGTGTATTTATTATTAGAAATAAAGGCAAATCATTTTCTAATACTAACTAAGGGTGGGCAGAAAATTCTAGTCTTTCGGAGTTCTGGCAAAACTCTGCCAAGCACCATGTGGCAGAGTTTTTTCTTGTGCATGACTCCCCAACGTTAAGCTGGCAAGCAAGAATTTGCATCCCCAAGGGTACTAGAATGCCTCCCGGTGAGGTTTTCTAAAAACAGAGGGTCACAGCAGGTCATGACTGTTCACGTTGAAAAAGCTGCCACTCGGGTACAAAATCTACTCGAGTGGCATAAAGAAGTAGTACCCTCTGGCAAGCTGTGTAGTGCAGTTCACGCTGATTTTACAGTGTGGAACAAGCTCCTGGTGCGAAAAATTCACAGAGCGCAATACTGACACAATTTTATGGTATAATCTTGTCTACTTGAAGGATGCCATATCTATTAAACCAAGATAGTTGAAGATGCATCTTCAACTACAAGGTTTCTTATAGCTCCATTTACATTTCTGCCAATTAGCTTCTATCTTTATGGAAATAATTCTGGGGAAATAAAGAGGTATACATCAAAATATATATAGTTAGCATGGGCTTATATTCACCTTTATAATATTGCCTCTTCCAATAAGGACCAAATGCACCCTATGCAAGCTCTTACATGTTTCTATCCAATGATCAGATAATTTAGCATAATTTAGACCAAATATATCCTAAAATCACAAGGTCAGTTGTATCCCCAAGTATGTTGTGTACTGAACCTTTCTGGCATCAGATACCAAGGTGGGACATTAGTGATGACCTGAGTTTTGTTGGAATTAAGCCTGCAGTCTGAGATCTTAACAAATTCTCTTACTAGTTCTTCAACAGCTACCTATGCCCCAAGTGGATAAGATGTCAAGATGGCCACATTGTCCACATATGCCAATTGATTGTAAGGTACGTTTATTAGATTTTTATTGCAGTTTATGATTTTGAAAACTCATGTATTGTCTTTTCGTAATACTAAATGTTACCCCTGTGGAGTTCAACACATTCCCAGTAGATTGGAGTTGGAATAGTAAATCTAGCCCCTTCAGTATCCAACACCTTCCCCAGAATGATTTCTATTAGGCTGGGAATAGTGAATGTTATTCTTTTAGTGTCCAAAACCTACCCTAAATGGTTTAGATTGGAGTGGGAATAGTAAATAATCTTGTCCATTGAGTGTCCATCACCTTTCACAAAATGGTCCCATCACCTTTCCGGTGTGACAGGCACCATGTGGTACCTGGCACACGGTGCTTGGATGTGTGCTTGGATGTGTGGGTGTGTGGGTTGGATGTGTGGGGAACACAACACTACACCACATGTGCCCAATAGGCAATCATGGGGGCCCTGCTTGGGGCCCCCAAAGTCCCTTTCTGGCTGCCTTTCCATGGCAGTCAGACACCATGAAAAGACAGTTGAAAGGGCTATCCTAATCCCTACGGCAGTGTCTGTCAGGTACCGCCCTCATGGTAGGAATAGAAGTCCAACCGCTGCCCCAACTTGATCATTGATCCTGTTGGAGGTGGCGGTCTGGTCTCACACAATTGTGGACTGACCGTCTGCATCATAATACAGCAGTCGGTTAGATGACCTGAATGTCGGTGGTACCACCACCAGCAGCCTGCGGGTGGCTGTCTCACCAACATCATAATTGGCCCTAAATGTGACCCTTTTAGTGTCAAAAACTTTCCCTAAGGCCTAATTCCTATGCTGGTCGGACTGGCCTTGCAACCGCTCCAGCCGTGGGCCGATTCCAACCGCCGAGAGTGAGAAAGCTCCATCCCCCGTATTATGATGCAACCTCTGCTACCGTGGAGGTGTCATCGTCGGTGGTGCCCCAATCCCCAAACATGTCACAAAAAACATGTGCAGCTGTTCCCAAATGCATGACACATGTGGGACATGCATTGTGCACCATGTACCCCATTGCTGGAGTGTGTCGATATGTGCACAGTGCAGTCAATGGGGATACATGCCACAAGAGGGCTTACCTGGATTCCACCACCCACAGGACCATCCACTTTGGGGTGCAGCTGCTGAGGTGTATAGCGGACCTGGAGGAAGGGATTCACGTTGGAGTCTACCAGGAAGAAGGGGAAGCGCCTGAGTATTCCTTCATTTCCGACGACTCGAGGCAGACGGTTGGACCACCACAGTCGGGTTGCCAGAAACCTATATTGTAATCCGGATGGCAGTCAGAGATTACTATACAGCTCTATGGATGCAGTTTTTCTTCAACCACAGTCTCGACAACAGGAGAAAAGCTGTCAGAGTCTTCGGTCTTTCCACTGACGGTGGGAGTAGACAATGCATGCATTGTAATCTGGCAGTCGGACTGACCGCGTCCGAGTGACTCCGACAGGCCAGCGGAATGCTGTCCGACTGGCATTGTAATTAGGCCAATGCTCGGAGTTTAGAAAAACTCCACTCCGCTCAGTGGGGTATTTTCCTCATTAATGTTGGCAAGTGTGAGCGAGGAAAATCTTACTTCATTCTGCCTTCCCGCGAGATTTCTCAAAACGGGCAGTCATGGATGGCCGCTACCCCTCGCATTGAGAAACCTTCTGTTCACGTTGAGGAAGTTGGCACTCAAATAGAACATCTACTCGACCGACAGAAAGAAGTAGTGCCCTCCGGCGCTGCACATGCTGTTGATAGTGCTGATTTTCCAGCACGGGACAAACACTTGGTGCTAAAAATCAGTGTGAAAGGCGTGACCTAACGCATTCTGCCACATACAGAACTCTGCGTAGCATGGCACATTTTTTTGTACACTTTGCTGAGTTCCACGTTGCAGTACTCCACGAACTCCGCCCAGGCCTAATCGTAATCAAGCCCATAGTTTGTAGTTTGTACTTTTGTATAGAGTGTCATTTGTTACCAATAAAACCTATACATGTCAAGGGTTTTCATGATTTTTTATGTGTTGTATTTATTTTATTGAATGTACATTTTTTGTTTTAGATTTAATACATACATTTTTTGCAAAGCACAACATACATCATTTCTTGATGCAGTTGTGCAACATTTTTATGTGCATTTTTGCTGTAGTATCACATGTATTTTCTTTAAAAATCATAAGAATTTTAATTTAGTAGCCTTTTATTTATGTCTACTATCTCTATTGTGTACTCTATCAGTCTCATTTTGTGATGGATTTCATTTGTGGTGGTCTTGGCTCCCTGGTGCTTTTCAAGGGATAATGGGTAAATCTAGTCAGAGTAGGTTACGGTGTTAATATTATTTGGCATGTTGGTTTAGTGGTAGTTTGTGTTGTATTGTTATGTATTGTAATGTGGTAGGCCTAACTATAGTTTGGTATAAGTAATATGTTATTGTATAAATAGGTTTGTGTTGTACTATAAAGAGCTGTAATGTAATTTTTTATTGTATTTGAGATGTGTGTATTGTGAGGGTGGATATGTTATGTTTTTTATATGTTAAGTCAGAGTGTAATGCTTGCAGATATTCTTACTATGCTATTTTTTTTAAAAAATGAAATTGATTTGGTTTCATTTAAACCAATATTATTTTGTATTTTCCTTTCATTTTTCAGATTTCCTATGGTGTTTTTTATTTTCAATGTGGCTGTTATTTTTGTTTAAAATGGCTGTGAATTACTTTGGTGAATTAAAATTTGACATTTAATTTTTGAATGTGATGGGGTTTCTTAAATTTAATTTTTTACTTTTTTGTGGATTGGATCTTTGGGAGGTGGAGGTGGACCAAAAACTTCGGCCAAGCAACTGTATTGTTGTCATTCATATTTGTTGGGAAATATATTTTACTATGTATATGTAGTTTGCATTTACTGTATGCTTATAAAATTTAAACTATCCTTAAAATGTTTTGCATCCTATACTTATATATGTGGTTTTGCTTTAAATTGCACTTGATTTTCTCCAATTTCTCTTTGATGTCATTGAGATTTGAGTCAGGTTAAAAATACAGGTTTGGGTATTTTTTGAGGAGTTGTGGGGTTTTAGTTTTAAGTTTAACATATAAGGTTTCTTTTATTTTCATAACTGTTTGTTTTACATCCATGAAAGGGCCTTTTTCCCAGTTTAAGAGCGTGGAATTTGAGTTTTTTGGTGCGGAACGCTTTATTTTTCAGACCAGCATGCATTTAAGAATTTTGCCAGGTTACATTTGTTTAATGTTTAATGTTGAAACTTACTTGTGAAGGTTCTTTATTTTTTTGAAGTCTTCGTTCTGGTTTTTCTTTGTGCAGTTGTTAAGATTTTTCTGTGAATATTGGTGAAGTTTGTTCTGGTGTTATCATTTACACTTAATTATATTTATATTTTTATTGGTTAGTTTGTTTTACAGTAAATGCTATTTGGTGCTTTGTATGTAGTTTGAAATTGTTTTCAATTATTACCTTTTTGGTGATGCTGTTTTCGTTTTACTTTCAAATATGTACATTTGTGAGATTGGTGTATTATTAATATATTTTAAAAGTTACATTTGTTTTTTTATTTTCTAAATGTGTTTTAATATTTATATTCTTGTAATAATGTTTTTTTTAGAAATTGCACTGAGAATATTCGCTGGTATATGTATGAATAATGTTTGTCTGCTGTTTTAATGGATTATTATTTGTGTATACTTTGTTTATATATTGGTATTTTTTGTATGTATTTAATTTAAAAAGGGGGTTTAAGAACAAAATATTATTTCCTTATTTTAGCAACAATGTTGCAGTCGATAATTTGCATTTCTATATCATTGGTATTGTGTATATATTTAAATAGTGAACAATATAAAGTATTTTGATGTTTGTGTGTTCGAAATTGTTAAATGTAGATATTTTTGACAGTGACGTTTTTCTCATCAATATTTGTGTTATTTTAAGTTAATTACAAGATGGCAATATTTTTGTCATCAATACTATTTATTACAGTGAATTGGTGAGGCGTTTTTGTTATAATATTTAAGCTTCCAACACTCTTAATTATATAATGTACTTGAGAGAGTTTTCAAATATGTGATGCGAGTGCTGATCATGGGGCCTATTCTTCATTTAGTTGCTGTGTCAAGCTATGTGCTGCCAGGCCTACTAAAGCGGTGTGCTTGACCTTAGGTGATGCACATTGTGCTTTGGGTACACTGTCTGGCCTATTGCAAAGCCACCTCAATTTGGTTACATCCATGAAAGGGCCTTTTTCCCAGTTTAAGAGAGTGGAATTTGTGTTTTTTGGTGCAGAGCGCTTTATTTTTCAGACCAGCATGCAATTAAGAATTTTGTCAGGTTACATTTGTTTAATGTTTAATGTTGAAACTTACTTGTGAAGGTGCTTTGTTTTTTTGAAGTCTTCATTCTGGTTTTTTCTTTGTGCAGTTGTTAAGTTTTTCTGTGAATATTGGTGAAGTTTGTTCTGGTGTTATCATTTTCACTTAATTATATTTATATTTTTATTGGTTAGTTTGTTTTACAGTAAATGCTATTTGGTGCTTTGTATGTAGTTTGAAATTGTTTTCAATTATTACCCTTTTTGGTGATGCTGTTTCTGTTTTACTTTCAAATATGTACATTTTGTGAGATTGGTGTATTATTAATATATTTTAAAAGTTACATTTGTTTTTTTATTTTCTAAATGTGTTGTAATATTTATATTCTTGTAATAATGTTTTTTTTAGAAATTGCACTGAGAATATTCACTGGTATATGTATGAATAATGTTTGTCTGCTGTTTTAATGGATTATTATTTGTGTATACTTTGTTTATATATTGGTATTTTTTGTATGTATTTAATTTAAAAAGGGGGTTTAAGAACAAAATATTATTTCCTTATTTTAGCAACAATGTTGCAGTCGATATTTTGCATTTCTATATCATTGGTATTGTGTATATATTTAAATAGTGAACAATATAAAGTATTTTGAATTTGTGTGTTCGAAATTGTTAAATGTAGATATTTTTGACAGTGACGTTTTTCTCATCAATATTTGTGTTATTTTAAGTTAATTACAAGATGGCAATATTTTTGTCATCAATACTATTTATTACAGTGAATTGGTGAGGCGTTTTTGTTATAATATTTAAGCTTCCAACACTCTTAATTATATAATGTACTTGAGAGAGTTTTCAAATATGTGATGCGAGTGCTGATCATGGGGCCTATTCTTCATTTAGTTGCTGTGTCAAGCTATGTGCTGCCAGGCCTACTAAAGCGGTGTGCTTGACCTTAGGTGATGCACATTGTGCTTCGGGTACACTGTCTGGCCTATTGCAAAGCCACCTCAATTTGGTTAGCCTGTAGTCAGGCCCTACACCAGATCCACCACTGGGCACAATGTGTAATCTTTTGACCTTGTGCAGCACACTGTGTGAGCATGAACTGGCCTATACTCAGAACATATGCAATGCTCTTTAGCGATGTGCAGTGAGTTTTGGGTGGTAGGTTCTGTACTTGCCCCTGTGCTGTCAGGTCTGCTGTGCACATTATACATCCATGTTGAACAAACTTTGGGGGAAGGGCAGCCCTGTAGCCAGGATCCAGATCTGGCCCCTCAGAACCTAACACATTGTGCATGACCATTGACTCTGAGTAGGGGCTATTATCATGGGACTGCCCTTTTGCTAAATCTAGCAACCACCATCATATCAAACTAGCTGTACTCAGCCTTCAGCCTTGTGCAGGAACCTCTTGACTAAGTTCTTAGTAGGCATTCTGTTTTCAGAATGTTGTTTGCCTTGACTGTTAATCCATAAAGTCCAGTCTGGAACCTCAGATTTCATGCAAAATGTTTAAATGGCTCCAAAGTTATGAGCAAACCACAACTATCACAACTTCAGACTGCCATTTAGCTTTGCTCCCCATGATCCATCTAGAAGAAACTTGAGATACCAAGTGTAAGCTAAACATGTTAAATCCCTTCAGTATTTTATGCGAAGTGTCAAATGCTACCAAGAATTATTTTTGTATATCTTTATCAGACCAAGCTGTTGAGTATACATTGAGCAAAAAAAAGTACACCATAGTACGAATAGCCGCAGCAGCTCATTAATGATGAGTATAGCAATGTTGTTGGCAGCTAAAAACAAAAAAGCAAAATATATAGCATCTAAATCAGGACAACATAATGTAGCACTAAAGTCAGTTGAGAATACCTTACAGGGCATCACATCCCACCCATTAGAAGAGTAGACATCATTGGACATCAACTGGCAAAATGCTAAACCCTACGTAAACCTCTTGCTGGATTGTGTCTCTGGTTGGAGTGTGAAGGGGTGGGTGGTGCATGAGAGACTTGATTTGGTGCAATATCATGGGTCCATCTGGAAATGGGGGGGGGAGAGAAGCAAGAACAGATGGGTGGCCATCCAGCAGTGTCTACTGGCATTGGCAATCCTGTATGGCAAAAAAAGAGCACTCAGATTTGAGCCAGTAGGGATAACAGCAGATTCTCTGTGTCTGCCTAAATGGTCTAGGTGGATTTAGCCTGTCAAAAAATATGAGGATGTATGTACCAAGAATATGGCGACTCCCTCGCTTCCTCGCCACTGTTGGTCGAACACCATGGTGTATGCCTCAGCTAATGTCCATTTATTGCTTGCCTAAAGCCAACTGAGTATGCTGGGTGGTTGCATGGCCTTCCAGGCCATGGCTATTAATCTCTAGGCCAAAACCTACCATTTTCAAGTGATATTTAGATGGTTTGGAATGCTTAGTGATCCCTAAAAAGCATAGCAGTGGATCAGGGCATAACCGTACATTGAACTATGCAGCTATGTGGCCTAGCACCTTGATCCACACACATGCAAACATGGACACTCCCATTCCATATGTTGTTCAATAAGAAGCACGCGTTTCCCTACCTGCTCTGAAGATTGAGGATCACAGGCCTACAGTTCTCTGAAGGTCGATTTGGGCAAATGCTGCTTCTCTCCGCAACTCCAAAGGACTCTGACAACACCCAGAATAATCAGCAGTCGGCGGCTGGGTGAGGCTTCTTTTATAGTAGTCTTAACCATGATGGAGGACACCATCAAAACACTGAATCTAAGAAAGGACTCAGTTACTGCAGAGTCTAAAAATAGCAGCGCCATATAGGATGAGTGCAATACATTTTTGGCACACAGCATTACTCTGCACTTAACGTTTATTCCATGTATTATATTTACACACTTGTGAATACTTGCTAATCAATAGGTACACTATAAGAGTGAGACTAATGTACTTACACACCCATTTAAACGTACCAGTCTTCATGGTATGAGGGAATAGGCACTATGGACACATAGAGGCACATAGGCAAGAGAGTCGTGACACACATGGCCTCCAACACATGGGTCAGAAATGACAAACCAAGCGTGTTGAAGGCCTTTTCAAGATTCATGGAGACTGTCAGTCACACCCTCCATAGCGTCCCTGACGGGGCGCAGGCTCTGCGTGTTATAACAAGTTGCATGCTGGGGAATAATACTGCATGATCGGGATTGACTGAGGAGTAGGCCTGGGTGTGAAATTTCTCTCCGCTCACAGAATTTGCAGAGTTTTTCCCACTCTGTGCTTTGCGTAGCGTGTAGCATTAAAAAAACATCCGCTCTGCAGAGTGGAGCTGAGTTTTTTTCTTGCACGCCTAGTGAGATTTCTCAACATTTGCCGTCACGGATGGCCACTGCCACTCGCGTTGAAAAATATTCCGTTCACGTTGAAGAGGCTGCCACTCAAGTAGAGCATCTACTCGAGTGGTAGAAAGAAGCAGTGCCCTCTTGTGCTGTACATGGTGCCATTTGTGCTTATTTTCCAGCACAGGATAAACACCCGGTGCTACAAATCAGCACAAACATTGTGACTTAATGAACTTGGCCACTTATGGAACTCCATGTAGCGCAGCTGAGTTTTTTGGTCACTTGTAGAGTTACGTGTACCGGAGCTCCATGAACTCTGCCCAGGCCTACTAACAAGCCAAGGACTGAAAGCCGCCTATTGGCCAGTACCTTACTCAGTATCCCATAACCAATATTTAGCATGGAAAGCAGGTGGTAAGAACCCACTGTAAGTCGGTCCTTGCCCTGTTCCGGTAATACCACTATAAGAGCCTTATGAAGGGATTCCGGCAGAATGCCCCATTTGTAGGCCTTATGGTACACTGCTATAAATTCTGGGGCAAGGGTGGCTCTGTACGCCACATATAATTCCTCGCTGAAGCTATCCGTGCCCAGAATTTTGCCTCGTGCCAATTTTTAAATAGCTTGTTGAAGCTACTCCAACTATAGAGGGTGTTTCAATTCCATCAATTGTTGTGGGGGCAGGCTGGGGAGAGTCATATCCCACAGGAAAGCCCTGATAACATTCAGAGGGGGCTCCGGAGCGGGGGTGAGTACAGTTCTTCATAGTACCAGCTTTGCACTTCCTCAATGTCCATCTGTGTGTTAATAGCCATTCCACAGCATATCAATTTGCTTCTATTAGTGTCCTAGAGATTTCCAACCTCAGAAATCATGCCAGTGTATGCGCTGGTTTATCACCATCTGCATGCGGGTGAGCCAGGAAAGTCTTATAATCCAGGTAACTCAGATGTTTAGCTTCTTCACGGTAGCGCTGGCGGAGCTCCGCCAGGTGAGGCTGAGCTCCTGCTACCATCATGTTTCAATTTCCTTAGTTCTTATACGCAATTCTATGTCAGCTAGGGAATGGGGGAGTGTGGCCCTCGCCCCCCAGGCCATGCTAATACAGTGCCCGTCATGACCACCTTCATGGCATCCCATTATATCCTCTGAGATTCCACTGCACTGCCATCTTCATCGAAGTATTGTGTAAGATGTGTGTCAATGGCCTCCCTATGGTATACAGCGGTTAGCACGCATTTTTAACAACGCGGTACTGTTACCACGCTACTTTTACCACGCAAGTCGATACAACGACTTGCGCTGGGGGGCGCTCCAGGATAGTAAATAGATTAATTTACTATCCAACTCCTTTCCCTAGAGTCCACGGGGACTGGAGTTGGAATAGTAAATTAAAAAATTTACTATCCAGCGCCCCTCCACGCAAGTCGTTGTAACGACTTGCGTGGTAAAAGTAGCGTTGTAACGGTACGCGTTGTAAAAGTACGCGTGGTACCGTCATATATCCCCTCCCTATAGATCACATCACGCAGTGCTTTTGTCTAAGTGTGGGCGTAAAATCCGTTTTGTTCGTGGAATTTGCGGATTTTTGGCAATTTCGCGGTCTGCGAATCCCACAAATTTGCCCAAAAATCAGTAAATTCGCAAGCTTGCGGATGTTTTTTGCTTGGTCGCGCTTAAAAAATAGAATATCGCGCATGCGGCGTTGACTTACCGTGATTCTGAGTCCGCCGAGTTGTTTTTCTCCCGGTTTGCGTGTGCTGCGCCATTTTGTATCTTGCTGCGTGATCGCACGAGAGTTTTTCGAACGCAATTACATCATCGCGGTCTGCCATCTTGCACAGCAAGAGTTTGACAACACGAGTACCTCATAAGGGCCCGCGATCACGCATCGCAGGAGTAAACAATGCCGAACACATAGATGCGGCGCGCAGCTGACTTCCGGCGGGAGATTTGAACAGCTTAATTTCCCGAACTTGCAAAAATTGCGCAAATCCACCGCAGGCAGCATAAACCTTCTGAAAATCATGATTTTGATCAGAATAACTCCTCAGATTGAGATTTGGCTGCACTTTTTTGTGCAAAGAGTCCATTTTTGGGGGGGGAGGAAGGAAGAGCCCCACAGTCTCCAACTTCCTGTTCCTGTCCAGCAGGCTCCTCCCAGTGCTTTGTCCATCTCCTGGTCACTTTTCATTTGGATTTGGAGCTGGAAGGATTACTTTTTGTGGCTGCTGCTGGATATTTGTATTTGAGGACTTTTTGGACTTTGGAGTTTTTGGATCACTTTTGGATTTGAGATTTTACAAGTAAGTTGGTGTTGTTTGTTTGGGGCATTGCAGTTGCTGCAACTACAATTTTAAAACTTTTTCACAACTTAAAAAAAAATATATTGTGGGTAGCCACAGTATCCAGTAGGCCCAGGGTTAGTCATGGGTGCATGATACAACTGTTTCTGTGAGTTTTGTTGAACTTAAATCTCATTTATGTCATTGAATTTTAGCTCACTATATGTGGAATTTTTATTTTTTATTTTGGGGTGCCTGTAAAGCCACACTAGCCAGTAGGCCCAGGGGTAGTGAGTGGTGCATGGACCAAGTCTTTCTGTGGGGTGTCTTGAATTTAAACATCATTGAGGGCATAGTTGGCGTTGGATTGTGGTGATTTTTGTGCGTTTTTCGACTTTGTGGGGTGTTGTTGGAGCCTGGCCATGTGGGTGGGGGCCATTTTGAGGCCTGGTCCAGGTAGGGCCTGGCCATGTGGCTGGGGGACAAGGGGCCATTTTGAAGCCAGGCAGTGTGCTCTGAGCCATAGGCCTGCACCCAGCCTGCCCTGCTTTCACCCATTATTCCCAGGGGTAGTGAGTGGTGCATGGACCAAGTCTTTCTGTGGGGTGTCTTGAATTTAAACATCATTGAGGGAATGGATGGCATTGGATTGTGTTGATTTTTCTGTGTTTTCGACTTTGTGGGGTGTTTAACTGATGTTCCTCTGGCTTCCTTTGCTTTTAGGTGCACAAGAGAACCACCAGTGCCAGGAAGAAGTCCTGCAGCGGTGTGTGCAGCACAACGTCACGTGACATCACGTGTGGCCACAGACAAGACAACTCTGCAACTCATGCAACTGCAGCCTGCTTTTCTGACATCTGAAGAAGATGGGCCCAAACAAAGGTGGCCGTGGCGCCTCAGCGAAAAAAGTTGCCACTGCCATTAAGAAGGAGCAGAAGAAGCAAGTGGCACCCCTACCAAGGAGATTGGTGGGCCCACTGACACCTTTTTTGGGAGAAAAAAACTACGCCTGCAGCAGCAGCGGTGTCCGCCGGTGACCAAGCTGGAAGCAGCACCTCCGCTTCATTGGGCTCAGTGCCACCACGCCAAGTTAGGTCCAAGACCATGAGTGCTGCTGAGGCAGCCACTTTAGTTTCTCAATCACCATCGACCAGTGATGTTGGCTAATCACAAGAAAGTACCATCCAATTAACGCCGGATGTAACTCAGCTGACGAGTGTTCAACAACCACAGCCACAACGACAACCACAGGTGCAACTAGTACAAGCGCAAGTACATGGGCAAGGAGAGGCACAAGTACATGCGCAAGGAGAGGCGCAAGTACACGCGCACGTAGAGGCGCAAGTAGAGGCGCATGGAGAGGTGCATGGAGAGGTGCAACTAGAGGTTCATGGAGCGGCACAACTGCCTACAACGCTTGTTCCTCCAGAAGTAGGGGCACATCAGTAAATTGAAATTCAAGCGGAGGTATCATCCGAGGAAGCCACTCCTCCTGATGATGATCCATTGTCTTCCAGATCCCCAGCAAGAAAAAGGTCAAGGAGGACAACTACTACTACAAGTTCTTCTTCAAGCCCCCTTCATTCTGATGACCTTGATGTTGATTGGAACCCAGCAATGCAGCCTGAGAGTGAGGCACGCCATAAGCCGACAAAGGTAGCTAAGCCTAAAACGAAAGTTCCAGCAAGGCTTCGTCTTATGGGTGATGACGACGAACAAGAAGTGGTGTCTTCTGCTGCTGATGAACAGTCTGACGATGACCCACTCATCACAGACATCACTCCAGCCCCAGCGGGCATGCACCAGACAGACATTTTCACCCTATCCCGAATGGCTGCTGAGCAGGATGTGGGCAGCGTGGCACTGGTACCACCACCAACGCAGTTAACTACAACACCAACACGACCTACAGCTTCCATATTTTTTTGTCAGAAGGGCCGGCAGGGACCTCCATCCAGCTCGACCTCCATTACCTCAAGTAGTGGTGCTGTAAGTGAACAACAGAAACAAATTCAGCCAAGCCCATCCTCCACTTCATCTGGCATTGAAACTCAAAGTAGCACCTCCACCACCAGCAGACTTCTCCAGTCCCCAGTTTGGGACTTCTTTACTGTTAGCCAAAAGGCGGAAAACATGGTCATTTTTTCGATTTGTAGACAAGCAGTTAGTCGGGGTAAGCTTGGTACCAACTATGGCACCGGAGGCCAGAGAGGTCATCTAAAAAAATACCACACTATCGAGTGAGAGGCGCACCGTAAGAAGATCCAGGAAGCCAAAAGAAAAACAAATCCAAATGTATCCATTGATATTGCATCTGATGATGACGAGAGGCTGATCATGCAGGGGGGAAGTCAAGAACCGACCAACATTTTTTCTGGTACACCCAGTACCCCTGGCAGCGGCACTGCAGTGGTAGCGCCCACACCCTCTGCCCCTGCAACATGTATGAGGCACGCTAAGAGTCTGGGAGAGACACCAATGCGAAAAAGTACATCAATGAGCCTAACTGGTTTGAAGAAGTCTGCATCATCATCATCACGTAAAACGGTCCAGCCCACCATTAGAAGCATGTTTTGGTCGGATGCGCCATTTGAAAGCAACCACCCAACGGCACGTCTGTATAACGCAAAGCTGGCTAAAATGCTAGCGCTGGAGCTTCTCCTTTTTTCTTTCGTGGAAGGGGTGGGTTTTCTGAAATTTGTGGCAACAGTCTGCCCTAAATGGAAGGTTCCGAGCCGGTCCTATTTTGCCAGAGTTGCATTTCCAGCACTTCATCAAGATGTGCTGGAGGTGATTGGGGCAGCTTTGCAGAAGAGTGCTGTTCACACTATCCACCTGACAACAGACATGTGGACCAGTTGCCAAGCCCTTGATTACATGTGCATTACTGCACACTGGGTCTCTTTTGCAGGGGTTAAAGACCAGGTAAAAGCAAGTGTTGACACAGACACAGTTTTTCAAGCTACTTGGAAACATGCAACAGTACCCATGTTTGCCATGGAGAAAACTCATACTGCATCTAACCTTTTGGAGGAGTTTGATAGGAAGGTCTATGAATGGCTGCATCCAAGAAATCTCATAGTTGGTTATGTTTCCACGGATAAAGGCAGTAATATAGTTAAGGCCATGCATCAAGGTGGCTATTTCAGAGTGCCGTGTTTGGCGCACAGTATTAACATTGTGGTGCATGATTTCTTGAAAAAAGAAAACACAGTCAGCAAGTTACTGACCACCTGCCGAAGAATCTGCACACATTTCAGCCATTCTTTTAAGGCCCGGAAGCAGCTGAGGAGCATTCAACATGAACGTAGACTGCCAGTCAAAGGACTCATCCAGGAGGTGGCAACACGTTGGAACTCAAACTTTTATATGCTTGAGCGTCTGTCTGAGCAGTGGGGGTTAATAAATGATTATGTCTATAAACTGGGTTCTACTATTAAAGAAATGAGGCTAGAGTTGGAGGAATGGAAGCTAGTTGCAAGCCTGACAGACATGCTTCGTCCTTTTGAGGTCTTCACGCGTGAAGTCAGCAGGGAGGACTATTCTTTGGGCAAAGCGATCCCATTGTTGGTCATGCTAGCACCAACTGAAGGCAGTGTCTTCAACGTTCCGAGATAATGCTGAAAAGCAAGACTCATATCAGTTGGCGGAGAGGTTATTAAGCTGCCTAGTTGACAATGAAAGGCTTAAAAACATACATACAGCACAACATTACATTTGTGCCACTATTCTGGATCCACGGTACAAAATGGCAATGGCCAGCAAGGCATTCATTCCTTTTGATGAAGCAGATGTTTCAAAGTACAAACATTGGCTAGCTCTGTCAGCCACTCGGTTAGAAAAATAGCGGCAGAAAATTGAAGGAGCCGGCAGAAGTACTACTGAATCAGCAGGCCATCCGGCATCAAGTTCCACTTCTGAATCTGTGGCCGAAGGGAGTCACTTTCCCTCACAGCCGTTAATGACACCAGCAACCGTATCATCATCCTCACCTGCAGCAGCCCCAGCCATAATATTGTCAGAAGCGGATTGGCTAACTCATCAAGGGTTTGCTCATTCCAGTGATGCAAAGGCCACAGATGCTACGCAAAGTGGAGCAACCCTGGAGAACCTTGAGTCGATGGTGCAGGCCTATCTGGATGACCCAACAGAGGTCTTTGTTAATCAGAACCCATTGCTGTATTGGTATAGGAAAAGGCCTCTATGGCCACTGATCACCAACCTGGCTCTAAATTATTTGTCTTGCCCACTCGCAAGCGTGTCTTCTGAACGTGTTTTCAGTGCTGCTGGTGCCATTGTAACTTCAAAAAGGACCCGCATCTCGCCCAAAAATGTGGAGAGGTTAACACTGATCAAGATGAATCAGCACTTCATACCACCAGATTACAAAATACGTGAATGCACGCAGGAAGAAGAGGACACCGACTTAGGTGACAGAAGTTCTTCTCTGTTAGCTGACCTACTCCCGTCTCAATTCATAGAGTTTGAGGACGATCTCTACTTCCCTGACACCGAGGACTGAAAATGACTTCCTTTTTTTCGTCCTTATTCACTTTTATTCCTGTGTGTCTTTCTTTGTTTTGCAACTTTTACCACAACAACACTCTAATCACCTAATCACAACAAGTCCATCAGCAGCACTGTCTTCATCTTATTTTCCTTATTGATTTGAAGGTGCCGCAGTCTGCATTCCTGAGGTTCACAAGTTCACAACTCAATCATGCTCCTCTATCCTCCTCCTCCAGACTCACCCTATCCATTTCCCTCAAGGCAGATGGATGGATTACGAAGAATAAAGAAACTTTGTCTTCTTAGACGAGTCCCCTCAAGTGGGACTGAAGTTACTGACTGACTACATGCTTGCTGATTGCTGATAGAGTTACTTCTGAAATTGACAGGAGAGGCTGCCCTGTGGGCCCTCACTTTCCGAAGAAGATGCGGACAAAAAGTAGAACAGGTAATGAATAATGAGAAGATGGCATGCAGTGGACAGCAATGGCTGTCTTTCTCTGATGAAACCAATTGCTGTTTTTTTTTGTGCATGAAATGAATCATATGTCTTGTCTTAGTTATTATTTAATCTTTTAAATCAGTAATTGTAACTCATGTCTACTTTTTTACCTTGTTTAATTCAAACTGTACTTCAACTTCAGGGGCCACTATGTTGCATTTTCCAATATGCAAAATGTCCTTGGAGTGGACTCACTTGCCAATATAACATGATGATTGATTAAATAATATATATTTTTTCTTTACAGTCACTCACTGGGATGGATGGATCATCAGCGTCGGTTTACGGAAGAACTATGGCCAATTCGTGAGTTGCAAACAGGTAAACCAATCTACAACAACTACTACAGCAGAACTACATGTCTGTCTATTCGTGGTATGTAGTGGTCGAGGGTGAGGCAGTGTATTGTTGTTGTTAGGGCAGGCAGAGTCCACTCCACTCCCTCCAGACAGCAGTTCATGTAAAACTGGGGCTTTGTAGCTTGCTGCATACAATTAGATATGCTTTGTCTGTCTGACAAAAAGCCTAGGTATGCTACATCAGGTTGCTTCACTCAGTGATGCCTGCCTTGACCGTCTGCATGGCCCTGCCTCAAGCTTGGGCCAAACATCTGTTATGTTTGCGAAATTTGCTGTTTTTCGGTTTTTCGCGAATCTCGCGAAATTACTGAAAATTCGCAAATTCATGAGCAGAACGGATTTTTAGCCCATGCTTGCCGCAGGGCCATGCAGACGGTGAAGGCAGGCACCGCTGAGTGAAGGATCCTGATGTAGCATACCTAGGCTCTTTGACATAGACAGACAAAGCATATCTAGGGTTTAGGGTTCAGTGCGATTTACTAGGGTTTTCGGGGTTTAGGTTGCTAGGGTTCCCGCTGAGTCTAGGGCTCAGGGCCCGATGCAGGCTCGTTCATAATGATGTTGGCAATGTTTTAGGGGGTTTGGTGTTCTTTGGTGCAGAATTGGCAGAATTTTGGCCTCTTTTGGTGTTTTGCGGTGAAAAGTGAAAACTAGTCGTAGACCGTCTTCTTCTTCTTCTTCTTCTTCAAAGGGCGCAGTGGTTCGATTTTGTCCTGCCTTGCTGAGATTCTTGGGAATCGCTGGAACAAGTGTCCAGGTAAGTTTCAAGAAGATCGAAGTAGTGGCAGTGCTGAAAACAGCATTTTTTTGTGAACAGCACAATTTGCCATGTTTTGGATATACTAGTATTGCATGTTTTTGGGGGGCTGTTTGGGGGTGTTCTAGATTTGTGGGGGTAGTTCGGGGGGTCTTGTAGCACTGCTGGGAAGGTCTAATTTTGATTGCAAGCGGTTTGAAGAAAATCCATGGTGGAAAAGGGGGGTTTGGGCCTAGTTGCAGACAGCGTTTTGGCACAATTTAAACTGAGGCCTAGCAGTATTGGATGTTTTTGGGGGGCTGTTTGGGGGGGTTCTAGGTTTTTGGGGGTGGGTTGGGGGGTCTGGGAGCACTACTGGGAAAGTCTAATTTTGATTGCAAGTGGTTTGAAGAAACTCCATGGTGGAAAAGGGGAGTTAGGGCCTAGCTGCAGAGCGCGTTTGGAGTGATTTTGACTGGAAGGCCTCACATTTTCTAAGTGTGGGATTTTCCATTTTTGCTTTTGGCCTGTTTGGGGGTGTTCTACTTTTTTGCGGCTGGGTTGAGGGGTCTGGGGGCAATGCTGGGAAGGTCTAATATCGGACGCAAGTGGTTTGGAGAAAATCCATGGTGAAAATGTTTTTCCTTTTTAGCTCACTTGCATGTATTTGGGGGGCTGTTTGGGGGGTTGTAGGTTTTTGGGATTGGGTTGGGGGGTCTGGGAGCACTGCTGGGAAGGTCTAATTTTGATTGCAAGTGGTTTAGAGAAAATCCATGGTGGAAAAGGGGGGTTAGGGCCTAGAGTGATTTTGTCTGGTAGGCCTCAAATTTTCTAAGTGTGGGATTTTCCATTTTTGCTTTTGGCCTTTTGGGGGTGTTCTACTTTCTTGCGGGTGGGTTGAGGGGTCTGGGGGCAATGTCGGGAATGTCTAATATCGGATGCAAGTGGTTTAGAGAAAATCCATGGTGGAAAAGGGGGGTTTGGGCCTAGCCCTAGTTGCAGAGAGCGTTTTGGCACGGTTGAAAGTTAGGCCTAGTAGTATCGCATGTTTTTGGGGAGCTCCTTGGGGTTATAGATGTTTGGGGGTGGGTTGAGGGGTCTGGGAGCACTGCTGGGAAGGTCTAATGTTGTTCTAAAATCGCAGTTTACACTTTACACCTAGCTTGAGGGGAAAGATCCGCAAATTTCGCCCACACAAGTTATTTATCCTTGAAAAGGAGACTCAGATTACGCACTTTCGAAATGATGTTGTATGTATTGTAATACTGTCGACTCTGAAACTGAAAGTGTTATTTTTGCACTACACAGTGTACCTTATATTTTTTCTCTGTGGTGTTTTAATATCACTTCCTGTTTTTCCATCAACAATCTTGTAATCAAAGGGGAAAGGATCACTTGTCCTGAACAACCTTAGGTCTGCAGGATGGTTTTCGGGGGGAGTTCTGTCCCAATATAAAGACCCTCATGCACGTGATGGGTATGGTGTTGTCTCAGAGCGGTATATCTTGGTTCTCCGCTTCTATCTCACGTGTGTGCATAATCATCAGGTCTACTTAGGTTATGCAGCCTCCACCAGGAGGATTTTACCCAAAGGTTGGTGCAGTAGTGAGCCAGAGATAAAAAGACCAGAGATCAGAAGGGCAAAGCTTTAATAGGTCTGATTTCGGGTCTGGTAAACTCAATTTCTGTGCATCCGGTTATACTTGTTTAGGAGTTACAGTTGCACTTTGAGTGATGAAGGAGTTAAAAGGTTGGTCGACATGTTTCTGCCTCTGTTGCCTTGCTAATAGGACTTACGGGCATTCTTCAGGACCGTGAAATAACGTGCAAAATATCATACAGTGTAATAAGTGAAAAGAAAAGGTTATTGACCTGTTTCTAAGTCTTGGAGGTCTTACGGTACCTGTAATGAGTAAACACATAATTGTAACGCACACACACCGGGTCGGGGGGTAGGGAGGGAAAGACACACACCCACAGCGATTTGCGCTGTCATTTTCACAATAAACAACTAAAAAATGGCAATACTTCATAGACCGTTTGTGTCCATTCGAGTGTCAACTCTCACATCCTCTCCATGCTCAGGCACCGTCCTATAGCATGCTGGCAGAGGGGCAGTGCAGGACTATCTTTGTATCGTGAATATATTCGTTTGTGGATTCACGTGACTATAATGGTCGTGAGTTTGTCTGTAGTTATCAGGGCGGGTGATTGAATCAGCCGACACTTATTCGTGACATGCAAGTCATACTCTGCGTCTTAGTGAGCTGGGGACGCCGTGATCTTAGCGGCGCCATGTGGCATGCAAATGTTATTTACGCTAGCAGTTACCTCGCGCATTGCTAATGCACACTTCCTTCAGCCGGTAAGAATATTGGAGCGGGCTAAAGGCGGGGATTAAACAAAAGGAAGCATTAATGTTAGAGCGGCTGGTTGGTACTTGCGGTTTTTGTGGACCGGGTGAGGGGAATCTCCTTGCTACCTGTTTCGCCTCGTCCTCAGCTCGCTATTGCGCGCGCTGCTCTGCTCTTACCGAACCGGAAGTGGTTCCTGTCTCTTCCGGGTCGCTTTCTTGGGCCGCCTTGTGGGCGGTGCCGAAGCTCCTTGTGTAATCCTATTGGACCATCAGTGTTTACAAATATTAAACACGGGTAGTGTGCTCTTATCATTCCGCTAATGTCAATGAAAGTTACACGGATCAAAGAATTATAAAAAATGAGTTGATGGACTACTTGCACAATTGGTTTACACCATGATGATGTTATATGACGAGTAGTATCTTTTTCATTTGGGTGACATTATGATATCTTATTTGCTCTTTCACGGGTGATATTTCAAAGGAGAGGGTGGGGGGCGGGGTTATTCTTGCCATAGTGTCGATGCTCCTTGTGTAATCCTATTGGACCTTCAGTGTTCACAAATATTAAACACGGGTAGTGTGCTCTTATCATTCCGCTAGTGTCAATGAAAGAATTGTTGATGGACTACTTGCATAATTGGTTTACACCATGATGATGTTATATGACGAGTAGTATCTTTTTCTTTTGGGTGACATTATGATATCTTATTTGCTCTTTCGCGTGTGATATTTCAAAGGAGAGGGTGGGGGGCAGGGTTATTCTTGCAATAGTTATCGTTGTTCGTTGTAATTCCATCAACAATAACAGGCCGGCTTTTACCCTGTGCAATGGCAAAAAGGATGAACTCAGGCTTACAATTAGTGACCCGCAATTGAGCATCCGCCAGGCAGGCAGTGGACAAGGTGTCTTCTGGTACCCAACATTGATCGACGGAGCGTCAGATGGAATGGAGGAGTAACGCGAAAAAGAGGAATGGCTGGATGCATGCAACTTCCCAAATTCAACAGGACAACTACAACACCATACAGTTACAGTATCCATTTTCATTTCTACTTATCTTTTAAGTAATGTTATTGCTGTGAACTTCTATGAGTGTGACTCTGTGCATTTGTTTGCTCTCTGCTTCAATTCATCCCTCCAGCCATCGTGTACTTTTTTCTTTGCTATTTTTTGAACTAATTTAATGTACTAAGTGGTTCTTCTCTTTGAGGGCAGATAGACAAGTGAAACTGCGTAATTATTGCAGCCCTGTACTGTCACATTGTTTCTTCATAGTTAGTACATTGTAGAAAGTACTACTTACTTTTCAGTAACCTATCCATTTAGCAAACAACTTCATGCATGCAGTAGTGCATGCACTTCCTTCGTGTCCCTTAAAAGATTTATGGATAGCTTTGTATCCAAAGATTTGTTTATCTTCATTTGTTGTTTGTCCATGCTTTGTATTTTTTTCATCTCTCCACAAACCTTTCCCCAAAAACCCCATTCCCATCCAAGTTTCAAACCCTAACCCTCTTCCCCCAGGCTGTGTGGTTTTCATTGAGGTGGGAGTAAATTACAACAATAATTCCACACACTTGCTGGGGAGGATAAGGTGCAAGCAACCTCCTCAAATCAATAGAATTCTAGGATATTGTAATTCTGATTAAAAAAACAACAATGAGTATTTTAAAATAAATTCTGAATTTCATGCCCAGCAACGATTGGCTCCATCGTCAACATCATCCTCCTACATGTCAAGAAGACTTGTTGTTACGCTGCTGTGTCACTGTTCTTGTTGTAGCCATAATCATCCATACAATTCTTTTTTCCCCATACTTATCTTCAGCATTGCTTAGGCTACTGTTCCTTCTAATACTACTCTCAGGCCACTCAATATCTCATTTTTTTACTTTGTTTTTCATATGCTGCTACTGCTAGTGTGGTACCACTCCTACTAACACCACAACAATGGAATTTCGGTCCGGGGTGGCGTAATCGCCATTTGCCATGCAGCCAGCGCTGTGCCTAGCTCTATTCTCAAACACGAATCACAGGTAAGATAAGCATTTTGGGGAGGTAGAATAATGGGTTAGGACTTGGAGGGGAGACTGACAGTAGTACTAGTAAAGTACTAGTAGGCCAATTGAATTCACTAACTCTGTTAGTGGCACTTTTGAACATTTGAACATTTTTGGACGTTTTAGATAATTCATGCTGGTAAGTTTGATGAAACCAAACGTGCCGTAACAACTGCCCACCACCCCACAAAATAAGATCAACGCATACACTATGTTGAAGTATGTAAAAAGAATAATGATATATTTCCCCTAACAAAAATAAACTATTCCCACCCCTCCCTAACCCAAACAATTGTCCATTTCAAATAGTCCACTAGTCTCAAATAATCCCCAACTCCCGATTCCCCCCCCCCAACAGTCTTTAAAAAAGAGGCAAGGGACACAGTCACTTCCAGCGGTGTTTTGACAGGCAGTGTCGCCGCTCCTTGTGGATGTCCCGGAGCTGTTTTTCAAGGTTGTCCAACTTGCCCTCCAGGTAGTCCACTCTTAGGCTTAGGCGGCGCATGCGTGCCTTCCAGGCTCTAGAGGGGCCAGATGCTGATGTTCTTGCAGCTGAGCGGCGGCGGGGGGCTGTCTGAGCACGGTGCCGTGCTGGAGGCTGCTGGCTGGTGGACACGGGGGCAGTGCTGGAGGAGGTTGTTGACACCCTCACCTCCTGTTCCCGAGCCCACAGCCGGCAATATTCCACCCGAATGGCCTCCAGCTTCCTGGCCCTGGCCCGGACAGCCATCTCCCTTCTGGTGAGCTTTTTGGGAGCATCTATATGAAGAAAGAAAGAAAAATAATGTAACCAATACTCTTTAACAATAACACAAAATAATTCAACAGAAAGTTGTCTCACAGTAACACTAGCAATTTGCAAGCACAGTATAACATTTTGGCATGTATCTTTCCTCCGTCTTTGTAGACCTGTAACAGTGGGAGTTTCAGGAATTCTACTACCAGGCAGCACTATGAACTCAGTACATAGTCAGAGAGTCCGAGAGTACACCAGTACTCTTCTTTTGTTCTCCAGTTTTGCGAAAAAAATTACTTGTACGTGAACTTGTGGTAGCTGGCATAATGCCAGCTCAGTCAGCTTGCACCCAAGAAAAAGAGACACAAGCCATGATGACGCAGACTTGCATGTATTACTTTAAGCAGTACATGCAGGTGGGGATAGGGAAGCTCTTACTTTTGCATAGGGGTGGCACTGGCCATACTCAGTTACATCAAGGGCTACTGCTCAATGTAATTTATATTTCGCACTGCCCCCCCTAGGCCTTCAGTACTGCAAAAGGAAAATTAAGATTATTCATTTCTGATCATGTATCCAGCCGATCACATGATCTCTTTGCTTATATGATGGATGACTTTAGGTGCTTTGTTGTGATAGATTGAGTGAACAACAGCGATAGTCCACCAATGATTAACTCAGCAGACAGAAAATTATGAACATAGGGAGTGAGTGTGGTAACCATAATTGCCGGAGGAAGGGACTTGACTTGATATAATTGTCAACTATACAATACATACACAATATATGCTGTGCTTGCAAAGTAAACTACTGTACTGTTACTTTAGGAAGGGGAAGGTTTCTGAACACACACAACTTGTAGTATTTGGATTTCCTCTGCTTTGCTACTCTGGCACGGACATGCTGTTCAAACAAAGTAACACTCTTCATGCACTGAGCGTCTGCTCTACACATACACCTCTGCTATGTATGAGGAAGAAGATACCGTCCAGGCTTCCAAAGTAAACGTCTACCATTCTTCTTATTGTCTCAACTGTAACAACTTTACGTTTTCCCAACAACCAAATAATACCCTTTTCATTTTATTTGGTGAACCACCATCTTGACTTGCATTTGAGTTTCACCAAAATGATATATTGCAATGCACACCACACATGAATTTTCTGATTGACCCACACAGGCAGTCATTTTTTCTTTCTCCTCCAACCATCCTTGCTTCAAGCAGCCATGCATCTGATTCCTTCCTATCAGCCACCTCTGCCTGCATTCAGAAACACGTATCATTCTTTAGTCATAAATGTTACGACTCGCTCGTCCTTCCATTGACCCTAAGTTCTTTCCCTTTTCGTTCATCACATCCCTCAAGTTCATCTGATATGACTTGGCTTTACGATAAAAGTTTCCCAGCTGATTTTCAGTCAAATAGAGGGGGCCATTGCTTACTCGAGAACTACCGCCGTTAATGCTATTGCTAAGTCAAGGGTGACTGTCTTCTCCGTGATTGGCTAAAAAAAAATTCTTAACAGTACAGTGTACTTGTAGTAGTGTACTGTCTACTGTACAGTACATCATACACTCCTTTGCGAGCCTACTCTATAAGTACAATAAGTAAGGAGTATAATAATAACTTACCACCGTCCACCGCTGCTGAGCCATCCCCCTCAGCTCCTCCTGGAGGTGCCGCCGCATCCGCCGCTTGAGTGAACCCCTCCGCGCTGCTGGCCCCGGCACTGGTGGTGGCAAGTGCTGCAACCGATGTTGTGACGCCTAGAAAAAACATGTCATATTTTTAGATGCCATACACCACCCCCTACTTCGTCTTGTAATGGAAGAGAAAATGTTAAACAATTTTTAATTATTGGGACTGAAAAGAAGTCACTGTTTTGGGGAGGGTGTTAACTTATATACTTGGCCATAACATTCAACTCTTTTTGGCACAACTGATGAATGCTTGCTCTTTAACGTGCAACATTTTTATAATTACAGACAGAACCAACTACTCCTCATCACCACCAGGAGGACTTGAATTTCCAACAAGGTGAGGGCTCCCGAGTCCCGCACAGTTACTCCTGACTGAGGTATGTGGAAAGTCGAACTGCACCTATCATCAACAATGTCCGATTTCTCTTGTCCATACTTCTGTATGTGCAGAATAGTCCCTGAAACACTAGCGGTATGGTATGTGCTACTATCAAATCAAAAAGCCAACTACAAGCTTATTCTTGGTGGACATTGACATTTTGCTGTTGGAAATTGTCAAAGCACTAACATTAAGAAGACTGGAATAGACAGCAAGGGCAACCCAGAGGACTGCACTGAGTGCCTTTAGAGCTATTGCTGGATCAGAGGTTTGTTTATCACCGTTTGCCGACTGGGCAAGCTTAGCTACCTACACAGACTGACTCAGAAATAATAGTAAATAATAGTAACACAGAGAGTGATGGTAGAGAGGCAGGATAAGAAAGTAGAAACAGTCTACAAGAAAATCAAAGAATATTTTGTAAAAAACATAGAATTAGGAAACAGTTTGGAATGAATAGGAGCTGTAAAAGTTAGGGAAGTATAATTATATTAACAACAGAACAACTTACTGGGGCCAGCAGAAGAGCCTGCAGAGGACCGTTCCTGCCCACTCTGTTCCGCCGGAGTCTGGGGTGTTGCTGTCTTCTTGCCCCTGGTAGGTGCTGATGATCATGAAAGAAACACAAACATGGATGATTGTTTTTTGGAAATATTTGATTTCTTTGACAACAATCTAAAATTATCTTGGGGAAACAAATTAGCAACAATTGCGCTACATGTATTGACCTATCTGATCTGGTCAACTAGGAGGATACTAGTACAGTATTGCTGGATTCGCAGACCGTCTATTTGGAAAGTTATGTAAATCGCTAACTAAACCAACAACAAAAAGGTTCTACTACGACTGCCTGCACTCAGCAGCACGCGACGTGACAGACACAGTCCGTCATCATGATTGCAGAGCACTAAAAAATGTCGTACTACTAATAACAAGTCATAATATACTCAACCTATCAATCCATCACTATCTCTTCTTCTTAGTGGCAGCAGGAGTACAAAGGAAGGACTAGACTTGAGTCTCTAGTCTCTCTAGCATTACGCAGTTCTGTAAAGTACTACACTCATACATATTCAGCCCAAATGAGCAAAATGTTGCAAACAAGTAAACATAGTAGCAACGCCACTGAGGAGTCAAGCACCTGCAATCACAGAAGCTATTTAAACACTATTTTACCTGCAATGTAATCTAATAGGCAGCATTCTTGCTCTTCGGGAAAAACATATATAAGCAATATAACACAGAGCAGAAGAATACAAAGTAGCTATTAAATAGCTACTCACCAAGGCCAGGGATCTCCACACCTAGCAGGTGGAGCAGGTCCTGCTCCCGGTCGAGGACGTCGGCCCACCGGTTCGTCGCTTGGTCATAGGTGCGCCGGACCCCCGACTCCCTCCGCATGGCCCGGCACACCTTATCCCACCGCTGCTGATGCTCCCGGAGGCCATACCCTTGACCGGGCCTGCCCCCTGCTGCCACGGTCTTAGGGAGGTGGCGCAGAACAAAAAATATAAGGGCGGCCACCTCCACCACATTAAAAACCTCCCTGGCCACTACATCCCCTCCCCTCAATCGCCCGCAAGGGAGCCAGCAAGTCAAAGGGGAAGGTTCCCGCACCATGGTCCTGGCCGAAAGAAGAAAAGAATAGGGGGAAAAAAAAAAGAGAGAGCTAAATAAAAAAAGTAGGTATTAAAGTAACAAAGAGTTGAAAAAAACACAAAATATAGATCTAGACAAATAGAGAGATAGATAATGAGCAAAAAAGAGCAAAAAAAAGTTCAAAGAAACAAAGGATTGCAAAGATAAAAAGAGGATAGAAAAGCCAGGCCCAGAACCATAGCAATGAATGAAAAACAAGATGGGCACGCCCATTGAGGACCGGGTGGGTAAGTTTGCGCGATATTTCCCATGCGAGCACGCAAAAACACACGCAAACTCATAATAGCACGCCGCACACAACGCGAGATTGCCAATAGCGCCCGGAAACGGAAATACGCAACGCGCACAAGATGGCCGCGCCCATGTACGACCGCACGGGTAACTTCGCGGTCGGTGCGCTGCAAGTGGCCCACGAATACGCAAAAAACCCCACGAACACGCCCAAAAAATCCACGAATTTGCGGATTATGTGAATCGCGAATTTGATTTCGCGCGAATTCGCGGACCGCGAATTCGCAAATTTCGCCCACACTTAGGAAGGAGACATGTTGTGAGGGGGTGTTCCTGTAAGGACCAACAGCAGTGTTGGGCTGATGATGACCGTTACTCACCCCAGAGTCGAAAAGGCGTCCTGTGGAAATTGGGGGCAGCCAAATGGATCTAAAAATTAGATCAAGGTTAGATAAAAGAGTTCATGTGTTAAGTAAGCTGGGTTGACGGTGTGCTGGTGTGGAAAGTGTTATGATAAAGGAACCAAGTAAATCTGGTAATATATCCAAATAAGTTTATTCTTCAAAGGAAGACCTGAACAGCTTCATACCAGACACAGCTGGACCAACTGCTCACTGATGCACAGGCATGACATCATCTTAGAAACATCTAAGGCATCATAAGGATGCAACATTCTAATGAGTGGAACAAGTGATAACATATGAATATAACAGGAAGTAACAGGTCTTATCTGCAAGTGTCAGGGAAGACTCAGGACGGAACACTCAACTGAGGGATAAATGAAGTGGTTGATAGGCAAAAGTCCTAAGAAGGAGGACATATTTTAGTGTGGCTCTATGCTGGAAGAATAATTAATCAAAATTGATTGTGTGGTAACCACATCGGTAGCGGGGGCTTACCTGTGGTTCGTGGAATTTCACATAATTCCATACAAGTTGGTTGGCCAGTGCCCTAAAAGAAAGGGGCTAAGTTTTAGTATTTATCAGACTAAATCAGTTGGAGCTTCCATGTAACAACCCACATCGATATGCACCGCTAACCTGGGGCCATGGGAACAGGCGGGCGATAAATCCAGCACCGGTATTGTAACCTTCAATGTTTACTCGTAGTTTGTGGAAAGTTACAGATTACTTCATACAAGTAGTGCCCTAGAAAAAAGGGGGGCTGAGATTTAGTGGTTAACAAACTGAATCAGTGGTCTAATACATGTAAGACCCCACATCGTCGGTATGCACCGCTTACCTGGGGCCTGAGGACCAAGCGAGGGATAAATCCAGTAGCGGTTAGTTTAAATTTCCAGTCAAAAAGTCCTGCAAAGATAGTGCATCGGGTTTAGTAAGTGCGAGGCAGGGAGCCAAGCAACATAAGGTAGCAATTGCAGGAGCGCTTACCGTGGAATGATACTACTGCTCTACAGTCTTGAGACAGGGTACGTTTCCCATGAATAAATGAAGAGGATCGCGTCTGCATTAATCCTGGGCGTAGTTCGCGAAGTAGCGCTACGCGAAGTGCACTTCGCACTACGCGAACTTCACGTAGCACTACGCGAGCTGCGTAGTACCATGTTCGCACTGTGCAAGATGCATTTTCAATGATTGCACAGTGCGAACAAGCATCCGGCACTGTGCAATCATTGAAAACGGCATCTTGCACAGTGCGAGCTGTAGTTTTCTGCCGCTCGAGTAGATTTTTACTCGAGCAGCAGCTTTCTCAACGCGAACTGGTAGTTTCTCATCGCGAGCATGCACGACCACTCGCAATGAGAAACCTGACCTATCCGAGTTGAGAGTCTCGCCAGGATGTCATTTTGCTTGCTCGTTGTCGCGAACATGACGTTGAGGACCGCGAACATGCAAAAAATGACCGCTGCACTACGCTACGCTGCGCTACGCATGTTCGCACTGGGCTACGTGCCGCTCGCGTAGTGCGAAGTTGCGCAAACTTTGCAAACTACGCGAGCGTAGCATAGTGCTTCGCCCAGGGTTAGTCAGCATGCACATGGGCGCGTGACGTCAATTACTCAATTATAGGCGAGCTTGCAGCAGCTAGATGCTGCGCATGGACCGGACGGGATTTCACCACAATAAACATGAATGCAGAGAAACCGGCACATGAGCGATTTAGGGCCAGATGTAGGAAGCCTAATACCGGTCGGTAATGGCCGAAATTACCGATTTCGGACGTTACCGACCGCTATTAGGCTTTTCAGATGTAGGGGCCTAATTTAAGGATTCGGTAATTTACCGAATCAGTAATTTGAGGAATCGGTAAATTACCGAATTCTTAAATACCGATTCGGTAAATTACCGAATCCTTAATGGAGGGAGCACTCAAATGAGCGCTTTTCCCCTTTTTAGGATTCGTTATTTACCGCCAACTACAAGTTGGTGGTAAATATCGAAAACCCAAAAGAAGCAATTTGTTGCAAATCATTACAGTGCCATGTGGCAGACATACATGCCCTTAGGGCATGTATGTGTGCCACATGTGCACCCATACACTATTCAGGGGTGCAACAGGGTGTCAAAGTGACACACTGCCACCCTTCAATGTGTTGCCCCTTTTACCGAATCGGTATTCACAGATTCGGTAATTCCCATTCATTCATTTGGGCCTCCAGGCCCATAGGAATGAATGGGAATTACCGAATCGGTAAATACCGATTCAGTATTTACCAAATCTTACCGAATGAATACCTACATCCCATTTGACAATTCTAAAATACTGTATTGGTAAAATTCGGTATTTTAGAATCGGGAAATCTGGATTACCTACATCTGGCCCCTAGTGTCTCAATCACTTTGTGTTAAAAGGGATAAAAGGAAAAGAAAACTGAGAAATAACTGGGCGTGAATATGTTACACTGATAGTGGATGTGGAATAATTAGCACACTGGAAAGGCACATCACAACTGTTCTAATATTTTAGAATACATGTCAAAAACAAGGTATGGATGTGTTATACTGATGTTGGATGAAAAATTAATTGCTAGCGCAAAGGAGAAGTGGGTAATTGCGTGTTTATAAATTGCAAAGGTCTCATGTGTTGCCAGAGAGGGATGGACACAGATGGGTGCGTGGAATACTGCCCGAATGGCTATACCTCAAACAATGGCCTATGTTATATACGCTGTACATAGTGGTATCCAAAAGATAGATTAGAACATCAAATAATATCACAAAATGATAATTCATTTGGCAGCTATACATGAATCGAAGGAGCATGCTGACTGAGGTGTTCATAAACATGAGACACGTGATGGAAATAGGCAAAATACATATCTGCTTAAGCAAGGACAAACTGGTTTTCTTATGGTATACATGCGTTGAGCATAATGTCCATCTGTATGCAGATTGCTGTATTTTCAATAAGCCAGTAGCATACTTAGCACATAATTAAATGACATTCATCTACATGCTCTAAGGTTTGGGTGGGTCAAACCAATATATACATACATAATGTAGCCGCTACCACAGTTGTGGGTCCGTCGATGCTCTAAATCTAAAGTAGCCTCATTTGTCTAGCTGTCTCTTCATGTTAGTTTAGACCCTTACTGACCGTGTCCAGACAATGGATCCATTTACACTCCTTCAAATTGAGGAAGGACATAATAGTGCCCCCTCGGGAGTGGGGGCGGACCTTCTCTCGGACTCACCATTTCAGATTTTCCGGGTTGTGATTCCTGGTAGAGAAATGTTCCACCAGTGGTGCCCCTTGTACAGTGTATCTAATCCTACTCATGTGCTGTAGTATTCTAGCCTTCACTTTTTGAGTGGTTTGCCCTACATAAAACATGTCGCAGGGACATTTAATGGCATATACCACATTTGTACCATATGAAGACCAGCTTGTCATGTTGAAACACATGAGACATTTGAGATTTATAAACACGCAATTACCCAATTCTCCTTTGCGCTAGCAATTAATTTTTCATCCAACATCAGTATAACACATCCATACCTTGTTTTTGACATGTATTCTGAAATATTAGAACAGTTGTGATGTGCCTTTCCAGTGTGCTAATTATTCCACATCCACAGTCAGTGTAACATATTCACACCCAGTTTTTGTAAGGTTTTCTTTTCCTTTTATCCCTTTTAACACTGAATGATTTAGACACTAAATTGCTCATGCGCCAGTTTCTCTGCATTCATGTTTATTGAGGTGAAATCCCGTCCCGTCCATGCGCAGCATCTAGCTGCTGCAAGCGCATCCTTGGGTGAGTAATTGATGTCCCGCGCCCACATGCACGCTGACGCGATCCTCTTCATTTATTCACGGGACACATACCCTGTCTCAAGACTGTAGAGCTGTTATATTATTCCAGAGTAAGCGCTCCCGCAATCGGTACCTTATGTTGCTTGACTCTCTGCCTTGCACTTACTAAACCCGATGCACTATCTTTGCAGGACTTTCTGCCTGGAAATTTAAACTAACCACTACTGGATTTATCCCTAGCTTGGTCCTCAGGCCTCAGGTAAGCGGTGCTTACCGATGTGGGGTGTCACATATATTAGACCACTGATTACGAGTAAATGTTGAAGTTTAAATTAACTGGTGCTGGATTTATTCGCTGCCTGTTCCCATGGCGCCAGTTAAGAGGTGCATGCTGATGTGGGTTGTTACATGGAAGATCCAAATGATTTATTCTGATAAATACTAAACCTTAGCCCCTTTCTTTTAGGGCACTGGCCAAACAACTTGTATGGAATTATCTGAAATTCCACAAACTACAGGTAAGCCCTCTCTACCGATGTGGTTACCACACAATCAATTTTGACTAATTATTCTTCCAGCATAGAGCCGCACTAAAATCTGTCCTCCTTCTTAGGACTTTTGCTTATCAACCACTTCATTTATCCCTCAGTTGAGTGTTCCGTCCTGAGTCTTCCCTGACACTTGCAGGTAAGACCTGTTACTTTCCACACCAGCGCACTGTCAACCCAGCTTACTTAACACATAAACCCTTTTATCTTACCTTGATCTAATTTTTAGATCCATCTGGCAGCCCCCAGTTTCCACTGGACGCCTTTTCGACTCTGGGGTGAGTAATGGTCATCATCAGCCCAACATTGCTGTTGGTCCTTTTCAAGAACACCCCCTCACAACATGTCTCCTTCCTTCTAGGCTGTTCCCTGGTCCTGAAGATGGCCTGCCACAACACACCATTCATGTGTTGTCAGGGTCGAAAAGTCGATGCTTAACATTGGTTCAGTCTTTACATATCTCTAGTCTCTACTGAAGAGCAACCTTGTCACTACCAGGGAGATCCTTTTAACCTTTGTTCTGACCATTCCTGAAAACGTATATATATTTGTTCATAGCTTTACAATTGTAATTATACACCTTGTCACCAGCACTGAGCACTCATGTCACTTTAAACCACTTGTCACTTTTATACTCTATTTTGCACTTGGACAGCCCTACAATACGTCTATCTGTGATACTTGTTGGAATAACTTAATAACAGAAATCCTTGATGCAAAGTACTCTTGTGTTTTTATTTGTATTGGGGTGTTATTACTATTTTATTTGCTTTTATGCTCGTGCTGATTCTGTCTACCCACAGTTTCACTTGACTCACTCAGTATACTGTCTCCTCTACACTTTTTATGATTTACCCTATGTAAACAAATTCATTGCTGCTCCCCGACAGAGCCATTGTATCTTATTGTATATTCACCAAGGCTCTGAGGGTTACTGGGTTACTCCATTGTGATATACCACCTTTGCCACAGAGGACTGCGGTGGAAAGAGGAATATACAAGATGGCGTTAAGCCACGCTAAATGGCTTAGCGCCACCTTGTAAATATGGAAATTGGTGCTACGCAGCTGGAGCGCCAAAAAAGTGGCACTCCTGTGGCGATAGCGACTTGTAAATATGCCCCCAACTGAGTTCAACACTCCTGCAGGGGCTCACCTGGGGATTGGGCAGCACTGGTGGAGAACCATATAAATCCTGCAGTTGTGAAATTCAGGTATCCTCCACAGTCATACAGGTGGGTGTTCCCAGATGAGGATTACAGGCTTTATTCACTCTCTCCAAAAATGCTCTATTGTCTCCTAAATCCGTTACATCTATCATGTCATTTCAACTGATATGAAAAAACACAGGTTCTTTCTCTCCGAGGAGATACTTATGCTGAAGTTTGAAGTTTATTTATTATTATGCTTGATTAATTAAAACCATTGCATACACTAAAAATAAAATATCTTACAATTTTTTATAAAACAATTATAAAAATTACTGGCTTTTTATCAACAACAATAAATAAAAGGATAAATACAATCTTACAGGACATTAAAGGAAGTGCACAAATTGTTAAAACATTCTGCACGTTGATCATGTTTGACTGTAAGTATTGTTTTGACTGTGTCCATTTTTATAGTAATTATGTCAGTTCTTGTAGTAACTAGTCCTTGGCCGACTCAGATCTGTGTTTTAATATTTTTGCGGTAATGTTGAGGAATGTTGTAAGGCGGCAATTTAACTGCACGGGCTCAGGATTGTAACACCCATTAGTTATAATGGGGAAACCCAGTGACCCTCAGAACCTGGGTCTTAAAGCTAGACAAAACTAGTGGTTCTGTCGGGAGGAGGACAATTTCTTTGCTATACTGTATATAATAAATGATTGTATATAGCAACATTAAATGTACGATGCACAAAGACACACAACGGCCATTTTAGTTTCAATGCTTTCTCTTATTGTAAAAAACTTTGCATGTGTTCATCAATAGATAAATGGCTGTCTGAGACAAAATGACGTAAAACCACATAGAGTGTGAAATATTTGGTGACTGGTAGTGAGTGGTGATGACCGTGCTATACAGGGATAAGGAGGGTGACATATATTCATATAAATAAACAAAACATAGATTGCTGTATCAACTCCTTTGCGATCCTACTGGAACTCTCAGTTCCCAGATGTTTAGGTTGGGTAGCAATTCGCTCTATTTCGGTAAAATGATCAAAGAGGAAGTCTACCCAGGCCTCTTCGGTAATGTGAGATTTGATTCTGGGGTGATTTGGCGATGTCATTTATTTATAGATCGCCAAAACTTGGTGCTATTTTTCTGTTTTGCATCATAAAGGAGTTTAGCCCAAAATTTGTTGTTCATGGTCATTTTCCTGGTCCATCTTCTTCGCTTAAAAAGGGCCTTTGAATCACGAAGAGACTGCTGCAGGCGCTGGTTTCCCTGTGTTTTCCGGAGTTGGCTTAATAATTGGTTTATTGTTAGTTTCAGTTTCTAAGAGACTGGGCCCCTTACTGTCATCATCGGTGGGTCTTTTCAGTTCTTTCGCTTCGGGCCCATTTTGGAAGAAAATGTATTGCCAAGGGACCAGACGAATTTCTCCCTACTTACCAACGGTTGACTTATGTTATTCTGTACTTGCTTGAGGACTTCTTTGGCTGTAGCAGTTACTGTTTCTATATATGTTGAATTGCATCTTATGCGTTTAAGGTTTATTGTTCCTACTGGAATGATGGATTTATCGGCCTCCAAGGATAAAGTTGAAGCCGCTCGAAGTTTCATTTCTTGTGTCATGTGGTCACTAAGTACGTTATTGCCTATTTGGAATGAGGCTTTCTTGTTAAACATGGATAACAGTGAATGTAAATTCTAGGTGGGTTATCCCCTTTAAAACGTCTGTTTGCTGCCCTCAAGTTCACGTTCTCTAATTCCGAGAAGAGGTAATTCGAGCTCTTCGCTGGTTTAGTTGCCTTCGAGGGGCCTTAGGTCGGAATTCTCCATGCACCAGTCAGGTCTTGCGTGAAATCATCATCCTGATTGTTCCCTAAAAGGTGCATGTTAAAATCTCATGCCAAGATAACATTGTCTGTGACCTCTTCTTCCATTACTCTTGTAACTTCTTTAATCAGTTCCTTGGATGCGTGTTGTTTGTGTTTGGGATGTAGGTAGATGTTTATCAATATTACTTTCTGTCTTGTCTGGTTAAGAGTCAACTTAACTATTGAAGCCTGAATACAACTTGGAGGGGTAATATACATTGTTATGGGGAGCATTTCTCCAATTTTTTTTATTGAGGAGAGGAGGAGTAGACCCCCGAACGCCGTTAAAAACAGATTCCTAGGTAGCCGGAGTGAAGCTGTAGGTGTAGCCTTGTAAGTCAAAAGGTTTACCTACCCAAGTCTCCTGGAGTAAAATGATGTCGAAGGTTTTGAGGTAGTTCAAAAAGTCATAATCACTTAGTTTGGAATTTAGGCCATTGACATTCCAGGTACATATTTTAAGTTCATTGGGGCCCAGTCGAAGGTTTGGCAGGGAGGGCATCCAATGTCAATTCGATTGTGCTAACAGAATTGTACGTTGTAGCCCCTGCCTTCCGTTCGGTGACATGGATTCCATTGGAAGAGAATGGCCTTCTGTTGGTAGCAGCCCCTTGCTCCCCTTAGGACTGAAGTAGAGGACCTGTATTGACTGCTAGTGTCTGTGATTAGAAATGGAGCTGGGTATAGTGGTTTTGGCACCGGTTTTAAAGTAATCCCCCAACTTTGAAATCTCTTGCTTTCTTGGATTATTCTACTAGCTATCTCTGAAGTTTTTCATCTAGTATTGGAATGTTCGGAGTTTGGCAGGCCATTGTTAGGTAAAAACTCTACAAACAATAATTCGGAAGTGCGAATGTTGGCTAATTTTGGGATGGCTTACAGTAGCCGTAGCAAATTCCCTCCATTTAAGATGTCTGTTCGGCCTCGCGACTTATATTGGGGGCGAAGATGATTGTGTCAGTCTCCTCCTCTTTGGTGGACTCCTGGGTCGAGGGCTCAAGACAGTCTCTAGTAGCGGCTGTAGACTGATGTAAACTGAGGATGTTAGGGACGTTTATTTTGCTGTCAGCTCTGTCAACAGTGGTTGGTTATTGGCCTTGGGGGTCCTATATTTTTTCTTGCGTGTCCCTATTGTGCTCTAGGTTTTTCGTTAGTAAATGATGTGACTCTCTACTCGTGGTCTCCGATTTTGTTAGTCTCTCATCTTCTGATGGTAATTTACAGACCTGAGGAGACTTGCCTGGGATTTTTGTCAAGTGCGTACTATCCTGGGTAGTCCTGTTGGATTTCGGAGTTATTTCTAGTTGGTTACTAAGTTTGTTGTTTGTTGTTTCTTGAACACTTGCCTCTTTTTTCTTGTTTTTTAGTGATATATGCAAGTCCATTCGCAGTGTTTTTTGTGGTTGTATAATCTCGTCATTTGTGCCTTCTTCCAATAATGGAGTTGGGGAACATTGAGTGTTTGGGACATTGTTGTTCGTAGCTAATGGTCACAACGGTAACCGATTGATCAGATGTTGAGCCTGAGCAGTTATTTTCCTTTTCCTCCCCTTCCTTTTGTTCCTGCGACAGGTATTCGTTGGCGTGATTTTATTAGTTGATTCTGATAATTCCATTACTAGTTTGTCAGAAGTGGCTGTGATGGGGTGTTGCGAGGCCACGCTCTCTCCTGTGTCGTCGGTCCTGTGTGAAGACGGCTTCTCAGTGTAATGGGGTTCTGTTTTTATTTCCCCCTTTGTAGGTAAGTCCTGGCTTGCTGCTTCCTGAGTTTCAGTTGTTACTGCAATGGATAATAGATCGCCCAGCAGTGTTGGTAACATGGGTAATTTGTCTACTATTGGGGCACAGGTACATTGTTGCTGTAGTAATTTGTCATTAAAGGCCGCTTCTTGCCCTGGCTTTATCCAATCCATTTAAGTCTGCCAACATTCTGTCAAGTGCAGAAGTAAAATCTGCTAAGGTTTGAAGCACTGTCAGCTGTAAATCCATTTTACGGGATTGTAATTGTAGTACTGCAGTTGAATATTGCATCGTGCTTAATACTGTTTCCCAAAATATGTCTTCAGTTGTTTTGCTTTTATCGCTAGGTTCTGTCTTTACGCTATTTGTTGTGTTTTTTGGATCGTTGCTCTATGAAGCAACTAATTACTCCCACACTTGAGAAGCTAGACAGGACATTGCGCAGTTGGAATTATGGTGGATGTTGTAGGGAGTCGCCTGACTATGCCCCAGCGAGGCGTATTCTACAAATATTATTGCTTCGTTCTGCTGAGTCATTGACCGGTGTTGAGGGGAGGCGCTGGTAACTGGCTCACTGAGTGTCTTGGATTTTCATTCTGCTGTTTGTACTTTACTATTTGGACTTGCCTGTTGGGCACTTCTGTCTCACATGGTGATTGGTCCTTGTTGATCTGACAAATTTTGAGTAATAACCAGAGGGTAAGATTCCTCTGTCTGTGAGAGACGCTGTCCAGGTTTAATAGTTGTGATCTTTTCTGGCCCTTTTTGCTGGTAAGATTTTGGCATGACTGCCTCTGATTCTCTTCTTGCCATGATCACATGGAGTTGGAGGAGTTGGGCAGATTTGTTTGAGGGGGGCCTGATGGTCCCTATATCTGCCAGTGAAGATGAATGTGTTGGATTTTGTGTTTGTACATTATCAGTGAATTTGGCAGGATCCCCTAATTCTGCCTTATGATTAAATCTGGCAAGTTCCGCTGCAGTCTTTAGACCTCTTGTCCATACAAATTTGTCTTTTGGATCTTGGTCTTGAGTAGGCCTATTATCGGTTAAGTTACTGTTACTTGTTCCATTTGATTCCAGGTGTTGTGGCTCCATTGTGTGGATTTGTGCTACTGTTTGTTTTGAATGTAATTTTGTGTCAGGCTGAAAAAGTAAATCGAAGTTGATTGGTTGCAGAGGGGTTTGCAACCCTTTAATGTCGGTAGTTTTTTAAAAAAGTATGGTGCCCGAATCTTTCAAAAACGCAAATTTGGTATAAATCTTGGGCTGGAAGTAGTGTGAAGTTTTCCATTGGGAGGAGCCCTCTATTGTGATTAAAGTTTTTATTGCCAGGCCCGGTTTTATGTTGACCACTAGGTTTAACTTTCTGTCTTTAGGTGTTTCTTTAGGTGATGTCCTGGTCGGGTTTGAAGAGGCATTCTGGGGGGTTCTGTAGGAACTGTGATGTACTAAGCTGTCGATTGGTGAGATTTTTGAGGGGCTGGAGATCTCTTCACATGGCGATATATCGCTATTATCCTCAAGCTTCCCACATTTGACTTTTTGGAAGTCTGAGTCAGAGCCAGGGGGGTCATCGCCCTTGCTCCCATTTTCAAACACTTTTTTCCTTTTTATTGATTTTGTTGCTTTCAGCTTTAACTTAAAGGTTGTTGGGGTCTTTCTTTCTCTGCCAGACCTCATATTCCCCCCTTTTTCCTCGTTATTTACTGGTGTTATCCCCAATGGCCTTGGTGTCCGTCCGTTGTCTCTTTTCCGTCGTTGTTGAGATGTGACTGGGTTCTGTCTTGTTGATATTAAATTAGATATTAGATTAGGTTGATTGCTTACACACTTGAACCAAGCCTTTTATGGACAGCAAGGATGAGGCAGAGAGAAAGCTAGACCCAACTTAGACTTCCTTGATCAAGACTCGCAATAGGTTTGTAGTGCACTTTCTAGTGGACTCCTAGGGGTTATGCTGGGAACCTCCAACCTGAACCTTGACCTCAGCCTCAATCTTGATCTGATCTGTCAGGTGTTGGTGTTGGTAATTATCAGCAAGCCCCACTGCCCCCCCAGAGCCCCTCTGCTGTCTGAAAAACTGCCCAGCACTCCGAGTTCTGAGTCACACCCCACTGTTCATGCCCTCCCTGCTGCTCTCACCTTCTCCGAGCCTCAGCCCGGTGTTTTTGCGGGTCTGTTGCTCCTAAGCTCTCAGTGGGTGCTCTTGGATGGATACTCTGCTCTGCTCCACGAGTAGTCTGTGCCTGTGCTGCACTATCCAGCCAGAACGGTGGGAGCGGAGGCTGGAGGGACACAGCACCAATGATAGAGCTGGATGGAGCCGAAGCACCAGGTGAGCGGGTCGATGCGTAGCTCTGACAAGCAGCGGCGGGCGGGCGTTGATGAACTCCTAGCCGGCGCCGGGCAGTCATTGCAGCAGGAGCGGGAGTGGGGAAACTGCCAACCAGCCGAAAGCGGAGGTTCGATCAGGGCAAGACGCCGAGTTGGGCCGAACCGGGACACTGTGGGACACTGCGGGACGCTGCCGAAACCACGACAGGCAGCTCCAGGCTCAGTTCCCAGGCTCAGACTCGGTTCCCAGCAGGCGTGGCCGCACTGCTATACTCCCGCGGACCCCAACGCACTCCGGGCTCGGCAGCCGCCGTGACGGACCACTGCAGCAGACCACAGTAACACAGCAAGTCTGGTGAAGCCCGGTGAATTCTGCAGTGAGATCAATGGGCAAAGCAAGCAGCAAGTAGGCATGGGCGGATTTCACGGATCCACGATCCGCGGATTTTGCGGATTTGCGTATTGTTGATCCGCAAAATCCGCGGATTTTTTTTTTGCGCTCATGAAAGTCAAGGATGCAAAGGCCTCTATCCAGCATCACAGCTGATTTTTGACGGTAGATTTGGGAAGAAAGCACACCTGCCCAGCCTCGACAGCGCTCACGATTGTTTTTGGGCCGAGGCTGGGTGAAGCAGGTAGTTCCAGCAAGAGCAGTGTGAGCTGCATTTACAGCAGTGGCGAGCTCGGTGTCTGAGTGCTCAATGAATGAGTGCTGGGGCATAGCCATGGTGGGGCTCTATAGCCAGCTCCTGCATAGCGCAGCTCGGACAAGAGCATGCTTGTGAGCCATTGAGTCGGCCCTGGGAGTCATGGTATAATGTTTCATTTTAAATATGTGTTTAAATGTTTCTCTGGAACGTCAATGCACAACTGCACAACTTTTAATGTGGCTCAAGATGCTTTAAAACACGTGCAATGTCTGATTCAGGTGACGGGGCTTCTGTAATAAGGGACGTGCAGGAGCGGCCCGTGCTAGTAAGAGCGGTGAGGCCAGGCTGGAGGGGATTCGACAGACGACTACGAGTGAAAATGAAATAAATAATTATTTTTCTCTTTTCGTTGTTTTCTGTTGAAATTAAGCCACACCCAGCCACACCTCACTGCTCTTACCTGCACGGGCCACGACTGGTGATGTGTGAGGTTAGACATGTCTGGCATGAGCTCCGATTGTTTCCGGTGGGCGGGCGGGCGGAGCTGCAGCGGGCTGTGCTGGCCCTGAGGTGTTGGGCCGCTACTGCACCTGGCCTGGCATCAGGCCCTCGCATTGCTGGCTGCAAAGATGGGAATTTCCCATCACACTACCCGGTCACTGGTGCAGCATCCCTGATGGCAAACTACATCAAGTACCAGTAGGGGGCACTGTGCCACATTTATCAACTGTACTGGGTAACAGATGTCAGCACTAGCAGAGAGGTGAGTAGGGGACGGTACCGCAGAGAGTCAGTGACGGCCAGTGGCTCCTGATGTTTAGAGTGGGGGAGGGAAGGAGAAGGAGATCTTGAGGATTGCAGGGGTGTTTAGGATGGACCATACAGAATCTCTGTGTGGCACCCGGAAGTCGACATCAAAGATGTTCTGCGACATAGGAGGACGCTCCTAGAGGGAAAACACGATTTCAGGTAATGCAACCTAAGTAGAGGTGATTTGTTTCACAGTACTCAATATAAGACATCCCGTAACATAACACATAATATTCCAGTGATAATATAGCTCTTGATGACCTGTTAGCAGAGTCTCTCGCAGGGAACGATGCCTGTACTGGTAAAAGTATTCTATATGTGTGCAGGCCGCTCTTCAAAGTAGAAACATGTAAAGCATGGTTAATGGCTATTCCGTGTTTTCATTTTTTTAAACTAACAACCAACCATGCCTTTCCAAGGGCCAGTGCCTCCCTAAATTTAATTTTTGTGACAGGACCATCGTGCCAGAATGAAATCTGCCCTTCATATCCTTTAACTATTTTAGGATGGCGCCGGCAAGCTGCCAGCGCCATCCTGAAATAGTTACTAAGTTAGCTTCAACAGAAAGCACTAATAGATAAAATAAAGCAGGTGCTCGAGCACCTGCTTTATTTTATCTATTAGTGCTTCCTGTTGAAGCTAACTTAGTAACTATTTCAGGATGGCGCTGGCAGCTTGCCGGCGCCATCCTAAAAAAGTTACAAACAACAGGCCAGGCTTCAACTTTTGCCCTCGGATCCGCCGCTCGCGGATTTGCGAATTCTCGGTAAATTCGTGGGAGTTCGCGGATCGCGAATTTACCGAAAATTCGCAAAATCCGCGAGCGGAACGGATTTTGCGCTCACCCTTAGCAGCAAGGTCCCGCAAGGCAAAACTGCAGCCTTGCTGGGACTGCAGGAATTGCTATGTATGAATATACTGCATTTTTAAACAGGGAGCTTCCTCATTGGTCACTATACTTAATTCTAGTTTCAATTGTTTTGATACCTTCCACAGATGACTTTTCACTTTCTGACAGGCTGTATCGAACCAACCTTCCTCATTTCCCAAATCTGCTGACCTCACAACATGCTTATTAAGGTTTACACAAATAGAAGCCAGCACATTTTCTAAAATCATATTATACCACACAATCTATCTATGCGTTCAGAAACTTGAAATGCTTCCAGATGCTCGAGGTACAGTGGATCAAGGCATGTTGTAAGTCTCTGAGGGAAGCTTATAGCCAGGGGCAAAACCTTAGTGACCACCTCGGGTTGTTCAAAGTGTAAAGCAGATGAAATTGCCCAAAGATCACAATCCTGATAATATAAACACACAAGAGATCTAGTGGGAGAGGCCCTGAGTCACAGAATGTACTACTCCCAGTCAATATATGTGCCTCACAAAAAGTATGTCTAGAGAAACTAAGAGTCAAGGGTGACTGTTCACAAGCTTATTGCAGTCTGGGTGTCGGACAGAGTGTTTCAAACATTATTCAGGAAGAACCTCTTTCAGGACAAGAACTCTCACTCAATCGCAGGTGACATGCTTCATCATTGTGTTCCCTCCAAGGCAGAAAGGTCATTGGTGTGGGCTAAAACTCTCCAAAATTGAAGTGGAGCTGATAGGAAACTCATGTGAAAAGCTAAAGAAGGGAGTGGTAAGGGGCAGAGTACAATTAAGGGTGAGTCACAAAATAAAAATTTCTGCATAAGGCCAAATTACCTGTATTCTATGGTCTCCTCGGACAGGATTAAAGTACGAGAGTATTAGGGATTATAAGCAAATATACCCTTACAGCAGGCCAACATGTTTCTGCCCTTAAGTGACCCCACAGGGTTCAGGGCATTCTTAAGGACCAAGTGAAAAGTAACTCTGCTCAGGAAAGAAAAAATATAAATAAAAATATAATGGCCACCAAGATTCAGTAGCCTGTCAGATAAGGCGATGACCCTGGTTTGCTCTGGCCGCACGTCTATTTAGTGAAATAAAAGTCCTACTCTCCAGCCATGTAGGTGACAGCACTTGCTGTACAGCTCTAAGGAGCCCATGTCCGAAGCGATCAGACATTAATTTAAAACACCAATAGAATCCATAATTCCAAGCCGGAACAAACATATAGTCAATAGGGAACTCTCGCCAACTGTAGCAGAACACTGAGGCTGCTGTAATGTCATTTTCAAAGCAGCTATTTAAACATATCAATCTATTATTTGTCAACCATTGACCCAGCACCTTGGCCTCTTACTTGATAATGCTCACTGAGAAGTAATCGCTGGGTATATTATAACACTCTAATACCTCCTGCAACAAGTCATCTGATTTCCTGGGACACAAATGTGTATTGAAGTGCCTGTCCATAAATATCACAGCGTCTGGGATTTTTCCCACCACCTACTGAAAACCTTAGTTGAAATCCTCAACCCATTTATTCATCCTTCAGTACTCCTCTTCATGGGTGTACATATTTATCAGTATCAATTGCCTACATTCCTTGTTCTTCATCCCTAACTCTTCTAATGAGATGTGTATTCTGCTGGATAGTTTGACCATATCAAGAGTCCTTTATATATCCTTGGTATGGAATAAGGTCAAAGGCTCTATTCTTCCCACTTTTACTATATCTGCTGTTTATGGCTACAAAGCCCTCAACTGCTTTGTCCTCTCTCAGCCAGGACTCCTACAGGAACACTACATGTTATAAACTACCTCTTTGATCCAGATCCCTGGCAGCGCTCTGTTACAGGCATTTCTTCTGAAATTTTAAAAATCCCGTTTTTGTATTTGTGTTATCTGTGTTAGCGCAAACCATTTCCCCTGCTTTTAAATTAGTTGGCCACGCTTACCTGCACGCTGCCACTTCCACTTGCACTATAATCGCTGAAGCACCGCATTTAGCGGGTCCCTCGCCAGTGTCTCGACGGCGGCCATATTGCATGAGGGGTGAGTCACAGCGCGGTCTAGTCCTCACTTAGGAGGCGCGACCACTATAAATTGGAGGCAAATCTTAGGCGCGGTCTCAATTTTGCTTAGTGCACTCCCTGGCAGCGCTCTGTTACAGGCATTTCTTCTGAAATTTTAAAAATCCAGTTTTTGTATTTGTGTTATCTGTGTTAGCGCAAACTATTTCCCCTGCTTTTAAATTAGTTGGCCACGCTTACCTGCACGCTGCCACTTCCACTTGCACTATAATCGCTGAAGCACCGCATTTAGCGGGTCCCTCGCCAGTGTCTCGACGGCGGCCATATTGCATGAGGGGTGAGTCACAGCGCGGTCTAGTCCTCACTTAGGAGGCGCGACCACTATAAATTGGAAAAAAACAACAAGTGATGGACTGAATGTGGATCAATGTCACACACTCCCCCAGTCAAAAGATCTGGGCCCAAATCCATCGTTTTTTTGCACTCCACACCACCCTGGGTCAGATAATGGCTTTATGCAAATCAGCTCTGACCCTGTTGCCCCATGGGAACAGTCCAGTCCGAACTACAACAGCCATATCTTTCCCAGACCGGAATCAAACATCCGAGGACCGGACCGGTTTCGAGGTAACACCTCTCTTCAGCCCGGCTAGCTTGACTCCAAGTGGTGTGGAGTGCCTGGGACCCACGTCTGGGCATCCCCAGCGCACTTAGGGCGGCAATTGCAAAAAACAACAAGTGATGGACTGAATGTGGATCAATGTCACACACTCCCCCAGTCAAAAGATCTGGGCCCAAATCCATCGTTTTTTTGCACTCCACACCACCCTGGGTCAGATAATGGCTTTATGCAAATCAGCTCTGACCCTGTTGCCCCATGGGAACAGTCCAGTCCGAACTACAACAGCCATATCTTTCCCAGACCGGAATCAAACATCCGAGGACCGGACCGGTTTCGAGGTAACACCTCTCTTCAGCCCGGCTAGCTTGACTCCAAGTGGTGTGGAGTGCCTGGGACCCACGTCTGGGCATCCCCAGCGCACTTAGGGCGGCAATTACAAAAAACAACAAGTGATGGACTGAATGTGGATCAATGTCACACACTCCCCCAGTCAAAAGATCTGGGCCCAAATCCATCGTTTTTTTGCACTCCACACCACCCTGGGTCAGATAATGGCTTTATGCAAATCAGCTCTGACCCTGTTGCCCCATGGGAACAGTCCAGTCCGAACTACAACAGCCATATCTTTCCCAGACCGGAATCAAACATCCGAGGACCGGACCGGTTTCGAGGTAACACCTCTCTTCAGCCCGGCTAGCTTGACTCCAAGTGGTGTGGAGTGCCTGGGACCCACGTCTGGGCATCCCCAGCGCACTTAGGGCGGCAATTGCAAAAAACAACAAGTGATGGACTGAATGTGGATCAATGTCACACACTCCCCCAGTCAAAAGATCTAAGCCCAAATCCATCGTTTTTTTTTTTTTTTTTTTTTCCACTCCACACCACCCTGGGTCAGATAATGGCTTTATGCAAATCAGCTCTGACCCTGTTGCCCCATGGGAACAGTCCAGTCCGAACTACAACAGCCATATCTTTCCCAGACCGGAATCAAACATCCGAGGACCGGACCGGTTTCGAGGTAACACCTCTCTTCAGCCCGGCTAGCTTGACTCCAAGTGGTGTGGAGTGCCTGGGACCCACGTCTGGGCATCCCCAGCGCACTTAGGGCGGCAATTGCAAAAAACAACAAGTGATGGACTGAATGTGGATCAATGTCACACACTCCCCCAGTCAAAAGATCTGGGCCCAAATCCATCGTTTTTTTGCACTCCACACCACCCTGGGTCAGATAATGGCTTTATGCAAATCAGCTCTGACCCTGTTGCCCCATGGGAACAGTCCAGTCCGAACTACAACAGCCATATCTTTCCCAGACCGGAATCAAACATCCGAGGACCGGACCGATTTCGAGGTAACACCTCTCTTCAGCCCGGCTAGCTTGACTCCAAGTGGTGTGGAGTGCCTGGGACCCACGTCTGGGCATCCCCAGCGCACTTAGGGCGGCAATTGCAAAAAACAACAAGTGATGGACTGAATGTGGATCAATGTCACACACTCCCCCAGTCAAAAGATCTGGGCCCAAATCCATCGTTTTTTTGCACTCCACACCACCCTGGGTCAGATAATGGCTTTATGCAAATCAGCTCTGACCCTGTTGCCCCATGGGAACAGTCCAGTCCGAACTACAACAGCCATATCTTTCCCAGACCGGAATCAAACATCCGAGGACCGGACCGGTTTCGAGGTAACACCTCTCTTCAGCCCGGCTAGCTTGACTCCAAGTGGTGTGGAGTGCCTGGGACCCACGTCTGGGCATCCCCAGCGCACTTAGGGCGGCAATTGCAAAAAACAACAAGTGATGGACTGAATGTGGATCAATGTCACACACTCCCCCAGTCAAAAGATCTGGGCCCAAATCCATCGTTTTTTTGCACTCCACACCACCCTGGGTCAGATAATGGCTTTATGCAAATTAGCTCTGACCCTGTTGCCCCATGGGAACAGTCCAGTCCGAACTACAACAGCCATATCTTTCCCAGACCGGAATCAAACATCCGAGGACCGGACCGGTTTCGAGGTAACACCTCTCTTCAGCCCGGCTAGCTTGACTCCAAGTGGTGTGGAGTGCCTGGGACCCACGTCTGGGCATCCCCAGCGCACTTAGGGCGGCAATTGCAAAAAACAACAAGTGATGGACTGAATGTGGATCAATGTCACACACTCCCCCAGTCAAAAGATCTGGGCCCAAATCCATCGTTTTTTTGCACTCCACACCACCCTGGGTCAGATAATGGCTTTATGCAAATCAGCTCTGACCCTGTTGCCCCATGGGAACAGTCCAGTCCGAACTACAACAGCCATATCTTTCCCAGACCGGAATCAAACATCCGAGGACCGGACCGGTTTCGAGGTAACACCTCTCTTCAGCCCGGCTAGCTGCGGCTAGGATGCCCAGACGTGGGTCCCAGGCACTCCACACCACTTGGAGTCAAGCTAGCCGGGCTGAAGAGAGGTGTTACCTCGAAACCGGTCCGGTCCTCGGATGCTTGATTCCGGTCTGGGAAAGATATGGCTGTTGTAGTTCGGACTGGACTGTTCCCATGGGGCAACAGGGTCAGAGCTGATTTGCATAAAGCCATTATCTGACCCAGGGTGGTGTGGAGTGCAAAAAAACGATGGATTTGGGCCCAGATCTTTTGACTGGGGGAGTGTGTGACATTGATCCACATTCAGTCCATCACTTGTTGTTTTTTGCACTATAAATTGGAGGCAAATCTTAGGCGCGGTCTCAATTTTGCTTAGTGCACTCCCTGGCAGCGCTCTGTTACAGGCATTTCTTCTGAAATTTTAAAAATCCCGTTTTTGTATTTGTGTTATCTGTGTTAGCGCAAACCATTTCCCCTGCTTTTAAATTAGTTGGCCACGCCTACCTGCACGCTGCCACTTCCACTTGCACTATAATCGCTGAAGCACCGCATTTAGCGGGTCCCTCGCCAGTGTCTCGACGGCGGCCATATTGCATGAGGGGTGAGTCACAGCGCGGTCTAGTCCTCACTTAGGAGGCGCGACCAATATAAATTGGAGCTATGCGTACGCGCAGCGTAATCGCGCAGCGGGATCGCCGGTCTTCCGCCGGAGTTACGCCTGAGTTCAGCCCGTCTGCGCCCGTCCGCGCTGAGGACGGGCTGCAGGTCGGGCCGGACTCGGCTGTTACTCCTCTTTCTCCTCCTGAGGCAAGTAGACAATATTCTAGGGTCAACTTTCTTTCACTTAAACCACGCTTGTTGTCTTGCTCACATCGCTTTTCGCCTGAAGGGATTTTGCATTCCCGGTGTTGTAGCACATGCTTCTCTTATTTTAATTTTGTATCTAATGACTCCATTAATTCGTTGTCCCGTCTAACTCGACCATCCACCTCTTCAAGAATTGGTTTCCTTATTAACGCGCGCTCACTTGTCAAGCACAATGTGGCTTTCCACGACTTTGTTGATGCGCGACAACCTGACTGGGTGTTTATTACTGAGACCTGGGCATCTGACACTTCTGGCCATGATTTGCTGATGGCCATTCCTGATGGCTATTCTTTGCACAGGCAGGATAGATTGCTCCGCAGAGGTGGAGGGATTGCTATTCTTTCTAGATCCTCCCTCCCATGTAACATCAAGCTTCTATCCACGCCTCAAGATCGCTTCGAAGCTTTTTATTTCTGTATCACTTGTGCCCCGTCGGCATCTTTTACAGGGATCTTAATATATAGGCCTCCGGGCCTTAGATCTGGCTTCCCCGCGGACCTATTGAGAATTCTTGAACCCTATTTTGGTAAGCCTTGTCTTACCATCTTGGGCGATTTGAATTTTCATCTTGAGGACATCAATTCAAATGATACTACATCTCTGGTTGAGTCACTTGGAGCTTGTGACCTTCATCAACTTGTGAGCAGTCCTACTCATACGGCTGGTCATATACTTGATGGGGTTTTTTCTAACGATCCCAGACTGTCGACTGGCCACCCTCTTCCACTGGTTTGGACAGACCACTTTGCAGTTCCGCTGGAATTTATTCTTCCTGCCCCCTGTTCTGTCAATCAGACTATTTCCGCACACACTCTCAGGAGAAACTTAAGGAATGTTACGGACAAGGCTCTTGTCTCCTTTGTCTCTTCCACTGATTCTCTCGCTCATAAGGATGCAGGCGAGGCAGCTTCTGATCTGACGAATTCCATAGTCAGTGCTGTTGATAAACTTGCCCCTGCTTCTCTGCGATATGTAGCAAGGCGGAAGCCTACTGCACCTTGGTTCTCCAGCCAGCTGAGACTCTTGAGGCAGGGATGTAGGTGCACCGAGAGAAGGTGGAGGAAATCATGGGATTCTAGGGATCGAGAGGCCCATAAGTCTGCATTATGGGAGTATAAACAGAGAGTGGTAAAAGAGAAGCAGGAATACTTCTCCAATCTTACCAGTTCTCTTTCATCTCCTGGGGAGCTGTTTAAAATCGCCGACTCATTATGCTCCCTTCAACTCCCTGATCCTGTAGTCAATTCACAGGAATTGTGCAACAAGATCTCTGACTTTTTCCATAAGAAGATCTTTGATATCCATGCTTCTTTGGATGTCTAACGCCTTTCATTGGATCATAGTATTTCCACCGGGCTATCCAGTCTTGATTCTTTCAGTAAAGATTCTTCTAATCCATCTTTATCGGAATTTCCCCCCCTGTCGCTGGAGGGACTGAATCTCTTGCTGGATAGAACCAAATCTTCTTCCCCTATGGATCCTCTACCTCTTAAAAAACTTAAAGAGTGTAGAAGTAGTCTTCTTCCTCCCATGCTCATGGTTATGAATAAATCTATTTCCCAGGGCTCTTTTCCAACGGTATGGAAGAAGGCTATTGTAAAGCCTCTCCTTAAAAAACCATCCCTTGACCCTGGCCTTTTAAAAAACTTTAGGCCGATCTCCCTTCTCCCTGCTCCTGCAAAAATGTTGGAAGCACACCTAAACTTTCATTTGTCCTCCTTTCTTGATCATTCTGGATATCTAGATAACACACAACATGGTTTCCGGAAACATCACAGTACAGAGTCCGCTCTGACCCTTGTGGCCGACAAGATCCGGCGGAAAGTGGACTCTGGCCAAACTACTGTCTTGGTCCTACTTGATCTCTCGGCCGCATTCGATACCCTGTCTCCCGCCATTTTAACATCTCGGCTTAGGGAGGCAGGGGTTGAGGGATCGGCCCTGAGTCTTTTGAACTCTTTTCTTTTAGAAAGAGAGCAGAGAGTGATGCTTGGGAACTACCTCTCCCCTGCCAAGTCTTTGCAATGTGGGGTGCCACAAGGGTCGGCCATGAGTCCGACCCTGTTTAACATCTATGTGGCCCCCCTTGCTAGACTAATAAGATCGCAGGGGATGGAGGTAGTATCCTACGCCGATGACACTCAAATCATGGTGTCTCTGGCTCATTCCTCTGTGGCAACATCCGCCTTGAGCTTCAGGGTATGCATGCAGTTGGTGGCAGACTGGATGACTGTTAATTCCCTGAGGCTCAATGGCGAAAAAACAGAGGTACTGGTCTTTGGAAAGAACCAGGACGTTTGGTCGAGCGAGTGGTGGCCTTCTTCTCTTGGCATCTGCCCCACTCCCTCCCAATCAGCCAGAAATCTAGGTGTGATATTTGACACCTCACTCTCTATGTCCCTTCAAGTTAATAGGACCGTGGCCACTTGCTGGGGTGTGATTAGGACTCTTAATAGAATCCGCGAATATCTTTCTCCCCAAGCTCGTAAACAAATTGCAGTCGCTCTTGTTGGCTCCAGGTTGGATTATTGTAATTCCCTGTATATGGAGTCCAACAAGAGCCACGTGCACCGACTGCAAATTGTGCAGAATGCGGCTGCACGTTTTGTATTGGCCTTTCCTAAGGTGTCATCTGCGACTAAAGCCAGGAAAGACCTTCATTGGCTTCCAGTGCAGCATAGAATTTCTTTCAAAATTCTTTGTATGACCTACAGAGCATTGGCGGAGGGACCAACGAGTGGGATTAGTTCCTTACTCGCCCGCTATGTTCCAGTTAGAGGCCTTCGATCCGCTGAACTACTCCAACTTGTCGTGCCACGTGTTAGGCTGGCCAGATGGGGAGCTAGGGCCTTCTCAGTTGTGGCCCCTCAGCTTTGGAACTCTATTCCAATTGAGCTTAAGAGGTTGCCATCAATTGATCTGTTCAAAAAGGAACTAAAAACTTGGTTCTTTAGGAAGTCCTACCTTTGATTGAATGTTCCTTGGAGTGATAAGCTGTGATTCTGATGTTAGGCGCCTTGACGCCCATTGGGCAAAGTATGCGCATAATAAAAACATTTTCATTCATTCATTCAGATTACCTGTCTATTTAAGTAGATCAAAGCCAGGTATATTACAGCTTATGATTCTCAAGTTGTGAGAGGGCTCCATCCTCTATGGAACATTTACCCAATTTTCCCCTCTTGCATTTCCCGAAACTGCATCAGGGGTGGGATGGACATATTCATGATTCATAAAGATTATCTATGACAAAAGTCTAACAGTATGACTTTTGGTATTCACAGAGGGCTTTTATGAGTTGTATCTTTACATCTGCAGTCGGGCTGGAATCTCTGACTCAAGCCATACTCCCCAGCTCGGGCTGGAATCTCTGGCTTGGGCCGGATGAAGTGTAATCAACAAAAGGAACATTAGGAATGTGAGATAAATGGTAAAGGAGGTCATGAAAATCATTTTGGGCAGGGAAATGGGTGTGGCCAGACAGAATATCACATCCCAGAAAAGTTTGCTCTTTTGCATCATGGTACATGCAGGCCCGTATTTGCGCTCCCCTCAGTGTTGAATATTATTCCAAGTGAGAGAACTATGCAAGATTTAAATGGATCCAAAACACTAGATGGTGTACCCTATCTCATCTATTTAAAAATTCCTCTTACCTCCTAGGTTCAACTCTGTCCCCCTGATTCAAGCCATAATACATTAAAGGAAATCTCCCCTAAGTCAGATTTTACTTCAAGCTTCTCGTAATGACAAGCTCAAGTGAGCTTGTGCCAATCACTATGCTGAATAGGAAAAGTTCTACTCGGTCCTTTTCAAACCCATATGATCCCATTGCTGCTTCCAGAGAGTTTTCCTCACCCATTTTCTCTTTTGTTGGGCAAGTTATTTAAAATAGCTGATGGCAGGCTTAACTTCCTGGAAGGCTCAAATGATGTGTGATCTTATACAGAAATGTGGATATCTTTAGAATGCACTTCAGCTGAATTCAAGCAAATATATTTCATATCAAACTTGTAGAAGGGTAAATAAGCAGTAAGAATTGCGATTCTCCTATTAACATGACCAGAGAATCTGGATTTCATTAAAGACACGGAGGCTAACATTATGCATACAACTTTTAATGCAGTCCAAGCATAGTCACAAAGCAAAAGTTCCAACTTAGAATACATATGAACCAACAATAGCATGAATCACTAGGCAATCAGCCTCTTTTAAATGCGGATCCAAGCAAGATAAGTCAACTTTCTTCTTAGCTCCTGAAAGTTTTATGTTTTAGAGATTAGTATTTTATTATTAATTTACCTTTGTTAATACCGTATACTGAGTAACCCCCTTTTATCCCTACAGGAGTAAATAGTTATATATATACAATGTAAGGAGTTATATATACGCAATGTTATAAGGTACAATAACACCTTTTTCACTCCTTGTTTTCGGTTTTCCAAACTCCAATTTACGAAGGTTGGCTTCCGTTTTCCTTCCCTTCGCTTGCCTTTATAGTTCATGAATGATACTAAATCTTTGAAACTAACGCGTGAAATGTTTAAAAGCACGCGCTGACTCGCTCATGATTTGGGAACAGCGTCGCTAGTGTAGTTACCTTCCCCACTGCTTTGGAGTTCATTTATATTTTCGGAAAGCTTTGCGATGTTCGAGGCTTCATGTTCTTTCTGAGGACAAACGATCGTCGCAAATTAGATAAATGACCCTTAGCGGTACACGAGTAGCGTGCGATGCCTGCCAAGGGTCTTTCTCGTATTACCTTCGATGAAAGCAGCTGATTGAGACGCGAGCAACGGTTTTTCAACCTTGCTCGAGCGTTCAATCAGCTGTTTCTTAGTGCGCTTCGTTTCTCTGATTATAAATTGGGAAATTATAATTTATACTTACTTTTCTTAACATAATCGTTTTATATGTGTATCCCACGCCCCCGTATAATCAGACAGTTAGAATTGCTATTTACAAGTTTATTATATTATAAAAAATAAAAAAAGGGGGAAATGAGACAGTTATAATTGATATTTACAAGTTTATTATATTATAAAAAAAAGAGGGTGAATACTTACAAATTTAGAGGATCAGACATATATATATATTTATTTAACAAACATGTCTGACTCAGATTCGGATTCAATTCATAGTAATACTGTTGAATCTGATTTTACTAATGATGCCATCAAAAAACGTATCCATAAAGAAATGAGATCATGTATATTTTCTACTCTCTCTCAAGTTATGTCATCTAAGAGATCCTTGATCCATGAAAATGATGATTTATCAGATCAGGACATAACAGAGGTTAATGATCTCACTGATCAAAGGGGTAAGAGGCATAAAACAAGTAAAAATATTGATTATACCCCAGAGAGCACGGGAGGTCCTAGCACCTCAGGTTTTACAGGAGGTCCTCGCACCTCATTTGCCTCAGGTGTCCCTTGCGGCACAAATTTGAAAGGTGTCCTTAGCGGCACAAATTTAATGGGTGTCCCTCACGGCACAATGCATCAAAGTGCTCTAGACAATGATCCTATTGATATTGATGATGGCTCAGAATTTCTGACGAATATATTCTTGATCTCGACGAGGATGATCAATATATTGATTCCTTTCTCTTAAATGATAATAACGGTCCTTCATCTTCTAAGATAGTATTTTGGACCCTTTGGGAGAGGAGATGTTCTCTCCTTTTAACATTAAACACCCTAGAATCTCCGAGTGGACCCCACACGAGCACGTATCTAAATTCATAACTAAATGGATTAGAAATCCTTTAGAAAGAGAGACTTGTAATCTCTTAAGAGCAGAGTGTACCAGACCTTCAATCGAAGGTAAAGTTTGTCAAACTCCTAACCTTGACCCAGAATTAATTACCTACCTATTTAAATTAGGGAGAGACCCGCGTAAAGGCCTGGAAAGATCGCTTAAGATCTGTCAAGATAAAGTTCTCGATATTCTAGGCCCCCTAACAAAAATAATCGATGCAGCAGAAGAGAGGTACCTTAGTGGCTGCCCTCTTGATACACACTCCATTTGGGGGTGGAGCAAAGGGCACTAGTCCTCTTAGGCAACGCGAATGCCGAACTTAATTGTGAAAGAAGAAGAGTGGCCCTACTAAAATTAGCCCTAAACTAATCGATATGGCTGAAAAAGAAATCTCAATTAATCCAAAAGGTTTACTTTTTGGAGAAGATTTAATAAAAAGTTTGGGCAAATACGTATCGACCTTTAGCGCTTTAGATAAAGCGCACCAGAACATGAAAAAAGTTTTTAACTACAACAGCAACCTTTTTGGAAGGGCCGGTAGAAGGGGGCAATCTTCCGGCCAGTTCAACCGACGGCCCTTTCCAAGAAACAGAGGGAATTTTGGTAGAGGATACCATCCATCCAACCAACCACAGTTCTATCCACCCAGAGGAAGAGGTTTCCGCTCGAGAGGATTCCGAGCGAGAGGAGCACCTACCGAATCCACCCCTCAAAGTGAATACAGCTTTCTCTTCCCTTTCTTCGAATCCAAAAGTGGGTGGGAGACTGAATTTCTTTTACCACAATTGGAAAATTATCACACAAGACCCCTGGGTTCTAAACACTGTTCTCGGTTTTTCAATAGATTTCATCCAGACTCCAATCCAGATCTCTCTCCCAAGACCGATTCCCCTTACTTTAGATCAAGAAAAAATCATAGAGGAAGAAATTTCCTCAATGCTAAAAAAGGAGCTATTTTAGAAGTTCCCATGGAATTTATGAGATTCATAATACTCTCTTCCTTGTGGAAAAGAAAGACAAGGGTTGGAGACCGGTTATAAATCTCAGAGAACTGAACAAATTCCTTGTCTACCGACATTTCAAGATGGAGGGCATCCATCTTCTCAGAGACCTCTTACTAGAAGGAGACTGGCTGGTCAAATTAGATCTGAAGGACGCCTACTTTACCATTCCCATGGCAAAGGAACACCAACCCTTTCTTCAGTTCATTTGGAAAAACCATCTCTTTCAATTTCAGGCTCTCCCCTTCGGTCTCCTCTGCCCGATAGTGTTTCACCAAGGTACTGAGAGCAGTTGCCTCATGTCTAAGAGAAAAAGGTATTCGTCTCATCATCTACTTAGACGACATTCTGATTCTTTCTCAAGACTATGCTCAAATCATCAAAGATCTCAAGACAGTTATAGACCTCTTAGAAAGTTTGGGTTTTATCATAAACAGGGAAAAATCCATTCTAATTCCCTCAAAAAAGATGGAATTCCTGGGTTTCACAGTAGGCACAACAGAATGTCTTCTCCTTCTCCCTCCCTAGAAGTATGCCAAAATCAGAAAGGAGATAAGACATGTATTGAAACAAAAAAATATCACCCTAAGAGAACTAGCCAGACTTTTAGGCCTTCTATCTTCTTCCATTCAGGCCATTTTTCCGGGACCACTGAATTATCGAGCCCTTCGGAGAATAAACAACCTAACAAAGAAATATGCCAATACTGATATAATCCTTTAACACACCTAATGGCATCCAAAGAAGAAATGGAAATCAAAACTGGGGATTGCTATTTAATAGCTGTTTATTTTAATCAATTTTGAAAATGCCAAACGTGGTACTTAGTACATTGTAAATTGAAAAGTTGCAAGCGCAAAGATGAAAAATAGGACACAATAAGGTAAAATCACAATCACCACTTCAATAGTCACACATATCACAGTCATCCCACTCACATTCACATTCAAACATTCAAACAGAAAATACAAAAATACTTCCCATAATCTTGGTAGTGCAATATACCAGTAGGGGAAGTATGACCAGTCTGCTATAATTTCAACAAAAGTTACAAAAGTAATTTCGGTGGGGTAACCAACTAAAATGGTTTTTTAACTGTCAGTTCTATTCAAACCACAATTTTTGTAAAGATGGTATACAAGAATTCAAGTGCGATACAAGTTATCACAAGAAAAACAGAAGAAGACCGGAGAAGAAAGGCCTACACGTTTCGAATCCCTATAAATCAAAAGGGGATTCTCCTCAGGGCCAGAGAGTGTTCTGGAAAACAAAAAAAGAAACAAAATCTATGTGTAAATTATTTAACAAGAATACAAGAACACTAGCGAGCACTACTACACCACAGCTTCACATCGCTTACCCTCATCAATAGGTGCAAGGCTGAAGACTCCTGTAGGGGTAGGAGAGAAAAGAGACAGAAAAGAAACATACCCAGTGTCAGTGGAGGGGGTAAGTTATAAAATAACCTGTCCAAAAGTGATCTTCTCAAGGGACTAATGGACGTTATTTTACCTGAAAACCAAATGCAGTGTCAGCAGCTACTGGAAAGGTGATGTCTGGTCGTAAATGCGGAATCTGGGGGCAAAACTAAATTGGTTTGTATGACCAACTCCTAACAATAGTGGCAGAACTGGAAAAAGAGAGAAAGCGGCACTTCCGATTAAACGCGCTCTTACCAGCTATTCCTGTTATACGGAAATCGGCCGCAGAAGAAGACGAAAGGTACGCTGTATCCAATTCGGGTGCACACAGCTCCAACGTTGTCATATGCCCACTCTGTAATCACAAATAAGAGTGGTGTTAACCCACAGCAGCAGTCGTAACCAGTCGAACAGAAACCGCGAAGAGGCAAAGACGACGGAGCTTACCGGGGCTGATCAAATCTCACGATGTAGACGAACGGCGTTCTAAAAGCACTACTTCCTTGCGCATGCGCAGTTGGTGTATGTCCGTCACACGTGGGATCTACCACTTTTGACGCGCAGTGCTGGGACGAGAACCGCCCCGCGAGGGAGGCGCCAAAATGAGGGCTCGTTCTTTCTGACAGCAGAATGAGCAGGGTCAACTCGATACTCGCTAGGGCATATGATCGCTTGTGATCAAAGCACCAGGTTAATCAGCTCCATGGGGCCCTTATCTTTATGGTTTTCCCGCAACACAACACCTTTGAGATAATGTCTCTAGGTTGATGATTATACACACAAAGGAATGAAAAAAGGGGGGGTGGATGGATCCGCATGTGAAAAAGGTTGAAAAACAGAATGCCTTATAATTTGTAGATTTCAGACAGTTCATTGAGACCTGTTGTGGCGTATCAAATTTGACAATGAGGAGTGCCTCCCTTTTGGATAGTTTGGAGTCCCAATCCTCACCCCGTGGATCTTTTTCGACCTTGGAGATAATGGTCCATTTCAAATCACTGATTTGATGGTTCAATCTTTTCCAGTCATTGACCCATGGTGCAGTTTCCACTTTATTTTTGATCCTTGATTTATGTTGGGTAATTCTCTGGCGAGCCTCTTGATTGGTCTTCCCAATATATAGGAGTCCACAAGGGCATGTGATCCCATAAACGACGAACTTAGACTTACAGTTGCTGAACGTTTCGTGTTTCCACGATATGCCATTGTGTTGAAATAGAGCCCCTTCTGTGGTGGTGTCGCAACATAGGCATGTGCCACATTTGTGTTACCCTACGATCGGAGTTAAACCCATCATTTGTCGTAACGAAGGTTGTTTCTCTTTCGTGGTTGCAGCTCTCACTACATAATTGGCGATGCTTTTTTCCTTTTTAAATGCAAAAAGGGGTGGCTGATTCAGGCTTTCATCTAAATTTTTTACCAAGTGCCAGTTTTGTCCAATGATCTTTTTTAGTTTATTAGCATTTGGACAATAAGTTGTTACACATACTTGGCGCTTTAACTGGGGTTTATTTCGTCGTTCAAGTAAGGTTTCTCCTGGGGTCCATCTCGCCCGTTTCATACACTTTCGCACCAATTTTCTTGGATATCCACGATCACACAACTTGGACACCAAATTATTGGCATGGAACTTGTAGTCTTCATTAGATGTACAATTTCTACGCACGCGCAAAAATTGGCCGTACGGGAGATTTTCTTTTAGGCTTCTCGGATAATTGCTTGAGAACAGGAGAGCTTTATTGCGGTCCGTTGGTTTGAGAAACAATGATGTAGCTAATTTGCCTGCAGATGAGAAAACTTCTACGTCCAAAAATGATATCTTGTTCTCCGAATGGGCTATGCTAAACTGTAGCCATTCGTCTACATCGTGAGATTTGATCAGCCCCGGTAAGCTCCGTCGTCTTTGCCTATTCGCGGTTTCTGTTCGACTGGTTACGACTGCTGCCGTGGGTTAACACCACTCTTATTTGTGATTACAGAGTGGGCATATGACAACGTTGGAGCTGTGTGCGCCCGAATTGGATACAGCGTACCTTTAGTCTTCTTCTGCGGCCGATTTCCGTATAACAGGAATAGCTTGTAAGAGCGCGTTTAATCGGAAGTGCCGCGCTCTCTCTTTTTCCAGTTCTGCCACCATTGTTAGGAGTTGGCCATACAAACCAATTTCGTTTTGCCCCCAGATTCCGCATTTACGACCAGACATCACCTTTCCAGTAGCTGCTGACACTGCATTTGGTTTTCAGGTAAAATAACGTCCATTAGTCCCTTGAGAAGATCACTTTTGGACAGGTTATTTTATAACTTACACCCTCCACTGACACTGGGTATGTTTCTTTTCTGTCTCTTTTCTCTCCTACCCCTACAGGAGTCTTCAGCCTTGCACCTATTGATGAGGGTAAGCGATGTGAAGCTGTGGTGTAGTAGTGCTCGCTAGCGTTCTTGTATTCTTGTTAAATAATTTACACATAGATTTTGTTTCTTTTTTTGTTTTCCAGAACACTCTCTGGCCCTGAGGAGAATCCCCTTTTGATTTATAGGGAATCGAGACGCGTAGGCTTTTCTTCTCCGGTCTGCTTCTGTTTTTCTTGTGATAACTTGTATCGCACTTGAATTCTTGTATACCATCTTTACAAAAATTGTGGTTTGAATAGAACTGACTGTTAAAAAACCATTAGTTGGTTACCCCACCGAAATTACTTTTGTAACTTTTGTTGAAATTATAGCAGACTGGTCATACTTCCCCTACTGGTATATTGCACTACAAAGATTATGGGAAGTATTTTTGTATTTTCTGTTTGAACGTTTGAATGTGAATGTGAGTGGGATGACTGTGATATGTGTGACTATTGAAGGGGTGATTGTGATTTTACCTTATTGTGTCCTATTTTTCATCTTTGCGCTTGCAACTTTTCAATTTACAATGTACTAAGTACCACGTTTGGCATTTTCAAAATTGATTAAAATAAACAGCTATTAAATAACAATCCCCAGTTTTGATTTCCATTCCTTTTTTGGATGCCATTAGGTGTGTTAAAGGATTATCAAATAGTGAAAAAAGGGGGACCCCCTCTAGAGATACTTTCAGGGCAGGGAGTAGAGGGGAGAACAATATCAAGATCAAACAAAGAAAGGGCTCCCTCTTGACCTATAATTACTTATACCATCTCAGACATAGGGCATATACCAACAATATATACACAAAGTATAAAGTGTTTCTCATTTTATTTCATTTTTGCAGTTAAAAAGTCTATTTTTCTTTTTTCATATCATATTTTTTAGATTCATCAATTATAAAAATATATACATTTTACACAGTGTTTACAACTATTCACAATACATTAAGGTTGCAAATATATGTCCTTATTTCTTCAAATTCATATCAAACACAAGATCAATTAAATGTGCACACCAGGTAAAGAGCCACACATACAACACATACATACTCCTAAACAACCATTCCATCACAAAAATAACAGAAGGAAAAGACTTCCTATAGCGTTGAAACTGTAGTCCAATTAATGACCAAAATCATTTAGTTTTTAAAGGAAGGAGAAAGGTCGACGCGTTTCGGTGGAAATATCGCATTTGAGACCACCTTCATCAGGACCGCACAGAGACAATACGGCATAGGATCTCTCAACCTGGGGTGTAGATCTGAAGGTTTGTAGAGGTCCACGAGGCCAGATTTATATTTCTTTTATGGTGTTGAATAAAACAGCTGAATGCTGTAACAAGTACAAAAGGGCCGAATGCAGCAGGAGACGACTTTATCAGTATTTCTAAGCTTGATTTATTCTTCAAACGGGTTGTGGAGGGGACGCCACATTTTAAAATGTTTTTTGCTTTCTAGATGACACCTGATCCTCTTGAAGCGGTGTATTTCAATAATATGGATGCGTTTTGTATAGTGCAAAGGTCCTAGTCCCCAAAACAAGCCGCCTCCGCCGTCGTCCGAAGTTAACTCCGTGCAAAGGATTATATCAGTTTTGGCATATTTCTTTGTTAGGTTGTTTGATAGGCTCAGCCTTACTGATTAGAGCTAGCCCTTTGTTGTTATTAGTTCAGAGAATAAAAGCAAGAGCTCTCAGGTCAGGTCTTTGGTACGGAGATCGAATTTCCTTAAACCCAGATGCAATCTTAGAACTAACATGGTGGTTAGACAATCTAGATGCATGGAATGGGAGTGCGATCTTTGGTTCAGCACCAGATTTTATTCTAGAATCGGACCAGATTTTAATGCTGAGTTTTTAATTTTGATACTGTTTATCAAAGGTTACAGATACGAGATTTAAGTGTATTTTACATGGTAGAGATAGGCTTGCAGGACAGGTGGCTAGGAAACACATGTGCCATAAAATCATATTAGATTTTAAGATCGGGTGTGCATGGTCGCTACCCACAAATACCTTACACGAACAACAGTTATGCAATTTGGAGACTAAAAGGTTGTCTTTTTTAAAAGCACTTGTCTTGGGCCTAATTAGTAGGCTAAAGCCACTCTTTGAGACAGAACACAAGAGGTCTATTCCAAAATAGATGGGGGCTCACATGTGTACAATGAGGAAACAAGTGATATAGCAAAACAGAAGGCAATCGAGTGACCACTTGCTCCAGACCATTGAGGATGCTGTCTCCAGTTCTGCTTTTCACCTATAAACCATTGATTTTAGGTGTGCATCCTAAGTAGTTTAATGGAAGCAAACAAGACTTTAACACACATAATGGATTAAGCTATCACACAAAAGTCAAGGACTGGCAGCAGAGTCCTTAATGACCAAGTGGGAGATGCCCACCTTGAAGACAATCAGTATAGCAATAAAATATACTGGTTATGAGGGTTATACTCGCTCAGGATCCATAGAGGAGACAATGGTCTAATAAACAGCTTGAGAAGCAGCTCAGGACCCAGTTAAGAGAAACAAAAAGTGAGGCAACAGCAGGAAGAAGGGTCAGGGGATGAACTAGGAGCAGTTGATCTAGCCTCCCTCTGGAAGTGATGCAAGCACAGTTGTATAACAGCAAAGATCAAGAAAGACTCTATGTAAAAAGTGACATGCAGAAAGTGCCATTCTGAAAATGTAAATGAACTCAGTATTAGACTGCTTCTACATATAAAAAGAAAGGAGGCCTCACGTGTCATGTCATGTGCAATAATGCACACAAGTGCACATGGAGGCCAAAACCTCAGGAGAAGGTGGTTATCATTGCCTACACTGTCTCACTGGGAGATTCTACTAACTCAGCAGCAAGTGGCAGCGTAGGGAGCTAAATTGATACACATCCAAATCCTTATAAACATATAAGTAAAGGGTATAGTTGAAATTGAAAAACTGTTTGGCCTGAAAAGTTAGTTGAGGATTAGCAAGCATTCCAGTATCGAATCCTATAGAGTCCGGAACTGATATCATTTGAAAGCTTGATTCATTCTTGAACATACCAGACGAAGGGGTGGCAGGTAGATGAGGAGGAGGCATAATGAAAAGTACATGAAATAACGAGAAATATAATGTAAATAAATAGAATTTAGCAAAATGTACTTGCTGGTTGTGGCGTGAAATTTGAAAGCAAAGTCAAAATTTGCATTGAAAGTCACATGAGATACTACCAGGGAACGGGTTCAAGGAGAACATGTTTCTAAGCTACAATTTTATTGTTGCTGCAAGATATGTTCTACTCACATAACTCATTGGTGGTCAACCATCATGCATAATGTGATATTTTTCTTGCTCTCAGAATTTTGCAAAATATGCACAATGCAAAATTTTAAAATTCTTTGAGATTTGAATCATTTTTGAAAAAAAAGCATCTGGACTTCCCTGAGAGATGATCATCAGCCATGGACAAGGCCATGAACAGTGGATGGACAGGCATGGTCAGGTGATATGCGATATGATCAGCATTGTCACCCATCATTTCGTCTGTGATTTTATTTATGATAATATGCGTGATACCAATGATCAGTGCCCTGCGGGTGCACTGCAAAGTGATGCACATTAGTGTCCATTATTGCTCACCATAACTACCAAATGTCAGTTAGTGTTAGATTTAAAATAAAAAGGTAACTTCTCTTACTTTGTGAGACAATTTCTCTGTTGTTGTTTTTTTTAAATTGTAGAGTTCTGAGTACTCGGCAATATACTTTGCCTAAGTTTTCAGTGAATGTTTAGGGTTGTGTAATAATATGCATTCCATTTGATAAAACAAATAATCACTATGAACAAGCTTAACCAGTATACCATAGTTTTTGTGCACAGGGCCTGGCCCTAGTACAGTCCCCATGTGATAAGTAGCCACTACACTCAGCTCCCACATGAACATAAGCCATTGCTCATTGCTTCTAACCTCCCACAGAAGGGTGGTATCAGAGGGACTATGGTGGCTAAGAGAGACTAACTCTATCTCCCATCAATTCAATGTCTATGGCAGACCAATTGCTTGCCTTCTCTGCTTCAGGGGTGTAGGCATTTACATGTATGCAGATGACACCACCTTATCAATTGGCTGGGTGGTGTACAGTCATCAGCATCACCACTTTAGTCTTGCAGTAGGTGCATCTGGAAGTAGAGAAGCAACCACATGCTAAAGTGTAACTCAGATTTAAAAAAATGCGGCGATGGTGGTTTTTGGCATACATGATCTCTGGGGTGAGTCTCACTGGCAAATGGATTTGTGACAGTTCTTTTTTGTATTACAATGAATCATGGCTTTGGAATAACATTTTAGTTTGAAGTTGTCCTTGACTTTCAAAATATAGGGCCTGCTTTAGATCTTGGTGGACGGGGTACTCCATCACAACGGTGACTGTTATCCAGTCAACCAAAATATAAATTTCATGATATCCTATAAGATTTATGGTTCTGTGAATGGAATATCCATCACCGTTCTAATCTAAATCAGGCCCATAGCCTGCTGCCTCCATTTGCTCATTACATATGAGGAAACCTGGAAAAATTCTCTTCTTCATAAATGATGGCAAATATGTGCTGGTATCTGAAACCATGGACATCATTTAGGGGTCACCAGGAGTCGCATCTGCGACCTCTAGCATGGTCCTTGTAACCCCTGGCACTGTCTTTGTCACCTCTGGCCTCAGAGGTAGCAAAAATAGTGGCAAAAGCACATGGGTCGCTCCTCATTCCTTATTTTCTGCATGTTTTCTTTTATACTGATAGTAAATATTATATTTTGATTCACTATTAGTGTAAGAAGAAAATGGAGCATACTTATCTGGAACGAGACCTTTGGTGGCAGCTGCGGTAAGTAAAAATGTCTTTAAATGTATATTGAGTGTGTGCTTGTGAGTGAGAGTGTTTATGTGAGATAAGAGTGTGTGCATATCTGAGCATGTGTCTGTATGTGTAAGCATCTGTGTGTGAGTGAAAGTGAGTGAGAGTCAATGACAGGTAGTGAGTGAGATTGTGTGAAATTGAGACCCAAATTTACTATTCTTTGATGCAAGACAACGCTGCACTAAAGATTCTGCACTGTCTTGCATCAGAGTGTGCTGGTGCGCTAGTGTAATTTTGGCAACAAAACATGAACACACACACCCTTGTGCCATAGTGCAAGGGTGTTTGTATTCTCCAAAGCATAGGTTTTGTGCTGGATTATATAGCACAATGTTGCATTTCTTTGGGATGCGATCTGATTCAAATCAGGATTTGCTTTGAATCGTAGATCCTACCCTAACACTTTGCACTGGTTTGCATAACAAAAGTGCCACAACCACGGAACCAAACATTAGTAAACCTGGGTGTGTGTGTCAGTGAGTATGCATGAGTATGAGTGAGATTAAGAGTGAATGCAAGTGAGTGAGTGAGAATGAATAAGAATAAGTTTAAGGGGCTGTAAGAGAGTGCGAGTGTTGTGCTAGAGTAATGTGGCATGCCTTCATGCACACAATCTGAGTCAAGGGTAATATGATGTCACTTCCTTTGATGTAATTAAGGTCAAAGAGTATATAATATCACTTCTGCTACCACTGGTATTTTGGTTAATCAACACCCATGATTGGCTCATGCCGAACTTATGCCAACTGAATTTATCTTAGTTTGACATACTATCAATGCATTCAGGTGTTTCAAAATTGTGCAGCTCATTTAATTACAGCCAACTACAGGTTCGCCATGCTCCTTCCATCTTCTCTATTGTTATCTGTCTGCCTGGCAAGGACTGTGTCCTTTTAAAAAGCTGCATGCTAGGGACGTTACATTCAGAACGAATCTTCTTTTGTGCTTATCCATAAATTCAGTAAACCATTAACTTCCTAACAAGTTCATTTGACTTCCTGCTGCTTACTTGCTTTCTTTTACTGGGTCTATGAAATACTGTTGCTCATTGTGCTAAAGGGTCAAGCCATACCTCAATGAACTAACCAAGCCGAATTGGTCTGGGGTTCTTTGTGCTCCCATCAGGATGGGCCTTGCTTTGGAAGTTCTGGCTGGGTTGTTCCCATTGAATCAGGAACACATGTGTTTTACATAAAGCTAGTTTCTGTCCAAGTGGCACAAATGGCAAAATATGATGGACTGGAATGTAGCCCGACTAATTGCCAGTGACTGAGATTATTTCAAACATTCAACACACCACTTTTTTGTTTTCCTCTCTGCAAATGTGATGTCACACTATCTAGGAATGCAGAATGAAATAGCATAAACTCATCAGCATTCATCTGAAGATGAATGGAAATAAAACAGAATTTCTTTGCTGTCCTCCAACCAAAATCCCGACGTCCCTACCAGCGAATTTCTGCAGCTGCACACAGAAAAGCCCTTGAGCAATCCTGTGGCAGTTAGAAACTTGGGTGTGACCATCGACCAAGGATTATCATTAGAAAATCAAGTTAATAAAACAACAGGAACATGTTTTGCTTTGATCTGTGCTCTTGAGAAGCTATACCCTCTGCTCGATATACCTGCTAGGTCATTTATCTCCAGAGGGGTAATAGTAAGCAGGCTGGACTACAGCAATACCCTATTGCTTGAAGCTCCAAGCTACCTCTTAAAAAAGTTAGAGTGTATTCAGACCATTACTGCCAGGTTGAGATCGAATAAACCCGACCATCATCCGCTACAGAAGCTTTAAAGGAGCTTCATTGGCTACCTGTCAAGCAGAGAGTCACTTTTTAGTCGCTATGTATTGCTCATAAGGCATTGCACAATAAAGAACCAATACCCCTTCAAAACAAGATAAATAAGTCTACCCGCAGCAGGAACCTCTGTTCTGCTAATGGTAACTATCACCAGGAAATTAGGTACAAGAAAGTTAGACAAGGGGGACACACCTTCATCGTGAACGCAGCCCGGCTATGGAACAGATTTCCAGCCTCTTTACGCTCGCAAACTGACCTACACAAATTCAGAAAGGCACTGAAGACCTGGCAATTTCCCCATGGCAGCCACTGTTTAGCTTTCCATCTGCTATATCTTACAAAATAGTCAGCACCAGGATACAATGTTTGGTCACAGTGCGCTCTATAAATTACCTCTACAATACAATACAATACAATTACTCATGTGTGCTGTGTTGTACGCTTCTTCTGATGGTTCTTAGGATTTTTGTAGGGTGACATTAGCTATGGTGTTTACCCTGGTCTCCCAGGGTTGAGAATTTTATACAGAATAGAAGTTGTTTTCAACTGTCAACTACTCATTAACCTTTACATCTGTGTGTGTTCCCTTAATACCTAATAGGATGTTTTTTCACATTGCGTTCAAGGCACTGATTGATGGTACAGTAGTACCGATGGTATGTTTGTGTAACATGTACTCCCTCTGTACTTGGCAACATTACTGGTGTAGCAGTATGTGGTAAAACAAAACAGATTGCCAGTACTTTTTGGAGCTTGTTTTTGCAGCTTCTGAATATGAGTACCATATATCAGCAGTACTCTGCATATTAATACCAGCTAATTAAATTTACCAGGACCTCCTGCCACTCCACCTCTCTATCTTGGCAACACTGACACCTCAACAGAGAGGACCTCATGTACAATGGTTTACCACACAAGGATGTCATCTCACCCATTAGCAACTCACTTCCACATCCGTTGAACCCCTACAACCATGGTCATCCAGACTGGATCCTATGTCCTGCTTATCTTCCTCTCCCAAATGAGAAAAGACTCTACAGAGTTTTCTACTACTCCAACTTCCTGGGACAAACAGTGATGGCATAAAAGATGAGACACACAACCTCTTCTTTAATGAATCATTTAACTATTGAGGCCATGATTCTAAGCACTGATAACATAATAGGAATTAAAAAATATAATATAAAAATCTAAACAGTAGAGAAAACAGGATCAAGAATGGAAATGAAGAAAATAAGGAAATGGAAAAATTCTCACAGTTATGAGTCATGAAGTGTCTCTGTGCGGGTACAAGAATGTAGGCAGCAGGGCCCACAGCATGCATGATAGTTCCATAGTGTTTTCCCCTTACCCTCCAAAGAGTCCTCCTAACATTTCTTCAGATTTAATTGTTCAGAACAATATATTTTGCAAATATATATACATATATATGTAGAACGAATCATTTTAGGGGAGTAAAGTATGCCCTATCTTCTTGGACGAATACTTTCTACAACAGTCTATGTAATGTTAACAAATGATATGTGGTTAGTTAAACCTCCAGTAGAAGTACTGATCCTCACAGAGAAGATCTGAGGTGGATATCTTTGAAAACATAATAATTTGTTTTAATGAATGGCTCTTTACATTACATTGTTGTGGCTTCTACTTACTGAAACAACATATGCAGTAAAATATGTTACCAGATACTAAATTTATGGGTAGTAACTGCAGAGTCTCAAGGTCCAAACCAACTGAGATCAACAAGTACTATCTTTTCATCCTCACGTCACCTCTGATGTTTGTTGTGTCCTTTGGCCCTTCCTCCAACACACCCTGCCACAATGCCATCATGTCCTCTTCCTTACACCGTCATGGTAGGTAGTGGTCAGCAGCGCTAGCACATTTTAATGCATGTTGATATTCCAATTGGGGAGTGGTAGATGGCGTCATGTAATATACCAATGCAAATGGTACATTAAAAAATGCATTTGGCTCACTATGTTGAAAATGTTATTCAAACCACTGAGAACTCACCTGACTACAGTACTGTCCTGTCTGTCTCCCCAGAACCAAGCTTCTGTCAGTGAATTAGTATAACAGTCATACCATTACACATTTCATCCTGGAGAAGCAAAGCTGTAGTGAAATCATGCTGGAAAAGAAAGGTAGCCTAATCAAGTGCCAGGTCCGACATTCATCACATCACTTAATTCCTGCTGAAACATAATACCATAAACCACTTAACTTTCCTTTTAGGCCAAGGTTAAACAGACATTTAAATGTATGCAGTCTTCCCCAAAAATATGTCACAACAAGAAATTGCTCCTTCTTTATAGAGAAATACATGTATGAAAAAGCAAGAAATGGGATGAGATTTAATGAAGGAAGAAAAAAATCCACTATGCACTTTCCACTACTGAATTACAACAATAGTGGGCATCACCAATGTTTTCTATCTATTTCACACCATCCAAGAAAGCTGGATCATCCAAATTTAAAATACAATGTATTCCCATTTTCCCAGGTTTCTGGGAGCAGGAAAATACAATCATTCATTGGTTAAACATATTGGTAAGGGGAGTGTTTTGTAATAGCGGGGTAACTTTGTGTATATCGCACACCTGTCCTAGACAGAACCCACATGAGGCAGCAACATCTCAGGATATAAAAAATGGAAGGTGATAGAAGGTGTGTGCCGAACAGACTCCATTAGCAGAGTTAAACTTTATGCTGAAAAAAGAGTGCTATGAGTCAGAAGACGAATGTTCAGTGTTGTGAACTTAAAAGTTATAAGAAGCAATGCTTCAATAACATAATTCCGATGTCCAAAATATTGCAATGGAAAAAATATTGCAGCAAACATATTGTGCTCCTTAATATGACGTAGACATCCTTACAATGTCTCCTACAAAAATATTGTCTACAAAATATTGTGGACCTAATATATAGAGATTTGAAAGACAAATAAACATATATTTAAAAGTATTTAAAATACAACTTTAACAAAAATAGCTTTACAATAATATCACATATAAACCTTATATATGAAAACAATAAAAATAAAGGTATTTAAAAAATGAAATATATGCAAATGAATTTAAACAAACATACATATATAATAAGCTATAAATAAATTAAGTCTTTTAAAAAAAATATTAAAAATACAAAACACATGTTTTCAAACCATAACATATATATATATATATATATATATATATATATATATATATATATATATATATATATATATATATATATATATAATCACCACAAATGCTCCTGCTGGCAACCCCTCGACTTTGACTGGGGTGGCTCGATTCGGCGGAGCAGCCGGAAGTAATATCCTTAGCAAACGGCGTTCCTTAACGAGCACTCGGGCATCGGCGGTACAAACCACAATCCACATGTAAGTCCAATAAAGTTGAATTTATTTACTCCATAAATCCACGTGACGCGTTTCGCACTCCATAGAGTGCTTGATCACACAAGTTGCTATTGCCAATTTACATCTTTTATGTTTACATGATCGTCACATTCAAAGACGGACTGCCCATCCGGGTGTAACCTTCTCAGGTTGTTTAGCATGCCGCCATATTGGAACAGTAAACATCTTATATCTAAATATAATAATGCTCATTTCATTTTGAGTTCATCATAATAGTGCTAGAGTTTATGTTGAGTTATTTATTTTATCAAGCCCATGTTCCAATCAATCATTAATATTCGAATGCTTATAACTATATTGCAGATATATCACTTTTATTAAAATAATACATAGTATCACATCCCAAGTGTCCCTAAGACCGGTACATACGGTAAAAACACAGCAATTAATATCAAGTGGAGATTACGGTTCATATGTACGGGCCAAGTGGACCAGCGTAGTCATGGTAAACCGGGTCAGATTGCAAATTTCATGCGCTCCGCAAGAGAAGAAAATATAATCTCTCGGAGCAGGGGGGGGGAGTCTTAAGACTTAATGTCATGTTCAGGGCGAAGGTTCGCATCCCGTGACAGGAACCGCAATAAGTGCGGTAACAATAAGGGTAATCATATCCTGGTTAGTGGATAACTTCTCCTTAAATTGCAAGGAGGCCAGGCACGTCGCTGGTATTAACACATATGCATCGGATAAGGACTCATCAAGGGTGTACACTAGTATACCATTTCATCTGAAACAGATATATATATTATTTCTTATGATGCTCTACATTTCGGCTACTTCTCATAAGGCAACACATGCAACTTATTCATACATTGTGAAATAAAGTGAAAAAAGTTAAAATTGATACTTTCGTTCCAATGGAAGAAGGAAAACCACAGTGAAAGGTTTCGGGTGATCGTGTCGAGATCTCTAGACACATCCCTCCCTTTATATCTGTGGGAAAGAAGGAGAAAGAGAAAGTAGTCAGGAGGATCAATGTACATGTGACTTATATGCATATTTACATGATTACATCTATATCACACATATTATTCCATCATTCTTGCAGATGTACATTATACTCCGCATCAATATTATGGCCTTTTGGGTAACGAGTACAAAGACTTATAATGTATCTGGATTCTTTTTGTCTTAATTTCATAAGACAATTCCCACCTCTAGGGCCTACATTCACTTGCTCTAATATATATATATATATACAACACTATACTTATTGAATCATTTAAAAAAAATGCAGTAGTTAACTTCCATTTACTGTAAAGAAAGGTAAAGTCTGAAATAATAATATAACAGTTCAATAAAAGTGTACTGTTAAATAAAATCGCAAAAATATATTAAAAAGTGATGAAACAAAAATGAAAATAAAAACATACTCAAAAGTCAAAAACACTAACAGAAAAACATTTTACAAAGCAATTATGAGAATAGATCCAACTTTAACAAAAGGAGAAAACATATTTTAATTTCTAGATCCAAACTTTGAAACATAAAAAATTTCAAATAAAAATGAAGCTACATAAAAAAATATAAATAAAAAATATTAACATTCCAACTTCCACATAGAAAATGTAAAAAAATGGAGGAATAAAATGTACAATCACTGCAATCGAAGCACCAGTACACTTTAGAGGGGTGTAATATACTAGTTCAATGGTGACCTAATGGAAAGTAGGAAAAGTGTTCGACATTTTAGTGTTCATATTTACTATCCCTACTTCAATTTACATAAAAGTAAGACATTTGCATAAGCGGGGAAAATGTTGGAAAGAATATGTAATAAAAAATTATTATGAAAAATCACAACATAAAAGGTTAATCTAAAAAATATTAATTCAAAAGGACAATTGTTTTTTTAAAACACCAATTTCTGAAAACAACTGCGCCATTCTTAAAATTAGGTTAAACAAATAACAGTTTAAAAAGAATTTTTTTAAACAAATAACCTATTTAGACACTCTTTAATTACAAAAACACAAAACAAATTATAGTAGAATACTTACCACCTTACTGCTCTACAATCCCAACAACCTACAAAAAATGGAAATAATGCAAAAAAAATTTAATGAATCATCAATCAAATAAAAACAATCTAAATCTTTAAAAAATATGACATTTAAAAAGTAATAATAATTTAAACAACTAAATAATTTAAGAAACTAACAAATTAATTAACTAATTGAACTAAAAAATAGTTAACAATTTTCCAAAAAGTTTAATAAAATAATTTAACAAACAACTAATTTACATACTTGATTTCCCCATGAACCAATAATTTGTTTTTAAGTATAAAATAATATATACATTAATATAACTTCCGACCCTACTCCCTTACATGAGCAGCAACCCACCAATAATTTTAAAAAATTTAAATAATTCAAAAACAATATTTTACAATATTAACAAATCAATAAAAGTGTTAAATAATACAGAATAATAACTATTACTTATTCATAGCTTAAAACATAAATACATATTACATATAACTATATTTATAAAAACACAAAATTCATGCTATTAAGTGGAATTCCTGCGAAGGCCTTCATAATCAGCTACAATGCAAACAATTCCTTAGCTTGTGGAGTGTGGCAGGTGAGTGTCTCTATTATATAGTCCAATGTTACAGGACAGAACAACAGGACCCCTGACTGTTCAGGCTTACTGGCATGAAGAAGACTTTGGCCCACTAACAGATTCAGACTAGGCTATGGCATTGATGTATCAGGAGATGGCATCAAAATCAGTTTTCGGGTGATCCAAAATAAGATTCTTCTCAGGTCTTCCTCATTCCACAAACCCTTAGGAAAATATATCAAACCGAAGTGGATGAGTGCCCTTGCTGTCGATAAAGGCGGGCAACTCTACTACACATGATCTGAACTGACCCATTAATCAGTGAATACTGGGGAAACATGGTGGATGCCCAGGTCTTTAACTCAGGGTGAGGGTAGAGCACTCTCTTAAACACTGTATATTTGGCCTGCACCAGAAATCTAAGAAAGGAAAAATATGTTTTAAGTTATTATTACCACTGAACTAGACCTTTGGTCCCCTCATTACAGCTATGGCATAAAGGTGATGCTGAGTGGTGATTAGCTGTATAGATACAGATGAAAATGCTGCTTATCCATGGCGAGCTACATGAGGATTTACAGGAGTGGCGAGGAATGACAGATACACTCTTGAACATGATTTCCTCTACAGACCTTGAGTCATTTGTAAATATACTGGAGGAGAATATGTGTGTATGTCCATACTATTTTAATTATACCTGATACAGTTGTGTTGGGGTCTCTCCCAAATGATGATTTAAACCTGTCTTTGTTGGTTATGAAACATGAATAAAATATGTTTGAAAAAAGACATGATTTTCTTACCTGCAATATTCTGTCCCACAATATTCTTGTCATCACAATATTCTTGTCATCACAATATTTTTTCTTCACAATATTTGTTTCCAGTCATATTGTTGGCAGAATATTAACATTGTGCACCCCAATAACACAATAAATACTTTTGACAAACATCCAATATTTTCATTGCAGCTTTTGAAAAGCTAATGTGTGCATATTTCTTTTATTTGAGAACACAAAAAGTAAGAAATCCAACCACATTTTATCATGATAGCAAATTAAAGCAAATTACTGAACAAGGCTGGTAAATGATTAGCACTTTGTCTTTGTGACCAGCTGAGACACACAAGTAGTGAGCACTTCCTACACAAAAGTGCCATAAATCAGCAATAATTATGTTGTTGTATTAGCAGAATTAATATGCCAAAGAGCAAATACTGGCTCTTAATTCCAAGTTAGACGTCATGTTGAATTTGCAGTGTGACAAAAAGACTATTACATGTGCCATCACCAAAAAACCTAATGGGAACACGAATGACACAATGTAACCATCTATGAAATGACATGGTCTTAAAAACATCCCATCTATGAATGGTGTACCTCAAAAAACATAAAAAGCAATAGTTGAAGGGGCTGACCAAAAGAAAGTTCTCTGACTTTCCTAAATGATGCTTTTGTTAACCCCTTGCGTGCTAGGGGCATAACAGTTACATACTCAGCCATGGTCCTCGTGTGCTGAGGACACAACCATTCTGTCCTGGTACCTACCCATGGGGGAAATGCTGGCGCTCCCCATGAGCCCCCAATCAAGAATCCCCCACTGGGGGTAGCAGTGGAAGCATTTCCACTGCCACCCGACCTACCCCCTCTGCAAACAAATGACGTTGGTGTGCCGGCACGCCAACGCTATCATATTCTACTGGGGATGCACTGGAGGCCATTTGTTTCCAGCGTTTCTGGAGAGAGGGCGCACTTGAGGTATGGGTTGGATGGGGGGAACAGACCCAGGGGGAAAGGAAAGAGTTTTTCCTTTCCCCCTGTTCTTGTTTTGAATGAATTCCAACTCCACGACTGCTGGTGAGGCCTGCAACCATGGAGCACGAATGCATCCACTTGACCACCGGGGATTTCTTTCTTTTTATTGGGGGAGTGAACCCTTAGGCAAGGGTTGCTTCCCTGGGGGCATGTCTGGGCGTTGTTTGGCTCTACCTGGGCAGCCTATTCGGCTGTTTTTTGGTCGATCTATATACCTGGGGACCGAAACTCACTAGAAGCCAGGAATTTCCTTGTATGTGAATATTAATTGGGATTGACCTCTTGGGAAAGCGTTGCTCCCCTTGGGGGTAATGCTTTTGCCCCCCTCACACCCAGAGGGCAGATCTGCCATCTGGTCGAGGGGTGGAAGTCCTCTAGACACCAGGGATTTTATGTTGTGTTTCATAGAGAGAGGACCCTTGGAAAAGGGTCACTCCTCTTTACTGTGAAATTATTTTGCCCATTTCCTTTCCCCCTTGGGGGAGATCAGGCATATTTTTAGGCCCATCTGCCCCCATGGGGTGCAGAAAGCCACTTGAAAACAGAGATTTTATTTATTGATAATTGATATGTTAGGGAGTGGCTACTTTGGCACGGGTCGCTCCCCTTTTGAGGATTATTATTTTGGCTGCTTCTGCCCCCTTGGGGGCAGATCAGTCTTATAGTTTAGGCCCATCTGACCCCAAGGGGGCAGAAGCCCCTAGACCACCAGGGATTTTATTGTAGATGACGCAAAATGTTTTGAGGAGCAGCCCATTGAGCAAGGGTAGCTTCACTTTTGGGGGTGAGTATTTTGGCTGCTTCTGCCCCCCTTGGTGGTCCATTTTTGATTTCTTACCCATTTGTACCACTAGCTACAAGGAGGTTGAAAGCAGAAAAAATAAAAAAAATAGGGTATGTACCAGTAAAACGCCAAAACTGTTTAGAAATGTTTGGTTTTCTGACAAAAGTCTGCTGCTCCTGAAGGCTGGGAAGATGGTGATTTTAGCACTGCAAAACCTTTGTTGATACCATTTGCAGGGAAAAAGACAGACCCTTTCCTCTGTAGCACGTTTAGCCCATTTTTCCCCCAAAAAGCTACATTTAGTTGTAATTTGCCTAATTTCCCGGTCCCCTCCAGTGGAATCCACAAACCTTTTAGAATCCCCAGCATGTTGGGAAAAAAGGATACAAATTTAATGTTGATACTTATGTGGACAAACAATTATGGGTGCCTAAGCGTAAAAAACCCAAATAGCCAAAAAAGGCTTAGCACGGGGCAGCCTAGCTCCTTAAGGGTTAAAAGTGATGTCATGCGCTGCTTGCTAAACTAGCAAGGCCTTGAAAGATAGTGCAGAAAACCTAAATAACTATAATCAACACCTTTCTCAAAAGCATGTGTTTTAATTGTGCAGCCACTGTCAACGTCTTTTCTTTTACAAATGAGTTATATCATTTTTACGGTAACAATTGAGCAAGGACAGAAACAGAATGAAGAGACAATTATAATACTGTAATCCTTAAATGGCAATTGGTTTGTATTCAAGCTTATTTCATTCAGCAAACCTCACAGCATGATGCCACATATGCAGTTTAGTAGATTAAATATGAGAAGTGTTTAATGAGAACCCAACAAAATTCTAACCAACTTTTGCAAACAAAAACTTCATCTCCTGTCAATATATCAAAACCAAGAATAATGAGCCTGTTTTCTAAATTTTCCTTTGCATCCTAACATACAAAATCTAGCTCTTGCATCAGTAATTATCTGAGAGTAAATCACAAACTATACTGTGTAATAGGGATTATCTCCTTGCTGCTGAATTTGGAGATAAAGAAACGGAAGTCTATGAAACAATCACGCCCTTGCAGATTTGCACCGGCCAAACCTGTTGAAAATTGTTTGTGGAGAATGTGTCATAAGAAGACAAAACATGCTGGTTTTGTTATGATAAGTACCTAGTTCTTATGTCTTATTTCATTTTACAACCCCAAATTTGCAATAGGAGGTTACTTACTGCACCCAGTAAATACCTCATCCTGTGTCTTGGGTATTTACATCTACTTGGTCATCCAACTTCTGTGCCACACTGTGCTCACAACTGCATATACTCGCTGCTGACAGCCAAGTTGATGGAGGATCTCCCTGTTTTTACTCACCAAATTTGTGGAGATTAGCTGGCCCCTGCCCCTGGCAGAAATTATGCTTCTGGGCAATCCTTCGTCCTCTGTCCACGCTTCCCTGTGGCTGGCTGGCTTGCTTGGGCCCAGCTCCACCTCCAAAGACACAGATAAAGAGCCTCGGCATGTGGCTTGATAGGTCTCTTGACTTCTCCTACCAGGCCACCAAACTCTCAGCCACATGCTATGGTCTGATGAGAATGCTGCGCAAAATCATTCCCCTCCTCCCATTCCAGGCAAGAAGAATCATGTTTCAGGCCCTTATACTCTCTCACCTGGACTATGGGAATGCTTTATATCTTGGAGCTCCCCAATCTACGATCAATAAACTGCAAGTATCGCAGAACTGTGCAGCCCAGCTGCTTTTCCAGACTCTGCATTGGCAGTCTGCAAGATCAGCACTGAGGAAACTTCATTGGCTCCCCATTTCAGCCAGGATACAGTTCAAGGCTATGTGCCTGGCTCATAAAGCCATCTGGAAGACCGGTCCGGCGATTATGCACTCTCTGGTCACCTCCTATCTTCCTCAAAGAGCCCGACGTTCCAGTTCCCTGCGCCTGGCCAACACCAAGAAGATACAAAAAGCGAGATGGGGCGGACGCTCCTTCTCGTTTAATGCTGCAAAAATATGTAACGCCCTTCGAGAAAACAACAATCTTCTGGCTTTCCGGACGCTCTTGAAAACCCATCTTTTCGGGACGCATCCATAGCACTGTGGCTGTTTCTCTCTGTCTTTCTATTACTCAGCGCTGGGAGGCCGCAGGTTCGCCATGCGCTATACAACTCGAAATCGAACTTTATGCTTTGCTGGTCACACTCGCTGTGAATGGTGTAGGCCGAGAAGATTTTGTGAAGATTGCGTAAACCTATAATTCAGTGTTCCTGAATATAGTGTGACTGCTGACGTAGTCAAGATTGTGGCTGTGTTAAGGGCCTGTCTATGAGCAGTATTTAGCCTGCGGTCCTGACAGACCTCCACAGTTTTGATTCCACTGGATCTGGCTCCCCACTCAGTGAGAGAGGGTTACAGGAGTGAGGTCTGGGAGGCTGATTTGATTTAAATCGCTTCATATTTAAGTGTCCTACCTAGAACAGCTAAGATCACGGTTCATTGAATGGACGTAAGGGATATCCTAGCGGATATGTCACAATGCCTGCCATCCTTTGGGAGCAGGGCTGGTCAAGCAGATGACAGGGCATATGTCCAGGGCTCATCACATTTGTGATCAGCTTGGGTGCGCTTCTATCAAAGGTGCACTAAAGTGATGTTGCTGGCTGAACTTTTTACTCTTTCTTCCCACTTTTTTGTTTGAACGTTTGAAAGTTACAAATTGGACCTGCCCCTTTGCTATGGGGAGTACAGTAGCTTGTAACTACAAAAATGTCTTAGCGACACATTTGAATAAGTGGAGAATATATATCAAACAGGCAGGGGTGTGGCGGCCAACACTTATTAGTCTACCTCACAAAAATGAGGGGGGTGATGGCCATATTTGTTATCTGCTTTTTAAATCTATTCAGAAAAGATCATGCCTCACCAAGGGGATCAATCTCCCTCTTCCTAAAATATGAGAATGAACATGCTAAATAATGGCTTTTAAGAAGAAACACCAGCAGGAAGTTGTAAACATTTTCTCACAAACTGTAATAGTCAAATTGAATTTAGGAGCACTACTGGAACATCTGCATCTCCAACGGCAAAGTCAACAAGAAATTTGGTGAAAAAACCTTTCAAACCTAAAGGTATCTCAAAACACACACAGACTCAGTCAGTCAATCAGACTCATAAGAATAAGAACTCACCCTCTCAATTATTCCATGTACTACTCTCCAAAGATAAAAGGGATGAACATGGCAAGGTAGGAAAATAATCAGCACTCCTTGACAGGATTAAAGAGGTATGGGCTTGATCACGACTTTGGTGCAGCAGCAATGGTGCAATGAGGCCTCTGCTATGCCAAAGCAGCTCAAGCACAACCGACTGTATTGCAAGTTACAAATGTGCAACTTGTAATGCAGTCAGCGGTTCTTTGCTAGTCCCATGGTGGTGCCTGGACAACAGGCACCACAATTGGATCAGCAAAAAAGCTCAAGTTTTGGCATGGACGTGGACGTCCATGCTGTGTTTGAACATTGTGGCGTATAGACAGAGGGACACATGTTGTTCCCCCCTGACTGTGTCCCCATGGCAGTGTGGCCATGGAGACCCTGTAGGGCCACCTTTGTCACTGCACTGTCAGCCCCCACCATGAAATGGTTGGTGGTCGAGGAACTCGTAATATTCTGAGTGGGACAGCTCCAGTCCCTGCTCAGCATTTTGTGTTGTGGGCTCCTACGCCCTCGCCGTGGAATAACAGTTCCCTGGCGCAGGCGACGGTCCACTGCCGCAACAACTTTAGAAGTCATATTACGGCAGATAGTGAACCACCACTGCTGCGCCACGGTAAGTCTGGTGGTTGGAAGACTGCCAGACTCTTAATCAGGCCCTAAAATGAGCTGGATAACTTAATTTTTTTTTTATTTATTAGATTTAAAACAGAAAACATTCATGATATATGATGTGCACAGCCATTTGCGTATCGAGACACTATAGATGTTAGCAATGACAGACATAAAAAAGATATATTTGATAATGTCCATTGTAGCATCGTGCAGGAGACCAGTAATACACAAGAGATACACAGTGATAGCTTGAAGTATTGGAACATGAATGTCATGACCACATAAATTCCCATCATGGTCCTGGAGTTGCATTTGTGCACAGGTTCTGGTTAAATAACATACAGTAGTATATCTACATATCAATTGGATGTGCAAGGAGATACGTTTTGGGGAGGTCCCATATGTCCCTGGGTCTCGAGGCCAACGATAACAATTCCGCATAAGTGGTAGCTTGTTCCTTCCAGAATAGCATATCTTTAACCCAGTCCTTCAATTTAGGAGCTCTACCCCGTCCCCATCTACATGCTAGTCTTCGCTTGGCCAATAGCAGCCCTGGGGAAATGAATCTCCAGTATCCCACCTCTATAGTCTTTGTGTAGCTCAGAAGAGCAGCCAATGGTGAAATCTGATCTTTGGGCCTAATCGATTCCTATGGGTTGGATGTGCTATGTCTCACAGAAACATGGACTAGAGCTGACAGTGAGGTAGAACTTGGACTGGCATTAGGCATAACCCACGGGTGGCGAGCAGAGGTGGCGGTGTAGGATTCATCTTTAGAGACACTCTGGCCATATCTCAGCTTGAGATTAAGGAGATCCGAGGTTTTGAACTCATGGGCTTTTCACTCAAAGGACAAAAAGGAGAGCTGTACTCCGGACTGTTATGCTATAGACAACCTGGTAATGCATTATCAACTTTACCTGAGCTGATTGATCTTATTTATGATCTCTATAACACACATGCAAGGCTAATAGTATTGGGGGATTTCAATCTGTGGCCAAATGGGCCCTTTGACACTGCCTATAGAGACTTGTGCCACGCCTGCCGCAATATCCAGCTGCAGTAGTTGGTGCTCTCCCAGACCCATTTGAAGGGTCATGTTTTAGATTTAATCTTTGCAGATGTCACCCAAGCTGTAATCAGGTATATATGTATCCAATGCTGGACGGACCATGCTCTTGTACATTTCTCCCTACACCTCCCTACTGACCTTTGAGAGATAGTAGTTCGGGTTTCACCAAAGTCAGTAGGCAATGGTCCAGAATCCTGAAAAATCCTGGTCCACCCACTTTACTATCAGGTGGTTTTTCCTTGGGGGGAAATGTGGAAGAGAGCTATTTAAATCTGTGCCAGCAAATTAAAAAATCTTTGGATAAAGTGGCTCCCTTGCGGAAACTTAGGGATAGGCATAAGTTTGCCATGCCTTGGTACTCCAACGATCTTCTCCAGCAGAAATTGCAGTGTAAACAGGCGGAAAGAGCCTGGAGGAAGCATTATTTAGAGCCGGATAGAGCTCTTTTAAAAAAATTACTATCGGAGTATAAAGCACAGATTAAATGCGCTAAAGCCAAGTATCTCAAGAATATGTTGATGCGGGCATCAAATAAGTCACAAACTTTGTTCAAGATCGTTAACGACCTTTCTTGCCCGGCTTGTGCTACAAACAAAATTCCCGGACTCTCAGGCCCTATGTGACTCCTTGGCGGCTGCATTGAGGACAAGATCGCTACTATTTTGAGTGGAATCTCCGGTTCAGGCACTCTTTGTCCTCAGCCTTTGGTGGTTCTGACACCTCTATCCATTCCAGGTGACCCAGAGGAAGTGGCAGGACAATCTCGGCTGGACAGTTTTACTCTCCCTTCCTTTGAGGAGTTCCGTATTTTGGCGAATGGTGTATCATTGGGCTCGCCGATGGACCCGCTGCCTCATAAATTTTGGAAGTTGTTCCAAGAGGAACTCTTCCTTCCTTTATACTCCATTTGTCATCAGTCCTTCAGCACCACTACGGTGCCTGAATTGGCTTTTGTAGTCTGGTCTGCCCTGTTCCCATGATGCACTGGGCCAGGGACAGACTAATTTGCATACAGCCAGGTTCTGAAACTGGGATGGTGCAATGAGCTAAAAAACGGTGTTGGATCTAGCCCTGATCTCTTGACTGGGTGAGAGTACTCTGCTTAATTCAGAGACTCTGTCCATCACCACCCCTTGTTGTAAATAATGAATGCTGGAAAGTGGCAGGGGTCTCTCCGCTCTTGAAGAAGCCCACATTGGACCCCACCTGCCCGGCGAACTATCGGCCAATCTCTCTGTTCCCTTATCCTATTAAGATCATGGAGAAACTTGTTACTAAATCTCTGTCCAGTTTTTTGGAAACTAATACCTGTTTAGATGTGGCTCAGTTCGGCTTCCGGCCAGCGCATGGCACGGAATCTGCGCTGGTGGTCGTCCTGGATGATCTTCGTTCGCGGGTCGACACTGGTCGGGCAGCCTTTCTAGTACTGCTCGACATGTCGGCCGCGTTCGACACGGTCAGCCACGCCACACTTATCGGTAGACTGGAAGAGATTGGGGTAGCGGGGTTGGCGCGGGAATGGTTGGTTTCTTACCTTCACAACAGACACCAAGTGGTGGCGTTGCCGCCTTTTAGATCTGGCATCAGAAGAGTAGGGCAAGGTGTGCCCCAGGGGTCGGCAATTAGCCCTATTTTAATTCAATATATACCTCCGTCCCTTGATCAGATTGGTCAAATCCTTCGGTATCTCGGCAATTAATTATGCCGATGATACACAGCTCGTCTTCTCCTTTGAAGGCAAAGATGTCGTGTCTAAGGAGACCTTCCATCATTGTATGACAGCTACTGCGGACTGGTTGCGAGATAATTCGCTCCAGTTTAATGGGTCTAAGACGGAGGTGCTGTACTGCTCATTGGACCGCATCCCGCACCCTCTGCCGGCGGATTTCTGGCCAACATCTTCTTTGGGTACGGTGGAGGCGGCGGACTCCGCTCGCAATTTGGGTGTCATGTTCGGCCCTAATCTACAACTGGATGACTTTGTTACAAAGACAATCGCCGCATGTATGATGTTACTCCGCACTCTGCGCAAGATCTTTCCTATGCTTCCGGCACAGGCCAGAATGGAGGTTGTGCGTGGCATTATTCTTAGCAGGCTAGATTACTGCAACGCACTGCTTCTGGGTGCACCTGGCACTTTGATCAGTAAGCTATAGCGCGTACAGAATATGGCAGCTAAGCTTGCCCTTTCTCGGTTGCGCTCAGCTTCCTCCTCCTTGGCGCTTAAAGATCTTCATTGGTTGCCTGTACAGCAGCGCATCTGTTTTAAAGCATCTTGCTTAGTCTTCAAAGCCCTTCATGGTCAGGGGCCGATTTTGCTACAAGAGCTTTTTTCATGGTACTCCACTGTCAGACCATTGCGCTCCTCTTCGGCATGCCTGGTGGTAGTCCCTAGAATCCAGAGGCTACGGATGGGTGGCCGTTCCTTTGGTTATACTGCCGCCAGACTATGGAACTCTCTTCCTCTGTCTTTGAGGAGTCTGAACGAACTTTCTTCCTTTAAAAAAGGTTTGAAGACTCATCTTTTTCCCAGGGCAGGGTAAATCTGTGATTGCGTAATGGTCAAGGAGAGTCAAAGCGCCAGTATGCCCTCTGGGTGACAGTCTGCGCTATAGAAGTATGCGATACATACATACATACATACATACATGTAATCTGTTGCAATGCTTTAAACACTTGTTTCCAATAGTCTGTGATACTGGGGTAAGTCCAAGCAAGGTGTGGAAAGCCTGCCTGTTCCATCCCGCACCTGTCACAGCAGTCGTTATCCTGAAGTCTGTGCCTATACATCTTAACAGGAGTATAATATATGCGGTGCAAGAATTTATAATGCATAATTTGTAAGTGACAACTTGATGACACCAACTCTGTCTGTTTGCAACAGTAGAGCCACTGTTTCTCCGTAACTGTCTGCCCCAATTCTATTTCCTATTTCTCCCGTGCATCACAATGTAGCGGGGTTCGGTTGGAGTATATGTTATGGTATAATGTGGACACCACATGTGAAGCCGTCTCTGTTAGTAACAGTGTATGTAGGGGAGCTAATATTTGTGGTTCATGGAGATAGGTGGGTGAAACCAGTATTGGGTGTAATATACCCTCCATGAGAATAGGGCCTAGTGAGCATCTCCCATTTCAATGTGGCTTGTTTGCCTCCCCATAATAGCCTAATCATCTCTCCGCGCAGGGCCTTAAAGAAATGTCTACCGGGGTCAAATTGGATGTTCATGAATAGATACAGTAGCTTGGGGAAAATAACCATCTTTATTAGTGAGGCGCGCCCTGACATAAATAGAGGAAGAGCAATCAATCTCGTGACACAGCTGGTAATGTGCTCTAGGGTTCTGCCATAGTTTAAGCGCATTAATTCTTCCCGATCGAAGGTGACATATATCCCCAGATATTTCACCTCCGTAGCACACCATTTTATTGGGAAGTCGGGGTCGAACTGCGTCGTGGATGAGGTGAGAGGAAAGATCTGGGACTTTGTCCAGTTTATATGTATCCCTAACAATTCCCCAAACCGTACAAACTCGTGCAACATGGGGTTTAAATTCTGCTGAGGGTCCCTAATATACAATGTGATAGCATCTTCGTATAGGGAGATGAGTATTAGGCACATTTGGCACTGCAAGGCTTTATCATAATGATGCTGTCTGACTTTGGCCGCAAAGGGCTCGATTTCAAAAGCAAAGATAAGTGCGGAGAGTGGGCATCCCTGCCTTATTCCTCGTGTAACCGAAAATGGTGAGGAGACCAAGCCATTAATTAGAAATGTGGCTACTGGTGAGTTGTATAGTAAGCCTATCCATGCCAAGAATCCCTTGGGAATACCCTTACATTGCAATATGTTGAATAAATAGTTCCATTTGACTGAATCAAAGGCTTTCATGGCACCTAAAAAGACCGCCGCGAGAGCCAGGTTGGAATCCACATTATGTAGTATAGAGAATAATGTGCGGAGATTATGGGATGTTGCTCTCCCAGGGATGAAGCCTGCCTGATCAGGCAAGACTAGTTTCTCCATCAAGAGGCTCAATCTATTAGCAAGCATTTTGGCGAGTATATTTTCGTCATTATTAAGTAAGGACAGCGTCCTGTAGGAATCACAGGAGTCTGCAGGCTTATTTGGTTTTAAAAGAGAGGTAATGAGGGCTTCCCTCATAGAGCTCTGGAGGATGCCTGTTTCATGGGCTTCTTCATAGACATCTTTCAGTATAGGGATCAAGTGATCTATCTAGGTTTTGTAGTAGTCCATTGGGAGGCCATTCAACCCTGGGGCCTTACTAGATTTAATTTGCATGATGGCAGTGTGTATCTCCTCTGCTTCAAACGGCACTGCAAGGAATTCTCTCTGTGAATCTTCTAGCCAACCAATAGCCACATATCCGAGGTAGTCAGAAAGGTCCAACGGGCATTGCCTGCGGGTACTATATAAAGTTGTATAATATGCAGTGAAAGCATATAGTATGTCCCTGCTATCTCTATGTCTCGCGCCAGCATCATCTTTCAACTCCGCAATATAATCGGAGAAGCGGGGTGCACAGATCCCCTCCGCCAGGGCTCTAACCGGCCGCTCTCCTTCGCTGTATCTACATGCAGTGAAATATTTCCCCCTGAAGTGAGTTTCTCTTTCAGCAGTATCTTTATAGTCCGAGAGTGTGTTCCTGAAGGTTGCCTGAAGTGTGCCATTTATGTCAAATCTATTGTCCCTTTCCAATGCTTTAAGCTCTCTCTCCAAGTAGCGCAGATATTGATGAATGTCTCGCAACACTCCAAAACTTTTGGCCATGCAAAAGCCACGATTCATGACCATGGACTGCTTGCTTCTAAGTCCTCATTTGTGGTGGCGGTTACCTTTCGGACTTTATTCATTTGAGCGATATGTTTTTGCATTTGTGTTGTGGTTTCTTTGTCATCCGAGATGCGCTTTTCCGCCTCTACAATCAGCTCGTCATGTTTGTCAAGCTTATAAACAACGGAGTCCAGTCGAGCGTTCATGGAATCCTATATTAGACTCTATGAGGGGGAGGCTGTGCCGCACCGTGAGCAGAAGGGTTTTTACATCATCGTCCCAGGAAGTTTCTGGACCGTGTACCCATTCTGCGCCAGCAGTATCTGAGTCATCCATACTGGATCGTGTGATGTTTATCCTGTCTTCAAAGAGCAGCTTTGATTGATTGCCACCCGTTTTCCCCATGATGGGTCTAACACAAGGGCTCTGTGTCCAGGTCAAATCTCCTGATATATGGGCCAAGGCTTCAGTGAATCAGCGTGGTTCAAAGGGTGGAGGAGGAACGAACACCCCAGTGTGACAGACAGGTCTGCAGTTTCGATATGTGGTAGAAGTCCACCAGCGCGACATGGTCACACCTCTGTGTGCAGGTTAATCCGTGCCAGGGTGTGGCTTCAGTTCTGTATAGGCATGCAATTGTGGTGGGAAGGTACTGCATGGGCGATCCCGCAGCCAGTAGGGTGTGTGCACACAATAACCACTAAAGCCAAGGCAATCACTCCAGCTACGGGGCTCAATATCACCAATATCAGGCTCCAAACTCTATGCGCAGCTCATGGGTTGCAATAAGTACAGTGTCTGAACAGGTGTAAAAAACAGTTTAGTGCTATCTGGAAGTACTTCCCTCTGACAACCTATCAGATGCTGCTTTATGTATGCCGCATGGATCTTGGCAAAGCTGGTGGATTTGTAGTGCCAAGTGTCTCTCCTTGCCCGTTCAGGCGGTGGAGGTAATGAATGGCAAGTACTCTGTGTATAACCGGCGTATACAGCAGCGCACGACAGCCAACTCATAGAGCAGTTTCACAGGGGCCGCGCCAACTGCTCCTTTGTGGAAATGCCGCAGCATCGCGTAAGATGCCCGCAGCAGCTGTAGTTAGCACAGAGGGAATACAGTAAGGTGTGTAGCATGGCTGCCCTCTATAAGATGTGAAACTTGTCTCTGCTCCATCAGTTTTGGTACTCTCTAGAAGTTCAATAATACACAGATTATTACGCCTACTGTTCGCTTCTAAGTCCTCATTTGTGGTGGTGATTACCTTTCGGACTTTATTCATTTGAGCGATATGTTTTTGCATTTGTGTTGTGGTTTCTTTGTCTTCCGAGATGCGTTTCTCCGCCTCTACAATCAGCTCGTCATGTTTGTCAAGCTTATAGACAACGGAGTCCAGTCGAGCGTTCATGGAATCCTATATTAGACTCTATGAGGGGGAGGCTGTGCTGCACCGCGAGCAGAAGGCTTTTTACATCATCGTCCCGGGAAGTTTCTGGACCGTGTACCCATTCTGCGCCAGCAGTATCTGGGTCATCCATACTGGATCGTGTGATGTTTATCCTGTCTTCAAAGAGCAGCTTTGATTGATTTCCACCCGTTTTCCCCATGATGGGTCTAACACAAGGGCTCTGTGTCCAGGTCAAATCTCCTGATATATGGGCCAAGGCTTCAGTGAATCAGCGTGGTTCAAAGGGTGGAGAAGGAACGAACACCCCAGTGTGACAGACAGGTCTGCAGTTTCGATATGTAGTAGAAGTCCACCAGCTCGACATGGTCACACCTCTGTTTGCAGGTTAATCCGTGCCAGGGTGTGGCTTCAGTTCTGTATAGGCATGCAATTGTGGTGGGAAGGTACTGCATGGGCGATCCCGCAGCCAGTAGGGTGTGTGCACACAATAATCACTAAAGCCAAGGCAATCACTCCAGCTACGGGGCTCAATATCACCAATATCAGGCTCCAAACTCTATGCGCATCTCATGGGTTGCAATAAGTACAGTGTCTGAACAGGTGTAAAAAACAGTTTAGTGCTGTCTGGAAGTACTTCCCTCTGCCAACCTATCAGATGCTGCTTTATGTATGCCGCATGGATCTTGGCAAAGCTGGTGGATTTGTAATGCCAAGTGAGTCTCCTTGCCCGTTCAGGCGGTGGAGGTAATGAATGGCAAGTACTCTGTGTATAACCGGCTTATACAGCAGCGCGCTACAGCCAACTCATAGAGCAGTTTCACCGGGGCCGCGCCAACTGCTCCTGTGTGGAAATGCTGCAGCATCGAGTAAGATGCCCGCAGCAGCTGTAGTTAACACAGAGGGAATACAGTAAGGTGTGTAGCATGGCCGCCCGCTATAAGATGTAACACTTGTCTTCGCTCCACAGAAAGATGCAGATTCCTTTATAACTGGGGCCCGATTAGTTAGAGAGCACTGGTACGCTATCCAGTAGTGCACACTGGTGCCTCCCCACCAACAGTAGTCCAGCAGGTGCCAGCACAGCCTCGGGCCACGCGCTCTACCACCACAGCACCAAGCGGCAAATGGTGTCACAGACAATGTTGCTGAGGTAGTAGGAGTCCGTGCTGTGTCAGGGCCGGTTGCGCCGCCGCAGAAGACGGCCTCGGCAGTTGAGGCAGTCCTGAGAGATTGCACCAGGGGGTTATCTGGTCTCTGTGCCGCACATCCAGGTAGGGTGTCCATCGCGCTGGAAAGAGCAGAGTGTTGCGGATCAGAATACTCAATCAGCCGTCCCACCAGAGCAGCAAAGCAGGCCGCAGCAGCGCAACCCCTCCAAAGCGGCTTAGCTCCCAAGTGTGTGCCGGAGGTTCAGTTGGGCAGAGATTGCCGGCACGCTGTCCAGCAGTGCGCGCCGGTGTCTCTGTACCAACCGATCTGCATGCTTTGACACAGTTCCCCGGTACTGCGCCACTCGATTATTAACATCAGTGGGTTGTGGATGGTGTCGCTATCTTCCGGCTCGGTCACAGGATCAGATCAGACTCTTGCGGGCAGGATAATAGTCAGGATAATACCACTGGGTGACAAGAGCCCCACTACAGTGCAGCCATATTGGTCATGCGCCACCTAGCGCCCCTAGCTGGATAAATTCTTATGTGATGATGGACCTGGGTTCAATTATTCAGACTGCCAATTTTCGTATATTGAGGATCAATGCAAAATGAATCTGTGTCTTTCATCTTCCCCCGTCTGTCAATTCTAGGTCATCTGCTGGAATCCCCTTTTGAACATTGTAACAACTCATTCATAATTAGAGAATTCTTGGATGACTGTCCCCGCAATGCTTATCTAATCAGGGCAAAGGAAGTTTTCCTAGCAGATGATGAGTTTTCTACATCCTTTTTATCTAATGTACTTCAATGTTGAATGAAAAGGAACTTTACAAGGCAGTCTGTATGCATTTGGTGGATGTCAATAAAAACCAGCATGCAAATTTGGAGAATTATAATCAACTTCCTCCAAATTACAAAAAGTAAACTGTTGGCTGCCTTTCCTCTTTAGACCTGTATTAGGGTTAGTTGAGGGTGAATGTAGCAATACTGGCTTGTCGGAGATGGCACCACGCAATATCATAGAACTTGCTAGTGATCAAAAGCTATAAAACCACCTCTCAGTACATGTCTCTCGAAGGCCAATGACAGTCAGATCTAGAATGCACTATTTTAATCCTCTCTAAAACGCATGCCTAAGCTACAGGTCTAACAATAAAGATAAAAGAGCCATAAAAAATAAAACTCTTTCTAATACAGATAAAAGAAAAAACTCAGACTTAAGAGTTTATAATCATTGAAAAGAGAATCTTGCAATTACAAGCAAAAGTGTTTATAATCAAAGAAAAGACAATCTTGCAATTAAAAGCAAAAGTGACATGTGTTCCATCAGATTAAAAAAGACATTTGCAAGGAATACATAAATGTTAAAATGGGTAATACATCCTATGCCAACATGGTAGCTGTTAAAAATTAGGTCTTAAGATGGCAGAGGTATGCACCAAGTCCAAGTAGGGACCATATTCCTAGTCAGAGTAAGTCGGCTACAAAAACCTAAATGAATCTGTGCTCACTCTCTGGTAGCTGACCACTCAGCTGTCAAGCTTAACTTATGAGGCACAAAAAACACCCACTTTCAGTTTTCCTGCATTCTCTTTCGCCAATCGTGTTTCTTGCATTAGAAATGTTAGATATGTTAGGGCGTTTTGTCCTGAGGTACTGCAAAACCGTTTTTGCGCAGTCTAAGATTAAGGGTGAAAAGCCCAAATTCTGGCATTGTTGTATGACAAATAGCTATTTACCTTCGCTATGCGTAGTCCTTGGTGAGAGATGACCCACTGAAGAATTAAAGTGAAGGCAGGCCAACAGAACACGCCATAGTAGTTTCCAGTAAGCCAGGAAATCTTAGTCATTTCCAGGGCAAGCAATGCTAGCCTTCCAAGAACATCCTCTCACTCTCTTGTAGACTGGCCCTTCTCCCCTCCAGCAGACAAATAGATCCAAAGTCTGTCTAGAACAAGGCCCCAATTAAAAGCTTCCCCAAGCAGGGGTGACCTGAGAATTATCTCAATTCAGAAGGAAACAATGTCACTGTTAAATTACAAACTTTCTTTGTTTCAAATGTTGCCTTTGATAAAGGAGAGACTAGCCAATTGTCTAAGAAAGTTAATACTTGAATCTCCATCTGCTGAAGATATGCAACAACAGCAATTACATGTAAGTAAAATTAAAATAGCATTTGTAAAGTGCGACTACTTCCCGGAGGTGTCTAGGCACTACCTACTGAAATGTCAATCGAAAACGAAATGACCCTAAACAGTTGCTGGTTGAAAAGCCAGGTGTTGAGACCTTCTCGGAATTATTTCAGGTACCGACAACAGAGACAACAGAGGCCCATACCTTGGTGAAAACACAGTAAGTCCCAGGCAAGCAGAACGGTACCACACAGCACCCTGGTAGTAACAGAACCCCACAGCAATTTCTAGAAATTGATGAGAGTCTGGGTGGATCAGGCTATAGAATTTTGTTTCCTGCAAGTCCATCTTTACCCAGAGGTTCCCCAAAAACAACAGACGTATGACAGGGTGTAGTATGTTCATCTTGAGGGGGGATTACAAGATAAGCTGATTGCTTTCCTTCAAGTCTTAATTTATTCTACAGTCCCAGGTGGCTTTGGGATCAGGAATAAAAACAATACCTAGAACCCACTTAGGCTAGGGCACAAGTGGTTTAGTGCTCATGAACAAGAGTGACTGATTCCCTTGAAACAGGGTTTGACATCACATCAACAATCTAAGCAGTGGAGATATCCAGTGATATATCTATTGAGCACAATGTTTAGTACACAGGCATCTTGGACAAAGGTCATCCATAGATTATAAAACTACTAGATACATCTGCCTGGCTCCTGGTTGTTGAGATGCCATAGTAACGGTCTGGTGATGGTTTCAGGGAGGATGCCAGGTCTGGGAGCTGACTACAAATGTGACCCCAGGCCCAATCACAAAATGGATGCTTCACTTCAGACACCATTTGGGAACGTGTCAAGGAAAGAAAGAAACTGAAACGAGAAGCAATATGAGCAGAATGAACTTCTCATGAAACTTGTCCACTTCAGGTCTAAATAACTTCAGGCACATAAAGTGTGGGTGATTGATAAATGCTTTTGACCCTCGAGCAGCTTGCATATTTTCTGCCATATGTGCCGCCTGGTATCCAGGAAAGCAGAAAGGCTGTGGCAGAGGACCAACGAATATTAAAGTGGTAGAGGACATGAATCATGCAATCAGTTCCACAATTCCAAGCAATCCAGTGAGTTAGTCACTTCACGGTAGGAACTCAAAACCAGACTGGAAATCCTTAAGTAGCATATGGTGGGTAAAGTTGGACCAAACCTCATACATAACGGAGACATTCCTAGCAGCAAAAGGATGTTACAATGCCCCTTCCATCTTCTGCTCCAAACAGTCCAGCAACACACTTTCCAAGAAGTCAAGCACAAAATGGAGGAGATGTTGCCCTGTTTGCGGTGTTTATTTTCGATCAAGAGGAAGGGATCACAATGTAAACAGGGATGAAAGTCCTATGCACAAATATGTAAAGTGAAAACAGCCCTCTACCCAATAATGGAGTATGTGGTTATCTGTCTGTGATTGAGGGTTCGTCTCAGGTATATGAGGACTGGATGTGTAGTAAAGGTTACGAAAAAATACATGCAACAAAAATGCAGGTCTTTTTTTATAAATCTGTACGGGCAGAAAATAGGCATGTAAAGTAGAGACTCTTAGTCATGTGTGAGATCATTAGAAGTAGAAATGGCTTTGTAACTAAACACTTTCAAATGAAGGTGGCAAGTTCTGGCAGATTCGAGGGGAGTAGAGATTACACTCATGTTGCTTGTAAAGAAGGAGCATGCTCTTTCCAAGATATCTCTGGAGAAGGTCATCAAGAGTGGTATTTTAACCAATAAAGTGCAAAATCATGTAGTTATTTAAAATGGCAACATCAGAGACATAGATGGTTACTGCAGTTTGTTATTCTCCATTAAATTCTGTATTGTTATCATTGTGTGAAATTCGCTTTTAAAGTATTTTTTTACATGTTTGTAATACATGATAGTTTGGACTGAAAGGATTGATTATATTTTTTAGGGAAGGTCAATCATTCTTTAATGTGAAGTAGGGTCCCGTCTCTTTATGTGTGTCGTGTAATCATCTCTATGACCTTGCATTGCTCTTTAAACTGTTGTCTGTTTATAAGCCAAGCAATTCTCTGATGTTCTAGAGCCACAAGAGAGAATCTTAGGATGTCACCTGCCATTATCCGAGAGGATCAACATCACCAGTGGCGAGACAAAGGCGCAGCTTACGTTTTCAGAACAAAGCGAGGATGTTCCGCTGACGCGGCTCAAATCAGCACAAAAATAGCGAAATATGAATGTTGCTTTGAGATAATGAAGATGTGGTGCTGCTTTCCTAAAACTGACAGGCTAATCTGTTTATATTTTGAGTCTATGCATTTGTCTTGTTAAAGAGAGGTATCCTAGCTATGAAATGTGTCATCAAGGGTATTCAGTTATTGGTGTTGCTGATAAGATTTTTGAATTCAACCTGAAAGCTAATTTGTACAGTGTAATCAACAGCTGAATAATGGTGTCTTAATACCTTATAATTAGACAATACAATATAAGGCCTAATTTTCAAGTCTCGCATTTACATTTGTAGATGTACTCCCTCGCGGCCCTATAGTGCTTTATGAAGTCTGAGCCACAAAAAAATGTATGCGTGCCCCTCTGTGTGCTTCATTCCAACTACAAAATCATGTCCTCGGGCAAAGAAGACAACTCAGCAGCTCCAGCATCTGGTGCCAGCTAGTAGGACGTTGTGTTAGCTGTCACATTGCAGGCTTGCATCAGAAATCTTTTTATAGACGTAATAGGAGAGTGGGCCCTGTGATTCAGTATAGCTCCTGGGTTAGTCTGGAATTATTCCACTACACTATGGAGCAGATTAGAAGTTTGCCGTTCCTACAGCACACAGTGCAAAGCACCGTCCGCTGTAGGACTACCAAACCTGTGGTAGGACGACTGACAGGTTAGGATTTCAATCATGGACTGGGGGTGGCGGGGGAGGGTGGGTGGGGTTGTGCAGTGGTCTGATAGCAACGGTCTGTTAGGTTCATGGAAGAGCCTAACATTCAAACGCTGCACCCAGAGCACCGACAGCAGCTTCCTGCATTGTGTGGCATACACCGTGCAGTAACTGGGGGGGCAAATCCAGAGGGGCATTACATGTGCTTCCCACATGCAAACCCTGGGCCTTGAGGCCTCCCTTAAATGTAAATGTAAATGTAAATGTGTTGGACTTGTAAAGCGCACAGCTGCCCGTAAGCGTCCCGGCGCTGGAGAGCGCTGCGGAACCCGTCCTGGCTTTCCCTGTGAGATGGTCCCTTCTAGGTATCTCCAAGGTGAAACCAGGCATCCCCGGCGTCTGTGGGGGGCCGTTGTAGAGATGAGGCAAGCTTAATGCCCAGAGTTGCTGAGTGTGATCCCTGGTTAGAGTAGGCACCGAGGCGAGAATTGTCGAGTCCGCTGACCCTGGTCCACGACCCTGCCGCGTCGGGAATTGAACCCTGGTCCCGGGCCGTTCTCTGCTTCCGGGTCTGCCGCCTCTAACCAGTGAGCCACACCACTCCTTATTTGCCTCATCGCCACCCTTTTCATGGCGGGCTCACCACCATGGAAAGGGTGGTGGTTAGGGAACTCAAAATATGCTTGGCGGTTTCGCTGTGGCATCAGCGGCATATTTCTGCCTCTGACCTCTGCGCGAACGCTGCAGGATCCTGGATCCCTAGCAGTTGCTGCGGTCCTCTGGTGGTCTGCCGGCCGCAGTCGTAATCAGGCCTTGAGACTACTATGATGAAGCTACTTGTACATCCACTAATGAGGGGTGAATAATGAAAGTAAGAAAATGGAGAGGGATGGTAAAGAACCAAAGACTTTAAAAACAGTAATAAGAAGGAGCCACCTTTTTATAGAGTGTTAACTGTTTTGCTTGTCAGCTGTAGTATTTCAGAAATCATCGAAAGACATAGATTGCCAGATCCACTCATGGAAACTTTTCTGAATCACTAACAAGTAGGAATTCTTCTTAAAAACCAGAAAGAAAACTATTATGGCAACACTGGTGACTTTTAAACATATTGGGCCCGATTCTCAAAAGTACATTGAAAAAAAAAGTCTGACTTTACGACTTTTGGTATTCACATAGGGCATTTACTACTCGTAAATGCTCTTTGTGAAAACCACATTTTTAACTTTACAACTTTTGGTATTCACAAAGGACCTTCACGAGTAGGAAAGGCCCTTTGTGAATACCGAAAGTCGTAAAGTTAGACTTTTGTCTCATTTTACCCTTATGAATCAGGCCCAATATTTGTAAATTGGTTATAGAAAGACTGTGAGCACTTCTTTCTGGGCACTCTGCAGAGAGGAAGTTATATTCAATAGTGAAAGTGCACCTGATGAACTAATTATGATGTTAATAATAACAACAATACAAAAATAATAATTATTATTAGTATTATTATTATTATTATTATTATTATTAGTATTATAATAGCAGTAATGTTAATAATTTCCCCTGGAGAATGTATGCAGAAATGTGAGACATATTGAAGACTATATCCCCTCATCACTGCTTCCCTTGACACTTTCAATGCATGTTATCCCTCCAACAAGTATATGTGTAGGTTTTTCCACCTTTCCCCACTGGAGCTCCACATTCACTCCAGACCATTTGTATTCTGCTATTCAGATCAGTAGATTAATTATCTTCAGTACAGATGTATGTAAAACATTTAACTCACAGTTTCCAATAGCTGCAATAGCTGGTTAGACTCAACCTTTCTTCTCTAAAAAAATCTCACCAAAGTGGATACAATTCTATTACGTTCAATCAATTGTTCCTCTCCAGTACGTACCATGAGTTTCTCTTCCACCTCATTACAGCACTCCTAGATAGATTATTCTATCCACACAAGAACTCAATTATCAGGTAATCTCTGACCCCACCACCCTCCCAACCACTTCACGCCTTATTCAACCTATTCAACTATTTCCCCTCTGCCTGTCTAGGTACACTGTCTTCCCACACTCCAGCCTTCCACTGCCATTGCAGAAGCAGAATGCTGAACCAAAGGCTTCCAGAAAACGTACATGCTAGACCTAAAGCATTAAAATTCCCTCACACTCAAGCAGTTCATCGTTATATAGTGGCATACTGTTAGAAAGGGGATTTCTGGTTGGCTAGGGCAAGAGCCTAAGCCAGGCAAAAACCACCACTCTAGTCAGGGCAAGGGAGTTAGACGCTGAAGATAACCCCTGCTCACCCACTTGGTAACCTGGCACAAGCAGTCAGGCTTATTCCGGAGCCAATGTGTAAAGCATTTGCGCAGCACAGTCACACAGCAGCAACACACTAGGCATAACACAAAAGAAACTCCACACAAGGTTATATAAAGAAAGCCTTTGTATTACTCATAAACACATTAGATCCTAATCACAAATATACACTGTGATACCTGGCACTAGGCAATACTTTACAGGGGACTTATATACAGGACAGGGACAATCGGGCCACTGTCATAACCATTAGCATCACAAGTAGTGAACATAAACCAACCAGTAACTACTGGCATTAGAACTTAGCCTATATCACACTATGCATTAGCATTAGGCATAAACACATTAGGTATAAACCATCCTAGACATATATCCCACATTCGCAGTGCACCTCAGTAGCACTTAGCATAGACACAATATGCAAAATAACATTAGGCATAAATACATTGTGCTCCACATTAGGGCCTCGTGCCCTACCAGCACCTCAGCTGCTCATAGGCCAACCGGCCTTCCTCTGGGGGCCGTCTGGGACTTCCCCATAATGCCCTATGTCCACAAATGTCAGGGCCCTAAATGGGGGGAAGGGTGCAAGCCACCCTTGTTCCTCTGTTGCCAAAAATAAATGCCCCCATTGTTGCAGCTGCTCGCAACCTTGCGGTGCAGATGTGAAACCCGGCACCACAGTGCTACTCAAGCCCCTCTCCACGGGAGTATTTCCTCACCGTAAGCAAGGGGGGGAGGGTATAACACACCACCTCCTCCAAAAATGGTGAGTGCCCCCATTATCTCACAAAAAGAATGCAGCTGCCGGCTACCACCTGGTGCAGCTGCTATTATGGCAAGTCAGGGACCGCAGCCTCATCTAACCCGCTTGGTTAGTGCAAAGTGCGGGACAGCTCCGACTTTCCAGGAGATCTCGCCACTCAACCGCCTTCAGGGAAATGGGCTCGTAGCACGTCCGGAGTCCTCTGGGCCTCTGGCAGCTACCGGCTGTCTTTGACAGGGAGATGCTGCTTCCTCCTACCTTTTGCTGCCTGGAGAGCCCGCCAGGCTCCGACTCAATCCTGCAGCACCACAGACTCAGCAAGATGCGGGGCTCTCTCGTCACCATGGGAGCCCCATCCTCCTCAAGGCACAGGGCTGCCTGACCTTCTTTTAAGGCCTCATCCGGCCCTTGGCTGCTGCTCTTGCCTTGCAGTCCAGCCCACAGTCAGGCGTTCGCCGCCTGTCTTCCTCTTGTCACGGAGAGGAGTCTCCTCTGCTGCCGTCACCCAGGCAGGAAAAGTGCCCACTGCACCATGTGGGAGATGGGACAACACGCGCACTGGCAGCCTCCTTCTCCTTCCTAGGGATCCACAGCGTTCACCACGTGCTCGGAAGCAGGAGTCCCCTTTTCGGTCTCAAAGAGCAATTCACCACAGGTCAAAGAGGAGCCAGCAAAGCGCCATTCTCTCCAGGTCCAGAAAAAATACCCACATGCAGTGCTCATAGACAAGAGCCAGCAAAATGCCCTTCTCTCTAGGGCCAGGGAAAGTGCTCATCAGCGCTTTATCTCTCCCCTCCAGGGGAGGCAGGAAGCAAGGCACAGGAAGGTCAGCACATTGGGTCCCAGGTGGCGGTCCCTCCTGGCAAATGTAATAAGAACAATTGATGGACAGAATGCAGAACAATGTCATACGTTCACCCCAATACAGAGATCTGGGCCTAAATCCATCGTTGTTTTGATCACCATGCCATTCCAGTTTGGACCCAGCCTAACTGGCCGGGTCCAAAAGAACAATGGATCTCACCCAGATCTCTTGACTGGGGGTGAATGTATGATTTATTCAGCATTCCGTCCATCATTTGTTTGCGTAGCACTTTTCACCCTAAGTGGGATGGGTATGCCCAGACGTGGGTCCCTTGCTCACTGTGCCACTGGATTCAAGCTATCCTTGATGATGGGTAATACCCAGAAACTGGTCCCAGATTGCTTGTTTCTGGTCCAGGGAGGACCTGGCTTGGCAGTTCAGTCTGCACTGTACCCATGAGGCATAGGGTTAGGATTGATTTGAATATAGCTGGGTCTAAATTGGGGTGGCATGGTGAGCAAGAGAACAATAGATTCAACCCAGATCTCTTGACTGGGAGTGAATCTATGATTTATTCAGCATTCCGTCCATCATTTGTTTGCGTAGCACAGGTTTCTCCTGGCAGTCCAGCAGCCTACGCCGCAAGTCCAAGTAAGCAACCAAGCACACATTTCGTTGGGGTCACAGCCCCAATATTTATACCACGTTTGTCTTTGTTTGCTTCCCCTGGCATAGGCCTCACCTGGTCCAAACCCGTCCTGGGGGTACTTCAACTTTCCTTTACAGGGCACAAATACCCTCCGTGTCAAAGTAGGTCCTGGCCCCAGACACACCACAGGAGGGCAGAGCCAGCATTGTACAAGGCAGGCACTGACCCATTCGGAGTCAGGGACTAGTCCTCCCACTACTCCAAATGCAGATCTGCCCATTCAGCCTAGCGCTGACTCACCCTGCCCCTCTGGAGCCACACACCTCACCAGCCCCTGTCACTCCAGAGCCAGACATGCAATACACATCAGGCAGGCAAAGACATATAGAACACACAAATACCAACTTATAAAAGTGGCATTTCTAAAATAGTGATAATAAATCTGAGAACACCATTAAGCAGCATTTAGTATTACTATTTCAAACATCCCAAACTTGACCACGGTTCTCCTCTCATATCAGGAATTACCAATGAAACACTTATCAGGGAATCCCCAATGCATTCCTATGAGAGGGCAGCTTCCCAGCAGTGAGAAACCAAGATGGCTGTTTGTCACTACCAGGACATGTCACACAATTAAGGTACATGTCCTACCTTTCAAATACAATGCCCCCTGCCCATAGGACTAGCTAGGGCCTACCTTAGGGGTTAGAAAAAGGGCGTCACAGACGTGGTACCCACTTTATGTGCCACGTCACAGCTGCAGTAAAATGTGCGCACAGGCCCTGCAATGGCAGAGTCCTGAGACAGGTTTGAAGGGCTACTTTGGTGGGTTGCGCAATAAGCTCTGCAAGCCAGAAACCGAATTCCTTATGCACACACAATAGTAATTCAAATACAAAGTATTATAAACATTCATCCATTCAATATGATCATAGAATTAATTTCCACTTATTCTTGTATGAGCAATTTTTTTTTTATTGCTCAAGCAAATTCACGCCAGCCGACACGTGTTTTCTAAGAGTTCAGATTACTCTGACTCTTCAGGGCTGGAAGTAAAACAAACAAAATATACATAGTACTGAAAATTCTGTTGAACAGCTTAGTATACTATATGATTTTACATGTGAGTGGCAACACTATAAAAGAAAAATCTTGATGTTGTGATGCAACATTATCTGCGACACATTCACGGTCGATTGAAACACGGGGGTTTTAAGAAAACTAGTTCAATCAATGTACAAAAACAGAACGCAACATTATGGTCCAAAATATATTAAAGAAAATTACCATACTTGTACATTGCACTCGTGTAAGTGACGTGCACATGCATAAAGAAAGGTGAAAAGAAGTGGCCAAGAACACGACGCGTCATTGCACATAATGCATAGAAATTATAACTGTTTGATCGTATACATCTGTATAAAGTAGAGCAACCCCATTTGATATTGCCTAAACCGATGCATGTCCAACGTAATGTTGTAATGCAACATTATCTGCGACACATTCATGGTCGATTAGAACACGGGGGGTTTTAAGAAAACTAGTTTCAAGCCATGTACAAAAACAGAACGCAAAATTATGGTCCGAAATATGTTAAAGAAAAATATCATACTTGTACAGTGCACTCGTGTAAGTGACGTGCACATATATAGAGAAAGGTGAAAGAAGTGGCCAAAACCACGACGCGTCCTTGCACATAATACGTAAAGATTATAGCTGTTTGATCGTATACACCTGTATAAAGTAGAACAACCACATTTGAAATTGCCTAAAACAATGCATGTAAAACGTAAGGTTATGCGACAATATTGTGCTCATAATAGTGAAACTACAAAGCAAAGATGAGAAAAAATCATTGCCAAAGGTCAAATCACCCGAAGAGAGAGAAGAAGACCCTCCACCTGGATACTAGTAAGCCATACTGAAGGTGTGTAGTAATATCAAGGGCCAAAACCCTACCTTTCTTGTAATAATCGCGTGTGTTGTAATTTCTATAAAGAATAATAAGTCCAGGTAAACGTCTCAATACGACTGGGAATGGAGATAATCAATGTCAAAAAACCGAACCAATTTGTTTAAAAAAACAAACAAAACTTACCACTTAACCGGTGATAATTCCAACCCGGTAAGGGTGTCTTGTGTGGTCACTTGTGCCTAGTTCTTCACCCGCAGTGGTATGTACAAAAAAAGAAATAAAAAGATCTATGGTAAATCCGAACCTACTGTTAAACCATATCCTGGTCACTCTGTAGTTTTAATCCTTAATTTCAGATTCAACACTTTCTATTTCAGATTGTAGCTTTATGAACTTTCTCTCAGAGGATTCTAGTAGTATGTCCATCAATGTGAATGAATTTATGTATTAGTGAATCCTCCCATTTAATTAATAGATCATCGTCCAATTCATCGTATGTTGGCAGGATCTGTGCTCTCAGTCCCGTAGGAACTCTTTTAAGCCTCAGATATTGTTTTAATGTGGTGGCATCCCACCATCGGGCATTCTCCGTCTTTTTTAGCCACTCTAATTTTAGGAATGTATCCCTCAAGCCTTCCTTCCTATTTCTGTTGCCACTTGTTGATGTCTGGTTCATGCTAGATCCAGTGGTCAGGTTGCCAAATAACTCATCCGCTTCCTTATCTCTATTCATTTTTGTGACACAGTGAAATAATGTTATCTCACGACTCACTCTATTTACTATATTCTTAGTGTGTCAGTGTGGCTATTTGAATGTGTTACTTATCTTAACTAAGGTGAGCATGGCATAGTATTTTTGACTAAACTCAGGGGTCTCAGTGGGTGTACCCCGTATGTTAACCGTATCAGAGAATGTACGTTGAGAATAATTTGCCTTTTTCAACTATGAAGGGTTTGAAAGTTTTTTGAGGTGAATTGGATTGATTTGCGTAAATATAAAGGATATAAAACTGTTCAGTCAATAGTTTCGAGCAACCAGACAGTTATAATTGCTGACCGAAGACCTTCCAGGAAATTTTAATTCAGTATAACATTGTTCAGGACGGGGTTCCGTCGACTATTAGTTTTAAAAACTACAGAGTGACCAGGATATGGTTTAACAGTAGGTTCGGATTTACCATAGATCTTTTTATTTCTTTTTTTGTACATACCACTGCGGGTTACCTTCAACCGTCAAGGACTAAGCGAGTGAAGAACTAGGCACAAGTGACCACACAAGACACCCTTACCGGGTTGGAATTATCACCGGTTAAGTGGTAAGTTTTGTTTGTTTTTTTAAACAAATTGGTTCGTTTTTTTGACATTGATTATCTCCATTCCGAGTCGTATTGAGACGTTTACCTGGACTTATTATTCTTTATAGGAATTACAACACACGCCATTATTACAAGAAAGGTAGGGTTTTGGCCCTTGATATTACTAGACACCTTCAGTATGGCTTACTAGTATCCAGGTGGAGGGTCTTCTTCTCTCTCTTCGGGTGATTTGACCTTTGGCAATGATTTTTTCTCATCTTTGCTTTGTAGTTTCACTATTATGAGCACAATATTGTCGCATAACCTTCCGTTTTACATGCATTGTTTTATGCAATTTCAAATGTGGTTGTTCTACTTTATACAGGTGTATACGATCAAACAGCTATAATCTTTACGTATTATGTGCAAGGACGCATCGTGGTTTTGGCCACTTCTTTCACCTTTCCCTATATATGTGCACGTCACATACACGAGTGCACTGTACAAGTATGATATTTTTCTATAACATATTTCGGACCATAATTTTGCGTTCTGTTTTTGTACATGGCTTGAAACTAGTTTTCTTAAAACCCCCCATGTTCTAATCGACCATGAATGTGTCGCAGATAATGTTGCATTACGACATTACGTTGGACATGCATCGGTTTAGGCAATTTCAAATGGGGTTGCTCTACATTATACAGATGTATACGATCAAACAGTTATAATTTCTACGCATTATGTGCAATGATGCGTCATGTTTTTGGCCACTTCTTTTCACCTTTCTTTATGCATGTGCACGTCACTTACACGAGTGCAATGTACAAGTATGGTAATTTTCTTTAATATATTTCGGACCATAATGTTGCGTTCTGTTTTTGTACATTGATTGAACTAGTTTTCTTAAAACCACCCGTGTTTCAATCGACCGTGAATGTGTCGCAGATAATGTTGCATCACAACATCAAGATTTTTCTTTTAAAGTGTTGCCACTCACATGTAAAATCATATAGTATACTAAGCTGTTCAACAGAATTTTCAGTACTATGTATATTTTGTTTGTTTTACTTCCAGCCCTGAAGAGTCAGAGTAATCTGAACTCTGACGAAACACGTGTCGGCTGGCGTGAATTTGCTTGAGCAATAAAAGAAAAATTGCTCATACAAGAAGAAGTGGAAATTAATTCTATGATCATATTGAATGGATGAATGTTTATAATACTTTGTATTTGAATTACTATTGTGTGTGCATAAGGAAATCGGTTTCTGCAATTGTCAGGTGTTGTGTTACAATACCTGTTGAAGGGTTCGGAGGGTTTCCCCTTTTTCTTGTGGCACCACCAACTTAAATTCTCAACCATACAGGTAGTCAGAAACTTAGCGGAGCGCAAGTATTCCCTGTGAACAAAACCCTTTTTTCTTTGTGAATCATACAGCTCTGCAAGCCCACCAGTAGCAATTAATTCACTGACCCCGGTTATATGAGATACCACATTACTGGGGACTGATAGGTAAATTAAATTAGTCAAACAGGTGTAGGCCAATCTTACCATGCTTTACCATAGAGAGCACATGCACTTTACACTGCACAACAGTGATAAAGTGCCAAGAGTCCTAAAACCACCTACATCATGTCAAGAAAATACTAGGAGGAAGGCAAAAAGTTCAGGGATGACCCTGCAAAAAAGGCCAAGTCCAACACATACAAAAGTGTCAGAGCTCAACCACACAGTACAGTATTGACAAATACGTATGGAAATATATCCTTTTTAAACAAGCATTGATTGGCTTTCTTTAAATGTATTGAAGAATAGAAAAAACGCAATGATTACAATAATCAATTCCAGTAGATAATACAAAGGTAACAATGGTGAAAAAAAACTAGTAAAACTATACTCACCAAAATATGCTTGCCTTTATTGTACTCATATTTTGATAGGATAATTTTCACCTCAATATTCTGATACACAACCATACTTTGAGCATGTGAAGGTGTATTATGTTGGTTTACATGTAATAGATTCTAGATCCTCCTTTCTGAATTACATCCAGCACCCTTTCAATATGCTGTATTTTGCCTTTCATCAAGCATCTCTCAAACATCTATACCCAACAAAACACCACACATCATTATTCCAATCTCACCTGCTAATGCTAGCCTACTAATGGGCATACTAAGACAGCACACTCTACAAGGAACATTTCTTAATTGTGTGCAAAATAAAGCTCCACAGTCATAAAGGGCCTGATTCACCAAGGTTACGTACAATTTTAAATAATTTTTCTATTCACAAAAGTATATATTACTCATAAAAAATTAATAGTAAGCACAGCAACACTCATTGTCAACCACTGGTACTGCAACACACTCCCATATAAAACAATGGAGGTAGGGAGTTATAATAAACCTTCATAAGAAATAATGTTAAATTATTTTTTTGTAAGTTAAATATATAAATAAAATATTGTAATATACTATTTTGAATTAAAAAATTTAATGTAACATATCAATAAATTGGTTTTCTTAAGATATAACTAAATCAATGTTCATAAATTCTGTACATCAATTAAAAAAATATGATACAACTGCATCTGTTTTGCCCTTATACAGATACCCCCCACTTGTGTCTCCTTGGAGACAAGTGCCCTGATGAAGGTGAGACCTCTAGTAGGTCGCACACCAAAACGTACGTCGGCACCACAATAATAACCTGAACTGATTATTTGTCTTATCATCTCTTTTTTATGTCATTACTTGGATGACAAAATCCCTCAGAAATCATGTTTACAACCAATACTGTTTGATGATATATGTTTTGTTGATTTTTCTTGTGCTGTTTTGACTAATTCCTGCAATTAGGAGGAATTCCTTGTTTTCTGCTCTTTCATCCAACTTAGGCATATTAGTTTTTGCCTGTTTGTTATTTTTTAGAGATTTTTATCTAGACTGAATGAATGGACCCTCTTAGCATCATTACGTATGTGATTGAATGAGTATGAGTTGGAATGACTGTATGAATTATTTCTGTCTGTGGGGACTTATTTTGTATTTTTCATTGTAATTTTCTTGTTATCATATGTATTGAAATTTACCAACTGCCTACCTATGAATATTGATTAAAATGTATTTATGTATTCACAATTCATGTCGTTTTGTTGATCTATCTTCTCCTGGGAGGGAGATGTAAATTCTAAGTGACTGTACAAGCTCTGATTCATTCAATACATGTGGAGATTTTTTGTATTGTTATTGAAACTATAACATGTGTGAAACCTATGGTTTATATATATATATATATATTACCTACTGGCGGTCGCCAGTAGGTATATATAGTTAGGATTTTTTCTCTATGGGATTTTTGAAAATTCTATGTCTAATAACTTTGGCGTTTGTGGACGGAATTGGCAGAAATTTTCAGGAAAATGGCACATTTTGTTTCTGAGCAGCCCCTGAAAATTGGGGGGGGTTCGTCCAGGGGGGGTCGAGAAAAAAGGGGGGTCCCAAAACGTGTTTTTAACATTGAGTTTTCCATAGGGCGGTTGGCCACACTTTTAGCCCGAACGGCTGAATGGATTTGCACGAAACTTGGCAAAATTGTAGGGACTGGTAGCCCGATGTGCCTTTTGTAGGTCTCAATATATGTGCTACAGTGGATTTTGAGAAATTAACGTTTAAAAAAAGATATATATCTGTAACAGCGGACCGGGCAGCGCTCCAGTTCGCGTACTTTTCGCGCAACGGAGCTTTGTGAAGCGAAGCTGATTGGTTCTCCGGCGTCTGTAAACATTCCAAACAGTCCGTAGCGGCCGCCATCTTGTCTCTCGGTAGGATCGAGAGACAAGAGGAGGCCAAAGCGAAGGGGCAAATGACCATAAGGGGGCATAGTAGATCCTCCCTGACCTCTTAGGTTTGATGTACCATTTTGCCAAGTTTGGTGTAATTCCGTTCAGCCATTCAGGCTGTAGACGTATCTAAATGTCAATAATCGAATGGCTGAATGGATTTGCACGAAACTTGGCAAAATATTAGGGACTGGTAGCCCGATGTGCCTTTGCTAGGTCTCAATATATGTGCTCCAGTGGATTTTGAGAAATTAACGTTCAAAAAAAGATATATATCTGTAACAGCGCTCCGCTTCGCGTACTTTTCGCGTTACGGAGCTTTGCGAAGCTGATTGGTTCTCCGGCGTCTGTCAACATTACAAACAGTCCGTAGCGGCCGCCATCTTGTCTCTCGGTAGGATCGAGAGACAAGAGGAGGCCAAAGCGAAGGGGCAAATGACCATAAGGGGGCATAGTAGATCCTTCCTGACCTCTTAGGTTTGATGTACCATTTTGCCAAGTTTGGTGTAATTCCGTTCAGCCATTCAGGCTGTAGACGTATGTAAATGTCCTATGGAAAATTGCATGGGGAAAACACATTTGAAAGTGTTGAAATTTAGAACCAATTAAAATGTTACTTTGGTTTTGTATTTGTGTGTGATGAAAGTTAATTGGTTATGTATATATCTCAAATGAGAGGAAACCACAGCCATTTTGTGATACTACTGTCTGAGGTACATTTGTGAGGAATTTTTGGTGGTGAATTTCTGGTGTTTGATTTACACAGTACTAACACTTCTCCTACTTTTAAAAAGGTGAGTTGTTAATTTGTAAGGGGAACTATGTTGTACACTTGAAGATAATTTGAAAAATGTTTTCTGTTATTTATTTGCAGTCCTTCTGTTATACTAAATACTTGATAAAGTTAGTTTTATATTATGTATTACTAAAAACGATAAATGAAAGTGATTATTTTTTTCTGCAATTTACAGCAAGCAATTTCAAAATAAAATGGCTCACAATGAAGAGACCGTGGCAATTTCTTTTGCATTGTCCACTACATTGATTGAAATTGAGAGCACCAATAATGAAATATTGTCACAAGGAGGAGATGACTTGTATGATTTCTTTTTTTTTTTTTTTTTTTTTTTTTATTTAATCCTCATTTGCCGTCTTGCCGCCCATTCTTCTATCTAATCCACCACTGGGCTGTTATTGTCTCTTAGGCTGGATTTAGAGTAATGGGGCGTAGACAACACATATTTTTTGGGCCTGGCCTTCCTCTAAACTATCCTTCTTGACCCCCTGACCCAACATGTGTGTCCTCCACCAACTCTTTTTATCGTCCTGGGATAGTTCATATACCAGCGAGACAGGCACGGGCTTAATCATTGGACTTTAACATAAACTTAACTTTAACCAAAATTTAGCAGGAAGGGTATCCAAAATCCTCTATTTCTCTTAGATCGGTCTAACATATCAAGCTTAGCCATGTACCTCATAGCTAAAACCCAATCTAATAAAGTGGAACTAAGTGGTGAGACCCAAAGTTTACATATCTCTCGACGTGCCAACAACATAGCATAAAAAATAAGTCTGACATTATTATTCAAAAATCTATTTTGTAAATCAATTCTCCCAGTAATAATTAATTCAGGGCTTACCTCAATAGGTTGGTTCAAAGATTTGGAGAGAGAATTACTCCCGTCAAACCAGAATTTCTTGATATTTGGGCAAGACACAAACATGTGTAGGTCATCAACATTTGGAGCTTGACATTTTGGACATCCAACAATCCCTCCATCTTTAAATTTAGAGAGCCTATACGGAGACCAGTACGCCCTGTGGATAGTGAACAAAAGATTTCGCCTTAGGTTTGCCGGTTTAACAATTCTGTATAGCATGCACATAGTTACTTGCCATTGGTCTTCTGTCGCGATCCTTGGCAAGCTTTCCTTCCACAGGGTCTCTGGTAGATCAAATGTTCCATCCTCCATATCTAGTATTCGCCAATACCAGAAAGCTACTTCCTTCTCGAATGCCCCTGTCTCCAACTTTAACTCAAACTCATTTTCCACTCCAATCTCTGCTTCCAAATGGCTTGCCCAGCTTTGGATCTGTAAGTATTTATATTTTGAAAAAACTGGGCCCCACTTTTGCTGGCAAGTACCCCAAGGAATTAAATTGCCGTCTTGAAACAAGTCCTTCCACCTTTGCAAATCAGGTTCCTTTTTCAAATTTAAAGCAAGCACATCTCTTGTCCAAGAAGGGGCTCCAGGAGAACCCCATATTGGGGCACTATAGCTGAAATACGAAAGCTTAGATAATTTCCTGATCTTATACCATATCTCAGCCAAGTCTCTCAAGATCTTGAGTTTCACCTTTTTAAAAAACTTAGGGTCTCCAAACTTATACAAAAAACCAAACTCATGATGACCTGATCTCTTCAGCATTATCTCAAAAAGTCCTCCGATCTGAGAACTAGCAGGGGTACCCAACAACATCCTGCAGTTTTTTAAACAAAAAGCCCATGCATATATTCGTATGTCCGAGGCCGCCAACCCTCCTTTTTCAACTTTCCTCCTTATTTTCTTCCATGAGATTCGAGAAGTCTTTGACGCCCAGATAAACGATGTTATCATGCTTTGTAACTTCGCCAACCATTCCTTTTTAAAGCCCAGCGGAATAGTCTCAAACAAAAGGTAATCTTAGGTACAATCACCATCTTTACAAGGTTAGATCTTCCATATATTGACAGGGGTAGATTCATCCAGCCTTTTAACGTGTCACTAACCTCTTTCTTCACCCTATCAAAATTAGTTTTTGCCAAATCCTCAATTTTCTGAGTAATCCTAACTCCCAGATACCTCATTTCTTTTGTTGTTTTTACACCTTCAGTGTTAAGATTCCAAGTCATTATTTCAGTTTTATCTTGATTTAACTGATATCCAGAAATCTTACCAAACTCCTTTGTCGTATTGACTAAATTTTCCAAAGTTCCCACTAAATTAGTAGAATAAACAATAATATCGTCCGCATATAACCCAAGTTTCTTGGACCAATCCATCACAACAAAGGGGGGTATCTCTACTGAAGCTCTAATTTTGCATGCAAGAGGCTCTATATATATATTAAAGAGTAGCGGTGATAAGGGGCATCCTTGTCGGGTGCCCCGCATTACTCTAATAGGAAGCGTACGGGTTCCGTTTACAAGCACTCTTGATGTTGGTGCGCAGTACAAAGAAAGGATAGATTGTGTGAACTTATCCCCTAAATTAAGATGGTGCAAAAGAGTTTTTAAATATACAAAATTGACTCGATCAAAAGCCTTGGCAGCATCTAACGCAATCACTGCCAAGGGGTATTCATATTTAGAGGCTAAATCTATCATACCTATCAATGAAAAAGTAAGATCTTTTAAGTATCTCTTCTTAATAAAACCTCTTTGATCTTCATGAATCAATTTATGAATGATTTTACCAAGTCTATCAGCTAGGATTTTGGAAAAAAATTTGTAATCACAATTTAAAAGTGAAATCGGCCTATACGCATCCATACTTTTTGGAGATTTCTCTGGTTTAAGTATTAAAACAATAGTTGCTTCATTCCATGAGCTTGGGATTGCCACTTCCCTCTAAAAATTTTGTTATACAAATGTAACAAGTGGGGACCACCGTATTTCCTAGAGCTTTGTATACTTCTACAGGTAGACCGTCTGGCCCAGGGGCTTTCCCTCTTTTCCCTTCCTTAATACCTTTCATCAACTCTTCTTGAGTTATTTCCTTATTTAATTCCAACATATCCTCATCTGCGAGCGGTTGTATTAGAGGCAACCAGGACTCAATCTCAACCTTATCTGGACAAAGGTCCTCTGTATAGACATCTGCAAAGTATTGCTGAAAAGCTTCTACAATCTGTTTATTTTCTGTAATAACTTGATCTGACCCTGGTTTCTTAATCTCCTTAATTAGATTCCGTGTAACATCTTTTTTGGCTTTCCACGCTAGTAGCTTACCACATCCCTCTCCGTATGAAAAGTGTGCCAACTGACTAGCTTCCCATCTCTCTTTAACTCTTTGGGTAAGTGTTGCAGTGAGTTGAACCTTTAAATCTAAGAGTTTTCTCTCGCATGGGCCATCTAAGATATTAGATCCCTGAGAGATTCGAATGAGTTCAGACTCTCGGATCTCTTTTTCTAGATTAGACACTTGACTGTAATATAATCTGCGTTTTTTTGCACCAAGAGCTCCCATTCTACCTCTCATGAATGCTTTGCATGTTTCCCACACTATGTCTTCTCTAGCTGATCCCAAATTTATCTCCAGAAAAATTTGTATCTCTTCTTTAAGATTTTCTAAAACTTCTGCATCAGCTAAAATTGTGCGATCTAATCTCCAAACCGGGCACGTCTCTTCTGGTTCCAAACTTAAGTTTAAACACACAGCAGAATGATCTGATAGATGTGCCCCTATGTGGTCTACATTGATAACTCGCTCTTTCAACCTAGTGTCTATCAGAAAAAAATCTATCCTTGAATTATGTTTGTATTTTTTATTATAGAACGTATATCCTAGCTGCTGTGCTGCTTTAAGTCGCCAAATATCACACAACCCTAGCTGAACCATCACTGACTTAACCTTAGCAGTCATTTTACTATTCACTATTGCCCTAGAATTACCAGTTCTATCCAGCTTGCCATCTAATACTGTGTTGAAATCTCCTGCCATAACAATTTTACCTGAGAATTCCAGTAACTCCAATTCAATTTTCTCTAAAATTGTAGGATCGTCTGTATTTGGACCATAATAGCCAACTACTACTAGCGTTTCACCCGGCAATCGTAGCTTGCAAAACACCCATCTCCCTCTACTGTCTACTAGACTATTTTCAACTACCATATCAGATCCTCTTCTAATCAAAATAGCCACTCCCTTTGTAACCAAGTCTTGGGATGTGTAAATAGCATTTCCAATCCATTTTTGAGTAGTGAATATGTCCTTACATTCCTTTTGTGTTAAGTGTGTTTCTTGCAAAATAATAACCTGTGCTGGCGAGTCCTCTAAATATTTCAAAATTAGTAATCTTCTTGATTTGACTCGGAGCCCATTAACATTCCAAGTGAGGAACCTTAGCTCCTTTTTATTAAGCCTACTCATCATGCTTATCATGTAATACCCAGATTTCCCTTCTGATTAGAACACAGCAAGATAGCTCATGAGGAATATTTTTTTTTTTCCCGAACCCTCTCCCTCCCCTCCCCTCACTCTCAATTCCCTCCCCGGAAAACCCAACCATTACTCCCATGGCCCAGGCCAGTGGACGTCTCAGTGGCGATGTCACTTATTTATTTTTTTACATATACCTTGGTCAGTTTTCTATTTCTATGCTACTTTCTATGCTACTTGAGTAACATCCAGAAAGGCATCTACTTCATCAACTGTGCGAAATGTGTACATCTTGTTATGCCACATGACTTTTAGGAAGGCGGGAAATTTTAACTGGGCCGTAGCTCCTAACTCCCTTAAGGGTGTCAAACGTTTTCCCATCTCCCATTGCCTATTTGCTGTAGCTGGAGATAGATCCGACCTAATGTCCACTGATACTCCATCTATCAAAATAGACTTTTTGTTTAGAGCAAGTTGCAAAATTTTCTCCTTCAGTGAATATGTTGCAAAGTTGATCAGAATTTTTCTTGGCTTTACCCAGTCTGAATTCAACCTAAAGGGGTCGCGATGTACTCGTTGAATGTCCCGAGCCAACATCTCCTCAGTTTCATCTAGTGATAGCTCTTTTTTTAGCATTTGCACAACAAAAGTCTTTATATCTGTCCCCTCTTTCCCTTCTGGAAGTTTAAGAATTTTGAGGTTGTTGCGCCTTTGCATGTTTTCCAATCTTTCTACCCTTTCATCTAATTCTCTATCCTGAGAATATAATGTCTCTATCTCTTTGCGGTTATCCAAGACTCTTCCTTGCACCATTTTCATCTCAGATTCCATCTGTCCTGCGCGTATAGTTAGTTTATCGATCTTGTCCTCTAACAAAGTGCACGTGGCACTTATACGCTCTTGATTCTTTTTAGAGGCTTCAAAACCTAGATGAATATCTTGCTCCAGTTTCCTTAACAGCTCCATAACAGACAGATCTACTGAAGCATATTTCTCATGCTGTGTAGGACTAGTTTCTTCTGAGGAAGTTTTTTCCCCTTTAACTAAAGTTTCACCTCTCCTTGTAAATATATCCTCTCCCACATTCTCTCCCAATTCAGTAGAGACCACAGTTGAACTTTCCGCTAGTAAATCTGATGTGTTAGATTGGAATATCTGATTGATAGATGGCTCTGCTAGGTCTGCGTCAAGGCTAACAGCATTTTCTGCCTCCATTTCTGTGTCCAGAACCTGAAAGGGGTTAGGCGTTAAGAGGGTTGACCAATCCTGTTCGGCTTGCTCTACTACCTCTTCAGCCCTAAGATGGAGGTGGGAAGTGGAACCAGGTTTCAAAACCAAAACTTTAGGGACAGGCTTAAAGTATGAGCTGAGTGAGGGATTTATTTGGGTCTTAAATCCAGCCTTTTCTTTTTTTTGTCTCTTTTTTCTCTCTTTCTTTGAGGGAGAAAAAGTAGGTTTAGAAAATGTTTCTCCTTTTATCCCCTCATTTTTATCACCCTTCTTACACTCCACTGAAATAGAGGATGAACCCCCTTGTATATTGTCAAGATTATTCGCTTCCAACTGACTACCCTGTCTCTCTGGTCTATTGCTCCTCAGCTGATATCTTGTTATTTTTCCGCGCTCTTTCACCCCCTTGCTTACTTGCTCCTTGCCGAGATTGGCTCCTTCAGTCTGGATACTGCTACACTGCTGCGGGGGGGTGATCGTAAGGGTCTCCACTCCTCGGCCCCTGCCGCCACTAGTCGGTGTTCCAATCTTTGCCAGCACTCTTCGCCCTCTGCTTACTCCTAGCGCCGCTCTCCCCCAGCTCCCGGCCGGCAAATGGCGTGACTCCGCCCCCTCACTCTCGGCGGATTGCAGTGCCAAGCTCTCCGCCATCCGCTGTTGATTCCCTGAATCCAACCGACAAACGGCTTCCAAGATTAGCCGGTAGCTCGCCGTGATGCCCGCAGCGTCTCCGCTCTCCTTCAGGTATGTGACGTCCTCGGAATCTGCTAATCCGCTAAACAACTGACCACTCCTCGCAAACCGACATCACCACTCCTCAAACGTCCGCGACCCGCTTCCTAGCCGGCCGCCATGTTTTCCCTCATGACTTGTATGATTTCATTAGATTGATTGAAATTGACAGCACCAATAATGAAATATTGTCACAAGGAGGAGATGACTTGAATGATTCCACTACATTGATTGAAATTGAGAGCACCAATAATGAAATATTGTCACGAGGAGATGACTTGAATGATTCCACTACATTGATTGAAATTGACAGCACCAATAATAAAATATTTTCACAAGGAGATGACTTGAATGATTCCACTACATTGATTGAAATTGACAGCACCAATAATGAAATATTGTCACAAGGAGGAGATGACTTGAATGATTTTTTTGATCAATCTGTTGATGGCGAATTTATCGAATGTTTGGAGACCATAGAGTTACAAGAATCATCATTGCAGACTTTTAATGAGGAGATTCCAGATGAGATGATTGAAGAGGAAATTGCTGATGAGGACATGTTACTAGTTCTTTCAAATTTAGAAAATTCTGAAGAATAAATTTATATTTAGAAATGAAAAATTGTTTGAGACATTATTCATTTTTATTTTTAATTTATGAGGTTGTAGCGAAGTGATTGTAGTATAAAATGAGACTTATAGTATAGAGTGCAAAATTTTTATGTTACATGGTAAGTTTACTCATATTTACTTCCCTTCTCCCACTATATTATCTCCAATGTGTATTTGACATCTCTTCTTCATCTCCGGCCTCCTTTCTCTCACTGTGTGTCTCTGATGCATCTTATCGCTGCTATTTTGTGTAATTACAGAAGAGAGTAAAATAAAATAGTTCGGAACGTGAAAAGGGGGCAAAGTAGAGTACCCCTCACCCCCTAGGCCTTCTCAGGCGGTCCCAAAAGGATCAGTTTCTGCTTTCCTGAGAGATTATGGTATGAGTTCCATATACCACAATAATTTGCATTACAACATGCAAGATATATATCTCCTATTACCAACTTTTGGAGATATTCGCGCTAAGCGCGAATATCTCCAAAAAGTAACACCTGCCCTGAGCAGTTCTTAGCCATGTTATCCAATGGGAGGTGGATAACATGGCTAAGAGCATTAGCTCGGTAATGCATGAATATCGCTGACTTTTTAGCGATATTCATGCATTGCGGCCGTTTTTTATCGCATTTGCGATAAACCTTGATAATAGCAAGGTTTATCTTCGATAATTTCTGACGATGCTTAGCGGTAAAAAATTCGTTGGTAAGCATCGTTAGCGATAAATATCGCTTAACTTTGGTAATATGCACCAACGTCTGTTAACGTTCGATTCGAAGGAAATGAGGAAGTGTTGAAAAACATTGTTTGCGCCATCTTGCCTTTTTTGAAATGCCACACTTTTGTCGTGCACGGCAGCCATTTTAGATGCCTTGACCAGACCCACTCTCTGCACGCTGTCGATTCGTAGCATGGCTCCCCACCCTCGCAAGCATCTTCCCCAGGCACTGGTCACCCCCGCTCTCTGTCTTATGCATGGGCAATAAACCTCCCCCCATCTGCGCTGCTCTTCCCTGAGAATCACACTCTGTGCCCGCCCGACACCTCCCTTTTGCCCTATTCACTACCGCACCCTCTGACACTCCTCTTCCTCTGTGTCCGATTGTCCAGGCTATCAGCTAGCCCTGCAGATGTAGTTTATGGCTCCAGCTGTAAAGAATCACCCCTCTTCAAAGGAGTTATAGTAGATCAAGGCCCACACCCGATGAGATCCGTCACACCACACGTGTTCCTACTATCTGAAAACCATCCTGTATTGTGATTGGGGAGGGGACCGAGCCTGAAGAGGAAGATTCTAGGAATGACTCTTTGTACATCAAAGTTTTTACAATTATGTGTCACATTAAAAATATATAGCACTCCAACAAAGTAGTAGGAATATAAAACTTTAATAACATATAAATATATACAACAAAACAAAAACAGTAAAAACATTTAAACAACGAAGAGACCGTGGCAATTTCTTTTGAATTCCTGATGAGGACATGTTACTAGTTCTTTCAAATTATGAAAATTCAGAAGATGTTGCCTGGGGGTGGGTCGTCAGTAGCAGTCTGTTGTGCGAATAGTTCCAAGGCAGCAGAACGCGCTGAAATCTAGATGGCACGAAAGTGATGTCTAGTAAGTTGCCGCCCAGCAAATAACGGCGTGGGGCGCCGCGGGGGTGAGTGAGTCCAGTAGGCACCACAGCTATTCTTACCGGCATTGCAGAATTACTGCTGGGGACAATGCCTGTGCTGTAGCAGGGTCACAGCAGAAACAAAAAGGATTCTGTTGAAGATGTTGTTGGTTTTCAATTTGAAAACAGTTCTGGTGTCAACTGCTATGGTAATGTAGTGGTTAATGTTTTGTTTTCTCTAGAAAATGTAAAAGAGGGGGAGGCAGTCCAAAGTTCCGTTAAAAGGGCAAAGGAAAGGATCGGTGGTTTGAACTATCACTTCAAAAGGGGAGGGGGTGCAACAATTTTTCCTACCGGGTCACACTGTGCTTTCACCGGAACTGAGGTCTGCAGGATTCTAGTAATTCAAAGTGAGGCTGGCGCCAGCATGGGAGCGCCGACGTCCCGCGGATACAGTTTCGTCACTCCACGGGCGATCATGGCAGTCATTCCCCATCGGGGGTCGGAGACTCCCGCGGCTCCTGTAGAATCTTCAAGGTCGTGGAGGACTACGGTGGTGGAGTCAACCAGTGACCGGGCCATTTCTTCATGCTGGGCCCGCTCTTGCCAGGTCGATCGACATTTTGAGAGTTCGGCAGCTACCGGCGATCGCGGGGTCACATGAGCGGACGGGCTCCACCCTGCCGGGCGAGACGTTGCAGCATCGCCACAGTGGACGAACCCTTTTCGGGGCGCCTGGAGCGCTGAGGGTGCAGCTGGGAAGCCTTCACCTGAGGAGGCGGGAGAGGCCTGTTCGCACCGTCTCTCACTCCCAGTGCACCCCACGGCGCCCCGCTTGACATTTGTTATGGCCGGTGGCGATGAGGACGGGGGGGGGTCGGAGGCATGTGCAAGACATCCCCCCAGTGTTGTCAAAGCCATTTTTGAAGAAAGAAGTGGTGCCTGGCGTGTTGCCGCTGCTATTACGAAGGAAAAAAGAAAAAATGTCCCGTCCGTCTTTGGGCCGGGCTTCCGGTGGATGTCGGCCGGACGCCCCTGGCTCTGGCCCCATGAACGGGTTCCTTGGTTTATCGGCTGCAGCCGGATCCCGTCGGCCTCGGCCCCTCGACCGTTGGTGGCCGGACCGGAAGAGCATGTGGCGGGACTACCTGAAACTCTCAAGGGCCACCGCGGCCGGACTGGGAGAGAGAGGGGAGGGTCGAGGAGACATTCCCCCCTGCAACTCTTCAGCGTTGTAAAGGCAATCCCCTGGCCGGGTCCCGCTGGCCTCGGCCTCTCCTCCGGCTACACCCTACGTTAGGATCTCCTGGCCGAGGCGTGGCAGCAGGACCCGCCTTATATGGGCTGCTCCCGGCTGGGTGTAGCCGCAACCCTGCCCCACCTTGGAAGTTTCCAGAGTGGGGGCGGATGTTCTACTGACTTGCATTTTCCCTAGTCTATCGATTTTTTTGGCGTGGCAGGCGGTGGGACAGCGAGGGGTGATTTGGTTTCTCTTACTGTTTTTCTGGTCTCTCACCACTGGCATATTTCTAACGTTTTCTTGTTTCTAGGACATTAATAGGTTTTATCATTACGTTATGTTATCGTTTCTTTGTTCGTTGTTTAATAAAAGTTCATGTTCATCAGTGGCCTACTGATTTTCGTTTTCCTATTCTTTTCTTTCCAGGTTGTTTCATGCTAAAGTTTCTGTTAACAGGATACAGTGATCACTTCGTTATTATTGCATATGTCCTTTTCACTAGGGGTGCTCTCTGGTCGGGCCAGATGACGTATCTCTAGTAAATGGTCCGGGTGAAACAGGTGCATCAATCAGTGGGGAGTAGATAGGCATGACAGATTACAACGGGGGAGAAAGGTCTGCATTACGTACCCTTTCACTATTTGCAAAGACTTTCCTACGTATATTTGCAAACAGGGAATACCTCCAAAAAGAACCAATTCCCAAACAGTCAATGTTTGGGGAAACAATCAATCAATGAGGAACGAAATAGGCACGACGTGTTAAAGGTTTGCGTTACCTACCCTTCACTATCTGCAAAGGGAGAGAGAATATTCCTATTCTTCCTCGTTTGCAGGCAGAGAAGATTCTTAAGAGAACCAACTTCGAACAATTCAATGGTCGATTCAAACAATCAACAAGGGGTACTGTGAACACAAATGAACGCCGCTTATGTACATACACATTGGTATTATCAACAGGTTGTTCCTAATGTTTCTATTTTAGGGAGGTCAAAAAGAGATCCCATTAGTGGCCTACTGATTTTGCTCGATTCTTTTTGTTTTTTACACGATTTTTCGCTATCTGCAAAGACTAAACAGAGTATTGCGACTCTGTGCTTGTTTGTAAATAGAGAATGAACCAAAGAGAACAATCAATCAAATGGAGAGAGAAGCAGGCACGACGGATTACAACGGGGGCAAAGGCCTGCGTTAACTACCCTTCACTATCTGCAAAGAGAGAGTACTCCTAATAGAAATGAGGGGTGGGGGGCAGCATTCAAAGCAGATCAGTGTGCATAAACACGAAAATGTTTTTACTTACCACGTACTTGACATTCGACAGCTTATGATATTTGCTATTAAAAACCATTGAAATTCACTGAAAAAACCATAGGTTATAGACCATATATAGTTAGGAATTAGCATTTACAAAACCTTGAAAATTCACTGAAAAAACCATAGGTTATAGACCATATATAGTTAGGAATTAGCATTTAAAAAACCTTATTTTACTCACACAAAACCATTGAAATTCCATATATAGTTAGTTGCACTAACTATATATCGCGCACCCGCAATCCACTGCTGATCATGTCACATATTACATCATTCATGACATGGTCAGTGACATCACTGATGACATCACTGATGACATCTCAAATGACATCACTGATGACATCACTGATGACGTCTCATTTGACATCATTCTTGTGCTAATACGATAAACCTCTTCAGACTCTAATATAACCTTAGATACACTCAGTGTATACAGACACTCACACACTGCCACTCATCCATGGAGTTACTCACACACCCAGTCAGTTATGCAAAGAAACAATCTCACCTCCATTTCTTCATCTATACAGTTATACACACCTTACTTATTGAAACATATACTAACACATATTTACTCTCTTATACAATCCCTGATACAAGTTCACAATGATCGATACAACCACTCACTCATTCAGTGGCTCTCATGCACAGTTATTTATATATGCCAACTCTCACATGTACTGTGTTTTACATATGTACTTACTATGACATGTAGCATTGAGATATCCATTCACTCATCAATACACTCATGCACACAGTCAACTGCCCATGTAGCTGTTTCCACATGCACTCTTGAACTCATACACCTAGTGAATAAACTGCTCACACATCTATGCACAGAGTCACACACCTTCCAGCCACCCCCACACAAACTCAATCTCCCATAGAAATACTTGGGCAACAAATTAATAACACATATAGCCTCTCGTATAGCTAATGATCAACACATGCAGCAGTTTACATCACAACAGACATAATGATGCACAAATTAAGACAGTTTAGTCACTAACCCATGCATTCAGTGAGACACATTTAATCACTCACTCATACAGTCAGTCACGCACCTACTAAATCCTTCATCCAGACACTTATACATCCACTCATTCTTCAATATGTAAGACATATTTTAACTTTACAGAAACATACAGTCACTGGATGTTGTCATCAGTGATGTCATCAGTGATGTCATTTGAGATGTCATCAGTGATGTCATCAGTGATGTCACTGACCATGTCATGAATGATGTAATATGTGACATGATCAGCAGTGGATTGCGGGTGCGCGATATATAGTTAGTGCAACTAACTATATATGGAATTTCAATGGTTTTGTGTGAGTAAAATAAGGTTTTTTAAATGCTAATTCCTAACTATATATGGTCTATAACCTATGGTTTTTTCAGTGAATATATATATATGTATATATATATATATATATATATATATATATATATATATATATATAATTCCACAAATTGTCCTGTACCAGAAGGAGCGCTTACCAGTTGGTGCCGTCACCGGCATCAGGGCAGTATCCCGTTTAAATTTTTCCACAAGTAAACAAGTGAAGGCACTCCATTCAGTAGTCGTTTTTAGAGTTTTTTATTCAAAACTGTGTTCGCCTATGCGTTTTGAACCAAAGTTCTTGTTCACGGCAGTTTCTTACAGTTTGTCCCTCGTCTATTTCTTCATTTATATTGTTGTTTCATGCAGTGCAGTGTGGGATATCTAGTTTATGATGATTATGATAGGAATTTCACCCAAATTAAATCATGCCTGATTTGATATCAATTGTGGGTTTGGTGAATATGCTATCAGGCTTAGCAATGTTAATGTATGGGCTCAGTGCCCTGTTTTTCACTTATCCAATGCATTGGATGTGCACTTATACGACTGTTAATTTTTATGTGTTTTAGTTAGATTTTATAATTTATCTGATTGACCTCATGTACTTCATGTTTGTTTGTGTACGCGGTGTTTAACCACCACATACATTGGCGCGTCGTGCTAAGTTGCACTGAGAGGTTTTGTTGGCTTGTGTGAAGACACATTTTATGCCATGCGTTGCTATGTGTGGTGGATGTTACATTACTAGGGCTGAGTGCCCTTTGCACCGCTATACAAGCAAACATTTTTCACGAGGATCTATATAGGAACACATTTCGAATTATTGGCAGTTAATCATTTTCAAACATTCAACACATCTTATTCGACCTTTGTCCATTTACATTCAGTACTTATTAAGTCTTTGACGGAAATGTTTTTCATAAAGTGACTTTCTAATACATCTTTTCATATTTTTCATGTTTATAGATGGACATACAGTTCCTCATCCCCGTTCAGCCCCTGGGGTTGTTTAGTTTTAAATTTCTTGATGAGTTTGAACTCAAGCCTTCTCAGTTTGAGTTTTCTGTCACCCCCTCGTTCATGTTGGGAGACAGCTGCCAGTCCCGAGTATGTTATGTCCAACCATGTTTTTCCCTCATGGCTTGCTATATGTTTGGCCATGGCATATGTTTGATCTCTGTTTGTTATAGCACGAATGTGCTCCAATATTCGCTTCTTCAGGGGACAAGTGGTACTTCCAATGTACCTTTTTCCGCATTTATATTGCAGCAAATATACAACAAATGAGGTCTCACATGTTATTGTTTCTCTTATGATGAAGTTTTTGCCGGTAGCATCTTGAAGATTCTTTAGGTTTTTCCCAATTTTACACGCTTTGCACGTTTTACATTTTGTAAAGCCTTTTGATCTGATGTCCAGCCAAGAATCAGTTTTTTTGTTCTGAAAATGGCTTTGTACCAAATGATCAGCAAGGTTTGGTGCTCTTGTGTATGTTATTTTGGGATATGCTCCTATGTTCTTTCCAATGTCTGGATCTTTTCTCAATACATGCCAATACTTCTTCATGATTTGTTTGATTTTGTTACTTTCTTTTGTGTATCTCATTATCATGCATGGTTGTTCTTCAGATTTTTCATTTTTTTCTTCCTTTTTTTTGTAGTCTTTTCGGTTGTTGATCCTTCATCGCTTTTATTGCATGTTTTGTTCAGCAATAATTCCGTTCTGCTTTTTTTCCTTGCTGCAACTTCTCCTCTGACTATATCCGTTTGTTTGTATCCTCTTTGCGTAAATCGTTTTTTTGTCTCTATGAATTTTTTCTCCATTTCGTTTGCTTCCGAACAGTTTCTCTTTTCATTCTTAAAAGTTCACCATACGGTATGCTTTTTTAAAATTTTACCGGGTGAAAGCTTTGGCCGTGTAATATACTGTTCGTGGCAGTTTTCTTCCGGTGGGTCGTTGTCTGGATTTTATTGTTTTTCACATACACTTTGGTATCCAAGAATTCCACTTTCTTTGCGCTCAAGTTATACGTAAATCTCAGTCCCACATCATTATTGTTTAATTTGTCAAAGAATATCTTGAATTCTTCTACAGTGCCCTTCATTTTGTGCTCCCAACATATTTCAAATTACAGCTACAGTTGAGCACATATACTGCAAAATGAGATTTGCATGTAAGGTGTTGATTGATTTTACACACTTTGGGGCCAAACGCCGTAGTATAAGTTGTAGTGTTTATACCGTATTGGCACGCCTTACATACAGAGCATTTATAGAACCCCTTTCCTGCCGTCAGCCAGGAACCCTTTCCTCTTACTTCAAGGTTGCTTCTAACCAGTGATGAACCTAAGCTGTTAGCTTTTCTGAAGGTTACTGATGGTTTGTTGGGCAGTAACTCCCCAATCACTGGGTCGTCCTTCACTACGGGCCAGTTCTTTCTAACTATTGCCCTAATTTGCTTTTCCTCTCGTGAAAAACCAAGAATTAACCTTGTGGGTTCTTCTCTTAAATCTTGACTATTTGGTTTTTCTTTATATTTCAACAAATCTTGTCTGGTCAAAAATTTGGATTTAACGATTGCTGACTCAATCACATCTGAACTATATCCCCAGTCAAGAAACCTACTTTGGCTCTCCTTCTGTTTGTTATTGCAATCCACTTCCTCACTACATATCCGTCTGATACGGAGCATCTCCCCGTACGGGATGCTCTTGATTAGGTGAGGTGGATGCGCACTAGAGGCGTGAAGGAGTGTATTACCTGCTGTAGGCTTTCTATATAGGGTAGTGGATAACCTATTGTTAAAAACCTGGACTTTTACACCCAGGAATGTGACCATATTCTTACTTATCTCAGCTGTAAAATGTAGGTTAACTCTGTTTTCATTCAATAATTCGATAAAAGCACTTGCACTTTCAACATCCCCATCCCACAGTATAAACAAATCAACGATATAGCGAAGCCATGTAACCACACTCTTGTTAAAAATCTGCTCATGTTGTTGCATGAGGACCAGCTCCTCCCACCACCCAATAAATAAACAGGCGTAGCTGGGGGAGAAACTGGCCCCCATAGCAACCCCCTGAGTCTGCTGGTACATCTTGCCATCAAACAAAAATAAATTATTTTCCAAGCAGAATAATAACATTTTGAGCAGCATATTGGTATGTTGAGAAAAAACTATAGGCCTATTCATCAAAAAATATTCAACCGCCCTCATTCCGTTCTTATTCTTAATACATGTGTAGAAGGCGGACACATCAAGTGCTAACAACAAATACGTGAACTTCCATTCTATATTCTGTATCTTCCTCAGAAAGTAACACGTGTCTTGCACATATGAATTAAGACTCCTAACAAAGTATTGCCAGAAAAAATCAATATATCTTGAAAGGTTTCCCAAAAGGCCATCACATGCAGCAATTATGGGCCGCCCCGGTGGTTTTTCCATATCTTTATGAACTTTTGGTATAAAGTAAATCACCGGGAGGGTAGCATGCTCTTTTTTGAGGTATTTGAACTTCTCCCAACTTAGCAACCCAGTGCTATTCCAGGCCAATAATTGTGTCAACAATAGCTGCTGAGTATCCTTATATTTTGTTGGAGAAACCTTTCTATAGCACTCAATGTTGTTCAATTGTCTGTATGCCTCCTCCAAATAGTCCTTTAAGGGCCATAATACCAAATGACCTCCTTTATCTGAGTTGCGTATTATGATTTGATAATTTTCCTTCAATTTGTTTACAAGTTGCCAATATTTCCTCCCATGATTGGTGAATTTCCTTTTGGCATTATTAGTAGCGATGTTGATTCTCTTTACTTGTGCAATTACTTGTTCATTAAAAACATCTATTGAGTCTCGTGCAATGATAGGTACAAACTTGGATTTTTGCTTAAAGGGAGTTTGTGGCTTGACATAGGTCCCATTTATTTGTGTTTGCTGTATGGTTTTATCTGCCAATACCGTTGCCTCATGGGATTGGTTGGAGAAATCTCTTATTGTTTTTTCTCCTTTTTCCAAACTCTGCATATCATATAACAGTCCATAATCAGACCCCACAAGGCCTTGCATCCCAGGACTTTGTGATATCATTTCAGTCTCTTCCACCCTTCCCTGGGTGCCCCGTTGTTGGTGGAACTTTTTCAATTTCAATTTCCGTATGAACCTGTATATGTCTGCACGAGTCTGGGTGTAACTAAAATTAGACTCCGGACAGTATGACAGTCCTAGGGATAAGAGCTGCTCCTCAGCCACTGAGAGATCAATTCCCGCTAAATTAATGATAGTGTTGTTATCATGGGCACCGGGGCCAACCACCTTATCATGCCTTGTTGCAACCCCTTGCCTGGTCCCTCTCAGTGAGCTCTACCTCTCCTGTGTTTCTTGACACCGTCTACTTGTTTGCCTGCGCCCTCTTCTTCTCCGGGTTGCCCTGTTCTGGCGGGCACTTTGATGCACGTCCTTAGAGTGTCCCTGCAGCTGCGCTTTAAAATCTCCAGCTCTTTCCCCAAGGTTAACTTAATGTTGCTAGACTCCGATCTTGTTCCTAAATTGCCGCTTTCCATGGCCGAGCTGATATCAGACACCGATGGAGATTCCATGACTCTCCGATTCCCTCTGTCATCAACATTGTCCATGCGTTTGTTTGCAGTAGCCACCCGCATTGAGTCATATCTTTTAACGAACGTATAGATCTGTCCATTTGCCTAATCATCCCGGTCACACCTGAACTTATAACTTTTATATATATATATATATGTACATAGTAGACCTGAAACCCGAGGTGTCCAGATAGATACATGGCTGATTGTGAATTTTTGCCATGCTAGATGTGTCGTACCAGGACAAGTATCTTTTTTGTATGAACTTTACAACTGATTTTTGACAGGTTTATTTTTCACATTAGACGCATAGCTACACAAGAGAGATACATTCATACTATAATATATAGTACACCTCTAATATTCCTCCAAAGACTGACAGTTGTTGTCATCAATCATACACATAAACATAAACAATTGCCATCTGTTTGGCACAGACAAATTATAAAGAGATGTAGGCTCATAGAGTCCCGCCAACTTGAATGGACTACATTTCCCGTTCACACTCTCCATGTCACACCGTAATGTGATGATATCATGACGGTGGGCACAAAACAAGGTCTCCGAATACCTGCTTTGCATCCCAACTGATGTCTTTTCAGCTAGATGGATGCACGACCATCAGGGATTCAGGAATATAAAGGTAAGAGACTTTTTGGGAGCAGTGATCCTGTCTAACCTTCATGCTCTGCTATGGATGCAGCATCCAGAGGCTCACTGGATTGGATAGGTTACACACCAAGCTCAATGTTGCTCAGTTATACCACAATTCATGTTCTTGGGATGAATAGTGAGTAGAGACCTAAACATTATAATGAATACATTCGATATGCAAGTACATTTTGCTTAAAAATTTATAAGGCTTCCTTTAATTTGTTTTCAACATAGAAGAATCCTGTCTTGCTGATTACTCCGCTGAAATGAGATGATAGGCACATATTATTTGGGAATGACGGTGAATGGAGTACATGTTTTGCTGTGCAGTGTTCACAGCTTTCACGACCGAAGAGAGTTTGATACAAGTGTGTACACTATTTCTTCTTCATTACGTTAATAGTGAATATGTGGTAATCCATGCTGATGTTTCTGACCTCAATTCCTATAGAATAGGAGACCCTGGAAGGCTGGGGTTTCAATTGGGAGGATTTGAGAAGAGACCCCTGGAGGTAGAATTTCTTTTCAGTATGATTTTTTCTCAAATGTATTTTCTTATTTACTCATGCAGGAGAGAGGGACATAGTGCCATGAAGAATACCCCTACACCTCTTTTGAGGGTGCAATGTTAACAGAAATATGTTGACCATCGCCAGTTTAGCCCCCTCCTCTTTTACATGTACCATTGGGCACCTATTAAAAGTATCATATAAACAATGAGATTCTATCAATGTGACGAGGTGTTAACATTTTTTAAGTGTTTTTTATTCTGTGAATGATTCTGTGAGATACTAGGCTCTCTCTTAGGTTTGGAAAGACAAGAGCACTATGTGCTTTTTAAAATACCCCTCACACACTAAAAAAAATCCTTTAGTGTCATGCTTCATCATAGGGGTCTTCCCGTCCCTATAACGGGGCGGGGCGTGCTACGACCAAACGAACTACGCGGGAGCAATTAAGTATTGACAAAGGCTATGTGTAGGTGTAGGGGTGTCAGTGAAGTGTAGGGACCTTACTAGTGAGTGCAGAGAATACAAAAATTACAAAAAATTAAAAATTCCCTGGCCTAGTAGAAAAAAATATATTTTATTAACTTCTCTAGCTGGGAACATTAAGAAGGGGGATGTGAGGTAGAGCAATAGCTTGCTACCTAGTCGACATGTTTCGTAAGCAGTCCCCTACTGCTTACTCATCAGGACCATATAGTGATCCCTACTGATAATAGCTCAGTTCTACAATAATAAGCCTACTGTCCTACAAACAATACAGCAAAAATAAGCTGACTGTTTGAGCTTCAGGGCATGAGCTGGCCCTAGTGAAGCATGGTAATTTTCAATGAATACCAAAAATATTGACCTATTGCGGTCTCTGTAAATGAAAAGGAAAAAAAGAAAAGAGAGAAGGGGAAAGAACAACATAAATACGTGTTTTTCTTCAATCGAATATTATTACAAATATTTTTTGTTGTTGTCATGAGACATAGTAGAGGCGAATCGCCTTGAGCTACTATAAGCGATTGTTGTGCCTTATTTGATAAAAGGCAGTTGTTATACACCTCTCATAACTGGTTGATTCCACCATACGTATTCTGTTGAACCCTCATACTGAAGGGGTTCACATTTGTTTCATCACCCATACAATTGCGACTCAACACACTCAAACGACCAACCTGACAGGTAGAAAAATTGGAAACCCTTTTTCGCGTTTAAAAAAAAAAAAAAATTGGGATATCGACTATGGCCATCGTGATGGCGTTATACGTACTCTCTTTATGAGTGTTCAATGCCCCATGAGCTTGCAGGCGAAGGGTGTTCAGCGCGGTCGACTGTAAAATAAAAACGCACCCATCTGTCATATACAGCTCATATCTGTGATTTTTTATGCCCCCGTGACCCATTTATTAAAGACTCGAGGTCTGAGTCTATTATTTACATCACCGGCATAAGAGCGTGTCCTTATTCCTACCCCGTGCTGCTCCGAAGACTGCCGGTTTCCTGCTCGTTGCACAGTTAAGAAACCATTCAGTTCCGCGTTGTCAGGCACATGCATTGACGCCCACGAGAAAAACTAGTGCGCTGACCTAAAATGGCTGCCGCTATTTGGCACAGTCTAGAGGGAAAAAAACCGGAAGTCTTTCTACGCTTTTCACTACTGGGTACAATGGGGTTTCTGGTATATATATAATTTTCTGCAATTGGTCTTATGTTTCCAAGACATTGGTTTACCATGTATCATCCGTATATCCGAATCCGGTGATTAGGAATAGTCTCTGTTGTTTGCAGATATTATTCTTATGCCGAATTTTTTAGGGGGGCTATGTGATCTCCCTGGGTGATCAATTGAACAGTTATTATAATAGAATTGTCCAAGCTATGTAGAGATCATAATTGGCACCAGGGTATATCGTCATTCAAACCTATTTTGTGGGATTGGATGCGAAACACCCACCTCTGCTCTTTCTCCAAGAGGAAGTGTTCGTTGCCAACCTGTTCAATCACAGTCCAAGATATTTCTTCAGGTCTATGATTCTTTTCCAAAAAATGGTTGGTGAGTTTTGTGCTTGATTTTTTGCATTTTATAGTACTCTTGTGTTCGCCTATTCTGATTTTTACTGCCCTGCTCGTCATTCCCACATACTCAAGTTTGCAGGGACAGGTGATCAAGTACACGACATTGGCACTATTACAATTACTAAAATTTCTCTGTTCCCTAACAGTTCCATTGTTGAAGGTCAGTTTGTTGCTCTTCCCAGTTAGGCAGCAGACTTTGCATCCTCCACAAGGGTGATGGCCCTGTACAAAATTCGGATTCTTTTGCCCATTGACATTGTTAGATTTCGGTCTTGTATGGACCAAAACATCCCTTATGCTTTGTGCTTTTTTATGTGAGAAGATAGGTTTTGGTATTTCCAGACCACCACTGTTCAAAATTTTCCAATTTTTATTGCTGATTTTTGTCACTTGGTTTGAACTTGTATTGTACGTGGTCACACAAATAGGTCTTTTCTCTTCCTCTTTTGGTGCTTTCTCTTCCAATAGGCTCTCCCGGCAGTTGTTTTTTGCTCGTTTGTAAGCCTGATCAATGATTTTGTTTGGGTACATCCTGGCTTCCAATTTCTTTTTCAAGTCCTTAGACTGGAGTCTGAAGTTTCCGATCTCAGTACAGTTCCTGCGAAGGCGCAGAAACTGGCCATATGGGAGGTTGTCCCGTAGGTGTTTAGGGTGGAAGCTGTTATACATCAACAGACAGTTTTTCGAGGTGTTTTTAAAGTGAGTGGTAGTCATTAGTCGTCCATTTTTGGGAAAGATGTTCAGATCTAGGAAGACCAAATTGCTGTTGGAGATGGTACTGGTAAATTTCAAGTAATCATCTTGTAAATTCAACCAAGTCAAGAATTGTTCTGAGTTCCTTTCATCTCCATCCCAGATGATAAGGATATCATCGATATATCGTTTCCACAGCTTGATGTTATTTCTGAAAGGGTTGTTGGGGTTCAGTATTTTGGTCACCTCTAGATGGTGCACATAGAGTCCAGCTATACTAGGAGCAAATGTGCTCCCCATGCTAGTACCATGTGTTTGTAAGTATAGGGTGCCTTTGTATTCGAAGAAATGTTCTTTCAATGCTAGCGAACAACAATCCATCACCACATTCCGCGGTGTCTGATATTCCCAAAAATCTTCAAATAGGACATCTTCGATAATCTCCAAGGTTGGGTGGTGTGGCAAGCTGGTATAGAGACTCTCCACGTCGCAGCTAATCAGTAGCTGAGTATTGGGGTCGAAGGTGACATCTTCGAGTAGATTTAATACATATTTCGTATCCCTAAGATACGTTGAAGTTCTTTGAACCATCGGTTTAAGGAAGGCGTCCGCAAATCTTGAGATTGGTTCCAAGATAGACCCGATTCCAGAGACAATCGGTCATCCCGGAGGGTTCTGCAAGTTTTTGTGAATTTTGGGTAGGGTGTACATATATGGGATTTTTGGATTCTTTTGGCAGAGAAATTCTCCTTCCTTTTTTGTAATCCAGTCATGTGCCAATGCCTCTTCCACCATTGTGCAGATCTTGGTTGTTATTTTTCGCCTCTACTATGTCTCATGACAACAACAACAAATATTTGTAATAATATTCGATTGAAGAAAAACACGTGTTTATGTTGTTCTTTCCCCTTCTCTCTTTTCTTTTCTTCCTTTTCATTTACAGAGACCGCAATAGGTCAATATTTTTGGTATTCATTGAAAATTACCATGCTTCACTAGGGCCAGCTCATGCCCTGAAGCTCAAACAGTCAGCTTATTTTTGCTGTATTGTTTGTAGGACAGTAGGCTTATTATTGTAGAACTGGGCTATTATCAGTAGGGATCACTATATGGTCCTGATGAGTAAGCAGTAGGGGACTGCTTACGAGACATGTCGACTAGGTAGCAAGCTATTGCTCTACCTCACATTCCCCTTCTTAATGTTCCCAGCTAGAGAAGTTAATAAAATATATTTTTTTCTACTAGGCCAGGGAATTTTTAATTTTTTGTAATTTTTGTATTCTCTGCACTCACTAGTAAGGTCCCTACACTTCACTGACACCCCTACACCTACACATAGCCTTTGTCACAACTTAAGTGCTCCCGCGTAGTTCGTTTGGTCGTAGCACGCCCTGCCCCGTTATAGGGACGGGAAGACCCCTATGATGAAGCATGACACTAAAGGATTTTTTTTAGTGTGTGAGGGGTATTTTAAAAAGCACATAGTGCTGTTGTCTTTCCAAACCTAAGAGAGAGCCTAGTATCTCACAGAATCATTCACAGAATAAAAAACACTTAAAAATGTTTAACACCTTGTCACATTGATAGAATCTCATTGTTTATATGATACTGCTAGGAGGGTGATTCTATCAGTACCTCTATGCTTCCTCTTTTTGTTTTGGATGCACCTATTAAAAGTCTCATGGCACACCAATGGGTAGTTAAACATTCCAATCTATACCCATTCCCCTCTGCTACTTTGCCCTTTGTGCCTTACATCCCAGATACTCACCAGGAACCTGCATCCAGCCACTAAATCCTGCAATACCCCAAAAGCTCCCCTACATCAGGGTCATAGGACGCACCTGGATTTTTCAAACTGGTGCCAGGAATGATCCAACGATGAAGCATCCCATCCATTCGGTGGGCGAGGGCCTTCTATTCTGAATACCAAAGTAGTTTTGACTTTGTCTACAGTTTACAGAGTTTTCTCACTGTCCGCATACAATTTACAGAGTTTTCTCACAGTTAGCAAGGAGTACTCGTTTGTGTGAATAATGTATTATCAATGACACCCATACTTACTTATCTCCTCTGTTCCCTTTATTCTGAAAATACAATTGTACCATCCCTCATTGAGGTGCTAACATTAAACAAGACACACCTAAAATGATCCAGCCCTTTTGGCTTTGCTAAAGATTGTTTCCTATGTCATGTAATATGTTTTTCCCCATCCTACATTGTGTTTTTGTGGGATGTATGACGTTACAACGCATACTTTCACAACGCCTAACTTTACATCGCAACTTTTACAACGCTTACCATTACAACGCATAATGCTTTTAGGTGCTGGATAGTGAATAGTTTAATTTACTATTCCAACTCCAGTCCCCGTGGATAGTAGGGAAGGTTATTGGATAGTAAATTAACCTATTCCCTATCCTAGAGCGCCCCCCAGAGCAATGCGTTTTAATAGTTTGCGTTGTAAAAATTGCGTTGTAATGGTAGTTCGTTGTAAAAGTTTCGTTGTAAAGGTTGTTTCCCGTTTTTGTGTGAGTCCATTGCAGCTCCACCGAGTGGCCTATGTGGTGGATTACATGCATAGCTTAAACACGTCCACTTGTCATGTGTCAGTGTATTTGTATTTCCCCCAGTGCAAATCCTTTATTCCCCCCTTGCTGCACCCAATTTCAAGGAGATAGGTGGGATGGACCAAAAAGGGCATTATTCCCCATTCATGTTTAACTACATGAACATTTCAAAATGGGGATTTATGAATTGCTTATTGACACATGCCTGGATGTACACTTAGGGGACTATTTTGCATTGTCTAAATGAGTTTGTGAAATGGGCCTCAGTCTTCCATGGAGCCAGTGTCTAGTCTATACATGGAAACTGAACACCATAAGTCCCTCGGGACAACCACATATCTAGCACTCTACCTCTATAACAGCCAGAGCGGCTTTAGGGCAGTGCCACTGGTGCAACTGCACTGAGCACTGACCTGGAAGGGGGGGGATCAGTAAAGCCAGCCAGTGCTTTAAAACAAAGTAATACATGTGAGAGAGGGGCTATGGAGAGAGGAGGAGCACTTTTGTAGGGTGCTGGTGAGGGAACCCAAGGTGGAGGTCATGAGGAGCAGGAGCGCAACAAAAATTGGTGCACCTGGCCTCACCACGGTTAAGGCTGGCCCTGATAACTATGAATGCTTGACCTTCTCTCTCCACCTTGCTCAGAAGACAGTTTTTCCATTTTTCCCTTTTCTTCATACCTTTTTCTTGCCTAATAATATATCCAAATATAATCAACAAGCCCCAGAAGTTTGCGTCGCTTCCAATTTGTTCGTCTTGTACAGGTTGTGGTTTGAATTTTTTTTTGCATTCTAGATGGATTCCGATCACCACTCTAAGCACACATCCTCTTTTGCCCTGTCCGGCCACCGTAAATGGGGATGCAGCATGTCACCACTGCAGACAATGTGTCTTCTTTGTATCTGCTAATGCTATGGCGTTCAGTAAAGCTTCCCTTCCCGCAGCTCAAATAATGCGGACCCAGGCCTAGTCACGGATCCCGGGGACGCAAGATGAGATACGGGATTATTTACTCTAAATGAGTCGCAGCTTCTCGTTTACAAGAAACTGCACAGGAAGCCAATTACGAGGCGAGATATTGCCTGTCAGCCATTACAGTTGGCTGCTCGATGGAACACGTAACCAAATGAAATGCACATACGCCGCTGTTTGCTTCTAAAATCCTCCTACATGAGACCTTTTCGATTTGCACTTCAGTATCATTTAAGGCTGTCAGGGCCATATAGTCTGATCAGGTAAATAAATCATACATCTTAAACACCTTCCAGATTCTTCTAGCCTGCCGTGATGGTCAGTCGAGAACCGTGAGCCCTGGTCCCTGTTTGTTTGCATGGCTTCGCTTATAGACACTCCTGTCAAGTTATGATAAAGAACAATGAGGCCAAAACCAGAGTGACGCTCAGCCGTAATCAAATATGTGAGAAATGCACAAAAAACTAAAACAAACACAGCTGCATCTAATTGACGGCATATATGTGTCAATCAAGAAAGACAATGGAACACATGGGAGAGACCCCATTCAGTGGAAATTCGAAAAAAAGTTTATTGTAGAAACTTTAGGTTTAACATTATTCTGAAATTACTGTACTCGTTTTTGTAGTGAACTTTTGCCATTTTCAAGTAACTTTTATCTACATTTTCTAATGCATCTCTGGCAGGTATTCTACCACAAAATCGAGTTTTGAATATTTTCCTTACAAAATGCTGTAACCAGAATAAGAATATCAACTACCAGAATCCTGTTAAGGTAATTACATATAGCTCAGCAAATGTTTACTAAACTATAAATAACTTTAGGGAAAGCATATCAGCAGCCGTGCATCAGTCATCAATTATGTCATTTGAGGTGTCATCAGCGGAGTAATCAATGATGTCATTGAACATGTCATGAGTTATGTTGAAGGTCATAAACTGTACATGGTGAGGGCGCCGGTGCGTCACTTTTTGTGACGCACCACTGGCGTAAAAAATGCGCCTTGTTGCGCCATATTTACAAAGTGACGCATCTAGGTAGATGCGTCACTTTGTAAACCCATGGGCCACAATATACCTGCGGCAGATATAATGGATGCATATTGACGCAAGAAAGGGTCATGGAAGTGACGCAGTGAAATCTATGAGATTTCACTGCGTCACTTCTAGGACTCAAATGCGTCAAAATCTTATGCCTGCCTCATAGCAGGCGTAAGACTGACGCAGGCCCTTTCACATGGGACTTGCCCCATGTGAAAGGACACATTGCTGGAGTTGCGTCACTTTTGTGACACACTCCAGCAATGCGTCACTTTTGCGCCTACAGATACGTCAGAAATACTGACGTATCTGTAACTCCTTGCGACATGATGCGCCATACTGTAAATGTGACGCATCATTGGTGTCTCAAGAACGGCGCAATGAAAAGTGACGCAAATGAGGCCCATGGTATTTTGAATGTCATATGTGATGCACCCAGTCGCTCATTATAAAAAAAAAGACATCAGATCTCAAATACAATAACTCATTACATGCGAGTTCTGACATCACAACGCCTGCTGCCAGAGCCTGCAGTTGAATGAAAAGTCAAGTCAAGTCCTGGGGCATAAAGTAACCAGTTGTTTAAATAATGAAAACAAAATGTGGCTTTTCTTTTACTGTTCTGTTTTTCTGGCTGTGCAGTGACTAGCAATTCTGAATAATTCATGGGCACATGTTTATTTTGTGCACCTTAGGAAATTGTAGAAAAGTTAGAATCTTTCTGCATGTTTCTACACATTCTTAGCTACTGTGTCTTTTTCCAAAAAGTAACTTGTATTAGACTGATTCCAATATCTTTCTGCAAAAAAATGTATAACATTTGGTTTGTGGGAAACGTGATGGTGTGACCATGTAATATAAGGAAAAAAGGACTCTATGCCATACATGATAAGGATATTACTATTCATCTAGGAATTCCATAACTATAAAAAGGAACTCAGGCTTTGGCCTCGCGTCTCTATATGGTCATGGACCTCCTCAGTAACTTGCAATATCATTATAAAGTACAGCAGGGGATACTTTATCCTATATATTATTACAAGGCCTAACTTTAACTGCACTTTAACCTTTTCTTTTCAGTAACTTTCAAGAGGTTTTTTTCACGTAAGCTAAAATCTTAGTATCTTACCTAACTATCAAATCACTTTAATGTTTGTTTTTTCAGTGAATTTCTGAGTTTTATTTTAGTATAGAGTAAGATATTATTACCATACTAAACTATAACATCACTTGAACTGAATTTCATTTTTTTTAATGTAAAGTAAGTTTGTATTACTTTACCTAAAAACAATGCAACTTTAACCTTTGGTTTTGCAATAAAGTTCAGCTAGTTTGCTCATTTTAGATAAAGGGAATGGCTTAACCCCCACTGGGTGGCGGGTTGATAGTCGTGCACAATACTTGGATTTGCATAGCAGGGTCTTGACTGCAGAGTATGGCCTGTGGCTAGGCTCTGCGACAGCCTCTCCCATGGGCAGCAGACACCCTATGTTCATACCTCCCCACAATTTGTTCAAATTGATAATTTTGTTATCCCACTGTACTCCCATGAGACTATGCTGTGTCCTGCAGCAGTCCAGCAGGACTACCAGGGAGGTTTTGTTGCATCCCATGGGAGTTCCACAAGATCGGAGCCTCAAAGTAGTTTTTTATTTAATATGACCCGTGGAGTCCCCTTTGACCCCCTACCCTAGACCCCTTATGTCTCTTTTTTTAACATGTATAGAAGACTAGGGCTAAATCCCCGGTTACTGAAATGGCTGCCACAATATTTCTATTGATGTTACAGCCAGCCAAACAGATCGCTTGTGGCCAATCAGATTACTTATTTTATTTTCATTTGCAGTCAAGAAGCAGTCCAACTGTCAATGTATCATTAAGATTTTAACCTTAATTTCACACAAAAAATGCTTAACGGATTTAAAGTAAATCACACAAAAAATGCTTTCCGAGTAAAGATCTAGCTTTCTGCTAAATCAGCTGTTTTTGTGCATGGGGAATATGTGTTTTGGGAACACCCCCCTTTATCTGATGCTCCGTTTGATGGATCATCCACTATCTTTCCAGGAAGGAGATGAGGTGAATAAACTTCTTTGGAAGGTTTTGTGAAGGTTCATCAAATGGCACCAAAGTTATGTGCAAAAATTCCTTTAGGAACTCTGACCTGACAGAAATCTTCATACAAAGAGGAAATACTCGCACTTCAGGATGCAGTTGCTCATGTGGTTTTCTTTAACTATTTAACATAATGCATTTCAGTGATAAACATATTTGTCAGATGATAAACTATGTGAAAGCTGCCAACATAAATGACAGAGAAAAACATAAAAGCAAATGTATTTGCTAATTAAGTTACAAATTAATCTGTAACACAGAATCAGGATACATAATTAACAGTTAACATGGTCATTTCATTGTATCTAATTTTGCATACATTTTGCCAAGGAAATCTTCAAATTGTTATTGGATGTCAAAAGAGGGTATGTTGTAGAGACTGATGGCGGTGTAACATGCAGGGATCTTTTTATTTAAGGTAAATACAACAAAGTAAGTAATCTTTAATTTATCACACTACTTTATATAATGTTCTGACCCAATATTTGTATATATAAGTATTATGAATGAGTCCCGCTCCATTTTGTATGCCATGGTGCATAGTACCTAATATTATTAAACATGAAAGTTCCTAATGAGACCAAAAAAGTGACCCAGTGAGTATGATACATTCAAAATGTGCAGTACAGGCTACTCCAATCAGTTGCTCGTGAGCTACTGGTAGCTCTCACCATCTACCTGCAAGTAGTTCGCCTGTGTACAACCCATTCTACTACATAAGACGCGTGTGCTCAGTTAAAATATTATATTCATACCAAAATTGAAAAGTGTGTAAGTAAGAAGAAAATGTGCCTATTTTGAGATCTCATAACCTGGTTTTGGGAGAAATGAGGTTGAATTTCTAAAATATAATTAAAACTGACACTTCATTGGTAATTTATGTAGTATTGGGGAGACTTCTTACTAATATTATTACCTTCTACCAGGTGAATTACAGCTATAGCTTTCATTATTACCCATGCAGAAGCATTCCACATTGACAAAGCCTTTTTTTACATTACTGCTGGCAACCATAGCAGATGAACTGAGGTGATCACTGCTGGTAATCTTGAATTTAGTGGCCACTAATGTAATCTTTTCCAATGTGGTCACAATTAAAACTCTAATATTATCAGTTCTCAATGATTTACATTGAACATAAGTAAGGCTCTTGGTTTTCCATTTAAACTGATTTCTACACATAAATACAGTCACAAAATATGTTTCTTCTCTCTGTATTTATAAATAGAAATGGAAACATACGCCCAAACTGGAATCAGAGAATTGTTTGGCCATCCCTGCTCCAGCCAAGTGGTTGCCTTGCCACGCCCCTCTTCCTGATTTTAGTGTGTGCCTGCCCACATTAACACCAGCAGGGCCATTAATCTTTGGATAGGTGTGGGAAATGTCATCCTATGGGGGTCCTTTATTGACCTCTGACCTGCCCTCCATAGCCCTGTTGTCATACGGTTTGCTCTTTAAGGAAGTGGGGGACGCTTTAAGTAGCTAATGCAAAACCTGTAGAAATGAGTTCATTGCGGGATAGATTGTGGGAATAGGCAGGGTGGCAGAGCATTCAAAAACTTTTTAACCCTTTCTCTTACCTGTGGCTTCAGTTTTTTTTTTAAACTGCTTATTCGAAGTCATTAACCTAATGGTCACTGAGTCCCTTTGTGAAACAAAAAATAAAATGTTTTGAATGTGACCCAAAAAGGGCTTAAAGACCGGCAGCATAAACACAGTAGAGAAATGTGTTCGGATTAACATTCAGATCCATGCAGGCCATAAAACTAAACTTTCCACAATGACTTTGCGTCGCATGAAGAAACACAGAAAGAAAACAATAGCAAACATTTCTGAGAGGTGCATCTTGCCAGAGACAGCCCTGGCATATTTGTAAACTCTTTTTCCACCCTGGCAGCAATTAAACTGTGTGGTATTATGCACTAATGCACAGCAAACATCTTCAACAAACAAAACTTTGTCATCTAAATTCAATAAAAGGTTAAATGCTACTAGGCAGTGGAAAGTAAAATAAGGCAAATGATACACAGCAAGGCCCAGAGTCTTCAATGCAGAGACTGTGTCTTCCTTCTGGAAAATGTATTTTGCATTAGCGAAGGAACTAGTTGAAAAAATGTGATTCAAAAGCTGTCAGCTCATGTGGGTTTTGTTCATTATTTCAGGCTTCAAAAGTGTGAGGGAAATAGAACCTGGCAGGGCTAATGCAGGGCCTTTAATTTCTGAGGAATGCAACTTTATTCCCACATCACGCAGATGATTTAGTCTCAAGGCTGCCCTACACACATGGGAGATCACAATTGGCAATCATTACTTAAGTTCTACAAATATATCCAATGACTGTGATATTAGGAACAATAATTATATACACTCAGTAGAAAAAGCATTGGGGGTACAAATTCACTTTTTGGTTGTTATCCAAGATGTATGACAAATCCCTACTCCATATTTAAGCCATATGGATATCCATTATATAGCATTAGTCCAATTTCCTCAAGTCCCTCATTTGATACCCTCATCTTCTATGGGGTAATATCCTATCTAGCCCTAAGATAAATAGTAATTATGACTTAGAATCATGTCAGCGGTTATGTGATATTATAAACCACATAGCAGAAGACAAGTGCTCTGTGTCACCAGATGCCCGAGATAGCAATATAGTACCAACTTTCACATGTTAATTTCTGAGAAAGTGGATTATTAGATGGGGTGGAATGGTAGTCTACAAGAGATAATATTGTCTTGCTAGAATCACTAAAGCTTTCAGAAATTTAAATCTGAGTTCAACCCGCACTGGCACGGAGCAGACAGGCTTAACTTAAGAAAATGTTTAAAGTATTTAGAAGTACCAAAACAGTTAAAAAGCTAAAAACACAACAGAATAAAAATCCAACTCCAGTTTTAGAAACAGAGCACAATAGTACCAAAACAATAAAAAAAACAATAATGGGAACCTTAGAAATTAATTTTAAAGTTTTAAATGAAAAAGACACCAACAAGGCGCTATGTGTTAACCACAGTCATCTGGTTGCTATTGACTTGTACTTAGACTTAATTTCAGGCCAACCTCAATAGAACTTGAGGCAGACACAGAAAACAGGTTCAACCTGGGAGTACATTTTACCTTCTGATGCATCTTCTGAGAAATCCTTAGCGGGGAAAGGAAGCAGGCTATGGCCAAGAAGATCCATAACATCTATAGCTGTTGGATGAGTTCCGGTGAAGCTGTTGACTTATGGTGGAAAAACTCAGAGCGGGAGAAACTAAAAATATATGCCCAAGGAAGGTCCTTCATAGACCGAATACTGTTTCCGCCTTTACCTAGTGAAGATTTCTATATTCAGATCTAGTAATTTCTTTGGAGCTCAGATTCCTCCAGCATGGCAAGGCTGCAAGCTGTTGCCAAACCGGACTCCATGAGGGCCTGATGAAGTTGATTTACTGCTGCAGAAACAAATATGCACAGGTTCCATATGAATCTTTGGCTCAGTGGCGATGCACCTTCATCGGATTGACTTGGCAGGTTCGTCCTGGTCCTCCAGAGGACTTTGGAGCCAACACATTTTTAAGGCTCATATTTTTCAATATATTAGGAGAAGCACAATTTGACACAGCTGAAGGTCCCAGATTCGCAGAAACAGCACTAGGGGTCCAACACTCTTTCCAGCAGAACCCACCAGAAAAGACCATGCCAGGGTCCGTTGGAACTGGTCAGCTGGGTTCCTCAGGAAAAAGGCAGCTTGTGTCTCAGTAGCTTAGCAGGAGGTCAACCAACTGATGCTTGGAGTCCATTTGGAGCATATCCAGCATTTCAGGTCACCTCACAGATCTTAACAGCAGGTGCATTCATGTACTCTACTAGACCATTTGTTTGGCACTAGACTGTGGGTGGGGGTGACTCCTGGCCCCTCCCTAACCATAGGGTTACAAGTCCCATGGGTAACACTGCTCAGGTTTGTGTCATTTCCTGTGTCCTCTACTGCAAACAATCACACAGTGCCTAACTAAAAGCAATATGGAAAAACCTTTTTTTTCTCCTGAAGCGCTCCTGCACCCACACCAGAGGTGTGGCCATGGAAATGAGCAACCCCTTGTCTGTGGTCTCTCTAAACCAATACTGGGGACAGCTTTTCTTCCACTGGGATTGGTGACTGGCTGACTAAGTGGACAAAAGAGGGCCCTGTCCAGATATCAGCTAACATTTGCTTGTGACATGATAGGCCTCTTAAGTTAATTAACTTGTTGGCAACAGTCAAGATATTCAGCCTGGTAGAAGAACAGATCACCTCCTCAAACACAAGGCCATTGACTCAGCTCTTGTGAAAGTTATGAAAATGTTTATTTTACCATTAAATTGGACTTGACCTCAAAATTGAGTTCTTTCAATTATTTGTTAAGCTGTTTGCAAACCAAAATAATTATTATTAAATGTAATAATGCAAACCATTGCTTTCTTATTGAAAAGCGAGCCTTGCTAAAGTGAAAATAGCTTTTGGGACTTTTTCACTGTAAGGATAGTTGTATCATTACATTTCTACATGTGCTCCTTTCTAAATATCATGCTTCCTGCTTTAGGGCTTATAAGTCCTATATGAGGGTGACTTATAATTAAGGCTCCTAGTTTTCCATTTTGTATAGATTTTTACAGATAAATACAGACAAAAAAACAATGTGTTTCCTCTCTATTTATTTTTGAAAGAGGAAAAATAAAGAAAATTGTGCTTCTTGTAAGTGACTCTCTGTGCTGTCCTTCAAACATTCTAGGCCAACAGATGAACAGAGAGACATCATGGAGAGTTAAAAAAAAGTATCAAATGTCCTTAAATACAGGCAAATATTATAATATAGATATAATGCTCAAATGTACCTGTGGGTGTAGTGTTTTGCTATATTTGGCTGCTTAATTAGCTAAAATGGGACAGGTATCAAAGTATGTGTGCCTGTTTAACAGTTAAATAAGTGCAGAAATATACCATTTTACTTCTACATTTATTCTTAAAACACAATATAAATATGGAAAAATACCAATAAATGTCCCACAAAATAAATATGGATAAATACAGATGAAAATGTTAAAAAAATAAATACCATAAAACCGAGAGCCCTACTTATAAACATTTAAAATGAAGGCCCAACATGTCAAAAGAGTTTATTTTGACAGGTTGAATTTCAGTTTTAAAACTGTGCAAGCAAATGCCTGTTTTTGCATGTCAATCCCACATTTTTGGATTGATGCTGCTGGTTTTTCGACTCTGACAGTGCACTGAGGCCTGCTAACCAGACCTCTATGCCAGTGTTCTAACCCTATACAAAAGATATGTTGAATTTGATGCACCCAACTGGCAAGTACTGACTTACTCATAAGCCCCTAGTATATGGTACCCAGGGCATGTAAGGCAGAGTGTTCACCTGTGGCATCAGCACTGACCCCTTGACCCCACCAGGTAGGTCGCTCCCCCTCCGCACAGCTACTCCTGTGTCTCCTTGCCCCAGCTGCCGCTGCTGAGGGAGTTCGAGGCCCTCCACCACCCGCAGGCTGCCACCTGCGCCTCATCCCTGGTGGTCAGTGGTAGGTCGTAGGTAGGTTTGTTCATCCTCCACTTTATTGCTTTTATTGTATTGCCTGTATTTCATTGTTGCGTCTGGGACTGCTGTTGTCTGTCTTCCCCCGCTGCCTCTACGTGGTGCGTGACCCTTTTTCTTCCCTCTGTTCCCCTCGCTGTCCCCGTGATCTCTCTGCCTGGTCTTTCCTTCTGTACCCCTCGCTGCCCCTGTGTCTCTGCCCGGTTTTCCCTTCTGGTCCCGTCACTGCCCCGTGTCTCTGCCCGGTTTTCCCTACTGTTCCCCTCACTCCCCCGTGCCTCTCTGCCCATTCTGCCTTCTGTTCTTAGCTGCCCCTGTATTTCTGTATTTCTGTGTTCTGTATTTTGCCTCTGTGCCACTTGTTTTTCTGGTATTTCTGTGCCCTTTTGCCTTCTGGGCCACTTGTTTTTCCCTCATTTGTGTGCCCCTTTTGCCTTCTGCTCCACTCGTTTTCTGTGCCCATCTGCCTTCTGTGCCACTCGTTTTTCCCTTGTTTTTGTGCCCCTATTGCCTTCTGTTCCACTCGTTTGTGTGCCCTTCTGCCCTCTGTTCCACTCGCTTTTTGTGCCCTTCTGCCCTCTGTGCCTCTCTCATTTTTGGGACGACTCCTGGTGGCCGACGGCACTGGGGGCAGCCCGACACCCACCGACCACGCACGCAACCTGGGAATCATCCTCGACTCAACGCTCTCACTGACCAAGCAAGTCAACGCCGTCTCCTCCTGCTTCAACACCCTCCGCATGCTCCGCAAGATCTACAGATGGATCCCGACACATACAAGAAAGACAGCCACCCAGGCCCTCGTCAGCAGCAGACTCGACTACGGAAACGCTTTCTACACGGGAGCCCCAACCAAGCTCATCAAATGACTACAACACATCCAAAAGATCTCGGCACGACTGATCGTCGATGTACCATGCCACAGCCACATCACCCCCCACCTGAGAAACCTGCACTGGCTCCCTGTCAACAAGAGGATATCCTTCAAGCTCCTCACGCATGCACACAAGGCACTCCACAAGACCGGCCCAGCCTACCTCAACATACGGCTCTCCTTCTACATCGCCAACCGCAGCTACGCTCCGCCGACATCTCATTCGCCACCGTCCCGTGCATCCAAAGAACAACCACCGGTGGGAGATCCTTCTCCCACCTCGTCGCCAAGACGTGGAACACCCTCCCACTGAACCTATGACAGACCCGAGACCTGCTGACCTTCAGGAGGATAATCAAGACCTGGCTATTCGATCAGTAGCGCCCCCCCCCCAGCGCCTTGAGACCCTCGCGGGTATGTAGTGCGCTTTACAAATGATTGATTGATTGATTGATTGACTGTTTGTGCTACTCTTGGCATGTCAAGGACAAAATGGACCCCAGCCTGCCACTTCAGACTGAAAGGGCAGTGTATACACTACCAGTTCGACTTTGTTATTACAACTAATGGCAAAGCCCCCACTTGTCTTAATAATAAATGCAAGTATCCCCTAATGAAGGCCTGTGGAGCCTTAAGGCAGAGAGCTATATATTATTAAGTAGGACATACAATTTTCAGACTTCTTTGCATTATCTTTTCCTAATTTTTGTTTTGCTGTGGAAAGGTGAGTATCCCCATTGGGTAACACATAGTTGCCGGTTGGCACCCGGCCTGACTAATCTCAGAATGGGACTATCTAACTGGGTAATGTATTTTATCAAATTATTTGTGGCATTAAAACTGACCTGATGACCATAACGAATTTAAAGTCACTAATGAAGTCAGCAACCTTTAGAAAGTTGGTACTCTGCACTCCAGCTAGTCCAGTGGCCTCACAAAAGCCCTGGCACACAGACAGCATTCTGCCCACCTGGGGAGATGTGTGAATGACTCACAGGCCCAGTAACAAAGGCAGTTGCCACAAAGAGGGATGCGACCTGATCCCCCAGCCCCAGAATGCCCACTAGGGGTGTTGTGCCAAAAGGCAACCTTCAAAGGAAAAGACGCCTTTGAAAGGCTGACAGCAACAACACACAGGATACCTTTTGTTACTACAGACAAATAAGAGACAGAGCCAGAGAGGGAAACCCCGTCCTCAAACCAGTTTTCTCATGGGCCTACTGGTAGCCACACCTCTAGGGTGGGCTGCTGTGCTCATGATGACGAAGGAAGGGTTGTGCTATTTTGAAAGGGGCTAGAATGGGCACTCTGGGATGCCACACATTGCAGAAAACACATCACTAGGAAGGAGGGGACCCAGTATCACATTTGCTAGTGAAAGCGCTGTCCCCGCTGGGACTCTTTCCTTATACAAATGTGGCACCCCTGCACCCTGCCCCTCGGATCATGCTGGATTAGAGAGAGGACCAAAACAGGACTGCCCTGCTGCCCTTGAAGCTGCACAAAGAGAGGCTATACCATCCAAAGGACTGCACCTGCTGCACTGTGGGCTAGAAAAGTTTGGACTGTGCCTGCAACTCCTGGCTCTGTGTAAAGTTAATTCCCGGCCCCAACATACAGCAGTGACTCCAAGGATCATTCAGCTGATCCCTAGGAACCAGCTCCAGGGACATAACAGCTGAAGAAGCCCAAACAAACAGGTTAGTAGCCACAGCAGACGTTTTGTTGGTACCACTAACCGGGCACACTAAAGGATATATTTGAGATAGCCAAAGGTTACTTCTTTGTCTGCCAGACCAGAGAGTGCAACCAATGTCAAGATTAGTCATACCCAAGAGACACTAGCCCTCACCTAAGGATTTCGCCTCAATTGCGGTGAACGTAGACCAGTAGCCCAGCATCATCTGGCCCACTACTGCAATATAGAGGACTTTAAGGCACCCGAATCGCTAAGGCAAAGCCGCCACAGAGGCAACACCAAAAAACCACCCCTGTCTATTGCACCTTAATCAGAGCATTCTTTGACCATCTTTTGCCTGTATCCTCAGAATCATGACCACTTTATTGATGTCTATGGTGGTCACATGTAGAGTTTGTAACCTGCCTTAAAAATGCCCTGATGGCCAGATAAGTGTCTAAAGTATCTTCTCTGGACCCTAGAACTGTACACTGTCTGATTTGGTTGACCAAACCGCACTTGCACTAACTCTTTTAAACTTTTGAAAAGTTTACACATTTTTTGTTGGCCAAGGCGTGTTGCATTTACAAGTGATACAAAAAGTCTAAAATCTGTATCTCCGGAACCATCTGGTGGATTTGGTGATCAAGGTCTCTAAACAAATCATAAAACTATGCTCTATTTTCATAAATTGTTGTCGTGTCACTCTCTTTTTTATTGTATGACTTTTTCATTTTGCTGTTTGGTGCAGTTAAATGCTGTACATTAAGGGGCTTATTTATGGCATTTTGGCGTAGGGCAGCAAAGCAAGGCCCCTTGCTACTCTGCCCTACACCAAAGTGAAAGGGCAGTAATGCACTATATTTAAGCAATACAGTGCATTCCTGTCCTTTCTCCCTTCACTGGTGCCATTTTGGCAGCCTACTACCAACATCATGGTGCAAAGGTCTCTCTATTGCATGCAGGATTGTTTTTGTGCAGGAAGCTGCACCTTCCTGCACAAAAACAATCCTAAGAGGCATTTTCCTCTTTCTACTCTTTCTGTGTGTGCTGCAGACTGCAGCACACATGGAAAGAGGAATAATCGAAGAGAAATAAACATATTTTCCTTGTTATGCCTCACCTCAGGAGGCATACAGATTTAGCACTTCCCTGGGTTTAAATCTCTGTGTAAATCTTGGACAGCATCAAATTGCATGGATTCTGCATGGGAAAACCATCACAATGCCCCTGGAACACCTCTCAGGTGCAAAGTAAGGCGACGCAGCAATTTGTGCTGTATCACCTTACTCATGATTTATGAGGCCACTCAAAGCCAAGCAGTGTGGCTTTGCGTGGCTTCTTAACTCTTTACAAAAGCCTTGCATCATGCATGTACCACTTTAGATTGCGCAAAAGTGATGCAGGGCTCTCATAAATAAGCCCCCAAGTTCCTTTGCCAAGTCTTACTGCTCACAGCCACATCTACCCAGGGTTGACTGAAGGGTAAGTAAACAAGCCTGAGTGGACCCAATACAGTATTTGCCGTTTTACTCCATGGCAATGTCCCACAGCTATATCATATAGTACACCCACATCATCACAACCTGCAATAGACAAACTACACTGGTGGGCCTGGAACCATGTTTATCATTGCCAATATAGTGGTGATACAATAGGTGCTGCAGTCCACTAGTGACACTTAACTTACAGGCTCTTGGTACATTATCTACCACATACTAAATAGTTATAGATAAGTTAACTATGCCAATTAGAAGTGCACACATTTGTCATGTTTTTAGGGGTCAGAGTGCAAGCAATGGGGTCTGATTAGCAGGGTCCTAGTACACAGAGTCAAAGAACAATAGTATCAGTCCATATAAAATGAGGGTGATCATATAAAAACAGGAATTTTCCTACAACTTTATTTCCACAGTTTTGCAGAAGATGTTGAAGGATTGAGGCTTCTTTAATAATGTAGAGTGGTGTCCCACTTAGAGGTGGTTTATCTCTTACTGGTGGTATAAGCATGGCTCTATGGTTGTATGTTAATGTAGTCATCTTAGGAATATATGTTCTTAACCTTACTAAACTACAGAATGTAGTACATTGGGCCTGGACGAAAGAGTCTTGCCAGTGGCAAAAGAATGTCTGTCAACTTCTTTATTTAAAATGTTGAAGTGACAAATGAGAAATCCCACTAGGTGAATAGAAAATTGTCCAGGACTGTAGAGGTTTGAGTTTCTTTACGGTCACAAACCCTACAGGAAAGTGTCACAAAGATTGTGTGATGTCCTCAGTGATGTCATCAATTGTGTCATTTAACATGTCATAGGTGATGTAATGGGTGTGCTCATAAGCAATGCATGGCTATGGCATACATTAGAGTTAGTTCAGTAAACTATAACTGGTGAATTTTAAGTTATTATTATACAAGGAATGACTATAACGCCATTTTAATTTTTTTTGTGGGGGATTCTGGGCTTTTAATGAATGCTAAAATCTTCGTGCCTTACCTAATTATTACGTCAATTTCACCTTTTGATTTTTCTGTAGATTTCTGAGGTGTTTTTAAAGGTAAAGAGTGATATTGTTATCATACCCAAGTATAACACAATTTTAACCTGTTTTTTTTTGTAAATTTCTAGAGTTTTCTTAATGTAAAGTAGGATCGTATTACATTAACTAACTATAACATCCCTGTAACTCTTGTGTTTTCAGTAAACTGCTGGTATGTTTTAACATTTTCACCCAACTCCATTACTGACAGCTTTTAACCATGTGCAATGATGGGTTGGCCAAAGGGTTTGGCCTGTGGCCAGTCCGCACGCCCAACCGACCAATGGATGGCCAGCTACCTGCTGCGCATGACTGAAACCCATGGGTGGCATGGTATTGGTCATAAGACCTGGCTGCCTGCATTTAACTCCCTGTGAGTAGCTAATCCACTGTTGCTAGTCAAATCCCCCATGGACACCCACCCCAGATCTTCATTTTTTTTTATTGTTATAGGTACTTGAGATAACTATACCTTGGGAATTTCAGTGTTTTTTTAGTTTAAAACTGAATATTTTACCTTACATTTGTGCCTAACAATAACGCACCTTTGGCTTCACTGTGAATTTTTAAGGATTTTTTTTTTATACTCAATTTTATTGGTTTTACATTACCATTAAACATGACCGCTTGGTAAGATATTATTATCATAGCTAATTGTAATGTCACTTTAACCTTCCGTTTTTTCACTAAATTTCGAAGGTATTATTAATGCAAAGTAAGATACTATTACCTTGCTTAACCATAAAGTCACTTTAACCTTATTTTTTTCAATGAATTTCTAGTTATTTTTTTTACATGAAGTTATATTTCACTACCCTACGTAATGCTAACCTAATACAGGTTGCCTTCAGCCATGCAACGCCATGCCCTGCATCGAACCTCTCAGTGGAGAGCTAACTCCCCACAGCACATGGCCTTTGCGGTTGGACCTAGGGCCTGGATTTGGCGGTGCAAGGCGTGGGGCTGGTCACAGGCAACCAATGCCGAACAGCATGTTGGTGGTAACCCACCATATATATTTGGGTCCAGCCCCCTTTTTTGAATAATTTTTTTAAAGATTTTGCAATCTCACAGGTTTCCCACAGGAGCTAGTGAGTCCGGGGATCTTGCTGGCTCGCACATGGTGTTTTGCCAAAATATCAGAAAATAAATATTGTGATGGGAAAATATTGTTTCAAGAATATCGGGATGTCAAGAATATCGACAATAGGAATAGCAAAGGCAAAATTTTTGTTTTAAGTGTTGTTTTTAATATGGCTGTAAGGAATATCAATGTAGACTATATTGTTGTATGTAATATCGTTGTGCTAATTAGTATGTAATTTATTGCTGTGTGTATGATGCTATATGTTTTTTATTTGTGTTTTCAGTAAGATCCTTAATTAGTCAAGACATTGTTTAAATTTGTATTTTTATTTGTATTAATGTTTATAAATAATGTTTTTATATTTTTTTGTAGCAGGATATTGGGTTTTCAGGAGAGAAGGGTGGACTGATTTCTAAAAAGTGTATATTTTAAAGTAAATGTTATGCTAATCATCTTAAAGATAGACAAATTATTATTTTAACTTTTTACATGCATTTTGTTACAATAGGTTTTTATAACATTTGAATTGAATATTTGAATTGAATTTGAATATTCAAATTTATATTTAGTGTATTACTTTAAAATAAAGGAAATATTATTTGATGTTTTTATATAAACATTTAAAATGTATTGAAAAATTGTATATACTACCAATCATATTTTTTGTTTCAAATACTTTTATGTAAAAAACATATTTTTAATTCTAATCATTTTATTTTAAAAATTGGTTTTATTTTTTTTGCTTTATGATTGTAAATTTTGGATTATTATTTTAGTTTTTATTTTATGGTTTCAAGTTTAGGAATGGTAGTAAATATTTAATCAAATATATTAATTATTTATAGTCAGAAATATATTTTTATATGCTAATGTTCAAATATGAATATGTAAGTTTGTATTTTTGCTTAGTCTGCTTTTAGATTACATTTAAATGTATTTTACATTAAATACATTGTGTGAGTATGGAGTACCTATTGTGTATATAATGTATTTAATCTGTATTACCTTGTAAAAAATGTTTTAGATTGCAGTGGAAATAGTAAATGTCACCGCTTTAGCATCCGATCAATTTTTTCAAATATGCTTAGATAGGAGTGGGAATAGTAAACGTCACCTCTCTAGGTTCCTTCACCTTCCCACAATATGGTTATATTGAAGTAGGAATTGGAAATGTTAGCCCTTTTGTGTCCAACATCTTTCCCCAATATGGTTAGATTGGAGTAGGAATAGCATATGTCACTCCTTTAGTTCAACACAATCCCCAAAGTAGCATTGGTTGGAGCTGGAACAGTAAAGTACACCCTTTTTTTGTCCAACACGTTCTCCAAATTGGTTTGGATTGGATTGGAAATAGTAAATGTCACACCTTGAGTCTCAAACACTGTCCCCAATTTGGTTTAGATTGGAGTGGGAATAGTATTTTTCAGTCCTATGTCCTATGGTGTCCAACACTTTCCTCAAATTGGCAAAGACTTGAGTGAAAATAGTAAATGTTACCCTTTTAGTGTCCAACACCTTCCCCAAATTGGTATAGATTGGAGTGGGAATGGTAAATGTTACCCTTTTAGTGACTAGCACCTTCACCAAATTGGCATTGGTTGAAGTGGGAAAAGAAAATGACACAGTTATAGCGTCCACACTGTCCCCAAGTTGGTTTAGATTGGGGTGAGGATAGTAAGTATCACCCCTTTAGCGCCCAACACTTTAGCAGAAATGGTTAATGTTCAAGTGTAAATTTTCAATTTTATAATTTTAGTCTAAAATCCTTTGTTTTAATTTTATGTGTATGAAGTAGAAATTGTTTGTATTATGTCATTAGTAATGTTGGGGTTTAGAAATAGAATAAAACATAGTTGTATGTTTGGAAGCAATAATATCAAAAAATAATTTTGTATACATTGTTCTCGTTTTATTTATGTTTTTGAAGTTAATTTAATGTATATTTTTATATTTGTAAACGTAAATAGTTCAACTTTAAAATAACAATGTACATGGTTAAACAAATAAAAACATTTGAATGATTTTCGAACCAGGTCATGGTAAGGTCCTGCTGTTCAGTAGAACAGATGAGTCCTTTTTGAAGCTTTCTGATGGTGTGGGGGTTTAGGAGTTTATTGGTGTCTTCTAGGGCCGGAGGAGTATCACTGCTGGCTTTTTCAACTTCATGAAATTAAAGGTTTTGAAGTGGGTATTGGCGGTGGATGGCCTGTGATGTGTTTGGGGACTTTAAGTAGTGTATCTTTAAGGATTTTGGTTGTGGGTTCCTGTGAGCTAGTGCCTGCTACTCTTATATACTGCAATACCTCCCTTCTTATATTTCTGTTACATTTGGGGAGTGGTTGTGCACTCCCATAGCATGCACTAGAATAATATTTTGTACATTTCCAATTTATATTTTCTATTGAAGCACTTTCTTGGTTGAAGGCGCAGCTCATGTGATTTAATACCTGCTTTCCTTTCTGAGCAGTTACGTATTTTGATGTCTCTGTCACTGTATCTGAAAGCAGCAGTGTAAAAGTATAACTATAAGCAATATTTTAAAGTTTGCAATGTTTGTTATTTACTTGTAAAATGTTACAATCACTTCTACTTTGTATACACACATGCAGGTTCTGTTTAGATACTTCACACTGTTTTGCAGCTTTTCTGTTGAGGAGGTCTAATGTTGAAAGGGTGCTTTCTTTTCTGTTAGATAAAAATGAGTTTCATTTTAAATATTAATCTGTTGGAAGTTTGTAGAGGTTGAGGTCATTAGGTTTATTTGTGTTCAATATGTGGGTGAGTTAATAGTTTTTAAATAAGTTATGTATACTTACTTTCTTATTTATTTTTCTAGTTTCTGATAGTAGGTTGAAGGCAGTTTTTCACTTTTCCGAATCATAGTCTTTTCTTTTAAGAAGTCTATGTAAAAAGATAGAAGTTGGATAGTATTTTAATCATTATTTGCTATTTTACAATTCTAGGTTTCTTAACAAGCACGTTTTAGTTTAAAACACGTTTAAAGATTGGATCATTTTCCTTAGAGGTGCTGATAACATTTTAAGGATGGATCATTTTTCTTAGAGTTGCTGATAATGTGACACTACAAATCTCCCCATGGCGCTCCCGTCATAGACCAATTTGGTGGTACTCATTGGACACCAAACTACTTAGCTATAATGCACCGTAAATAAATGTCTCAGGAGAGAGCTACTCTCTCTTAAGACATTCTCTTTCACAGCCGGTTTAACTTTTGACACTTATTCCACATAGGTTCCCTCTCCTCCCATATAGGACTTTTGGACTTTTTATTCCACTGTGTATGGTTTATGTACAATTTATAGCCAGATTAGACCTAGTATATCAACTCCACTGTTGGTTCTCTCAATAACCCCACAACTTAACCAAGATGCATCCAATGGTTACTATAACCTCTTCAAAATTTGTTCATGACTATTGTGATGCATTGTTATTATGACCAAACACAATATGTTTTTCAAAATTTGCATAACCAATATTATGCGGTTGTTGTCTGTAAAATACAAGTATCAACATGGCAATTATGTCAAACCCTACACAGTCTCCTCTTCCCCCCCCCTCTTAGTATCCCTTTTCCAAGAGTGTGGATGTGTTCTGTCTGTATATTTATTTATTTTGCCACTGTACTTCTGTGCGTATGTACTGTTTAACTTGTGTTCCAGAAATTCTATATTAAACATTTGAATACAAAAAAATTTGATTACTTACTTGGGGGGTCATTACGATGGTAGGCGGACCTGAGTTCGCCAGCCATCGTTGCAGTGGTTGGGACCACCCGACAGTCATGTGGCGGTCCCACCAATCAAATTACGATACTGGCGGGCGCATCCTGGGGCTTTAACATTGTGGACGGTGCTGCTGGCTGCAGCACCTTTAGCAATGTTAAATTGTCTTGCAGTGCATTTCCCTCCACTACGTGACAGGCACCACGTGGTGCCTGCCACTTTGTGCTGGAAAATGTTGTGGGGTACCATGGGTACCCCCCAGTGCACCAGCCCCCCAACACAGAGGGGTCGCAAAACAGGCTCCCTCATCTAATCTCCACCACCCTTTCCATGGCGGCTTCACCACCATGGAAAGTCTGGCTGAAGCCAGCATTGTAATCTGGCGGACACTGCCTGCTACGCACCGGCACCATTTGCCAGTTCCTGTCCGCTCTTCCAGGCAATCATAATGTTTGTCTGTGGTGTAAGCATGGGGGCGGTCTTTGCGCCCGACATGTTTGCGGAACAATTCCCCTGCCATCGTAATGTGGTGGGGGAAATTGGCAGTCAGATGGTGGAGGGCCCGCCACTGCACGGCTGTCGGTGGCCAGCATTCCGCCATCATAATGACCCACTGGGTTAGGTAGGTTTTGAAATGCAAATATCTTCTTTAATGGCCTGGTCAGAGAATCCGGCAGCATTTCCTCATCTTGCAGCATTTTCTGTATTTGAAGTATTTAGTTGTTTAAATTAGTGTGCCTTTTGCATTGTTGATTTAATTGTTTGTCTGATTTTATTAGTTAAAGTGCTTTTTAACCTGATTGTATTGGTTGGCTTAGGTCTAGTTTACATTTTTCCATCCGTTATGTCCTTCTATGGTAAATGCTAATTTCACTTTTATTTTTAATGTACATGTAGTGGGATAGTTTTGAATGCAAATGTATTTGCATGTATATATATATATATATATATATATATATATATATATATATATATATATATATATATATATATTCACTGAAAAAACCATAGGTTTCAGGAGTTATATAGTTAGGAATTAGTTATTAAAAAAACTTTGAAATTCACTTAAAAAACTATAAGTTTTAGTGGTGTTGTAGTTAGCTAGACATTTTACTCATACAAAACCAATGAAATTGCTCCTATATAGTTAGTTGTACTAACTATATTTCGCGCACCCGCAATCCACTGCTGATGATGTCACATATTAGATCATTCATGACATGGTCAGTGACATCACTGATGACATCTCAAATGACATCACTGATGACATCACTGATGACATCATCCAGTGAATGTGGTTTGCTTCGTTATTTAAATATGCATTATATATATAGCAATTTACATTGAAGAATGAGTGGATATATATAAATACATATTTGGATGGAGGATTTAGTAGCAGTGTAATTGACTGTTTACTTCACCAATTTATAATGTCTCACTAAATATAGTGGATAGTGACTAAACTGTGTGAATATCTGTATCACTTTGTCAGTTGTTGTGTAAACTGATTCTAAAGTTGGTTACTAGCTATGTGAAAGTCTATATTAGTTATTGATTAGTTAAATGAGTATTTGTATGGGAGTGTGAAAGTGTGTGTGGTTCGGTGGGGGGTGTGTGACTGTCCAAAGATGTGTGAATAGTTGATTCAGTAGATATATGAAGTTAAAACTACATGTTGTAACAGTTTGGGTGAGGGAATCTCTTTATGGGTGTGGTGATGAGCAAATATATTTCTCAAAGGTACAGGTCCAACAAACTAGAAAAATAAAAGGCAGTGTATTTGTCAGTTGTTGTATATAAATAAGTATACATAAGACACAATGATTGTGTGAGTGACTGTATGGATAACTGTATACTTGTAATAATGATTTTACTAGTCCCTACAATTTTGCCAAGTTTGGTGGAAAACCATTCAGCCGTTCGGGCTAAAAGTGAGTCCAACCGCCCTATGGAAATTAACATGGGGAAAACACGTTTTGGGACCCCCCTTTTATCTCGGCCCCCGCTTGACGAATCCCCCCCAAACTTTCAGGGAGGGAGGGGAGCGCCGCGAGGCAAAGTTGAGGAAAATTTCAGGAAGATTCCTCAACTGGCGCCAAAGTTATTCCCAATAGAATGTTGCGATTTCCCTATGGAAAACAATCCTAACTATATATATATTCACTGAAAAAACCATAGGTTACCGCCAGTAGGTAATATATATATATATATATATATATATATATTACCTACTGGCAGTCGCCAGTAGGTATATATAGTTAGGATTTTTTTGAATAGGAATTTCTGAAAATTCTATGTTGAATAACTTTGGCGTTGATGGACGGAATTGGCTGAAATTTTCAGGAAAATGGCACATTTTGTTTCTGGGCGTCCCCTGGAGGTTTGGGGGGGTTTCGTCAAGCGGGGGCCGAGAAAAAAGGGGGGCCCCAAAACGTGTTTTTAACATTGAGTTTTCCATAGGGCGGTTGGACTCACTTTTAGCTCGAACGGCTGAATGGATTTCCACAAAACTTGGCAAAATTGTAGGAACTGGTAGCCCGATGTGCCTTTGCTATGTCTCAAGATATATGCTCCAGTGGTTTTTACGAAAATTAACTTTGAAAAATATATATTGGGCTACATTGGGCTATATATATGTTAGAGCCCAAATGTAGCCCAATGTAGCCCAATGTAGCCCAATGTAGCCCAAAGATGGCCACCAGAGACAAAAAAAATCAAATGTAGCCCAAATAGCAGCCAGATGTAGCCCAACTATAGCCCAGTGACAGAATGTCCCAGAGTGTTCTAAAGAACAACTAGAGCGCTAACAGTCTTACTTATGACAAAAGTATGGCACACCTGAAGTCTTCTTGATTGGAATAAAGTGTTAACACTTAAAACATTTAATTTGCAAAGGAACAAAATGAGGGGGTTCATTTTGCCATAGAAATTATGATTAGTGCTGAAGAAAGAAAAATTAGGGCACATTTTGAGTGACTTCTCAAATCCTCTTATATTTCATTAAAAAAATTCTGATATGCAGTCTCCCAAGATGGCCACCAGAGACAAAAGAGCCCAAATGTAGCCCAAATATCAGCCAGATGTAGCCCAACTATAGCCCAATCACAGAATGTCCCAGAGTGTTCTAAAGAACAACTAGAACGCTAACAGTCTTACTTATGACAAAAGTATGGCACACCTGAAGTCATCTTGATTGGAATAAAGTGGTAACACTTAATACATTTAATTTGAAAAGGAACAAAATTAGGGGTTTCATTTATATATATATATATATATATATATATATATATATATATATATATATATATATATATATATATATTACCTACTGGCGGTCGCCAGTAGGTATATATAGTTAGGATTTTTTTGAATAGGGATTTCTGAAAATTCTATGTTGAATAACTTTGGCGTTGATGGACGGAATTAGCTGAACTTTTCAGGAAAATGGCACATTTTGTTTCTGAGCGTCCCCTGAAAGTTTGGGGGGTTTAGTCAAGCAGGGGCCGAGAAAAAAGGGGGGTCCCAAAACGTGTTTTTAACATTGAGTTTTCCATAGGGCGGTTGGACTCACTTTTAGCTCGAACGGCTGAATGGATTTCTATGAAACTTGGCACAATTGTAGAGACTGTTTGCCCGTTGTGCCTTTGCTAGGTCTCAAGATATGTGCTCCAGTGGATTTTGAGAAATTAACGTTCCAAAAAATATATATATCTGTGACAGCGTCCCGGTTAGCGCCCCGGTTCGCGTACCAGACGCGTAACGGAACTTAGCGAGGAGAAGCGGATTGGCTCTCCGGTGACTGTCAACATTCTAAACAGTCCGGAGCGGCCGCCATCTTGTCTCTCGGTAGGATCGAGAGACAAGAGGTGGAAATAAACGAAGGGGGAAATGAATGAAAGGGGGCAAGGTAGACCCCTCCTGACCCCCTAGGATTGATGTGGGGGCTATTAAAGGGCCCCGCGATTTTTCTCGGTGGAAGCGCTACCCGGTACGCGAACCGGGTAGCTCATCGGTAGCGTAACGGGAGTCCGCCATCTTCTGTTTCGGACAAATTTATTCACAAGATGGAGGATAAACAATGTTGGGAATGGGTATAAGGGGGCACGGGAGACATATCCTGACCCCCAGGGTTTTCTGAGGGTGGCTGAGGAGGCCCATATATGTAAAAAAAAAACCTTTTTTTTTTCAAATTTTCGCATGGTTAGCGCCCGGTCCGCGCACCGGGTAGCGTTCCAGAAAGCATAACAAGGGGAAAACCAAGAGAAATATTAAAATAATATTTTAGAGTGCTTTGAGGTAGGGTAGCTCTGAATAGAGCTGTTGTGTTGTGTGGGTGATGTAAGTACCAACATGTAGGTACCAATGAAGAGTCTAAAATTCAAAGTACACCGTCCCCTCTGTAGATATTTTGTATGTTCTAATATGGGTTATTTAAATGTAAATGTGTGGAAAAGCACTTCATGCTTTAAAGCAATTGTATTTTTGAACTGATTGTTCTTTCCTCTTAGTCCTCCTCTTTGTTTTTTTTTCCCCACACTCTTCTTCAGCATGATAGTTGATAAATTCGTTCCCTCAAAAAATGTATATACATAAAAAAATTATATTAAATACATATAAAATATATTTTTCCTTTAAAAGAAGAATACATTTTACAGCTTTTGATATTTGCTATTAAAAAAACATTGAAATTCACTGAAAAAACCATAGGTTATAGACCATATATAGTTAGGAATTAGCATTTACAAAACCTTGAAAATTCACTGAAAAAACCATAGGTTATAGACCATATATAGTTAGGAATTAGCATTTACAAAACCTTATTTTACGCACACAAAACCATTGAAATTCGCATATATAGTTAGTTGCACTAAATATATATCGCGCACCCGCAATCCACTGCTGATCATGTCACATATTACATCATTCATGACATGGTCAGTGACATCACTGATGACATCACTGATGACATCTCAAATGACATCACTGATGACATCACTGATGACAACATCCAGTGACTGTATGTTTCTGTAAAGTTAAAATATGTCTTACATATTGAAGAATGAGTGGATCTATAAGTGTCTGGATGAAGGATTTAGTAGGTGCATGACTGACTGTATGAGTGAGTGATTAAATGTGTCTCACTGAGTGCATGGGTTAGTGACTAAACTGTCTTAATTTGTGCATCATTATGTCTGTTGTTCTGTAAACTGCTGCATGTGTTGATCAGTAGCTATATGAGTAACTATATGGGTTATTGATTGGTTGCCCAAGTATTTGTGTGGGAGACTGAGTGTGTGTGTGGGTGGCTGGGAGGTGTATGACTCTGTGCATAGATGTGTGAGCAGTTGATTCACTAGATGTATGGGTTCAAAAGTGCATGTGGAAACAGCTGTATGGGCGGTTGACTGTGTGCATGAGTGTATTGGTGAGTGTATGGATATCTCAGTGCTACATGTCAAAGTAAGTACATATGTAAAACACAGTACATGTGAGAGTTGACATATATAAATAACTGTGCATAAGAGCCAGTGAATGTGTGAGTGGCTGTATGGATCATTATGAACTTGTATCAGGGATTGTATAAGAGAGTAAATATGTGTTAGTATATGTTTGAATAAGTAAGGTGTGTATAACTGTATAGTTGAGGAAATGTAGGTGTGATTGATTCTTTGCATGACTGACTAGGTGTGTGAGTAACTCCATGGATGAGTGACAGTCTGTGAGTGTCTGTTTACACTGAGTGTATCTAAGGTTATATTAGAGTCTGAAGAGGCTCATCGTATTATCACATGAATGATGTCATCAGTGATGTGATCAGTAATGTCAAATGAGATGTCATCAGTGATGTCATCAGTGATGTCATTTGAGATGTCATCAGTGATGTCATCAGTGATGTCATTTGAGATGTCATCGGTGATGTCATCAGTGATGTCATTTGAGATGTCATCAGTGATGTCATCAGTGATGTCATTTGAGATGTCATCAGTGATGTCATCAGTGATGTCACTGACCATGTCATGAATGATGTAATATGTGACATGATCAGCAGTGGATTGCGGGTGCGCGATATATAGTTAGTGCAACTAACTATATATGCGAATTTCAATGGTTTTGTGTGAGTAAAATAAGGTTTTGTAAATGCTAATTCCTAACTATATATGGTCTATAACCTATGGTTTTTTCAGTGAATATATATATATATATATTTAGTAATATTTAGGTTGTAGTTAATGCTAATATATTTTTGGGGTTGTATTGTTTTGATTTTAGTTACATAATTTATTGAGGTGAATGGTAAATATTTTGGTGATGTAATATATTTATATATAATATAAATGTGTATAAAATGTTTTAGGTTAATTTAAAGTAATTGCTTGGCATAAAAAGAGATTGTTTAAATATTTATTCATGATATTGTAATTATTTTGGCGATATTGTTAATAATTTGTGAATCGATATTTTTGCCATAATGAGGCTTATTACTGTCAGAGTAGCCTCCGACTGACACCGTCTTGGACTCGGGATAGACCGGTGATTCGGACATTGTTCAGTTGGATTCTCACTGTTCTCTATGGAAGCATGTGTCACAGCCATAAAAAGGCCGTAATACAGGCTCCTGTGGAGAAAAGTGTATGTGTGTAAAACCCTGCCCCCTGTGGCAGGCACCACACAGTGCAGGCTTTTACAGGGGGGTATCCCAGGTACCCCCTCGACCACCAACCGTAGTCTGGGAGGCAAGGAGGCCCTGCTAGGGTCCCCCAAAATTGCTTTCCGACAGCCTTCCCATGTCAGGAAGGCCGGCATGGGAAGGTTGTGTGAAACCAACATCGTAATTCTGATGGCTGAAACGCTGTCCATAGGGGATTACGGTGCATTTCCAACCGGTCAGAAGACTCTGAGAGCCAGACAGAACTACGTCAGAATGATCGGCCGGTTTACGTTCCGATCGCCGACATTGGAATCGGTCGGTAGGAAAGCCTCTGACATCGGTCGGAAAGCTTCAGACTAGCAGTCGGAGGCTTTCCGACTGACATCATAATCGGCCCCAATATGTTTTTTTAAAGGTAACAATATTTTAGTTTCAGATATTAGTGTTTTTGATATAGGTAAAACATGATATTAACAATTATTTTTGTCTCACAATATTTGTGGTTTTACTACTTAAGTATAGAAAGCCTATATTTTTATTATCAATATTTATTTTCTGATATTTTTGTGTTTCAGAATTGAATGCATCAATATTATGTTAGTGATCCTCCTGCAAAACACCTGTGAGATTGCAAATATCTTTTGATTTGGGCCCAGGTGGGTTTTTCTGGAACACCCCACATGGTCAAGGGGGTCACGGTACCCTCTATCTTGCCCTCATTTATTTGTTTTTCAGGACACAGGTACTGAGTCCCGGTGCCCTGAAATGGTGGCCTCAGCAATTCTCTTCAAGTTGCAGCCAGACAATCACAGTGCAAGCTCACATGCATTAGCTAATCATGTACTGCCTATTCATTGGCATGTGCGGTGATATAATGTGAAGTTATCATGGTATACCACACCACAATATATAAGTAGGTATTTTGACATTCATAACTTTAACACTACTTAAACTAGTTACACCTACTACCAAAAATTAACATTTGAATACCATAATCTATATTCCTGAAACATTGCATCTACATATGTTCACACAATTTCATGCTACCTACGTTTAAACTACCACACCCCCTGTGTGCCACTCCACTCTATGCTACTCTACTGTACGCTATTCCATTCTACACCACTCCACTCTATGTCACTCCACTATACACTATTCCACTGCATGCTAATCCACTGTATGCCATTCCACTCTACCCCACTCCAGTCAACATAACTCCACTGTACGCTATTACACTCTATGCCACTCCATTTTACCACACTCCAGTCTATGCCACTCCACTGTACGGCCCTCCACTGTACTCATCTCCCCTCTATGCTATTCCACTTTTTGCCACTCCAATATATGGCCCTCCACTCCACTCTACACCACTCCACTGTACACTATTCCATTGTGTGCCACTTAAATATACGCCACTCCACTCTACACCACTCAACTCTATGCCACTCCGTGCTACGCTACTCCACTGTACGCTCTTCCACTCTATGCCACTCCTCTCTATGCCACTCTAGTCTATGCCACTCCACTGTGCACCACTTGACTCTATGCTTCTCCACTCTGCATTATTTCACTGTATGCCACACCACTATACACTGTTCCACTTTATGCTATGTCGAACAGTGAAAAGAAAATGTCCCTTGGACTTATGTCATTAGTAATCACCCTAGCTCATGCATTATTCCATCCACACCAGTGTCAAAATAAAGGATCCCCACAGTTATAAGCACAAACACATTGCAATTGCAATTCCTAAGTTATAAGAAAATATTCAAATGTATTGATCAATCGATAAAAACTGTTAAAAACACAATTGTAAAACATTTTTACATTCATAATACCCCAAACAATCAATCATAATGTGTTAAAATACAATAAAAAAAGAAACATAATTTAGTGATTCATTTCGAAAACATCCTGGGTTATTAATCCGTTGTCATCTGCTAGTATCAGCAGATGACAACGCAATAGTTTCTCGGATTTAATTAAAAACAATGGCGTCAACACGTTTCTGTGTGCTGCCTGGTGTGCACCACCTTTCTCAAGACAAAGTAGCCGGTTGTCGATCCCCCCAATAATGCTATTTGGCATTTGACTGAATTTATGTATTCTTGTGCTCAGGTTCACCATATCTGGGAACCTAAATACGGAGCACATCTGTGATGGTGGCACGACACAGCTTCCATAGATCCTATCGCATAGCATTATTGGGTGGATTTAATAACAATTCAGGTACGGAATACATATCTTTGATACCACAAGACAGTGGTTAGATTATTGAATGGCTCAAAAGTTATGGCGCTGTATCAAATATCGAATTTTGTGTTTTTTAAATTAGCTACTGAGTAAAACACGATGAACTATCGAATAATAGGAGCGTCAATGCGATGAATGGGAGTTCACATTTGGAGGACACAACAACCAACCTGTGAGATTAACAAATTGAGGAAGTGTTTCTAGAAAGCACGCACAGGACCACAATCAGGTATATGGCAGTGGGGTCTTGGAAGTACAAAGCATACCGGACTGAATTAAAATTAGGTTGGGCTAACTGTATACTCTCTTGGGTCTAACTGTATTTCAGAAGGACACGGTGTAGCTATTTGGAGAATTTGTATACAGGATTTGGTCTTAAAGATGAAACCCAGGAGATATGTAGTAAATTACCTCGGAAATAAATAGATAGTGAATGCTATGAACATTTGAGCATGTCGCCTCTCCATTAGCTCACTTAGGTGTGAAAGGAGGTGCAATAGCCAGTGAGATATGTGTGTCAATAGGTGTCCAATGAGAGGGCCCCAGAAATGGTTGTGAATACAAATTCTGTGTTTTGTTGTAAAAAAGCATAATGGTGGGTTCCGTTAATGGGTTACGAGTAGGGAGCAGATGTCCAAAAAAGATTAAATAGATGAAATAATATTGGAATCTCTGTCAATTATAAGAAAATGTTAAACGCTGTGTTGTGGGGACAACACATTGATATGTATTTTTGTTTTTTATTTAGATATAATTGAATTTTTAATATTGTGAGAAAAAAAGAGAGACAATTAACTACTTTGTTTTGAGAAAGGTGGTGCACACCAGGCAGCACAACGAAATGCGTTGACAACATTGTTTTAATTAAATCCAAGGGACTATTGTGTTGTCATCTGCTAATACTAGCCTGACACTGTGTATAGATTCCAATGGATTAATAACTCAGGATGTTTTCGAAATTAATCACTGAATTATGTCTCTTTTTAGATTGTATTTTAACACATTATGATTGATTGTTTGGGGTATTATGAATGTAATTTTTTTTACAATTGTGTGTTTAACAGTTTTATCGATTCATCAATAAATTTGATTATTTTCTTATAACTTAGGAGTTGCGATTGCAATGTGTTTGTGCTTATAACTGTGGGGATCCCTTATTTTGACACTGGTGTGGATGGAATACTGCATGAGCTAGGGTGATTACTAGTGACATTAGTCCAAGGGAAATTTTCTTTTCACTGTTCGTGTTGGTACCCAGTCCCTTGGTTGGTTGGGCCACTCTCTCTATTATTTTACCACTGTATGCCATGCCACTCTACGCCACTCCCTTGTATACCACTCCACTGTACTCTATTCCACTCTACACCACTCTACTCTCCGCCACTCAACTATATGCCACTACACTCTGTGCTAATCCATTGTACACCAATCCACTTTATCCCACTCCATTCTACACCACTCCACTTTCCACAACTCCAATGAACTCCATTACACTCTATGCTACTCCACTCTGCACAACTCCACTGTACAATATTCTACTCTACGCCACTCCATAGTAAGATACTTTACGCCATTCTGCTCTATGCCACGCCACTGTATGCCAGTACACCAACACCACTCCGTTCCATGCTATTTCACTCCACACCACTTGGCTCTACAGAATCCAAAATCATCCCCCCTCCCCCATTAAGTTTTTGCCAAGCCTTTCTGCATCTAATGCACTCTTCTAAAGAATTAATTACAATTAAACGTAAATGGGAGGCACTTACAAATATAAACATAGTATGTGCCCCAGTTAAAATACAGTCCTTCCACACTGTAAGCGGCTGTAGAACAGCACTGCCTGCAGCGATGTGTGTTTAAGGTTCCCTCCACACTTTAACATACTGCATGAGGGAGCACAACAGAGAGCCCCGTGAGCACACGGTCCTCCTCACTGTAAGGGACTGTAAAGGAGCACTTTCTACAGCCCCTGCGAACACGGTCTCTCCATGGTTTACTCGACTGCACAGGGGAGCCCAGCCTGAAACCCCATGCCAGCACCGGCCCCTCCACAGTGTAACTGACATCATGGTTATCTTTGGCTAATCAGCTTTTCGCCAGCACACGTTGCTGAAGAGGATTCAATTCTCTGCATCCCTCTCCGGTCTTGGGGACGTCTCCCCTGCTCTTCTTCACTTTTTTGCAATATTATATGCTTCATCGTTACCTCCCTATCCCTTCTTGCAGTATTTGTTTTACTCAATGGCCCTCACATCTCCTTCAAGCAGCATCAGTCTCTTTCTCTCATTACATCATCCCGTCACACCACAATTCAACTTAAAATGTGTTTAAGGTATCTATCTATCTATCTATCTATCTATCTATCTATCTATCTATCTATCTATCTATCTATCTATCTATCTATCTATCTATCTATCTATCTATCTATCTATCTATCTATCTATCTATCTATCTATCTATCTATCTATCTATCTATCTATCTATCTATCTATCTATCTATCTATCTATCTATCTATCTATCTATTTATCTATCTATCTATCTATCTATCTATCTATTTATCTATCTATCTATCTATCTATCTATCTATCTATCTATCTATCTATCTATCTATCTATCTATCTATCTACCTATCTATCTATCATCTATTTATCCCACAGAACACAGATACACACAAACAGGAGTTCAGACTTTTGACATATACCCAGGCCAGGCATATTCTTTCTCTCTTTTCTGAATTTCGCTCTGAACACACATACACACAAATGTACACACAACACGCACACATTCAAATCTGCTGACACACACACTCTCTCCCACAGTGAGGAACTTTTTTCAAACACACACAGACTAACACATTCTCGAAAAGTCTTTAAAACACTCACACGCACCTTCAAACCAGTAAAAGCACTCACACACAAGCACCCATACCTATATTTACCACAAACTACACTATTTCCCACATACACACTTTCTCTTGTGTCTCACTCAGACACATGCACAATTCCACTCTTAGGCCCTAATTACTCGCAGGCACTGCAGTGGCAGTACAGCCACCACCGCACTGGTGTTCTGACTGCCCCATTATGAGTTGGGCGGTCAGACTGCCCTAGGACCGCCTCCGCCTCCAGGGAACTTACGTTCCTTGGAGGTGGTGTGGCGGTCAGGTGGCCAGAATGTACTTCACTGGACAACCGCGGTCCCACCAAGCATTTTATGAGTTTCCTCTCCTCCAGGATTTACATGGAGGTTCTTACTCCATGTTAACCCTGGAGGAGAGGAAACAAAGGGGGCCCTACATGGCATAACCTATGCCCCCTTATGTGCAAGCACAACAGTTCCTGCATGGCATGGACTTTCGAGTCCATACCATGCAGGAACCTTGTGAGGTGTTCCCATTGTAGTGCCGTTGAATGAGGGATCGCCCTGGGACACCCACGCCACCCGCCTGCCAGACTACTTAAAAATGTGGTGGGCGGATGGCCATGACCTTCGGCAGAGCAGTGGCGTGGTGGTTTGCTCCACCACACCACTACTCCACCAAAAGCCAGAATCAGGCCCTAACTGTCTTTGGTGTTCAAAACCAGTGGAATTGCGCATTCTTGTGTGTGCTTTGCTCTCCTTCATTATTGTTGTATTTCACTTATATGTCTCTTAGAACACATAGGTTTTCTCCCTAATTGTGGTCTTGTGGTGTTGTTTTCCTTTTTTGCACATCTATTCCTCTTTATGTCGCAATCATTTTGCAGAGTCTTGCTAAACTGAATGTAAAAGAAAAAAGGTGTTTGTGGACACAAAAACTGCAAAGTTAAACTGGATAAAGGCACAGCTACCTACAAACAGGTCCCAGTATTGTATTGTATTGTATATAGCATTTATACAGCACAACAAACACCCTACAGGTGCTAAAGATATATGAACACAGGCCAGCATGGAGCGAGAAGGACAGAACCTAAAATGGACATTAATCGGAGACGACAGGATCAGCCACGTTTTTTATCCTTATCCTAAACAGGGACAAGGTACTACATTGACTGATTTCAAGTGGCAGTTCATTCCAGAGTTTCGCTGTGGCAATACTAAAAGTTCTTCCTCCCAGTCTGACCCTGTTGAACCTGGAGACCTTTGCAAGACAGGCAGAAGAGGATCGGTGGCTTCGGGTGGAAGTGTACCAGACAAATTTCTTCTGTAGCGGCTTAGGACTGTGTCCATGCAGAACCCTAAACCCTATACAAAGGGATTTCAAATGTATTCATAGCTGCACAGGGAGCCAGTGCAGCTGACCAAAAACATTGAGGCAGAAAAGCCTCGTGGTCTAGACAGGGCTAATTTTGCTGCTGTATTCTGAACACATTGCAGTCGCTGAATCAGATATTTGGGGGATTCAAGCAGTAAGACATTGCAATAGTCAAGTCTGCTTAAAGTAACGCCTCGTACTATCAAGGCTCTGACTGAGATTGGAAGCAAAAAAAGGATCTTTCTCAGAGCTCTAATGAGGCCAAAACAGCACTCCACCATTTTATTTACTTGAGTCTCCAGTGACAGGTTGGCACTGAACATAACTCCCAAGTTTCGCACCGTCTTAGACGGCGCAAGGGGAGTAGATGTACCAAGAGACAAAAAGTTGTTAGGAAGAGACAAAGTGACCTTCCCAACTGCGCAGTGTAGAATTTCAATCTTATCTGACTTAAATTGTAGTGAACTATTTTGTAACCACTGTGCAGTGTCGTGCACGCACGCATGAAAATCCTCCAAGGCATTAGGCTGGGTTCCATCAAGAGATAAAATGATCTGCGTATCATCAGCATAGTTTACCAATTCCACAATATGAGCCCGAATGGTATTGATCAGTGGGCTCAAGTAGATGTTAAATAAAATTGGGCTGATGGCAGATCCTTGTGTAACCCAGTGACAGATGTTAGTGAAGGCTGACTGGAACGGTGGAAGAACCACTGCCTAACACCTGCCAGATAGATAGGATCGAAACCAGTCCAGGGCAGTGCCCACCACTCCTTCCTCCTCTAGACGGGTCAGCAGAATACCATGGTTGACCGTGTCAAAAGCGGCAGACAGGTCAAGCAAAATAAGTATTGCCAATGTCCCCTGTCTGCCAACAGACGAAGATCGTCCATCACAGTCACTAAAGCAGACTCTGTTCTGTGTTCTGGACGGAAACCAAATTGGAAATCTGCCAGGCGGTTGTTATGTTCTAAGAATCCTGACAGAGATTTGCTGACCAAACGTTCGAGGATCTTCACTGGATAGGGGAGGAGAGAGATGGGCCGGTAGTTACCCGGGCAGGTTGTGTCAAGAGTACCCTTCTTCCAGAGTGGCGTAACCACGGCCTGTTTCTAGCCAGATGGTACAACTCCACTGGATAGCGATTGATTGCAAATCTGTTGGAGTCTGGGAAAAGTTCTGAGGCAAATTCCTTCCAGATTTTATGTGGAAGGGGGTCCAGTGGGCAGCCAGAGGAAACACCCAGGGCGAGCGCGCCAAATTTCTCCTCCAAAAGGGTCTCAATGTGGTCCAAGAGACGCAATTTACCAGTCCCTTCACCAGTCTGTTTTCCTACACAGGACAGCCCTCCCACACCATCAATCAAGGTTGCTACTCCATGAGTCATAACTTCTTCCCCTACGGAGATGTTGGTTTTAAGCCCAGTAATGATAGTGCTGACTTTTTTGTCAAAAAAGGTTGCTAAACTGTCACAGAGAGCTTGAGTAGGCTGGATCTCGTTTTGTGAGCACTGAGAGTTAGTGAAGTCATCAAATATTTTGAAGATGCATTTGGACTTCTTCAACAAGTTCAGAATGATCTCTGCGAAATATTCCTGTTTAGGAAATTTCTTTTTTGTAGAGAGATATAGCCGCTTTCCAGGCGATCTTATCCTCATCTACATAGTGATGATGATAACTTTATTTCAGTCGAAGACCATAAAAGTGCAGATAAAATACATACAAGGCACAGTAGTTAAAACAATAAATATGAATGACTGATATTACACATAAAAAATTAATGAAACAAATAGTTATCGATTGGCAATCTAGATAAGACAGTTTTTAAAAAAAACAATTAATCCAGGTGTATTTACAATGACTTTAAACAAAACCTTTCCTTCATCGCCACATACCATGTAAAAAACGAGAAACAGCAAAGACAATAGGTGGCGAGGTGGCGTACATTAAAACTCTACACGCCTGCATACATTGCCTGAAGCCCAAGTTTCTACATAGTTTCTACATAGTGGGATCAACCAGCATTTTCTTATTGCAATATACGCTGGGCAGAAAAACATAACATGGGCAACATCTTCTCGGATGTAATTACATGCTGGGCAGGATCCGTTTTCTGTTTTAGCCCATTTCGAAGTAAATGCCCTGATTGGCAGGCAACCATGCCTCAATTAAGTATATAATTTCCTCGCAAGAGGGGGTTGGACTACATCTAGGAATTCCTTCTGTCGAGGTTCAGATTTCACTAGGAGGAACACAGACAGCCTACCCTGGGTTGTTAATCGGTGTAATGCAAGTAGATTTTTCTCCCTCACCAGGGTTAACAGCTGTGCCCTAGGTGTACTCGGGCAGCTCAACTCGGGGGTCTCCCATAGCTGGAGCAATCCTATATAGGTGGTGAGGGCCTTAATATGAGATAGCCAAGGAATATTTTTGTTTTTTATATGACTCCAAACCTCAAAAAATTCAGCTCCATAGGATACCAGTTCCGGTGCTGACCAGAACCTCCTCCAATAGAGCAATGGCCGGGCGGCTACCAGTTCCTCTATGGACTCTAGTCTAAAATCCAACCTCAAGGTGGTAAGTGGTGTACTTTGTGGTAAGCCCAGCAAATTCCTCATAAAGGACTGCTCAACCCTCAAAAGGCTATAAATATTCTTATGTCCCCAGAGTTCAGCGCCATATTTAGCAGCTGTCCTCGCCTGGAGTCCATAGATTTCAAAGACAGGAGCTACCGGTTTAAATACTGATGTTCTGTGGAACTTACTGATACCCCCTACTATTTGCGATAGTTTAAGCGCAGATTTAGCAATTTGGTGACCCCAGCCAAAATCTTCTGTCAAAGTGATGCCAAGGTAGACAAAAGTCTTGACATGTTCCAGGGGAATACTGTTCAGGACAGGGTTCGGACGGGTCTGCCTCGGGGGATTGAAGAACATGAACTTGGTTTTGTCCAAGTTGATCTCCAATCCCCGCGAGGCACAGAATGCTACAAACCCATCCAGAACACTCTGGATGCCCGATGATGTTTTGGATAACAACAAGGTGTCATCCGCAAACATCAGAGCGGGCACCCGACCAGTGGCCAACCAGGGAGCGTCATTGTCTTTTACACCATTTAAGGCGTCTACAAGGCCATTGATGAAAAGGATAAACAACGTGGGAGCCAGGACGCACCCCTGTCGCACACTCCTAGATACATAGTGCTTTCTCCATTTTCTTTCGGACTGTTTACATTTTAGTTTCATGGCTTTCAGTTTTTTATTGAACCACCTAGTGGAGGGTCTGCCCCTATTTTTACAACTTTTCAAAGGGGCAATTTGATTAACAGTTGCAATGATATGATTACAGAGGTCCATATAATTCTCCTCCACTGACCTAAGTACATCAAAATCCCCTTTGATAGCAAATATTGGTGACTGTATTGCCTTTTCCAGTATCCTCTTCCAATCCCCACTCACAAAGCTCCTAACATCCCTCAGTGCTGGGGCTCCTCGGCTGGGGATGGACTTCAGAAATTTGACCAGATGGTGAGCAGTCCAGTCTACAGAGAGCACCTCCATGTGTACAGTAACCCTTTCCTCACTGAAAACTAGGTCGAGCATATGCTCCCCTATGTGTGTAGGCCCTGTTACCCCCTGAAATAGGCAAAGACTTTTGCAAGATTGGAGAAGGGTATGGTATCTTATATCTAAGGTCCCATTTAGCCAGATATTGAAGTCCCCTGCAATAAGCAGTCTAAAGTGAGTAGGAACCATCTTGTTAAAGACATCAATCAGCACCTGCAATTGAGATAGGTTACTGCACCAGGGGGCCTATAGCACACTATGCCGCCCAATAGGTGCCCCCTGGGGTCTTCTAGAGAGAACCCCAGGAGGTCAAATCCCTCCACTGTGTCAATATCCATAGGGACAAAATCCAACTGTTCTTTAAACAAAAAAAACAACCCCACCACCTCTACCTGTGGCTCTAGGCGTGTTAAATATCTTGTAGCCTGGAGGACACACCAGTCCTGTTTTAAGAGCGGAGTCAGGAAAGGTCCAGGTCTCAGTCATGCGTAGCATATTAAGGTGATGTGCTTCAATAAGTAAACGGATCTCTGTAACATGTTTAGGAAGAGATCTAACATTGAGTAATCCGCAGACCAGTGCCTCCTTCCTGATAAAGTCGGACTTCGGGCTGGCAGAAACCTCAAATATAGGCTGGCCTCCCCAGCACCACTGTTCCCGCAATGCCCGGCTAGAATAACAGAGTTTCCTGGCATCATGAGCAGCATGGCTGGCGCTGTGCGTGGATTGTGCGCGGACAGGTGCAGACAGGCTTGCCGTTGGCGTGACTTCAGCGTGCCGCGGCACGTCCGATGCGCGAGTCCCCTGCACGCATCCTCTGTGCTTCCTCGATCTTGCCGGCATAAATATCCGGTGTTGGTGTCAGCTCCACCCCTCACCCGTTCTAAGTGGCACCAGGAAGCTATAACAAGACTTGTAACGCCGTTAGCGCTAATTACAACGAGATGCAAATTTTTTTTTAAAACAATTCCAAATTCTAAATAGTACAGACCAAGAGGGCTTTGTGGTGGCTGAAAGTAGTACAAATGAAAAGAAAAATGCAGCCCAGGCTGAAGTGTTGGAGCCTGTTTGTGTGACTATGGGTGTTTGTTTAGAAAGGGTACCACTGGAGCGGCTTTGTGCTGACAAGATGTACCCTATTCCAATGGCCGTCACGGTTTGTGGAGCTGTGCATTACCATTTCATATCGAATGCCTTTTTTTCTTTCGACTCCCAATAAATCCTTGCTGGCAGTTAACTTTTGTAAAACAGGCCGTGGAGCTTAGCATGGCCAGTCTGGAGCTCTCAAAAAAGAGGACCTAAAGTTTGCCAACGTTGTTTTTTCTTTTTTTCCTCCTGTCCATTTAAATACAAGTTCAGAAGACGGCTGCACTAAAATGCAAGTGAACTCAGATTGTATGCCTACTCGGTAACCAGGCGCTATATAAAACTCAGAATAATAATAATAATAATAATAATAATAATAATAATCTTCACATTTTCTCATAGTAACCTTTTTTAACTTAAAACTAATGGAATTCCGAACAGGAAGATGATTTTTTTTCTTTTTCTTTTTTGCAAAAGGCTGTATTCTTTCACAGGTGAACTGTTTAGACTTACCATATCACAGTTCAATGGTGTGTGTGTGCGCACATAGACCTTCATGCGAATATAAAATAAAAGTATACTTCTATACAGAGAAATATTATGCGAAATAACCACACTTTCACGTGCATAGCGAGGGGCTTTCATTTTGACACATCTAACAATAACAACAGCAACCAAAGGATTGTGCAGAATATCCAGCATAATGTATTTCGATATGGAATATTTACCATATTCAGGATGTTGTAGTGTTTGCAATTGATGGAACTCCTTGCAACATATAAACACAAAATATGATACAAAGCTGATTTTGGTATCATCTTTCATTTTGAAACTTTCGTTTTCTCAGCATACCCTCTATCACTCATCCAGACACAACCAAGCTGCACACATAGTCACGCCCCATCTAGTGAATATCAGCTGATTACAGGGGATGTGCTTGTGTGCACTTGAGCTGGTCTCAGCCTGCAGCTACAGGACATTCCCTTTTGCAGCAATGCTGACAAGCACACAGGGAAGGATGGGCCCATTTTATGTGCAGTGCAAACTTCACAACCACAGGCACTCACCGCTGCAATGAAACGCAACCCTCCCTGTTCATCAAACAAAGCTCTCTTTCATGGAGACTCGAGAGCAAGGCCCCCAATCCCCACAGTATTGTACACACAGCCGGATTCATATCACACATAAACAAAAGGCAAACTTCATCTCAGAGAGGACATTAGCACAACTAGCTCCATGTCATTCTAGGCTGTTGTCAATGCTTGCAATCTTGGGTGGGTGAAAGTGTCAGGTTCATCGCAGACTTGCACACATCGCCAACATATCTCTTTTCAAAGGATTTGTTGTAGTAATATACTTTTACAGCATCTGAAACACTCATGTATCTACTCACCCACCCACTGAGACACTAAAACAGACACTCACACACTCACTTAGACACTCATGCACCCACTCACAAATCCACTCACATATCCACTGAGTCACTCATGCACCCATTCACACACCCACTGAGACACTCATGCACCTACTCACAAACCTACTGAGACACTAACACATCTATTCACACACACACTGAGACACACACTCACTCACACACTCACTCCGACACTCATGGACCACTCACAGACACACTCAGACTTTCATGCACCCACTGACAGACCCACCTACACTCATGCACCCACTCAGACACCCACTCAGACACTCATGCACCCACTTACACACCCACTGAGAAAATAATGGTAATAAATGATAGAAATGTACTAAATAAACAAAGGTTAAAGGGACGTTATAGTTAGGAAAAAGAATTATGAAAACCGTAAAAATCACTGAAAAAAACAAAGGTTACAGGGACGTTATAGTTAGGCTCAGATTTCACTCTTACAAAGCCAGTGAAATTCAGCAGTTTTAATTACCTCACCTAACTATCACTGACAGCCCCTCAATGCACTGCTTATGACCTCACATATTACATCACTCATGACATGGTCAGTGGCATCACTCATGACATTGCTGAAGACATCCCAAATTACATCACTGATGATGTCACTGATGGCATCATCCACAGAACCACTCACACATCCACTCATATACCCACACAAGCATCCATACACCCTTTCACACACCCATATAACCACTCATGTACCCACTCACTTATTCATAGAGCCACTCACACACCCATTCACTCATCCATACAGACACTCACACAACCACTCACTTACTCATACACCTATTCATACAGCCACTCACACACCAATAAAGTCACTCACAATCCCACTCCCTCACCCATACAGCCTCTCAACCGAGCCACTGACACACTGACACAACCACTTACATATCCATTCACACATCCATACAAGTCATCACACAACCACTCATTCACCCATATAGCCACTCACACATACACTCAATTTCCAATATAGCCACTCACACACCCACTCAAACTGTCAACTCTGTCGATACCTTGGAGTTGGTACGATGCACAAAGGGGTCCACCTCTTGATCGTCTCAATTCTGCCTGCTATTTTAGCTCAGAATGTTGATATGATCAAGCGGAGGAAGGAAAGGATGGTAATAGCAGGGAAGGAGATCTGGGAAAAGACAATATTATTAGTACAGTGATTGACCTGGAGAATTACACCACAATGTGAAACACTTCTATACCATACTAATTATACCCTGTACCTGCAAAAGAAAATAAAGCACCATCTTCCAAGACTTCCTAAAAAGGGTGTGGAATATATCCTCTGTTCCAAAACAGCAAGTAGTAACTGTAAATCTAATAGACAAAAGATGTGAGTTACTATCTTTTCTATGCTGATATATTTTATAATATTAAATGCAAAAGAAGTAGGTGCAGAGGAATTATTATCTTATCTTTATTTTATCATCGGGAAAAATCAATTACCCTATCTACAGTGCACAATCCTACGCGCATACATTGTCACACTTAATTCGAAACACACATATGCCATGGGACCGATCTTTGAACATAAATCATTATAAACTTCATAAGCAGGAGGACATACAAAAATACATGTATATGAAACATAAACAACACAAACAATTATCAACTGAACTCTACGTTGTCAATACCCAAAAAGGTTTTTTGATAACTAGTGTTCACACACTTATTCTCGGTGATAGACTCAGAGATAGTCTTTTAAGCACATGATGTACAACTCCTCTATACCCTTTACACTATTGTGCTTTGACAGGTAAGTTACACTTTTTAATTTCATAGAGACTCCTCTACAAAGAATTGTCGATGCGGGCTCGTTTCAGCCTTCAATTTCTTCATGGCCTCCTCAGGACCAGGGCAATGGAACCAGTATGTAGAATATCCAGTGTCGGTCCCAATTTACGCAACCATCTGCCTTAAAGCAGACACTCACTGAATTAAAAAAACGGGATTTGAGCCTCAACCCGAGGTACAGTCACCTCTCTCACTTGTGGAATTTAGTCTTTACGGGCTCTCTTGTGCCTCTTCTGTGCACTGCATACCTTATTACAATCTATCACAGCAACAATTCCATAGGTCCTCCTAAGCAACGTTCAGCAATATATTTTATAAGCTTTGTTGTTTCATGTGCCTGTTCAATCATCACAGGGGATGGACTTACCAATCCCTCAAAAGAACCCCTGTTACAACAAGGCATGAAAATATAGAATAAGCAAACGTGGAATGAGAACAAGCCTTTGACGCTTTATATATTCAACTGAGATAGACATATCTTGATATACACTGCATCCACAAACATTCTTCACGTTTGTATAGTACTCCACAAGATGAGGAATCCAACGATGTATTATCATATGCAAGTTTTAGATATTGTTATTAGAAACATCCAGATTTACTCATGCTGTTTCCGTCACAGCTTCGTCTTTTAACTCCACCAAGATTTTCCATCATGGCTGAGATTCCTGAATATAAAGCCCTTCTTAGCTGGTAAAGACTCCGGCTTCACCAAGATGAGCCATGCACTCTGAAACTGCTTTTTTCCCCAAAGCCTGCCAATTCTCCCGCAGAATGGGAAGAAAGGGAGGCGGGAAATCCAAGTAGCTGGTTCTCAGAGAACCCATTTCCAGATGTTCGTCATCACGCCGCCACCTCTACCCTAGAAGTGCTTAGTTAGTGCTGTTCGTGCAATTTGTAACACAAACAGCCACTCATTCATCCATACTGCCACTTACACATCCAGTCACTCACCTGTACAGCCACCTATGCAGGCACTCAGTTACCCATACTGCCACTCACATATCCACTCCCTCACCCACACAGCCGCTCATTCACTCAACAGTACAGCCACTGACACAACCACTCACTCACACATACAGCTACTCACACATCCACGTATTCACCCATACAGCCACTCACATACCCACTCACACAGCCATACAGCCACACATCCACTCACACATGGATACAGTCACAGAAACACTCAGATCACATATTTTAGAAATAGTATCACTTTTTAGTAGCACAGAAAGAATTTTAATTGAACTTATGCAGTAGCTTAGTACATATATTTAAGTCTCAGAAAAAGTTTCGAAATACTTACAATCATTGGATTATTTAATCAGGGATATCATCAGTGATGTCATTTGAGATGTCAACATTGATGTTATCAATGATGTCACTGAGCATGTCATGAGTGATATAAAATGTGAGGTCAAAGCAGCGCATTGCTGGGGGTGTAAATTATATTTAGTTCAGGTAACTATAACTGCTGAACTAGTTTTCTACGAGTGAAATCTGACCCTAACTATAACGTCCCTGTAGCCTTTGATATTTTCTGTGAATATATGTATATTAATATATCATAGTTTAGGGCCAAAATGCTCCATAAAGTGCAGAGGTTTTCATGGCCCCCTCCTCGAACCTTTTGAAAGGCCCGAAGACCCAATTCCCATTCCTTACATTTTAAGGAGAGGGGGCCATGGTGGACCACCTACCTGAGCCTCTAATGGCCCCGGGGACCCCATCCCCTGGGGCCAGCAAACTAGCTATGTCCTGGGGAGCTTACACCTCACACACAGTAGTTTCCCTGCCCGCACCGGTGCGGTCAGGGAAACCTGTGTTTGCTCCTAACTGGTGGAAGCATTTTTTAATCGCAAGATCAAACATAAAGGCTGATCACTGCCAGTGGGAGCTTTCAAAATTCTCCCACTAGCTTGGAGCAGGATTTTGATCTATTTCTCCGCCGGCAGTGATGCTTGCAGGGAAACAGATCAAGAGATTCCTCCCACCCAGAGGGAGCAGCAGAAATAGCTGCTCCCTCCGGGTGGAAGCAGTTCAAGCTCCCACAGCATGTGTGCAGCCGACTGTGGCCACGAGGGCCCTAGGACGTCCTCAGCTGCACCCAACAAGGTGCATGGCGGGTACCCTGGGTGGGCACCAGGGCACCTCCCTTTAATATTGGGGGCCCTGGTGATGGAGTCCCAGGGTATAAAACGGCTTAGGGAGTGGGCCTACATTGCTCCCTCCCCTTAAAGTTCAGTAGTGGCCCTGGGGATGGGGTCCCCGGTGCCTTGTAAAGGCTCAGAGAGGGGGGCCACATTTCCCCCCTTAATTATAACATTGAGCCTTGAGGAATGTGGTGCCCAAGGACAAAATGGGCTTGAGAGGCGGTTGTGCGGCCCCCTCCCCTTTTAAAATTAAACAACACTGGGGGATGGGATCCCCAGGGCCTTTAAAAGGCCCAGAGAGGGGTTAAAGGCCTCTTCTATAAGAATTACAAGTCACTGTTAGTCCCCCACCTATTGAAGGTCAACTCAGAGTCCTTAGAGTGCAGTAGCCTTCCCCCTACTATGCCGGAGGCAGTGATTACCCTTCTCCTTAAACAGGGCAAGTCTACTCATAACTGTTCTTCACACAACTGTTCTACATACAGACCCCTATCATTGCTGAATCATGACAATAAGATTCGGGCAAAGGTCCTGGCTACCCGCCTTTCCCTACTTGTGGACAATATTGTCTCCCCACTACAGTCTGGATTTGTCCCGGGCCGCTCCACATCGGTCAACCTTAGAGCAGTATTTATCATTCTTATTCAGCTCTCTCCGGATATTCGTGCTGTGGCTGTCTTGTTAGATGCCAAGAAGGCGTTCAATTCATTGGCATGGCCTTTTATGCATGCTACACTGTAGAAACTGTGTATACTGAAGGGATTCTGGGACCTTGTTCATTTATTGTATACTGCCCCAGTGGCTCAATTAAAAATAAATGGCATCTTTACGGATCAATTTGCATTGTCTCGGGGTACACGAAAGGGGTGCCTTCTGTCACCCCTACTGTTCATCCTAGCTATGGAACCCCTAGTGAGGCATTTTCAGGAGCGACTCTCTCTTAACATCCCTCTAATGCGGATGACGTGATGCTGTTTGCTAGAGAACCTCTTTTGGGGCATTATCGGAACTTGTCATCAACTGGAGTAAATCTGAAAATTTCCCCCTTACTGATGCCACTACCTCATTCCCCCTTGAATTCCCTTTGAGGTGGAGCGTGGATTCCCCCAGATATCTTGGTATTTATCTCCATCGTGCCAGTTAATAAGTCATATTCCTCAATTATTTCCCAGCAATTCATAAGCTATCTTCTTGAATCAATCATTGGATCAAACTCCCGCTATCTATTGCTGGCAGGATTGCCATTATCAAAATGGTGGTACTACCCCATTTTTTATATCTATTTCTTAACATCCCAATAGCACTAACAAACACTTTTTTTTATTATGTACGTCGCATGCTCACACGTTTGATATGGGCCAACAAGCCCTTATCAAACAAGCTAGAAACAGCTGGCAAACTTTGACTATGCCCGACGCACATGATGGGTTTGGTGTTCCTGATCTCTGCCTCTACTATTTTGTGGCACAGGCATATTTTGCATACAATTGGTTTTATCCGGATGCCCTGCTTCAATTTGTAAAGCCAGATAGGACTCAGAGCCACCCATACCTCTATTTCACCATTATGCCACATGGCTTATCCAGAGCTCCTACAGAAATACAGACGCTCCAGACCACCAACTGGGCCTGGACAATACTTCAACTATATTTTGGTTTCGACCTCTTGTACTCTCCACAAATTCCGGAAAACCCCTGGCTCCCCAAAACAACAAAGGCATTGATTAAGCGCACCTTGAGCCTGTACAGTCTACATATGCTAGATGACATTTTTGAGGATTCTCAGTTGCAATCTGTATCTTTGTTAGCAGGAGGACGCTACGTAATGTATATCCACAGATTCAACCTACATTGACTACAGAGTACCAATTGTGCAGCTCTTCTGTCCTCTCCATTGGAACCTCTCGACTGCCCTCACTTTTTTTTACTTACATTTTATTTGTAGAAAGATAAGTAAACACAGCTCAACGCCTACAACCCTGATGGAGCCGGCAGCCCAGAATAACATCAGGTTTAGCATTGTAGGCAGGGAAGCAATACATAGCTTCCCTGCCTTCAGGCCGGCCGCATCCATTGAGGCATTTTGGGGAACACCTGTGTAGGATCGTGGTCATTATAATCGAATCATAAGCAATATACAATACCATTTGACATTACTGTCAGTGTACAGTGACCAGTCAGAGAACATGAACATGCTGTTAGACCCACAAGTGACTCTACAACAGACACCAGTGTCTCCCTAGGTGGTGTATTCTGGCCAGGAGGAGGTGCTACCTGCTTTCAATGCATGGACCCATCACAGAGCCCCACATCACCAGAGCGAGGCCTCTCAGTTATGTCTGTAGTGGGGGTCTGTTCCAGAAGGTATGTTTGTAGGGGGCCCATATGTCGCCGGGGCGGGAGGAAGGTGGTAATAGCACAGCATAAGTTTGTAATTACTCTTGGCAGTAAATAAGATCTTGCAGCCAGTCTTTAAACTTGGGGGCCCTCCCTCTACCCCACCTGCAGGTGATCTTCCACTTGGCGAGATGGAGCACCAGGGAGACGTACTTTCGTACCACAGCCACCAATGCCTGAGTGTACCCTAGAAGGGTGTTTAGAGGGTCGTCTGGGATGTGTAACCCTGTCATTTGATCGAGCACCACCAGCACCTCCAATGAATAGCAGCGTATGGGGGGGCAGTTACAGGCCAAGTGACGGAAATCTGCCTCTTCTCTTCCGCAGCGATCACAACGGTCATTTCGTGGAGGCGGAGGCATCTCAAGCGTACAGGTGTATAATAGAGGCGATGGATGTATTTGTAGTGGATGATGCTCAGTCTGCTGCTAGCTGAAATATTACCAGTTTGGCGGCAGCCGAAGGACCACTGGTTGTCAGTGAGGGGGATCCCAGGTCCACTTCCCAACGTGCCCTGGACGTGGGGGGGTCATATGTGCGGTCTTTTTGAGTAGTACGGTAAAGCAGCAAAACAACATGTGTAGGGGTAGTTTGCTGCAGGAGGGCATGTAAGGGCGACAGGGAGGTTCCTGCAGGAAGCTTGGGGGGAGAACCTTCACATCCTGTCGTAGCCTAATGTAATAGAACCACTCCAAGGGGGTAGGTAGAGTAGCGCCAAATAATTCTTCACTGGTGCAAAACGTGCCTTTGACATAGAGTTTACCCCAGGTTTGAATGGAAAGTTTCCTAAGTGACAGGGAGTTCGAGTCTGCCATAGAGGGCTAGCAGGGGAGGAGTAAAGGATGGTGGAGTGGAGAAGGTTGGCCATCTCCCACCAGGCACTACTGGTGCAGTTTACAGTGGTGGAGGCAAAATGCCTCAGAATCGTTGATGTGCTTAGGTAGGTGGAGCAAGGGGTTGGGGCCATAAATCCGTCTTCTATTGCCAGGTGGGGCATGTAAGGGGGGGGGGGTTTACCCAGTACGCCGCAAAGTGAGCCTGTGCACAGCTGAAGTACAGCTCCAAATCGGGCACTTCAAAGTCACCGGCATCGAAAGGCCTAGTGAAACTGTCTCATTGCAGTCTAGCCTGCTCCCCCCCCCGAGGTGAGACGGATGAGTTGAGTTTTTAGAGCTTTAAAGAAGTGGTGACTGGGGGCATAGGGAATATTAATGAAAAGATAAAGCAATTTGTGTAATATTACCATTTTGATGAGGGATGTCCTTCCAGCCAGGGAAAGCGGCAAGGCAATCCATCTGGTGATTTTCTCAGTTAAGAGATGAAGCTTTCTCCCGTAATTGGCAGTCATCAGATCATTTTGATTGTGAGTGATGACTATGCTGACGTATGTGAGTGTATCTGTGCTCCATGTGAGGGTGCACTCAGGTGAACTGCGTAGTGGCACCAGTGAGGGGATAGATCTGAGATTTCCCCCAATTTATATTGACCCCAGAGACGTGACCAAAGAGAATGAATAGTCTAAGTATGTGGTTGAGGCTTTCCTCTGGGTCGTGAAGGTAGAGGGTAAGATCGTCAGCGTATAAGGAGATTCATATTCATCTCTCTGGATATATGGGCATGGTCTATGAAGTGCTGTTAGACTTTGGCAGCAAGGAGCTCGAGAGCCAGGGCAAAAAGGAGGGGTGAGAGAGGACATTCCTGCCTAGTGCCTCTGGCTATTGTGAACGGGAAGATCGATCGCCATTAACCATAATGCTGGCCCACAGACCTGTATATAATAAGTTATTCCAAGCTAAGAAATGGGCAGGGAATCCCATATGTTGCAGGACAAATGCAAGGTAGTTCCATTCCAGGGAAGTGAATGCCTTGGTGGTTTCAAGAAAGACAGCCGCTGTGTTTGTGTCAGGATCAACGTCTTGGAGGACTGCAAACAGGGTGCGCAAGTTGTGAGATGTGCCCCTGCTGGGTACAAACCCCGATTGGTCAGGGAGGACCAGGACAGTCATGAGGGGGCTCATGTGATTCTTGATCAGTTTTGTTAAGATTTTAGCATCAATATTTACGAGGGAGAGGGGCCTACATGAGTTGCATTGCGTAGTCGGCTTACCCGGCTTTGGTATGGAGATTATCAGCGCTTCCCTCATTGTTTGGGGCAATATACCAGTCTTGCGGGCCTCCTCAAAGACAAGTCGCAGCACAGGAATGAGTATATGGCAATAGGTTTTATAGAATTCAGCCGGGAGGCTGTCTGGACCCGGGGCCTTGCCAGATTGCAGTTGCATGATAGCGGTTACGATCTCTTCATCCTCATAGTGCACAAGGAGAAATTCCCTCTGGGTGTCCCCCAGCCAAGCTTTCGCGGTGTCGTTGAAGAAGAAGGCAAAGTCAGCAGGAAGTGTTCTATGTGAAGTGTATAGGGTTTTGTAGAAGCGCCGGAAGACGGCAACTATGCCTGACGTGTTTCTGTGCAGCTGTCCATCTTCATCTACATTTTCTAGGACGGTATTGGAGAATCTAAATGGGCAGATCAGGGACGCGAGCTCTTTCCCTGGTCGCCCCCCACCCCCTAGCAGCGAGCTTGATGATCTTTCCCTCTAAACCTACATTCCCTCTCAGCCGTCTCCTGATAGTCCATAAGCAGATCTTTCAGCTCCAGGGTGGGTGCAGTCTGTATTTGTGTTTCTGTGTGTTTCAGTTCTAGCTCTAACTTGCGGAGTGTAGCACGGATGTCTTTTCTTTTAGGACCCCACTGCTTTTAGCGATGTAGAGTCCATGCACGGTGACCTTAAAGGCCTACCAGCTGTGGAATATTGAATGACGGAGTTATCATTATGAGGGAAGAAATCAATTAACTCTTGTTCAAGTTCTGCCTTAAAAACAGGGTCTAACAGGGTCTGCGGGAGCAGGCATCAGGACAGGAATGGCGATGGTTTGTGAGTGGGTGTAAGGGTGATGAGTACCGGCGAGTGGTTAGAGTATGTGCGAGAGAGGTGAGAGGCGCATGACTCTTCCCCCACTTACCATGCTCATCATGACCCCAGACAGCACTCATCTGATTTCACATTCATACTATTGAGACCAACCGGGGGAGGAGGGGCTCCCACAGCATGGGAGAGGGACTTTGGTAGCTTCCTGTCAGACACCACTTGGTAGTAGTGTTGCGGAAAGACTTGTTTAATGTCCTGCAACCACTGGTATAAATGACTGCATTTTAAATACCTACATCGTGCATACTTCACTCCACATCTCCTAGCTAAAATCAACCCCGCTAAATCACACCGCTGCACAAGATGCTCTGCGGAGCATGCCACGTTCACACATTTCGGTACAAAAGGGGGTGGTGATGGACGGAGCATCTGAGCCAATCAAACACTCACACCCAGTCAAAAGATCTGGGTTTGATCCATCACCGTTCTTTGCCTCACTCTGCCACCCCAGTTCAGACATGGCTATATGCAAATCAGTCTGACCCTGTGCCTCATGGGAACAGTCCAGCCCGAACTGCCAAGCCATGCCTTCCCTGGACCGGATCAAGCTTCCGAGGACCGGTTTCTGGCATTACAGCCGTCTTCAGCCCGGCTTGCTTGAATCCAGTGGCAAAGTGAGCAAGGGACTCACGTCTGAGCATACCCTGCCACACTTATGGCGGCCAAGTTTATAGTTATTTCTCCTAAGGCACAGCCGGGAGCAGGGATAATTTGAGAGCTATTTTTTAAAAAACTTGTGTAACTGCATTGTAACTGCATTTTAAAAGGGACTTAAGGCACTATCTCCCCGCACAGCGAGCAGAACGCTGACGCGGGCGGGTGCTTTCCAAAGAACGGACGCCATTGGCCGAACCCAAAGCCACGCCCACTGACACCAGCCACGCCCCCTTACCAGGTACAAAAACACGCGCTGACTGCGAGCGCGGTGTTTATAGTTATTTCTCCTGAGGCACAGCCGGGAGCAGGGATAATTTGAGAGCTATTTTTAAAAAAACTTGTGTAACTGCATTGTAACTGCATTTTAAAAGGGACTTAAGGCACTATCTCCCCGCACAGTGAGCAGAACGCTGACGCGGGCGGGTGCTTTCCAAAGAACGGACGCCATTGGCCGAACCCAAAGCCACGCCCACTGACACCAGCCACGCCCCCTTACCTGGTACAAAAACGCGCGCTGACTGCGAGCGCGGTGTTTATAGTTATTTCTCCTGGCACAGCCGGGAGCAGGGATAATTTGAGAGCTATTTTTAAAAAAACTTGTGTAACTGCATTGTAACTGCATTTTAAAAGGGACTTAAGGCACTATCTCCCCGCACAGCGAGCAGAACGCTGACGCGGGCGGGTGCTTTCCAAAGAACGGACGCCATTGGCCGAACCCAAAGCCACGCCCACTGACACCAGCCACGCCCCCTTACCTGGTACAAAAACACGCGCTAACTGCGAGCGCGGTGTTTATAGTTATTTCTCCTGAGGCACAGCCGGGAGCAGGGATAATTTGAGAGCTATTTTTTAAAAAACTTGTGTAACTGCATTGTAACTGCATTTTAAAAGGGACTTAAGGCACTATCTCCCCGCACAGCGAGCAGAACGCTGACACGGGCGGGTGCTTTCCAAAGAACGGACGCCATTGGCCGAACCCAAAGCCACGCCCACTGACACCAGCCACGCCCCCTTACCTGGTACAAAAACGCGCGCTGACTGCGAGCGCGGTGTTTATAGTTATTTCTCCTGAGGCACAGCCGGGAGCAGGGATAATTTGAGAGCTATTTTTTTAAAAACTTGTGTAACTGCTTGTAACTGCATTTTAAAAGGGACTTAAGGCACTATCTCCCCGCACAGCGAGCAGAACGCTGACGCGGGCGGGTGCTTTCCAAAGAACAGACGCCATTGGCCGAACCCAAAGCCACGCCCACTGACACCAGCCACGCCCCCTTACCTGGTACAAAAACGCGCGCTGACTGCGAGCGCGGTGTTTATAGTTATTTCTCCTGAGGCACAGCCGGGAGCAGGGATAATTTGAGAGCTATTTTTTTAAAAACTTGTGTAACTGCATTGTAACTGCATTTTAAAAGGGACTTAAGGCTCTATCTCCCCGCACAGCGAGCAGAACGCTGACACGGGCGGGTGCTTTCCAAAGAACGGACGCCATTGGCTGAACCCAAAGCCACGCCCACTGACACCAGCCACGCCCCCTTACCTGGTACAAAAACGCGCGCTGACTGTGAGCGCGGTGTTTATAGTTATTTCTCCTGGCACAGCCGGGAGCAGGGATAATTTGAGAGCTATTTTTTAAACAACTTGTGTAACTGCATTGTAACTGCATTTTAAAAGGGACTTAAGGCACTATCTCCCCGCACAGCGAGCAGAACGCTGACGCGGGCGGGTGCTTTCCAAAGAACGGACGCCATTGGCCGAACCCAAAGCCACGCCCACTGACACCAGCCACGCCCCCTTACCTGGTACAAAAACGCGCGCTGACTGCGAGCGCGGTGTTTATAGTTATTTCTCCTGAGGCACAGCCGGGAGCAGGGATAATTTGAGAGCTATTTTTAAAAAAACTTGTGTAACTGCATTGTAACTGCATTTTAAAAGGGACTTAAGGCACTATCTCCCCGCACAGCGAGCAGAACGCTGACGCGGGCGGGTGCTTTCCAAAGAACGGACGTCATTGGCCGAACCCAAAGCCACGCCCACTGACACCAGCCACGCCCCCTTACCTGGTACAAAAACGTGCGCTGACTGCGAGCGCGGTGTTTATAGTTATTTCTCCTGAGGCACAGCCGGGAGCAGGGATAATTTGAGAGCTATTTTTTTTAAAACTTGTGTAACTGCATTGTAACTGCATTTTAAAAGGGACTTAAGGCACTATCTCCCCGCACAGCGAGCAGAACGCTGACGCGGGCGGGTGCTTTCCAAAGAACGGACGCCATTGGCAGAACCCAAAGCCACGCCCACTGACACCAGCCATGCCCCCCTTTGCCACCTACTCCACTACCATAAAGGATGTGTTTGTGCCGGAAGCGCAGCGGACGAGCGCAGCGGGCGCGACGATTGCGCTCGTCCACGCCGAGACTGTGCATAGGGCAACCCCCCTGGTCGACCGTCTCCGGACCCTGAGGTTTACATATATAGTAGGGAAGCACTCATGCTGCTGGATCCACTGGCTGGTAGAGCCACCTGTCCACGACTAGCCCCAAATATAATATCTGAGGACAAGAACCCCTGCACTAACTGCCTAGGGCGCTTACCACATATAAATCCCCTCCCACTTGAATTACTATCTAAACATTGTCAGACCCCAGACAACAGGCGTACCCCACTAAAGCATGCTGGATATAAGCACACTACCAATGGAGAATTATTCAGCGGACTACTAAATGTCAGATCCCTCCCGAAACATGCCACCGAAATAGAGCTACTGATCGAATCCCACAACCTGGACATTCTATTTCTAACCGAGACATGGACAGCAGTGGGAATGGAATCAGAGCTAGGGCCGGCATGTCCAGAAGGATACAAGATTGTTCATAAACTTAGGACCAAGGGAAAAGGGGGAGGAATAGGTATCATTTTTAGGGAGGAGTTAAATGTTGCAACATTGGACATTGACATGATCTCATGTGCCGAAGTTCTCTGGATTTCAATAAAACATGATGCAGGCCATTGCCTCACGAGCTTAATCTGCTATAGAACACTGGGGCATTTTAACGCGACACAACAACAGGAACTGATCACTGTTATCAACAATATGTCAACCTCACATAGCAGACTGCTGGTCCTGGGAGATTTTAACCTATGGGATAACGACCAACTACACACAGCCTTCTATAATATCACGCAATCTTGTGACAATCTGGGCTTGAAACAATGGACAACCACCCCCACACACAGACAAGGTAATATATTGGATCTAATATTTGCTGCAAAAGATCTAATCACTATGGGAACGACATTACCAGTAGATTGGTCAGACCACCATCTCCTATTATTTAACATTCATACCTCGGTCAACAATGGACCAATAAACACGCAGACTAGGACCTTCATTAGCCGTGACTGGAAGGGTCTGCTAAAAAGGAAAGAAGAAGGGAAGTTTGACTTCCGTCAAGCAGGAAATTCGTTCAATTTAGGGAACGATATAACCACAAACTATCATCTATTATGCAAAGAGGTAACTAAGAAGCTTGACGACATCGTACCATTAAAAGCAATTAGAATAAGAGGAAAACCCTCCGCGCCCTGGTATACGGTCAAATTGAAAGAACTGAAAAAGGCCTGTAAAAAGGCAGAGAGGTATTGGAGGAAAAACTACCTAGAGCAGGAGAAACTGATCTGGAGACAGGCAATTGTGAAGTATAAAAAAGAGATCACCTTAGCTAAAGCGAACTACTTCGCAGACCTAATACTAAACAGCTCAAATAAATCTCGTGACACCTTTAGGGTAATCAAAGAACTGTCTCATCCTGAGTGTGCTAATAGCCAAATTAAGCCCTCACAGGAATTATGTGATGGTCTGGCATCCTTCTTTCAGGACAAAACCACCAAAATCATTGAGGGTATGAAGGAGGCCCCCACTCCTCTAGTGCAGAACAACAGTAACACTGAGAATAGGGAGAAGTATGGAGGCAATATAAGATGCCCCGCTCCAAAGGCCATCTTGGAGAACTTTGAGACCCCGACAGAACTAGTATTTACAAGAACAGCCCTCAATAAAACATCAGGATATCCCTTGGATCCTTTACCTCACAAAATAGTAAAGGAATTCAGGGACGAACTCTTTCCAGTACTTCGGAAGCTGTGCAATCAATCCTTTATTACGGGCACGGTACCAAAAGATTGGAAACTGGCGGTTGTCACCCCCTACTGAAGAAACCAAATTTAGATCCAAACTGCTACAAAAACTATCGACCTATATCACTCCTGCCATACCCAGTTAAGATCATGGAGAGGCTTGTTAGCAGGTCACTAGCCCTCTTCTTGGAAACTAACAACATCCTTGAAGAGGAGCAATTCGGTTTCAGACCAGCCCATGGAACCGAGTCAGCTTTACTGACGGTTTTGGACAACCTACGATTGAGGGCGGACAGGGGAGAATCAGCAATTTTAATCTTGCTAGACCTGTCTGCCGCTTTTGATACGGTGTGTCACCACATTCTGCTGACAAGACTAAAAAGCATTGGAATTGGGGGAGCGGCGCTCGATTGGTTTCACTCCTATTTGACGGACAGATGGCAGGCGGTAACAATCCCCCCGTACCAGTCTGAGTTTGTTACAGTTCCACATGGGGTCCCACAGGGGTCTGCAATTAGCCCGATACTTTTTAATATATATATGCAACCCCTGTTGGGCATCATCAAGGCTCATGGCATCGGCGTGATCAACTATGCGGACGACACGCAACTGATGATTTCTCTTGATGGGACACACGCAAACTCTCTTGAGACCTTTCATACCTGTATGTTGGAAATGTCATCCTGGCTAAATCAGAACTCACTACAATTTAATAGTGACAAAACCGAAATACTACATTGTAAAGTAGGTAAAATCACTAGAAGTCTACCGGGCTGAAGACGGCTGGAATGCCAGAAACCGGTCCTCGGAAGCTTGTTTCCGGTCCAGGGAAGGCATGGCTTGGCAGTTTGGGCTGGACTGTTCCCATGAGGCACAGGGTCAGACTGATTTGCATATAGCCATGTCTGAACTGGGGTGGCAGAGTGGGCTAAAGAACGGTGATGGATCAAACCCAGATCTTTTGACTGGGTGTGAGTGTTTGATTGGTTCAGATGCTCCGTCCATCACCACCCCGTTTTGTACCGCTTTTGGCCGCCATAAGTGTGGCAGGGTATGCTCAGACGTGAGTCCCTTGCTCACTTTGCCACTGCATTCAAGCAAGCCGGGCTGAAGACGGCTGGAATGCCAGAAACCGGTCCTCGGAAGCTTGTTTCCGGTCCAGGGAAGGCATGGCTTGGCAGTTCGGGCTGGACTGTTCCCATGAGGCACAGGGTGAGACTGATTTGCATATAGCCATGTCTGAACTGGGGTGGCAGAGTGGGCTAAAGAACGGTGATGGATCAAACCCAGATCTTTTGACTGGGTGTGAGTGTTTGATTGGTTCAGATGCTCCGTCCATCACCACCCCCTTTTGTACCGCTTTTGGCCGCCATAAGTGTGGCAGGGTATGCTCAGACGTGAGTCCCTTGCTCACTTTGCCACTGGATTCAAGCAAGCCGGGCTGAAGACGGCTGGAATGCCAGAAACCGGTCCTCTGAAGCTTGTTTCCGGTCCAGGGAAGGCATGGCTTGGCAGTTCGGGCTGGACTGTTCCCATGAGGCACAGGGTCAGACTGATTTGCATATAGCCATGTCTGAACTGGGGTGGCAGAGTGGGCTAAAGAACGGTGATGGATCAAACCCAGATCTTTTGACTGGGTGTGAGTGTTTGATTGGTTCAGAGGCTCCGTCCATCACCACCCCCTTTTGTACCGCTTTTGGCTGCCATAAGTGTGGCAGGGTATGCTCAGACGTGAGTCCCTTGCTCACTTTGCCACTGGATTCAAGCAAGTCGGGCTGAAGACAGCTGGAATGCCAGAAACCGGTCCTCGGAAGCTTGTTTCCGGTCCAGGGAAGGCATGGCTTGGCAGTTCGGGCTGGACTGTTCCCATGAGGCACAGGGTCAGACTGATTTGCATAATGCCATGTCTGAACTGGGGTGGCAGAGTGGGCTAAAGAACGGTGATGGATCAAACCCAGATCTTTTGACTGGGTGTGAGTGTTTGATTGGTTCTGATGCTCCGTCCATCACCACCCCCTTTTGTACCGCTTTTGGCCGCCATAAGTGTGGCAGGGTATGCTCAGACGTGAGTCCCTTGCTCACTTTGCCACTGGATTCAAGCAAGCTGGGCTGAAGACGGCTGGAATGCCAGAAACCGGTCCTCGGAAGCTTGTTTCCGGTCCAGGGAAGGCATGGCTTGGCAGTTCGGGCTGGACTGTTCCCATGAGGCACAGGGTCAGACTGATTTGCATATAGCCATGTCTGAACTGGGGTGGCAGAGTGGGCTAAAGAACGGTGATGGATCAAACCCAGATCTTTTGACTGGGTGTGAGTGTTTGATTGGTTCAGATGCTCCGTCCATCACCACCCCCTTTTGTACCGCTTTTGGCCGCCATAAGTGTGGCAGGGTATGCTCAGACGTGAGTCCCTTGCTCACTTTGCCACTGCATTCAAGCAAGCCGGGCTGAAGACGGCTGGAATGCCAGAAACCGGTCCTCGGAAGCTTGTTTCCGGTCCAGGGAAGGAATGGCTTGGCAGTTCGGGCTGGACTGTTCCCATGAGGCACAGGGTCAGACTGATTTGCATATAGCCATGTCTGAACTGGGGTGGCAGAGTGGGCTAAAGAACGGTGATGGATCAAACCCAGATCTTTTGACTGGGTGTGAGTGTTTGATTGGTTCAGATGCTCCGTCCATCACCACCCCCTTTTGTACCGCTTTTGGCCGCCATAAGTGTGGCAGGGTATGCTCAGACGTGAGTCCCTTGCTCACTTTGCCACTGCATTCAAGCAAGCCGGGCTGAAGACGGCTGGAATGCCAGAAACCGGTCCTCGGAAGCTTGTTTCCGGTCCAGGGAAGGAATGGCTTGGCAGTTCGGGCTGGACTGTTCCCATGAGGCACAGGGTCAGACTGATTTGCATATAGCCATGTCTGAACTGGGGTGGCAGAGTGGGCTAAAGAACGGTGATGGATCAAACCCAGATCTTTTGACTGGGTGTGAGTGTTTGATTGGTTCAGATGCTCCGTCCATCACCACCCCCTTTTATACCGCTTTTGGCCGCCATAAGTGTGGCAGGGTATGCTCAGACGTGAGTCCCTTGCTCACTTTGCCACTGGATTCAAGCAAGCCGGGCTGAAGACGGCTGGAATGCCAGAAACCGGTCCTCGGAAGCTTGTTTCCGGTCCAGGGAAGGCATGGCTTGGCAGTTCGGGCTGGACTGTTCCCATGAGGCACAGGGTCAGACTGATTTGCATATAGCCATGTCTGAACTGGGGTGGCAGAGTGGGCTAAAGAACGGTGATGGATCAAACCCAGATCTTTTGACTGGGTTTGAGTGTTTGATTGGTTTAGATGCTCCGTCCATCACCACCCCCTTTTGTACCGCTTTTGGCCGCCATAAGTGTGGCAGGGTATGCTCAGACGTGAGTCCCTTGCTCACTTTGCCACTGGATTCAAGCAAGCCGGGCTGAAGATGGCTGGAATGCCATAAAAACGGTCCTCGGAAGCTTGTTTCCGGTCCAGGGAAGGCATGGCTTGGCAGTTCGGACTGGACTGTTCCCATGAGGCACAGGGTCAGACTGATTTGCATATAGCCATGTCTGAACTGGGGTGGCAGAGTGGGCTAAAGAACGGTGATGGATCAAACCCAGATCTTTTGACTGGGTGTGAGTGTTTGATTGGTTCAGAGGCTCCGTCCATCACCACCCCCTTTTGTACCGCTTTTGGCTGCCATAAGTGTGGCAGGGTATGCTCAGACGTGAGTCCCTTGCTCACTTTGCCACTGGATTCAAGCAAGTCGGGCTGAAGACGGCTGGAATGCCAGAAACCGGTCCTCGGAAGCTTGTTTCCGGTCCAGGGAAGGCATGGCTTGGCAGTTCGGGCTGGACTGTTCCCATGAGGCACAGGGTCAGACTGATTTGCATATAGCCATGTCTGAACTGGGGTGGCAGAGTGGGCTAAAGAACGGTGATGGATCAAACCCAGATCTTTTGACTGGGTGTGAGTGTTTGATTGGTTCAGATGCTCCGTCCATCACCACCCCCTTTTGTACCGCTTTTGGCTGCCATAAGTGTGACAGGGTATGCTCAGACGTGAGTCCCTTGCTCACTTTGCCACTGCATTCAAGCAAGCCGGGCTGAAGACGGGTTGGAATGCCAGAAACCGGTCCTCGGAAGCTTGTTTCCGGTCCAGGGAAGGAATGGCTTGGCAGTTCGGGCTGGACTGTTCCCATGAGGCACAGGGTCAGACTGATTTGCATATAGCCATGTCTGAACTGGGGTGGCAGAGTGGGCTAAAGAACGGTGATGGATCAAACCCAGATCTTTTGACTGGGTGTGAGTGTTTGATTGGTTCAGATGCTCCGTCCATCACCACCCCCTTTTATACCGCTTTTGGCCGCCATAAGTGTGGCAGGGTATGCTCAGACGTGAGTCCCTTGCTCACTTTGCCACTGGATTCAAGCAAGCCGGGCTGAAGACGGCTGGAATGCCAGAAACCGGTCCTCGGAAGCTTGTTTCCGGTCCAGGGAAGGCATGGCTTGGCAGTTCGGGCTGGACTGTTCCCATGAGGCACAGGGTCAGACTGATTTGCATATAGCCATGTCTGAACTGGGGTGGCAGAGTGGGCTAAAGAACGGTGATGGATCAAACCCAGATCTTTTGACTGGGTTTGAGTGTTTGATTGGTTTAGATGCTCCGTCCATCACCACCCCCTTTTGTACCGCTTTTGGCCGCCATAAGTGTGGCAGGGTATGCTCAGACGTGAGTCCCTTGCTCACTTTGCCACTGGATTCAAGCAAGCCGGGCTGAAGATGGCTGGAATGCCATAAAAACGGTCCTCGGAAGCTTGTTTCCGGTCCAGGGAAGGCATGGCTTGGCAGTTCGGACTGGACTGTTCCCATGAGGCACAGGGTCAGACTGATTTGCATATAGCCATGTCTGAACTGGGGTGGCAGAGTGGGCTAAAGAACGGTGATGGATCAAACCCAGATCTTTTGACTGGGTGTGAGTGTTTGATTGGTTCAGAGGCTCCGTCCATCACCACCCCCTTTTGTACCGCTTTTGGCTGCCATAAGTGTGGCAGGGTATGCTCAGACGTGAGTCCCTTGCTCACTTTGCCACTGGATTCAAGCAAGTCGGGCTGAAGACGGCTGGAATGCCAGAAACCGGTCCTCGGAAGCTTGTTTCCGGTCCAGGGAAGGCATGGCTTGGCAGTTCGGGCTGGACTGTTCCCATGAGGCACAGGGTCAGACTGATTTGCATATAGCCATGTCTGAACTGGGGTGGCAGAGTGGGCTAAAGAACGGTGATGGATCAAACCCAGATCTTTTGACTGGGTGTGAGTGTTTGATTGGTTCAGATGCTCCGTCCATCACCACCCCCTTTTGTACCGCTTTTGGCCGCCATAAGTGTGACAGGGTATGCTCAGACGTGAGTCCCTTGCTCACTTTGCCACTGGATTCAAGCAAGCCGGGCTGAAGACGGCTGGAATGCCAGAAACCGGTCCTCGGAAGCTTGTTTCCGGTCCAGGGAAGGCATGGCTTGGCAGTTCGGGCTAGACTGTTCCCATGAGGCACAGGGTCAGGCTGATTTGCATATAGCCATGTCTGAACTGGGGTGTCAGAGTGGGCTAAAGAACGGTGATAGATCAAACCCAGATCTTTTGACTGGGTGTGAGTGTTTGATTGGTTCAGATGCTCCGCCCATCACCACCCCCTTTTGTACCACGTTCACACATTTGGCATAGAATTGTGTGTCTAATCTCGCTTACTGGGATGATTTTTTTCTCATTTCATCACTAATAATTGAGACTGACCTTACTCTATTCCCTTACTGGCGCTATTGGGTAATGTTAAACCGCTACCTGCAGGAGTTCGACATTATGCGGCTATTGCATTAATATTGGCTAAACACCAGATATCCTTACACTGGAGTGGCTCGACTATCTCAACAGTGGGGTAATGGATACCTGTGACTTAATGCACTTTAATGCCACAAGTGACATTTATGCCACATTACAGCCACCAACTTCCAGACCCCAAAATATATGGCACTATGACAATATTTGCTGCTGTTTCTGGCAACAGGGAAGGGGCCTGGGCAGGATTGATACCTGCATCATCACATTGCTAGTGGTCATTAGTGTGCATGGGCTCTTACTACTGATCGCATTGCGCACATCATGACAGCTACTATTGGTGTACCCTGCGGAGTGAATTGCAATCGTGCTATTTGTTTTTCTTTTTTTCTTTTGTCGTGCTCTCTCCCCCTCTCCTCTTCTATCGTTCTCTTATACTATCCTATCATTGCTGTTGATTCTCTCATTTCCATTCTCATTTCCGGACTTATATTTAATGGTGTACATATTGATTGCTCTATGTATCTTTCGTAATTCCCTGTGCATTTATTCCTGATTTTTTTTACTTGTATTTTGTTCTTTTTGTAAAACCCAACAATAAAGTAAAAAGAAAATGCTCAGAGAGGGGACTATGCAGCACTCCTCCCCTTAAACTTAAGTAGTGGCCCTGGGGGATGGGGTCCCGAAGGCCGTTTAAAGGGTCAGGGAGGGGGGCCATGCACCCACCCTTAAAAAAACTGCCCTGAGGAACGGGGTCACCAGGGCCTAATAAGAATTCTTGAACAAGCTCTACTTTAAAAAACAAGTCCCGGGGATGGTGTCACCAGGGCCCATGCACTGCTTATGGCCTCATATAGTACATCATAGTACATCACTCATGAGATAGTCCCAGTTAGCTTTAGGGCACAGACAGAGGTGATCCTAGTTCCGGGGATATAGAAATTGTCCCTAACGTCTACATGCCTGCACACACTTCAAAGCATAGGCATTAATACACACAAACATTCAAGAGAGCTATCTATCCGTGGCTCTGGTTCCCTTTGAGTCGGAGGGCGGCAAATTTGGAACACATGATTTTTAGTTGGGAGGAAAAATGTTATCTCAGTTTTATAGCTAATATTCAATATATATTTTATTTTACAGGATTTTTAAGGATACATTTGATTACTGCACACTTTGTAGTGCATTTCCAGTCCAAGGTGGCTGGCAGGATAACCTTCCACCATGCCTGTATGACGGTACCTCGAGTCAAAGTACCTTGTACTTTCTACTTTTAGTGCACTTTATAAATCTGTGAGAAGAAAGCTTTTAGTCCCTGTTTGGTGCACCTGCTGTATTAATTCATATTGTGAAGGCTATAGATATTTAACCAATTTAGAAACCTCAGAAGTTTGTCTAGCAGCTATGCATTTTACCAGAGAAGTACTTTACATTAGGAAGTGATATGGTCAGTATTTTTTTTTGGGATGCTTTTTTAAATGTGTGCCCAGTTATTGCATGATATCAGTCAATGCTGATGTAATTGACCCACTGAATGTTTTATAATGATCCATGTATTATTACTGTACACCCATTTATTGTATGCTGTAATTCAATGCTGAAGTAATTAATCCTTTGAACATTTTTATTGATATTCATATTATTACTGTATTCTTTCATCGCTGTTTTAATTGATAAACGTATTGTTATTGTATTCTTTTATGGCTGTTCAAGTCGAATAAAGATTTATTGAATGAATGAATGAATGAGTGGGGAGGTCTTAGGTTCTCTGAAAGTTGCTATAGCCGTGCCATGTCTGTTGATTGTTTGCTTGGCAATGACCTGGAGCACATTACCTGGAGGGAGGTAGTGCTCAGGTCTCATTTGGAGATGATAAGATTGCCTGATTGGGTCTGTATGACCACACTGTCCATGGCTGCCTATGAAGAGAGTCAAGAGCATCTGAAGCCTGTAAAAATCGCTTAGGCAGTTGCCAAAGAAAGGGGAAAGGGGTGTGATAAACCAGCCCCTGATGTTCCTACGGTGGAGATTGACTGGGTCCCTGAGTAGGAGGCCCCGAGCCAACCAGGGAGGACATTGCCGCCCTGGGTGACCTACCTGGCTAGCTGGCACGCTGAGGTTGGGCCCACCAGGGATAAAATATGTATGGTGTAGACAGAAGTGTTCCACTCTTGAGGCCTGGAGGCAGGTGACGCCCCTAGATATCACCTAATCTACTGGAAGAATGATCTCCTTTATAGCGAGCCTGTGGTTCCTGGTGCTGGGGCAGGCTGTGTTATGGACGTCCCTAAGAGTTACAGGACCTTCCTGCTAGGTTTGGCTCACAACATCCCTCTGCCAGGACATTAAGGACAAGACAAGAACTCACAGCCTCAGATGCATGCTGCAGATCCTGTCCAACCTGCCAGGCAAGTGGGAATCAGGGAAAAAGCAAAAGGCTCCTCTGGTCCCATTACCAGTCATTGGCACCCCCTTTGAAAGGGTGGGCATCAACATAAGTGGACCCGTGGACCCCTAGACAGCCTTAAGCAACTGCTTTGTCCTGGTCTTGGTGGAAAATGACATCCGCTTCCCAAAGGCCATCCCTCTAGGACAGTGACTGTACCTGTGGGGGCTAGAGCTCTGATGAGGATCTTTATCTGTGTTGGGTTCCTCAAGGAGGTAGTGTCTGACAGAGGCACTAACCTCATGTCTGCGTACATAAGGTTCATATGTTATGAGAATGGTTTAACTTACAAGTTCAATACAACCTATCACCCCCAAACCAATGATCTATCTAATTGAAAGAATCAACAAGCCCTTGAAAGGCATGATTATGGGCATGCTTGAGCCCAGGAGGCATAATTGGGATCTCATCTTGCCATGCCTTCTCTTTGCCTACAGGGAGATGCCACAGAAAGGAGTAGAGTTCAGCTCCTCTGAACTCCTCTATGGTCACCATGTTAAGGGACTTCTGAACCTTATCAAGGAGGGGTGGGAGTAAGCTTCCAGTAAACCCCCCAGGATGTGAACAGCTAATGCTGGCCCTTCGTAAACAGATGCATTGCTTCTGGAAGAAGTCAAAAAGCAATGTAGAGACCACTCAGGAGGTCATGAAGTTCTGGTACTAATAGAAGGCCGCTCTGGGGACATTTAGCTTGGCCAGAACGTGTGGGTCATGGAATTAGTAGAGGCAAGGGCTCTTCAGGACCTCTGGACCGGCCTATACAAAATCAACAAGCGTAAGGGGGAGGACACCTACTTGGTGGACCTCCAGGCCCCTTGGAACTCCTTGAGAATGCTTCATGTTTATAAACTCTGTCTCACTTTGAGAGGTCCAAAGTGAGCATGCTCTTGGTGACAGATGAGGGTAGGAAAAGCACTATACATTTACCCAACGAGGTAGCACTTACTGATTAGCCAGTAAAAGTACTCCAGTTGAGTAGAGGCATTTCACAAAACGGTGGCATCTTCGTGGATAACTATGCAGGGCAGGATACATTCTGGCACGAGGCTCCTGTCACAAAAATTAAACCTCAACAGGAAGCACTTACAGATATAAATAATGCAGGTGCCCGAGTTGAAGCTCAAATTCAGTATCGTTTTAATCAGCCCAAAACATTAGTAAGCATGGTCGAGGCTGGGCAAGTGTGCTTTAACCCCATATCTGCCGTCAAAAATTAGCTGTAATACTCAAGGGAGGTCTTTGAATCCATGAAATGCTCGAGCGCAATCCCCGTGTAGTTCCGGTGACCAGGAGGCTGCTTTCTCCTCACCTGCTGCCCTGCTCGCTCTCTGACCCTTTATACACAAGAGGCATGTTGGCACGCATAGAAGCCCCGCACCACACACTAGCGGAATCAAACGTCTTCCCGCCCTTTCCCAACTATGATGGACAGCTCACTCCAGGGACCTCAGCGCCTATTGGTGTGGTGGCAAAGTTACAGGCACACATGGTCAGTGGCGACAAATCTTCTGGCCCTTTACGCAGCTGCAGTGTAGAAAAAGCATTAAACATTTACTCAACAAGGTAGCACTTACTGATTAGCCAGTAGAAAGTACTCCAATTGAGTAGAGTGCAAATCGCAAAAAAATCCGCCATTTTAAGGGAAAATGCATGAATTCGCAGATTTTTTGCGATTTCGCGCAAATTCGCGGACCGCAGATCCGCAAAATTCGCCCATACTTACCAGACAGACACATACCCCAAACCCGATCTGATGAGCTCATTGGCGGGCTGGGCACTGCAAAATTCTTCAGCCTTTGATTTGACATCACGGTACCAGCAGATCTCTCTTGTTGAGGGGGCCAAAGAGAGGTCCGCATTTTCAACTCCAGAGGATCACTTACAATTTCGGGTGATGCCCTTTGGCTTGAAAAATGTCCCTACTACCTTCCAAATGGGATTGTATGACTCTATGCACCCCTCAGCCTAGCTTGGCCTAAAGACCTGCCAGCTCACAGTGCCACCAAGAGTACCACTTACCCTAGCAAGGTAAATAATTATTATCAGAAAATGACAACCCTGACTCCCCAAGGATTCGTGGTACCAGATCTAGAACTTTTTCCCTCAGTCACTCGTGCATACTCAGTAGGCTACACAAGAAATACACACAGGGGCGTTTCAATATTTATTAAACCGGTGTGATTCTGGTATAGAATATATGCACTGCAATGATTAATAGACAGAAGCAGATAAAAGTGATTATCAGTATTAGCACAGTGAAAAGGATAAATGATTCCACCATTGTGCTAAAACAGTGTATATATGCTGGCATATAAGTATTATATATATTGTACTCCTACAATGTGCTCTCTAACCTAGTTGCCTAAGGTGGGTGTTCTGTCAAGAATACCCTACTGGATGATCTAACTCCCCATTATCTTAAGGTAAGTGTATGCAGGTATCCATGCCACCTCATGGATGAACAATAACAACATTTGCATAATGTATGTTTAGGTCAAAGCAATGTGGTTTCAGAGAAACTAATCCTGCTAATCAAAAGTTGTGTAGAAAAGAATGTAGCTTAAGAAATATGTTTATATAAAATGTCAGTGTTTCTTCCTGTCATGAAACACTGCCTCGTTGTGTGACAACCTAGTAGGTGGGGTGAGATTGCAGCCCCTCCAAGCCAAGATTGAGACTCTCATGGCCTGGCAACCACCTAAAACCCAGACAGAAGTGAGAGCCTTCCTAGACCTCACCAGCTACTACAGAAGGTTTTGTTAGGAGTTATTAAATAAAAGAAGTGCCCCCCCTAGGGAAAAATTCCCTTACATGCACTGCTGAGTTCCATAAAGAAGGAACATATTCCAATGTTCGGCAATATTAGGTATCAAATCAAACACAGTTTCATTGATTAGTTGGTTTAATTCATTCAAGAATTGCTTCATTCAAGAATGATAACATTTTTCATGATGAGTAACATTTCTTTTACAATACCTTAATTAATTTATCCATGAACAGGATGCGCCATACAAATTTCAGCTTACAATGCATTTTGGGCTTCTTTAGCCCTTCATCGGGGGATGTAGATTCTAGAAAGAATCAATGGGGTGAAGTAAGAAAACGTCTGTCATAAAAAGGGAATGTCTCTCACCAGACATCGAGTGTCTAAAGGATGAAACCTGGTCCGGGTGATAAAGTCTTGTGCCACAGAGTATGAGTACATGTAGTGACCAGGAGGTCATTCATAATCATAAGAGATGTAGTATCACAGTGCACTTATACCATGAAGTGTGTGGTAACCAAACAAGGTGCAATACCTCAACTACCAGTTTACTCAGAGTTGCCACTTTGGCCAGTAAAAAATCAAGAGTGTTGAAAACCTGGCAACGCAAAGCGAACTCAGTACTTAAATGTGCCAAAAACATTTAGTAAGCATGTAAAAAGAATGAGGTGAGATCGAATAAGAAGCAAATAAACTTGCAAAGAAAGCATACAAGTCAGCATTGCATCTTAGTTGGTCGCCATGATGATGTGCGTGGTCTCCCAGACGTAATAAAGGTGTCAGAAACAATGAAGAGGTACATAAGTATTGCTTGCGCCAGGGAGTGACCATATAGAAAGGGTGTAAATGAACATGCACGTGGATCTTGCATCAAATGTGCGAGTCAAAAACAAACAGTAAATGTCAACGTGAAAGGGTCATATTGAAGGGGAGTATGACACCTGATAGGAGTTATCGGTAAAATAAAGATGACAACTGTATAGCTTATGCCGGGAAGCGGACATGTTGAATAGATGAAAATAAACATGCAAGTGAATCTAGAGTCAAAACAAAAAAAAGCAGGTGCTGACATGAAGCGTCCATATTGAAGGGGAGTGTGTAAAGTGGTATGTATGATAATATGAGTGAAAAAATGTACAATAAAACTAAAAGAAAAATAATAAAGGGTAGACCAAGTATAATAAAAGATCACAACATAATGGTACAAATAAAAAACACATATATAAACAACCTGAAGAATTCAAGGATTCAAATTTTAAACTGAAAAAATAAATGGCTGAATAACGACGTAAAAGAAAAATATGTGAAACACAAGGGTGACAGCACGTAAAAGATAGCATAATAGTGAGAAAAGGATAGTTTAATATTAAGAAAAAAAGAAGGTGGAAGATGAGAGTGAAAGATGTCCAAGGGTCAAAATTGTGACAATCCGATGAAAAGAAGAAAATAGGAACTAGACATCTCAATATAAGAAATGTTTTTTTCCCTGCAGGGGGGTGGGGGGGGGGGTGCTTCTTTTACTTTTTCCTCACACTTTTAATCAGCAAGCGATGCCTTACTGCACTCCCTCAACTTATCCAATGTATTACCATTTGTTCTCTTTCCTCAATTTAAATATGATATATATATATATATACAGAGTGTGTGAGCCCACCATATTTATTTTGTAGGAGTTATGGCACAATTGTTGCCCCCTTAACTTAGTTAACTTTCAAGAAGCAGCCCAGATTGGTGATCTGGACAGAGGCTTGTCAGAAAGCCTTTGATTCCCTCAAAGAAGCCATGTACAGCACCTGGATGAAAGGCACCTGATTTATCCAAGCAATTCATCATGCAATCGGACACTTCAGAGCATGGCATTGGGCAGTATTAGCACAGCTGAATGAAGAGGGCCAAGACCAACCAGTTGCCTTCATTAGGAGGTCACTTCCACAGGAACAGAGGTGGGGTACCATTGAAAGAGCAGCTTTTACTGTGGTCTTGGCAGTGGAGAAATTGGGACCATACCTGTTAGGGACTGATTTTCTGGTTTAGAAAGAACTCGGGCCTTCAGATATCTCATGCAGATGAGGAGTGAAAATCCCAAGCGGTAGTGTGGTCCATCTTCCTACCAGGAATGGACTTTACAATGGAACACTGTCTGGGGTCAGCCCACACCAATGCTGATGGTCTCTCCAGGTTTTTCCGCCTTAGAGAAGAGAATCTCCAAGGGGTTGGGTAGCTCCCCCCACTTTCAGCTGGAGGGGACAAATGTTAGACCAGAGAACCTTAGGGTGGTCTTTCCCCCAGCTTTTTGCCTACCTCCTTCACTTTTCTGAACTCGTTTTTGCAGGCGTTTCCACTGCTAACCAGTGCCAAAATGCTAGTACTCTCTCCTCTAAACTTGGCAATCTCGGCTCATCCCCAAGTGCCATTTTAATTTACTTATAATTCTCTAGCAAAGTGCGCTATACTTGCCATGGGCCTGTAAATGAAATGATACTAGTAGGCCAGTAGCACTTATTGTGCTACTCACTTATGTAGTCCTATAACCATGGCTCAGGCTTGCCTTCGCAGAGCCTGTATGGACATGACATGTCGACCTGACAAGATAAACCTCTTACCAGGTCTAACCCTTCCCTTTTTATACATGGAAGGCATCTCTAAGGTAGGCCCCAGATACTCAGGGGGCTAGGAGGGCATTCCATTTTAAGTTCAACATGTCCTGGTAGTGAAAAGCTCCAAAATTCTTTTTTCACTACTGCAAGGCCTATCTCTCCCATAAGATAAGATTGGGGTTACCTTGTTACATTTTCCATCTGTAATTCCCAATTGTGAAAAGATAGACTTGCAAAGTCTCTTCAAGTTTGGTGTCCTTGGAATCACAATTTAAAATCACAGCTTATAGTGATCGGATTTTAAACTGAAATTCTGAAAATACCACTTTTAAAAAGTCGGTGTTGGGAATGGACCTTTCTGCTAGGTCACCCATAAACATTTTTCTTTCTCCTGCCCTATTTTGCTGAGTTTGTTTATGTTGGCTTTAGGACTCTTGGCTCAGGGGAGTGTAAACAGAGGGATCCAACTGAGTTCAGTGAAGCGTAGAACTGACAAATGCCACTGCAGTTGTGGGCCATTGTCAATGTTCTATCACCTAAGCAGGGAATTCCAACAAGATATTGATTATCTACACTGGTTTCAGGCTGCAGGGGGTTTGTGTTGTAAATGGCACTTTCTGCAAGGTTGCCCCCAAACGTTTTGCCTTCCTCCTCCCCTTTTTGCTGAATTCAGTATTGTTGTTTTTAGAACTCTGGGTACTTTACCACTGCTAACCAGCACTAATGTGCATGTGCTCTCTTATAGAGCCTAGCAAGCATAGTGCACTACATGTGCCCAGGGCCTATACGTTAAATGTTACTAGTGGGCCTGTAGCACTAATTGTGCCACCCACTTCAGAAGCCATTTAAATAGGTCCTGACAATTTAATCCTCTTACCAGGCTGAACCCTTCCTTTTCAATACATATGTGTCTCCCCTAAGGTCTGACCTGGAGAGCCGCAAGGTCAGAGTGCACTGTATTTAAAAAGTAGGACATGTACTTTTAAGTTTTACATACCCTTGAAGTGAAAAACATTTATATTTGTTGTATTCACTTTTCACTACTGCAAGGACTATCTCTCCCATAGATTAACATTGGGGTTACCTTAGTACATCTTTTAAGTGTAATTCCCATTTGGGAAAATATAGAATTTTCAAGTTTGATCAGGATGTCTCTGGACTCGCAATTTAAAATCACAACTTATGGTGAAGTTGGATTTTAAGTTGCTAGTCTGAAAATGCCACTATTAGGAAGTTGGAATTTTCTTACTTCAACCATTTTGTGTCTTCTGCTTGTCTCCGAATATATGTTTGGGGTGGGTGAAAGCTGGGTTTGGTGCATTCCCTTTAGACAGCACCATACAAAGGGAGCTTAGGTGTGACTAATGGGCCATCCACCTCCTGATGGGCCCTCCTGGGTAGGATGATAGGGAGGATCTGACACTTAAACCTGAATGGGCTGTGCCATGTCCCCACACAAAGGGTAACATTCTCCTCTGCAGTGAGTTTGGAGCCAGGGCAGAAAGAGCAGCGACGCTGTGCACTTCAAATGCCTCCCTTTGAAGTTTCTTCCACTTAACAGGCTCAATTGGGTATAAGTACTGGACCCCTGACACCACCAATCCAGTAGATGTCTGAACCTGTGGATACTATGGCTACTATGCCAGGAATAATTACTGCTGTGCTGCTGAAAGAACTGCCACGCTGCTGGATTGCTGCTCTTAAGGAGCTGCTTCCTTGCTGTGCTATCTGCTGCTTGCTGCCCTCTTGCCTGGGAAAGAAGATGTGTGCCTGGATCCCATCTTGAAACCAGGACCCCAGAGTGACTCAAAGGGCTAGTCTGCTGGCCTCCTAATCTGAGCCTCAAGAACAGAATCAACTCCCCACAGCTCGTGGACCCATCTTCAATGAGCTCCTGACTCTCAAGAAGCGCCTCTCAGGTCCTAGGCCCTTGGCAGTGGTTTTTGGCTGCTGACATCAAGCTTTTACACTCTTTTCAATTGGGCCAGTTTGCTCTGGAACAGTGCTGCTCACACAAAGCATCAGCACGAGCGGGCGCAAGAAGGTCTCTTCGCACAGCACGCATCACCGATCCTGACTGCCAGACGTCAGACCATCCATCTGTAATGTCTGGCGGCTCTTCACACACCCTAAGGTCCAAGCAACTCTCTCCTGGCTCCCAGCAAACATCTTCCCGTCAATGGGACTCGTGACACAATTCTTTAGAAGGTAAAACTTCAGCGGGATTTACCTGCAACTCATGCTCTACTGCGGTCAGCCTGCACTATTTGATTTGGTCTAGCGCGACCAGATGGCCCTGTTTGGCACTTTATGCTTTTAAGCACCACATTTCAGTTCAATCTTTAAATATTTATAACTCATGTTATACTTATTAAATATTTTTGTTTTTTTTATGTTTTCTTCATTAAATGAAGTTCTATGTTTCTACCCAAATGTGGTATATATTTGTGTGGTGTTTTCACTATTTTACTGTTTGAAGTGTTGCACAAATACCATACATATTGCCTCTTAAGTTAATCCTGACTGCTCTGTGCCAAGCTACCTGAGGGTGAGCACATTATTTTAGTGTTTGTATCTGACTTACCCTGACTAGGACTGTGGTTCTTTCTTGGACAGGGTGTATACCTGCCAACCTGAAATCCAATTTCTAACAGTCAGCATTTTCTTCCTTTAGTAAATCAAGGGAGGGACTCAGAGCTGATTATAAGCTCCAGCACCCACTCTGCTAAATTATCATAGTTACACAAAAGAGGGATGCTGTTCCTCCAGGAAAGATAGAAGGTGGAAGAGAAAAATGTGAAGCTGTCTGTTGGGAATGAGGAGCTGATCAACTAGATCCAAGGATCAGAGTGATCAGAAGTGGTGATTTCCCTCACACACCCAGATGGGTGTCATGCTACATTATTGGGCTGCTCCTAGTTGGGCCAGTGCTGCAACGCAGAATGAGGCCATTGAGAGGGCTCTTCACAGAAGATCTGTTTTTTGCTGTAATTATGTGTACAAGTGAGGATGGAAGTGTAAGGTGGTGTATTAACTGATTTAAAATAGTGTAAGGGGTACTGGGAGCTGCATTAATGAGGTGGTCCCCTAGACAGGAGTAAAAACACAGGTGCTGTTGCTAATGCCAATGTACCTAGACAGCTTCAAGATAGGTGACGTAGGGTCAACATATTACATGTCTTACAGAAGGCTGGACCACATCACTTGAACCCAGAGTGACTCCAAGTTCTAGATGACTTGCCTCATGATTGGAAATCTCAGGGGCATAAAAGACTTCCAGCTTACCTGTTTCTGCACCTGGATTTTGCCATTTGAGAATCTACCCTACCAAGTGGTGCCACCCCAGCCCTGAACCCTTGCAAGTGAGGACTAATGTGCTTGCTTCAACAAAACACATGCACCATCTTGAGAACTGGCACATCAACACTGTTGCATGGATCAGAAATGATGCATCAACCCCTATTGCGTGGCCAGACCAGCACATCGCCTCTTGTGCGTGAATGGACTCAAAGCATTGCCTTCGGAACCAGCAATGTGCATTGCTTTTTTCCAGCTTGAGGTCCTCGCATCCCCATCAGTGACATCCTCAACAATGACACAAAGAACTCCCCAACGTAGCCCTTGTGCTTATTGGATCCGATGCATCGCTAATGTTATGCGGATGAGGACCAGCGTATCTCCACCTTTGCAATAATTGATGCCAATGCATTGCTTTGGCTGCATCCCACATCTTCCACGTTGACGCAGCCAGGATCAAAGTCTTTTTGTTCAGTGGGCCTAACTGGGTCCCTGCATTTGGTCTGCGCTCCATCGCGGTCAGCCTGACCTTTTGACTTTGTCCTGGTCCAGTGCAACCAGCTAGTGCAAGTAAGTGCTTATTGCTTGTAAGTGCTATTATAAGGTTTATTCTTAAAAAATTCACACCTCAAGTTCAAATTGTTGGATTTTTGTAGTTTTGGTTTTGTTTTATTTAGCAAATTTAGTTCTATTTTTCTAACCCGATGTGTAATCGTTCTGTGTAGTGCACTGTTTAACTGCTTTGTGCCAAGCTGCCAGTGTGTGAGAACAGGTTAATTTAGGGTTGCCTGCTTCTTACCCTGACTAGAATTGTGGTTGCTTTCTGACTTGGGCTTATATCCTAGTCAACCAATAACCCATTTCCTAACAGAGGGCACATGCGATTTACAGGATTTTCTTACCTCTGCACATCCTGGTAATGTACAGAGGGAGCAAAAGCACCCCCCACCCCTTACCACGCCTCTTGATTTTCAATGTGGGAATATTAGTTACAGCTAAGAATGTGAACATGGTTATCAAGAGCCACATTGGCTTTCTGTTCTTTGCACTGCATGGTCTCCTCTGAGTCAGGGGATGCAACGTAAGTACAACAGAGGATAAAGCAGGGGTCACATCCACTGATGCTGGCAACACGTAATTGATGTCCATGGTCAATCTGCTCCTCAAATGCTTTGGAACCCCACTTGGGGGATTCACCCCAAGATTTAATCCTTGGAATCCAGGAAATTATTTTGAAAATTTCTGGATTGACAGTTTTGAATGGTCATTGTATTTATGGGGCTGTCTACCACTCTGTCACTTTTTTTGATGATCAAATGGAGCAAGCCTCTCAATCATATAGATGAGGCAACACAAAGCCATTCTGTATGTCTTTGCATTGGCTCATAGATATGGAGTAAAACAAAGCAGGGCAACTCTTTTGCCAAAAATCTATTGGGCAAGCATTCAGAATATGGTGAACCCAAATTCAGTTATTCATCGCTTTTTTTCCATTTACACAAAATCATTGAAATTCTTGGTAGTACCAAATACCTGATTGAACATATCCTTCAACTTTGCATCAACCTAAAGTTGAAGTGTTCATTGTTTCTGACTTTTGTCCATCCGTGCTTTCTGCTTCTCTTTTTAAGCGTTTATGGCATGAGTCAGGGTATTCCTCCCTGTGCATAAACCCTGGTTTACGCACATGTTGAAGCAATGAATTGTGATGTATTTAACACATCTGATAATTATCGGGTGCATTAAATAACTCAATCTACATTCAATTTTGGCCGGTCAAATATGTTGAAATTTAATGGGGGAAAACGATATGGTATTTACATTAACATACAGAATATGGTGCGTTAAACACCAAACACCTCATGTTATTCCCCAACAACTCGTAATAGCTGGCATTTATCACACTCGATAAATAACTGTGGTATCGTTATTTATCATGTGCGATAATTACCACCCCTACTCGTAATCTGGACCACAATGTCTACATAGGCAGTGCTCGGGATAGTGGCACTAATGTACAGCAGGATGGATAGCACTGAGAATAGCAAGCAACCTCCAGACCCTAAAAACTCTAGAGGATGCGGTATGGGGATGATAATTGTAATGTCGTCATGCCTGGCTCCGGGGCGTGGATCTAGGACCAGGCAGAATGCGAGGCAGGAAACGGAGGAACCAGAAGGAAGGAGGCAGAGGAAGGTGCGGGCAGAGCAAGAAAAGTGCTCAATAAAGAAGGTTGTGCATGAATGAGTGTCTGGCCCCCTATTCAATACCTGACAACTGGCGACGAGAGTGGGATGCCAGAACCTGCCGACCCCAGTGTGAGGAGGCATTCCTTATGGCTCACGCTGCAGCGGTGAGTCGGCAGCACGGTTTGGAAAAAACTGCGAGCTGAATTCCTGCAAACAGCCAAATTCTTGTAATGAGCTGAATTCCTGCAATGTGCCCTTAAGGGAGTCTGACACTGCTGCTTCACTGGCTCCAGGGTGAGCCCATGCTCAGTGCTTGCCAATAACCTTGTGTATGCTTTTCCTCCCTGGCGGCCCTAGTAGAGTCAGGGCCCCAAATACAGCCATAGAATGCAAAAGACGACCGGGACCTCACATCAGTGACAGTCAATTGCCTAAATGGAGCAAAAGTATTGTCAAAATTGGACCTAAACAAGGGATACCACCAGCTCGAGCTTCAAGAGAGGTCCCACTACATCACCACTTTCTTGACGCATCAAGGGCGCTTCAGGTACAAATGCCTTAATTTTGGGCTTTCTTCAGCAGCAGAAATATTCCAGGGGGATTTCATCACAATCTCAACACATTCAATTACAGTGGCAATATCTTAGTATTCGGTGACACTCTCAAGGAACATGACAAAGCTCTAGATTTAGTGTGTCATGTTCTTCTAAATGCCAACCTTACACTCAATTGGGACACATTTGAATTTAACAAATCAACACTAAAATTCTATGGCCATATCTTCTCCAGTGATGGAATTCGACCTGATCCCGAAAAAGTGATGGCACTGGCTGACAGGGTCTGCCCCAGTAATGTCAGTGACTTATGATCTTTACTGGGCATGGACAGCTACTGCGCCAGATATATTAATGACTACGCCACCATTAGCTACCCTCTACGGGAGCTCACAAAACCAGGACAAATCTTCTGATGGACAGCCAGATGCGAACAAGCATTCAACTAAATCAAGACAGCTGTAAGCTCTGCCATCACCCTGGCATAATTCAACCCTCGTAAGAAAACTGAAATCACGGTTGATGCGAGCCCAGTAGGACTCAGAGCCATCCTGGCCCAATATGAAGATGAAGGAGACCAGCGACACACAGTCTCACGAACACTGAGAAAGCATACTCACTGCCAGAAAAAGAGAGCCTGGCGGCTGTGTGGACATGCAAGCACTTCTCATCTCTTCTTCTCATCTCTTCATCTATGGGAAGCACTTCACACTATTCACCGACCATCAAGCTCTCACAACCATATTTGGAAATCGAGCGCTGGGGCATTCACCTCCAAGAATAAACCTACACAATAATCCACAAGCCAGGGAAGGCTGGGAACCCGGCGGATTACATATCAAAACACCCCAGGGCCTCGGCACGAACAAGGCACTCACTGGCGGAAGAATATATCCACTTTGTCATCCATCAGGCGAGACCACCAACTGTCCCATTGGAAGTGATCATAGAAGCCACTGCAAAAGAAACCACGCTTCAAAACACAAATTCATGGAGGCTCTTTGAGGAAATACCAACCAACTATAGCTTCAACACACAGGAACTGGCGTCCTTCCGGCATGTTAAGGATGACCCTACAATCAGTGACACCGGACTACTTCTAAGAGACAGGCGGATTGTCATCCCACAGAAATTAAAACAAGAAGTTGTCAATTTAGCACATGTTATGTTATGTTATGTTAGCATGCATTTATTGAGCGCACGTACACCCGTGGGTTTCATGGCGCTGAGAGAGGAAGGCAGATGAAACAGAAGCGCTTAGCCAGCCACTTGCACGAATAGCCAGGTTTTCAAGGATTTTCTGAAGCTGATAAGATCTTTACAGCTTCGGAGTGCCAGAGGCAGAGAGTTCCAAAATTTTGGGGCAAGATGAGAGAAGCTGCAACCACCCAGCCGTTTACGTCTAAAGGACGAGGTGGTGAGCAGAAGGTGGTGGGCAGAGTGAAGACAGCGGCTGGGGTTGTATTTAGTGAGCCGACTGCTGATAAATTTAGGGCAGTTGCCGTCCACGGCTTTAAAGGCCATGCAGCCAGTTTTGAAAGACACCCTATGGGTCAGCGGGAGCCAGTGGGGTTGAGCAAGGCAAGGGCTGGCCGAGGATCACTTAGGGAGTTTAAATATCAGTCTGGCTGCTTGATTTTGGACCATTTGAAGCCTTTTTAGTAGGCCAGCAGGAAGACCAAGGTAGATGGAGTTAGAAAGGTCCAGCCGTGAGAGTATCAGTGCCATTACCACCTGGATCAGTGCAGAATGAGTAAGCAGATGAGCGATCTTCCTAATTTTTCGTAGCTGGTAGACACAGGAAGAGATCACAGCGCCCACCTGCCCGCGAAGCGAGAGGTCGGCCTCAATGATAATCCCCAAGCTTTTTACAGAGGAGGAGGGGACTGGGAGGAGCCCGAGTTCAGGTGGCCAAAATTGCGGGCCCCAGCTGATTAAACTATTTCCAGGCAGGACCAACTCGGTCTTGCCTGGGTTAAGTTTCAAATCATTCATGTCCATCAAACGCTGGATGTGGAGTAAGGTGGCCTGAAACTCACTGACAGCATTGGGGGAGCTAAGGGAAAAGATGATCTGAAGATCATCAGCATAGTTGAATAATGTGATGTTTCTAATTTTGAGAGAGTGAATGAGAGGTCTGAGGTAGATATTGAAAAGCAACAGGGACAAAGAGGAGCCCTGCGGGACCCCACAGGTAGAAGGAAGTTTGGGAGCAGTGAATTCTCCAAGCCTGACTGCCTGGGTGCGGCCTGTGAGGAAAGATTTGATCCATTCTAAAGCAGCTCCTCGCAAGCCGGCCTGCTCGACACGGTTGAGAAGGATGGTGTGGTCAACCGTGTCGAATGCGGCCGACAAGTCCAGGAGCACCAGCGCTTGATGTTCACCTCTGTCTGCATTAGCCCTCATGGTATCCATGACCGCTAAGATCACAGCCTCCGTGGAGTGTGCCGGGTGAAAGCCCGCTTGATTTGGTTCTAAGAACTCTGACCGTTCAATAAAGTTGGACACACAGCTGGTCACATGAGCTTCCAAGACTTTAGCAAGGAAGGGTAAAAGGGAAATAGGACGGTAGTTAATAGGGTTACTGGGGTCCGCCTCAGGCTTCTTAAGGAGGGGGACAACTGTGGCGTTTTTGAAAGCGCTTGGGACCATACCTTGGGACAGAGACTCATTAAGAAAAGAAAGCACACTCTGGGGCAAGGTGGTTAATATATCTTTGGTGACAGACGGGGGGCAGCAGTCATCGGGGGAGCCTGATTTGACATGGGTCAAGAGTGCTACTAAGGTTTTGAGACACACATGAGGGACATAAAGGTGTGGTGGCAACAAAGAAAGCGCTACGGGAGCGTGTTTGGTTCCCATTCCGTGATCACGTAGTAGAAACCACGATTCAAGACTGCCCACAATGTCAACTAGTAGGAGTAGAGGAGCTACACCCCCTGCTTCAGATATCTGACCTCCCAGACAGCGTATGGCAACAGGCAGCCATTGGCTTCTTTGGGCCATTGAAGTCCGGGAAATACATCATTGTCATCATGGATGAGTACTCCTGATTCCCTATCGCGCGACAAGTATCGTCAACAAGCGCGACTACTATCATACTGGTTCTAGACGCAGCATTTGCTGCATGGGGAATCCCCACAGTAGTAAAAACAGACACTGGACCACCATTCAATGGACACGACTTCACAGAATTTGCCGGACACCTCAACTTCAAGCTCCGGAAAATAACTTTAATGTGACCTCAAGCCAATGGGATGGTAGAAAGGTTTATGGCCATCATAAAGAAAACCATGCAACAAGCAGAATGAGACCGGCGAGACACCCAACTCACACTCAACGAGGTGCTGAGAGCTTACCGGACCACGGCGCACAACACCACCAACTAATGCCCAGCCACCTTGATTTTGAGAAGGACGCTACGCTCGAGGATACCTGCCGCAGACGCTGTCATGCATTCCAGTTCCTAACTCCATGACCACATGACGTTGGTAGAAGCTGATAAAACTAAGAAGTCAAAAATGAAAGAATATGCGGATGGTCGCCAAAATGCTAGAACATCTGATATCCAAGAAGGGGACTGGGTGCAAGCCAGGCAAGAACAGAAGATAAAGACGGACAGTCGATACTGTGACCAACCTTTAAGAGTGACAAGCCGGAAAGGAACTATGGTCAGGGCTGCATCTGGGAATAAAAGAATCACGCAAAATGTGTCACACTTCAAGAGGTGCAATCCAGCAGCCTATTCCCACGCGGAAGAGAAAGCATACTCACTGCCAGAAAAAGAGAGCCTGGCGGCTGTGTGGACATGCGAGCACTTCTCATCTCTTCTTCTCATCTCTTCACTTATGGGAAGCACTTCACACTAATCACCGACCATCAAGGTCTCACAACCATATTTGGAAATCGAGCGCTGGGGCATTCACCTCCAAGAATAAACCTACACAATAATCCACAAGCCAGGGAAGGCTGGGAACCCGGCGGATTACATATCAAAACACCCCAGGGCCTCGGCACGAACAAGGGACTCGCTGGCGGAAGAATATATCCACTTTGTCATCCATCAGGCGAGACCACCAGCTGTCCCATGGGAAGTGATCATAGAAGGCACTGCAAAAGAAACCACGCTTCAAAACACGAATTCATGGAGGCACTTGGAGGAAATACCAACCAACTATAGCTTCAACACACAGGAACTCGCGTCCTTCCGGCATGTTAAGGATGACCTTACAATCAGTGACACCGGACTACTTCTAAGAGACAGGCGGATTGTCATCCCATAGCAATTAAAACAAGAAGTTGTCAATTTAGCACATGAGGGACATAAAGGTGTGGTGGCATCAAAGACAGCGCTACAGGAGCGTGTTTGGTTCCCATTCCGTGATCACATAGTAGAAACCACGCTTCAAGACTGCCCACAATGTCAACTAGTAGGAGGAGAGGAGCTGCGCCCCCCGCTTCAGATGTCTGACCTCCCAGACAGCGTATGGCAACAGGCAGACATTGGCTTCTTTGGGCCATTGAAGTCCGGGAAATACATAATTGTCATCATGGATGAGTACTCCTGATTCTCTATCGCGCGACAAGTATCGTCAACAAGAGCGACTACTATCATACTGGTCTAGACTGGTTCTAGACGCAGCATTTGCTGCATGGGGAATCCCCACAGTAGTAAAAACAGACACTGGACCGCCATTCAATGGACACGACTTCACAGAATTTGCCGGACACCTCAACTTCAAGCTCCGGAAAATAACTTTAATGTGACCTCAAGCCAATGGGATGGTAGAAAGGTTTATGGCCATCATAAAGAAAACCATGCAACAAGCAGAATGAGACCGGCGAGACACCCAACTCACACTCAACGAGGTGCTGAGAGCTTACCGGACCACGGCGCACAACACCACCAACTAATGCCCAGCCACCTTGATTTTGAGAAGGACGCTACGCTCGAGGATACCTGCCGCAGACGCTGTCATGCATTCCAGTTCCTAACTCCATGACCACATGACGTTGGTAGAAGCTGATAAAACTAAGAAGTCAAAAATGAAAGAATATGCGGATGGTCGCCAAAATGCATTCCCCATGCAGCATTTGCTGCATGGGGAATCCCCTCAGTAGTAAAAACAGACACTGGACCACCATTCAATGGACACGACTTCACAGAATTTGCCGGACACCTCAACTTCAAGCTCCGGAAAATAACTTTAATGTGGCCTCAAGCCAATGGGATGGTAGAAAGGTTTATGGCCATCATAAAGAAAACAATGCAACAAGCAGAATGAGACCGGCGAGATACCCAACTCACACTCAACGAGGTGCTGAGAGCTTACCGGACCATGGCGCACAACACCACCAACTAATGCCCAGCCACCTTGATGTTGAGAAGGACGCTACGCTCGAGGATACCTGCCGCAGACTCTGTCATGCATTCCAGTTCCTAACTCCATGACCACATGACGTTGGTAGAAGTTGATAGAACCAAGAAGGCAAAAATGAAAGAATATGCGGATGGTCGCCAAAATGCTAGAACATCTGATATCCAAGAAGGGGACTGGGTGCAAGCCAGGCAAGAACAGAAGATAAAGACGGACAGTCGATACTGTGACCAACCTTTACGAGTAACAAGCCGGAAAAGAACTATGGTCAGGGCTGCATCTGGGAATGCAAGAATCACGCAAAATGTGTCACACTTCAAGAGGTGCAATCCAGCAGCCTATTCCCACGCGGAAGAGTCAAAATGACACAGATGACTTGGGTCGAGAAACTAAGATCCATGAAAGACTCGAGACTGCGTCCAGTTCAAGAGAATCAAGAGAGCTGCACCTCCCACGCCGACCAAGGAGAATCATACCGAAACCTATCCGACTTATTGAAGAGTTATAAGTGAGTGAATATTGGACTTTAAGAAGGGGGAGATGTAATGTCGTCATGCCTGGCTACGGTGCGTGGCGCTAGGACCAGGCAGAACGCAAGGTAGGAAGTGCGAGGAAGGGGAGGAACCGGAAGGGAGGAGGCGGAGGAAGGTGCGGACAGAATGGGGAAAGTGCTCAATAAAGAAGGTTGTTCATGAATGAGCGTCTAGTCTCTTATTCAATACCTGACACAGGATTTAAATCTGTCGATATAGGTTCCATAGCAGACGTTAGTTGAAAGCTACACACATCTGCATCAACCAAACAGTCTTCATTTTTAGATTTATTATTTGCACATTGTTTTACCATATTTAGAGTAAGGGGGGAGTTTATGTTTTTAGACCGTGGTTTTACTTGCCAAGAATTTGCATCTGGTGGATGTTCTTGACTATTTAAAATGTGTTTTCTTTAGCATTTTAAACAGATTGTCTTAAAAGTGAAAGTAAACTTCTTTCTCTGAAAGTTGAAACTTTGAAAAGAAAAACAGAATAATACATTTACAATATTGTAGCAAACTTCTGTAATTTTTCAAATCAATTGAGAGCTTCTATTGTGCCTATTCTACCATGGATGTGGCTTAAACTGCAGAAAGCCAGAGATGTAATTTCGAACCGAAGGTAGCAACTATAGCCTGTAAATTTGGGTTGACCTGAGCTTAAATCCACAAGTTGTAGTTGCTCAGCTCTGGGATGGAAAGAGGTTGGGTGCTCAATGACTTTGGAAAATGCCAACATTTACACAAGTGATCTCTATCTTATATACCTGTCTGTTCACACCTGCGACCAATTAACCCTCCACCTATTTCCCCCCAAAATGTTAAGGCCGTGATTACAAGTGGGTCGCTGATTTCTGACCCCTGCCAGCCAAAAAACAGTTTGCCAAGTCTCAAGTTTTCAAGTTTCAAGTTTATTTAAATAATTGCCAAGTTACTTCAAACAATTGCAACAAAAGTTATACATGATATAAATACAGTTTTCACAGGAGCTGGAATTGCTATTTTTTTTTATCTTGCGTATCTGATAATGATCAGATGTGTTACATAACATAACCTTTGTTAAATTTCGGCGGGTCAAACCTGATTAAAGATAACAGGGAAAAGCATACAGTATTTTACTGTATCATGTGGGGTTTGGTGTGGTAAACATATTATTCCCCAGAAACGCGTGACAGGTGCTATGTATGTCATTCGATAATTAACACACCCCAAGGTATTGTTATTTACCAGATGCAATAATTGGCACCTACACTCGGGTCTCATTGAGACACATATGTTATTATATATTGGCAGTTTTTCATTACTGTTGTGTTAACACTTCTAAAACTACCAAGTGTGTGATATAGTCTGCTACAGTTGCTCGATTTATGTCATTTGCTGGGGTCTTTAACCTGATACATTAGGTCCTCCTGCGTATACCTCACGTTTTTTATAAAACACACAAGGTGCTATTTTAGATTACTTTTTGAAGCAAAGGACTACAGGACCCCGGCTGCTTGAGAGAACGTCGTGGCTGATAAAATGTACTTTCAGAACACTTCTTCAAATCAGGCACTGCATACTCGAGGTGAAGCGCGAGGCGTGAGTTGAGGGAGGCTGACTAAAGCAATTTCTCATAAATTGTGCCACTAAATATCACGGGGTGCCTTAAATGGCTGCAAAAGTGATGATAAGACGAATTCTCCTGCTCCATCTTTTAATGATTACCTTTACTAACATGAAAAGAAAATGTGGCTGAAACAGCGTTTTTGTTGGTTTGGCGTTCGCTGCCTTTTAACCTCATTTTTCAGGTCCCTGCTCTTCGTATGCTAAAATAATGACTTCTGGCGAAAAAAAGTCAGACTGTTTAACACCGGATGTCTGATGCCTTTTAGAGTTCTAATTTGTATTTTAGGGCAGATAGTGCCCCTTTATACTCAGCTTTACTGGGTAATAGTTCAGGGCACTCATTAAAGCCTAGGTAAGGGCAACATGCAATTCGATTTTAATTATGCAATCGCACTGAGGCTTGCTTTACTAAATTTATAGTATAATGAAAGATAACTGAATAACCTCCAATGTCAACAATCTTTAAACATTATCCCGTGCCTGCAGCCAGCAAAACAATTTCCTCTCATACGCTGACACAATTACCTAATAAATATCTAATAAAGTAATGAAGGTCATTCCTTGCCTTTAATAATTCTACTACAAGGCACACTACTACTAGACACATACACACTTGAGCGCACACACACCTTGCCCTACTGGAATATTCTGCAGAACTAGGGACGTAGCAGCCCTCTTGAATATGTTGTTCTCTAGTATTAGTAACAACTGACCTAAAATAGCCTTTACTTTGTCATTGTACAGTAATATCTAGGCTATCGCACATATTGTAAGTAGGAGTCAGTGAGATTCCAAAGGAGTAGGGGTGTGTGGGGGATTTTGGACATACACACTTGAGCGCACACACACCTTGCCCTACTAGAATATTCTGCAGAACGAGGGACGTAGCAGCCCTCTTGAATATGTTGTTCTCTTGTATTAGTAACAACTGACCTAAAATAGCCTTTACTTTGTCATTGTACAGTAATATCTAGGCTATCGCACATATTGTAAGTAGGAGTCAGTGAGATTCCAAAGGAGTAGGGGTGTGTGGGGGATTTTGGACATTTTTAATGCATGTCTGTGATTTTATCACAAGATTGGAGGGTCATATTATGCTTTCTTAATTAGCTGCATTTGTTAATGCCGCCACAAACCACAAGAAAACTTCACATTCCATCAAACCTTTGGTCACAAACAACAGGCTTAGGGAAGGGAAATCCCCAATCAGTAAAGAGCTTAGGGCCAGATGTACAGATCGGCCCGTTTGAGTCAACAAAAAAAGGGTCCTGGCATGTACAAACGCTATTTTGCGAGGCACTGACTCGCAAAATAGCGTTTGCGCCTCTCGCTATTAGGAAGGGGCATCCCTTCCTATAGCTGGGCTCAATTCCATGTACTATTGTTTTGCGACTGAATTTGCGGCTGCGAAACACTCGCAGTTTACCACCTACTTCAAGGAGGTGGTAAACCACCCGCAAATGGGAAGAGGGTCCCCTTCCACCTTTGTGAGTGTGTGCGCAAATATTTTTTAAGAGCAGGCAGTGGTCCTAGGGACCAACCAGTGCCTGCCCTTAAACATTTTTTTACTGAAAAGTTTTCTTTTTCTTTTTTAAATGCATTCCGTTTTCCTTTAAGGAAAACGGGCTTCATTAAAAAAAAAAAGGTTTTATTTAAAAAAGCGGTCACAGGCATGGTGGTCTGCTCACCCCAGCAGGCCACCATCTCTGGGAGTGCTAGCCATTACCAATGGGGTCGCAAATTGCGCTTGCCTCATGAATATTGATGAGGCATGCAATTTGCGACCCGATTGGGAATCGCAAACAGTGTCTGAGACACTGTTGTACATTCACTTTTATATCTGATGATGTATTAGACCTAATTGGCCCAATTTGTGGGCGAAACGTATCACACGTGATTTCCTATTTTGCTTTTGTTTAAACTGTTAAAGCAACTGCTTAACTTTCTCTTGCTCCAAACTTGTTTTGAACAGAAAAAGTCTCACAAAACCTGCAACACGTAATATTTTCCCGTTTGCTGCACTTCCAACATGCACTGAGCAATTTGAAGGAACTGTATGAACACAATCATCTTTTTATCTCACTGCAACTGCATTATTACTTGAAATTCATTTCCCAGTAATTGGCATGGTTAAGCCAACTAATATTTGCAATTACAAAATGTTTGCTTTGTTTGCAGCTGAACTGTGATATAAAGTACTTTGCACAGAGTGATAACGTCCTCTTAGGACTAATCCCTGGTGTTTGAAGACTATTTTGGATTCCCATGATGGATGTAAGGCACCACTCATCCTTTGTCTGCATCAACATTGCCATTGTTTAGAATGATCAAGTACGTTATATGTAAGACATTTCTGTTTGACTGGCTGATGACTAGGTGAGTCAAAAGTGGCACCACCATGTGAACTGAGAGGTGTCTCAAGGGCATGGGGAGGTTTTTGTTGGAGGGTAAGGAACAAGAGGACCTGGATTACTGCAAGGCAATGGGTATTTTGGGGCTGCATTGGAGTTTTTGAAGCATGGGAATATTTTTCATATTTTAACTTTTCCAAATTTAGGGCTATCCATCTGAGGGTGTTTTTCTGTGTGGAACGGGGTGCGCCAGTGCCATAGTCCACATGTGGTTCCCTCAATTGTAATTGATCTTTTACTCTCTTATTACTGTGGTCGTAATTCTAAACCAATCATAAACTAGCGTGTTCCTTTAATGCATCACACAGACGCGCCTCCTCCGCTAAGGCGGAGGAGCGTCGCCCTACTGCTCTCAGACCAGGAAAAACAACATGATAATAACTTTGTTTTATCATTTTATTTTTCGGAGGTTCGGGGCTGGGTTAGGAGAAGGGAGGGGCTGTTGGCACAACCCCTATTCCCTGCCAGCCGCTACTGGCATCACTTTAATGTTTATTTGGATTAAATATAAGGCACATGCAACAACTGTTAAGACCAGCATTAGTTAAGAAAGAAGATTTTTATGAGAACATACACATTCAAAGTGATAGATTGCTGCATGTAGAGTGTATTTCATTAAAATAATTGGTAGTGTATTAGTAATCTGTTGTCCGTTCTGTGATATCCGTGCAAATATAAGAGATGACATTACTGAATGAAAACATTTATTTGTAACATTTTAAGTCTCCTTGGGGGTTCTGATCTCTTGTAATGCCTTATGAAGTTCTAGCTTATGGTCATTGGTTTGTACAGATTTTAAATGTACCTTTTTCCATGCAGTTCTATGTAGGAAGGCATCAGAGTGTCTCTCTCAGTTTGCCGTGTTAGTGACAGTTTTCCAGAGTGCATTATCCTTCATTGTTCCTGTATATCTGTCATCACTGCCCTATGTGTGTCTGTCTGGTCCCACTGGTTCTACCTGTTGGCCTACCCTGTGAGTTCATCTGTGCTTCTTGAGTGAGTGAGTATCTGAATTCTTTGTAACATAATCAGTCATTCCTTCCTTTTTAAGTGCCTCCTGCCTGTGCTCGAAGCACCTGCCATCATAAACTGTAAGCACTTATTTGCCTGACTCATGAGGGCTTGATGCCCTGCCTTCCAGCCCTTTGAGTAACTGCATCATTTGATGTCTCCATGTTCTGTGAGTGTCTTTCTATTCTGCAAGTACTTACCTGCCCTTGGTGTCAGGAGTGTGACTGCTGTATATGCCGCATGTGTATTTGTTTTAGAGGGTGTTTGTTGGGGGTTGCTGAGATATGTATGTGCAAGCAGTACTGCAATCTAAGTGTGTGCAGAGTATGTGAAAGTGGTTTGTGTGCCCAACCCTCCACTTTAAGTGCACAAAAAGATATATAGTTGTTTGACTATTTTTACCGCCTCTTTACCTGCCTCTTAAATTAGGCAACCACTATTTTGGTTCATTTGTCATATGAAGACGGGACAGTCCAGTAGGTGTGCAACTATGTCTGCTTTCTACTTTAAAGATACCTCCAGTTTTTCTTGTTTCTTAGCTTGCACCATACTTCCTCCTATCTTGATCAAGGAATTTATTGATTGTTGAAGTGCAAGAGATTTATGATTCATTCCTTTTTCATAGCTGTCTTCTGTATCTTATGATTGGAAAGGTAATTATCTATGTGAATGGGCATAGATGACACAATAGAAACATTGAGAAGCATTTTAAAAATATCTAGAAATAATGTTAAATAATGTGCAAAGTTAATCTGATTAAAAAAAATGAATTTAATGCAAAACTGCACTAGGCAATCATACATAACCACACTACACCTAACATGCTAAGAGACTGCCACACTAAAGTGCTAACACATTTTAAATTCAGAATTTCAGCTTGATCTTCACCTTTTAAACAGACTTGATTTTCCAATGAATTATTGCTGTGCAAAATGTTTTTCTTTTGTTGAAATAAATGTTTCAACTTCCAAAAAACCATTGTTAGCTAATGAATAAACTTGTTATTTAGAAGGTTAGGAATAATGTTTTGCATGTGGGAATGTAGACTCAAATGGCAGAATGAATTATGAGAAAACTTTGAGATATTGACACACAGTTGTATTATTAGAATGTGCTGTCTAAAAAATATTGTGTTTGTGTGAGAAGATGGGAAGTGAAAGCATTCTCATGGACACATCAGAAGCTGATTGGTCAACAGAAGGAGGAAAGAAGTTAAATGAAGATTGAACCAATATTTTTGTCCATATATAATAGTGCTCTTCCTATCGTAGACACACAGAGCTTCCCTATTTTCTATATCCCGTCACATATTGTGTATGCTGCTCTGAAACTCTACTGAATTTCTTGTACCTCTCTTTATAGGAAGTTCTGTTTTGATGGATTATTTATTTATTGATACAACTTTCCTGACGCTTTATGCTTTCTATCAATATCAGAACTATTTATTCGTCCTTGAGACTGACACGTTTTCCTTTTCATTCCTAGAGTAGGCATTTTCTATCCTTTATGGAACACGTTTAATGTACTTTATTGCAATTTATTGATTTCTAATGAGATTCTAATGATTGAGATTGATGAACTTAACTTGTAACCTTTAAAAAGATGGCTTGCTAAGAATTTGAATAATAAAACCCTTTTACTCACAATAAACTCTTTCTATTGCCTGACATATAGAGAAATTGTGATAATTTAATGTGATGTACAGCTCTTACCCCCAGATGCATCAAGCGTCCATTTTGCGATTTTCCAAATCCCTTCACACTTAGTGAACTCTGGTCTGAGATTCTACTAAGTTTCTTGAACTTCTCTTTATGGTAAGTTCTTTTTTGATCAATTATTGATTTATTGAACTGACTTTTAATTGCTGGAGCTTTATGCTTTCTCTCGCTATCAGAACTCTTTATGGGTCCCTGAGACTGGCACCTTTCCCTTCTCAGTATTGTAGTAGGGATTTTCTTTCCTTTATGGAACTCGCTTAATGTACTTTTTTTGATTACTTTTTGAATATTGATTTCCAATGAGATTCTAACAACTGAGACGGATAAATGTAACTTGTAATCTTATTAAAGATGGCTTACTGAGAATTTGAATATTAAAACCGTTTAACTCATAACAATTTCTCTTTATTGCCTGACATAGCTGGAAATTGTGATATATTTTTTTCTCCAAATATTTTATTACCATTTTTGGAGAATGAAGAAAACTGTGAAAAAAAGAACACATTGCACATATCTGAGGCACAACGTGCTTCAAACATGACAGGCACACATATTGATATAAATAAAAAACATATAGATGGGAGCTGAAAACCAAAAACCGCCAAAAGGCATATCGAGAATCATATTGTAGAAACGTCAACACATGATAACTATAACATTGTGCTTAATAATGAGAAGTTGTACAACTTCTAGCAGTTAAACCAATCAAATCATACCACGGGTTGGAAACAGGGGGAAAGGTCTTGACAAATGAAGGCAGCAAAGAGAAGTTCATTGGGTCAACATGGTGAAAGCCACAAAGCAGTAGGAAAGAAGATGGAGAAGACTAAAGCGATGGGGGAAGGGAAGGGGGTTATTCCATGATGGAATATGTATTATGTCTAAAATAGTAAGCATGCGAACATATAATGGAATCAAGTGGTGAAAGAGAGGCCATTAGGTGGTGGACATGAATCTATGAAGGATACGCCAAATCAACTGGGAAGGGGCAGCTGACCTGGAATGGAGCGTTAAGTTTTTTTCTGTACTTCTGAGGTAAGTGACTCATGCCCACCACATGTGAAAAGAAACATTATTTAGTGCTGTCCAATCTAGTAAGAGGACTTTGATGGTCACCAGAAAGCCCAATAGAGCTTGGTCTTTGTCAGGTAAGTCCAAAGAGGGGCTTAATGCATGTTAGCCCAACATTACATGAGTTGCAGTTAAGGGAAATCTCACATTAAGAACGGTGGTAAGCCATCCATCTACCTCCAACGAAGAAGTTGATTAGTGCTTGCATGTCAGAAACATATGTTTCGGGTTACCAGTAGCTTTTTGACAGTACTAGTAAAGATCACATTAAAGCAAATTCGACTTAAGCATTCTAGATGGTGCCCAATGTAAGAAATGCACCACATAAAACCGAGTCTGAGTCAGATACGAGATATGTTTATTTCTGAGAAGGTTGTGGAGATTTTTGGCCAGATACAGTCTGAGATGGGAGAGATGTTGAAAGTTTGAATAAATTGAGACCGCCATTTCTGAATGGGAGGGGAAGATGTGGTTTGTGAGCTTTTTAATAATTAGTAGATTTTTTTATGCTAAATGACCACTTCTATTAGCTTGCTGAGTGAACTGAAACTGACCTGAAGATAGCAGTGTGTCTAATTTAGAGACTTTTGCTTTGATTTTTGAAAAGCTGTAGAAATCCATATTTGATAGGGAGTATTCCCCTTGAGGGGAGTCAAAGGCAGAGGTAGGCCATCATCAAGTAGGTGGGATATCACGTTGATGCCTCTTGACACCCAGATGGAACCAACTTTGGATAATACAGTAGTTGCCATTTTAGGATTGTGATACTGTGATAATTTAATGTGATTTAAAGCTCTAAATCTTCCCTAAAACAACGCCAAAGATTTGTTGATCGAGTAGAGATATTAAGACAGAGCTGGCTTAGACGATGATAGAAAACTGTGGGGTATATTCACAAGAACGTGTGATAACTACCGCAAGAGTAGCTTAATGCAACTTTCAACTTCGCAGCCTATCCCAGGAAAATAACCCAGTGACAGCGTGAAATTTACAACAAGGCGGCAGCATGCGAAAGTCTTGCAAAACCATGGACAAAATATGTGATACAACCACCTCGATGGAAACAAAAACACAAACCACAACACCAACAAAACCTGCGATGGGCCAAAGCGCGATGAGGAAATCAGCAATAAGCAGCGCAGGCCTGCAACACCTGGCAGGTGGGGAAAACCATCATAAAAGTAGAAAAAAACACGCAAACACAAACTGACCAACACCCAAGCACGATGGAGGCAGCCGGAGCAGACGCAGAGGACGAGCGCAACCCCACAAGCCCCCCGGACGACCAGCCCGGAACCTCGGGGACAGGGAAGGGCAAGGACAAGAAGAAGAGGAAGACGAAGTTCACTCCGTAGGCAAACAGGATGATAGTCATGGAGGTGATGGAACACCATCAATAACTGTTCGCCACCTCCAACATGTCAATGGGCACAAAAATGGAATATGGAGGGACATCGTGGACAAGGTGAATGCCATCGGAGAGCACAAGAGGACAATGGACAAGGTCAAGAGGCGATTGAATGACATCAAGTGGCAGGCCAAGGAGAAACTCTCCGCCAACCAGAAGGCAGCAACAAAGACTGGAAGTGGGGGGCCAGCGCCATAGCTCGTGCTGGATGATGTGTAGGAGCTGGTGTCGACAGTCATCAGTGTGTAGACTGTGGCCGGAGTTGGGGGATCGGACACTTCTCAACAGGACACAACACAACTGCAACAGGGTAAGTGACCACCAGGTACTGGGGGGGATGGATGGAGATGGCCACAATGGCACACATGCAAAACCAAGCAGAGCACAGTGCACACCCACAATGACTCTGGGTCCTCGCCCACATCTACAGACTATCACAATGTACAATGCCATGCTGTCTGAATGTCAACATGTGCCATGCGGCTACATACATGTGGACACATTATAATACACCATCTCCCCATCTCATCACAGGGGCACTATCAACACCTCCTGCAGAGTAGTCCCAGCCACTCTTCACTGATGATGAGGAGGACAACACCAGCATTGACACCCAAACCATCCAAGACATCATTGACTTCATCCGCCACTCACCTCAAGGATCATGGCAGGCCAGCTGCATCGAGGAGACCCCACCCACTACCCAAACCACCCAGCAGGAGGCACCCGCACCCCGGCACTCTCCCAAGGCTGCATGGTGTGGAGGGTGCCATGTCCATGGGCCCCTGGCTTGTGGCTTGCAGCGGCATGTGGTGGGACCTCCTGTCTACATGCCGGTCACAGAAGGTGAGCAGTGAGGCCTGGGTGTGCATGGGCGGGCATGCTCCGATGGGCGGTGGGAGGAGCTGGAGTACCTCTGCCTGGGTGTGCATGGGCAGTCGGGCGATGTTGTCTTGTGCAAGTGTGTGTACTGTGCCAGTCATGTATCTGGACTCTGTTTCAGATGATGGCTCTGACTCTGATGTGTGACCTGGTGTACTGCTATACATTTCGGCAAGTGGTTGGAGACACACCGGTGGCACAGGTGAGGAGTGTGGCCTGGGTGCGCAGGGGCGACACTCTCTCTCTCTCTCCCTCTCTTCTTCTCTCTCTCTCTCTCTCCCCCTCTCTTCTCCTCTCTCTCCTCCTCTCTTCTTCTCTCTCCCCCTCTTCTTCTCTCTCTCTCCCCCTCTCTTCTTATCTCTCTCTCCCCCTCTCTTCTCTCTCTCTCCCCCTCTCTTCTTCTCTCTCCCCCTCTCTTCTTCTCTCTCTCTCCCTCTCTCTTCTTCTTTCTCTCTCTCTGTCCTTTGATGTGAGCAGTACACACCTTCTCCTCATGTTTTTTGTCTTGCAGGCTGTGACCTACGGATTGTCCGCAGGGGAGCCGCCATGTGTCTTCATTTCATTTCAGTGTTCATTTCAATAAAGTTTTATTGGATGCTTTGAAAGTGAATATGTGATGCTCATTTCTGTGACGACACATCCATGTGATTGTGCGACATTAGGCGGATTATTTTGTACATGTTTAGGTGTGGCTGATGTGGCATGTCTTTGGTCGGGGCGGTGCCAGAGAGGGCTGGTCCCGAGTGTGGTGTCGGTGGGTGTTGTGGCCCTCTTGGGTGTGCATGTTCAGTTGCTCCATGGCATCTGTTTGTCTTTAGGTGTGGCTCTGGGCTGTGCTCCCTTTTGTGGTGCAGGCTGTGGTCTGACTTTACACCAGGTCAGAGCAGGTGTTAATTTCCTGCTGCTAACGCGCCTTATTGCATGTTTTGTGTTCTTATCGCGATCTGGCTGGTCGTTGAGAATGTTGCGGACTGATGTTGTTGCTGCTTTTGGCTCGGGAATGCCTACTCTGCAACTCATTAGCCATAGTTGCCGGAGTCATCCGTGGCGATGTTTGTTGTGGATGCTAACGCAGGAAACGTGGTGCTGTGGGCTGTTTGCACCAGCTTGTGAATGGGGAGGTAAATTTATCACGACTTTGGCTGCACTAAAGTGCTGTTAATTCGGTGATAGCACCTTGTGAATATGCCCCTGAGAATGTTTGGAACTGTTCCAACTGTAGCACACATCAAGCAGTGGAAAAGCTAAAGACTGTATTTCCCACAAAAAGTCAACTTAAAAAGTATTGACAAAAATTGTTGCCACTTTTGCTGCTTTTGAAGGCAGTAATCATCATGATCCAAAATTGCAATATTCTTAGTAGAGAAAATACACATCTGCCCATATCCGGGAAGAATTCAATGGCACTTCTATGTACAGCTTGAACTCATGTTTAGATGGACTGGATTCATTGCCACTGACAATGGTAGTAACATTATCTGTGTCATGTCAGCTGACAGATAATTCAGAGTGTTCTGTTCTCTTGACTTCATCAAACACACTGTGTAGGACTTCCTCAAAAAGGAAAACAAGTCCACTGTATAGTGCTTATCTGTAGAAGGATTTGCTGACATATTAGTTGTTCCTTTAAAGCCCAGAAGCGGTGGAAGATAGTGCAGTGAATAAATCAACTTTCCATAGATGGTCTAGGAGAAGAGCTTCTGAGGTGTTTGAACTTCATCTTCTACAAGCTGCAGCATCTGTTTGAGATCCAATCAAATGGACCACGTATAGAGAGACACTGATCTGTGGCTGATGATGAGAGGCATTCTTGCAGCCCTGGATGGCAGTGGCAATGACGACCCTGCTATGCAGGCACCTTTTTCTGTCTTTCTTCAGGGTTTTTTTTAACTTTGCCAGCTGCAAGTGGACATGAAAACAAAAAAGTTAAGCATGAGCACCACCAGGCAGCTAGCCTCTTAGAGGAAAATGGAAGAAAATGGATGTAAAGATCCACAATGATGTCATGCGCCAGCATCTCGCGATCCATTATGTGTGTGAGTGCAGTCCTCACACCCTTTTCCATTTTGGCTGGCCACAATTTTTTTTTTTATTCTTATGGGAATTATGCATACTGTGTGAGGAAAGTTTTATCCAGTTTCACTCAGACCTAATTCTTAGTGTATGTTGTAACATTGAGAGCTGACTTATGTGGTTTTGATCCTCAGAGTAAAAATTATGTCGGGTGTGTACAGTTCTGTGGCATATATGTTTGTTATCAAAGTAGGTTAGCATGCTCAATGGTAGAAAGACCCGTAACCAAAACTAGGTCTGGGCTCACCGGCAATAAGGACAAGCCTCACTTACTAGAAAAACCAAAACGAGCACCAATATTGCCAACTTATTTCAAGGGTAGCCTGTTTTTACCTGAAGACTGCCTGATTTAAACAGAAAGTCACTGGACCAATTTTTCAGTCCCGAATGAATCAATTATTTTATTCAAAAAAAATTCATACCACATTTAGAAAAAATTCACAACTTTAAGAACATTGCTTACTTCACTCCACACTCACTCACACCCATAAGTTTGACATATTCTTCAATCATTCAACCATGCATAAAAACCATAGAAAAACAAAGAATACATTTACATCAGTTATTACAACACATTATTTACAAACATAATTTCAAAACAACAGCATTGGAAAAACTTTTTCAATTTTGCGCTGTTTTTTATTTTCTCAACAGTACTCCTAACGCTATGTGCAACAGGGTCTACGCCTTTCGAAATCCCTTAGTTAAAGAGAAATCTCATCAGGACCACGTAGCTGTAAATGAAAAGACAGGCATGTGTCAGTCTGGTAGAAGACCACCCCTGTATCACTGACCAATATTGAAAGGCAACTTGTTCCTACCTCCACAAGGTGCTCAGATTCTATAGGTGTCGGCTCTGAAACAAACAAACAATGCAACTAGGTGTCAAAACAAACCAAAGGCAGATTCACTAATGCCCAACAAGCAAAAGCCGTTAACTAAATCGAGTGTACTCACATTCGCCGCTTTCAACCAGAAATGTGTCTCATGAAATAAATTCTGTGTAAAGAAAAGCATGTATGAGTGTAATGCTCAAGGACGATAAATAACAGTGAAGGGGTGAAAGGGAGGAGCCTTACTTGTAAATGGCGTGTTTTCTCCTTCAACAGTTGATGAGGGGGGGATTTTTTGGGGGTGTCGAGAACCTGTGAAGGACAAAGCAAGCGCCATGAACGGTCCATTTGATATCATGGTGCAGACTGACAAAGAGTCGGTAGGAGTTTCTGTTCTTACCCGCAAGGCTCACTGAAAGAGGTCCTACAAGCGCTACCGCCGTCCGGCTCCGTGTGCCATTACAAGAGACTGGCAGAATTACAAGAATTGGTAGTATCGCCTATCTTCAATTTATGAAATAAAATTTTGAACCCGGCCGAAACTAGCATTTTGGAAAAAGGACTCACTTTTGTACCCGCAAGACATACCAACTTTGTCAGACTTAAGACGGAGGCACTTGAATTTTGCTGAAAATTAAAATTAAAATCATTTTTCTCCAAAACCGTCTATAACCCACCGATTGAAGTCACAGGTCTAAAGAAAAAATCAGTCTTCTGTCCGCCGGCTAATAAAGTAGCAAAAGAAATCCTCACTTTCGAAAAAACTATTTTATCAGCAATCACCCATATGGAAGAAAAACGAAAATGGACCAAATTCAATATATCACAATCTGAGAGAGCTGCTTTGGAGGATCTCAAAAAAGACTTGTCAGTTACTATAAAACAGGCTGACAAGGGTGGATCAATCGTAATTTGGGATACAGAAAAATACACTACAGAAGTGATGAGCCAACTAAATAACATCAGATGTTACAGAAAAATCACAAAAGACCCTACCATAGAATTACAACAACTGCACCGGATCCTTGATCAAGGACTAGAAGATGGAATAATAGGCAAAAAGGAACATGAATACTTAAAGTGCAAAAACCTGAGGATACCACTATTTTATGTCCTTCCGAAAATCCATAAGGACTCTAATACACCTCCCGGGAGACCCATAGTCTCTGGCTGTGGGTCTTTACTTGAACCAGTATCAAAATTCGTCGATTTCTTTTTAAAGCCATTTCTCCCTGAAGTTAAATCATTCTTGAGAGACACGACGGACTTTAATAATAAGCTTCCAACAATCCCCTTTGAGGTTAACCAAGATGTCCTAGTCACCTTAGGCGTGAGGACGTTATACACTCAAATACCCCAAGGTGATGGACTTGAAGCCATTCAACTCTTTTTGAACAAAGAGAAAAACCAACCAGAGTCCCCACGGAATTTATAATAGTGCTAGCATCTTTTGCTCTGAAGAAAAATTATTTTAACTTCAATGGTGAGTTAATTTTTCCAAATAAGCGGAGTAGCGATGGGCTGCCCGTTTGCCCCGGAATTGGCAGTACTGTATATGTCACTCTACGAGGAGAGATTCATTTATCTAAATAACCCCTTTCTAGAGCAAATCTCAAGTTGGAGTCAATATATCGACAATGTTTTTATGACCTGGAAGGGCAATGAGGAGGATCTCAAGAAATGTCATGACTGGCTTAACTCTAGAACTCAGGAGATTAAATTCAGCCTAAATTATTCAAAAATAAAAATGGCATTTCTGGACGTGGAAGTCTACCCAACAGAAGAGGGCTTAGTCACTACGCTCTTTAAGAAAAAGACGGATCGGAATAAAGCCCTCCACTTCCGGAGTAATCATCCATGGAGCTTAAGAGAAACTTGCCGTTTGGTCAATATCTTCGGATAAAAAGATATTGCCATTTTAAAGATGAATTTATCTTCCATGCAAACAACCTCACTGAACAACTATTAGCTAGAGGCTACCCTAAAAAACTCCTTAAGAGGACAATGAAGAGGGCCTGGTGGGTCCCCAGGGACACACTTCTGGAAAAAAGAAAAAAACCTACACTCAACAGAGTGGTTTGTGTTTCTACTTTCTGTCCAAATTCTAATCAGTTCAAAAAGACAATATTGCAGAATTGGCATTTGATTGAAAATGTGGATGCATCCTTAAAAGAAAAACCGCTTTTTGCTTTTAAAAAAGATCAAAGTGTCTCAAACCATCTAGTACGAGCAGAACTAAAGAAAAAACGTCCAACAGTAAATTCACTCCTTGGGTTACCACCTGTACAAGGACACCACAAGTGTGGCTCGTGTATATGCTGCGCAAGTACTGAAGAGGGCTCACTTTTCCAACATAATCAAGTGTTTTGGAAACATGAAAAGTTTTCAAATTGCAAATCACGCTATGTGATTTATGGCATAAAATGCCCATGCGGCAAATTATACATCGGGAAAACCAACCAAGAGGTGAGATGCCGAATCACGCAACATAAATCTCGAATAAAAAATAATGTCATCTCAGCACCTCTGTTCACCCATTGGAGGACCGATAACCTTAATCTGAGTGATCTGAAATGGACCGTAATTGCCAAAATTGAGAAGGATCTAAGAGGAGGAGACATTGATGAGAAATTATCTCGGAGCGAAGCGATGCTCATTATCAAGTTCAATACAGCCATGGACGGCTTGAACGAATTGTCTGAAATATATAGATTGTAGGACATTCTTCTTATGTATCCGCCGTCATGACATCACATTTATGTACAGAAGTTATAAACAAGGATCCTTTTTTGATGTATTCAAAGAACCTTCGCGTCCCAAACCCTCGATCCATCCCAGGTCTGAGCCAAGTTTGAAACTCCAAGCCCCAGAAACTTTTGGACCAGGCAATATAGAGACTCGCAATACAGCCAACATCGGCGAGCAACATCCGCCACAAACTTCAAACCCCATAATCCTCTGGACCAGGAAGTACAGAGATGCGCGACGTAGATAACATCATCGTCACGCAGGAATCGTCAGTCTCTTGTAATGGCACACGGAGCCGGACGGCGGTAGCACTTGTAGGACCTCTTTCAGTGAGCCTTGCGGGTAAGAACAGAAACCCCTACCGACTCTTTTGTCACTCCGCACCATGATATCGAATGGACCGTTCATGGCGCTTGCTTTGTCCTTCACAGGTTCTCGACACCCCCAAAAAATCCCCCCCTCATCAACTGTTGGAGGAGAAAACACGCCATTTAAAAGTAAGGCTCCTCCCTTTCACCCCTTCACTGTTATTTATCGTCCTTGAGCATTACACTCATACATGCTTTTCTTTACACAGAATTTATTTCATGAGACACATTTCTGGTTGAAAGCGGCGAATGTGAGTACACTCGAGTTAGTTAACGGCTTTTGCTTGTTGGGCATTAGTGAATCTGCCTTTGGTTTGTTTTGACACCTAGTTGCATTGTTTGTTTATAGAATCTGAGCACCTTGTGGAGGTAGGAACAAGTTGCCTTTCAATATTGGTCAGTGATACAGGGGTGGTCTTCTACCAGACTGACACATGCCTGTCTTTTCATTTACAGCTGCGTGGTCCTAATGAGATTTCCCTTTAACTAAGGGATTTCGAAACGCGTAGACCCTGTTGCACACAGCGTTAGGAGTACTGTTGAGAAAATAAAAAACAGCGCCAAATTGAAAAAGTTTTTCCAATGCTGTTGTTTTGAAATGATGTTTGTAAATAATGTGTTGTGATAACTGATGTAAATTTATTCTTTGTTTTTCTATGGTTTGTATGCATGGTTGAATGATTGAAGAATATGTCAAACTTATGGGTGTGAGTGAGTGTGGAGTGAAGTAAGCAATGTTCTTAAAGTTGTGATTTTTTTCTAAATGTGGTATGAACATTTTTTTAATAAAATAATTGATTCATTCAGGACTGAAAAATTGGTCCAGTGACTTTTTGTTTAAATCAGGCAGTCTTCAGGTAAAAACAGGCTACCCTTGAAATAAGTTGGCAATATTGGTGCTCGTTTTGGTTTTTCCAATGGTAGAAAGAGGCATCATTTGGGCATTGTGGTGTGGTTTCAAAGGTCGGTGAAGATTTCATGACAACCTGGACGGTAGAATGAGATGTTGTGCAGAGGAGTGGATCATCTCATAAATACTTACAATATTATTCACAATGGGGTGGTGCATTGCACATAAAACTAATTACATTTCGTTTGAGAAATATAAAAAGTGTAACAGCTTATACACATAGGGGCAGATTTATGAAGGCCTTGCGCCGCAGGTGCGTCATTTTTAACATGGGAAAAAGTGACGCACCGGCGGCGCAAGGCCTTCATAAATCTGCCCCATATTTCTTTGACCGTGGCAACCTCTATAAGAGACAAAGAAACCGCAAACACTGGCAAATGACCAGCAAATCCTTTTCATTCTCGAAAGATACGATGTTTTCATTTTTGCAAATGCCAAAACATTAATTTTTGCTAGCTTTTTATATAAAAAATCAGCAGCTTGAGTGCATGAAGTATATGCGAGTATGGCATTTTTCACAAATATATAGGTTATTCGTCTTGAAATGCATAGCTTTCACAAGAAGCCTCTAGATTTACACCAATCATGTAAATCACTGCTATGGTGTAGCCACAGTAGATAACAAAACTGTATGACTACCACATTACTCCTCTGCCTAGCAGCTGCTAGCAGGAGTAGATGATTTTGAAGGTCATACATAACATAAAATAAAGATGGATAACAAGTGATTGATTACAAAATCTTCCAAATAGTAACAAGAGCAGTGGCAAAGGATAAGAACACAAAAGCAAAAAGCATCTATCAGAAAGATTGCATGTGGTTCAGCAATGATCAGTACACATTGTGCTGTTTTTTTCTGCAGCAGGATGCTTGCAGGGGCTACTTGTAATACGTATTTTTTTTGTTCTACCAGGAAGCAAAAGGAACCACTCACACTGCAGTCTCCTCAGAGAAAAGTGCCTTCAAGCTCATTTGTCTTGTTGAGCTATTTGTTGTACAGGCTCCTTTGCTGCGAAATGGATGCTGAACGCGTCTGTATTTCCATCCGTTTCTACCGCTTCCTATTTCATGTCACATTGACGGGGAGTACACTGCACTGCGGAAAGGACATTTTAATGAAGGAGAAGAGAGGAGAGGGAGAGAGAGGGGACAAGAAAGAGGAAGAGGAAAAGGAAAGGAGAGTCAGTCAGTCAGTCAGAGGAGAGAGGGGAGAGCATCTGCTTCTGCTAGATGCTGCTGCACTACAAAATCGGCACTGCGGATGTCACCAACACGTGGCTGCCATCTGAGGATGGGTAACAAGTCTGGTGTTAAGATCTCATTGTGTATTCTGGAGAGGCAGATGACAAAGGGGCGGTGAGTTCTGACAGAGAAGAGGAAAAAGCAGAGATTTAGGAGTCATCAGTGACACTGTGAGGAAAGTGCTTTCTGGCGAGGCAGCAGGGGTTCAGCTGGATCATAGCAGGGTTTACAGGCTAATGCTAGGTTTAGGAAACAAACCTCTCAAATGGAATACAGAAATAAATTGTGACTCCACGGGAGAAGAAATTAGATAAAGGGAAATATGCCAGCTCTAGCCCACTATTGATTTCAGAGCGTGCTTTGCCAAGCAGATGTAATATTCAGATAAGAATATAATTATAATGCACTGACACTAGAAGAAGTCCTATTTGATGACACTTTTTGGAGTTGCACATACTCAAGTCCAATCGTTTTGAAACTACAAAAGCAAACAAACAAGTCTTTCAAAGTAAATAATTAAAGAGGGGTATCCAGAGTAGTGGAGACTAGTGAGAAGAGAAAAGCCCCTTTCCTACCTATGGAAAGCAGATGCAAAACTGCAGGCATATTTATTATTTACCTTTTCCGCATTGTCTTCCAAGGATTGTAAAAGCGGAGGAATGCAGAAGAAATTACCTACAAAGTGACAGTTCCTTTTCCAAGGAATGAGAAATACTTGTGCTGTCCGGCACTGTTATAGGTCAGATATTGTAATTACATAAGGGAAGTCCCATTCATTTCATTACAATGGGTGAGCCCCGGAAGTGATCTCTAAAGGAACTTCGCCAGCAGGGGAGCTTGAGTGTGGACAAGCCTGGAGAAGTAGCTTTGAAGGGCGTGGACTAGGCAATGTATTTAATTTAATTCAGTTTGCATTAAGGTAAACATGTTGCACAGCCCGTCACAGTGTTTTTTTCCATGAATTGAGCAGCAGGTCATGACAAGCATCAGTCCGCGGGTGAAAAAAGAAAACAGTCTAAATTCTTCAGTTTTGCTTTATAAACAGGAACTTCATTCTCAATTAGTTCTGATCTCAAATTGTGGGGTCGAGTGTCAGAGCGTGAGACTGCTTTTGAAGTGCAGGCCTGCTTACTAACAGTGCTGACACGGGCCCACTTAATTAAGATCCATCGGGGGCACTGCAGAAATGACCATGGCCATCCAAATTCTGAGACTAACGTGGACCTGGTAATACTCCCCAGGGACTCTGGCTACTCAGAAATTACAGGTCGAGAGTGAGGAATAACCACGAAAAGCAACCTGGAAGCACCAATTCCTCCAGTATTTCCACATTCCTCAGTGGGACCTTAGCTGTTAACAGTATCCCTGCTATTGTTAACTAACCAGGCCACTCATCATGAGTGCATGAATGTCCAAAAATCTAGTGCAGCGGGGGCGTGGCTTGAGCGCCGACAGGGATGGCAGCCAGTTGATTCCGCTCCGGGCTGAGGTTGGAGGAACCGGCGAACATCGGCAAATGGAGTGACTTCTCAGTGACCCCTGAATATAGAATTCGGCAGCGGAACATATACAGCATCGGAGGATATCCTTGTTTTGTAGCGGTAAGCCCGCAATTCTCCACAATCTTCTTCTGAAATGTGGCACACTCTGTAATCGGGCTGCGGCTGCGATTTTGTGTTCTCTCTGTTGTTTGGCGTTATACTTAGTGGTTTTCCCTCACGCAAATGCCGCTGTCAATAAACTGCCAACACATTGAAGCACTCTCTAAATTTATAGCGGTAAGCCCACATTCTTCTTGGAATTTCCTCTAACATGTGGCACGCTTTGTGACTGAACTGAATCATTTTTTTTATTTCTTTGCTCTCTTCAAGGTTTTGCCTCGTACAGCTGTTCTTCCTCATACAAAATGCTGCTCTAAATGACATATTTGTTGTTTTGTGGAGAATTCCTCCTTTATGCTCTCACATGCGGCATGAACCATTGGGACCGCTAACATATGATTCCTTGAATACCGGTTTCATGCGGTGACCTTTTTCAACAACAAAATGCGCCTTTGTTTGAGAGTCTTTTTTGATTAACATCCTGAAAGAGACTTTTTTCTCTTATTTATTCTGCCAATAATAATTTGAGCTCTGCTATATGCTTCTTGCCTCGTAATTACAAACAATTCTTCAACATCAACTGTATTTTCAATGCTGGACTTTATCTCCTAATTTAGCTACTATCTGTATATAGTGCTACTCTGGCCATTCTGATTTACCTGCGATTTCATTGTGAGTTTTTAACATCACATCCTACAGCTCCTTGTCTATATTTTTTCCCTCATGTCCATGGGGAGAACCAGAGGTGGACGAGGCAACGTTTTCTCTAACTCATCTACTTCTCGCTCGAAGTCCACTATACTGCCTACTTCTAACCTCTTTTCTGCTCTGCAAGACGACATGGCAGATTCTTCGCAAACCAATATCGCCCTTCTTAATGAAACGTCGTCCAACCTGTCCTCCCTTGTACCCAATTCTGGATCTCCTTTCTCTCAAGTCAACGTTAAAAGTACGTCTAAAATAAATACTTCATCACTACTTCCCACTGTCAAACGAGTCAAAAAAGATCCTCCTACACCTTCTGTATCTCCTCCACCTCCATCAATAGAGCTAGTCCTAGATGAAATATGGGTTCTTAAACCATATATGGACGAAACCAGCAATCGTTTATAAGGCTTAGAGGATAACTGGTTTTCTCTTCAAGGTAATATTACTTCTGTGGAAAATTACATTGAGTCACTACATATCGCTTCACAACAAATTTCTCCTATGAAGGAAGAAATTTTACAACTTCAGATACAAGTTGAAAATCTCAAGAATCGTAATAGATGCATCAATCTACGTATTTATAGTTTGTCCAAAGGATTGGAAGGATCCAATCCTTTAGCCTTCTTTCAATCTTTTCTCCCACAAGTGCTTGACATTCTAGAATCTCCTCCATTGAACATACAAAGAACTCACATATTAGGTTGTCCTCCCTCTGCCTCTTCCTCTCAATCAAAACCACAAGGTGTAATACTATACTTTTTGGAATGTAATGACTTGGTAAAAGTTCTACAGGCAGCTAAAATCAAATGTCGTATTTTCTGGAACGGTTCACAGCTATTTTTCTCACAAGACTATGCTAAAACCAGTACAGATAAAAGGAAAAGCGTTCTTGCAATGCAACCAGCGTAAAGACACTTAAATGCCGATTTGGTCTAATACATCCCTTTCTCTTTAAAGTGACTTATAAAAATAAAACAACCTCATATGAAAATCCAGCTTGATTTCAACACTTCTTTGAGAACTGCAGAGAAGAATCTTTGGACTTTGCAAGATCGTTCTCCTCCTGAGACCCGCATCATTTGTTTCTGTTTTTCAATGTTTTAGTCATGTATTTATCCCATGTCTTCCTAATTCATGATGAAATCCACTAATTTTGTCCCTTTTCCATATGTCTTAATTTTCAGGAGTCATCTCTCTCCGGTTCTTATCCTCCATTGTTTCATATCATCTAGACCATATGGCTCCTCATGATTTTTCCTAGGGATGTTTTGCTGGTTTCTTCCTCCCGTCCTGTTGCCTCAACACCCTCCACCCATGTGGGAGTCTTTGGTATGTTTTGCTGTACTGCCTCCATCATTGTTCTATATTTATTTTCTCTACTCTTTCCTAGCTCTCGCCTGTGTTCCTCTTTCCTCTTTTCCTAGCGTATTTTTCCCTCATGTTTCTAACATCCTTACTGACAAGATTCTTACTATACTCTACTCTATATATATTTCCCTTCTCGTTTTCTCCTCTCACCTTCTTTCCTTCTTTTCCTTTTCTTCCACTCTTTACTCCAATACTTTCTGTTTTACATTATACTTCTTTAACGTTAGAGTGGTTATTGTTCGCTCTTATATTTATTGTAATTTTTCTATTGTTTTCCTGTTATGATGTAATGCTATTCAAATGTTATTCTTAGTTTTTTACAGATAACCGATGACATTACATATTGTTTCATTGAATGTTAAAGGTTTGGGTACGCCTATTAAATGGCAAAGAGTTCTTACTTATTTGTCTCATCTTAGATCAGATGTTTTTTCTTCTCCTGGTACCAGTAAAAGGAATGGGACTGTAATTCTTTGCCATACGAAACTTAAAGTGATTCTTCTATCTCAAGATTCAGATGATGAAGGGCGTTGGTTAATTGTTTATCCTAAAGTTAATGATATCCCTATTACTTTATTTAATGTCTATGCTCCCTCTAAGCCTGATAATGATTTCTGGCCTCATATTTCTACTCTTTTGCTGTCTATCTCTACTCCATATGTTGTTTTTGGAGGTGATTGCTATTTTTTTTATTTTTTTATTTTTATTTGAGCAAGGTTCCAGAATAGTACACAAAACAGGTCAAATATACAAATAAGATACAAAAGAAAAAAGTCTAGTAGTACATCCGAGCTTACAAAATCATGATTTCAAAGTTATATAGGTAATATACAAGGAATTAAGAATATTGTCATCATACCAAAAAATAAAAAGAAAAGAAATATATATATACTTCATAATCCTATCAACAGTTGTAATTAAATATTCCTTGAATCATTATACCAAGCAGTAATTGGAGCCCAAATTAGGGCCCCTTGTGTTCTGGATTTTTTCCCTCTAGCTTCGTAAATAGCTGTTTCTTGCCCATAAATGGGGAGGTAGGAGTTTTTCCCTTGGGGCGGCAGAGGCCTGGAACAAACTCCCACTGGTGCTGAGACAAACTCAAGACCTGATGGTCTTTAGAAGGGGACTTAAGACCTGGCTCTTCACTCAGTAAACCTGCTCACCCACGCTAACTTTATCATACCAGCGCCAGGACACCTCCGGGTAACAGAGCGCTTAACAAATGTGTTAAATAAATAAAATAAATAAATAAAATAAATCCCCATCAATCGGGTTAGCCATAGTTGGAAAGTGGGAGGGTCTGAGTCTTTCCATCTGGCCGCAAGTATGATCCGAAACACCGCCATGCCCAGAAAAACAGATGTTTCTTCCTCCTTACTATAGCCTAAGGTGTTATCATGGACAAATAAATACAGTGATAGTGATGTTCTCAATTTATGCCCCAAAACTTATTCCCAGTAATCCGAAATCGTTTTTTTACAGAGGTCAAGTTTAGGGCAATCTGCAAACATATGTATTAGGTTTGCTGGGCCTAAACCACATCTTGGGCATTCGTCATTTACTCTTTTGCCCCATGCGAATAACTTTGCTGGGTGTAGTACAAGTCAAATATTGTTCTATAATGTTGGGCCTTTAGATTAGAAGCTAGGAGTAGTTTAGAGGACAAAAGCAGAGACATGTCGACGTCGACATTGGGATTATCTAATTTTATTGCCCAACCACTCTCGATAAGCTCCATATCATCACCTTGACTCCTCATCAATAGTTCATATATGTTCCCTATCCTAGTGGCTCGCCTTGCTATAAGCTCGAACAAAGGGACCGGTTCTAATCCGATTCTTGGTGAGAGTTGGCGGATGATAGTATAAACTTGTATACATTTCAAAAAGTCGGTGGAGGGAATTGGAAATCTTTTTTATAGATCCATGAATCCTGATTTAGGTCCCTGACCAAGAAAGTCACCCACTATTACAATCCCTATGTTCTCCCAGGTTCTAGAGATCCTATCGTTAAGATAAGCGGGTAGTATCGAGCTATGCCATAGAGGAGTATACTTAGTGTATTTGGGTATTGATAGATGTTTAGATGAGCGTTTCCAAATATTCCATGCGTCAGTAATAATTTTAAATTTGATTTTCTTAAAATAAGATGGTTCTAATTGCCTTAAGAGCAGCCCTCTAGCTTTGTCTCCTAATGCCAATTCGTAAATTGAGGGTATACTACAGTCTGATATGGTTTCGATTAAAGGCTTGGTGTTAAATAAAGGTGCCATTTGCTGAAGAAGGGTTGCCCAAAGATAAAACATTATATTTGGAATGGCTAACCCGCCCCAATGTTGTGGCAATGAAAGATATGGCAACGCCCTCCTAATTTTCCCATAATTCCACATAAATTTGGACATACAGGAATCAATCATTTTAATACACTTGTCATCGACCATCAACGGGATAGCGCAAAATAAATATAACATTTTCGGAAAAATTGTCATTTTAAGGTAGTTCCCCCTACCGAGGATTGATAGGTGAAGGTTATTTACTCTGGTTAAGTCTTTTTTAAAAGTTTTAATCAGAGGATCATAATTAAGTTGGTTAATTTCATTGATCTTAGGAGATATACAAACCCCGAGATATGTTGCTTGGTTCACTCTATGTGGGCTTTCGTAGACGATATTTTCCGTACATAAGACCATTGTCTTATCCCTATTCAGGGAGTACCCTGAGTAAAGACCAAAAGTATGGGTAATTTGTTCGATCTCCTGTATTGCCTCCGCAGGGTTTGGTGTTAATACAGCCACATCATCGGCATAGGCTAATACTTTAGTTTGAAATATGCCAGCTGTAATGGGTACTATTACGTTAGATATAAGCAATTTTGTGATTGAAGGATTGATATAGAGGGCGAAAAGGATTGGCGAGCACGGACAACCTTGCCTCGTGCCTCTTTGAATGGCGATAAACTCCGATTCAGCGCCTCTTACGGTGACTTTTGCCTTAGGGTCAACATATAATGCTTTGATGGATTTGGCAAAACCTGGTCCCACGTTGTTTAGTTCGAGAACCCCCCATAAGAATTGCCAAGAGACTCGGTCAAAGGCCTTTTCGACATCCAACAGGACCATCGACATCCGGCCCCCCGTGGCAGCCATGATATCAAAAAGAGAAATAACTCTTCGAGTATGGTCAGTAGTGCCCTTTCCAGGGATGAAACCATGCTGCCACGGGGAGACCAGAAGCTCGACGATCCTGCTGAGTCGATTAGCGAGAATCTTGGCGTATAGCTTTGAATTGGAGTTTATCAGCGAAATTGGTCGATAAGAGGACGGCAATTCGGGGGGTTTCCCCTTCTTAGGGAAGATGGCTATGTTAGTATGTTTCCAAGATTCTGGTGGGATGCCCCCCCATTGAACCCCAAGGAATAAGTCCAATAAATATGGTGTGATTTGCTTTCCCAGGATTTTATAGAGATCTAAGGAGATCCTATCTGGGCCTGCAGCATTTCCGGTGGCCAACTCTGAAAGAGCTAGTTTGAGCTCGGTAATTGAAATTTCTTTTTCTACATCCTCCCTCGTTGATTCGTCAATAGTTCGAGCTAGGTCTGAATCATCAATCCATTCAGTTAAAAAGTCTTTTATGTTGCATGCCATCATCTGGTCTTCATTTTGATAAAGCCTTTGATAATAGCATCGAAAGGATTCTGAGATACCTACAGGGGTAGTGTGTTTCTGCCCTTCAAAATCAATAGATTGTATCATGCTATAGGACTGTTTCTGGCGTGTACGCAGGGCAAGTTGTTTACCCACCCTCTCCCCGTTTTCATAAATATTGTTTTGGTTTGTCTGATAAATTTCAGCTGCCTTTTGGGTAAGCCCACTATTAAGCTCTGTTTTAGGCACTAATATTTTACGCAGGATACTATCTCCATCCTCTCCTCTATTTAGCTGGGAGGCATGTTGTTCTTCTAGATTTGCTAAATCAGAATTGAGTTGGTGTTTCAATCTGTCCTGATCTTTTTTGCGTTTAGCTACAAAAGCAATAGTCTCACTCCTTAAAGCCGCTTTGAAGCAATCCCAGACCACCAATCTGGGAGCACTATACTGGTTGTAATCAAAAAATTCTTGTGCCCAAAGGGTTATGTATGTTATATATTCCCTGTTCACCAGTAACTTCCTGTCGAATGGCCATTGAGAGTAAGGCCTCATATAATTGGTGACGGTGAGCGTTAGGGTAAGTGCATTGTGGTCCGAGATTGTTTTTGGGGATTTAGCTATTTCAACAAAGGTGGCATTTTCTTTAGGTGTCATTATATAATCAATGCGAACATATTTGTTATGGGGACAGGAAAAATAAGTATACCCCAGATCATTGCCCTTTTTCAAGTTCCATATGTCTATTAAATTATAGCTAATCAGAAATTGCTTAATTGCCCTAAAGACTTTTGGCTTACGCCCAGCATAGGTCTGCTGTGGTTGACTATCCTGCATAGGGCCCAAAGCTATGTTAAAGTCCCCACAGACAACTAGTGTACCTGCCCAAGAAGCCAGCTCCAATTCAAGATCTTGAATAATCTTAGGGTCGTCTTGATTTGAGCCATACAATGAGCAGATGGTGATGCCCATATCGAGTACGACTATGACCCATCAACCAAGGGGATCAACTAATCTGCGCTTACATTTGCCCAGGAAAGTTCTCGCTAAAATAGCAACTCCCCGTATCCTGGATGTTTGAGTCGTTAGGGCGAGGAGCAATTTAATTGTTGACCCTATATTGATCGTACTTACAAATCCCCTTTCGTTCCCTCTCCAATGCACAATCACTTAATTAACCTGATCTCCAATAGATCTCTTGTTGATGCATGGCGATTTTGTGATCCACAACTTCGTGAATACACTTTTTTCTCACCCACCCACCTTTCACAATCAGCAATTGACCATCTCTTTGTTTCTGAAGCATTAACACAATCAATATTACAAGCAGAAATTGTTCTATATTGATTTCGGACCATGCCCCGGTGATTTTGAACTTGGAATTGCTTCCATTTAATGTCGCTAGTAAAAGATGTTGCTTCAATACATCTTTATTGATTGATTCCACCTTCAATTCTTCTTTTGAAGACTTTATTACAGATTTTTTCAATCGTAACATATCTTCTTTATCATCATCAATTTTTATCGTTTCGGACACTTTTAAAGCTTCAGACAGGCATTTTATTATTTCCTATGTTGCTACAAAAAAAATGCCTTAATTCCCTTAAAGCAGACGAAATTCTCCAATCTATTAAATTATCAGAATTCCTTTACACAATTACAAATTCTAAAGCTGATTCAAACAAACTTATTAGAGAAAAGTTTAAATATTAAACGTTATCTACGTAAAACGCATCTGCCTATCTCCTCCGAGATAGTGCATGTTATTTTGGAGGCCAAAATGAATCGGGAAAACTACTTGCCTCATACCTTAAAATTAAAAAAGACTGTAATATTGATTATGTCTTAAATTCTGCTTCTTCTCTGGTAATTAAAAACTTGGAAAAGTTGGAAGAATTAAATAAATATTATACCTCTCTCTATACTCCTGAAACCCACCCGAATCCTAGAGACATTTGATGCTATCTTGCTTCTATACCAATAGAATTTCCCACCAATATTGATTTTTCACCATTGGAACGAGATATCTCTATGAAAGATATCTCCCACGCATTGAAACTTCTTAAACCTCGAAAAGCTCCTGGTCCAGACGGATTCCCTATGGAATTTTAAGCCCATTTTTTCAAATCCCTTCTTCCTCATCTCTTTTCTTTATTTTCACATTTAATTTCTTCTAGGGTTTTGAATGGTCCTTTTCAGGATGCTCTCATTTGCTTAATCCCTAAAGAGGGAAAAGATCTTCACCTTTGTAAAAATTATAGGCCCATATCGTTAGTTAATTCTGACTATAAAATATTCGCAAAAATTCTCGCTATCCATCTTGAACCCTTCCTTCAATCTATTGTGTGTAAAGAACAACCTGGTTTCATTAAGGGACGGAATATCTCAGATAATACCAGGATTTTCTTTAATATATTACACAAGGCTAATAAATACCCTCAATCATTTGCAGCTATCTCCTTAGACGCAGAAAAGGCTTTTGACCGTATGGATTGGTCATTTATTTTCCACACACTGTCTTGGATTGGCTTCGGACCTACATGTATCTCTTATATTTTCCTATTGTACACTTCTCCCAAAGCTTCTATTTTTGCCAATGGTTCCATTTCTGTTTCTTTAACTTTACAGAGAGGTGTTCGTCAGGGCTGCCCTCTCTCCCCACTTTCGTTTATCCTTGCTTTAGAACACTTTCTCGCTAGAATTAAACACAACTCTAACATATATGGCTTTTAACATGATAATTTCTCTAACTCTCGCCGCCACCGCCAGGAGTGACATGAGCCTTACCTCGGGGGCAGCTGGAAGTTCTTTGTGCCCTTGCCGCCACCGCCAGGAGTCCGTGGGGGCCATTACCGCGCAGGCAGACGCCGGAGGGGAGTTAGCCTACAACTCCCAGCGTCCCCTGCGCCACACACGACTCGCCTGCAGCCAGCACGCCAGGAGGCGCATCAAGGGACGCCAGGGCTCCCGCACCATGGTACGCACGCGGACGCGCCCGGGCAAAGCCCGGGCCAAGGGCGGGCCCGTTTTAGCCAATTCTAGCACGATCAAGGACGGGACGGCCACCTCCCTAACAACATCAATCAAGGTTAGTGAGTTGTTGTATAATTGTGCTGGGCGATATCAACCGGGCATTATTCACTAACTGGAAAAAGGAGCTTGAGCGATTCCCCGCACTATCATGCCTACTTCTCCAACTACAGCTGGAAACGCTAGAAAATCCACTGGAGGGTCATTATTGGGTACTTTGGATAACTTTCTTGTAAGGGTGTCTACAGCTTTAGCCCGAGACATTGAACTAACAGAAAAGAGATTATCTCTTGACATTGCCTTTGACAAGAGATCCTCTATGGGAAGTTTGGCCAAGGCCCGGTCGCCAGTCCTCCAACAGCTCGACATTCATGACATATTATCCTCCTCGGGGGAGGGGGAGAGAAGCCTGATACTACAGCCCATTGGGCCCCTGGCACCCCCGTAGCACATCCCGCTATTTCGTTGGATACGAGACCCACTATTAATCCCAACATTACTGCCAGGAGCTTGCCCTCACCTAACATTAAGACTTTGTCGGCCAGTAAAGCCAAAATGGGGACATCGCAGGAAAAGCTGGGTTTGACATGTAAAAGGAAGCGTACTGGGGCACAAGCTCAAGAAAAAGGGAGGAAAGCAAAAATAAACGACTTTACCTGATGAGAACCCGCCCCTAACCCCCTCCCATAGCTTTGCCACATCTCAACCAGTTAATGAAGGGGTTAACCTATCACCAAGTGAGGGGGATGAAGCAATGGCCAAGATGGGCCCGTCTTTCTGGTTAAAGTTGGAATGTACTTTTAAGAAGTTATGCCTCCCAATATACGACAGACTGGACTCAATCGAAAGTAGACTTGTGTGTCTTGAACTTTCACTTGCCTCAGCTCAGGCGAGGGTGGGAAATTGGGGCAGTGGGTTAAAAAGTAAGCAGACAAATGTGCTAGGGCAAAATGCAGTAGTTGTTGACTCCATTGTACCCCCTATAGGTAGCAACAATGTTGTTCTTACTGAGCCACTAATGCCTCGCTCTGCACCCGCACCCCCTCCCACCAATCTGGCAGTGACTAAAAAAATAGCACAGAGGGAGAGGTCTCAGCAAGCAGAAGCTAGTGGACCGGTAAATCAACTCCAAGTATTGCCTAAATCCCCCCTGCTAAACCTGTAACTATTCTACCAAATATAGAACTCCCCCCAGAATCAGTCCCCTATGTGGTGGTTCTGGCGGGGGTCCCCACATTGAACCAGGGTAAAAGCGAGACGTACATGGAGCTCAAGAACAAGTGTATTTATTGGCTTAATGCTAATCGACCATTGCCAAGCCATGTATGTGCAGAAATTCTATTTGTTAGAAGATTGGACTGGGTGGGGAAGCAACCAAAGTCTGTGGTGGGGGATTGTATAATTATTAACTTCAGGGATAGGAGGGCTGTTGAATACATCTGTAACTGACCCCAAAAAGATTTATCGTCCCTAATCCATCCACTATCCTTGACTTACTTTTATGCACCGACGCATTTTTCACAAAGGGAAATGTTGTTAAACGGGGGGCCAATGAATTGGTGCACTACAAGGAACATAAGGTCATTTAATAGGTTCAATGCCTTATCTGGGCTGGAAGATTGCGATTGACAGCAAGCATCTGATTGCCGCCCGAGTGCTAGTATAGTAGTCTTTAATGAGGATAATGTGGTTAAGAGCACAAGCCAATTTACCTATCAATCAATCAATCATAGCATTTGTATAGCGCGCTACTCACTCGGAAGGGTCTCAAGGCGCTGGGGGAGAGGGGTACGTTACTGCTCGAACAGCCAGGTCTTGAGTTGCTTCCTGAAGGAGAGATGGTCCTGGGTCAGCCGAAGGTGGATGGGGAGGGAGTTCCAAGTCTTGGCTGCCAGGTAGGAGAAGGATCTTCCTCCGGCGGTGGCTTTGCGGATACGTGGTAAAGCGGCGAGGACGAGGCTGGTCGATCGTAGCTGGCGGGTGGGTGTGTTGAAGGTCAGGCGGTCGTTGAGGTACTTGGGGCCCAGGTCGTGGAGAGCCTTGTGTGCGTGGGCGAGGAGCCCGAACGTGATCCTCTTGCTGACGGGGAGCCAGTGCAGGTCTCTCAGGTGGTCGGAGATGTGGCTGTGTCGGGGGATGTCCAGGACGAGTTGTGCGGAGGCGTTCTGGATGCATTGGAGTCTTTTCTGAAGTTTGGCTCTGGTTCCGGCATAGAGGGTGTTCCCCTAGTCCAGTCGGCTGGTGACGAGTGCCTGGGTGACGGTCTTCCTGGTCTCGGTGGGGATCCATCGAAGATCTTACGGAGCATGCGCAGGGTGTTGAAGCATGATGAGGAGACAGCGTTGACTTTTCTGGTCATCGAGAGGGAGGAGTCCAGGATGAAGCCCAGGTTGCGTGCGTGGTCCGTTGGCTTGGGAGTGGTGCCCAGGGCAGGGGGCCACCAGGAATCATCCCAGGCGGAGAGCGATGATCCCAGGATGAGGACTTCCGTCTTGTCTGAGTTCAGTTTCAGGCGGCTGTTCTTCATCCACTCAGCGACGTCTTTCATCCCTTCGTGCAGGCTGGTTCTGGCGGTGGCGGGGTCGTTGGTGAGGGAGAGGATCAGCTGATTGTCGTCGGCGTAGGAGATGATGTTGAGGTTGTGTTGGCGTGCCATGGCTGCGAGGGGGCTCATGTAGACGTTGAAGAGGGTTGGGCTGAGTGATGATCCTTGTGGTACGCCGCAGATGACTTCGGTGGCCTCGGATCTGAACGGGGGGAGGCGGACTCTCTGGGTTCTTCCGGCGAGGAATGAGATGATCCACTCCAGTGCCTTTTCTTGGATTCCGATGTTGCTGAGGCGCTGTACTAGGGTGCGGTGGCAGACAGTGTCGAACGCTGCGGAGAGGTCCAGGAGGATGAGGGCTGCTGTTTCCCCGTTGTCGAGCAGGGATCTGATGTCATCGGTGGCTGCGATCAGGGCGATCTCGGTGCTGTGGTTGGCTCGGAAACCGGACTGCGTTGGGTCGAGGGATCCATTTGTCTCGAGGAAGGCGGCAAGCTGTCTGTTGATGGTCTTCTCGATGACTTTGGCGGGAAAAGGGAGAAGCGAGATGGGGCGGAAGTTCCTGAGGTCGGTGGTGTCCGCTGTTGGTTTCTTCAGGAGGGCGCTGAGCTCGGTGTGCTTCCAGCTTTCCAGGAAGTTGGCGGTGTGGAAGGAGGTGTTGATGATGTCCCGGAGACGGGGTGCAATGATGGAGTCGGCCTTGTTGAAGACGTGGTGGGGGCAGGGGTCGGTTGGTGATCCGGAGTGGATGGTGTTCATCCTGCGAGTGGTGTCTTCGGTGCTGACCGGGGTCCAGTTGCAGAGGGTGGTGGTGGGGGGCGTTGGTTCGGTGGTTGGGTGCGTGGTTGGTGCGCCGAAGCAGTTGTGTATGTCGGCGATCTTGCGGTGAAAAAACGAGGCGAGTGAGTCGCAGAGGTCTTGCGAAGGAGTGATGTCGTTGTTTCCGGCCTGGGGTTGGAGAGCTCTTTGATGATGCTGAAGAGTTCCTTGCTGTTGTGGGCATTGTTGTCCAGTCGTTCTTTGAATGCTGTCTTCTTGGTGGTGTGGATCAGTTGGTGGTGCTTGCGGGTGGCGTGCTTGAGGGCGGTCATGTTGTCTGTGGTCTGGTCGTGGCGCCAGGCTTTCTTGAGGGTGCGGCAGTTCTTCTTGGAGTCCTTGAGTTCGTCGGTGAACCAGGGGGCTTTCTTGCTGCCGGGCCTGTTGGGAGGGTTCTTTAGTGGTGCGAGGTCGTCGGCGCAGGCTGTCAGCCACTGTGTGAGGTTGCTGGCTGCTTTGTTGGGGTCCGTTGTGCTGGCGGGAGGGTTCTGGCTGAGGGACGCAGTGAGCTGCTCGGCGGTGATCTTGCTCCAGCTCTGGCGAGGAGCCTGTTGCGGGTGGTGGTGGGTCGTGGTTCTTCTGAAGCTGAAGTGGACGCAGCTGTGGTCTGTCCAATGGAGTCCGGTGGAGTGGCTGAAGTAGATGTGCTTGCTGGAGGAGAAGACGGGGTCAAGCGTGTGGCCGGCGTAGTGGGTGGGGGTGTTCACCAGTTGCTTGAGTCTGAGGTTAGCGAGGTTGTCCAGGAGGGTGGTGGTGTTGCTGTCCTTGTTGTTCTCCAGGTGGAAGTTGAGGTCCCCTAGGAGGATGTAGTCAGCGGAGGGGAGGGCGTGCGGGCTGATGAAGTCTGCGATGTCTTCGCTGAATTGTGTGCGTGGTCCCGGGGGTCTGTAGATGAGGGTGCCTCTGAGGGTCGTCTTGGGGTCGGTGTGTATCTGGAAGTGGAGGTGTTCGGCGGCGGTGAAGGTGTCGTTGGAGTTGGTCAAGATACGGATGGTGTTCTTGTGTACGATGGCGATGCCTCCTCCCGTCTGGTTGACGCAGTCTCTCTGGGTGATCTTGTATCCGTCCGGGATGGCTATGGTGATGTCGGGTGCTGAGGAGGCGTTCATCCATGTTTCTGTGAGGAAGGCGACGTCTGGTGATGTTGTGTCGAGTAGGTTCCAGAGTTCGACGGCGTGTCTGTGGACGGAGCGGGTGTTGAGCAGGATGCACTTGAGGTGGTTGTTGCTGGTGCTCGCCTTGGCGGGTGCGATGCAGGTTCGGAGGCAGGTGAAATGGCAGGCTTGGCAGGTGAAGGGTCCGTGGCTGCGTTTTGGGGTGGCTCGGTAGCAGGTGGGGTTCCGTCCGGTGTTGAGTGCGCTGAGGGTGGCGGCGTCGTAAGTCCGTCATGTGGGCTGGCATCTTCGGGGGCCAGGGGTCCCGGCGCTGGGCGCGGGTCAGGCGCGGACGGGCATAGATGGGCTTGCCTTTGGCACGCCTTCGGCGCACAATCGGCGCGCCCGCTGCACGTACGTGCGGACTCTGCCATAAATGGAGAGTGGGAGGGAGGAGGGATGGAGGAGAAGCTGGGAGGCGGGAGCGGGGTGGCGAATAGGAGGGGAGAGGGTACAGAAGGGAAAAGGGGGGCGGGCCGCTGGGGAGCAGCGGCAGGGAGCGAGGAGCGGGGAAAAAAACAGCGGGAAACAGGCGGCACACCAGCGCAAAATCAGAAGAATACAGGGGCAGAGCGGGCAAACAAAAATAGGCAGAGATCAGAAAATACACAAAATTAGGCACAGAGCAGAGTAAAACACGACCAAGAGGCACCTAAGCCATGGGGGCAGCGGCAAACTGGCGGCAAGAGCAGGGGGGACCGGCGCACTCAGGAGGAGCCACGCGGCAGGAGGAGCGACCGGCTCTGACGAGGTCAGGTCAGGTCACCTATAATCCCAGCTCCCAGGGTGGGGTATCTGGCCCTAATCCAAATGATGAGAGTGTAGCTTTTATCCAGAAGGGCAGTGAGGTGCCACCCCTCCAGGCACCGAGAAGGGAAAATTATCCCCATCCCCTGAGCTGAATATATTGCCCCGGCAGGACCTTCTTATAGAGGGGGCTAAACATGGTAGTAGATCTCCTAATGTAACCTGCTTGACATCACTAATATCATGGAATCTGGCGGGTCTAGGGTCTAAATTAGCTTTGTTCGGATTTCATTGACTAATTTGATATTTGCCTTTTCCAAGAGACCTGGTCTGTGGATCCCGTATTTAGATTGGGCTACCTTAACTTTCATGTTCCCGCTGTGAAAGGGCAAAAGGGTCGCCCAGTGGGAGGACTGGTGATTTGGGTTAAGCAGAACTTAAATTGTAACATCCAGCTTCTCCCGGTTTCAAACTGTGACATTCTTGCATTGAGACTTCATTTTCATTCTAGCCCAGACATTGACATCTATAACGTTTATGCCAGGGGCTTACCAGGAGGGAAAAAGTCTGATGTTGTAACAGCCCTATAAATTCTAATTGAGACCCTGCCAACTAATACATTTTCCCTGATAGCGGGAGATTTTAACACGACCTTTGAGCCGCTGGGGCATGATGACCTAAGCTTATCTGAGGAGGAAGACTCTAGATGGGGGGTTCCTCAGCTCGAAATGAAACCCATAACTAGATGGACAGGGTCTGCAATACACCTGAAGGGGTTATGCCTGGGGAATCAGCTAAGGGCCGCGAATGGACGAACACCCTCAGACATGATGGGTAAAAGAACATATGACAACGGTTCTAGATCTAGCCGTATGGATTATTTGCTCGTCCACCTAAAACTGTGGCACTCTCTTGTGGATATGGAGGTAAAGGCCCGTATTGAGAGTGACCATAACCCCCTGACCTCACTGTTTAGATTGGGACTAGATGGAGTAGTAGTAGCAACCCAGGGTACATTAGCCCCAGAAATCGCTCTATCAAATGACAAGTGCCACCTTAAGTGGTGTAAAGTTATCAAGCACCCTGAAACCTTGACTGCTATAAAGAAAGATGTAAATAAGGTATTGGAAGCTATGGGGACAGGTGTGATTAATGGGACAAATAAATGTATCCTTTATGGAAGCTCATACTAATCTTTTTGCCAAACTTAAAACATATTTTTGTAAGCCGAGCTCAGATAGAAATACGTTAAGGAAAAAAACAGAGAGCTGGTATAATGCTGCTTGTAGGCAAGCACGGGCTGAGGTGGGCCTGGCGCTAAATACCAGGGATCCTAGAAAAGCAAGAGTAGCACGATGTTACTACAGGAAAATGCAGATTAGCGCAAAAAAGGTATGGAAGAGTGTAAATGGCAGGAACTTAAGGAGGCGTGTGCGTCCAAAAACTCAAGATCATTTTGAGACATATTTAAATGGGATAGGGGTGGGTGCCCAGACTGCCCACAGAACAATGTCGCTCAAAATTCCTGGATTGATTACTTCAAGCCACAATATGCTTGCAGTGGAGATGGCGAAAGTGATGGTATATCTACCTTCACATTTTATAAAGATGCAGGCTTCAGTTTAGGGGAGGTTGATAGGGCGCTAGAGACAGTAACCGAAGGACGTGCCCCGGGTATGGATTGCTTCCCCGCCGACTTGTTTATAAATGACAAACAAAGTTGGCGAGTATATATTGTTCTTCTAGCAAATGCCATAGCCCAAGGGATGGCTGTCCCCCATTCTTGGAAGGGAGCAGAAATCGTGCCTGTATATAAAAAAGGGTATAAGTCTTTAGCAGGCAATTATAGGCCTATTAGCCTAATCGACTCTATTCAGAAAATCATGGGTCGATTAGTTCTGGGAAAAATACAGACCTGGATGGAAGATAGGAACATCTTGAGCCCATTCCAGGCTGGTTTTCGATCCAAAACAAGCACGATTGACCAAGTGTTTTGGTTTATCGTTCTTTATTGGCGGACGGTAGTTTTGGGGAAAGGGATGTTGTATGCTGTGTTCGTGGACCTGAGGGCAGCTTTTGATCTTGTGCCTCGTTGTAAATTATGGCGAGTCCTGCAGGCGTTGGGGATGGCCCCGGAGCTGCTCACCTTGGTTGTGCGCTTACATGAGGATAATTTCGCTCAGGTTTGGTGGGGGCGACAGGGAGAGGTTACGGAAACCTTCCCTGTTGAGCGGGGAGTGCGGCAGAGTTGCGTTATGGAGCCCACCCTGTTCTCGCTCATAGTGAATGGGGTGGCGGACTACCTCTCCCTGGTCCCCACTGATGCCCCTGTGATTGCAGGTAATCGTGTCCCAATCCTCATGTTTGCGGGCGATACTTTGATAATCTCCAAAACACCGAGTGGCCTCCAGCGGGCCCTTCGGCAGTTTGAAGATTTTTGTCTGTTGCGCGGATTAGAAATAAACACTGCGAAAACAAAGTTTATGTCCCTCAACTAACACAAATCTTCCAAGTTTTTTAAACCCTTCAGAGGAAGCATGTACATGAATAACTGCCCATTAGAGCAGGTTGATGCCTTTACTTATCTGGGGGTCACCCTGCAGAGGGACGTGCGCTGGAATAGCCAACTTGAGTTGGCTGTACTAAAGCACCAGCAGCAGTCAGGACTTCTTCTGAAGAAGCTTAAAACCTCGACAACCAAACCCATTAGTCCACTTCTTGAGATGTATGGGATGAAAGTATTGAGCTCGGCCCTTTACGGATCTGAAATATGGGGGTTTGAAAACCTAAAGCGCCTGACATTGGCTGAAAATGAGTTTATGCGAAAAGTTACTAGCGTCCCGCAAAGCACTCCACTAACACCGTTGATGTGGGACCTTGGTAGGAAAGCAGTCAAAGATATGGCTATTCTACGACCATTACTGTATTGGCACAGACTATGGACCACCGAGGAACTCCTACACTATGCTGGGGGTCTAAAGGATGTTATCGAACAGGATGCCTTCCATAAAATAGGCTGGCTGAATGAAATTAGGTCCCTGTTAGTAAGATTGGGAATGAGAGAACTGTGGGATGACCCCTCAAATGCAGTATTTCCCTCTAAAAAAACCCTGAAGGCCAGATATTGGGAGATGATCTATTCAACAATATACACAAGAGGCCTCTCTTCTCACCTCACAGGTCGTTTTTTTTAATTTAAGGCTTGTCCGGTGTTGGAAATGTATCGGGACGCTATAGAGAAACCATTTAATCACAAGCTTTATTTCCAATTTAGGGTAGGTACCCTCCCTACGATGCTATTTACAGCAAAATGGGTGGGAACAACTGACGATAAATGCCCCAGGTGCAGGGACCAACAAGAATCCGAAAGCCATATCTTGTTCTTTTGTCCCTTATATACAGCACCTCGACAAAAGTGGGTGAAACCAATTTGTCAACTAATTGGTACCCGCAGATATGAGGCATTGAGAATTTTATGTACAGATCCCAGTCCCCCCATTGCTATAGCCGTAGCAAAGTTCTTGAAATGGGCTTGGCCTATTCGCTCTTAGCAGTAGTTATTGTAAAATGATTAGTGCTCTATCTTGACCTCCCTAGACTACTAAAACTAATGTGAGGACACTTTTAAAATGATGAAAATGTATAAAACTGTAAATTTGAATACTTTTTTTTTTTTTAAAGGGGTTTTATTTGATTTTTAAGCTATTAGTACATTCGACAGCCATACGGAGTTTAATCACATTTTCAATATTTTAAATATTTATATTTATATAAATTTGTTTTGTCATGCTATTTTATTTTGTAACTGTTGGATGTTTTATGTAATGATTTTATGACTTAACTGTCGAATAAAGTTTATAAATTGAAATTGATAATTTCCAAGTTAAAACGAGTGTCTATGCAGACGATATTTCATTATTTATCTCTAAACCAGAACACTCTATACCCGCATTTATTGCAGAGGTTAAGACCTTCTCTTCCATTTGTGGCTATAAAGTAAATCATAATAAGTGTGAAATTCTTCCTCTTAATATTTTATGTTTTAAACAAGATGTTGTCCTTGCTGATTTCTCATGGAACCCCCATAAGAATAAATATTTAGGTCTTTGGTTTGCCCCTCTATTAAGCAGACACTTTCTCTAAATATGACTCATATCTTGTATCTCTAAATGGCATCCCTTGTATCTCTCCTGGTGGGGCAGACTTGACATGATTACAATGATACTTGCTCCCATCATTTTTTACATGATTTCTGCTACCCCTCTTAACTTTCCATCCTATTTTTTCAAAAAAATTAACTCTATTTTAACTACTTTCTATGGTATAAAAAGAAAGTTCACTTATCCCTGACCATGCTCAAACTTATCAAATCACAAGGAGGTGTTAATTTTCAATTTTACCATAATGCTTTTCTTCTCAAGCAACTTGCTAAATCGTTAAACCAATCCACTTCTGCGTCTCTTCCATTATGGACAGATATAAAGCTTTCATTCTTATTTCCATTCTCCTTTACAGACGCTTTCACATTTACTCACAAAACACGTTTTTATCATCACCTATACATAAAACAGCTCATAGACTTTATCACTCCTTTCTCATCTCTCACCTCTCCTCCAAAGATCAATTTCTTAAATTCTCAATTTGGCGTAATCACTTTCTTAAAATAAATAACAAACCCATATTTTTGGAAAAGTTGGCAAGACAAGGGGTTCCTTTGTATCCATCAAGTCTTCTCTAATGATACTCTCCTTACTTTTTCTGAAGCGCAAACTCTTTATAAATTACCAAATTCTTCATCCTCCAAATTTAATATATTAACACGAAACATCTCTTCATCTTTGTCATCAATATCCTCCATTCCACCTTCCTCTTCTTCTCACCGTAATATACTCCCAATTTTGAGTACTCAACCTAGCGCCTCTTCTATATATAAATCGCTTACCGCACTTCCCGAATCTAGAACTAAATCTAATGTAGAACTTCAATGGGAACGTGAATTCCATAAATCATGGGCTATCACTTTTTGGAATAAATTATGGTCAAAGCTCCGTAAAACTTCTTGGTCAGCAAGCACAACACAAACACTTTTCTTTATTTACAAGTGAATCTTGTTCACTCCAATGTCCTTGCATAAATTTAATTACACTACCTCCCCACACCGTTTGCAAGAATGTACCTTGAAGGAGTAAGTATATGACTTTTATTACAACAATCTGCTGGTTTACAATAATGGGCACATTTATCATAGTGTTGTGTTTCCCAATGCATCGTGCAACGGGGTGAACCAACACTCAAGTTAGATGTATCAAGCCACACAAGGCCATCTTGTGTGGCCGTGAGTGGCTTGATAAATCTAGAGTAACGCAACAAAGCACAAATCACTGTATTACATTATTTTGCCCCAGGGAGGTGTTCCATGGATGGAACGTGGGTGTTAAAACACATAAACCAATGGATTTTGACGCATTCCCAAATTTACTATTACTAGTAGACCTGGGAATTTGTCAAAATGCTATGCATCCCCAGGGGAGGCATATCTTTATTTCTCCTAATTTTTTCAGCTTTCTATGTGGGCTGCATTCTGCATTGTTTTGGGGTCCATTGCTGGAATGTACTTAAGGAGAATATGAGAATTCTGTCTTCTGTCGGTTCAGCTCTAGATCCTTTCTTGTAATCCAGTTTTGAATTTCTATAAGGGAGCATGTTAATGCCTTGAGTCTTTTTGAGCATTCAAGCTTTGTATACCACTGGGTGTCATCAGCATATTTGTGAAAGGAAATTCCCTGTTTGTTAAGACCTCACACAGAGATCTATGTGAATATTTAAAAGTAAACAGAGTGGATGGATCCATGAGGGTTCTAAATGAGCTTTTGAAAAACGAATTGCCAACCCTGATGTTGTATTGTGACCGATGGGAAAAGTAGGACTTGGACTCATTTAGCAATTCTCATTCTTTTCCTTAGGGGAATTTCATGTTCAATTATATCAAAAGATGATAAAATATCAAAGACTAGCACAAGAAAAGTGTTTTCTTCATGCAATAAATTCAATGTCATCCACAATTTTAAGGATTGAGGTTCCAGTAGTGTACCCATATTAAAAACCAGATTTGCATTCCTCTAAAATATGACTATTGGTAGTGTACTCTTCTTTGCTGAAACTTCTTTCCAGAATCTTAGAAAAGAAGAAAAGACTTCTATTTGGTCGGTAACATTCCTGTTATACAGGCCTAATCTTGCACAATATCAAGATTTTTTGCATTTAATTTGTTATGCAAAATTCACCAAATTGTACTACTAGTCTACCACTCCATGTCACGTAATTACACTCTGTTTGCAAATTAGAGTGAATGCATGGAAGCCAGAACTTGAGTCGCTGTTTGTCTTGCTTGTCTTTTTTGCTTTCTTATTTTTGCACAAAATACATTCTTACATTCAAACTAGATGCAAGAAGGCATTTCATGCTAAAATAAGCACCAAATGTCGATTTTTCATTTCACATAATGTCTTATAATTTTCCAGAAAATTTGACTTATTGTAAGGGATTCTGCTCTGGCACATTATTTTATGATTTATAACTATAATGATACTAAGATATTGGAGTGTAACTTGTTGTGGAGATGGTGGGATGGGAATTAGAAATTTGAAGGGATTTTAGTGATGTATTGGCAATAATGATGTTGAAGGCGCTCAGGGCCACTTAGGGATTTTTTTTATGATACTGCAACTTTCTGTGTCCAGTAGGGATGAGTGTTTGTCTATGTCCTCCATGATTGCTATGATTTTGCTGAAGAATTGGGAATAGGATGCATCTGTTCAGTTCTCTTGATAAATTTGATATCCAAAGTTTCATTTTAAAGCAATATACATAGTTTGCCTTGATGTTTCCTCTGGCAACTTTGAGTTTAGGAAAGTGGTTGGATCTGCAGACTTCTTCCAGCATCTTTCAGGGTATTTAGACAAAATATCAAGTTGCAAATATCAAGTGATGGAAATATTGAAAAAATAATATTGTGATGCAAAAATATCAAGAAGAAAAGTTAAACTGCATAAGGAGTGCAATGAGAAGACTCAAAGGCACCATGGCTAAATGTCTGTTTCCAGTTACATTCAATAACAGGCCCAAGAAGACTCAAAGGCAGCATAGCTAAATGTCTGTTTCCAGTTACCTGTGAGTCGCCACTCGCCACCACTACACAGAGTTGTGTAGGTCTGTTTTTCACCTTTATGGCACTTCAACGTCTTCATCCAAATCGGTTGATTTCAGTGAATTTGAAAACTTCCATCTTCTTCTGTTTGCAGTTCTCAAAGTAGTCACACCCATGCCCTGAGTCATTCTATCATCTCTGATACTCCTGAGTGTGACTCCCAGTATGGTGTCCAACTCCGTACCAACCGTGTCCGAGTCTCAACCCAAATGCAATAGATCAGCCTGCAGTACAATTTTGTTGTAGACTAGATTTGTGTTTCCATAAGCTAAGGGACTGGTCGGGTCTGACTCTTTGAGGAGTATAAAACAGAAAACAATAAAACAAAGCAGTGTGGACAGTGGAATGGACGCAGTGAAGTAATCACGCTAGCTCTCAAAGGGGAAGGGAAAAAAATAACCTTCATGGGAAAATTATTGATCAGTCATCAGTAAACCACCAACATTGTGAATCATCACTGACACATTAAGCGTAATAGTTGCAGATAAACAAACACAGAGGGTCACACTGCCTGCCACCACATGAATCATCTCTTCTCAACAAATATGATGATAATACATCACAACAAGTTCACATCACAACAAACAATAATCAGTCAGCGTGCAATGCGTGCCAGAATTGACCTGTTATTCCAGTATACTCACCATGGTCGATTCATGGAACATTGCAGAATGCAGATCCATTTGTTCACGAAGCAGAAAATTGTCAGTGTAAATTGAATTATTGAATTATAATGTCAGATATGAGGCAGTCCCTCTAGGGTAGGAAATGATAGATAGTCACAGTCCAGGAATGGAGGCATGCACACATTTTTGTGTATTCTTCATTCAACGCCTGGCTTGAAGAAAATGGGTTTGGTGGGTGAGTCTGGACTTCTTCATTGTACATAGTTGCAACTCCAATCCGGCAATAAAATGTGTCTAAGAGTAAGACGGTGGGGATGAGTTGGTCAACCAGAAACACACAAATAATAAAGTAAATAATGCTCCCTAGTAGCTATATCTTTTTTTTACTGTCAAAGAAAGAAAGAAAACAGATCAGTGATAGACTAAGAGAGACAGTTCTATGGTTGTTGTGACCCCAGGCCTAGTAGTCAGTGAAGTAGAGCTTGTCCTCACCCTGAAGTAGGTCATCTAACATACTACTTTCATGACCTGAGTCTCCCTCATCTTCCTCCTCTGGTACTTCAGGTATGGTGTAATCTGGTTGTATAAAGTGCTGATTCATTTTGATCATGGTCAAAATCTCTCACGTTTTAGGGTGAGAGACTGGTCCTCTCACTGTAATAGCAGCACCAGCAGCACTGAAAACACTCTCAGCGGAGACACTGGCTATATGGTAAGCTTGATAGTTTATTGACAGACTGCTGAGCACTTGCTATTGGTGCCTCTTCCCATACCAATAGACCAATGCGTTTGGATCAAGGTAGACCTCTGTTGAGTCATATAGATAGGCCTGGACCATTTGCTCACTGTTCATTACTGGTGCTCCACTTTGTTGGATCTCTTTTACATTTTCCTCTGCACTGGACTTAAGCCCTTTCAGTAGAAACCACTCAGTTACAGATTTCGGGGCTGATACTCCTGGTAATGTTATTGCTGGTTCTTCTTGCTGTTGGTTTTGGCAGCTGTGAGCAAACGGTACTGCCCTCAGGCTCTGAACTTGAAGGCTGCCCTGCAGGACGGGTGTCCTGGAGGAATGGGCCTCTAATTTCAAGCTATTCCTTTTCTAACTCACTGCCTTGCTCAGCTATCCATGTTGTGTATTTTCTAATATCCTCATCTGGAAAAAGGAATTAAAGTGGACAGGAATAGTTTGTACTGTGAATCAAGAACTGTGGCACTGATGTAACATTTGGAGGACACAATGTGGAGTGGAGTGGTGTGGCTCACTGGTTAGAGGCGGCATACCCGTAAGCAGAGAACGGCCCGGGACCAGGGTTCAATTCCCGACGCGGCAGGGTCATGGACCAGGGTCAAAACGGACTCGATAATTCTCGCCTCGGTGCCTACTCTAACCAGGGAACACACTCGGCAACTCTGGGCATTAAGCTTGCCTCATCTCTACAACGGCCCCCCACAGACGCCGGGGATGCCTGGTTTCACCTTGGAGATACCCAGAAAGGGACCATCTCACAGGGAAAACCCTGTGAGATGACCCAGCGGTCTTCAGCGCCAGGATACTCCATGGAGTCGCAGTGCGCTTTACAAGTACACCCACATTTACAATGTCACTTTGTACCTTTGTATTAGCAGACAAGCGAAGGATTAAGCTCTCCACCAATTCATACGCATCTTTTTTCCTCCACACCTATGTAAATTGCAAACACCTCCTTTAGCTGTTCATGTAACATGTGCAACAACGGGATAGATTGGCTCACGGTACTGTCCTCTTTGCTGACTTGCTGTGTGAACACCTCAAAAGGAAGCAGCATCTGTCAGGCATTTGACTAAGCCTCATTGGTCCATCTCAATGACCATGCCTTTCACACTTGCATCCCCTCGTTGCATGACATATTCATTGATAGATCTGTACTTCTCAAACAGGCGTTCAAGCATGTAATAAGTGGAGTTCCAATGTGTTGGCACCTCCTTTAGAAGTGCTTTAACTGGCACTTTATTTTCCTCAGCTGTTTCCAGGCTTTAAATTAATGGCTGAAATGAGTGCAGATTCTTCTGCAGGTGGACAGTAGGTTGCTTCCTTTGTCTTCTTTTTTGAGAAAGTCCTGTACAATGATGTTGATGCAGTGCGCCAAACACAGGACCGTGAAATAACCACCATCGGCCATGGCCTTAACTATATTACTGCCATTGTCCATGGCAACAAATCCAATCTTAAGTCTTCTTGATCATAGACATTCAAAGACCTTGTTGTTAAAGTCTTCCAAAATGTTTACATCTGTATGGGATTTCTCCATTGGGAACATGGCTACTGTTGCATGCTTCCAAGCAGCATTAAAAATATCAGCAGTGTCAACACCTGTAGATATTTTTTCTTTAACCCCCACAAAAGAGATCCAGTGTGCAGTGATGCATATGAAATCAGTGGCTTGGTAACTGGTCCACATGTCTGTTGTCAGGTGGATACTGTGAACAGCACTCTGCTGCACAGTTTGTCCACGCAATTCCAGCACATCGTGATGTAGTGCTGGATCAGCAACTCTAGCGAAATAGGACCGGCTGGGAACTTTCCATTTCGGGCAGATGGCAACCACAAATTCTAGAAAACCTACTCCTTCCACAAAAGAAAAAAGGAGGAGGTGCAGCGCTAACATTTTAACCAGCTTTACGTTGTACAAATGTGCCATTGGGTGGTTGCGTTCCTACTGCACCTCCGTCCTAAAAATGGCAGGAATAGTAGCCTGAATTGTTTTCTTTCCTGATGCCACTGATGCAGGTGGCTTTTTGAGAACAGGCAGTGGTAGGCTCAATGTGCTTTTCAGTGGGGCAGTCACTGTCCTCTGTTGTCTTGGTGTCTCGACCTGCGTCTTGTGCCATTGCGATGTTGCTGATGTGGGCGATACTACTGCACAGCTGGGGAGAGGGCTGCTTTGCATAACGAAGATGTCTTCCTCTTTTTCACCTTCCAATGTGATCGGATCGGATTCATATTCCCTACTCAGCTGGCTTTCACCCCCTTCACCAACAAGACTGGCAATTTTTGGACCACTAAGGTACGCCACCCAAAGGATCATATAGTGCTTACTCAAATGGGTTGTTTGGCCCCTGGTACCATAGTTTGTACCAAGCTTACCCTTACTAACACTTGTTCCACAAATGGAGCATATGGCAGTGTTAACCTCCTTCTGGCTAACCAAAAAGAAGTCCCAAAGTGGGGAGCTCAACTGCCAATGTCAGATAAATTGGCGGTAGGTAGGCATTTTGACGTTTGACTCTTTGCAATACCGACTTCTACTGAAGTGGTTATAGATGTAGGTCGCTGCACGGACTTAGCAAATATGGCAGCTGGTGGTGGTTGGATCTGTGGTGCCACTGCCGCATCCCCCCTGGGGATTTGGGATCGGGTAACGTCGGTCTCCACTGGGGCTAGGCTTACTTCCATGATGACTGGCTCATCGTCATCCTCCTCTTCTACATCTGACTCCATAACTCTATGGCTTTCTGGAACCTTCCTTTTCTCTAGCCTCATCTCATGGCATGTCTCACTCTCAGACTGAGGCTGGATTCAAGGGGTGTCTAGATCATCTGAAGGGGCTTGAAGAAGAAAATGATGCACCACTAACCCTCCTTTTTCTAGCTGGAGATCTGGTAGACAATGGATCTTTTGAAACATCAGATTGCTCTACTTACTCAGCACGAAGCTCAATCTCTTGAACTGCTCCTACTTCAGAAAGAGCTACTAATGGTGGCTGTAGCTGCTGTTGTTGTCCACTTCTCTGAGTTTCCTGCAATGATTGAGTACAACTTTGTGATAGAGATAAGCCCATTTCAACATCAATGCTCATCTGCATTGCAGTGATTAGACTGGCTGCCTCTGTGACAGACATGGGCTTGGGCTTAGAATGGGGTGGGTCCACTGATGTGGGAGAGCTGCTGCCAGCTTGTTCCCCAAAGGCATTGTGGCAGGCACTGTTTTAATTTTCCAAAAAGGTCTGGGCCGAAATATCAGTGGGGGTGGTTGTAAATTCCTTCTTTTTCTCACTGGCCACTTTCTTGGTAGCACCTTTCTTTGGGGACATATTTAAGCTGTCAGTTAGCTTAACAAGTTGAAGAGATTTCTGTGATGTATGGGCCACTCACGCGTCACTCCGTGCACAGACCTTCTTTTTGGGAGTAATGTGAGTGATAGTTTTTCTTGTGCACCTAAAAGAAAAGATGCAAGAAGGATACTAGTGACATGTGGCATTGTTGTAGTTCAATTAGTAGTACAAACAAACACAAATATCATTTACTGCAGTCACTGGTTACTCCCTATTATAAATAATGAACAATACAGTATACTTATATGGAAAGCTACACCAACATATACTTTCATG